>NC_090651.1:67857058-69057058 GCF_040937935.1 Hyperolius riggenbachi | reverse complement strand
CTTCCCAGGTCGTGGATGTTGCTGCCCGGGGAGGCAGAGCTTTGCGCTGTAGCTCTGCCTCTACTGGTGTCAATCTCTGTGGATCTCTGCCTCTCCCCACCCTCCCCACCCCTCTCAGTGAAAGAAGAATGAGAGGGGCGGGGAGAGGCGGCGATTGGCAGAGATTGATTCCAGCAGAGGCAGAGCTACAGCGCAAAGCTCTGCCTCTACCAGGAAGCACTCCCCGATTTTTTGCCCTGGGGATTTGAGTGGTATAAATTCCTCGTTGTGCAATGGGAATGCGGCGTTTCAGCACTGGTCATATTCCTTAACACAAATAGCGAGTAAAAACATTTAAATTGGCTTCAGACTCTCTTTAAAGATTAAGTTCCCTGGATCCCCCATTGTTAATATACTTTCAATTACTGTATTTTAACATTTTACCAGATGACAACTTCAAACGAGATACCATGTTTGAGGCTGCTTGTGCAGCGTAAACCTCTGACGAGATAAGTTAATTGGCTACCTAGTGCAGGCAAACAAGTGCGTGGGAGTAAGAAGCTATGTTTACCTGCTCCGGACGGCTTCTTCTCTTCCTCCACCGGCTACTCTACACTCTTGGCAGTGCCACCCGGTGGTGTAAGAGGGGTGATGGAAGAGGCTCTTCCATCACCCTCTTCCACCACCAGGTGGCACTGTAACGCTGATACGGTCTCCTGGATCCCGATCACGTTACACCATGTGATCGGAACCGAGGAGATCTGCCGAGAGTACATCGGAGTACATGGAGTAGGAAGAATACAATCCAGCCGTCCAGACAGATATGTATTTGAGCTCCCTGCCACCACCCCTACCCTGCTGCCACATACCGTGCTGAGCCTGTCAGTGGCAGGAAAAATTCAGCCTTGCAGCCAAAATTTTTTTTGCTTTATTTGGCTGCTAAAGTTTTAATACAGAGTTTATGGTAGGTTTACACAGTTAAGTGGGTTATAGCACTGTATTAGATAGACCTATTTTTAACATTGAGTCTCAAGCAACCAGAAAGCATCAGCAAATCCCCATCAGTGCCAAAAAACTGAGCCTCTACTGTAATTTCATGTATTTAAAAATGCCGTTAATAAAGATTAGGAACAGTGTCCAGTGATGAACACCTTCCCCAGGTGCTTTTGTGACGTTTTCTAAAGTGGCCACCTACCACTAGGTCTTTGCAACAAAATCATGAGTTAAGTCAGGATAGGGGGTCAATTGCAGTAAAACTGCCGTTCTAGTACTTACGCCGCTAATGTAGCAAACATTGCGCAGTCTGTGCAAACCGCGTTACATGGGTAAAGTTTGCTTTACTATGGTATTGCGCTATACGAAGGCAACGTGCGCTATGGTAGCAACAGGTTGGGCTTATTGCACAACGTGCGCTACACTAGTGGCCTGTCAGCTCATGGCAGTTTTACCATAGAATAGTGAAACAACCCCAAGAAGAGATGTATTATCAGTTAAAGGACACCCGAGGTGACATGTGACATGATGAGCTAGACATGTGTATGTACAGTGCCAAGCACACAAATGACTATTCAGTGTTCCTTTCTTTCTTTCTTTGCCTGAAAGGGTTAAAAATCAGGTATGTAAATGGAAATTCCTCTCTGAGTCAGGACTGGGTCAGACTACAGTGTGACCCTTACTGATAAGAAACTACAACAATAAAACATTTTCCTAGCAGAAAATGGCTTGGCTGAGAGCAGAAGAGATAAAAAGGTTCAATAGTTCATAGATTTTAGCTCTGGCATACTTCAATGAATGGGCCATTGAGCAAAAACAATAAAACTGTAAAAAACTTAAAAAGTAGATTTAAATATAAAATAAAACTGTGGTATAGCTTAAAAAGTCATTTTTTAGGAGAAGGAAGATACATACAATTGTTTACTTTATTCGTTTATTTTCCCCTCGGGTGTCCTTTAAGGCAAATAAGGAGAAATGTGAATGATTAAGTGAGAAATTTCATGTAATAAGTCTTGTGAATGAGCCCCATAATATGCTGCCAGATTGCAAGTTGCAGAACTTATTTTAAGTTATTTGTGGCTGCACTTGAAATAACGTCTTCAACCAATGGCCCGATCTCAGTAAGACCAAGACCAGAGAGTAATAGGAGCAGAGCTTCAAACAGAGCTGCAGCCAGAGAGATCCAGATAATCTAATACTTGTCTCATTTTCAGCAATTGTCCTTTCCTTTATGTGCCTAGGAAACAGTATGGAGCTCGCCCTCCCTTTTAGCTTGCCATTTGCAAAATCTTATCACTTAGAAAATGTCAGGAGACTGAGGATCACACGCTGTTTGGTCACTTAGCGAGGCCCGCGGTACATTAAAGCATCCAAAACCTACTAAACTTGCTATTCTCTAAAACAGGTGCATTAACCTCTGCTGGCCTGACGTAAAGACCCCACAATTTACCCACACAACATTGCCATTACACACATTCAGGTTTGGATAAAATTCTGCAATGCTAGAACAGAGAAGCATAATATGGCTATTTTATTATAACTGAATGGATGGCGTAGCTGTACGTACATTGCTGAATGTTCTGTATATTATTATTATTATTATGCTTTTATGAAGTGTTGACACATTGTAAACAGTGTCCTACAGAGCACATCAAACTACTCTTGTCATTAACTGTCCCTCAGCAGGGCTTGCAATCTAGTGTTCCTACCGCCGTCTTAGACCGATTGGATGAGAAGGCAATTAGTCTACAAGTATGCTTTTGGGATGTGGGAGGAAATTTATAGAACCACAGAACAAACAAATTGCATGTACACAGTGTCTTGGCCCGGATTTGAACTTGAAACTCTTCCATTGCAAAGTACAGCTATATACTCACCGCAGAGATGCAGGAAGATGGATCCAGTGATGTCCCTCCATGATGAGTGCTCCCCGGTCCATCCCCTTGCTGGCGGGTATATGCGACGTTACATGACGGGCACGAATGAGTCTGCGTGGAGTTGTCGGGAATCTTAACCTCTTGCCGACTGCGTCACGCCGATGGGCGTGGCCGCAGCGGCTACCCCAGGACCGCCTAACGCCGATTGGCGTAAAGTCCTGGGGCTCTGTTTTGCAGGAGATCGTGCGCAGGCTGCGCGCGCATCTCCTGCTTGGGGGGTCTCCGAGCGGCTATTGCGGCTCGGGAGACTGTTAGACGGTGTGATCGCCGACTATTTACACTGTGCAGCGCTGCGATCAGCAGCAGCGCTGCACTGTAACAGCAGTGTGACACGGCTGTCCCCCTGGGGGACAAGAGAGCGATCGGCTCTCATAGGCAGAAGCCTATGACAGCCGATCGCCGTAATTGGCCGGCTGTGGGGAGGGAGGGAGGGAAGGAAGGGTTTTAACCACTTGAGGACCCACCCTTTACCCCCCCTTAAGGACCAGCGTTGAATTATGTGATCTGTGCTGGGTGGGCTCTACAGCCCCCAGCACAGATCAAACACCAGGCAGAGAGATCAGATCACCCCCCTTTTTTCCCCACTAGGGGGATGATGTGCTGGGGGGGTCCGATCTCTGCTGCCTGCGTGTGGCTGGCGGGGGGGGGGCACCTCAAAGCCCCCCTCCGCGGCGAAATTCCGCTTCCCCTTCTCCTACCTGGCAGCCCTGGTGATCGGGGCTGCACAGGACGCTATCCGTCCTGTGCAGCTTGTGACAGGACGTCCCCTGTCACATGGCGGCGATCCCCGGCCGCTGATTGGCCGGGGATCGCCGATTTGCCTTACATTGTACGGCGCAGCAGCGCCGTACAATGTAAACAAAGCGGATTATTTCCCCGTCTGCTACCTGGCAGCCCTGGTGATCGGGGCTGCACAGGACGCTATCCGTCCTGTGCAGCCTGTGACAGGACGTGCTTAACCACTTGAGGACCACAGTACTAAACCCCTCTAAAGACCAGGCCATTTGTTGTTAATTGGGCCACTGCAGCTTTAAGGCATAGCTGCAGGGCTGCACAACTCAGCACACAAGTGATTCCCCACACTTTTCTTTTAACAGAGCTTCCTGTTGGTGGGGTCTGATCCCCCCCTTTCCAGTGTTTATTTTTTTAAAATAAATATTATTGTTATTGTTTTTAGTAATACTAGTGGCATGGTTTTTATGACCGTAGCACTTTTTATTTTTAAGCTGGAACCGATAAAAACGGAGGAATCATGCATTTTTAATTTTTTCCTCTTTTTTCCAATTAAAATAATAGAAAACAACAAAATACCCCCCAATGAAAGCCTAGTTTGTCTTGAAAAAAAAACGGTATACAGATCATTTAAGTGTCATGAGTAGGGATAAAGTTATTGCTGATTAACTAGGGTCATGGCTAAAACATCAAAACAGCTCTGGTCCACAAGGGGGAAACAAGGTCTGGATGAGAACTGCTTAAAGAGGCCGCAATAGCAGCATAGGGGGCGATATTTTGGCTGGGAACGCGAAGAATCACTCGCGTTCCCATGCCTGTCGGGAAAAACCGGAAGTGGTCGCTGCCGGGGACTGGAGCATCGCAGAGACACGGCGAGGGCACCGATCGGCTGCAGGGGGCTGAGGGAAGCCCCAGGTGAGTAAAACTCATTTTTTTTACTCGACTTAAGGTTCACTTTAAGGCATAGCTGCAGGGTCACACAACTCAGCACATAAGTGATTCCCCCCCCCCCCTTTTCTCCCCACCAACAGAGCTTTCTGTTGGTGGGGTCTGATCACCCCCCAGTTGTGACTATCACTGCCCATGTTAGCCTATCACTGCCAATCGCTCTTTTGTGCCCCAGGGGGACAGCCGTGTCACTTGACCCCAGTACAGCGCTGCTGCTGATCACAGCGCTGTACTCAGTAGAAAGATGGCTTCTAACATTCTCCCGAGCGGTGATCGCCGCTCGGAGACTGAAGGCGGGGCGGAGCTCCGCTCCCCAAGCAGGAGATTTGCGTGCAGCCTGCGCGCGATCTCCTACAGTAGCCGGCCCCAGGACCTGACGCCAATTGGCGTTATGCGGTCCTGGGGCTGCCTCCGCGTTCACGCCCATTTGCGTGACGCGGCTGTTAGGTAGTTAAAGGATACCTAAGGTAACATGTGACATGATGAGATAAACACGTGTATGTACAGTGCCTAAGCACATAAATAACTATGCTGTGTTCTTTATTTTCTTCCTCTACCTGAAAGAGTTAAAAATCAGGTATGTAAGTGACAGTTCCTGTCTGAGTCAGGGCTGGGCCAGACTACAGTGTGACCCTCACTGATAAGAAATTACAACTATAAAACACTTTCCTAGCAGAAAATGGATTCTAAGACCAGGAAAGAGATTAAAATGGTCAATAGTTCATAGATTTTAGCTCTGGCATACTTCAATGAATGTGTCATTAAGCAAAAACAATAAAACAGTAAAAACTTAAAAAGTAGATTTAAATATAAAATAAAACTGTGGAATATCTTAAAAAGTCATTTTTAGGAGAAGGAGGATAGATACAATTGTTTATTTCATTAGTTTATTTTCACCTCGGGTGTCCTTTAAGATGGAAGTGCATCAACAGTTCATTGCACATACTTATATGCAGAATCCTGATCAGGCCACTATCACTGCAGCAGACCCCTCTGCTGCTAACACACGAAGGAATAAGGCCCCATTCACACCTAAAATTGCAAAACGAAATTGCTGGCGATTAACGCTACAGTTTTGCGAGAGTGATTTTTCTGCGATTAATGTGGAAAAATCACTGGACAATGCATCGTTTTGGGAGCGATCGCGATTAGCGGTGCTATGCATGCTAATCGCAAATCTCCGGCAAAACGCTGCATGTTATGCGTTTGCTGTTAACGCTAACGCTAGTGAGAACACTGCCATGAGCTAACATGGGCTAGCGGTTTTTAAAAACCGCTAGCGTTTTGCGCTGAGCGGGAATCACGTGATTCCCGCTCAAGTGTGAATGGGTCCTAAAAGATGTTTTCACACCAGAAAAATGTAGCAGGTGAGGCCTGCTCTGCTTTTAATGTATCGTGAGGGAACACTGGCAGCAATCTTGCTTTAACACAATACACTATACGGAAAGCGAATATTTTAAATTGTTGGATGGACTTCATTTGTAGCCTGCACCGCTTTGCTTATTTGATGTCAGTTCTGAATAAAGGTGGCCACACACCATACAATCTTTTAAATATCTGTTCAATTCAAGAATTGCAATAAATTTTTCTGACGGATTGTAACATTTCAAAAATCTGACCAATGTACCACACACCTATGTTCACTTTTTCCCCAGTTATGATACTAATGATTGGAAATTCTGAGAAAATTGTTAGGGTGTGTATATTAATTAACTCACAATCTAACACACACCATACAATCTTTAGAAAAACTTCCAGCATTCTGGATCGATTAACCTCCTGAGCAGTATGAACAAGCTCAGGTCGTCCATTACCGCCGGAGCAGATAGCATGGCCCAGGGAGATTTAAAAAAAAAAACAAAAAACGTTTTGTACATCATGTAGCTAGCACTTGGCTAGCTACATGTGTTGTCCGATTGGATTTTTCAGTCGAATGAAAAAAAAAAGCGTTCTATTTTTTTCGGGAGATCAGATCATATTTATCGAATTGACGTAAAATTGGATCATTTTATTGTATTGTGTGTGCACCTTAACCTCCTTAGCGGTAACCCCGTGTGTGACACAGGGTAAGCCGCCGGAGGGTGCCGCTCAGGCCCTGCTGGGCCGATTTAAATAATTTTTTTTTTGCTGGACGCAGCTAGCACTTTGCTAGCTGCACCAGCACCCCGATCGCCGCCACCGCGCGCCCGATCGCCGCTATCCGGTGCAGCGCGCGCCCCCCCCCCCCAGACCCCTGCGCTGCCTGGCCAATCAGTGCCAGGCAGCGCCAAGGGGTGGATCGGGTCTCCCAATGACGTCCCGACGTCGCTGACGTCGGTGACGTCATCCCGCCCCGTCGCCATGGCGACGGGGGAAGCCCTCCAGGAAATCCCGTTCTTTGAACGGGATTTCCTGATCGCCGGAGGCGATCGGCGGGGCTGGGGGGATGCCGCTGAGCAGCGGCTATCATGTAGCGAGCCCTGGGCTCGCTACATGATTTAAAAAAATAAAAAATAAAAAAAAACTGCTGCGCTGCTCCCTGGCGGTATTTTTCATACCGCCAAGGGGGTTAAGGGTGCCTTCTCACTTGTCATATTGATTATCACAAACGTCTTTCTTTTATGCAAATTTGCATATGTGACTACAAGCGTAAGTGATGTGATGGGGCTATGTAGCCGCACTTGCTTCACTTCAAAGTGGAAATGGGCCCTTAACCGGAAATGTACAGATTAATTAACACAGCCATAGAAACACAGAATAAAACTGACAGGACAGGACTGGACACCTTTATATGTGTGAACCAAGCCTTTTATTTTATTATTCATGAATGTAATAGTTTGGCATGAATGCCCTGGACTGACTTGGCACCTGGCCTTGGCTAGCAGCGTGCTGCTGTCACACAATGGCTCCCCAGTGGTCACATGACAGCCATTCTACCTGTAAATGCTGCAATGTATGCCCATAAATGGTAAGTGGGAGCTTAAGGGTAATGCTTAGTGGTTCTGCTGTAAGATGAAACGTTAGACTAAAATGTATATTTATTATCAATGAGTTACTAACTGAATACGATTTATTTATGAAGTGTGATCAATTCACAAGAGTTTACCTACTAAATGACAAAAAAAAAAAAAAAAAAAAAACAAGACAACCGCTATGCTTTTTTTTTTTACTTACATTCATTTAAATAATATCAGAAATTAGAATGTAATTATTGACAACAATGGTTAAAAAAGATGTTACTAGCTTGTAAACAGTAGAGAAAATGTCAGGAATTAATATTTGGACAGAAGAGCCATCTCCCAACTGACCAGTTACCTCAGAGGATTCAGCTCTGCTGCACAATGACATCATCGGCATGAGCTCCCTGCATGCGGCCTGGCAGTTAAAGTCAGTTGGAAATCAGTCTAGAGCCGGCGGCCATTTTGAATTGCAGCAGCTTTAGACTCTCCAGCTGAATTAGACAGTTTTTATTATTAAAAAGAAGACTTTTAGTAAGGAGACCAGAGGACAGTGACAGAGGCTAAATAGGGCGACAGGATGATGAAACCGGAGCCAAGCCACGTTACAGACACACCGAGGAAGGGGATGAAGAGGAAAAGAGAGGAGCCAGCTGACAGCAGCCAGGCCACCACTGGAGAGCGGTGGGTAAAGAGAAGGAGGCTGAGCGATCCAGAGGAATGGCTGCCAGACCTGGGGCTGGACATGGATGACAAGAAGCACCTGCAAGGCACTGGGATGATCCGTAGTTCAGTGCTGTTGGCAGCTGTGCAGCTGCTGAAACAACAATTTCAGGATGCCTCTGGTCTTCCCTGCATAAGGTATGTGCGTTCAAACATCCAACCAACAACAGAGCCCACTATCCAGCTTCATTTCGACAGTCAACGTGCACATTCCTTTGTCACTGCATGCGATGGAAGAAAGGTGGTGGTGGCAGACAGCTGTTACCAGGGTTTTGGAGATGTGGCCCTAAACCAGATTCAAAAGAGCTACAAGGATTACGTGAAGGATCCAGTGAAAAATTGTACACTTCTAATGGTGGATAGACAGGAAAGCACCATCCTGGACAAGTACTCCTGTGTCGTGCACACCATCGCAAATGCCTACGAACTGCTGGCCCCCAATGGAAACGCACTGTGCGGTTACAACCGGCAGCGCATGAGGCCGCATCTTCTGCAGTGCTTCATCAACAGAAGGATCACCGAATTTCCCAAGGATTATTCACTGGGCCTAAAATACCAACCCTGGGAGAGGCCTTTCAACTGGCAACGCGTGCCTGCCTGCCTCCCACCACTCCAGCCGCCATCAGGTCTGCTTCCACCTGCCAGGTGCTGCATGTGAGGCATGTAAACCAGCTACCAATTAATGAGCTGGCAATTAGCTTTCATTTGCTAAAACCTTAATTAGTACTAGAATTTTTATATTGTTCCATTTTTATACCATCAAATGTGTAAATGATTCAAAATGTCCAGCAGTAATCTCATCATCCTGGGCGAGTGATGATTTGCATGTAAGGAAGCTTTTCCATCCACCCCAGCAATACCCTCTGCCTCCAAGCTGCAGCTTGCCTCCAACATGCCAATATCCTCTGCTTCCACACCGCAAACATCAAGCCGGCTTATAAAGCATCTCAACCACTCCAGCATGCCAATACCCTCTGCTTCCACACCGCAAACATCAAGCCGGCTTATAAAGCACCTGGCCCCTCTGCAACCATCCTAACCAACAGGCTAACCCTCTCAAAAGAGGTGAGTATAATCTCCCTAAATCAGGAGCGGTGAGTATATTCCTCCCAACTCAGGACAACTCAGGACTCCGTTTTCACTTCTTTTATTTTAGCATCCCCCCCCGCTTCCCCCCCTCCCCTTCCTCCCTCCCACCCAAAAAAAAAAAAAAAAAAACCCTTCCCTTTCCAAGTATTTTTTTTTTAAGTTTTTTTCTTATTATATTTATGATTTTAAGACTGACATAGATGACTATAAACCGAAAGACAGAAAGCTGGGCACACACTATTAGATTTTTTTGTAGGTCAGATAAAAGATCAATATCCCCCTGAAGTTGATCCTTTACCTGATTACCACCTTGCACCAATATTAATTCTAATTTCCAAATGCCATGTCACTAACCTTGCACCTCAATTCAGTGCATAGCTGTGTGGCTGCAGATTACTGGTGGGGGACCCCTGCACCCCCTGGCTAATCATGCAGATTACTGGTGGGGGACCCCTACAACCCCTGGCTAATTATGCAGATTACTGGTGGGGGACCCCTGCACCCCCTGGGTAATTATGCAGATTACTGGTGGGGGACCCCTGCACCCCCTGGGTAATCATGCAGATTACTGGTGGGGGACCCCTGCATCTGCTGGCTAATCAAGAGGGAAAGGATTTCTAAATTAAATAAAAGTGATATGCCAATCAAAAATCATTTGACTTTTTTTTTTTGACTGACTTAGGTGTCATTCAAATTTAGTGATACTGTACTGTCAAATTTCTAAATTATTAAAATGTCTAATAATGTTTGCCCACTCTAACAAAATACATAGACCTGTCGTTATTAGAGTGACTCACTGAGTGTAGTGATAGGGTAGAGCATGCAGGTTAGATGTAGGGTCAGACAGACGCTCAGTGAGTGTAGTGATAGGGTAGAGCATGCAGGTTAGATGTAGGGTCAGACAGACGCTCAGTGAGTGTAGTGATAGGGTAGAGCATGCAGGTTAGATGTAGGGTCAGACAGACGCTCAGTGAGTGTAGTGATAGGGTAGAGCATGCAGGTTAGATGTAGGGTCAGACAGACGCTCAGTGAGTGTAGTGATAGGGTAGAGCATGCAGGTTAGATGTAGGGTCAGACAGACGCTCAGTGAGTGTAGTGATAGGGTAGAGCATGCAGGTTAGATGTAGGGTCAGACAGACGCTCAGTGAGTGTAGTGATAGGGTAGAGCATGCAGGTTAGATGTAGGGTCAGACAGACGCTCAGTGAGTGTAGTGATAGGGTAGAGCATGCAGGTTAGATGTAGGGTCAGACAGACGCTCAGTGAGTATAGTGATAGGGTACAGTATGCAGGTTAGGAGACGTAGGGTTAGACAGACTAAGGGCTGGAACCCACAAGAGCGTTTTTTGAGCATTTTGGCAGCGCTGCGATACGCTAGCGTTTTGCCAAAACGCTCAGCTGATGTTAATGGATTGGGCAACTTCCACAGGAGCGTTTGCATTTCCCAGAAACGCAAACGCAGGACCTGCAGCATTTTGGGAGCGTTAGCGCTTCAATGTAACGTATTGAAACGCTAGCAGAAACGCTCAGCAAAACCTAAACTGAGCGGTTTTGCGGTTCAGCACACTGTAACAAAATTAAAAATAATTCACATAACCAATCAGGATAAAAACGCGAAACGCAAAACGCTACACAACCGCTGAGCAAAAAAATACACTGTTGCAAAACGCGACCGAAAACGCGCATGAATCCGCTTGCAAACCGCTCAGACAAAACGCTAGCGGTTGCGTTTTGCGTTTGCGGATTTCAGTGGGTTCCAGGCCTCTTGGTGACTGTAGTGACAGGGTAGAGAGCACAGGTATACCTTAACCAACAGGCTAACCATCTCAGAAAAGGGGAGTATAATCCTCCCAGCTCAGCAGGGTTAGTATAATCCTCCCAACTCAGGACAATGACCTACTTTTCCATTTTTACTTCTTTTGTTTTAACATCCTCCCCCCCAAAAAAAAATGTATTAAAAAAGCCCCCCCCCCCCCCAACCCTTCCTTTTCCATGTTATGTTATGATGTTACGACTGACACAGATGAGCAGACTGAAAGACAGAATAAAACTGGGCAGACTCACAGTGACTGTAGTGATAGGGTAGAGAGCACAGGTTAGGTTAGGTGAGGCTTATGGTGGCCATACATGATACCATTTTTCATTTTTTCCCGATTAGATCATTTAGTTTGATTATTCCGTTAGATCCAATATAAAAAATTTTCCAGCATGTTCGATCAGATTTTTCTCAAAAAAACGGGATAGTCGTTCGTATTTCTTGATAAAAAAAAAACATATTTTCAACTTTCATTCGATTCGATCGTTTAGATCGAAAAAACGGGATAATCGAACGTTTTTATTGTATCGTGTATGGCCACCATAACAGTTCCTCAACTCTGGAGATCTAATTAACATAACGGTATTAGTACATTCACCTCTGAAGCATGATTTCCTTTTTAGTGTCTGGGAAGTTCCATTCTGCAGAAATTCCCACTTCCTGCTAGTTTACAGGGAGGAAATGGGAATACCTGAGAAATGAGGCATCAAACAGACAAATCGGTTATTTTCCCATGAGACATTATTAGCTACAAACCTTTATCTCTGTGAAGTTCCATTCCTTCCATATCTGGCTTCCTCAAAGTAGATTTGCTGCTGGTCTTCACAGAGGAACAGGGAATATTTCAGGAATGGAGCATCACAGAGACACAGTAAAAGTGCATAGCAAATGGTGCTCCAGAGGAGAATCTACCAATACTTGTTATAACCCCCCCCCCCCCCAAAAAAAAACGACTTGGATGACTAGCATCTATTAGATTAGGGTAGCATAGTGTAGTGTAGGTCCTGCCCAAGAAGAGTCTACCTTGGCGTTGGTGGCAGGCTTAAGATCTTTTGGCCAAAATCTCTGTTCCTTGCTGAACCTATGCTAGGTAGGTACACACCATACAATTTTCTGGCAGATTTACCTGCCCGATTGATTATTTTCAACTTGACCGATCTGAAATTCGATCGATTTTTGTTTTTCAGATCTATTTTTTGATCGTTTTTCCTATCGATTTTCGTTCACTTATATGAAAATTGATTGGAACAACTATCAAAAAATCAATCGGAGAGTCGATTAGAAAAACGAAAATCGATCGAAATTAAGATCAGACGTGTTGGAAATAATCAATCTGCAAGGTAAATCTGCCAGAAATTTGTATGGTGTACCATTACATTGCTCCTCCATTAGCTCCCTGTTCCTATTTACATTCACTTATCTATCACTAGTCAGCACACATATAGATTCCATGTATGGCCCCTCTGCCATCTGTTACCCTTACCCTTGCTTATTGTCTACTCAATGCTACCTTAGGGCCTGTTTCCACTATAGCGTTGCGGAATCGCCGGCGAATCACCGCAGGCAAATCGCATGCGGGTGCGATTCCGCATGCGTTTTTTGCCGCAATTTCGCATGCGATTTCGCATAGGTAAGGCTGTATGCGAATTTAACCATGTCACTGCCTGTGTAAATTAACATTAATACCTATGTGAAATCGCATGCGAAATCGCGGCAAAAAACGCATGGGGAAAACGCATGCGATTTCCCTATTAAATACATTGCGTGCGATTCGCCTGCATTCCACACGCAGGCGAATTCTGAGGGCCCTACCCTGCAGATTTTTTCTGCACAGAAAAACGTGCGGGGAAACGCACATGTGGAAACAGTCCCATCCACTTGTACTGACTGTGCGAATCCGCATGCGGGCAACGCATGCGGATTCGCGATAGTGGAAACGGGCCCACTTGGAGTATCTCTCCCTGTCACACTATGGGGTCCTCTTGTGTTTCACATACTGTCATATCTCACTTGTGCTGGTCCTGATGGGAGACATTTTACTGCACACAAGCAGCTGCCTGCCAGTGATTCCCTTCATGGACACTAGTAGCCTCATGTAGCGTATAAAGGGCTGACAACACAGGAGAGATAACAGGGATAACTCTTATTATACAGTATTTTTTTGGCCAATTGATTGAACTAGAGGACTCTGTTTTTGAATCAGTTTATAACAAAATAGCTTCACTGAGACTGAGCGTAAAATATATAAACAGGTAACGGGACAATCTGTAATGTGATTGGTGGAACATGAGCTTATTGTTCAGGCAACAGCCGCCCTGCTGAAGACAAATCCTCTATATGTATGAACTATGGAATGTTTTGCTATGTATGTAACTGTAAATCATTAATAAACACTAATTATATTGTTTACTTTGCGTTCTGTCATTATTCCACAAGTGGAATGGATTTTCAACAAATTTTTAAAATGTCTTTGATTATAACTACACTGTTGGGGTGGCCACACACCATACAATGAAGAGATCCAATTTTACACCAATTCAAAAGCAATGGCGACCTGAAACAAATGTTTTTTTTCTATTCGAGTGATAAATCTGAACCAATTTCCGATATGATTTTTTTTCTGATATATGATGATCAAATGTAGTGGATTTTTCTGATCAATTTTTCTGAAAATTGAATGGTGTAGGGTAGAAGTCAGTTTACTGATGTATAGACACAAGCAAGTTTTTCAGAGTTTTCAATCATTTTTATCATTATTGGGTAAAACTGAACCCGTGTGTGATACTTTGGTCAGATTTTTTACATGTAACAAACTATCAGAAAAATTGTTTGGAATTCTCAGCCTCATTGGCTGCCGGGTAGCTTATGAGGGAAAAGTGAAGCTCACTCTTCCCTCGCTGGCTGCCCCGCCCTATGTGATGTCTGCTGCTGTGCAGTGGAAGGCATCTGTAGCTCCGCCCCTGCACGCTTCCGCCCCCTGGATACCCGGCAAGGATTTCTGGGCACTGCTGAAATGGTCCACTGTAATTGATTTGCGATTCTGATTTGCGATTCTGATTTTCCCTGGATGCTATCAAAAGAAAAACACAGAAAAAAACACAGCATGCAGTACCGATTAAAAATCGGGAATTGGAATTTCATGTGAAAATCGATTAAAAATCGCAAATCACAATCGGAATCGCATGTAGTGTGCAAGAGGCCTAATGGCGGTGGTGCGGTGCCATAGCAACAGAGATGCCTCTCTGACATCCATCAACATTCGGGACACTGTGGCAGGGCAACGTTCAGGGCAACACTGCGATAGATTTGGGAAAGTGCCTCGGATCAATCCGCCTAATGACACGCCTGGTGGGGGCTGTACCAAATTCCTGAAATGGGTCCCAAGCAGTGCCCAAAGCACTCCACAGAGAAAACACACATCCCAGATTATGTGAACAGAGACAAATAATGGTAATAACATAAAAGTACATCACACAGACTACTTGTTCACAAGCTATAGGGCTTTTTTCCACTACACAGCTGAATCGCAAAATCGCTAGTGATTTTTAAATCGCTAGGGTTGCTACTTTATCATAGAAATCATGAGAAGTATTTTCCACTCTGGTGATTTGATTTGAAAATCGCAATCATTTTCTAGAGCGATATTAAGAGGAATAATGCAATGCAAATAAAAAATCGCAAATGCATAACAAAATTAATGAAAAATCGCAATCATGGTGTTTGTGATTGCGATTGCTCGTGGAAAAGTGCCCTAAAGGTGCTTACACAGACTCAATTTTGATTGGCCAATTTTACCATTCCATGTAGTATGCGGTCCAACAGACTTGTGTAGGTAAGCTACATGGAAGGGGTAAAGCTGTCCAGTCAATAATGGATGTGCATACCCAGGTTGGTCTTAGGGCCTGTTTCCACTTGTGCCGGCATCTGCATTCGCAATGGTCGCCGCCACTTAGTCTGTTGCAAGTACACATCTGAGCCCTTCTGGTCATGCTATGCCTGGATATAGAAATTTGCATGCGTGATATGAAAAAAAATGCTGCCGACCTTCCATTTTTCTCGCATGAATTTCGAAGCAGCTTATTAATTTCAATCTGCTGCAATTAACCGTCCAAATTCACGTGTAGGGAAACACGCCGCCCCGCCCGTAATGGAAACGAGCCGTAAGGCCCTGAGCAAACTGTTATATTACCGAGCGGGGTAAAGGGGCTGGGGGGGCACCTGTTCCGCAGTATCTACACCTAAATACCTTTAGTGGTGATAGCTATAGATGGCTAAATTAGCATAGCTCCCAACTGTCCCTCTTTCGGAGGGACAGTCCCTCTTTGGGAGCCCTGCCCCTCTTTCCTCATTTGTCCCTCTTTCAGGACTTTGTCCCTCTTTCTATGTAAATATATACATTTCTCTACTAAAAAATGTGTTTAATTGACTCTAAACGTTATTCCCATCCTATAAATTGATATATTACTCATTTTAAAATGCTAATATGAAGGAAAATTAAGCAGGATAGAAAGGACCAGAGTGGTTTGAATTATAAAACAACATATTTTTCTTATGAAATCTTTATGATATGTGTTACTAGGGATTTGATGGGGGCGTGATTAGAGGTGTGGCAGGGGTGTGGCTTAAGTGTCCCTCTTTCTCATCTAAAAAAGTTGGGAGGTATGAAAGTAGGCTGGGGACACCTAGAACTTGCTAACTTATACCTGGCCACCTATACTGGGGGGGAGGGGATCTATACCTGGATACCATTATTGGTGGCTCCCAGGCCCGGATTTACCTCACAGGAGCTTATAGGCACAGATGTCCTGGCACCCGAGACTTCACCCTCCATTAACCTCCAAACCCCCTCCAAACCGCACTGTAAGTGTGCTGGGTGTCCCAGCTGTCACTTCTCCCTTGCCCATCATAGGTAGCTATAGATGTCCCTTAGCATTAGATAGCCAGAGGTACCCTTGGTATTAAAGAGACACTGACGTGTCATAAAAATCATCTTTTCATTTAAAAAATGTGTTTAACATGCTAGCCCTACCTAAAACGCCGCATCCCCGCGGCTGTAATCTAACTAAATCCCCCATAACTCCCCCCTCCCTCTCCCCCGCAATATCCACGACTTTCTTGGTCGTGGATTTTGCTGGTGTTGGAGGCAGAGCTTTCAGCCGCAGCTCTGCCTCCATTTGCGTCTATCAGCGGTGGATCTCCATCTCTCCCCCGCCCCTCTCAGTGATGGAAGACTGAGAGGGGCAGGGGAGAGGCGTCGATCCGGGCTAATAGACGCGTTGAGAGTCAGGAGCTGCGGCTCATAGCTCTGCCTCTCACGGAAGCGCTGTCCGGATTGCCCCCCTGGGAGTTTGGGGGGTTTAGTTAGATTACAGCTGCGGGGATGCTGCGTTTTAGGTAGGCCTAGCAAGTTAAACGCATTTTTTAAAAAAAAAGATAATTTTCATGAGACTTCAGAGTCTCTTTAAGGACAGGGTACTTAAAGGGATACTGTAGGGGGGTCGGGGGAAAATGAGTTGAACTTACCCGGGGCTTCTAATGGTCCCCCGCAGACATCCTGTGCCCGTGCAGCCACTCACCGATGCTCCGGCCCCGCCAGTTCACTTCTGGAATTTCCGACTTTAAAGTCTGAAAACCACTTCGCCTGCGTTGCTGTGTCCTCAATCCCGCTGATGTCACCAGGAGCATACTGTGCAGGTCCAGTATGGTCTGTGTCTGCGCAGTACGCTCCTGGTGACATCAGCGGGAGCGAGGACACAGCAATGCAGGCGCAGTGGTTTTCAGACTTTAAAGTCGGAAATTCCAGAAGTGAACTGGGGGCGGGGCCAGAGCATCGGGGAGTGGCTGTACGGGCACAGGGTGTCTACGGGGGACCGTTAGAAGCCCCAGGTAAGTTCAAATCATTTTCCCCCGACCCCCCCTACAGTATTCCTTTAACTGGAGAATCCTCATCCCAGGCAAAAATGTAACATCTGAGCATGCCGATTGCTAAGTTATTAGATATTTTTAGATCTGTGCCACCAGACATTTTCTGCACTCACAGCTTTGCACAATCACAGGATATTGCTAAGAAAAGGTCATTCAGCGATCAAATTTTCTGCACACGTTTAACTGCCATCCTAATTTTATGGGTACTTTGTATGGCTTTTTAATTCACTTGTATTGCCAAAATGCACTACTTTGGCCATGCTACTCATGTCATTTCTTTCCTACATAAAAAGTTACTGCAACTGCCTGTGCAAATTATCTTATTACCACTGCAAGAGAGTCAAGCACTGAAAAGGACGATAATGCTACAGAACTAGCAGACAGACTAGCAGACAGACAAATCGGCCGGTTCAGCAAGACAAATAAAATACAAGCAAATGTGGGACAGTTCCATTGAACAACCAAACCGGTTATAACTGATTAATCAGACAAGGAAGCATGCCTGAAGTGATACAAAACTGCAGCAGTGCCCGCATGTAACAACAATAACAATAACAATAATATTTATATAGCGCTTTTCTCCCTGGGGACTCACAATGCCAAAATTCCACTATCTTCTTAATATAGTAGAGTAAAGCTGGTTGCACACTTGTCAGTGCATGAAAGGTCGCGTTTTCTGTCATGTCTGTTTTCGCACATGTGTAATGCATTTTATGCAAATCACTAGGAAGTCAACAGGAAGCGGAAATACATCATAATTTGTTTTTAATGCATCTAAATATGCATGCAAAAAAGCACTAAAATGCAATACCTTTGCATTACCACTGACTTTCATTATATATTTAGAAAAATATGCAACAAAACCAGTTTTGAAAAATGCATATTACAAAACGTATACACATGCATTTTTTATGCAGCCCATTGACTAACATTATACGCATAAACGCTGCATTTTATGCAATGCTAGCGTTTCTGCCTAGTGTGTTCCCTGCCTAATGCATTAAATTCTTAGCAAATCTTATTGACAGAGAAGTTGACAGAAGTTTAACCACTTTACCACCGCAGTAGCGTGCATCTACGCTCCTTTTAACAACCTTTCCCCACCAGGAGCGTAGATACACGCACTCCCGCCGCTACCGCCGCTGTCCGCACTCCCGCTTGCTCATGCGCGCCGCCGCCCGCTCGATCAATGAACGGGAAAAACCGTTCCAGTTCGTTGATCTAAGCCCCCCAGCAATGATCGGCTGCTTCTATGAGAAGCAGCGTGGGCATTGTGAAAAAAAAAGTTTCCCAGCCTCATTGCACTTCCTGTAAGTGTACTTCCTACGCTTACAGGACGCATGCACAAAAAATTACTGTGGCCATCTTGAGGCCAAATAGGAAAACTACACACAAAAACATTTTTCATATATAAATATATAGTTTTACATTATAAATGAACTCATTACCTCCCACACTCCCCAATTTTTTATTATAAAGAAAAAAAATAAAAAGAAAAAAAAAATTACAATAAAAAAAAATACATAAATAGTTACCTTAGGGACTGAACTCTTTAAATATTTATGTCAAGAGGGTACAACACTGTTACTTTATAAACTATGGGCTTGTAATTAGGGATGGACACAAAACTGAAAAAAATGCACCTTTATTTCCAAATAAAATATTGGTGCCAAAGATTGTGATAGGGACATAATTTAAATGGTGTAATAATCGGGACAAATGGGCAAATAAAGAATAAAATAATTCTTGGCATAATGTCCCACCTAAAGAAAGCCTAATTGGTGGCAAAAAAAACAAGATATAGTTCATTTCATTGCGATAAGTAATGATAAAGTTATAGACGAATGAATGGAAGGAGCGCTGAAAGGTGAAAATTGCTCTGGTGTTCAAGGGGTAAAACCCCTCAGTGGTGAAGTGGTTAAAGGACAACTGTAACAAGAGGGATATGGAGGCTGCCATATTTATTTCCTTTTAACTACTTAAGGATCAAGCTAACTAAAATCTACGCCCCGTTTTGGTGGGCACCTGGCTGCCAGGGCGTAGATTTCAATTAGCCGCCGCTGCACGCATCTGCTGTTTCCTTCGCTCCCGCAGATCTCGCCACTTAATCCCCGCCGTCTGTCGCCACAGCTCACTGGCTCTGCCTGTCTCTATGACGGCAGAGCCCTGTGAGCGGGTCAGGAGCCAATTTCATTGGCTCCTTGTCCTGTCTTTCAAAGTAAGCCGCTCCCATTGGCTTACATTGACTCTCAAGTCAATAGGAGCGGCTTACATTGAAACACAGGGTCAGGAGCCAATGAAAGCAGCTCCTGACCCGCTCACAGGGCTCTGCCGTCATAGAGACGGCAGAGTGGGTGGCGCAGGATCCCGACGTGCAGCGGTGACGGCGGTTGCAACGGGTATGTGCGGCGATTCGTCAGTATTCCGTCGGGATTCCGCCGTTTCTGTCTCTGGTCCTTAAGGGGCAGAGACCACTGGTACTTAAGTGGTTAAACAAAACCAGTTGTCTGGCTGTCCTCCTGATCTATTTGGCTGCAGTAGTGTCTGCATCACACCAGAAACAAGCATGCAGCTAATCTTGTCATATCTGACAATAATGTTAGAAACTGGTATGTGGCATGCTTGTTCATGGCTAAATGTATTAGAGGCAGAGGATCAGCAGGACAGCCAGGCAACTAATATTGTTTAAAAGAAAATAAAAATAGCAGCCTCCTTATCTCTCTCGTTACAGTTGTCCTTAAAGAACATGTGGAGGCTGCCATATTTATTTTCTTAAAAAAAAATCTCCTAGGAGGAAAACCCAGGAGGAAAACTTAATCACATATGGGCCCAGGTGTACTTGAACTGACACGATGAGATAAGTATGGGTTCATATAGTACTAAGCCTGCTTAAAAACCTATCTGTCTGCATTATTTCTTTTAGCATTGCAAGTGTAAATAGAGCAGTGTTTTCTGTATGCAAATCAAGAAATTGAACGGCATGTGAAAAGCAGCCGCAAATTGAGCAGTGTCAGGGTGTGTTATTCGGCTCAACCTGCACTGAGCTGACTGGCGGCGTAATAATACTTATACCCATGTTTCACCCCACACACTACTTTTTAACCCAGGACACTCCTACTGTGCCAGCAGGAGTCTGTATATACCTCCAGTATATAAGGAAACCCTCCTTTTCCAATTGCCCTTTACGTACTCATCCGCACTCATATGTATGAAGATCAAACTCCCCACCGAGGCGTTTTTCTTTGTAAGTGTTGCCGAAGCTCTGTGGCCACCCCCACGAGCAATGCCTCCAGTTCAGGCCTAATGGGTGGCTGCCAAGCTGGGGGTGGGCAGTGGCAATGCAGGTGCGGCTGGCCAGAGAGCTTCAGAGATACTTAAGGCTGGTGTGGGGACAAAGTTTCTGACATGATTAATGGCTGAATGGATGAGCTATTAACCCTTACCACTGCTGGTCCTCTCAATGCTTTCACAAACGTTTACATTAACCTCCTTGGCAGTAACGCCGAGCTACGGTTGGGGCAGAAAAATCGCAGCTCAGAGCGGTAACCCCGACCTGCACTCGGGTAGCCGCCGGAGGCTCTATGCAGAGCATTGCACACAGCAGGCGTTGCAACTCACCTCAGTTCCCATTCATTGATTTAAGTCCCCGTATGAAAGACAGACACCGTCAATGAGGCGGTTCCGTTCTTTCACCAATCCCCTTATGTCCCGACCATGCATCACTTCTGCTTTGCAGAGAAATTTCCACATGCAGAAGTGAGCTGCGAGGGTATCTTGTGGCCAAATAGTAAAATTACATCTGGAAATAAACATTTCCAGATAATGGCATTTTTTTTACTTTTAAAATTGACCCCTTACCTCCCACACTCTCCGATAGGTACACATCATTTTTTTTGTAACAAAAAAATAAATAAAAAATATATAATAAAAAAATGACATAAATAGTTACCTTAGGGACTGAACTTTTTAAAAAAGTATATAACAAAGTATATAACTGTTATTTTTTAGATTATGCGTGTAACATCCATTGTAGCGGCGGCTGCAGGCACGCAGGGTGTCGCCGCAGCCACCACCTGCTCGGTGAGGTCGTCCGCTCCTCTGGCGTCTAGCACGTCTCTTGTCTTTTGCCCATAGGGTTGCTGATTCGCGCGGGCGCGCGCGTAGACAGGACCTTTATGCTGGGAGGAGGCGCGTCAGCTGACCAGCCGGTCGGCTAACGTCAGAGGAGACTCACGGCGCTCCGGATTGGCTGATTAGAGTGGGCGCGGCCGTGGGGTCTCCTCTGCTTTAAAAGCCTTCAGTGTTCACTCGCAACCTGTCTGCTGTTGCGAATACTTCAGTGTTAGCGCTCAGACCTTAAGACAGTATCCGGTGTGCTTTGATCTGGGAGAAAACCAGGGATTTCACACAAGACTAGGATTATTATTATTGTTGTATTATTGATTATCTGTGTATGACTCTGGCTAACCTCTGACCTTGCTCTTGCTTATCGATTCTGTACTTCTGCTCATCTGACTGTTGCTGAACCCAGCTTGTATTATCACTACTCTCTTGCCTGCCGATTCTGTATTGTTCCTGTCTCTCTGTTGCCGATCTTTGCCTTTCTGACCTCCCTACTCTCCAGTGAGCCCTTGTCACTGGAGAGGTGCGCTCTGCTAGTACCCACCAGCTCCTCTGGTAAGGTCTAGTCAAACTATCCAGTTACTGTTGCTATAGTACCCACCAGCTCCTCTGGTGAAGTCTAGTCAAACTATCTAGTTACTGTTGCAGATAGTACCCACCAGCTCCTCTGGTGAGGGCTATCCACTTCCTATTACAGATAGTACCCACCAGCTCCTCTGGGAAGGTCTATCCAATTACTGTTTCAGATAGTACCCACCAGCTCCTCTGGTGAGGTCTATTCAGTTATTGTTGCACCAATCACTTCTTATCTCAGTATATCTGTCATCTATACTTGCATTATTGGTGATTCTGCAGATCACCACATAATCAGGTATAGTGTCTGCATTATTGGTGATTCTGCAGATCACACAATAATCAGACGTCTGTGTTTCTACACCAATCGTTACAATGGGCTTGTAATAAGTGATGGCCGCAAATCTGAAAAAATGCACCTTTATTTCCAGCGACATACATTGTGATAGGAACATAATTTAAATGGTGTAATAACCAGGACAAATGGTAAAATAAAATACATGGCGATTTAATTACGGTAGCATGTATTATTTTAAAACTATAAAGGCCGAAAACTGAGAAATAAATGATTTTTTTTTCATTTGTTTCTTAATCTTCTTGTGAAAATGGATTTATAATAAAATAATTCTTAGCAAAATGTACCACTCAAAGAAAGCCTAAATGGTGTCGGAAAAAACAAGATATAGATCATTTAATTGTGATCAGTAGTGATAGTTACTGGTGAATGAATGGGAGGTGAAAGTTGCTCGGATGCATAAGGTGAAACAACACTGAAGGCTGAAGTGGTTAAGAGAACAGCTGCTAAAATGCCATTACAAAGCAGCAAACACATTTGAAGCTGCTGGTGCCCCGCGAACATTGAAGTGCAGGATCTACAGAGGATTTCAGTGCATAAACCTTCTATGCAAAAACCCCTAACTTAAATGACAAATATAACGAGAGTGATATGGAGGTTGCCATGTTTATTTCGTTATAAATAATATCATAATAATTTGGAACCAAGCATTTTAAGCTTTTTATTTAAGGAAAACATACTGTTATCCTTAAGGAGGAATGTTCAGTAACATTCGTATTATACTGTAATGGTTGATGACTCAAAATTTATGCTAACTGCCACTTGCATTGACTATTTAGAAAATCAGAGAAAAATATACTTTGCATAATAATTTGAAACGTGGTGTAAGCTACAATGACAATAAACAGGTACCCTTCCTTCTCCACAGATGTACTCGACTCTCTTTCCAAGGTAAGGAGTTTAGGTGGGCTGTCGGAACCTCTTGAATGTCATGCATACCTTATGCAAATCAAGAGCGTCCTTTATTGTAATCTATGTGGCAGACTATTAATATCTCAAGGCTCTAGCTGCTTGAGCTGGCCGAGAGCGTCCTTGACTTTTTTTTTCTTTAAATCTCGCTTACAAGCTACAATTTATACAGCTGTTAAAATATAATGCATACTTAGCACATAGTTTAACAAGGATTCTGCTGTAAAATGAAGTTTTATTAGCACTACTGAGCAGTTCTAGTTATGATGGGAATGAATGGGCTGATAACCCAGCAGTCTTACCCATAATCCACTGCTACTGTCGTCATCAGTGCTTTCCCCCCGGCATAGATTCTAAGTAGGGCTCACTTCTCATTGAGAATCGTCCATGATAAATAAAGTAATAGAATCTTTTAAAGCATTTTTAAATACATGTATTTAAAGGGAGTCTGAAGCCTTTAAAATAAAAAATAAATAGTTACCTAGGGAGAGGGAAGGCTCTGAGTCCTATAGAGCCTTCCAGTTCTCCTCCCAGGGTCCACGTTCAGCTGCAGGCTCCCCGTAAGCAGTCCACAACCAAATTGGTTGTGGAGCTGCTTTCTTTCGGGTTTGGGGAGACTTTGGCAGTCTTCGGAAACTCTCGGGCTTGCAAAGACCGGCGGCTCGGTACTGCGCACACGTGAGCGCTTTTTCTCGCGTGCACAGTACAGATCCCTCGGTCTTAGAAAGCCCGAGTGCTTCCGAAGATTGCCAAAGTCTCCTGCGGCGGAAGATAAAAATGGAGAAGCCTGCGGGGGAACAAGGAGACCGGCAGGAGAACGGGAAGGCTCTGTAGGACCCAGAGCCTTTCTTCTCCTTAGGCGAGTGTCTGCTTTTTATTTTAAAAAAGACTTTCAGATTCACTTTAAGCCATTCAACTGAAATCCTGATTTGCTCAAAAACCATACTACAGAGACAGGAGGAGCGCGTCTCAGTGTTCTTTACTATAAAAGTAAGTCTTTTCCACTAGCAAAGGGGTTGCAATTGCATTGCAATCATGTTTCTTTCCAATTTCCACTGCTGCGATTTGCTGGGATCTGCTTGGTGTACGGCAGGTTTTGTGTTTGCATCGGGGCAAAAAAAAACTTGAGCGGAGAAATGCTAAACTGTGGGGAAAATTGTACAGCGTTACGAGTACTATGCAATTTTCCTACGCTAATGACTCAGGTAGTGCAGCTCATCCAGGATGGCACATCAATGTGAGCTGTGGCAAGAAGGTTTGCTGAGTCTGTCAGTGAAGTATTGAGAGCATGGAGGCCAGCACATCAGGAGATGTGGAGGAGACCATAGGAGGGCAACAACCCAGCAGCAGGACCGCTACCTCCGCCTATGTGCAAGGAGGAACACCAAGATTGGCAAATTCGCCACTGGTACCCTGTGCTCTTCACAGATAAAAGCAAGTTCACACAGAGCACATGCCAGACATGACAAGAGTCTAGAGACGCCATGGAGGACGTTCTGCTGCCTGCAACATCCTCCAGCATGACTATTTTAGCAGTGGGTCAGTAATGGTGCATTTCTTTGGTGGGCCGCACAGCCCTCCATGTGCAGGGGTAGCCTGACAGCCATTAGATACCAAGATGAATCCTCAGATCCCTTGTGAGACCATATGCTGGTGCGGTTGGCCCTGGATTCCTCCTAATGCAAGACAATGCTAGACATCATGTGGCTGGAGTGTGTCAGCAGTTCCTGCAAGATAAAGGCATTGATGCTGTGGACTGTCCCGCCCATTCCCCAGAACTGAATCCAATTGAGCACATTTGGGACATCTTGTCTTACTCCATTCACCAACACTGCTTGCATCATTGACTGTCCAGGAGTTGGTGGATGCTTTAGTCCAGGTCTGGGGAGGAGATCCCTCAGGAGACCATCTGCCACCTCACCATAAGAATGCCCAGGAATTGTTGGAGGTCATACAGGCATGTGGAGGCCACGCACACACTACTTAGCCTCATTTTGTCTTGTTTAAAGGATATTAAATCAAAGTTGGATCAGCCTGTAGTGTTTTTTTTTTTCACTTTAATTTTGAGTGTGATTCCAAATCCAGACCTCTATGGATTGATAAATTTGATTTCCATTGATCATTTTTGTATGATTTTGTTGTCAGCACATTCAACTATGTAAAGAACAAAATATTTAATAAGAATATTTCATTCATTCAGATCTAGGATGTCTTAATTTGTGTTCCCTTTATTTATTTTTTTAGCAGTGTATTTAGCGCGGGCAGGAGTTTGGCTAGAGCAGGGGGAGCCGACTATCGGCTTCACTCTGCGCTCAAATTCGCCCAGGCCATTTTTGAATGTAGGTGCTTAGCTGTACCTAGCATTTTGCAAGCTATTAGTGATCGGGATCGGATTGCAATATGCTGGTTGAACTTGATGGATGTAAACATGGGTTTACTAAAGACAGGTCCTGTTTGACTAACATGCTCAGCTTTTATGAGGTAGTGAATGCTAATATGGATATTGGGAATGCTGTAGATGTGATATACTTGGACTTTGCAAAGGCCTTTGACACTGTTCCCCACAAAAGTCTGGTGCAAAAGTTGAGGATGCAAGGACTGGGGAAGAGTCTGTGTTCATGGATAGGGAACTGGCTAATGGACAGAAAACAAAGAGTTGTGGTCAATGGATCGTACTCAAAATGGGAGACTGTTAGCAGTGGGGTCCCACAGGGGTCTGTTCTGGGTCCAGTGCTCTTCAATTTATTTATTAATGACCTAGTAGATGCAGTAGTGAGCAATGTTGTTATTTTTGCAGATGATACAAAATTGTGCAGAATCATCAACTCTCAGGAAGATAGGGTCATATTGCAACAGGAAATGGATAGGATGGCTATATGGGCACATACATGGCAGATGAAATTCAATGTTGACAAATGTAAAGTCATGCATTTTGGACGTACTAATGGTCTAGCACCATACAAAATAAATGGGATACAGTTGGGGACATCAAACTTGGAGAAGGACTTAGGAGTACTCATTGACAACAAGTTAAGTAATCGTACTCAATGCCAAGCAGCTGCAGCTAAAGCTAACAAAATTTTGGGATGCATTAAAAGGGAAATAAAAACTCGAGATGCTAGCATAATATTGCCCCTGTTTAACTCTCTAGTAAGGCCACATCTGGAATATGGAATTCAGTTCTGGGCACCACATTACAAAAAAGATATTGCAGTTTTAGAGCAGGTGCAGAGACGAGCAACAAAAGTGATACGTGGGATGGAAGGTCTCACTTATCAAGAAAGGTTAGATAAACTGTGTTTATTTAGTCTAGAGAAAAGACGCCTTAGAGGGGATGTAATTAACATGTATAAATACATCAGAGGGCAATATAATAGCTTGGCGGATGAGCTTTTTGTCCCTAGGCCTTCTCAAAGGACTAGAGGACATGATCTGCGCATGGAGGAAAAACGTTTTAGCCATTTATTTAGGAAAGGGTTCTTTACAGTTAGAGTGATTAAGATGTGGAATGCATTGCCACAGGAAGTCGTTATGGCAAACTCTATACCTGCATTTAAAGGGGGCTTAGATGCTTTCCTTGCGTTGAAAGACATCCATGGCTACAATTACTAGGTAATGCCTAATGATGTTGATCCAGGGATTTTATCTGATTGCCATCTGGAGTCGGGAAGGAATTTTTCCCTTTTGGGGCTAATTGGACCATGCCTTGTAAGGGTTTTTTCGCCTTCCTCTGGATCAACAGGGATATGTGAGGGAGCGGGCTGGTGTTGTACTTTATACTGGTTGAACTCGATGGACGTATGTCTGTTTTCAACCAAAATAACTATGTAACTATGATGTATGTCCTTTTTCAACCTAAATAACTATGTAAGTAGCTAGTAATGGAAAAGGACCACAATCACTATAAGGCCTCTTGCACACTAAGGGCTCAATTCACTAAAGCGTGATAACTGCCATCACAGCAGTTATCACGTGATCTGCAGCGTGCAAAGGTTTTCA
Organism: Hyperolius riggenbachi; assembly: GCF_040937935.1. NCBI lineage: Eukaryota > Metazoa > Chordata > Amphibia > Anura > Hyperoliidae > Hyperolius > Hyperolius riggenbachi. Next base: position 69,030,024 of record NC_090651.1, on the reverse strand, counting down.
CACGCACAGCGTTACTTCGCGTGATAAGCAAAGGTTTGCGAGCGATTACGTGCACGTTTCACGTGAAACGTGCATATGATCGCACGCAAACCTTCGCCTATCACGCGAACTAACGCTGTGTGCGTGAAAACCTTTGCACGCTGCAGATCACGTGATAACTGCTGTGATGGCAGTTATCACGCTTTAGTGGATTGAGCCCTACATGCGCTTCCGATTTCTTATACGATCTGATTTTTTATTCCGATTGAAAAAAAAAAAAAGTGCTGCTGCTACGATTTTTACGTCGGAATCAAAAATCGGATCGTATAAAAAAACAGAATCGCATGTAGTGTGCGTGAGGGTGAAGTCATTTTTAATAGCTTAGATGTTATAGTTGGAAAAATCAAATCTAACAAAGACATATTAAAACCTAGGAGACACCTAAACAATATATGATAAAAGTATTGATCAAGCATTGATTGGAAATGGAGGTACTTTTATTAAGAGAGCAGCTACAAGCAGCGTGGGGGATGGGTGATGAATGATCAATATCTGTATAGTTTGCGAAGCATTAAAAGCCACACTGTCCAAAATTAGCAGTGGCAGAGTTCTGATCAATATCCACCAACATTTATGCTAAAATCAGAAATGCACCAAGTGGCGCACAGTGGGAAAGTTATCAATATTTTTTGATTGATTTTCATTCAGGAAAATATTGACCGTGCCTAATGTCAGGCATTAACGTAACAGTGTATGTCCAGCTTTAATACCACAGATAGCCATTTTGTTTACCGCAGTGCTACAAAAGGTAGCTCTTACCGTGCCATAGTTTATTTATTTATTTTATTGTATTTATATAGCGCCAACATATTACGCAGCGCTGACATATCACGTTAATTAGTTTAAAAGTGCCCATAGACTACGTCGATTTCCCGACGATATACAGCAGATTAGATCACTGTTATCAAATCTGCTGTGAAATCGATAACGCAAACACTGACCGATCGTCCGATTTCCATTCGAAATCAATCGATTCAGTCAATCTGTCCAGGCGGAAAATTTTCCTTGATCACTGGTGGGTCGGAAGCGGGTCGTTAGCGGCATTCGATTCAGCGATGACCGATGCAGCAATAAATCACCTGTCCGTCGGTGCCAGTCCCCGTGTCAGTACTGTCCCTTTCTCCGGCTGGCCTTCTTCTGCATCTCCTCTTCACTTCCTGCCCCGTCCTGTGAGAAGCGCCCTCTACTGCTTGAATTTCTGGCTTGTCACAGGACGAGACAGGAAGTGAAAAGAAGATAGAGAAGAAGGCCAGCTGGAGAAAGGGACAGCACGGACCCCTGTACTCGCACCGGTGGACAGGTAATGTATTGCTGCTGGCCGGGGAAGCAGGGGCAGCGAGGCAGGCAGAGGCAGCTCCACAGGTTGTGAATCGATTTCATGCTGAAATTGATTCAAAATCTGTGTGCAGTGTATGGGCAGCCAATAGATCCCTCTCTGATCAGATTCGATCAAGAGAGGGATCTATCTGTTAGTCGATCTGGTGGCAATCGACCAGTGCATGGCAGCCTTTAGGCTCAGTTGAACAACAAACATGTGAGTGGCCTGTATGTGGGAACAGATTTTATTGTAATACTGTGTGTAATCAAAGTTGCAAAAGATATCGGAGCTCACCACCAATTCACCTAATGCGATGTGCCTCAGTCAATCCAGCAGCACTCAGGACCTTGCCAATACACAGAAATAAGACCAGTACCATCGATTCAGTTTGCTTAGAGCAAACTAAGTCGATGGTGCCAGTCTTACTCCTATACTGTATGTAATCGCACATTCAATGCATAAGATTATTCCACATGCAAAGTGGCAGACTGGATCCTAGAATACAAACTCACATGGTACTGACTTGCAATGTGAGATATACCAATATACATACGAATGTAGTACAATTTTGCGCAGCTGTGCAAATCACTGTATATGGTTAGGTTATATGAACCACATTAGGATTTGCGTGACAGGTCAAAAATAACCAACAATAGAGGTGAAACTCAAACAATTAAAGTTTATTTATGTCAGAAATGCTGAACCAGCCCGGGAGACCAGGAATCCTTTGCAGGTGTTTTTGATTAATTAGCCGATTAGAGTCTGACACTTTGAGCCTAGAATATTGAACTTTTTTCACCATATTCTAAATTCTGAGATTTTGATTTTGGAATTTTCATAAGCTGTAAGCCATAATCATCAAAATTATAACAAATAAAGGTTTAAAATATCTCACTTTGGATGTTATGAGTCTATTTCATATATTAGTTTCACCTTTTTAAGTTGAATGACTAATATAAATAAACTTTTGCACAATACTCTAATTTTTCGAGTTTCGCCTTAAAGATGAACTGTAACGACAAAACGTCCCCTGGGGGGCACTCACCTCGGGTGGGGAAAGCCTCCGGATCCTAATGAGGCTTCCCACGCCGTCCTCCATCCCTCAGGGGTCTCGCTGCAGCCCTCCGTGCAGCGGTGACGTCAATATTTACCTTCCTGGCTCCTGCGCAGGCGCTCTGACGGCTGTCGGCTCCGAAGTAGGCGGAAATACCCGATCGCCGTCGGGTCTGCTCTACTGCGCAGGCGCAAGTTTCCGGCGCCTGCGCAGTAGAGCGGACCCGACGGAGATCGGGTATTTCCGTCTATTTCCGTGCCGAAAGCAGCCACAGCGCCCCCGCTGGAGCCAGCAAAGGTAAATATTGAAGCTACAGTCGGGTCTGTCGCCGGCTGTTCGGAGGGCTGCAGCGAGACCCCCGTGGGACAGAGGACGGCGTGGGAAGCCTCATTAGGATCCGGAGGCTTCCCCTACCCGAGGTGAGTACCCCCCAGGGGAGGTTTTTGATGTTACAGAGTCTCTTTAACCTACTCTGATGCAACTGCCAAGAACAACATTGTTGGCTTGAAGTAGACGTTATTACGGTACTTACAAGCACAAGCCCAAAACACACGACACTTCTGGACAATGGGCAGAGCTTTGTCATTCATTTCTTCCCACTCCATGCGGCTTACTGATACACCCACACTTGCTGATGTGTGGCCCTTATAGAACCTGAAAGCTTAACTATACGTTCCCCAACTAAAAAAACCTTTGCCAAATCGGATGCAGTGCCTTGCAAAAGTACTCCATAGGGAATATTAATAAAGTGGAGATCAGCTGACTGTTGAAAATAACGGCACATATTTAGACATGTGATGATAAGCAAGATCATCACTTTTGGCAAGGGTGCTCCTGTTTGCTGGGTCACATCTTTCTGAGCCGAGGATAACTGTTCTTCTGCAGATCATCTTCTCTATAGATCTCCCAATGACATCTTTAATTTTGATAGTAACAAATACATATCCCTCTACCCCCTCCCACCCCATGTAAGTTAGCGCTGCCCAGAAAGGTTCAGCATATTGGCATGGTGCCCTTTTGCTAAATGGTATCAGCAATATAGTTCTTGCATACAAATCCATCCACCATTCCTCCCCTTCGTACATCTTGGTGCTTTTCCAGAGATACTCCCAAACTATCTCTCTTTACTCTTCCAATTCTCTACAGATGTCCACCCCTTGCATCACTAGCTCACTCACAGCTCCTACACTATAGAACCCCCCCCACCACCACCACCACCACCACCACCACCACCACCACCACCACCATATGTTTCCCTCTCCATATCTCTTGAATTGTAAGCCTATTTGGCAGGCCCTTCTTCTCCACCACCATATGGACACAGTTATTTGTCTGCTATACTTATACCTACATTGTTTACATCACTATTTTGTGTACCATTGCATAACACTGTAATGTTTCTGTGAAACGTTGCTTAATGCTGTAATGTCTCCCCGACAGAGCCGGGACAAGGTCCTCCACCACCCAAGGCTGAGACATCAAAGTGCGCCCCTCCATCCCTCCCACCCAACCATCACACACTGATTGGTATTAGACTAAGAAGAGCCCCAGGGCCCCCAAAACCTTAATCTGCCATGTATCCCATTTTCTTATTCTCTCTGCTTCAAACACAATAGGGGAATTATAGCTGAGTGAGTTGTGCGCCCCCTCCTACACTGTGCCCTGAGGCTGGAGCCTCTCTCGCCTCTGCCCGGCTCTCCGACCTATAGTACAGTGCTGCGTAATAAGTTAGCGCTTGATAAATAAAGTCTATCAATAATAATAATGGGGATAACAAGGTTTAGTAAGGAAAGCTATGCATTTTTTTAATAAAATACCCCCCCCCCAAAAAAAGCAAACAAAATGCCCGTGTCCCATAAAATTTACAAAAACACACAAATACTATGATTTCTCACAGAAAACTATTGTGGCAGCATCATCATGTGCGCTGTCCACAAAAAGTCATGCAGCAGTGCACTGGTGTTGCGCTGCACATCCACACTGTGCTGTGCTAAAATACTCAGCATAGTGAGAATGGGTCCTCAATATACAAAAATAGAGAGAAATAAATATACAATGGTATGGAAGTCAGTACAGTTTCCCTTTAAACAGTAAGCTGAAGAAGACCAGGAACTGTGAGGTCTTGGTATCTGGGACATTAAGATGAAATTACTTATTCTTGACCTGGTTCTGTTCTGACATACCGAGTATAATGAATCTGGTCGTATTTCCTGATAATCCATTTATAAAATTCCGGCCTTGAACAAGAGGGAGGAACAGAGGAGAGTCTGTTAGGTTTCATCCATCATGCTCCGGAGATCGGGTTGTATCATTTAACATCGGAGAGCCAGAAGGTAAACTGCTGTAATGTAACGATAGATCTGCTGAGTTCATTATTAATGAACATTACAAAAACCTAGTCACTGTTTTTTCCACTTAAAGTGGAACCCCAGAAAGAAGTAAATGCCTGTATGGGCATAGGCCAGTGAATGCTCCCTTCCTCTCCGGCTCTGTGACAGCTGACAGACCCCCAGCACATAGAATGCGTACCACACTTCATCAATGACAGCTTCTTCTTCCTGTGCTTAGTGTCCATGTACATATTGTGTCTTCAACCTTTACTTCTGGCTACTGCTCCATTAACTCGCACTCTCTGAGAATGGAGAGACAAATGCCCCTTCTCCAGGTAAATCGGGTATCTAGTTAACCAGGTGAGCAAGAACTAGTATTCTTGTAAAATAGCATGACAGCCAGGAAATAGGCATTTTGTGGCAACATAAATTCACCTCCCCCTAACCAGGTATCCACAAAGGGAATGGGGGGTTTCTTCCTTTGCAAACTAACTGGCCAATGCTTACAGGCACAGGGTGCTGGTAAACAGACTGGTGGGTGACCCACCACCAGCTTCAGTGTTACTGCGTGTTACCAGCTTCAACGCCTGGGAAAGCTAGTTGAGATAGCTTGAGAGGGGGGCCTGCATGCTGTTTTTTTTTCTTACTCAGCACCTTAGAAGTTTCTTGCTGCATAATAACTAAATCTGTATGTTCAGGCTGGCAGCATCAGGAGTGATACAGTAATGTTATTGTAGCCACTCAAACATGACATTTTCACTTTAGTTTTGTGAACCAAACATCCAGTAAGTTGTGGTTCCCAGCACTAATTTAAAGTGGTTGCAAAACACGAGTCAGGCTGCACTTGATGCTGTTATGATGTATTGTGAGTTTTTATGTACTTCTATATGTGGATTCTATGCTTAAAGGGAACCCGAGGTAAGAGGGATATGGAGGCTGCTTTTAAACAATACCAGTTCCCGTGTCTCTAATACTTTTAGCCATAGACCCTGAACAAGCACATACAAATCAGGTACTATGACTCAGATGCTTGTTCCAGGGTTTTGACTCAGACACTATGGGCTTGATTCACAAAGCGGTGCTAACCTACTTAGCACGTCTAAAGTCTTTAGACGTGCTAACCAGGGTGCTAAGTAGGTTAGCACCGGATTTCTCAATCAGATCACGCGCTAACTTTGCGCGCGCAAAGTTTTACGCGCGCAAAGTTTTATGCGCGCTAAGTCCCATAGGCTTTAATGGGCACTTCGCGCGGTGCGCCCTGCGCTCTGTGCAGTGTGCGCGTAAAGTTTTACGCGCGTAAAGTTTTACGCGCATAAAGTTTTATGCGCGAAAAGCTGGTTTAGACGTGCTAAGGGGGTTTTCACAGGCGTGCTAACAGTTAGCACCGCTTTGTGAATCAAGCCCAATTATGTATGCCAGAAGATCAACAGGACTGCCAGGGAATTGGTGTTGTTTACAAGAAAATAAATATGGCAGCCTCCATACCACTTTCACCTCAGGTTCCCTTTGAAGGAAACCGGAGACGGATTAAAGTAAAGCATTTATACTTACCTGGGGCATCCTCCAGCCCTCTTCAGGCCATGGGCTCTCATGCCATCTCCCCAGGCTGCTCGGATCGTCCGTGGTCCTCCTGGCACATTAGCTCAGTCACAGTCTATAGGTACGTGCGCGACCAGGCCATGAGAACACAAAAAGGAGCACAGGAGGGCATGCGCGACAAGGTGCGACTGAGCGAATGTACTGGGACAGCCAACGGATGATCTGAGCAGTCTGGGGAGACGGCCTGGGAGCCCATGGCCTGAAGGAAAAGTCAGGTAAGTATACCGTATATACTTGAGTATAAGCCGACCCCCCAACTTTTGCCCCCAAAAATACACAAAAAAGTTTGACCCGAGTATAAGCCAAGGGTAGGAAATACAGTAGCTACTGATGAGCTTTAACAACTATATTAAAGGCCAATAAACTTACAAATGATCTCTTCAGGATGTTTATCAGCTGAGTGATAAAGCCAGTCTCTCATAATTCTCTGTGGGGGTAAGGAGGGAGAAATTCAGCATAACAAACACATAATTTTCTGTTAAGGGAGGGATGGAGGAAATTTTGCATAATAAACAGCCTAGGCTAAGACTCAGTGGGGTGACGGGATTACATACAAATATACAGCAATATATATAGATATAGGAAGTGTTTTTTTATGCTGAATCCAGAAAAATTAACATAACGTAAAGTGGGCATCCTGAATAATTTACTACATCCTATTTTATTTTGTTTGAGTGCCTCTTTAATTCAGTTATTAAGTAGGAGGAAGTGTGGCTATCTGTGCCCCTGACATACAGGGATGTCAGCCTTCACCATTGGTTGCTAGGCTTTGCTGCTGGTCATAGCAGATTTAGATGGCCATAGCAGATTTTGATGGCCATGTGACGCCCACCAGCAGTATTTGTTCTAGATGTACCCTCCAAGTGTCCCCTGACATAAGCAGAGCACTGTATTGCTCCTTTGCTTATCGGTCAGGAAGTTGAAGATGGGATTCCTGGTGCATCTGACAGAATGGGGAAGATCGGCACATGCGGGCAGAGAGACACAGCAGGAGAAAACAGGACATGCCAAGGCCCGGGCAGCAGCCAGCAGGTGAGCGCAGTGCAGCTGGGACTTAGCTCACTACATGCTGCAATTAGCGTATCCTCAGTCACAGGATACATACCGCTCCGCTCTGGGGGGGGGAGGCGCCAGAGCAGATTTTGCTGCCCACCACGTTTTATTGTAGATGCCCCCCAAGTGTCCACCCCAGCATTGCTTCTTGGTTTACCGGTACGCGCTTCCAGAAGTTAGTGAGGGGAATCCTGGTGACGCTCTGTCCTGAGCATCTGACAGAATAGGGGAAAGCAGTGTGTGCGGACAGAGAGACACCACGGGAGAAGCCAGGACATGCCAAGACCCGGGCAGCAGCCAGCAGGTGAGCGCAGTGTAGCCGGGACTCAACTCACTATATGCTGCACTCTCACAGCCAGCGTACCCGCGGTCACAGTATACATACCACTCCGCTCTGGGGGAAGGGGGGGACGAGAGGCAGCACACAGCGTACACTGAAGATCTGCATGAAGATATACATGCACATCACTCACCACTTAGCTCGTTTGTGCCTATAGCGAAAGGGGGGTGCACACTTTTGGGCAACTTTTTTGGGCCCAAAAACTTGGCTTATACTCGAGTATATACGGTAAATGCTTTACTTTAATCCATCTCAGGTACACTTTATTGTATTAAAAGTTATGTCTTAATGCATTATACTGTGCGCATTGTAAACCCTCATTTTTTGTGCTTGTTGGATATGGTGCAATGCATATTGAGGGGATGTACTACTGACAGAATGTTTACCTTTTAGAATGTATATTGTTCATCCATCTATTTACCACTCAATCTACCTATTTTTATGTATCACAAGAGGAAGAGGAAGTATACGCACACAAAACAGCGAATCCTAAGGTGAGGTGTCAGATCTCTCAATAGAAGATTGTCACGGACCCTCCAGCCATTCTGAATGAGTGCTAATTACTGATAGCAACACACCTGCGTCACATTCCTGCTCTGACAGTGATTGCTGCTTTTTAGAGTAACACATATCATCACTCATTCCAGCGCCAGGAATAAAAATAATCTTAAAACAATTCCGAGCCCAGAGAGATCTGAAGGCCTCGCCCATCGCAGCACCGAGCCCAGAAAACGTCATTCACTGAAACGGCTTATGAAGTTGACAGAACGGATCCTATAGCTCGGGGTCACCATGACAACCGCAGGGATCATCGGAGGAATGAATGTCAGCAGCCCATGTGCTGAGTACCGTTCCCAGGAATAACTGCGGCTGCAGCGAGAGCTCTGCATGCAAGACAAGTCCCAACAGCAGCAGTTGTCACATCAGTGCAAAAACCTCAAACTCAGCCTGCCCAATCAAAACCATGCAAACTAAATGCTCACAGGAATGATAGGACTTCAAAAAAACGCATACAAAACATGCCTTTGCGGCTCCATAGGAAAGCATTGTATGCAAATCGCATGCGATTCGCATACAGCATGCTGGAAAAAAGAACTAGTTGCATGTTCTAGTTGCGTTCTTAAAATGCACTTAAAGTCGCATTTGAAGTCACACCAATGCGATTTTCATGGGCCCATAGACTAACTCCACTATGCAGAAAAATGCATGTGATTCTGATATCTGTGCTCCCAGCCTTAAAGTGTACCTAAGGCGACCTTCAGGTACAAAAATACACACATACCTAAGAAGAGGGCAGCCTCTGGAACCAGTAGTGCACAGCTGTCTAAATGGCAGTCCGCAGGCCAGATGTCAGGCCCACCTTTTGTTTGCACTTGGCTCTGCCCCCCAAAGCCAGGACGTTGATGCTCTGACCCCTCCATCTGAAATGGCTGGTGCTAGAAACACCTCTACCCATGAAGTTGGACAGAACTGCTACAGAGGCTTACCGCATCGCCCTTCCGTTGCCGAGCGCTAAATCCCCCCCAGAAATAATTTGAGGGTTTGTTAGAAAGAGACACCAGGGCTGAAATTCTCTTCAGACTGGCCATACTGCGCCATTGTGAGCATGGCCAAGCCTGCACAGTAAGCCAGAGCTGATCGATCATAAGCTGCTCAGTGCTAATGCACAGGCGTGGCCATACTCACACTGGCGCAGCTTGACCGCACTTATGCCAGAAGAGCATGTGGCCCCAATTTTCCAAGGGTTGCAGGTGAGATCCGGAGAATGGTGTGGCCAAGGTGGTCACTAACTGTACAATTTCTAGTGAAAAATCGTTCGAGCGATCAGAAATTCTGATCGGACGGAAAATCGCTCACTACACCATCAACTAAGCAATCATTGCTTCCGATCTATCACGACCAACAAGAAAATCCAAATTTTGGTTAGACGAAAATTCAAATAGACGATTGTTTTTATAATCGTTCATTATCGATTGTGCCCATCAACTGAGATTATTTACAACCAATCTGATCAGAATTTCTGATCGCTCGTACGATTTTTCGCTAGAAATTGGACCATTAGTGGCCACCTTCAGAATCCAAAGGCCTCCCTCTCCTTGGGTAAGTATTTAATTTTTCACCCGAGGTTGGTCTCAGGTTTGCTTTAAAGGGATACCTAAGCCTGGTTTAAAAAAAATCAGTTTTACTCACCTGGGGCTTCTACCAGCCCCCTGCAGCCTTCCTGGTCACTCGCGGATCCTCCGGTCCCCCACTGCTAGCTAGTTTCACTACACCTACAGGCCTGGCCACGCATAGCCTTGTTTGCGTTCCTGTCCACAATAGCATCCTGTGCCTGCACAGGACGCCATTGCGGACAAGAATGCAGAGCAGGAGACAAGCTTGCGCAGGCGCAGTGAGCCTGTCAGCTGAAAAGGATACTAGCTGGCGGCAGTGGACAGGAGGATCCACAAGTGACTGCGAGGGCACAGGACGGCTGCAGGGGGCTGGGAGAAGCCCCAGGTGAGTAAAACTGATTTTTTTTTTATGCCAGGCTTAAAGGGAACCTGTACTGAGTAAAATTATTTAAAATAAACACATGGGACTTGATTCACAAAAGAGTGCTAACTGTTAGCACGGCCGTTGAATTTTTGCGCGAAAACGATATCGATTTTGCGGTAAAATTTGCGTTTGCGCGCGAAAACATTATCGTTTCGAGCGAAAATTCGCGATCACGCGCAATGCAAAAATTCGCGCGAAAACGGCCGTGCTAACAGTTAGCACTCTTTTGTGAATCAAGCCCATGGGGTAACTTCAAATGAACATTACATAGTTACCTTGGCATCAGTTCCTCTCAGCAGCTCACCATTTTCTTCTGACAATAATTCCTTCCAGTTCTGACAACATTTTGTCAGAACTGAAATATATTAGTTGCTGTCAGTTATATATCAGTTGCTGTCAGTTATAGCTGAGTGGACATCTGATGTGCCCGGTAATGTCCATGTTTCCCTATGGCTCAAATGGACGATGTTACAATTTAACAGTGTGCTGAACAGAAAGCTGTTATGGGGTAATGGCCATTTTCAAAATGAAGGACGGAGAATTCCCTTGATCACAGTGAACAAGCAGGACGCGGGAGAGGAGAAAAAGATTGAGGAGTAGACTACATGAAAGGTAAGTATGACTTGTGTATGCTTATTTTTACTTTTAATTTTCAGTTTAGGTTTTCTTTAAGTATTCCTTTAAGGAAAAACAGGGTCTTAATATTAATGGAACAGTAAAATAAATTAATTTCAGGCAAAGTGTATGTAATGGAGACCCTGTTGGATAAGTATAAAAATTATAACTTTTACTTTATCTACACTTTAAAAACATGAATAATATTTTATAAGATACAACATTTATAAAGTAGATTCAATTATTGATACAATAGTAGTCTATTGCATACCTTTCATATAATATACAGTAAATTCATGCATTAAATAAATTACACCAAACAAATGCCTAATTCTGTTTTCAACAAGTAGACATTCCAGCAAAATTATCATGACTAACATTAGCATGAAAGGTTGTGCAGAGCAGAATCATCCACCAGACAAACTAGGCAGGTGCTTAAGGCCTAGTGGGTGTCAAGGGGCCGCCTCCTACCTTCTCTGATCTCTGCCCACTTCAGCTTACCAAAAGGACCACAAGGGGGCCCCAAATCCACAAATTTGCCTTGGGGCCTGTACACACTGCTGCGCTTGCGCTGCGTTTTTCAAATCGCATGCGCTTTTTAATCGCAAGGTCTTTTGAAAAATAATGAAAATCGTGAAGACCTGTACACACTGGTGCGATGTGCTTTTTCTATTCTCATGAAGGCTTGCGATTTTAAAATCGCAGCAGTGTGTACAGGCCCTAAGGCCCCATCTTAATCTATCTCTGAGGTTGTCTCCTTTAAAACAGGTAGAATAACCCCAGGGAGATCCTCTCACCCACTCTCCTTTACCTAGTGAGTCCCAATGCCAAAATGGTTACCACCTGTTTGCTGCTGTTAAAGTGACCCTGTATAAAATCTGACACAAAGTAAGGCCTGGTGCACACGGAGCGGTTTTTGAAGCGTTTCGCAAACCGCTTCCGCCTGTGAAAACGCTTGGCTAATGTATCTCAATCATGGGATGGTGCACACCAGCTGTTTGAGGTTTTTAGCAAACCGCAAACGTGGGTCCTGCAGCATTTTTGCGCTAGATCAGAGCGGTTTTCCAGGCGTTTTGTTACAGAAGCTGTCCAGTAACAGCTTTACTGTAACAATATATGAAATCTGCTACATAAAAACGCTCCAGAAAACGCTAGGCATGTTTAGAAAACCTCTCTAAACATGCTAGAATCGCTCTGAAATCTGCTTCAAAAACCTCTAGCGTTTTGCGGATCTGCTAGTGGTTTTGGTGTGCACTGGGCCTAAGGGCAAGGCTAACATCCTCCAAATTAGTGCAAACCTAAATGGCAATTCCATGCAGTTAGGGGCGCCTCTAGCCATTTTGTCACTCCAGGCGAGAAAACCTGTGGCGCCTCCCCTAACCCCCCCCCCCATGAAAATAATTGTAATGCGGCAGTGTTTCACCAGAAAATACACGTACTGCGGAAGCGTTTATCCAGAAAATAATCGTATTGCAGCAGCGTTTCACCAGAAAATAATCATAATGCGGCAATGTTTCACCAGAAAAATAATCATAATGTGGCAGAGTTTCATCAGAAATGACACTTATTGCGGCAGCGTTTCACCAGAAAAATACACATAGGCAGGGCTCCACTTTCATGAGGCAAAAAGGGGGACAGAAGGAGGCACAGGGGGACTGAATAAGGCACACAGGGCGACATAGGGAGGCACTGGGGGACAGAAGGAGGCATGAGGGTCAGAAGAAGTCACAAAGGAGTACAGAAGGAGGCACAAGGGAACAGAAGGAGGTACACAGGGGACAAAAGGATGCACAATGGGCAACAAAAGGAGGCACAATGGGGGACAGAATGAGACACAAAGGAGGACAGAAGGAGGCACAGGAGGACTGAAGGAGGTACACAAAGGGGCAGTGGGCGGTACAAGGGGACAGAAGAAGGCATGAGGGCCAGAAGGAGGCACAACAAATGACATGAGGGCCAGAAGGAGGCACAAAAAATTACATGAGGGCCAGAAGGAGGCACAGGGGGACTGAAGGAGGCACACAGGGACAGAAGGAGGCACAAAGTGGGGCAGACCGGAGGCACAATGGGGGACAGATTGAGGCACAAAGGGGGACAAAAGGAGGCACAGGAGGAAAGAAGGAGACACAGGGGGACTAAAGGAGGCACACAGGGAAAAGAAGGAGGCACGATGGGGGACAGAAAAAAGCAAAAGAGGCAGAAGGAGGCACAGGGAAACAGTAGGAGGCACAAAGGGAAACAGAAGGATGCACAAAGGGGGACAGAAGTAGCCACAAAAGGGTGACAGAAGAAGGCAGAGGGGGATGTAAGGAGGCACAGGGAGACAGGAGGCAGAGGGGGACAGACAGAGCCACAGGGAGACAGAAGAAGGCACAAAGGGGCACAGAAGGAGGCGCAGGGGACAGAGGTGGCACATGGGGACTGAAGAGGCACATGGTGACAGAAGGAGGCACATGAGAACAGAAGGAGGCATAGGTGGACAGAAGGAGGCAGAGGTGGCACAAGGGGACTAAAAGTGGCACATGGAGGCATAAAGGGAGACAGAAGGACAAACAGGGGGTCAGACATGGCACAAGGGACTGAAGGAGGCACAAGGAGACAGAATAGAGGCACAGAAGGAACATTAGGGGGCACAAAGGGGGGGGAGGATGTACAAGGCCCAGAGGGACACAGTGGCAGTTGCCTGCAACTTACGCTAAGCAGATGCAGCAGAAACAAGTAATAGAACACCTGTGGGGGTGGGGCTTAGGGGCGTGGCTTCATAAAGGGGGCCTGGCTTAATCCAGCAACATGGCGCCCCCAGGACCAATGGCACTCCAGGCAATGGCCTGTACTGCCTATGCCTAGAGGCTCCCCTGCATGCAGTGACTACAAGTACAGGACAATGCAGCGATACTGTGTCACGAATGAACAGGAAAGTAAAGGCAGACTTAAGCTAGTAAAACATTCACAGTGGGCAGCAATGGGTTGCGTTCCTTGTCACAGTAGGAATGCTATGGATCACCAAAATGGCATAGAGCAGTGATGGCTAACCTTGGCACTCCAGCTGTGACAAAACTACAAATCCCATCATGCCTCATGGGACTTATAGTTCCACCACATTTGGAGTGCCAAGGTTTGCCATCACTGGCATAGAGGGATATTCACACATGGCCTCAATTCTGGTAGCTATGTAAGGTAAATATTTTTTGTAGGTAAAATACCTCATGAGGTATTTTCCTCTTTTTTTAGCAATTCTGAAAGATTTTTCCCCATTTACGAACATGAAGTAAAACGTGAGGTAAAACCTGAGGTAAATGCATAAAGTGAGGCAAAACGTGAGGTATTTCAGCGGTAAGCATGCAGTTTTTAATCGTTACTGCATGCTGTGTTTTTTCCTCTATTTTTCTTGTGATTGCATTCAGGGAAAATCGGAATTGCAAATCGGAAACGGATTTGCAGTGTGCAGGGAGCCTTAAACTAATCGGTAAATTATGTGCCAGCATGCCCCCTAATTTCCATGAGAATAGCTATTTTTGGTAAAATTAATGCAAATTACCTCATGAATTACCTCATAATTTACCTCATGAGGTAAAACATGACTAAAACCTACCAGGATTGCTAAATGTCATTACCTCATGAGGTAAATTACCTCACATGAAGTAATTTGTTTGATAACCCTACCAGAATTGAGGCCATTGCGTCACATACAGTGAAGCATACAGTAAGTAAAAAATACGCTGTAACCATTAAAGTGCACATTTTGCAGCAACACACAGCATGCAGTGCATTACCATGCCGCTCTCCATTATACCACAATGCACCTGCTGCACTATGATTGTCACATAGGTGGTGTACTGCAGTGCAGTAAGGCATGTCAAAATGCGACATTATGCCACAATGCAACACTGTGAATGTAGCCTAAGAATACCTCAACTCCATACATCTTTCAGGTAATCAGTAAAGGATGATACTTCACTCGCTAATATTTGCAAACCCCAGAGACCACTAGGGTGCCGCAACCGTTCCCAAAACAGTCAAGGCACCCGTGCTGATGCCAAATCAAATCCCATTGGGGATTCAGGTGCGATGTCTGAAAAAATGCAGCATGCACTGTTTTTTTCCCCCCACATGCAAATTAGAAGCAGCCTATTGATTTTAATAACGCTGTGGTTTCGTATCCAAATTTGCATATGATTAAATGCTGTCAGCAGTTGAAATGTAGCCTAATAGACACAGGACTAGCTACCTCTTCCTGGTTCTCTGTGACATGCGCTTAGTCTGCCCCCTCCCCCTAGGCACTCACTCCCCCACCTTTGCATTTGTGCAGAGGACGGGACAGATATGCAGGAGCAGAATGTCAGACCAGGCATCATTCTGCGCTCAGTGATGAGGAAAGAAACAGGTGAGGAGAAAGGTGAGGAGAGAGATAAAAATGTGGGTGCCTGTGCTAAACAGAAATGTGGGCACTGATGTAAGGCAGGAGACACACTTGTCTTTCAGGTTTCTGCACGGTTTCCTCTGCGTACATTTTCTGCACACCAACTGTGTTTCTATGCAGGAAAACGCGCGCATTGCAGGTAATGTAATTGATACAAAAAACTGACAAGATGGGCAGAAACATGATGCAGAATGTCTTGATTCACTAAACCGTGATAACTGATATCACGGTCGCGTTTTGCGCTTGTTATAATGTGCGTAACGTTTTTTGCGCACAATTGTGAATTTTCATGCAAAAGCGGCCAAGTTTCTGTGCGAAAATTCGCAAAAAAAGTTATGCGCCTTATAACGAGCGCAAAACCCTAGCGCGACCGTGATATCAATTATCACAGTTTAGTGAATCAAGCCCTAAGTGCCGTAACTAGCCCATTAATTAACATGAGTTCTGTGCAGAAAACACGTACGAAAATAGTCAAGTGAGTTCCCTGCCTTAATTAACGGCAACCAGGTGCCCATGCAGAAATATGGGTGCCTGGTAAAATGTATTGTTAATATTATGGTTTTTGTAGTAACTCCGGTATTTTTCGTTATTTTGCATTGGGGAGACACGTAAGGTTCAGCATCAAAAAGGGGGTTTGCAGGGGGAGGGGTTTAAGGTTAGGTGTCAGGAAGGGGATTTGTGGTGGTGGGGGGGGGGGGGGGGGGGGGTTGGGGTTTAGGATTAGGAATCAGGAAGGTGGTTTGCACAGGGGGGAGTTAAGGTTCAGCATCAGGAAGATGGTCTGCACCGGGGATGGTGTGGAGGGGTGGGGGGAGGTGGATACGGTTAGGCATCAAGAAGTAGGACTGCGCCAGGGGGAGATGTGGGTCAGTTAAGGTTAGTTAGCAGGAAGGGAGGTTTTTTAGGTGAGGTGTAGGGTAAAACATTGTAGGGGGGAGTGCTCTTTGTGTAGTGAAATATCGGTAATATTTATTATATATTTTACTAATGAAAATTAACACTCTAAAATAGTCGATTATCTGTAAATGTTACTGATATTCTACTATCCGCTATATCCCCACACCCAAATTTCCTGGCGCCTTTATTTCACATATGTGGGTGAGACAGCCAGAGAAGCTCAATAAGGTTGGCCATGTCCAGCCTTAAAGGCTCATACACACATCAGACTATGGTCTTTGGAAAATGAAAGATCACAGACCAATCTTACCACCCTTCATGTAGTATGAGAGCCATACTCTACACAGTCTTTTCTATGGAGCTGAACTCCACATCAGAAAAAAATCTTTGCAAGATGCTGCACACAGAGATGCTGTACAGACACAAAAGATCAGTATCTGCAAAAGATCTGTTCCTGACAAAAATCCATTCCTGCAAATTGCAATGATAGTCTATGAGATCTGCAGATCATCATACACACATGATTTAACTGACATTCATCTGCAGATCAAGCAGTCATCCGCAGATCTGAAAATCCATCCTAGTGGATCTGATCTGCAGATGAATGTCAGTTAAATCATGTGTGTATGATGATCTGCAGATCTCATAGACTATCATTGCAATTTGCAGGAATGGATTTTTGGCAGGAACAGATCTTTTGCAGATACTGATCTTTTGTGTCTGTACAGCACCTGTGTGTAGCATCTTGCAAAGATTTTTTTTCTGATGGGGAGTTCAGCTCCATAGAAAAGACTGTGTATAGTATGGCTCTTATACTACATGAAGGGTGGTAAGATTGGTCTGTGATCTTTCATTTTCAAAAGACTATGGTCTAATGTGTATATGTGGCCTTACTGAAAAAACAGGCCACTCTGTGAGGAAGTGAAGGATTCACCTTTAAATACGGTGCAGATATTTTTCTGCACAATGAGCGATCCGTGGGACTGACGCCAAGCGCACATTTTGCTGGGAGGCTTCATCACTAATGAGAGCTGGATGACGTGTGGCGGCTGCCGGCCTGTTCCTCACACCTAGGAGGAGATAGCACGAATAGGCAGTGGTCTCAGATTACCATGAAACTTTCATTTCTGCAATTTTTGCAATTAGCCGTTTAAATGGGCCAATCTCCCAGCATTCCAAGAAAGCCGTTATCTTGTCCCTCTCTCATTCTGCTCTTGTCACAGTCACAGTAGCCTTCCTCATACATCTGCCCCAGTTCTGACCTTTCTGGACAGGCTGCACCAATCCGAGTGGCTCTTGTGCTAAATGTATTTTGTTTTTGCAGCGCCTGCTCCCAGCCAGGCGCACAGAGTCATAAATCTTGTCAGGGAAGATTGCCTGCCTGCCACTTCCAGAAGATCATAGCTCACCTGAATGCAGTTTATCTTTGTTTTTCAGCTTGAATCCCCGAGCAGGAGGTTAATCACTGTGTATCCATGTGCAGGGAAGGCCGGGATACATAACCAGCAGCGCACACAATCTATTCTCTCTCTCCCTGTCGCTCTATTTTTAATAGCTTGGCCTTTGCTCTGTGAAGAAAAAAAAAAGAATATTAAAGGACTCCTCCTTTAAGCAGCATAGATCCATTATTTGCTATATTAACAGCAAATCAGCACACAGGGTATTGCAATATAGAGGTGATCAACTAGCCCTTCACACAGACCTATGTCTATGTGAAGGGCTTCCGCAAAAGTGATACTTGCCCTTAAAGGACTACTATCGCCCCCAAAAAATGTAACATTTAAAACACATGTACACATATTTTTATGACATACATTACTCCAAGATTAGAATGCAGTAAACATTACTTTTCTCCATCTTCTCACGTGGGATGCTCAGTTTTTATTCTTCACAACAGCACTTCCTGGAAGGAGTAGGAGGGGGGAGGTTAGTGTTAGGAGGAGATAGTGAGAGGTTAGTGTTAGGAGTACTGTACATAGTGGAAGGTTAGTGTTAAGAGTACATAGTGGTAGGTTAGCGTTAGGAGTAGGTGCAGGAAGGTTAGTGTTAGGAGTACATAGTGGGAAGTTAGTGTTAATAGTTTGAGGGGGGAGGTTAGTGTTAAAGGAATACTGTAGGGGGGGGGTCGGGGAAAAATGAGTTGAACTTATCCGGGGCTTCTAATGGTCCCCCGCAGACATCCTGTGTCCGCGCAGCCACTCACCGATGCTCCGGCCCCGCCTTCGGTTCACTGGAATTTCAGACTTTAAAGTCTGAAAACCACTGCGCCTGTGTTGCCGAGTCCTCGCTCCCACTGATATCAGCAGGAGTGTACTGCGCAGACACAGACCATACTGGGCCTGTGCAGTACACTCCTGGACCATACTGGGCCTGTGCAGCCACTCACCAAGCATCGGTGAGTGGCTCCGCGGGCACAGGATGTCTGCGGGGGACCAATAGAAGCCCCGGGTAAGTTCAACTCATTTTCCCCCGACCCCCCTACAGTATTCCTTTAAAGTGTACCAGAGATCATTAAGAGGCGAGGTTAGTGTTAGGAGTAGGTGCAGGTAGGATAGTGTTAATAGTAGGTGAGGGAGGTTAGTGTTAGGTAGAAGAGAGGGGAGGTTAGTGTTAGGAGTAGAGAGTGGGAGGTTAGTGTTAGGAGTAGAGAGTGGGAGGTTAGCGTTAGGAGTAGAGAGTGGGAGGTTAGTGTTAGGAGTAGAGAGTGGAGGTTAGTGTTAGGAGTAGAGAGTGGGAGGTTAGTGTTAGGAGTGGAGAGTGGGAGGTTAGTGTTAGGAGTAGAGAGTGGCAGGTTAGTGTTAGGAGTAGAGTGGCAGGTTAGTGTTAGGAGTAGAGAATGTGAGGTTAGTGTTAGGAGTAGAGAGTGGGAGGTTAGTGTTAGGAGTAGAGAGTGGAGGTTAGTGTTAGGAGTAGAGAGTGGGAGGTTAGTGTTAGGAGTAGAGTGGCAGGTTAGTGTTAGGAGTAGAGAATGTGAGGTTAGTGTTAGGAGTAGAGAGTGGGAGGTTAGTGTTAGGAGTAGAGAGTGGAGGTTAGTGTTAGGAGTAGAGAGTGGGAGGTTAGTGTTAGGAGTAGAGAGTGGGAGGTTAGTGTTAGGAGTAGAGAGTGGGAGGTTAGCGTTAGGAGTAGAGAGTGGGAGGTTAGTGTTAGGAGTAGAGAGTGGAGGTTAGTGTTAGGAGTAGAGAGTGGGAGGTTAGTGTTAGGAGTGGAGAGTGGGAGGTTAGTGTTAGGAGTAGAGAGTGGCAGGTTAGTGTTAGGAGTAGAGTGGCAGGTTAGTGTTAGGAGTAGAGAATGTGAGGTTAGTGTTAGGAGTAGAGAGTGGGAGGTTAGTGTTAGGAGTGGAGAGTGGGAGGTTAGTGTTAGGAGTAGAGAGTGGCAGGTTAGTGTTAGGAGTAGAGTGGCAGGTTAGTGTTAGGAGTAGAGAATGTGAGGTTAGTGTTAGGAGTAGAGAGTGGGAGGTTAGTGTTAGGAGTAGAGAGTGGAGGTTAGTGTTAGGAGTAGAGAGTGGGAGGTTAGTGTTAGGAGTGGAGAGTGGGAGGTTAGTGTTAGGAGTAGAGAGTGGGAGGTTAGTGTTAGGAGTAGAGAGTGGCAGGTTAGTGTTAGGAGTAGAGTGGCAGGTTAGTGTTAGGAGTAGAGAATGTGAGGTTAGTGTTAGGCATAGATGGGGAGGTTCAGGGGCAAACGCAGGATTTTTAAGGGGGGGATTCCTGAAAGGTCCAGAAGCACTTATGTCCTCGAGTGCTTCCGAATACAGGTGGCTCCGTACTGCCCATGCACAAAAGTGCGCTGGCGTATTACGGAGCTGCCTATCTTTGGAAGTACTCAGGACACGAGTGTTTCTGAGGGCTTCTGGTAGCAGCAAATTTGAACGGGGGACAGCGCCGGAACAACTCCCCGAGAAAGGAACGGGAGATAGACTTTATTTGGACAATTCAGTGGAATATGCCACATAGTGTCACATAGCGCAATTGATACCCATATGATGCAGGGATATTTGCATCTGCGGAAGATGGCGGCGCTATATAAATACTAAAAAATATTTTGCCTCACCAGAATTGCACTTTTATTTAGCTTTCATGTATGACAAGAAGAAACAGCCAGCACTAGGGAAAGAGGGAAACAAAGGTGAATGAAGGAGGCTGGTGCACACCAAGAGTGCTTCTGAGCATTTTTCAATTTAATGTTACCCTATGACGGTGTTCTCACAGCAGCGTTGTGACTTTTTCAAAATCGTACGTATACTGCATGTAGCATGTTTTTGAGCGATTCATTCAAAAATCGCTCTGAAAATCACTTCACAAAATCACACTCACAAATTGCTAGCGATTGCTATTGTCATTTTGGCGTGCACTAGCCCAGAGAGAGGAGTGGAGAAATTGAGAATAGCCTGAGATGGAGCAGAGAGCTCAACTGTATTGCAGTCCCACATCAGACAGGTTACTTGCCTGTAATCGGACTCCTGTCCCTGACAGTCTCCCACACAAGTCAGAAAGAAGCCCTCCTGGAGTCTAGGGACTGTCAAAAACTTTTCAGCTTGTTATCCACACCTTATCCACACATGCAGTCATTATAACAATGGGGAGAGACCAGACAGATGTTTGCCCACGGACCCTGGGTCCAGGCAAGCTCTGCATCATGCTGTGCATATTTACCAGCTTGCCTGCCCTCTAATTGCATCATGTCAGACACTTCTGTGCTGTGGAGAGTCCGGGACTCCAGAATCAACCTTCTCTCACTGCAGGCTGCATCTTCTTGTCTTCTTGTGGGGGAAGCTCGGCTGCCTCTCTCATTCTATTAGCTGGAGGGAGGCATTAGAAGTAAGAAGGGAGGGAGAAAGAGCCTGTTTATATTATGGCTCGGTTCCCTGGCTGAATATACAGCTCAGTGCAGGGGGGGTGTTCCAGACAGAATAGCCCCCTCCGTTTGCCAGTGAGGTTAGTGTTAGGAGTAGGTGGGGGAGGTTAGAGTTAGGAGAAGGTGTGGGGAGGTTAGTATTAGGCATACATAAGGAAGAGTTAGTGTGAGAAT
Organism: Hyperolius riggenbachi; assembly: GCF_040937935.1. Taxonomy (NCBI): domain Eukaryota; kingdom Metazoa; phylum Chordata; class Amphibia; order Anura; family Hyperoliidae; genus Hyperolius; species Hyperolius riggenbachi. Next base: position 69,008,796 of record NC_090651.1, on the reverse strand, counting down.
TAGGGTATAGAGCTTGATTGAGGATAGTAGAATATCAGTAATCATACCAATATTCTACTAAAAGTATCACCTGGTGCCCATTTTTCCTCATGTCTCTATTTCATGTATTCATCTATTCACCCTTTTATGAAATAAGACTTGGAATCAGATTTTAAAAAGTGAATAAGAAAAAAGTGTTTTTTTTTCCTTCCTTTAAATGTTCTTGCAAGGGAACAGAATGCCCCAGATTCTCATGTCTATGCTTATGTGGGCTGGAAGACCATTTTAATATACCGACAGGTTCCTTATGTATGGCAATGCATTTCAGTCATTAATAATAAATCGCCAAATTTCTATAGTATATTGATGGATACGATCACATGATCACAGTCCTTCTTTTATAACTAAAATAATGATCCGCAATAAAATTACCAATTGGCGTAATGACATTTCATGCACACATACATACAGATCGCAACTGCCATTCATTACCCATTAATCTCATTAATCTCCTCTGAAGGCAATCCACCTGTCTAACAATAGTGCACTATTGGGTCATTTGTAGGGAATTTTCATAAGATAAAATGAGCAGCATACTCTCATAGACGTTTTTGCTGCGTTTTTGCTGCGCTTTTTAGATACTAAAGCAGCGTATCTAAAAAGCGCAGCAAAAACGTCTATGAGAGTATGCTGCTCATTTTATCTTATGAAAATTCCCTACAAATGACCCAATAGTGCACTATTGTTAGACAGGTGGATTGCCTTCAGAGGAGATTAATGAGATTAATGGGTAATGAATGGCAGTTGCGATCTGTATGTATGTGTGCATGAAATGTCATTACGCCAATTGGTAATTTTATCGTGTTTTATATTGCCATTTTATTAAAGTACTTTATTTGTAAAGTATTTAGGGCGCCGGTGTCTACAAATCTTTTTCCATATTTTCCAGGCGGGGATGAGAGTAAACCCCTTGAATACTGTTGCAGCCCGAGTAGATTTAAATAGTTAAATTCAGCGCCTCAACGTATTTTTATTTATTTTAAAATAATGATCCCTTTTATAATTTATTGCATTTCAGATAAGTAAACTGGTCACCCCCCCCCCCTCAAAAAAACCCCAATGGCTTCAGTATATGATAGGGGCAACTATGGTTGGAGTTAGACTGTGAGCTCCGCTCAGGGGCAGACACTTAAATGACTATATACCCTGTAAAGTGTCAGCTCTACCTCAATCCAATAGAGTAAGGTTACCCATACAATACTCACATTTTGCGGACCGATCGACTTTCCGATCCGATAATTTTATCTAATCTGAGGAAAAATCAGTGCTCCAACAAGGCAGCCCAATCGATCTTTTGAGTTATTTCCGGTGTAAATCACTCAAAAGGAGTGATCGGTCCTGGTAGAAAATCTCAATCGCAAGGGTTCAATCATAAGTGTATATAATATGTGTGATATGTAAGTGTATGAGATGACTCCCCACGAGGACCCATGTGCTGTGTTGAAAGTTCACCTGTCACATTGGCACTAATCCCCGCCTTCTCCAGTGCACGGGGTCTTTTTCAATTGACAGCGCAAGTGACTGTACCACGTGACACTGGTACATGTAGTGATGTGATTACACGTGCTGTTGTCAAATGGTACAGGCACTAGTGATAACGCTGAACCCAGGAGGAGGCCAGGAGTCATGCCAGTGGGCAGGTGAGCCTTCAACACTTACTTCTGGCACGGGGGACAACACATAAACGTTTGGGGGGTGGCAGCGGAATCAGGATGATTCATCATGAAAATCTATTGGTGATCGGTGTGCAGTGTGTGGGCAGGCAATAAATCCCGCTCTGATCAGAGTTGATCAGAGAGGGATCTATAAAATTGTCATTCTGGTAGCAGATTGAATAATATATGGCCACCTTAAAGGATACACGGTGACATGTGACATGATGAGATAGACGTGTATGTACAGTACCAAGCACACAAATAACTATGCTGTGTTCCTTTTTTTTTTTCTTCTCTTCCTGAAAGAGTTAAAAGTCAGGTATGCAAGTGACAGTCTCAGTCTATAGTGTAACCCTCACTGATAAAGAATTACCAGCCATAAAACACTTTTCTGCCAGAAAATGGCTTCTGAGAGGTCAATAGTTCATAGATCTTAACTCTGTCATACTTCAATGCATTTGTCATTGAGCAGAGACAATGAAAGGGTAAAAACTAGAAATAAAATAAAACTGTGGGATTGGGATATCTAAAACAAAGTTATTTTTAGGAAAAGGAGGCTAGATAGAACTGCTTATCTCATCAGTTTATTTGCACCTCATGTTTACTTTAAGTCGGTGGAGATCGCTTCAAGACACATTTATGAAGCAGCGATCTGCACAGACTGCAGCTTGTTTACCATCAGTATAAGCATAGCATAACAGCCTACAGTGTAAAATAAAAAATACGAGTACACTGCATTATTGATATGTTATTTTATACACACTTAAGTATAAGTACGCTAACATTTAAACTGTACGGGTGATTATAGGAAGAGAAAATAAACTCAGCTAAATACTAGCAATACTGCAAAATACACTTGATGATTCGGAATACACATACATATAAAATAAATGCAAATTTAATGCTTAGAGAGCTTCTTTAATCCTGAGTTCCCTGTATACAAATTTACAGACGTAACGAAGAACCTAAGTAGGAGAGAAGTGCGTATTCTGTGGTGGAAGATGCATCTATACAAGGTGACAATACATCGCTCGCTATTACTGCAGCAAGTGAAGAGGAAAATACCAGAATCTTATATAACTAATGCGTCTCCCAGAGCACAAGAACAAATCCCAGCATCAAGGAAGGGTATTTATGTTCCCTAACAACAGCGGCAGACAGAATATTAACACACAAAGCAATGTGAATGGAAATCATTTATATATGCGAGTTTATAGCCCATAGCCACGTACGTGAATCTGGTGCAGATTACACACTTATAGGATTTAAAGCATCCTTCTCAAATTATTGATTCTTAAAACAATTGCAAATTTAAATTAAACAATAATTTGAATGTTTCAAGATGACAGGGTTAATTCAAAGCAACCAGAAATGTTCGCTTTTTCCGTTTGATGAAAGAATCCAATATGAGGGGACATTTATATTTGCCTTTAAAGAGAAACCGTAACCAAGAATTGAACCTCATCCCAATCAGTAACTGATTCCCCCTTTCCCGTGAGAAATCTATTCCTTTTCTGAAACGGATCATCAGGGGGCGCTGTATGGCTTATATTGTGGTGAAACCCCTCCCACAGTGTGATGTCTGCGCCTCACAGCTCTTAGATCCCGACATCACACTGTGTGGGAGCCTTGTTGCATTGTGGGAAATAACAGCTGTTTCCAACTGCCAAAAAAGCAAGCAGCATCTCCTTCCAGTGACATCATCTACCAGCAGTAAAAATGTCACCTTGTGATGTCAGAATGAAATGTCAGAATGTAAATCAGGTAGAGAAAAGAAGATTTTACAATGAGCAAACACTGACAAGTCATTTATACATAATTAATGTAAAAATGAAGCACTTTAGTACTACATTATTATTTTCACTGGAGTTCCTCTTTAAGGTGCCCATTCACAGTACAATATTTTCCTCAGATGTAATCACATGATCAGATTTCTACAATTGAATTGTACAGAAAACAACACAGTATGTGGAGAAAATAATCATGTAACGATTTTATGGTCGATTGAAACACAGAATTTTGTTGATCGAAAGCTAGCCTAATACTGTTAGGAGGGGGTTGAGGGAGCTGTGGAGTTGGAGTCAAGGAGTCGGAACAATTCTGGGTACCTGGAGTCGGAGGTTTCATAAACTGAGAAGACAGCGTTGGAGTTGAACGATTTTTGTACCAACTCTACAGCCCTGCCTAATACTTCTGTGTGGAGGAGGAGCACAAGAGTTATCCTACTAACACTGGTATAGATCGGATGGGAGAGGGGAGTGGCCACAAAGGCTACACTAATAATGCTATGTGTGGGGTGGTGGACAAAGGCTACCTTAACACTGCTATATGGGAATTCTGGTCTAAAGTGATGTAGGAAACAAGAGGTGAGTTTATACATTGGGTTAAAAACCACCCGGGTTGTCGTATTTTTAGACTGGAAAGTGGAACTTCTTAGGTATGATTATATCCTTGTTTGAAATGGTGCATTTGAAGAGAGTACTTTAAGGTTTAAAGGTTTGGAAAGTGATTGAGGTGTTTTGGAAGGGAATTTCGGAGGAGTGGGGAAACTCGTGAGAAATTCTGTAAATGTGAATTAGAGGAGGTGATTATATTAGGGAGGAAACAAGAGGTGGGGCCATGTATACGGTTTTAAACCAGGGGTGTTGTATTTTTAGATTGTATTATATTCAGGAGCACAGTGTGGCCAGAGAATGAAAGTTGAATATCCTAGGTAAGATTATGACCTATATGCAATTCACTTTTTCGCCTAGGTTATATTTTCACACCTTGTTATAAAATGCCTTTGTAACCACCAGACAGCAAGAAAATACAATCATTTTGATAGTACTTTTGGGTATTTTTTCAATTGTAAAATGCTTAAAAGTTATTTTAACGAGAACATGAAAATTATTTCTTAGGACATAATTCAGGAGAAAAAGTTTATTGCATATGGGCCTATATGTTTGTCTGCGTTTTAAGAGTGCACTTGAAGGTTACAAGGTTTGGAAAACGACTGATATGTTTTGAAAGGGAATTTCAGAGGAGGGGAGAAGCTCATGAGAAATCCTGTATATGTGAATGGGAGTGGGTGATTAAAGAGGGTAAAAAAAGAAGGTCATGTGCAGAGAGGAGGTTGCATAATGCTCAACAAAAGTGACAAGCAATCAGTAAAATAAAGAACTCATTAGAAGCCAGAGCCTGGCAACAGAGAGCTCATCTATGACACATTGCCATCATGGTTGGCAGAGAGAGCTGGCCTGAAGCACTATCGTGCTGTGTAAGCCAAATGGCACAGTGACTTTTATATTCCATAGTCTCTCTTTCTCTGCGCTTCCTGATAGCTGTGCTCTTTAGAGTTACCACAGCACTACGCAATGCAAGATGTTTTCTCTGCACATTTATCTGCAAACATATGCAGGATATAACTCTGCCTTTTTTTTTGGTCAGAAAAGCTCTTTTCCCCCTCGAGGCACTGAAATGCCAAGGTTGCTCGAGGCATTTGTTTTAAATCCTCGAAATCAAAACTAGTGGGGATTCTGAGAGGTTGGACTTTCAGCTAAACTAGATTTGTCCTATTATTTTTTTTTAAAACATGATAATACAATCTCAGATGCAGAAAATCCCACACTGCAAGTTAATAGCAATGTCAAAAAGAGCACCACAAAGCCATGACCTTGCTATACAATTTTCTGTTTCATTAGACACATTGTACAGCTGACCAAAAGGTGTGAGGGGCTCATACACACCAAAAATGCATACACACAAGAGCAATGCGGTTTTCAAGCTTTATTCCTGTGCAGTCTTCTTCACTTTTGTGTCTCCTTCTCAGTGAGTCACACAGTCATTTGCATGTTATGTATACATTTCCACCCAAAAATACGTGTAGTCGTGAGTTTGAAAAATGCAAAACCATTGGTGGAAATATGTATTATTGTTATTTAATATTTATACAGAGCTGACATCTTCCACAGGTGCTGTACAGAGTATATTGTCTTGTCAACTAACTGTCCCTCAGAGGGGGCTCACAATCGAATCCCTAGTATAGTCGTATGTCTACGTATTTATCATGTAGTGTATGTATCGTAGTCTAGTGCCAGTTTCTTAGGGGGAAGCCAATGGACTTATTGTAAGGTTTCGGGATGTGGGAGGAAACCCACACAGACACAGGGAGGACATACAAACTCAGTGTGCATAGTTTCCTGGCTGGGATTTGAACCACCGGGACCCAGCACTGAAAGGTGAGAGTGCTAACCACTACGCCATCGTGCTGCTGCTACACTATGCATCGGAAAACGCATGTGTTTACAGAAAAGTATTTGTTGCGTAATAACCCTTACCGTATCAACAAGCCTTCAGAATATAAAACATAAAGCATCTAGCAAATATGTACAACATTACGAAACACTAAGTTCACACAAAATATATTGCAAATGTACATGCAACACATCATAACAGTAGTCTTCTGGTAATGCGCACATTGCAACGCATGGTACCTTGTGGCCCTATACCAAGGAACTCCAGTCCTCAACGTCCGAGGTTCTCACATATTTTTGGCACAGCTCAAATAAATTGATGGGACTGCATCAGGAAAGGTGTCTCACCAAGCAGAACACACTTCTCCATGTCTCTGTTCATCCTGAACACTGGCATGGATATGGCCCTCAAGTACTGGAGTTGGACACCTGTGCTCAGGGCCAGCGCTGCCATGGAGGCAAAGGGAGCAATTGCCCCAGGGCTGCGACCTCTGCAGGGACCCCCGTGCTGTCAAACCTGCTAAATGCTGCTCTGCACTGCTCCCTGGGTCCCTGCATGTGTAGCAGCAGCAGTCCTCACCTGTCCCGGTGGGCATCAACTACACAGTCTGTGCACGTGTCTGCCTCCCTCTCTATGACCCGGTGCGTGTTATGTGTAAACATGCACCAGGTCATAGAGTAGGAGGCAGAAAGCATGGTATGCTACACATTCAGGGACTCGGAGAACAGTGGGGTAATGGCCGTTGGGGTGTGTGGGGGGGGGGGGTTTGGGGGCTTCAGTTTTCTCTGGGGCCCCTTAAAATGGCCCTGCCTGTGCTCAATGCTATCTAAAGCTTTTCCTCTACTTAGGTAAGTATCAAACTTGAATTTATTTTCCTCATTTCAGGTTCCCTTTAATAATATTATAAAACAGACTTAATTTTTTTTTTAGTTACACATTAAGAAGTTTTAACCTAACGTGAGTTTTACAAGCCGTTTATTCAGTTACAAGACCCGGGGCTCATCTGTTACATTCAATTGCGGTGACACAGCCTGTAGCCAAGGTTTTGGCACATATGTTCTCGCACAAAAGTTAGAGACGCGCGTTTAATTAAGGTTGTAGTGATAAAACACAGAGAGAATTGGGAAGTCGGTGTCTGGATGAGGAAAAATTAATTTGTAGGAGAAAATAAAGAGGAAACTTAACTGAAATAAATGTGATCTGTCACTTGGCAGTAATTAAAATTTCCTGCAACTCCGTAGCCAGAATCGCCTTCCCTCCAGCACGGACCACAGCAAGGAACCTGGCGAGAAGCAGTTCACGCACTACTCCTGGGAACAGCGGGATGGAAAATTACACTTTTCTTCATAGCCAAACTCTTGGTAAAAATGATTTCCATTTCCATTGAAAGGAAGGTGGTTTGAACCTCATTTTTGAGTTTTTATCAGTAGCGTAGCTAAGGAGCTACAGGCTCCCTCAAGTGCTCTATAGATAACAGTTGGATGACAGTCACAATTAGGGATGAGTGGACGTAGTTTCGAGAATAGCAAAATTGTCCCGGCGTGTACAGGGGCGTGGTTCATGGCACAAGAGCTGCAGGTTTGGGGGGTAATCTCAAAGCACCCAGAGGGAAAAAAAAGCAAAGATGCAACGGGAGCCCCGATGGCGCAGTACATCACAGAGAATATAATAAGTCTAACTCTTTGGCACTTTATTTGGCCTTGAGGTAAGCTACCTCACTTTTTTCTATTTCATGTGTTTTTAACCTACTTTTATTGATACCCTTGGACGCCTCTTTCACCCTTATGGCACAAGAGGTTAACTTACCTATGTTGTCGCCTCTAGCCAATACACTGCATGCTGTTCTCCATCTTCCTGGCATTTCTGTCAAATTTACAGTTGTGAAGGCCAAAGTGTCAGGAAGATGGAGGCAAGTATTGCATCTGCTAGGGGTGGCAGCATGTCCAAGCAAACTCCTTCTGATGAGGACTACGCCCCCAAACATGCCGAAACTGTTTCACATTTTGCCTGGTCACAATGGAAGAGAGGTAAGCAACAGTGGCACCAGCAGGATAAAATAATCTAAATTTCTTAAAATATAGGGAAGGTAGTGGTGGACTTACCTACTCCAAAGGACATACCGTAAACGTGGTGACGTTTGAACAAAGAAATTTTATTTATACACTCCACATAAATTTGCAACGCATTTCGCAGGTGTGACCCTGCTTCATTAGGCAGCAAGAGGAAGCATACAACTAGAACTGTCCCAGTCCGTGTTAAGCGCCTCTGGAAAAGTGGTGTAAGACGAGGCTTATAAATTGTTTGTCAATGATTACAGCAATTCAAAGAACACACAGAACTGATCATTACCTGCTATAATTTTCATATAGAGTTATCAATGTGTTAGAGCTTATTCACACAAGAGATTTGTGGCGTAGGTGTGAGATACCACTAAGCATGATCACTGCATTTGTATCCAGTACACCAACTTTGCACAGCACAGCAGCGGGAATGTAAAAAACTGATCACAATGGGGTATACCGCATTGCAACACACACTGTGTGACTGAGATTTTATGCCGGTCGCACACTGTAACCGTAAACTTCGAGTGGATACAACAATCACATGTAAGTAAGATCAAACTGACAAGTAAGAGAGATCAATTCATTGTGAGCATGTTTGATAGAACTACATTTTTTATTGAATGGAAGAGATGGAATGTATATTCTGTGTGGGTTTCCTCCAGAAAATACTGTTTTTCTCTCACATCACATGCCAAAAACACAGATGAGTTAATTATTCCCCCCTAAAACTGGTCTTAAGCACGAGATAAAAATCTAAAAATGAACGATCAACAGCAGATCGGCAGATAATCCTTGAAAAATAATGTTCCTAACGACCTCAAAAAATAAAGACGAAAGCTGTTTATCTTTAAATCTGTCAAACTCATCCCGGCTGATATGTTTTGATGACAGTCATCCATTCCACAAGGTGCATACGAGATGAGATGCATACCTCCAACCCTGTGTAAAAATCTGTAGTTGATATGTTCACTGCATCAGCGGTAATCCACCCTTGTCTTGTGTTAACTGTTGTTTTGGTTATTTTGTATTGTTATACCCTGTATGCTGTTGTACAGCACCACGGAAGATGCTGGCGCTATATAAATCAATAATAATAATAATGTTCAATTTTAAGAAGATACTCTTCACTCTGATGGAATCCGCCCGAAATCTTTTTCACCAACATCTAATTTCCATATACTTTGACCTACGGTAAGTCATAAGTCCAACTGAGTCCTGTCTTGACTTAAGCTTACAGCCAAATCTACAATGTAGTACAGTACAAAGTACACATACAACATTCATGGTAAATGACATTTCATGCATTATCACCTATTATCTACTATCTGTCTCACCTATGAGGACGATGAGTGAAGGGCCCATTTCCACTTACGCATTTACAGAATCTGGATTTCACGTGGTTTTTTGCATTCGTTTTAGTGTGTTTGATGTACTTTTTCCAAGCATTTTTCTGCATGCATTTTAAAAACTGACAATCATAGAATGCATTTTTGCATAAGGAGGCGGAAAAGAGCAGCATGTTTTTGTTGTGGTTTTTTTTAGCATCACACCACGTTTAGGAAGGAGTCATGCTAGTCTTTCAGTTTTCTGTGTGCGTTTTTCTGAATGCATTTTCTGCGCACCCTGTGCCTTTGTATGGAGAAAAATGGGTGCTTTTTTTCATCGAATCAAATGTAATTGATAGAGAAAACGCACACAACGTGCAGAATTAGTATGTTGCAGGATGTCATTTTTTTTTCTGTGCAGAAAATGCACACAAAAGCAAACAAATGTGTGACCCTGCCTTATTTGGGTGCAAAAATTTGCATTTCATGGATACAGGTCCATCGACTTTTATTTACAATGCGTTTTAATGTGATTTTCCAAAGATGAAAAGATGCACAAGGGGAAATGGGCTCTAAGACCTCATTCACACTATGGGCTTGATTCACTAAACCATGCTAATTCATAGCACGGCCGCGCTAGTGTTTTTAAACCCATTTTTACGTTTTTGCGCGTTTTTGTACACATTTGTGATTGCATGTGAAAATTCGTGATTGCGTGCGAAAATTCATGAAAACGCGCGCAGAACCCTAGCGCGGCCGTGCTATAAGTTAGCGCGGTTTAGTGAATCAAGTCCCATGCGCGTTGCTGTGCGCATTTCGGTAATGCGTTTAGTGTGCGACACGCGAGAACATCAGAAGTGCATAGACTGTACTGTCTGAAGTTCAGACTACCTGCGCTGGGATGCACAGCACTGTGCTGCGCTAGCCTATTGCAATGCTGCATGCATTTTTTGGCGAAGCGCTGACCCATTCACTGATTGCCCTGCTGATCCCATTCACTGTAGTAAATGGGAAGCACATAAGGCTGTAAATGGCTTTGTTTATAAACAGCTGCAAAGAGGCATGGGAATAATTATTCCATCCCCGTGTTCAGGCAGAAGGTGCAGCACAATATTCCCCAGAGCCAGAAGAGGGTTTGCCACACTGTGATTTCATTATTTAAAGTAGACAGACTTTCGGAAAAGTTTTAAAAGACATTATTATTGGCATTCGTCTTTCTTCTACGCCGTTCGCTGAGTTTCCTCCTGTGGGATCTTGGTAGATTTTGATGGTCCCATTAGTTAATTAGGCAATTAGTTTAATAGAAACAGTGGTGGCATCTGTAAACACCTCTCAGTTTACTAACGCTGTATAAATCAACCTGCAAGAAATATTATACACAGCCTGTGCTTATCCAGCTTCCATGCACTGTGTCCAATTACCCATCACCGAGGTTATTTCAATATGAGGTACATGGACTGATGCTATAAGTTCACTATACACCAGCGGTTCTGGGTCTGTGTCTGGCTTTCAGGGGCATAAGGAGATGATGTGCAAATTTGGGAGTGATGCATCATGGGAAACCACAGTTACTCACTCAACGATGATTTATTGCAAATACCTTCTGTTTTAAGCAGGGAAAATTAAGTTTAGCATCACTTTTTTAGTAAGAGGGCTTTTTGGTCTGTTTTACTCCCTTATACAGGTATTCCCCAGTTAACAAACGAAATTGGGACTGTAGGCTTGTTCTTAAAGGAAACCAGAGAAGAACGCTTTGGCACAAAAATAAACATATCCCCCGATAGATTTTACAAAATAAATACTATGCCTGGTATTTTCACTGCTCTGGTGTGCCGTTTTTTGGGTTTTTACTAAAACTCCATGCAAAACACAGTTCCTCAGAAAAGCACATTATTTAGTGGGCTGTGTGCAAAATGAAATCACCATTTCTAAAAACCTCTTATGACTAACAAATATAGATTTAAAAAAAAACCCTTTTTCATTAGCAGCTCCTCCCAACTCATCACAGCTCTCTGTGACGCTGCAAATATACAGAACAGAAAAGCAGAGCCAGAAGGGGGCAGGCTTGGGCTTGAAAAGACATCCGAGAAGGCAGACTGAGCTATAATGATTCCTGAGCAAAGCCTGACTGAATGCTCAGTCGGGGATTTTATCAGCGCTGATAACAAGCAGGCTGAGCAGAGAAGGATGAAACAGAGAGTGGAGTAGGTGTTTTCTTTAATGTTCCCACTGATATATATGGTAATATACATGAGGATGCTTCGTCTCTGGTTCACTTTAACTGGAATCTGTTCTTACGATGAAACGCTGTGCCATTAATGTCCCCTGTACTTGCTCTAAGCCCCCCCCCCCCCCCCCCGGTACCTCCAATGTCCCCCTCTGTATCACACCCGCTTCCCTGTGCCTGCAGTGTCCCCTCTCTGCCCCCCCCCCCCCAAACTGTGTAACCTCTCTGTCCCAGAGTTAGCTCTGTAAAATTTCATTTTACAGAATGTAAAAAATATTATATATAGAAAAATTACCAGTACATCAGATTGTAATTTGCATTTAAAAGTATATTGTAAATAGCATGAAACAATTAAGTCAATGACAATAATCTAAATATCAAGCAATGAGGTATGCAATTAGCAAAAGAGTATAAATCAATACACTGTATAGTAGAGTACAATGGACAAGTACAATAATATACAGCAAAAAGTGGTAAGGTCACTCTAGCAGCGAGATATATATTAAGTACATTCAAAGGCAGCAAGGGCAATCCAATAGCAATAGAATGCCAGTGAAAGCAGGAAGGAATGCACAAGCGATCAGTAAGCACAAGCGATCAGTAAGCACAAGCGATCAGTAAGCACAAGCGATCTGTAAGCACAAGCGATCAGTAAGCACACGCGAGCAGTAAGGGGAAAAAGCATGGCAACTTGTGTTTCTACTGGAACCGATGGTCTTGCAGACGAGACCATGCCTCCGTCATTGGGCATATCACCGCACTAGCTGCTACTCAGCAAGTGCAATAATTGGCCCAATAACAGAGCCATAGTCTCGTCTGCAAGACCATCGGCTCCAGTAGAAACACAAGTTGCCGTACTTCTTCCTGATAGGATGAAGACCGGAGACAGCAGTATGGAGCTGGGGGAAAGAAGAGAATGCAGGGGGACATCAGAGGACAAGGGGATAGTGCCGCATGGAGCTGTGGGCAAGAGGAGGATATATAAGGGCATTGGAGGGCACAGGGGACACCAGGAGGACAGTGGATAGAGAAGGATCCAGGTACAGAGAGGGACATCAGGAGGAAGCTAAAGTTGCAAGGGGGACACAGGGGCGCACAGAGTGGATCCAGCAGAGAAAGAGCTGGCGCAGTGGGCAGGGTGACACACAGCACAGGTACCTGTGTGTTCATAGAAATATAAGCCACCCCCTGAAAATAAGCCCTAGCACATCTTTTGGTGCAAAAATTAATATAAGACTTATTTTCAGGGAAACATCTATCTATCTATCTACAGTGGTGTGAAAAACTATTTGCCCCCTTCCTGATTTCTTATTCTTTTGCATTTTGTCACACTTAAATATTTCTGCTCATCAAAAACCGTTAACTATTAGTCAAAGATAACATAATTGAACACAAAATGCAGTTTTAAATGATGGTTTTTTATTATTTAGTGAGAAAAAAACCTCAAAACCTACATGGGCCTGTGTGAAAAAGAAATTGGCCCCCTGAACCTAATAACTGGTTGGGCCACCCTTAGCAGCAATAACTGCAATCAAGCATTTGTGATAACTTGCAACAAGTCTTTTACAGCGCTCTGGAGGAATTTTGGCCCACTCATCTTTGCAGAATTGTTGTAATTCAGCTTTATTTGAGGGTTTTCGAGCATGAACCGCCTTTTTAAGGTCATGCCACAACATCTCAATAGGATTCAGGTCAGGACTTTGACTAGGCCTCTCCAAAGTCTTCATTTTGTTTTTCTTCAGCCATTCAGAGGTGGATTTGCTGGTGTGTTTTGGGTCATTGTCCTGCTGCAGCACCCAAGATCGCTTCAGCTTGAGTTGACGAACAGATGGCCGGACATTCTCCTTCAGGATTTTTTGACAGACAGTAGAATTCATGGTTCCATCTATCACAGCATGCCTTCCAAGTCCTGAAGCAGCAAAACAACCCCAGACCATCACACTACCACCACCATATTTTACTGTTGGTATGATGTTCTTCTGCTGAAATGCTGTGTTACTTCTACGGCAGATGTAACGGGACACGCACCTTCCAAAAAGTTCAACTTTTGTCTCGTCGGTCCACAAGGTATTTTCCCAAAAGTCTTGGCAATCATTGAGATGTTTTTTTAGCAAAATTGAGATGAGCCTTAATGTTCTTTTTGCTTAAAAGTGGTTTGCGCATTGGATATCTTCCATGCAGGCCATTTTTGCCCAGTCTCTTTCTTATGGTGGAGTTGTGAACACTGACCTTAATTGAGGCAAGTGAGGCCTGCAGTTCTTTAAATGTTGTCCTGGGGTCTTTTGTGGCCTCTCGGATGAGTTTTCTCTGCGCTCTTGGGGTAATTTTGGTCGGCCGTCCACTCCTGGGAAGGTTCATCACTGTTCCATGTGTTTGCCATTTGTGGATAATGGCTCTCACTGTGGTTCGCTGGAGTCCCAAAGCTTTAGATATGGCTTTATAACCTTTAGCAGACTGATAGATTTCAATTACAGTACTTTTGTTCTCATTTGTTCCTGAATTTCTTTGGATCTTGGCATGATGTCTAGCTTTTGAGGTGCTTTTGGTCTACTTCTCTGTGTCAAATAGCTCCTATTTAAGTGATTTCTTGATTGAAACAGGTGTGGCAGTAATCAGGCCTGGGGGTGACTACAGAAATTGAACTCAGGTGTAATAAACCACCTTTAAGTTATTTTTTAACAAGGGGGGGCAATCACTTTTTCACACAGGGCCATGTAGGTTTGGAGGTTTTTTTCTCACTAAATAATAAAAACCATCATTTAAAACTGCATTTTGTGTTCAATTATGTTATCTTTGACTAATAGTTAACGGTTTTTGATGAGCAGAAACATTTAAGTGTGAAAACATGCAAAAGAATAAGAAATCAGGAAGGGGGCAAATAGTTTTTCACACCACTGTATCTATCTATCTATCTATCTATCTATCTCTCTCTCTCTCTCTCTCTCTCTCTCTCTCTCTCTCTCTCTCTCTCTCTCTCTCTCTCTCTCTCTCTCTCTCTCTCTCTATCTCTCTATCTCTCTATCTATCTATCTATCTATCTATCTATCTAACTATCTCTATCAGGCATAGTAATGCAGTGTATCTATCTATCTAACTATCTCTATCAGGCATAGTAATGCAGTGTATACAATCAGTCATAGTAATGCTAGTAATATACAGGGCTGTGGAGTTGGAATTGGAGTCGAGGAGCCGGAGCCAGTTTGGGTACCTGGAGTCGGATATTTTTTGCACTGAATCCGCAGCCCTGGTAATATACAGTATATAGCAGTCATAATTCCCTGCAATATTTATAGCAGCCACAGTAATGACCTGCAATATATACAGTAGTCACAGTAATATAAATATAACAGCCATGGCAATGCCCAGTAATATGTAAAACAGCCACCATAGTACTGCCCAATGATATGTACAGCAATCACTTTAATGCCCAGTAATATGTACCTTCCTATATATAAAGTAGCAAACAAACACAGTCCACCAGCCTCAGGGATATGTAGTAATATGATGTGCGGAGTCCTATTTAGGCAAGAGGTCCACCACTCCTCCAAAACAGTTCAACACAATCAATCGTGCCATACAGGACCATTCCTATATATAGTTATGATGTATACAAGTCAAATGCTCTCTATGCTGTACAGACTGGTTCATTGTGTACAGCGCTGAGGTGGAATTTCAGTCTGCAAACATCATTTCTGCGATCAATTGACACATTTACAATTTGCTGTCAAGAACCATCTGTTCACCGTGTTTGAGCTGCACCTCCACTTTGTCGTGCCAGAACACATGGCGATGATTTATTAATATTTTTTTACCAGGCAGAGCCAACATGAGAAGGGGGAGGTGGAGTGGCTGAGAAATGGAGCTTGCAATCTACTGCACCTGTAAGTACAGACTATTTTTAGGATGAATGACGAGAGAATGAAAACAAGACATGCAGTTCTGCTGCCAAACTGTACTCTCTCTGCAGCATCTATTTATACTCCCCAATAACTGGCAATCTGCAGCACTTGGTTACCTGGATGCTACACAGCTTTTGGAAGCTGAAGAAAAATTCACATTTATAACTACTATACATAACATTCTCCAGGTGACACTAACATAAATTATTGCTCCATGTGAGGGGTTTACAGAAGAGGCAAAACAGCAGCATGTGGACAGATCTTGAAGTCTGAAGGGAAAAGAAACTTAAAGCCCGATGAAACCCAGCATTTCTTCTTTGCTCTAATAGATTATTTAAAGCATATTATATACAATCAGCATTTTTTTTACTAGAACAGCAAAGGGTTACACACAGGAATTAGAAGTTCCCTGCCAGCAAAGCTGGACCATCCAAACTGTAGATGTTATGAATAAAGGCAGCTCTCAAAGCAAAAGACTGTACTTTTGGGAACTTGTAATTTCTAAATAAATAATAATACTTATGCATGTAACGATCGGTGTCAGCACACACAGAGAATCTGATTATTGGTGATCTGCAGTATCACCAACAATACAGATATATACCTGATTATTGATGATCTGCAGAATCACCAATAATACAAGTATAACTAACCTCTGGACACCTGATAGAGTGTAAGTGTTTTGGGGCAACAGTAAGCTGTCTCCCGAGGGGCGGGAGATGCAGATAACAATGAGCATGGACCACCTGAGGAGCAGGTGGCCCTTGGCTGTATGAGGACTATCTCCTAGCCGAGGGGATGGAGATAACCTGAGAGCCAGTGATTCCCTGTAATGCTGGGAATCATACTATACTGCAGTCAAAGGACTCCTAAGGGATAGAGCCCCTGACTGGACTGCAGACTATACTGCAGTCAAAGGACTCCTAAGGGATAGAGTCCCTGACTGGACTGCAGAGAGGCCCCTCTGAGGAACAGGGAGTCTCTGCAGCTACCTGACACCTAGTAGGGTGGTGACACAGGTAGTACAGGCAGACTGAACACTCAAGGAATGAGTGACAGCCAGAAGGGTCGGTCAGGCCAGGTCGGCAACACACGAGCAGATAAGGTACAGAGACAGAAGGCTGATTCAGTAACCAGGTACAGGCAGGGTTTGGCAACAGGTAGTCAGATATGCATAGGTACCGAATCAGAAAGCAGGAGAGAGGTCAAGAGAGCAATAGGTCATAACAGATATAAAGCAGAGGCCTAGTCTAGAGTGTGAGGTCCGTGGTCTCAACACCCAGGAACTGGTCTAAAGAATAACACAGCAATTACACAGTATTCCTAAACTTGGGTGTGTGGCCCTTGGTCACAACACCCTGGAACTGGTCTAAAGTATAACACAGCAATAACACGGTATTCCTAAGCTTGGGTGTGTGGTCCTTGGTCACAACACCCTGGAACTGGTCTAAAGTATAACACAAGCGTAATCTGGCTAAGTGTGAATTCCCAGGTCCATCTGGTTCTAACACACTGTGGGATCTGACTATGGTCTGAGTGCTAACACGTATGTATTCGCAACGGCAGCCAACCTGAGACTGAGCAGCGAGATCTATATATAGTGCAGCGCTCCTCAGCGCCACCCAGCGCTACTCAGCCAATCTGTGCTGGGATCAGTTGACCAACCTGATCAGCTGATCCCTCTCCTCTTGGCATAAAGGTCCTGCCTCCCCGCGCGCGCGTAGCTCTCCATCTGTGTGCACTAGAAGGCTCAAACACCCCAGATGCATGCTGCTGTGCGGAAACCGCCGGTCTGAACGGGGAGACAGCCGCCCCGCCGCCAGACCGCGCAGCGGCATCTCCGCAATCCTTTACAATGCACAAATGCAAATATGATAACCGTATGGCATATAAAGAGTAGGAAGACATATTTTTATTGAATATTATGTCAGAGTTTTATACCGCTTTAAAAGACAAGTAAATGTTTCTGTAAAACTAAGCCTAAATAGAAGAAGCACAGAGAAATGACGACCTAGTACGGTAAATGTGTAATCACTGTCCAACTATGGTAAATGTTTGCACAGCCACTTAAAACCTGAGCTTAGGATTTGAGCCTTTGACCAGGGTTTAGAAACCTGGCTCAAGCCAGTACGTAAACCAGTAAAGAGTCTTTGGGTGACCACGATCCTTAGGGAGTCTTGCCCAATGGGGCACACCCTACAAGTGGCTGCAGCCCTGAAGCACTTTAAGACCTCTAATTCGTTTTCAGGAGAGGTGCCTGCAGTCCAACTGCACAAGGGTCAGCGCTGCATAATATGTTGGTGCTTTATAAATACAATAAATAAACAAATGATAAATAAATGGTTTATAAACACTTGCAATGGAAAAAAAGGCAAGTAGTTGAAGTGAACCCAAGGTGAGAGTGATAAGAAGTCTGCCATATTTATTAAACAATACCATCTGCCTGGCAGTCCTGTTGATCTTCTGCTATTAGTAGCATCACAACCCTGAAACAAGCATAGGGCTAATTCAGTCAGGCTTAAATCTGAGCATCTGAGGTGCATGCTTGATCAGGGTTTATGGGTAAAAGCATTAGAGATACAGAATCAGGGGGACAGCCAGGCAACTTGTATTGCTTAAAAGGAAATTAATTTGGCAGCCTCCATATCAGTTTAACCTCTGGTTCCCTTTAATAAATACTGGTAATATAAGTATGTTTACATGTGCATGCCACATGTCACTCCAGGTACCCTTTAACCACTTCACTACCTTCTATCCAGGGGTTACAACAGGCATACACGTGCTCATGTGTAATGTTGGCAGAATTGATGTTTATTAAACGTCCTACTTGCACTACATATAGGAGTTTATAATTGTCCATTTTGCCATAAGTAGTTAATGGTAAAGCTAGGCAGCTGAGTGTGTCACAGAGATGTCTACCTGTTTATGTGTCCCAAGCACACAAAATTCTCCAGAATACAATTTAGTGGCCTGACCCTGATCTCCCGCTGCTCCAAATGGCAAGGCGAAGACCTAACATCATAAGCACTCCATTACAGTCTATGCCCACACTGGAGAAGTTCCTCTCATCGCTTTCCTGCTCGCTGCACACATTTTATGGGACTGTATTTGTTTTTATTTGCAGCCCTCTGTGCCAGGACAAGCTCAGGCAATAACACAGCCTCGGGAAGAGAGTTTTATGGGGTTCAGAGGACTCTGATCATTTTGTCAATCTTCAACTGGCTACTGCAGAAGCCCGCAGGGCAACAGCATTGCATTAAGAGCAATTACCGAATGCTATCCATGCTAGTTCACCCTGTGACAGCTTCCCTAATGTTAGTATCTTTTCTGGTAGGTGGCACAAAAAATGTAAATATTAAGTATAAAATATGAAAATGTGGTTAATACTGTTAAGTTCATTTTTTGGGCTCAAAAAGTTCTGTGTGATCATTTAAACAAGGTTTCTCCTCTGCACCGCAGTGTCTCCGTAAATATTGCTCTAGTATTTGTATTAGCCAGTACCCAATCACAAAATATCGATAATGTTACGATAATCTACTAGCATCTTTACATCGCACCAACATTACCGCAACACCCTTGTTCAAGGTATGCTCCCCACTGACTCAATGGCTACCCAATCTCTGACACCACGAATTAATAGGTTGTTTGTTTACTATGGTGCAATGCATGATGGGAGCTGAGAAAATGGAGAAAAGTGGGTGGTTCTGTATGAGCCAGAACTCCTCAATGTCACTCAGTGGCCAGCGCTACTAGGTGGGACAGCTCCAGGGGTTCCGTCACTTGTTCCAATATCGTACGCCATTACTGCCGGCCGCATATCAGTCCAACATCTTGCAGCATGTTCGATCAATATATCCAATAAGAAAACAGCAGATCTGGCACCAATATGCAATAATCCAGGTGTTTCCCTTTAATCCAGCAGATACAGGCAATACATTAGGAGTATAAAGTGGTCGGCCTAACAGCCGTTTCGCAGGTTCCCCTGCTTCTTCAGAGGCACAAAAGACCATGTTCGATCAATACATGCAACCAATTTCTGCTTGAAATTGGTTCCACTGTTGCATGCTCTTGGCGGCACAGATTTTCATCAGATTCGATTATAATAATCGAATTGGATGGTCGATTGGCCGCCAAGTTGCCTGTTGTATAGTCACCTTCACAATGGGATTCATTCACAAAAAGGTATTATCCTTATTTTTCACCTCAACTATAAGATACATTTTTAATAAAAAGTGAAAAACTTCCATAAGATAACTGCTTCAAAGTTTGGCAGCAATGTTTTTTAATTGACAGAGGGAAAATGCTGATGTTAAATAAAAGACTTACTGATTCATGTGAGATGTGAATTTCGTGACAGGTAAGCTTTACCCTCGACAGACCTGTGATTTTTCAGCCTCGCTATTTGTTCTCTACTGAAAATTCTGGTCTTTTCAAAGTTTTACCTCAGACAATACTGCTGTGCGGTGTTCTGTTGTGTTCATTCTTCCTACACCTTCACTTCTCGACAGTAGCTAAGCTGCAAAGCAATGTCCACCTGGTGAAGTGCTGCCTGAAGTGACTAACAAAATAAAGATTCAATTCTTTACTTATCGGCCAAAGAGGCCTGAAGAATGGAAGCAGCGTGCTCCGCACCGCAGCAAAGTAAGAAGAAGAAGAAGCGCAGGAAAGAAGAGCTTTACAGCAATCTCAAAGGATCAGTATATACTCAGCTTGTGTTTTATATTTTCTCACCTCCCTCAGCAGGAAAATATTACGGTAAGCTGTCTGTTACATAAACGCAGAAGTAATCTGCTTCTTCTATCTCTGCTCTATCCATGCCATACTTCTCACAAGTCAAAGCCCCTATACAGACTATGCTTTGTTTTGTATCCGTTCAGGTGACCATGTAAACAGAAAGACAGTACAGGAATGTGTACACCAAGTGGATGCTCAGTTTGGCTAATTGGTATGTTCTGTCCTATGGAGAGGGAAGGGGTAAAGGGGCCTAATGCATTAAACTTTAGTAAGGCAACAGTCACCAAGGCTTCAATTACTGCTGGAAACTACACTTTAGTGAAGCCTGCACTCAATCTTTAAATAGACCCAATCTCTTGCACAACATGCCTTTAAGGGGCAGTTTCTCCTTAGCCGGTGCAGTTGTACTGCGCAGGCGCAGAATGCTCCTGGCGACGAGTGCATGTGTGTGCGGATGGGCTGAGCATGTGTGGCTAAATACGACTTCCGAGATACACGGGGCCATCCAGTGGAGGATCAGAACAGCCCAAGGGGGAGGGCGAGGAAGCGATCATGTATCCTTTTTTTTTTTATTGGTCCCCATCTCAGCTTCTCTTTAAAGAGACACTGAAGCGGAAAAAAATGATGATATAATGAATTGGTTGTGTAGTAGGGGTAATTACTAGAACATTGGTAGCGAAAAAAAAATTCATATTTTTAATTTCTGTTAAACAGCTTTTTTTTATAACATTGCATCATTCTCTAATATTTGCAGTTTACACATTACTCAAAATTCTACAGGCCCTAAAAGTTTTTACAGAACAGGCAGTGAACTCTTGACCTGTCCTGAACTGTTCTCTGCAAAAGAAAAACACAATACAGCTAAGAAAAGCTAATCAGAAGTCAGAGCTCTCCATCACTTTCAAAGTGGCAGAGCTCAATGGCTATTTGCATAGATAACAACTGGAGTTTTTTAACTCTTCAGCTGGCGATATACTGGCCCGATTTGCCGCCGTTTTGACAGCAGATTCGATCACTGGGATCGAATCTGCTGCCAATCGTTCGCGCTAAACGCACCCGCTGATCCGATTTCCTCCCGAAATCGGATCGGTCTGTCGATCGTGCCGTGCGGGAAATTACCGTCGATCGCCTGCGGGTAGGGAGCGCGTCTCTAGCGGCGGCCGATACGATACAGGTATACATTACCTGACGCTGGCTCCCGGGCATCTTCCCCGCGCTGCACCGCTCTGTTCATGCTTCCATCCCAGCATACATTAACTTCCTGTGTCACTCCAGTGACAAGGAAGTTCAAATAGAGGGCGCTCTATTTGAACTTCCTGGTCAATGAGTGACACAGTGTACGCTGGGATATGCGGTGCGGGATGCTGGGATGCGGTGCAGCGCGGAGAAGAGGACCCGGAGCCAGCTTCAGGTAATGTATAGGGGGGGGGGGAAAGGCGGCAGGAGCAGCTCAACAGATTGTGATCGGTTTCAGGCTGAAATCGATTCACAATCTGTTTGCAATAAAGGCAGCCATACGATCCCTCTCTGATCAGATTCGATCAGATAGGGATCTGTCAGTTGGTCGATCTAATGGCAAAACGACCAGTGTATGGCTACCTTTCCTGTACTGGAAACAAATATTAGACTTATGTCTCTGCTCCTAATGTTTTATTTCTTAGCTGTACTACACATACAAATCATTATATCATAATTTTTTTTTTCGCTTCAGTGTCTCTTTAACCAGTACTTTAAGTAGAATTTTTAAAAGCAATAGCAAGATAAGTAAGCAGTTTCTATTTGCCAAGCACAGGAGGTTTTACCTGCCTGCACCAGCGGTGTAAAAAGCGATTATAGTAGTGCAGCATCCGTAAAACTGTTTATAAGAAAAAAGGATACTGCTTTATGTTTGAACAGTGAGATCTTGAAAGTTTGATTTCAGCTGAAAGAGCTGTAGTTTTTCTATAAATGTAAAGGATTTCATTTCTTGCAGAGTACCAAGAGGGGCTGAAGAATTCTGAAGTGACACTGTCTTTTTTTGGGGGGTACTGAACTGATATAAAGGAAGAGACTGCAAAAATGAAGATAATTTTGGCACAAAGAAATCTACTTCTGAACTTTTTAACATAATGGACTGTGTATGTAGAAGATGGTTAAGCCCCTTCTGGTGCATTTGTGATTACTATTCTTTCTATTGTCATGTTATGCCATTTAAGACTGCTTTAACATCTATTGTTATGTTCCAGTGGGGATGCGATGCATCTGCCTCATATTTATCAAATATATTCCCTTACTTATGACCTAATTTTCTCTTTTGGCCATGTAATACAGGGTCCGGCTATTTGTGTCTGCACCTAATATAACGGCCTATGGCGACACCCAAATCAGGAGCTGGGCAGTGCCAAGCAGGTGCTGAAACGACCTGACTCACTATCAGATGGGCAGGTTGATGGCACCACCAAATAATCCAACGCATACAATCAGAAATCCAGCAAGCACTCCCATAGAATAGAAAATTCACAAAGCAAATTTGGTTGCAATTCTTTTGATTGCAACCATGGTCGGATTTATACTTTTTGCGCCCCTAAGCAAAGTATGCTGGGGCCCCCCTTTACTGTACTGCAGCCCCTCTCCCATTCCATGTGCAGCCCCCTCTTCCTTGTCTATCATCCATGTACTGTAGCGCCTCTTTTTCATGAGCAGCTCATTTGAGCACCAGTTTCCCTTTTCAGTGTTGCTGCCCATTTTCAGCCTCCTCTTTCATCATGTGTAGCAACCCCTCTTTAATGTACAGGTGACCCATTACGCTGCAGCCGCCCCAAGCAGTGGGCCTTTGTGGCCTTTCCAGAAATCCAACCCTGACTGCAACATTTCAGGGCCGCATAAGGACTCCTTTCTCACGGATAAATACAGGTAAAGTGCACTTTGAGAGGACCAGAAACACTAGTTAAATAACTATGAGAGTCTGTAAGTGGCTGCAGCTGACAAGTGTCTTCCATAGGAAAAAAACATGTTTTCAATAACTTTTGAACAAGTACTTATTTCCAGATGAATACCACAATTTACAACATCATCCAGGTGATACATAATGCCCAGATTGGCTAAGCAGTTCCTACTCAAATGATTCATGTTATCAAGTGGCAAACTAGGGTTTACTAAAGAGGTCCAGTACTTCTTAGTTCTATCAGATTTTTGACATCATGACATATTTTTTTTACAATATATATTTTTTTCTGATATTTGACAACATTATATCAAAGAGTCATAAGAGCATTCTCTTTGATTCTAACACCATTGGGGAACCCCGTGGTCTAGTCAGGACCCCCTCCACATTTGCCTAAAACTGGCCAATACTTTGGCACACACAGAACGTATTAATACACAATATCTGATGTGCACTAGCTGCCTACTTTTGTACCTTAGTTAGCTTGCTGTCGACAGTGCTGGGCCGAAATTACGCATGAGCGTAATTACGCATCGTAATTCAATGCAAAATTACACGTAAGCGCTACGCGTAACTTACGGTCTTACGCGTAATTGATTACGCGTAAGCCGTAAAGCGGTATTGTAATTACGCTGTCTACCGTAATTGCTAGGTATGCGTAATTTTACGATGACTTATGCGTAATTTTACGCGTAATTACTAACGTACAACTCCCCTTTTCTAAGAGTAGCCAATCAGTCAACATCTAAGCAACCAATAGTATCTTCTCTCGCCCTTCAGTATAAGAGTACGTTTTGACGCATACGAATGATGTGTTACGCAATAGCTGTCACATTGACGGCTATTGCGTACACATCATCCGTATGCGTCAAAAAGTACGCATTAATGGGTATTACGGCACTACGCGTAACATCGTAGCGTAAGCACCTACATTACGGTATCCTTACGCGTAACTGCGTAAGTTAACGTGTAATTACAGTGATGAACCGTAGATAATTTCCTACGCCCTAACCGTAATTGCGTAATGCGTAATATCGTAAAATTACGCGTGATGATCCGTAAGCGTAGATTTTTCCATTACGACCAGCACTAGCTGTCGATGCACCTCCTGCTCGTTTTAACAATAGTAGTTTGGTGCCACTCAAATTCATATCAAATAGCAATAGAATTCCGACAAATTCCACAACGTGAAGTTTTTCCTCCTCTGCAGATGTTTCAAGGTCCCTTTTTTTTGCATATTACAGTACACCTTCACCACACCCAATCAAAAGCCACTCACCAGATGCGATGACCAACAGGTTCTAGTAGCGTGTTGGGAATATTCCCAGGTCACCCGTGACCTCCACGATCAGATAAAGACATTTAGAAACGTAGGTAGGTAGAGAGAAGCGGCTGGACTGTTCAGTAGGGGTTGTTTGAAGGGATTTGTCAGTGATTTTCAGCACTTTGCTGATCACTGCGCCAATCTAATATTGCCTCGCAGTGTAGCATATTTGGGCAATTAGGATTGTGTCAAAAGTATAGAAACTCCAAATCCCTTGCTGAATATGTTTAAAAAAAATGCAATCGCTGAGCATATGCAACTGTATTTTGAGCGTGAACTAGACCTAAAGCAAACTAGCCCTAAAGCAATTACTTTTGACAATTTCAAGTTATTGGAAAGACAGTCTTATCAGGAAAGGGTACCAGCAATTTTGTCAACGACTGTAGGTACCTTGCACTATCTAACAACGAACTGTTATTTTTTAAATCCTGTCTGGAGCATAATGTACTGCTGAACCTTTTTTAGGAGAATTAATCTGTAGAAAAAAAATAGTGATTCAAAAATGGTAGTTCCAACTGTTTCCCAGTCATCTTCCTCCAGAGCCCCAATGTCACCAGACCTGTAGTTGAAGGTCTTTATTAAGTTACTACAATTTGCATTTATCAAGCAATTATACACTGCAGACAGTGTTTTATTAAGAGACTGGGCAATTGCCAAGCTTCAAGAGGGTCTGACTCAACAATTAACCCTTCCCGACCAAACTGAGCTCCAACTGCATACCGGATTGGGAAGTAAGTAGGAGTCCCAACAATGTGAACAAATTCTAAAGAGATCTGGTATTGATTATATTGCCTAAACCTCCTTATGTACACCTAGCGCTAACTGACACTCTCCATTTCTCATCTGCTGCTATTTCTTACTCTGAACACTGTTTCATTCTCATTCAGCCATATAAAAAAAAGGCCACTCAAGTCTGACACCCACGTGGCCTCTCCCCAGTTCCTCCTTGTTGACGACATGATTTGTCAGAAGTTAGGAGTGGAAGGCATACCCACATGGATTAATCAAGCTGAAAGAAGTGCCCACCACGGGGAGAGGGAAGGCGGTTGGGTGAGAGTTATTAGTTGTCGGGGGGGGGGGGGGGGGGGTTGGAGGTGTGGGGAGGGGGTTATTAGTTGCCCTCCAGAGTAGGGTTCTGTGAGAGAGTAGGCGGAGGTTAGCTTATAGTGAAATATCTGCAAATATTACCAATATTTCACTGCATTACTTTAAATTAAATTTACCAATATTCTACTACTGCTATTTTATGCACCCTTAAGCGATTTTTTTTCCAGTTTACGCCGCACCGTTATTAGAATGCAGCGTTTTCAAATGTATGAATTCTGCATTACAAATAGCATCTGTACTGTAATTAAACACTTATATTTTAGGATATAACAATGAATTAATACGCATGGATTCACTACATTGTCACTTTAAACTCAGATGTGACAGGCACTAAACCCCATGTCTTTAGAGAGCAGGTTTTTTAGGCTCCCAGAATTCCAACTGCTTACCACAATGTAGGCAGAGCTTTAAGTAGACCACAAATGCATGCATGCTATAACATATGGGCATGTCTGTCACCTACTTACAGCAACAAAGTCGACAAAAATAATAATGAAAAACAAAAATGTTTTTAAAATTCATGGACTTCTTAATTACTTACTGAAAATAGCTTACACTTTATGCTCAGTGTTAAAACCAGCATTTAAAGGATAGCTAAAAAAAAACCAGTAGAATATAAATTGCAGATACACAAGTCATTCCGTGATTTCATATTATTAAAATTACCTTTCTATTTAATCTGCAGTTAGCTGTAATTTTCTAGACATGCCAAATTATTCAAAGTATATTTCCTTGCGATCACCGTCTCATACACAGAGCTCCCTGGACTCTCCTTTCTCAATCAATGCAGATTCCACAGTAGAGTCTCAAGATACCTACAAAAGTGGACAAAACCAGCCAACCAAGCTATACTACAGTGTCCTGTTTTTGTTTTGTTTTTTTCCCTAGACAAGCCTAGGACAAGCAGAGGATATTCACCAGCCTCTGTTCAGGCTCTTCAAGACCCTCTGATTGTAGAGAGGAAGGCCACTCCCAAGGTGCCCCCTCTCCCTCCTCCCCCCCCCATGCAGAGTCAAGAAGGGAGCGTAAAAGAGGAGCAACTCACAGCCACTCGGCATTCCACCAATGGGATCTCTCCTGGAGGCACATCTGCTAACTATACTGGGGGAAGGCTACTTATGGTAATACTGGGAACCCATCTGTTATCTATAATAGGGTGGGGGAGAAGCACACCTGCTACCTATACATTTACTTAATACTGGGGGCCCATCTGGCTATCCATATGTGTGTGTGCGTATGTATGCGTGTGTGTGGGGGGGCGCTGCATCTGCTACCCGAACTGGGAGCCAATTTAATACTGGGGGAACACATGGATTCCTGTGCTGGGGGAGGAACATCTGGTTTTATTGGGGGGGGGGTTGCTACCTACGCAGGGGATCTATCTAATACTGTGGCGTATCGGTGGTTACCAATTGTAACGCTGGGGGGTCATACTTTTTGACCAGCCAGCACAACAAGGCTGAGAGCTGGATAATGGAAGAGGCTACACTGGCTGCCCAGAGCAACTGCAGTTCTGGGCTTCTGATAAGACGCAATGACAGCGCAGAGCATTGTTGCGCTGCTCTTGCGATAGCAAACATTCAGACAGATACAAGACAGACTGGAGTGAGGTAGCCAATAGCAACCACAGCAATGGCTACCTGCAAGGACAGGGCTAGGAAGACAGAGACTGACGGAATGAATGCTTGCTAATCAAGTCACTTGCCTCAGTGACAGCAAGCATTCACAAAGACAAGTGAGGTAACCAATAGCAACCACAGCAATGACTACCTCGCAAGGACAGGACAGAATAGTCAGGAAACAGCAGAATCAAAGGCCGGCAAATGTAATACATAGACAAATAGACAATAGATATGATTTCCTACCGTATTACAATTTACAGCTATCAATGAAACTACAAACGACTGACTAACATATGTATATATCGGCGATGAACCGATATATATAACATAAGCAAGGAACACTGGCTAGAATCAGGAGCAATACCGCGAACAGGACAAGGCAATACAAATCTCTATACTAGAAGGAGTACGTATATATATGTCCCCGTGGAAAATATATAACGTAGCTCCACAGGATTAACTGAACTAAGACAAGGAATATATTTTACAATAACAAGGGACCCAGTAAAAGCTTAAGGTGGCCACACACGATACAATAAAATGATCCGATTTTACAGCAATTCGATAAAACCGATTTGATCTCCCGAAAAAATCGAAAGCTTTTTTTTCATTCGACTGAAAAATCCGATCGGATTTCCCGTTTTCTTCGATTTTAATCGATCCGGAATGCTAGATATTTTTCTTCAATCTTTCTAATGATTGTATGGTGTGTGTTAGATTGTCAATTTATTAATATACACACCCTAGCAATTTTGTCAGAGTTTCCAATCATTTTTATTATAATTGGGGAAAAATGTAACACGTGTGTGGTACATTGGTCATATTTTTGAAATGTTACAATCAGTCAGAAAAATTGATTGCAATTCTTAAATTGAACAGATATTTAAAAAATTGTATGGTGTGTGGCCACCTTTAGAAAGAGCTGAAACTATGACGGGCGGAGCACGCTTGCAGGAAGCAAACCTTTATACTGAGGTCATCCAATGAGAGCAGAGATGCAAATCTCCACACAGGTGAATGGTAATCAGTCACAAGCTGACAGCCAGAAAAGGCAGACAAAACTATGCAACCTGCATGAAAGTAACTGCAACTCAGCAGCAACAGACAATTGAATTCATAACAGCATCCCAAGCTGCCCTGAACTGCATAGCGGTTGCAAATAGAATCAACACTCGGTGTGAGTGCAACCCCTATGCAAGCGAATGCATGTAAAGAAATCAGAACTGCTTGGCTGCAGTACAACTGCAGCCAGCAGTACATGCTGCAGAAGCGATCATGACACCAATACTGGGAAGACCATCTCTGGCTACCTATAAGGGGACAGGCAAAAATGGCGCACAGCACCAATAGTGTCAGAATGGCGCTGCACTTAAAACGATATTTATCATTTTATATGTTAATTTTTTTTGCAGGGATCAGGCTGGAGAGGCAGCGGGCAGTGGGCTGGCAGCGGGGATCAGGCTGGAGAGGCAGCGGGCAGTGGGCTGGCAGCGGGGGTCGGGCTGGAGGAGAGGCAGCGGGCAGTGGGCATGCAGCGGGGATCGGGCTGGAGAGGCAGCAGGCAGTAGGCTGGCAGCGGGGGTCGGGCCTACTGCCCGCTGCCTCTCCAGCCCGACCCCTGCTGCCAGCCCACTGCCCGCTGCCTCTCCTCCAGCCCAACCCTCGCTGCCAGCCCGCTGCCTCTCCTCCAGCCCGACCTCCGCTGCCTCTCCAGCCCGACCTCCTCTGCCTGACTAGCTCCCTGAATTTTTCAATGGCGCACTGTTCCGCTGTTTTATAAAACGCTATTTACCGTTTTAATGTATTTACATTAAAACAGTAAATAGCGTTTTATGATCGGCAGAACGGTGCACCATTTTTTACTCTGCGCCATTTTTGACTGTATGCACCTATAAATGGGGTTACCTTTAGCTACATAATACTGGGTAGTACATCTGGCTTCCTAATGGGGAAGGGCACCTCTGGCTACCTACACTGTGGCAGAGGAAAGGTGGCAGCCGGGTCACTTACCGGGTGGTTTGGCAGGGGTTACCATCAAGATTTGTGGGTTGAGTCTACGGTGCAAGAACTTTTGTGCGTACAGGCTCCTGTAATGTATATTAGGGCCTGATGGAGCATGAACAGTCAGACATTTTGTGGATCACATCCCTTTTCTTCAGGCAACAGTGCATTTATGTGTCCTATACTGTGTGTCCTATACTGCTGCCACCCAAGAGGGTTCCAAAGCTCCTTCCTTCATGTCTCTGCCGCTCCATTCCTCTGCTGCATCCTTCACAATGTTAAATATTGTGCTTGCAGCCATGAACCCCCCCCCCCCCCCCCTCATATACAAGCACGGCCACACTGCCCAGCTGCAAAGCAGAGAATCCAGAGGCTTCCCTTTGCAGTGGAAAGCATCTCATTTTTTTAACCCATCATGTTTGCTTTAGCTGCTAGCAAGGTCCATCACTGTAGGATTTTTGTGTAGTGAGAAGTAATGTCACTTGATCTCCCAGAATTGTCATGGGCAGAGCAGTAATGTCAGCTGACCTCACAGTATGCTTTGGGGCAAAAGGCTGAGTGATATCACATGATAGCCTAGGCTTAGCATCAATGGGAGGGCAGGGTATGTACCAATATACAGGAATATATAGTTAGAAGAATTTTAGCTGCTGAAACTAGGATAATTACCATAAGAAAACAACAAGACAAACAACATTTATATTGCACTTTACTCCTGCCGGACCCAAAGTGCTTGAGCTTCAGCCACTAGGGTGTGCTCAGTACGTAGTAGCAGTATTAGGGGGGCTAGCCCAAGGACTCCTTACTAAAGTGGTGCTGACTTACTTAACAGGAAGAGCAGAGATTCAAATCCAGGTCGCTTCTGTCAGAGGCAGAGCCATTAACCATTACACTATCCAGCCACTGCTCTAAATTAAGCTGACTTTAGAAAGGGGAAAACATGTCTATAAATAATAATAACTGAAGTTGTGATTTACAAATAGGAGGTAATATTGAGCACATAGTAAATGAAGTAGTTATTATGACTTTCTGACAAGAGTCATTATTATATGGCTGAGTTTTTATTCTAGCACAGGTCTGACACTAAGTTTTCTTCACACGCCGCCTCTGATCACACTGCGCCGCGGAGATCGTACATTCATTTTCATTACTGCCGAATGTTTGTTTACAAGCTAATCTTGACTACAAACCGCTACTCTAAGCACACAGCTAAACAAAACACACAGTGGAAGCCCGCCAAGCTGTTCCTCCATTTGTATTTATATAATTATGCACTGCAACCTCTGATGACAATAATCCGCAGCTCTCACGATTGCAGCTATTTCCCATTGTTTGCCAGCCCACAGAGACGCCCTTTACCATGACCAGACAAAGGTGGAAGGCCGCTTATTATAATGTATGTGGCATGTGCATATACACTAGGGGTGTCCCTGTGAAGTGCGCAAAACGGTTTTTGGTGCGAAAATCACGTTTCTGCAAGAAGAGTTTAAAACCTCAAACTTTCTCATAATGAGAATAATTATTAATATACATGCTTTTTCCTAAAAATGGGCAATTTAATGAAAATACTTTTCAAATGCCCCGCAGTATACTTAAAGAGGAACTGTAGTGAAAATAATGAAATGAGGAAAGTTGATTATTTATTTATTTTACAATATCCATTTATACATTATTTAGACAGTGTTTGTCTATTGTAAAATCAATCATTCACTCTCTCTCATTTACAGTATCACAGGCAATTACATCTTTAGCCCTGCCAGGTGATCAATGTGGAATGTTTATTTTCTGAGAGTTCTATGCACAGAGGGAGATAGTGCTTGCTTGACAGTTGGAAACAGCCGTTATTTCCCACAATGCAACAAGGATCACAGACAGGAAATTGTCAGAGCCAGATGTCACCCCAATTTTCAGGGCCGATGTAAGCCAAGCAGGGGCCCTGGAGCAAAAATAATACCCCTCCCCCAGCAATGCTAGCACCCGGGGCCCCACTCCACCAGACCCCCCAAGTGCTCTCCGTCTAAAGATCCTGTAGCCCCGCATGTTCTGTAGCTGGGCTGCCTTATAGTAACTCACCTGTCCCGGCAGCTGCTCCTAGGGGAGGCTAGGGTTAGGCATTGGGAAGGTATTTACATAAGCAGGGGAGGTTAGGAAGAGGTTTACATTGGGGGGAGGGGATCGAGCTATAGGAAGGGACTTACAATAGAGGGGGAGGGTTATGCACTAGGAAAGACAAGTGCAAAAAGTTCTGAAAGCCTGAACACTCAGTCGCAAAACCAATGTAATATATTGATATTTTACAGGCCTCAGCTCACGCACAACAGATCTATCATGCAGGACGGGAGAGCTGGCAAGAGAAGAAGACTTCCTGTTTGATTTCTGTAATGGATTTTATGTACAACTAAGACAGAACTCAAGAATGTACAATAAAGCAGAGGGACACCAAGAGCCCCAATAGTGTAATTTTATCTTGGGGACAGCAAAATACATGAGAAGTTAAAATGATACTTACAAACCAGGGTTACCAATAGGCAAGTTTGTATTTATCATTGGTCTTACTCTGTTCAGCACAATGCACCTTTAACATTCCCCCTACCCATTCTAAAGCTGTCAAGCATACCTCTGAGCCTACTATCAGTTCAAAACTAATATTTATAACCCGCGCACAACTTGTCACTAAAATGTAATGCAAAATGTAAATTTACGTATTCATATCAGCACTTTAACGATTTTATGCCCCTGGTTGTCTGTTTGTGTATTTTCTGCAGCTGTGACTCCTACTGTATTTTGCCTGAGGAAGCGGGATGTATGGCCGGTGAAACGCGTTGCATTGTTTTTTGGAGTTCCGAATAAATTGTTGACTGAATCGCAGTCCTTGCCTGTGTCTGTTTGGAGGGGGTAAGACCACCGCTGCCTCCTCTGTTTAACCAGTTGGTTTTTTAAGTTCATTTAATTACCTTTTATTCTTTTGGCGCCTCTTTATCTTGTACACCTCAAGAATGTACAAGTGTCCTTCGAATATGTTTAAAGATCCGGCATGCTAGATCTTTAAACAATGACCACCAAGTGCAGTGCTCCCCTCCTCACTGGAGTGGATTTTGGCCCGCCAAAAGCCACTCTATTGTACAAGGCACCATCGTCCCTTCTCTCATCTCCATAGGGAAAGTACATGTCCACAAATACACCCAGATGATGTGGCGGTGAAGAGGTGCCCCAAAAAGTATAAAAAAAACCTCAAAATTAAAAGGTATGTGGAACTAACCTCAGGATGACATATCGTTTAAAAGGTAAGAAGAACCCTAAATGATGTGTCATCCTGAGGAAAATTCCTCTTATCTTTTAAACTTTATAATTTTTGGGGCACCTCCCTCCCAAGTTTCAAAAAGACCCCTTACAAGGGTAGTTATTAGTTCGTGCTGCTAATGGTCTCCCCCGTAACTACACTTTTTATGGAGAGCAACTTAACTGTTTCAATTTGTGTACATCCTTAAAGAGACTCCCTATAATGAGGTTTTTAGCTTAAAAACCTCATTAACATTATAGTCCGACCTAAAACGCTGCAGAACCGCGGCTGAAAACCCCCTCGATCACTCCAAACTCACGGGGGTACACAGAGGCCACTTCCGCATAGAGGCAGCTCTGCCTCTATGTGCGTCAATCAGCGCCGATCGCCACCTCTCCCCCCGCCCCTCTAAGTCTTCCTTCACTGAGAGGGGCGGGGGAGAGGCGGAGATACGCGCTGATTGACCCGCATAGAGGCGGCAGCAAAATCCACGACCAAGAAAGTCGTGGATTTTGCCTGCCCTGTACCCCCTTGAGTTTGAGGTGATTGAGGGGGTTTTCAGCTGTGGTTCTGCTGCGTTTTAGGTCGGACTATAATGTTAATGAGGTTTTTAAAATAAAAACCTCGTTTTAGGGAGACTTCAGAGTCTCTTTAAGGTGCCCACTAATGATACAATTTGATGAACGATCGTTTATGAACTATTCTGCCTATGAACGATCAGAAATTATCGTTTGGGACCACTAATGGACAAAACTCTCCTAAACAATCTGATCAGATTAATGAAATCGATCCAAAAATCAGATAACTTCATTAATCTGATCGGATTGCTTTGGAGATTTGAGTCCATTTGTGATCCAAAACGATCTTTCGTATGACGAATAATTTCTAAACAATTGTTCGGCAAATTGTATCGTTAAGCATGATCAAATACATCACACCCAAAGATTTTATACTGTGGTTGCTGTTCTGATTGTGAGCACCACTTTTACTGATCTTACTTATAGCATTTCCAAGAAGTTTTGAATCATAATGATACCATTTATTAGTGAACTTAAAATAATCAGAATCAGAATCGTTATTATCGCCAAGCATGACTGGGTCGTGCCCGGAATTGGGCTTGGCACGTACAGGGTACTGATACAGGATATAGATACAGATACAGGACAAAACAAGCAGTCAGGAAGGAACACATTTGCAGAGAGAGACAATGTAGCATAAGTAACAACACAAAAAACACGCAAAAAAACAACCAAAAGAAAGTCAAAAGAAAGTCGGCTTGAGTTAGAGCGCCGTCTATCTATGTGTAGTGTGCCACAGTGCCGGCATGGTGTTTGGTGTGGGGATGGGCAGTTACGTGGAGAGAGTTCAGAAGGTTGACAGCCAGTGGAAAGAAACTGTTTTTATGCCTTGTGAGGTCTTGGTGAAGATGGACCGGCTCAAGGGGAGCTGACTAAAGAAGCGATGGCCTGGGTGTGAGGGATCCCTGTTGATCTTTAATGCTCTGGAGTACAGCTTGGAATGGTAAAGGAGGTCCAAAGAGGGAAGGGATCTCCCGATGATCCTCTCCGCTAATCTGATGACCCTCTGCAGTTTGAGTCTGTCGCTGGCAGAGGAGCTGGCGTACCAAACCAGGATGGAAGAGCATAGGACAGATTCGATTGTAGCGGAGTAGAAGTTTGTCAGAAGTTTTTGGGCCATACCAAACTTTTTTAGTTGGCAGAGAAAGAAAAGTCTCTGTTGGGATTTCCTCTGTGTGGAGGCAGTGTTGGCTTTCCACTTCAGGTCATTAGAGATGGTTGTGCCCAAAAGGCGGACGCTGGGGACTCTTTCCACCTCCTTGCCGTTGATGCAGATTGGGGGCGGGGTGGAGGCACATCTCCTGAAATCAACAATCATCTCCACAGTTTTCGCAGTGTTTAGAACCAATCCGTTCTCTCTGCACCAGTGACAGACACCTTCAACCTGGTGGCGGTACTCTTTCTCATCATTATTGGTGATGAGACCGACAATGGTCGTGTCATCAGCAAATTTGATTACTTTTACTGAGTCTGACGTGGATTTGCAGTTATTTGTATACAGAGAGAACAGAAACGGTGACAGAACGCAGCCTTGTAGGGCTCCTGTGTTGGTGATCTTAGGTTGTGAGGAGATAGTGCCCAGCCTAACAACCTGGGACCTATTGGTGAGGAAATCCGTGATCCACAGGCGTAGGGTGGGGTGGACTCCTATTGCGGCAAGATTGTCTTGCAGTATTTTGGGGCTGATGGTATTGAATTCCTGAGCTGAAGTCCAGTAGAAGGATCCTGGCGTAGGAGTCTGGTCTGTCCAGGTGATCATAGACGAGCTCCAAGCAGATGTTAATGGCATCATCAGTGGACCTGTTTGCTCTGTACGCAAACTGGTGTGGATCTACAGTCCCTCTGTGGAGTGCTTAAGGAGGGGGAGCACCATGCTTTCAAAAGCTTTCATGATTACGGATGTAAGTGCCATGGGCCTGAAGTTGTTGAGGTCATGGGTACCCTGCTTTTTAGGGACGGGGATAATGGTGGACCTCTTGAAGCATGCGGGTACTTTGCCCCCCTGGAGGGACCTCGTGAAGATGGAAGAGAGGGTGGGAGCAAGCTGACGAGCGCAAGTTTTCAGGCAGGCTGGTGACACACCATCCGGATCGGAGGCTTTCCTAGCATTTAGCCTTAGCAGGTGTTTCAGTACATCCGCCTCCCTCACTGTCGGTGGGGGCGGGTAATGAGAGTAAGCAAGCTTTCGGCTGTATAGCCTTCATCAGACTCAAACCCGTTTGCTCACAAGATGTTGGAACAGACAACTATATACATGCAATATCAAAAGGGGATACATAGTTTTTTTGCAAGCATAAATACACGTCATTAAGATGTCTTAAGTGAAACAGAACATCTAAATGGGGTGAGAGGTTGTTAGCTGAGATAAGACGCCTTGTTTACACAATTAGTCAGACTGTCACAGAGGCAATGTAAATTTAGTTTAAGTTTAAGTTTAGCTACAAGCAGAGTGGATGCAGTATAGGCTGAGAAAGAGTTACAGTATGTCATTAAATATCATCAGCCTCATACCAATATAAAACGTTTTATCCTTATTCAAGCCTTTGTCCACATCTTTGAACCAATTTATAAATTGTGTCTATTTATCGTTTTGTTTAAGGGGCTCCTGGCCTCTCCTGTGCCTTTTTTTCCTCTTTCTGGAAGATCCCATGTTTTGCAGACCTCCAGTATGGCACTTATTCACCGCAATGCCACCCACAGGATCAAACACAGCAATACTAATGGGGCGGATGTAGGAGCTTTCACGAGCAAAGCACTCTAAAAAAAAAAAACTCATTTTGCTTTATGAATCTGTTAATTCAGAAAAAGCAAAAACAGCAGAAGGGGGAATCACTGTTTCCATGCGGGAAAACTTTGCTGAGCACGATCTCTCGCTCAATCGCTGGCAGCCCATGACAGTTCTTTTTCACAGGGCATCAAAGCTGACATTAGCATGGCTGGAAAATAAAACAGAGGGATAAAAAAAAAAACAGAAACAGAGAATGCCGTTCTGCTTACTCAGAGCCCGTTTCAACAGCGTGAGACAAGAGACAATAACGCACAGGCATCCTTCTATTTCCCAGATAGAAAAATAAAAAGCCCACGCAAGACATTCTGGGTTCACCGGCTGCAATTATAAATTAATGCAAACAGAGATGGTAATTATGAAACAAATACAAAAATCGCTGTGCCTGCTACACAGCCTTGTTTGTGTACGATGGCGCTGAATCACCGCCGAACGCAATGAGTAAGATTCAATTATCGAGAGGGGTGAGGGGGACTAGGCTGTCAGAAAGTGCAACAAGGTATCAGCTGGCCTATCCGGCAGAAGTAGCCAATTATCTCAAATATGGCAGAACTGGGGAAGATCACAGGACTCCTTTAGCGCTGTTCACAAACAGGGTTGGAAAATGCAACAGCGGCTCACCTGTGAAAGAAAACCTGTCAGATGAGGAATATACAGGCTGTAATGGCTCATCTCCTTATGACAACGCTAGCTACCCGGCTGTCATGCTCTGGCTAAAACATGTTGAATGTTTTCTAAAACAAATACTGCAATTAGGTCAGTCAAAAAATAAATTGTACACTCGTTCCAGGTAAAAAATATATGCTTCATGATGCGTGCCTGGGTTCCCTTTCTAATTTTTTTATTTGCATTGGAAGAGTTTAAAGTAAATCTGAAGCCGGATTTATAAATATAAAAACAGATACATATCTAAGGAGAGGGAAAGCTCTGGGCCCTAATGAGCCTTCCCATTCCACTCACAGTACCCGCAGTACTGCACTGGCTCCCCTGTTCAAATCTCCTGCGCGCCAGAGGCTTTGGAAGTCTTCAGAAGCCCGAGTGCTCCTGAAGACAGACGGCTCCGTACTGCCTATGCGCAAGCGCACAAGACACGCATGTGCAGTACAGAGCGGCCTGTCTTCGGGAGCACTCAGGCTCCCGAAGCCACGGTCAGCGGCAGAGAGCAGTCTCCGACCCATCGGTTGGAGAATGCTAACGGAGGTGCCAGCGCAGGAACGACAAGACCAGGAGAGGAATGGGAAGGCTCTATAGGACCCAGAGCCTTCCCTCTCCTTAGGTGAGTATCTGTTTATTTTAAATCCGGCTTCAGACACCCTTTAAAACAGTGCTGTTATCTGTAAGGGATAACAGAGACAACGCCGCCATGCGGGGCAGCATGGCGGCGGTCTCCGCTTCCCAGCCGGCGGACATCCGTCGCTCATGCGGAGCGGCCGGCACAGGCTGGCAGGGACACCGCTGCCGCGACTGGCGACACGGCGGCGGGTCTCACATGGCGGCAAGCGGACTTCACTCCGCGGGCAGACGCGACCCCGGGCCTGGCCTCTCCATTACACAGAGGCAGAGGGTCACACGCGCACGCGCAAGGAGGCAGGACTTTTACCTCCTACGTAGGAGGCTCAGCTGACTCCCCAGTCAGCTGACCTCAGGAGGTGTCCTGATTGGTTGGGACTCTGGGGCGGCGCTGGGCAGCTCTCTGGGGCTTGTGTGTCAGTAGCAGGTTGTCTGCTGTTGTGAATACATTGCTGTGTTAGCGCTCAGACCTTAGCTCAGTGCCCTGGTGTTGATACTAAGGATTTCACACCTTAGTTAGGATTGTACTTTGATATTGTATCTGTGTTTTGACTTCGGCTATCCTTGACTACTCTCTCTTTCTACGCTATTGTACTTTTGCCTATCTGATTCTTGTTGCCGACCTCTGCCTGATTACCGATTACTCTTCTGCCTTCCGCTCCTGTACCGCTGCCGTCATCTCTGTTGCTGAACCCTTGCCTGTCTGACCTTTCTCCCTTCAGTGGAACGTCTCCCACTGGAGGGTTATCTCTGAGGCCTCGTTCAGACTATACGCGCTGCCGTGCGCATTTTGGCAGCGCGTATAGTGTGCGACACGCAAGAACGGTAGAAGGGCATAGACAGCCCTTCTACCGTTCCCATCATATGCGCTGCGTGGCAGCGCGATTGCGCTATCGCGTGCTGCACCCATTTTTGGGAATCGCAGCGCAGATCCCATTCATTGTAATGAATGGGATCTGCAGCGCAGCGCATAGGAGCGCAGATGGCGTGCGATCGGACGCGTTGCGTTCCAATCGCACAGCCATCTGCGCTAATGATGTGAATGAGGCCTGAGGCTTGCCTCTCTGAGACGCCTGCCCCAAGCAGACGATTACTGCTAGGGGTCGAGATTCCTCACTCTGCCTGGTTAGAGGATCTCACTCACGGGGTTCCCATTCAGAGGTAACCACACCTCTGAGGAATTGCCGTGTGGTGGATATTTCCACACTTCCGTGATATATTACTGTCTTTATTGTGTTCTTTTGCTGGGTGTCCAGAGGTTAGCAATATATCTGATTATCGGTGATACTGCAGATCATCAATAATCAGGTATATATCTGCATTCTTGGTGATACTGCAGATCGCCAATAATCAGATTCTCTCTGCGTGCTGACACCGATCGTAACATTATCTATGCAAATAAGGCAGTTGAACAGCAGTCAAATTCAGCCAGGGCTCTCCTGAAAATTGAATAGAAGGCAAAACATTTCAGTTCAATTAATAACAGCTGTTATTAATTTTGCTTTGCAGCTGAAGGTCGCAGAATTGACATCACACTGTCATGGCTGCTGTTCAGAAATCAGTCTTAAAAATGTAGCCCTTAAACTTAAATAAAATAATGAGATATGAGAAATGTTCTATTTACAATTGGTACTACACATACAATTAAAAGTTTATTTTTAGTTCAGGGTTGCTTTCAATTTTGTTTTACAGTGAAACTGAAGTGATTAAATAAAAATCTCATACTTACCTATGAAGAAGAAAGGTTCTGGATCCTATTGAGCCTTTCCTTTCCCCTTGTTCCAGCACTCCCAAAGCAACTGGTCAAATATGCCTTCGGGGACCCTTGGAAGGCTTCGGAAGCACTCATGTTTCTGAGTGCTTCAGAAGACGACAGCTCTGTACTGAGCATGTACATGCGTAGGTAAGTATTAGAATTTTTGTTTTTAAATGCTACAGATTTGCTTTAAAGTCAAATTATATCTTTGTTAAAGAGACCCTATAGTCTCTTTTTTTACAAGTTTTTATTATTTAGTCCACTTCAGCATTACATTCTAAGCGATTCGGTGCATTCCCACAGCAGGAGGAGTGATTTATTGCTTGGAAATAGCCCTGCAAAGTTCCAGGGCTCACAGGGCTTTTCATCTGGGTAGAGGCAGAGCTGTATGCAGTAGCTCTGCCTCTACTCCAGTCAATATCCGCCAATCTCCGCTTCTCCCCGCCCCTCTCCGTCTTTTTTCACTGAGAGGGGCGGGGAGAGGCGGAGATCGGTGGATATTGACTGGATAGGAGGCAGAGCTACAGCACAAAGCTCTGCCTGCCCAGGGCAGCAAAACCTGCGACCTGCAAAATCGTGGAGATTCACAGGTCTATTTCTCTGCTATTAAACACTCGTTTTGCCGCAGGAATGTGGCAAACTCAATTAGAATTTAATGCTGAAGAGGACTAAATAAGAAAAACAGGTAAAAAAAGAGACTTCAGAGTCCCTTTAAAAAATTACAATTTCTTGTATGTTCTTATAAATTACTTTATAATTTCACTTTACAGTCTGCTGTGCATACCTTAAAGGGACCAGATGCCTTAGTAGTAATATTTTAAGCACAACATCTGCACTTTTTAGTGTTAAGTTTACAGGCAGCGTAGTAGTGCCCCTCTTCTTGCATGTGTTATAAGTTGAACACAGGACTGCATCTCTAGAGGAGTATTATCTTCACTAATATTAAAGGACAACTAAAGAGAAAGGAATATGAAAGCTGCCATATGTATTTCCTTTTAAGCAATACCAGTTGCCTGGCTGTCCTGCTGATCTTCTGCCTCTCATTCTTTTAGCCCTAGATCCTGAACAAGCATGCAGCAGATCAGGTGTTTCTGACATTATTGTCAGATTTGACAAGATTAGCTGCATGCTTGTTTCTGCTGTTATTTAGACACTACTGCAACTAGATAGACCAGCAGGGCTGCCAGGCAACTGGTATTGGTTAATAAGAAATGAATATGGCAGCCTCCATATACTTCTCGCTTCAGTTGTCTGTTAAAACTTACAGATCGAACACGATTTTTGGCGGCAGGAAGGTGAGGCTATGTATGTGGTTGTTACTACAGATGTAGTCAAGGTAACACATCTGAAATAATATTTCAAAAATCCTATGTGAATAATAGATCTGAACTTAGGGGGGGTTGCATTTTTATCAATATGGCTGGATTCACAGTTGTGTTGCGCTGAGTTGTGTCACATTGCTTTTAGGCATACTTTTTTCAAAGGGATGCAACGCAACTCAACGCAATGCATCTAAGTGTGAATCCAGCCTTAGTTTTGCACCATTCAGAATTAAATAATATTGTGCAGCAATTCCGTGACCAGGTGCCATTTACCCCAATTCACCATACCGAAGGTGATTGGTACTCAGTTCACAATATGATATTAGTAAATTAATATACAGTTAGCGGAGAGGCTGCTAGGCAACAACCAAAACATCCTGCGGAATCTGGGCATTTTCTCAAAGCAGTTTGCCAGTGTCAAGAATTATTCTGCACTTGTCTCACCCAAACTAGGGAAAAGGTGCCAAGAGGTGAAAACAGATTTCCTGAGAGAGGCTAGCATGAAATTTGGGTTAGCGCTTCAACAACAGCAGAAGGGATAACGTACTTCTTAGAACACAACAGTTGTTTGTAGAACTTTCCGGTTCACCAATCATACTAAGCATAAAAAAAGTAAATAATTTTAGGTGTTTTTTCTGGGTTATGTAACAATTTTTTATTTAGGTTTGGTTCACACAGTGAAACCAGAACTCAGTTAACCAGAATTCTCAAGCAACCAGAATAAAAATCCTGCCCTTGCAGGATGCATAAATCTACATTTACCCTTATTTACACAGTAAACAGATGACCTAGAAATGAAGGCCAGTACCTGCTGGTCAACCAACTGTCTGCCAGCTGATTATTCAAAAGCTACTGGGTTTGAGTGTCTCAATTTCAAGGGGAAATTTGCATAGTAAGTCAGAATTGCAGCTCATCTCTGATTGTAAACTTCATTTGTTAAATGACAACTGAAGTGAGAGGGATATGGAGGCTGCCATATTTATTTCCTTTTAAACAATACCAGTTTCCTGGTAGTCCTGCTGGTCTTTCATGTATCAGTGGTGTCTGAATCACACACCTGAACAGGGCCGGAGCTACCATAGGAAAAAATATGCAGTTGCCCCAGGGCCCCAGAGCCTGCAGGGGCCCCCAAGTTGTCCCTCCCCATCTGAACTGTTGCTCCCCAGGGACACTGCAGAGTCTTTTAAGTTGGGGGATGATTGGGGGAGGGTCAGCAGCCAGCTCAAGGGCCCAGGAGGGAAATTTGGCTGCAACAAAGGGCCTCTGATGACGCTTTTTGGTCAGGGTGGTGTCTGTTGGGGGGCCCCCAGGCTAATCTTGCCCTAGGGCCCCATTGTTACTTGAACCGGCCCTGCACCTGAAACAAGTATGTGGAAAATCCAGACAAACTTCAGTCAAATATCTGACCTGGATGCTTGTTCAGGGTCTATGGCTACAAGTATTGGAGGCGGAGGATTAGCAGGACAGCCAGGCAATTTGCATTGTTTGAAAGGAAATAAATACGGCAGCCTCCATATACCTCTCAGTTTAGCTGTGCTTTATAGCGGACCTGAACTCAGAACTTCCTCTCTGCTCTAAAAGATAAAGGAATACTTAATTCACCTAAAAAAAATGACTTTTACTCACCCGGGGCTCCCCTCAGCCCCCTGCAGCTGAACGGTGCCCTCGCCGTGTCTCTCCGATGCAGCTGGACTCGCCGGCGGCCACTTCCGGTTTGGTCGTCACCGGCCGACAGGCTGGAAACGCGGCTGATTATCCGCGTCCCCGGCCGCAATAGCGCCCTCTATAATGCTATTGCGGCCGGGAACGCAGGTAATCAGCCGCGTTCCCAGCCTGTCGGCCGGTAACGGCCACACTGGAAGTGGCCGCCAGCGAGTCCAGCTGCATCGGAGGGACAGGGCGAGGGCACCGTTCAGCTGCAGGGGGCTGAGGGGAGCCCCGGGTGAGTAAAAGTCATTTTGTTTAGGTGACTTATAGTATTCCTATAAGCAACAGCATAATAACCTTCAAAGAAAAACATTTCTTTGTTACAGCTGATACAAATCCTGCAATAAATCTGCAGTCTTTCTACTTCCTTCATGGAAGCAAACAAAGGGCTTAATTCACTAAAGCGTGCCTAAAAGCTTTGCACGTGCAAACTAGGGTGCTAAGTAGTTTGCACGGCAAAGCTGTTACTGATCGCGTACTATTTTAGAGCGCGTAACGTTTTGCGCGCACCGCTTCGCGTGCAAAATCAGCCAGTTCACGTGCAAAGTATGCTTATCACGCTACTTATCATGCGAAGTGGCTGATTTTGTACGCGAAGCAGTGCGCGTAAAGCTTTACACGCGTAGCGCTAAACTTTACGCGCGCAAACTCTTACACACATATCAGCGCGGGCAAAGCCAGTTGGCACGTGCTAAGTGGCTTTTCACTGGCACGCTTTAGCGAATCAAGCCCTAAATGTTAACATCCTGTGTTTACCTATCAGCTCTCTGCCGTGGCAGTCAGCTGACACATCTGAGGGATCAAATTACAGTTGAGATTAGACACAGATGAGGGGGAATTACGCAATATACAGATGTGGGGGAATTTACACTCTAAATACACACAAAGTGCAGTTCTTTATGTTTTCCTTCTGTCCTGTGCAAGAGTTCAGGTCCACTTTAAACGTTTGGCAACAATGATAAGGGAGGAAATAAGATGTATCGAGTAAAGATAAGCTCTGTCCAGGGTTTAGCTTTAAAGTATACACAAATGTATTGGTCTTTCCCCAGCCTTTACAGATGTGAAAAAAATATGGCACACGTAATCTGAGGCTAAGCGGCAATGGCAGAACACACTGACAGCATGAAATCCCATTTATTTTCATGTGTGTCTGGTGACACCTCCATCCTCACTGGCAGCACAAGGGTGAATTCATTCTGTCAGGGTCCGTTAAATGTCTAAAGAACAGAGGCCGTCATTCGTCATTTTTACTGGGTTACAGGGACTCTCAGAGCTACCAAGTTGTGAATTTTATAGCAGAGGAAGTACAAAGGGCACCATAAAAAGTCCTAATGACTTTCAGCCTTCAGAATTGATTTTGCCCAGCGATGGGAGAGTGCGCCATTCGCTGAGCTCTTCTCCCTCACTTCCCAGGTACACCGTCAGCGTTTTGTTGCGCCTTTCTAAATACGCCCTACTGGCTTTGTTTGTCCAAAATCAAGTCTAAACGCCTGTAAAAATTAATGTCACAGACATTATTGAGATGCTAATTGTTTGAGAGGTTTATTAAATGATGCTGAATTGATTGTAGGGAAGTGGATTTAGCCAGTTAAAAGTTCACCGGGGAATTTCAGCTCTGAGCTGCATTTCGTGGCTCTTGGCAAACATGACATTTTTTAACGTACTTTTTGGATGAGCGCATCAGATTAAACTGCAGCATGAGATGAGTAAAGACTTAGGGCCGGTTCACACTGGCACTT
Organism: Hyperolius riggenbachi; assembly: GCF_040937935.1. Lineage (NCBI taxonomy): Eukaryota > Metazoa > Chordata > Amphibia > Anura > Hyperoliidae > Hyperolius > Hyperolius riggenbachi. The sequence goes on along the minus strand of NC_090651.1, from coordinate 68,965,184 downwards.
ACGTGGTAAACGGATGTAATTTCCGTTCGAAGGGATCCGTTTCAGTTCCGTTTCCCCCTGTTCTCCCCCCAGACCTCCATCACCAAAGTGGATTTTGCTGGCTAGAATGGTCTGGTATTTAGCCAGTGGGCTGTTAAAGATCTTTTTATCATTGCCTCCAATGCAGTGCTTTAGTGTCCGTTTCTGTTCCACTGGGCTCTGCGGTCCGGAAAAAAAAAATCGCTGCAGCCCCAAACTTGCGGTCCATTCAGCGGAGTGTGCAGAATGGATCTGTTCGAATAAACAAATGTGAACTGATCCATAGGTTAACATTGCATCTATTCCTATCTGTTATAATTTCTCGTCTGGACTACTGCAACGTACTACTTTGTGGACTACCTTCTAACAGACTGGCCCCGCTCCAGTCGGTACTGAACTCAGCTGCTCGTCTCATTCATCTTTCTTCTCGATCTTCCTCTGCTGACCCTCTCTGTCAAGCTCTTCACTGGCTGCCAATTAACCAGAGGATCCAGTTCAAACTCCTAACCCTAACCTACAAAGCTCTCCACAATCTCTCTCCCCGGCACATATCCTCACTAATTTCCAGATACAAACCCAATTGCAATCTCAGATCTGCTCATGATCTTCTGTTGTCCTCCTCTACAACCACCTCCTCACATTCACGTTTACAAGATTTTGCATGCACTACCCCTCCTCTTGTTCCCCCCCCCCCCCTATTCCCTTTAGATTGTGAGCTCACAAGGGCAGGGCTCTCTCCCCCTTTTGTGTCTTGGAAATCATTATACATTTTATTCATCATGTTACTTTCATCACTGTCATTACCAATTCTGTATTTTGTATTCTGTATGCTGTATCATTTTTTGTATTTTGTCACGAATTATGTATCTTGTATATTAGTGTACACCATTGTCTGCATTATGTACCCCATGTTTGTTTCTTACTTTGTACAGTGCCACAGAATATGTTGGCGCTTTATAAATCAATAATAATAATAATAATAATATCTGTTAGGATCCCTTCTGTTACAATACGCGAGCGGACGGTTTTTTATTGTCAGTGTAAACTGTACCTTAGTTATTGGTCAATCGGTGAATTTATGACAGCTCAAGTAGATAACTGAGGCGGAATCAGGAAATTTGGGAGACTGCGGTAAATGGACAATTTGGGCACCACCATTAGCACTAATTAGCGTCAATCTGGCGCTCAAGCAGAAAATTTGGGGCGCTTGGTAGAATGCATTGTTAATATTATTGTTATAGTTAATATTATCGTTTATTGTAAATATTATCAGTTATGTGGTGGGGTAACAGTTAAGGTCAGGTGTCAGAAAGGGGGTTTGCACTGCGGGAAGGGGGATGATTAAGGTTAGGCCTCAGGGAGTGGAGTTTTAAGGTCAGGCGTCAGAGGAGTGGTTAGGATTAGACATTGAAGGAAGGAGGGTCCTGTATGAGGGTAGAGTTAGGTTTAGCCATAGTAAATTATCGTTAATATTTACCAAAACTTAACTAATGGAAATTAACACCCTAAAACAGTTGAATATCGGTAAATGTTACTGTAAGTCTACTATCAGCTATATGCCGACACCTAAATTTAAATTAAAGCGGACCCAAACCAAACATTTTTTTAATTCAAAATATTTAGTTGCACCACTCTGACACATACAAAGATAAATAAACACTCCTTCAAGCCTATGAGCATTTCAGTGCATGCTTTTCACCCTTCTCTTTTCATAACTAGGGATGTACAGGTGGCAGCCATTAGCAATTTCTCCTTTGCTGGACACCACCTACTCCACCAGTTTGTCGGATCCTGTCCCGGCAATATGAAAGGAAGGGAGGGGTTCCTCCAATAAATGTAAAATATTTTATATTTGTCATCATGCAGCTGAAAAAAGGCTGCTATTTATTATTATAGTTTAGAAAATAGATTTTATTTCTCAAATCTTGTATTTTTAATTTGGGTCCACTTTAAGACGGTAGGGGTATCCAAAAAGGGGTAGACGGTACCCCTTTTTGGATACAATACTGCCATCTGTTTTCTCTCTCTCTCTTTTTTTTTTCCACTGTCAGCAGATTTTTTTTTGTAAGGAGCAACTCCGATGTAACAAGATGAAAAAGATAAGGACATTATCCTACTCAAATAAGTCTATGTTCTAAAAAATATCTATCTATAACTCCATCTAGATGTAGCACAAAAAAGTGAATTGAATAAGTGCCAATGTGTCTATTAGAAATCGTGCAGCCTAACCATTCAACAGAGTATACTGACATATCTAAGAATATAGACAGACAGTTCAATGCAGGTACTACTATATTACACAAGTACAGCATAACCATTCACAGAAAATCATGGCATAATCAAGAATATCCTTAATCCACACAATTGAGATTGATGAAAACAGCATCTTACCCATTTACAGGAGAGCAGTGACAAGACTGAGAATGTAGCCTATCCCTTCACTGAAGACCAGTGATGTCGCCGATAGGCAGCCTATCTATTCAGTCAAGGCTAGTAACATGTCTATTAATTCACCAGAGGCCAGTGTGACATCACTGAGAATTCCCTTTGGACCTGCGATATGTGATTCTTCATGAAAAAAAGACAACTGGATGTAGTTTGGAAAGCAGGTTCAGTCCTTTCCATGTGGGATTAGAAATTGTACGTTTACGGATTTCCTTTAATACATTAATTAGGCTGAACTACATTTTCTCATCAGGGAACGCAGTAAAATAAACAAGATGGGCTTAATTAACCTCAAAGTTTTAATAAACCTATTTAAATGTGTTCAGTACTCATGTAAGCATTTAATAACTATTAAAAAGTTGAGAGAACTTCCAAATGACTCCAGAGAATTAGATTCCCCAGGCTGGCCAAAAGGAAACTATCAAACGGAATAAGAGGAGTGAGTCAAAGCAGTGTTTACAAGGTATGGCAGATAGACAAAGCTTAATTGAAATGCTAAAGCCACTCTCCAGTAATACTAAAATGTTCCTGAAAGGATACATCTGGGATATTTAAAAAAAAAATCAGATTTACTCACAGGGCCCCGGAAATCTATGTGTCTTTCGCCGAAGCTTCGCTCCAAGCTGGTTTGTCGGGGTGCCCTCCGTAGCAGTCCTGGCCAGGTCGGCGGCCTCTGTGCATACGCTACCATGTGGCCACGTTGCTCACTGCTGCACTCCCTTGGCTGGGAGCGCTCTGCACAGGCGCAGAACCCTCCTGGCAATGGAAGCACGGCCGCTCCCGTGCGAAGTGGCTGCTGACTGGCATGGTCGTTGGCTGCTATGGAGGGGACCCCAGGAGACCGGCTTGGAGCGGAGCTGCAGCGAGGGACACATAGGCTTCCGGGGCTGGAGGAAGCCCCAGGTAAGTCTGATTTTTTTTAAATATCCCAGATACATCCTGGAAGCAGGCACAAAAACAGAAGATGTCACCATGTACATGGGTGATAATAGTCACAAAACATTTGATGCCCCCTTCTTTTCTTTAGTATTGTGGCTTAATCTGCTGTTTTAAAGGGAGAGTAAGAGGCATATAGAGTCTGCCATATTTACTTCCCTTTACACAATACCAGGTGCCTGGCTGTCCTGCTGATCTCTTTGGATCCAGTAGTGCCTGAATCACACACCTGAAACAAGTATGCAGCTAATCTAGTCAGATTTCAGTCAGAGTCATCTGATCTGCATGCCTGCCACGGTCTGGCTAAAACTATTAGAGGCAGTAGACCAGCAGGACAGCGAGGCAATGTATATTGATTAAAAGAAAATAAATATGCCAACCTCCATATGTCCATCACCTTGGGTTCTGTTTAAGGATGTTTGAACCCAACAGTCATTACAGTTCAGAGGTGGACATATATTCTGCTTAGTGGAATATGGCTGGCACATGCAGTGTCCAGGCACAAGTATGCAATGTTTTGTTACACAGTTATTTGGTTTGAAAAAAGACATACGTCCATCGAGTTCAACCAGAAAATAAAGTACAACACCAGCCTACTCCTTTTGTGTCTATAACTTGAATACAAAACAGGGTGAGGGGGTGGGGAGACAACCAAGAGCCCACTATGCAGTGGCTTAGATAGAGATTATGGGGCCCCATAGCAAAATTTTCAGTGGGCCCTCAGATGTAGGCATTCTTGATCAATGCCACCGTCCCCTACCCTATGGGTATGAATTGATTGGGCAATTTACATTCCGGTGCAATCTACACTCTACATAGTCAATGGGCACTGTGGAGGAACACAAGAAGGTAATTAGTGCATACATCAAACACTAAGTACCACCTGGGCCCCCTCTGCTCCAAGGCTCCATAGCTGCTGCTATGGCTATTGCTACGCCACTGCCACTATGGTGTAGAATGTAAAGGCTTGTTGCAGGAGACAAAACTTTTAGAGCTCAAATTATACTCAAAAGTGTGGTTTAACACTTAGTCAATCACTGGAAATGCAGGTGGGGAGATCAGACCCGACCCCAATCGGGTTAAGAAGTCGCTCATGACACCCCTCCACCAAGGGTGGACAACAACTAGTCTGATATAGGATAAAAAGAGGCACCAAAAATAATAAAATACACTAAAACACTTTAAAAGTGGGAGGCAGTGGTGGACTTACCGCCAAACAGATGACACATTGGGCTTGATTCACTAAGACAAATAGCATGCCTTATCAGAAATAACACACCTTATCAGAGTAGCATAGCAAACGTATGCTTGCGGTTCATAGTGCTTGCTATGCTACTCTGATAAGGCATGTTAACTTTGATAAGGCATGCTATTTGTCTTAGTGAATCAAGCCCATTGGGTCTACTTCAGTATAGAACACAATTTTATTGAAATTTTACTCCACTTTGTTGTAATGCGTTTCGTGGGTTGAGCCCGTTTCCTCAGAGAGGAAGAGATTAATTGTGAGAAGTCTCTCAGTGCATGGCCGCCTTTGTGAGTGAAAGGTGCCCTGCACGTTATTGCAACCACGGTGCTTAAAGCAGTATTAAACTCTGACATAATATTCAATAAAAATGTGTGTTCCTCCTTTTTACTGTATATCCCATACAGTTATCATATTTGCTTTTGTGCATAAGTATTATTATTCATTTAGAAATTACAAGTTCCCAAAGTACAGTTTTATTTGCTCTGAAAGCTGCCATTGCATTTTTTCATAACTGGTGTATTTATATTGTAGTGTACCCAGTAATGATTTCTGAGCAGTGTTTCAGTTCAGGACACATTAGAAGAAGTTTCTGCACACAGTCAGGGAATGTTTACATTTCTCTCTGCTACAATTAAAGACCACCTCCAGCCAAAAATGGGTCTGAATGGCAGTACATATATGTAGTCTATGCACTGTCTACAGTTGGATGAGCATATAAAGTTTACATCTGGTACATCATAGTGGATAGAACAGACTCACATTTATATCTGTAAGTAGCACTTAGCCTTGCAAAAGCATTGTGCCCTCCTCTTCAGCCTGGTTAACTCCCCTGCCTCTCCCTCCCCTGCCTGCCTGGATCAAAATACTTCTCTTTTCACAGTGTGTAGGAGGGAGAAGAGACAGGAAAACTGCTGCAGCTGTCTTACCATGTCTGTTTGCTATAATTCTTATTTCAGATGTCTGTCTGCCTACCTAGATTAGATCACATGGACATGAGTGGTGGAGTTATGACATAAATCCCCCAGCACCCTTTGCATCTATGGTATGGAAAGAAAAAAAAAGGCCAGGGCCCAATTTCACACTGGGGGCGGGGATTTCAAGACCATATGTGGAATACGGACCCTGAGGGTGAGAAAATCACACTTTATCATGTGTGATTTTATATATCTTGGCAACGTATTAGGTGTAAAGCAAACTGTCATTTATAATTCAGGTACTCTTTAAGTAAACACAATATAATGTTATCACCAGTTCGGATGCGAACCTCCCCGCAGGGAGCATTCTATTGAAAAAGTAAGTCCTGTGTTTTAACCCTTTCAATGCTGTTCTGCAAAAAAAATTGTGGTATTATATTATATGCTGTAAATAATATTTTAGAGCAAAGAAGAAATGCTGGGTTTTAAACCACTTTAATGCACGGTGCTTGGGGTAATGGAAGTCTATGGGCAATGCACGTAGTGTATCATGTGCCCAGCATGGAGTATGTCACTGAGTGTGTGTGTGTGTGTGGGGGGGGGGGGGGCTATGCATATGATGATCCTGTCGGAGCACTCTGCCGCAGGGTCTTATGTTACCCGTTTTTTGTGTTGTGGTGGGATGAAGCAGGAGCATCCCATCCCCACCGCAATGCAAAAAATAAGTCTACAACCGGCCTTAAAGGGAAGGTTAAGGGTGAGTAAAAAAAAACAGAAAAAAATCCACTTACCTGGGGCTTCCTCTAGCCCGTGGCAGGCAGGATGAGCCTGCGCAGTAAAGCCCGGAGGACGTCCGATGACGTCAGCGCGCCCGCGTGAAACGCAGAATGGAGCGCAGAAGAAGCCCGACCTGGCAGCCGGCCTGGCCAGGTCGGGTCGGCCACCGGGAGCCTGCGGAGCGGCGCCGAGGGCACATCCTGCCTGCCACGGGCTGGAGGAAGCCCCAGGTAAGTGGATTTTGATTTTTTTTTTTTTACTCACCCTGAACCTTCCCTTTAAAAAAACTCCAAAACTCTAAAAATAACTTTTACAGTGGCTTTGCCATATGAAGGCAGCTTTGCTTAGATGACTTTACTCCCATTTGAAGATAGTTTAAAATGGTTGTATTATCTGTGCTTGTGGTTTCTCATGTAGGCTGGTTATTTATGTTAGACCTGCTTCTGAAAATATTTGCTGTACTGTACCACACACAACCTTTGCAGGCTGAACCAGTACAGCAAGATTCAAATACCTCTGCAGTGCCGCCTGTCTCCAGTGGCATTTCAGGAAACCCAGTGGGTGCAGCCAGTAACACATGCCAATGTTTTAACACACTGGGGGCATCAAATTAAAATCAAATCAAGAGACCAAGTCATTGAGCCCGCTCCCTCAAAGCCTGTGTCAGCCTGCCAGGCGCATTATGTGAAGAGGAAGCGATGGAAAGCTGGCTCCTGACTTCTCATATCCCCGTGTGAAATATACCAGGGAGAAGGAGCAGCAGCGAAGGGGATCATTAGCGAAATCCCAGACAACACAACTTCCTGTTGTTTCTTGTTCTGCGTTAATGCCTGCGCTTCGTGTGACTCTTCTTTCACCTGCTGGGGCTGCTCTGCTCTGATCCCGACACTGAACATCAGAAATAAACCAGGCTGGAGGCTGCCCTCTCCTGACACGCAGGCAACCCTAGACAGAAGACAAACTTTCCTAGAACAACAACACAACACCATATCCATAGAATGCAGAGCTGAAACAAAATAAAACGGATTAGTCATTCCATGTTTGACTACCTAGGTGTCAAAAGCCAGACAAGTCCATCTTTTTCTCTGACCTTTCCACATACAGGATTTCATATCTGCACGAAGTTGTCCAACTGCAGGGCAGATCTAAATACAGGAAGTCAGAAGTGTAGTAATAAAGGATGCAGAAGTTGCGAAAGCAACAGGGCCCTTGGGCAAGAGAGGCCATTCCCAACTGCAGTATTAACTCTTTATTGGTCCTGTGCTAGTAATGGTCATTTCTGTAGATGCTTTGAACAGTAGCAGGGGCGTTGCTAGGTTCCTAAGAGATCTGGAGCACTTTTGGGCACTCCAGCTGAAAAATGGGTGTGGCCATGCACCAGAATGTGGGTGTGGTAAAGAAGCCCAGAAAAGGAGATGTCTGCAGAATCTGGAGACCAAGCGGCCGGAGGTGAGTGCTGCTGCCTGACGGACATCCAGGGCACCCCAGAATAGATCCAGGGCATGTGTCACTGATCTTAGGGGCTAGCAACGCCCCTGGATAGTAGTTATCATTAGAAAACTGTTCACCTTCCACTGTTTGCACCTCTGATACTGTGGTTGCCCTTGGCAGGTTTTAGTTTGCCCTATCAGTTGTTATGTACAGAGTGCTTGCGGGGCCCAATGTAAAAACTTTCACTGGGACCCAAAGCTTCTTAACTACACCACTGCAGGTAGTCCCCAACTTACAAACACACGACTTAAGAATGACCTGCTGATACAAACGACCCAAAAATGCTTCAGTGGGGATAAGTAAACAAAAACAAAAAATAAAAAAAGGCTTTGTAGTTCTTGAGAAAATCAATTTAAAAAATTCAAAGAAATAATGTTATTTAAATTCGGTAAAATTACATTTTGCTGCGGTATACTATAGTATAGCGAGTTTGAAGTTCTGCAATATTAGCACATTACAGTCATCACCAGGACTGAAGGAGGCTCAAAGGGGGTCAGAAGGAGGCAGAGGTGGCACAGACAGGGACACACTGAATGCATAGGAGTACAGAGGTAACTCAGAAGGGGACACTGGAGGCACAGAGGTGGTATAGGGGACAGGGGGGTTTGTTTACTCTGTGTTTCAAAGTCAGTAGAAATTATTCCTGATCTCCCAGAATGCTCTGGGAGGAGAATTCTGCATAGCTAAACAGACTAGGCTGTGACATCACTAGAAGAGCAGGGCTACATACTAGTATATGAAGTATTTATGATGCTGAAACCATGACAATTAAGGTTAATGTGGGTATCTTGAATAATTTTCTACATTCTACTATATGTCACTATGTCACTACAGAGTCTCTTAAAGACTTGCCTTAGATCGGCATACTAAAGGTGATCAGTAGTGATGCTTACGGAGATGTTGATAATTCTGAGTTGATACAAATTTGATGCAGTTTAGCATTGGGCCAATCAAATGCAGCAATACTGCAATCTCAACCTGGATTTATTAATAAAAAAAAACTACAGGCCAATAAATGGCAACGGTTTGCAGCTCCTGTCTGGGTCGTATCAGACATCAGGAATAGTTGCTGAAAGGTTTTGGTATCAGCAGTTGCATGATTGTAGAGGCTTGTAAATGTCTCTAGCAACAACTGTTTTTTATTCATTCATTCATTCAGGACTAAATTTGAAAAACGTGCTGCTGGGTAATGGTTTTTCAATAGGCGGTGTGTGGTCTCCTCCTCTACCAGGTGACTGTTACCATTTAAGGCAGGTATGTCAAACCGGTCCTACAAGGGCCGAGATCCTCACACATTTTTGATATAGCTCAAATGAATTGAAGGGTCTGAATCAGGAAAGGTGTGCTCCATCAGGTAGAACACATTCCTTTTTCTCAGTCCATCCTAAACAATGGCATGGATCTGGCCCTCCAGGCCTGGAGTTCGACACATGTGATTTAAAGTGACTCTGTAACAAAAATTACAATGTTTTTTCTACCATCCTACAAGTTCCTAAACCTGTTCTAATGTGTTCTGGCTTACTGCAGCACTTTCTACTATCACTGTCTCTGTAATAAATCAATGTATCTTTCCCCTGTCAGACTTGTCGCCCTGTGTCTGGAAGGCTGCCAACTCTTCCGTGCTGATCTGTTCCTCTATGCACAATCCAGTGTGTGTGTTATTTACATAAGCCAGCAGCCTCTCTGCTATCTTATCAGTGATAGAAGAGAGCTGGATAAAAATCCTCCTCTGTTAGGCTGTGAAAGGAGCTGGGCTGTCACATACTGAAGAATTAACGACATAGGCAGAGCTGTCTGCAGGAAGCCTGTCACTTCAGTGGGTGAGAGCTGCAGGGGGACAGAAGGTAAACACACAAATGATCTCTTGAGATTCAGAAGTAAGGCTGTATACAGCCTGTTTGTGTATGGATGTATTTTGTATGTGTGGACATACTGTACATCAACCTACGTCCTGTTTTGGTGGCCATTTTGTTTGTTTATAAACAAACTTTTAAAAACTCTTTTTGACTACTTTTAATGCGGCGGGGAGTGGCGAAATTGTGACAGGGGGTAATAGGAGATGTCCCCTAACACACTGGTATGTTTACTTTTGTGCGATTTTAACAATACAGATTCTCTTTAAGGTGTTGACTGCATCACCACTGCCTAACAATAGTCATGTGGAACTGGAAAGCAATGTTTTGGTTCTGGCCAGAAGACCCGGGCATCATAACTCCCAACTTTTTGAGATGAGAAAGATGGATACTTTAAGACGCCCCTACCACACCACTAAAAATTCATAAGCAAAAGATGTAGTTCTAGAATTCAAACCACACTGGTCCTTTCTATCATCAATAGCTTTTTATATATATTAGCATTTGAAAGTAAGAAAAACATCAATTTAAAGGATGGGAATAAAGTTTCCGAGCCATTAAGATACATTTTATACACGAGTCCTTAAAGAGGGACAAATGGGACAGGGACAATGTGATTTGATTCCCAGAGGGACTGTCCCTCCAAAAAAAGGGACAGGTGGGAGCTATGAGACATGTGTCTAGCAAGGGGAGGAGGCTGCAGACCCCATTACCTATGCAAAAAAGTAACTGGGCGTGCTGAGCAATGCACAGTAGTGTTAAGCTAGTAAGAACTAGCCACAATTTGTTTTTTTGTTTTTTTATTTAGGTTTAGATGGATTAAAAAAAATGCATCTATGTGTGCATTCACCACTGTAACACACAGCCATTATTCACCAACCATTCACTTCTGTTTGCCATGATCCCATATGACCTACACACGAGACGGTAACTGTGTTGAAAACTACTCTTAGTAATTCTAGGTTAGGCTTGCAGGCTTGAACTTTCGGGGCCCCTGTTTTTGACAATAAAAGCACAGTCTGCTGGGTCTCACATTGGACTGATAGGCTCCTGAATTCTCCAGTGGTCCATGCATGCCTAGCGCAGCATGAAGGAGAGATTTTCCAATGCTGTGCAGGACACTGAATACTTGAAATAATGGATCTACACAACAGAAATCTTTGCCAAAACCTACAGATATAGATTGTTTGCTGTAATAAATTCCACCACTAAGAAAAAAGAGCACTTCAATAAAAGGAACCTGAAATCTCGGCTTTAGAAAGGCTGTTTTTATTGGGATAAACATCAAAGTCAAAAGTTGAAGGCTTATGGGCTGAAAATAAAACAAAACAAGGATTAGGCAGCCTCTTATAGCTATGATCTCCTCTTATGTGTTCTATACAACTGGTACTGAAAGAGAAACAGATATCTGGAATGATACACCTGCAAGTTGTTCCAAAGAATCATTTTATTGTGCTAAAGAAAGTGTATTGCATTTAGAATGGAGGAATACAGGAGAAGCCTTCAAAACACAAAGAACACAGTTCTGCCACGTCTCATTGATTACTGGAGATATTTGTGGCTCTTAGGCCCCTTTCCCACTTGTGCTTGCTGGTCGCATCTCCAGAAAAGCACAGTGTATACAGCACCCAAGACATCAAAAGTGCATAGACTGCACTGTCTGATGTTTCAAACCACGCGTTGCATGTCACCAGTGAGGAGGGACGCACTCAGCATGGATTGCCCATATTATCATAGTAGTGGCAGGATAGGGTCAGCACCTATTCAGGAGTTCAAGGCAAGACTCCCTAACAATACAGGGTGGCCTCATAAGCGTGTCCCAGTGACTGCAACTCTTGAGGGCTTTGAGTCCGACAGGAGAAAAGCACTATATAAATGTTCAGATTCTTATTATTATTAAATTATTATCAGCATCCCAGATACAAGCAAAGCCTTTACGCTTCAAGGAACTGACTATATGTTATTTTGTGTTCCTCTGATGAAGCGGAGGTTCACTGCAAAACACAGGTCAGGCAATTATTTTGGACTCTGCATATGAAGTTGCATGTGAATCCTTGATTTGTATGAATCTGAACAATTTTGTACCAGGATTACATGTGATGTTTCTATGGATGAACAAAACAATGTTTTGGCTTGATTTGACACTGATTGACTAGTGAAAGGATCATACTTGCATATACTAAAGTTTAAGGTTCCACAGTAAAGAACACTTTCTTAGCTGAAATTAAACCTAGTTACCTTCAACTTCAATGGGTGCCCTTGAGAATTTTGCAGTGGCAACTTTTCTTAAAATTTTCTGTGAGGGTTATCTCCATTAATCTTCTTTCCTCAATGGTATTGAGTTCTAATTCAGCTAGCATTTACGCTTAATAAAGGTTTGGGATTATTATGTATTTACATAGCTCTGACGTCTCCTGCAGCACTTTATAGCCAATATGGTCATGCTGTCACTCAGGAGTTTAGAATATAATTTCTACCTTCAACAACATTTGGGAACCAATCAACTTATCAGCATGGTTTTAGGTATGTCTGAGAAAACTGGATGAGTGCTTTAAAGGGAACCAGAGATGGCAGCACGGTGGCATAGCGGTTAGCTCTCTCGCCTTGCAGCGCTGGGTCCCTGGTTCGAATCCCAGCCAGGGCACTATCTGCAAAGAGTTTGTATGTTCTCTCCGTGTCTGCGTGGGTTTCCTCCGGGCACTCCGGTTTCCTCCCACATTCCAAAAAAAACCATACAAATAAGTTAATTGGCTCCCCCTAAAATTGGCCCTAGACTACAGTACTTACACTACATAATATAGACATATGGTAGGGATTAGATTGTGAGCTCCTTTGAGGGACAGTTAGTAACAAGATATATACTGTATATACACTGTACAGCGCTGCGTAATATGTCGGCGCTATATAAATACTAAATAATAATAATAATAATAATAATGAACGTTTTACACAAAATAAACATATCAGTCGATAGCTTGTAAAGAATAAATGCTCTACCTGATAATTTCGCCGCTCTGGTGTGCCTTTTTTAGTGTTTTTTATCCATTATTGCTCCAGGAAAAATCAAATATGGCCGCCGGCTCATATCCCTTCTGCTTCCGGGTTATGAGTTGTTCTGGATGTGCTGTCTAGGCTATATGAGACTAGGCTGCTATTTAGGCTATATGGGAAAGGCTGCTGCAGCCTTTCATCTGTGTGTTTTCATTTTGGTATGATGTGCAGCTGCCTGTAGGAAGTGTCTCTCATAGGAATGAAACTGCAGTCATCATCATTATTTATGTAGAGGCACACAGAGCACACAGATCATATTGCATATTGCTCTGAAAACTTGTCTGTTTCAGAGCTTCTCTCTCAGCAGCAGCAGCCCCTCCTATGTCAGCACAGCTCTCAGTATGCAAAGCAGGAAATCTGAGCCAGGAGGTGGCAGGCTTGGGCTTGAAAAGACTCCACAGAAGAGTGACTCAGCTATAATGATTCCAGGTCAAACCTAGACTGAGGCAGTCGGGGATTCTTATCACAGCTGTAGCTAAAGCTAACAAAATTTTGGGATGCATTAAAAGGGAAATAAAAACTTGAGATGCTAGCATAATCTTGCCCCTGTTTAACTCTCTAGTAAGGCCACATCTGGAATATGGAATTCAGTTCTGGGCACCACATAACAAAAAAGATATTGCAGTTTTAGAGCAGGTGCAGAGACGAGCAACAAAATTGATACGTGGGATGGAAGGTCTCACTTATCAAGAAAGGTTAGATAAACTGGGTTTATTTCGTCTAGAGAAAAGATGCCTTAGAGGGGATCTAATTAACATGTATAAATACATCAGAGGGCAATATAATAGCTTGGCGGATGAGCTTTTTGTCCCTAGGCCTTCTCTAAGGACTAGAGGACATGATCTGCGCATGGAGGAAAAACGTTTTTGCCATTTATTTTATGAAAGGGTTCTTTACAGTAAGAGTGATTAAGATGTGGAATGCATTGCCACAGGAAGTCGTTATGACAAACTCTATACCTGCATTTAAAGGGGGCTTAGATGCTTTCCTTGCGTTGAAAGACATCCATGGTTACAATTACTAGGTAATACCTAATGATGTTGATCCAGGGATTTTATCTGATTGCCATCTGGAGTAGGGAAGGAATTTCTCCCTTTAGGGGCTAATTGGACCATGCCTTGTAAGGTTTTTTTTTTTGCCTTCCTCTGGATCAACAGGGATATGTGAGGGAGCAGGCTGGTGTTGTACTTTATACTGGTTGAACTCGATGGACGTATGTCTTTTTTCAACCAAAATAACTATGTAACTATGTAACAACTGCTAATAGACTAATTAAGCAGATAAGAATTAAACTAAAAGCAGGGTAGGTGTTTACTGTCATGTTCCCACTGATAAATGTAATAAAATACATGAGGGTGCATCGTCTCTGGTTCTCTTTAAAGAGAAACTCTGACCAAGAATGTAACTTTATCCCAATCAGTAGCTGATACCCCATTTTACATGAGAAATCTATTCCTTTTTACAAACAGACCACCAAGCTGTATGGCTTATATTGTGGTGAAAACCCTCCCACAAAGAAATTCTGAGTACATACACTTGGCAGTTTCCTGTCTGTGAACCTTGCTGCATTGTGGGAAATAGCTGTTTACAGCTGTTTCCAACTGCCAAAAAAACATGCAGCAGCTACATCACATCACCTGCCAACAGTAAAAATGTCAACATGTAATAAATGTCAGAATGTAAATCAGGGATTTAAAAGATTTTACAATGGGCAAACACTGACTAAATCATTTATACATAATTGTTGTAAAAATGAAGCACTTTTTTTATTACATTATTTTCACTGGAGTTCCTCTTTAAAGACATCCCACGCAGATGTGTGTGTGAGGGGGGGGCGACATATAAACTCAACTCTATGCAGGTATTGCTCAGGAATTGACCACAAAATTCTAGGACCGCAATGTAAGAGAACCACCAGGCAATAATGATGACCATTTCCCTTATAAACTTAATCAAAGAAGCATGTGAAAACAACCGGCACTACGAGAGTTAAAGTCCTCCAAGTTCAAAAGGGAAAATGTGAGTCTTTAGCAGAGAGGTGTATCAAGTCACAAACTACTACCTCAAAAATAAAATGGATACTGCATGCTCATGATAGAGATTGGATGCTGATATGATATCAATAAAGTAGAGAAAGTAGACAATCTGCACTGCAGCAGTGTTACATTTATTCCGTGTTCAGATGTTCAGCAGTATATTCCAAACAACATGTTGTATATAGTGGTAGGTGAGTGAGTCACAATCATATAGTTGTTGCACACAGTGACAAAAATCAACATTGGTTTTGTCCGACCAGTATTGAGGCAGATGGCGGTGGGTGCAGGGCAAAAAATGGGCAGCCTAACGGCCATTTCGCACAACGGTGCTTCTTCTGAGACTGGTTCCTTATAAACGTAATGGTTCTTCCCTGTCCCCTTTCTAGTATTAAAGTGTCTTTTGTGAATAGGTCCCACTCTGAAATGCTTATTCAATGCATGGTCTTACTAATGCTTTGTATACGCCTTTGTGCCTATAGATGTTCATTATCCAAAACTTTGATCCATACTGGAAGTACGTTTCAGGGTCATTGTGGATGGCACCTATTGTCAAATTCTCATATTTATGATACCTTAAAGAGACTCTGAAGCGAGAATAAATCTCGCTTCAGAGCTCATAAATAGCAGGGGCACGTGTGCCCCTGCTAAAACGCCGCTATCCTGCGGCTAAACGGGGGTCCCTTCACCCCCAACCCACCCCCCGCAAAAGTGTGTCGTAGAAAGGTCGCAGAATTTCCCTTCCTGGAGGCAGGGCTAACGGCTGCAGCCCTGCCTCCAGTCGCGTCTGTCAGCGGCGCATCGCCGCCTCTCCCCCGCCCCTCTCAGTGAAGGAAGACTGAGAGGGGCGGGGGAGAGGCGGAGATACGCGCTGACAGACGCGCGTGGGGCAGGGCTGCGGCGGTTAGCCCTGCCCCAACCAGGAAGCGCTCCCCGGGTGTATCGAGGGGGATTTGGGGGTGAAGGGACCCCCGTTAAGCCGCGCTATAGCGGCGTTTTAGCAGGGGCACACGTGCCCCTGCTATTTATGAGGTCTGAAGCGAGATTTATTCTCGCTTCAGACTCTCTTTAATTTATACATTAAAGTGGAATATAACCCAGTATTTCTTCTTTGCTCTAAAAGATTATTTACAGCATATAATATACTAACACAATGTTTTTTTTTAGTAAAACAGCATTTAAAGGGTTACATCACAGGACTGACTTTTTCTCCTGCAGGGGCTGCCACATCCGAACTGGTGATTAGCTTATCTTCTGTATACATTCTTTACTTGATACAATTAAGTAAACATTCTCTGGCTGTGCAGAAACTTATGCTAATGAGTCCTGGAGTGCAAGACAGGTCAGAAATCACTGATGGCTGCATTTAAAACATAATTACAACAGTTGTGAATAAAATGCACCAGCAGCTTTCAAAGTAAATAAACTGAACTTTGGGAAGTTACAATGTCTAAATTAATTATAATACTTGTGCACCAAAGCAAATATGATAATTGTATGGGTTATAAAAAGCAGGAAAACACATATTTGTTGAATATTTTGTCAGAGTTTTAAACCGCTTTAAGTGTATGAGGAGCAGTATCATACACTTGCAAGTCCAAAAGTATTCAATTTCCAGTTCCCCAAGTCTACATATCTATCTGGCTATCTTTTGTTAATTTATAAACCATTTTCCTTTCTGCTGTCCCACAGCAAATCTTTAAAAAGTCTTCTCATAACAGAAGTTAAACTTATGGATCTGTATTTACTGGCTGAAGATCTTTATCCCTTTTTAAATATTGGTAACACATGAACTTTACACTGGGCATTGGCACTATACCCGTGTGCAGAAATATTACTTCTTGGCTTAGCAATGACTGAGCCTGCTGGGTAATGGCATAATGGCTTATTGGTTATCTGGGAGTCGATTCACTAAGTAGTGTTATGCTACAACGTATGGACTAATGCATGTTACCGTAGTCCACTGTGGATTCATGATCGTTTAAGAACGTAAATGCCCATTTAATATACATTTAAAAAAATAACATTTAAACAAGCAAGTAATGGACAACACAAGCAAATAATGAACAAGCACGCACAAACACTGCACTTGTTACCCTACTCGCTTGCCCATTTTTTTATGCGGTATATATTTAATGGAAGTTAATTTTTCCATGGTTTACCATGGCACCATCTTATTTGAAACTATGTAAATTTTGTCATAATTTGTGTCCATGATAACATAGAGTACATAAAGCTATGTGGCTTCTCCTTGTTTCTAGCGACCAACTACGACAATGGCCTCAATTCACTAAGCTTATCTCCTGTCTTTAATAACATTTCTAGAGTTATCACCATGGTGATGAGGCATGTCGTATTCAGGAAACATTTTACCTCAGGCAAACCTAAAGTTAACTCTTCTGTCTTTAAAGGGGCAGTATTGTGAAAATAGTCCTTTTTACTTCATTACATATAAGTTATGTACAAGTGGAGTAATACTTTAAACACGTTTAGTAGCTGAACAAATGTAATTAGTACACTGGCATTAAGAGTTACATTTTTACTGCTTTCCTTCTAAGAATGCTTGCCTTGTGAATAAAACAACAACTTTAATCGTAATGTTAGATGCTAGCAGGACACAGCTACAACTCCTGGCTGCTCCGTGGTGCTGCCACAATGCTGCACAGAGCTGAAAGCTGGTAACCACAGCAACGGACAGCAATAGGTGTCCGTGTCCTTGCCAGCAGCGGTGAAGGGGCCTCGGCAGGCAGCATTAGGATCTGTGAAGTGCGGTGACATCACGAGAGTGCAGTTACAAGGTGGAGGATCCTATTTCTAACGTCTCAAGGGGGAAATATAGTGCCACCCCAAACAGCTGATTTAGCTGCCTCCTACAGCATAATGGTATTGTCTAAATCGGCGTCAGTAAATGTTTCTTCTGACGTGGCTGCCTTGCTTCAAATAGGTAATGCCAGTGTACTAATTACATTTGTTCAGCCACTAAACGTGTTTAAAGTATTACTCCCCTTGTACATAACATATGTAATGAAGTAAAAAGGACTATTTTCGCAATACTGCCCCTTTAAGTTAACTCTTCAATCCTTAAAATAACTCCAGAGTTAAAGACAGGCTGTTTATTAACGTGTGAAAATAACTACAGAGGAGGTAAATTAACTACAGAGTAGGTAAATTAGCTACAGAAGAGGTAAATTAAGGAATGAAGAGATAAAATAACTCTCTCACTGTGTGGAGGTAAGTTTTCTCTTGCCTTATTATCTCCAGCATGATCTTAGTGAATTGAGGCCCTTGTCTATTTGCTGATACCCATCTATCTATCTACAGTGCTACCCATAATTATTCATACACCTGGCAAATTTTGACTTAAAGGGAACCAGAAACGAAGCACCCTCATGTATTTTACCATATATATCAGTGGGAACATTAGAGAAAACACCTACCCTGCTCTGTTTCATTATTTACTGTTCAGATTGCTTCTTATCAGCCCTGATAACATCTCCTCTGGTTCACTTTAAAGTTACTTTTATTCAACTAGCAAGTAATTTTTTGATGGAAAATGACATAGGTGTCTCCCAAAAGATAATAAGACGATGAACAAGAGGCATTATTGTCGGAGAAAAATCATTTCTCCGCTTTTATTTACATTTGAGCAAAAAGTGCCCAGTCCAAAATGATTCATACCCTTCACAAACTGTCATAGTCTGTGGGAAAATCCAAAGTTCTATACCATTCCAAATAGTCCAAGCTGTTCTAAAGCATCCTAATTACCCTGATGTTTTAATCAACTCAACAGGTGAAAAACAGCAGCTCTCTGCAGTTGGTTTGTGGACAGTCATGTCCAGGGGCGCCGCCAGCTTTTCATGCGATTTGCGGCCTTGCAAATTTGCATTTGCTGCACTTTTAATGCAAGTCAAAGGCAGTTTATTTGAGTTTTTGAATGCTTTTTCAGATATAAATTTTCTGCAGACAAAAATTAGCCAACATGTATGTTTTTGTTTTGCTTTTTTTATAGGGGACATGCAATTTGGAAGCCAATGGGAATTGTCAATTTGCAATGTGAATACATTTCATGTAAATTCACTTTATTGGTAAGCTACATTCCAAAAATTTGGATAGAAAACTTGCACAGACAAAAATCGCAAGAGTCACAAATATGAAAAAATACATGGCCAGAAAATACATGTGTCGTCTCGTGATTTTTTGCTCACCTGATCTCCCTCTTTCTGCTGCTGTATTTTGTGTATTTCTCAGACAATGGCATAGTACATTCAGAATTATTATTTTTTTTTACCATTTATTGTTTTTCATAACTTTAAACTTTTGATGTGATCTATGTAGGTTTTGTTTTCATTCCTTTGTACTTGTTGCCCACAGGAATATATTTGTATAAAGTTAACTTGAACAATTCCAATTCATCTTCTGCATCCTTTGTGGAAACACTTTATTACAGTACCAGTCTGAAATTCAGCTTTGCACCCCCAAAAATAAATAAATAAAATCTCCCTGTATGAGGAGCTTTTTCTTATTATGAACCCGTGCTTTTTTTTTTATAGACTATAATTAAAAGAGATCATGTTCTGATCACTTTTTCATAGAAACATTTCTTATGAGCTCTGCACAGTTTGAAAATAACACATCAAAAAAAGCATCATTTGGAATTGTTGAGATAACCAAAAAAAAAAAAAAAAAAAAAAAAAAGAACACAGGGCCACCAGGAGCCCAATATGATGCAGAACACTAGTAGGTTATCCTGATGTGTGTATCGACAGAGGTATACTCACAAGACTGGGTTGCTATTGTAAGAAACCACTCCGAGTAGCATGTTTGAAAAGGTGCTCGGAGCTGCATGACACTGCAGATTCAGCACTTTATTGACCTGAAGAAGCCTCTGAGCCATGAAACACGTAGTCTGTCTTTTTGTGCAACAGTTGCAAAAAAGTCTGAAAAACTGCTCTGTCGTTTCTCACGAAGGTGAGCCAACACTTACCTTCCTTTTGCCTCCCTGGCAGTATTCCTAACCCAAGCTCTGGATGAAAAAAAAATATATACTGTTAGCTGCAATCCCAACCCTGGCCACGGGATCAGCAAGGTATTTACTTTGCCATGTAACCAAATGTAGCTGGTTCACATCTATGAGCTGCGCTAAGCAGCGTTACAGAAACGTAGGGTTGCATGCATTTCTGTGCGCTGAGCTGTAAAGCGCACATCAATGCAAGTGAATGGGTGCGCTTTTTTAGCGCATAGAAGCGCGTACAAGCGCATAGAAGCGCATGCGTTTTTTACCCCTAATTGAAGAAAAAAATACATTTACATACAAAAACAAAGTTTTATTGACAACTGCTCCTGCTACAGTAAGCAAAACGTGCTTTAAAGAAGCGCAGCACAACGCACAGAAACGCGCACTAAAGCGCGCACAAGCACATGCGTTTTTTACCACGCGCTTTCACACGTTTTTCAGCGCAGCAAATGTGAACGAGGCATTACTTGGGCACCTCCAGAAGAAGTTGTTGTTGTCTATCATTTGGAGCTGGGGCTGCTATCTATTGCACCATACAGTTGTTTTGTAGTAAGCTTATAAATGTTCTGCCTTTCTCAGTGCCTGCAGTGACAGTATCCAGTCAAGTGAGGTACTGTATCCCATTTTTACAGCTGTGTCCACCTGCAGAGTACGTTCCATTTGTGTTAAGATCAGAGTCTCAGTTTCCTCAGTAATTATTAGGTGCCATGTAGCATAATCCAGCAATAAATTCACCAGTTTATGACCACATATGAAGTTAAACCCATAATGCCTCAGCATTATTACATACTTCATAAACAAGATTCTCATTTACACTTCTACTGTTGAGATCCCCTCTACTACCTTCTCTGTTTACCATGTCCTTCTGAAATACAGAGTGTAACCATGCATATTGATCCCCGTCCTCTCATGAATGAAGCCATTTCTCTGCAACTGCCGTTAAATCATGATTTTCCTCATGTGCCAAAGAAAAATCTTGTTCAGCTATTTTCCCCCCAAATGTGCACAACATATACAGGGCTTGATGCACATAGCAGCGGTAATATTGTCGTGCACACACAGCTCATGGCAATATTACTCTCCCCACCAGCAGCAAGTACCGCGAGTTATGCTATTAGCGTGATCCGTGGTACTCACATAGCGGGACAGTTGCTACGGTAATGCATGTTATTAACAAGCACTACTGTTAATAATGTGCATTTACGTAGCAATAGCCATGCTACTCGAGTACAGCGGGTCGTGCTCATAGCATAACTCGCGGTACTTACTGGGGGAAGTAAGGGTAACATTGCCGTGAGCTGTGTGTGCACTACAGTATTACCACTGTTATGTGCATCAAGCCTATAGACAGACAAAACCTGGCATTTATTAGCCCCTCAAAATGTCTTACATACTGTATGTCTATATATTGGGCTTAATGCAACGTGCCAAATCTGAGACTGCAGCTTAAAGATCCCTCTCCCGCTCAGCTGGTCCTGCTACTAGTGTCCCCTGTTCTAAAAATGGAGGTGCTTCTGTCATCCCTTGCCACTCCTGCTGGTCCATCAGTGATCCCCTATAGTGTAACCCCATAATGCAGAGTATGTGCAACAGAGGATGCTGGAAAGTAGTGTATGGGCTGTGCTGTGTCCCAAGTCACAAGGTGACGTCTCTTGAGCTTTTGCCACCTACACTTTCTCTGTCTGCTGCTCTGTTTTCATCTGTTATTGGAATTCTAGACTCTAGGTCAGTGTTTCTCAACATTTTATCGGTATGTACCCCTTTTAAAGCCCTGTACTCACCAAGTACCCCCTAGCATAGTAAACAGTATCACAAGTACCCCTTGACAAATCTATATTTAATTGTAGTACACTATAATTGGTTCTAAACTATTTCCAAGCATTTACTATTGCTTTTAATTAGTTAAACCACTAATTTGGTGTTGTTTAAATAAGATTTATCATTTTCTGAAACTCTAAATTTGTTATTCTTGGTGAAGTATATCAAGCCCGAGTACCCCCTGGAACCAACAGATGTACCCCCTGGGGTACGCGTACCACACGTTGAGAAACTAGGCTCTAGGTCCTACTCCTTACTTCTGATAAGTATGTTCAAACTATTCTGCTGTGCTCTGTGCAACAAGGAATACAAGCGATAGCTATGAGAGAGGGAATGCTTCACTGTGCTCCCTGCATGTAATCAATGGCAACAGACAGGCAAGGGAAGAAGCGAAGGGGGAACCTTCATCAGTACTCCTGTTAGGGAGATGCCACCTGTGACAGAAGGATTGGAAAGGAAGGACTACCAAACAAGGATGGATTTATATTTTATCTACCCCCCAGTGAAAATTCCTTGTGGCTCCCCTTCCATGTGTAGCAGCACCCTCACATTCCATGTGCAGCTGCATCTTTCATGTTTAACATCCATGTATAGTTTCCTATTTCCGTATGTTGCTCTCCTTTTTCTATTTGCAGCCACCTCTTCCATATGCACAGCCAATCTTCCATGTCTAACCACCCCCTTTGGTCAGCAGGTGCCCAAAACCTGGGCCTTTGTGGCCTTTTCATAAATTTGGCCCTGGGCATAATGGTGATGAGGACACCTTGAACACTATAAGTGTGAGAGGTGGTGGGAGAGTACATCACCCCAGTTTACAGTCAAGTCAACAATTTTTACCTATTTTCTTAGGTAAAAAAATTACTAAATCAGTTCCTACTTGAATTGGTTCATATTTGAGCATTATCAGCAGTGCGGAGGTCCACCTAAATCTGTTCATAAAATATTCAGCCTATTGGTTCTTTTACTACATAGATAAGGTAACTTTTAGCAACACTACAAAATGAAGACTGTATGATGTTTGGTCAGCTTAAAGTGGGATACAACTCTGATATAGCATTCAATAAAAATGTGTTTTCCTACTTTTTATCACCCGTACATTTATAATATTTGGTTTTCTGCACAAGTAATATTGTCTGTTTACAAAATACAAATTCCCAAAGTACAGTTTATCTGCTCTGAAAGCTGCCATTGCATTTATTGCATAGCTGCTGCATTTATATATTGAAATCAATCTAGCAATCTCTTCTCAGCTCTTTCTGCTTCTCAGCCCAGTACAGTTCAGTTTCGGCAGTTTACTAATGATTACTAAATGTATCTGACAACTCTGAAGAAAAAAGTACTGTGTTTGTTTGAATGCTGTTCTGCTACACATTTTGGTGGTTGTAGATGTTCTGCTGTAAATACTCTTTTAGAGCAAAGAGGAAATGTTGAGTTTTCTAGCACTTTAACTTTCCCCAGCACTAACGTACTCTGACTTTCCCATCCCAGTATTAGCAAGTCTCAAATACTAGATCTGGTAATTAGCTCCAATAACACTGTAGCAAAAAAGACTGGTTGCTAATAAAACCACGCTTCAAAATTATCATCCTTGTTTGAAAACAGTTTATTCACACCTTTCAGAAGAGATGTAAGACACAGATTTTATATTTTCCTCACTAATTTTATACGCTAGTAGTTAACCATGAAGAAAACAAATGCTAGCTCACTATGGTGATTCACTGAACTCTCTTATCCACGGAGGGCTTCCCCTTCCATTCATTTTATGTTGTGACAAAAGCCTGTGTCACTGCGGGCGTCCCGAGCCATGCTCAGAAAACAGATGAAAAGGATGCTATAATCAGCACATGAAAGAGATATATAACAAACCCGCGGCTCATCAGTGTGAAGGCTACACATACAAAAACATTCACAACACAAAACGGGGGTGGGAGCAACAAATTAAGAGGAGTGATGATCGATTTTCTGAGGCTCCTCAACTTTGCTGCAGGCAACAGAATGAACGAATTAGTAATGGCTGTGTAGGACACCAATTAACGTTACAAGATATTACTGGTCGGCAGAAGACCGGGGAAACAAGATACTTTAGAGACAGAGATTAAAATTCATATGCCAGAGTCCTAACCTTTCCACCCACTAGAGACCAGTGATATCACAGAGAATACAGCCTATCTATTCACTAGGGATCAGTGACATCAACAAGAATACAGCCTATCAATTCACTAGAGACCAGTGATATAACGGAGAATGCTGCTTGTCTATTCACTAGGGATCATTGACATCACTGAGAATACAGCTTACCCATTCACTAGGGACAACGGACATCATTGAGAATACAACCTATCCATTCACTAGTGACCAGTGATATCACTGAAAATGCTACCTGTCTATTCACTAGGGACCTTTGACATCATTGAGAATGCGGCCTGTCCATTCACTAGGGACCAGTGACATCACTGAGAATGCTTCCTGTCCGTTCACTAGAGGCAACTGACATCACTGAGGATGCATCCTATCCATTCACTAGAGACCAGTGATATCACTGCAAATGCTGCCTGTCTATTCAGTATAGACCACCGACATCACTAAGGATGCAAACTCTCCATTCACTAAAGACCAATGACATCACTGAGGATGCTGCCCGTCCATTCACTAGAGACCAGTGACATCACTGAGAATACAACTTATCCATTCACTAGGGACCAGTGACATCACTGAGAATACATTCACTAGGGACCAGTGACTTCACTGAGAATGCTGCCTGTCCATTCACTAGGGACACTGACATTACTGAGGATGCTGCCCAACCATTCACTAAGGACCAGTGACATCACTGAGAATGCTGCCAGTCCATTCACTAGAGACACTGACATTACTGATAATGCTGCCCAACCATTCACTAAGGAACAGTAACATCACTGAGAATGCTGCCTGTCCATTCACTAAGGACCAGTGACATCACTGAGAATGCTGCCTGTCCATTCACTAAGGACCAGTGACATCACTGAGAATGCTGCCTGTCCATTCACTAAGGACCAGTGTCATCACTGAAAATGCTGCCTGTCCATTCACTAAGGACCAGTGACATCACTGAGAATGCTGCCTGTCCATTTACTAGGTGAACCAGTGAAATCACAACACCATTAGTACTGCCTATCTACTCAATAGGTATCAAGGAACATCACTGAGAATGCAGAATATGAATTCAAATAGTCTAATTGTGTCATAATTATTTTAGAGCAGAATCATAAAAGTGAGGAGACCAAAAGAATAATCCATCAGAATACACAAGTGCATTCAACTTTTGATTTCTGCTGTTTGTCTG
This sequence comes from Hyperolius riggenbachi, assembly GCF_040937935.1. Classification (NCBI taxonomy): domain Eukaryota; kingdom Metazoa; phylum Chordata; class Amphibia; order Anura; family Hyperoliidae; genus Hyperolius; species Hyperolius riggenbachi. The sequence continues at coordinate 68,940,266 of NC_090651.1, read as the reverse complement.
TGGGAAAATGAAAACTGTTAGACTCATTAGGCTGAGAACAAGATATTCTTACATTCTGTCTTTGTTCATAAACACAATAAGTGAGGGTATATTTCTGAATAGCTGACTGATTCCCAGCTCTTCGGAAACAATAATTGTTTAATTTGTTTATTAATGACCTTGATGATCGTACAGAGAACGCTTTCTCACAGTTTCCAGAGGAAGAAAGATGATCAAAGCACGATAACAAGTTTTCACTTTGCACAAGGACACGCACTGGTGGCGTCATCCTCAAAATGAGGGTTTGTTAATGCGATTAAAAAGCAACTACATTTTTATTTCAAGAATCCTCGAAAAAATAGTTTTGAGCGTTAAGCGCAGACTGATATTTAAAAAACAAAACTAAACAATATACTACTACAAGAGGCATACAAGAGCTGAAATAAAAAGGTTTAAAAGCAATCGCTTATTTCTTGTTTTTAAAATAAACTTCAAATGATTAAAAAAAATAATATAACCTGGCACAGTACACTTTCAAACTGCACCTGTTGCCAGAGTAATATGGAAGCTGACTCTGAATTGGAGATCTGGCTATGATACTTTCTACTATCCTAAGTCATAATTTATCTCTCCTTGCGGTCTGGGATAAGCCACCTTTTGGACACCCAACTTTTGGGTGTAATGTGGTAGAGGTGGTGATGGTGAACAGGACTGTGGAGTCGGTTCAAAAATCATCCAACTCTTCAGTTTATTGAAACCACCGACTCTAGGTACCCAAAATTGCTCCGACTCCTCCACTCTAACTGGCCAGCCATGGTGGTGGGTCAGTCTATCTGCGAGGGTTATATGCTGGGTGATGTGTGTGAGGGCCCCTGTATACAGAGTGCACTTTTTATGGTAAAAAATGGTGTTACATTTCTAAATAATGCATAATTTACCCACTTAAAGCTCAGAGTATGAAACACTTAAGATAATGAGACAAAACCTGTTCACCCTGGTACCAATGGTTGGCGTGGGTTCTCCCAAGTTGTAAAGTCTTAGTGACCACTGGTCTGCACCAGAGCACCCAACAAGGGACAATGGGTCACTACCCCTAGTGGGCAGCAGACTACTTTGCTGCAAGTGGCCACTAGGTCGCATCCCCTAGGATTACCCCACTGGAGGGGATGAAAACACTTGTCTACAATTTGGAGAAACAGATGGGATCTTCTTAACTGTTCAAAGTCGAGACAGGCGGTAATCAAAGCATAGTCAAACAGGCTGAGGTCAGGAAAGACAAGGAAACTCAATTCTCAGGCCAAAGTCGTAACAAGATCAGAAGAGTAAACCAAGTCAGAACTTGCCGGGTTGAACCCAGGAATTAATCTGGAAGGTAACAAATGCAAAGTTTTGAGGACCTAAGGCTGATCAGGACTATCAGCACTCGCCATCAGAGTGTTCTTAAATAGCTGTTTGAATTGGGGAACTCCCACAAGAAACTGGCCCCTCAACACTGCATCTGTGCACGTTTACCCATGTTTGCATAATATGTAGGTTCGCGTTCACGTGAAAGCTAGCTAGCTAACTGTACAAATCTGTGCCCTGGAGCATGCGCATGACAGAGCGGACGCGGCAAGACCAGCACAGGTACCGTAACAGACATTGTCACCATAAAGTGTGTATTCAAATCCTTATTGTCCCGCAGATGGTTTAACTGCAACGCACTGGACTACATCACTGAAACCTCAGATTATATTTTCTGTCTTTACAAACTTACTACAAAATACTTAATTCAGCTAATGTGGCTATTTGTGTCCTCTGCTGCTGCTGTCATTGATGTTCTCCTTCACCGCACAGGACAAATGCCGTTATATAGATTGGAGCCTCGGCAGAAGCATTACGTTCCCATTGGATTGAAAAAGACCAATGGGAAGCCCTTCTAGCAACAGGAAGCATTCGCATTGGTCCACCAATCATCAGTGAACCAATGAGAACCCTCCCTGGGGAGGGCGACTCTCATTGGTCTTTTGCAATCCAATGAGAGCCTGAGGCTTCTGCCGGGCCTTTAAATAACAGTGTTTGCTCCATGCAGTGCAGCCGATAGTCATTGGCAGCAGCAGCAGAGCACTGGAGATGTCCAAGGCACAGACAGGTGAGTAGTTCAGGAACGCATGCGGTAACAGGCCTAGTAAGAACAGACACAGTCTGTTCTCATAGGCTTTCATCGGCACTCGCTTCGCCAAGCAAACGGGGAATTATAACTCAGGTCAGGACTCTGTGTTTTACTTGACGTCACAGATCAAATGTTGCAGAATGACAAGTGTGCACAGATCCTATAAATAACATAGGATCGGTAAACATGTAAATTTTTCCAATGCAGAACCAATTGTGTTTTTTAGCTAGTGGCAACGAAGATCTGCTTTGGAGATCTGTGTAGTAATAATAATAACATTAGTACTGCTTGTTTTGCTTTGTTGAAAGGTTTGCATCTTTTAATTAAACAGTTGTATTATGCCTTATCATTTTTCATGTATTAAAATGTTGTGCAGCAAGCCAGGTTTATTATAAATATTTGCAACTCCACCCATGCAATTATAGCTGAATTTTGTTGGGACTGACCTCAAAACTATAAGGCCATTGATTGGAGTCACTCACTCCCCCAGGACTTTATATTGACAATACATTCTTATCACATTAATGCTAAAACTGCTGGAATGCATGTACTGGTTGAAGATAAATAGAAGGGGCTGTGACCACAGATGACTGATGAGGATTGGTCAGAAAGGTTAGAATCACATTTATCCATATCTGTGCCTGCTAATAATAAACATGTACAATTAAACCTCATACATCACACTCTTCCTTCCCAGATGGCTTAGATGAGTAGAGGACTATCTTCTCAGTGCATCGCATGGCAAAAGACAACACTGATTTGTGGCATTGAACTCAGGGGGCATCAAAAGATATTTCAACATTAGAATGGAGTGATCAGAATTTTAATAATTCTCGTCCATAGGAACTGAAAATGAACTACCTCTCAGGTATGCTATGAAAATCTGGTAAGGCTGTGCTGTGCGAGAAAGGGCGAGTTTTCTGTCATCTGCGTATTTGTTTTTTTTGTGTGCATTTTTGGTGCGTTTGCATTGGTGTTTTTTTCCCGCATATGCGTTTTTCAAGCGTTTTGCTTGCGTTTTTATGGGTTTGTAGTTTGCATATACAAAACGCATATGCATTTTGTATGCATTTTTACATTGCGTTTTATGCAAATCACTAGGAAGACAACAGGAAGCCAAAATACATCACAAAACAATTTAAAAAAAACATATATAAAAACGAATGGAAAACGCATACAACTGCGTTACCATTGACTTTTATTGTGTGCGTTTTTGAAAATGTATGCAACAAAACTTCTATACAACACCAATTGGCGTAAATCCTATGGCGGAGATTTGCAGGAGTTTGCGCATGCCGATGCGAGCGCATCTCCGCTTGGATGATGGAGTTCCACTGTGACACGGCGACAATGAAGCGATCCGCTGTCATAGGCTGAAGCCTATGACAGCCAATCACTCTGATTGGCTGGCGGGGGGGGGGGGGGGAGGGAAGGTTTTAAAAAGAAATTAAAAAAATAGAAACATTTATTACAAAAATAAAGAAATAAATAATATTAAAAAATAAATAAACATTGAGGGAGCAATCACAGCCCACCAACAGAAAGCTCTGTTGGTGGGCAGAAAGGGGAAGGGTGGGGGGGGGGGGGGATCACTTGTGTGCTGAGTTGTACGGCCCTGCAGCGAAGCCTTAAAAACTGCAGTGGCCTATTTTGTATAAAATGGCCTGGTCACTAGGGGAGTTTAAGCCCAGGGTCCTCAAGTAATTAAAAATGCATGTTTCAAAAAGCATACAAAAGCATAAGCGTTTTTTATATATTTTTTTTATGCGGTCCATTCACTTGCATTAGCGGCAAAAACGCTGCGTTTTCCGCAACGCTGGCGTTTCTGCTATGTGTGTTCCTAGACTAAGAAAGAAATAACACACTCCAGACTCCACTGATGATCTTCCTTCCTTAATAGTCACTGTCTATACAATCCCAGCACCGTCTCACTTCAAGTAACCCACTGGTGGGTCTATTGGTGAGAGATGGCGCTGTAGTCCTGGAGACAGTAAGTCACCACCAATGGAGCCTGGAGATATGAGTTACGGTATTTTTCTCTTCTGCTCCGTCTTCTACTCTGCACCTCAAAGGGCCTCACATGGGTCTCCAAGAGACTCATCATGCACCTCCTTATTGCTGACAGCCAGTAACACCGGGCCCCCCTTGGTTATGGGCCTCATCCCTGCCACTATGGCAGCTATGAGGTGACACTGTTGCTGCTAACAGTTGTTCCTAATGCAAATCTGATGTTAAATACAAAATGTGTTGTAGCTGCTTTAGGCGCAATGCTGTAACAAGTTGCAACAGCAGAGTGTGGCTCAGTCCTAAATAGCGTAATTGCTTTAAAGGGAACCTAAACTGAGAAGGATATGGATTTTTCCTTTTAAAACAATACCAGTTGCCTGACTCTCCTGCTGATCCTGCGTCTCTAATACTTTTAGCCACAGCCCCTCAACGAGCATGCAGATCAGGTGCTCTGACTGGAGTCAGACTGGATTAGCTGCATGCTTGTTTCAGGTGTGTGATTCAACCACTACTACATACAAAGAGATCAGCAGGACTGACAAGCAACTGGTATTGTTTAAAGGACTTACGAGGTGAAATCTTTAAAAAAGGTCAAATACCTGTATGCTCATTTAAGGCACGGACGACGCTGTCCGCGCCTTCCGTGCCGTTCCGCTGGGTCCCCTGCGCTCAATAGCCCCCCGGCCGGGTCCCGACCGCTCGGCCCGGGCTCTCTTGGCTGCACAAAGATGGCCGCATGAGCCGGCCGCGGCTGCGCAGTCCGCTGCGCAGCTCTAGGGCCAACCCCCGATCCACGCAACCCGGGGACCCGGCGGAACGGCACGGAGGGCGCGGACAGCGTCCTCCGTGCCTTAAATGAGCATACAGGTATTTGACTTTTTTAAGATTTCACCTTGTAAGTCCTTTAAAAGGAAACATCCATATCCCTCTCAGTTAAGGTTCCCTTTAACCACTTAAGGACTGCAGTCATAAAACCCCTTAAGGACCAGACACTTTTTTTTCCAAACAGACCACTGCAGCTTTTACAGTCATACAACCTACTATCTAAATGAATTTTACATCCTTTTCTTTTCACTAATACAGCTTTCTTTTGGTGCTATTTGATTGCTGCTGTGATTTTTACTTTTTATTATATTCGTCAAAAAAGACATGAATTTTGTCAAAAAATGATTTTTTTAACTTTCTGTGCTGACATTTTTCAAATAAAGTAAAATTTCTATATACATTTTTGTCCAAATGTATTGTGCTACATGTCTTTGATAAAAAAAACAAAACAATAAGTGTATATTTATTCGTTTGGGTAAAAGTTATAGCGTTTACAAACTATGGTGCAAAAAGTGAATTTTCCCATTTTGAAGCATCTCTGACTTTTCTGAGCACTTGTCAGGTTTCATGAGGTGCTAGAATTCCAGGATAGTATAAATACCCCCCAAATGACCCCATTTGGGAAAGAAGACATCCCAAAGTATTCACTAAGAGGCATGGTGAGTTCATAGCAGATTTTATTTTTTGTCACAAGTTAGCGGAATATGACACTTTGTGACAAAAAAAAATAATTAAAAAAAGTTTCCATTTCTGCTAACTTGTGACAAACAAAAAAGAAATCTGCCACGGACTCGCCATGCCCCTCTCTGAATACTTTGGGATGTCTACTTTCCAAAATGGGGTCATTTGTGGGGTGTGTTTACTGTCCTGGCATTTTGGGGGGTGCTAAATTGTAAGCACCCCTGTAAAGCTTAATGGTGCTCATAGGACTTTGGGCCCCTTAGCGCACCTAGGCTGCAAAAAAGTGTCACACATGTGGTATCGCCATACTCAGGACAAATAGTATAATGTGTTTTGGGGTGTATTTTTACACATACCCATGCTGGGTGGGAGAAATATCTCTGTAAATGAGATTTTTTTTTTACACACAATTGTCAATTTACAAAGATATTTCTCACACCCAGCATGGGTATGTGTAAAAATACACCCCAAAACACATTATACTACTTCTCCTGAGTACGGCGATACCACATGTGTGACACTTTTTTGCAGCCTAGGTGCGCTAATGGGCCAAACGTCCAATTCACAGTTCATTTTGAGGCATTTGGTTTCTAGACTACTCTTCACGGTTTAGGGCCCCTAAAATGCCAGGGCAGTATAGGAACCCCACAAGTGACCCCATTTTAGAAAGAAGACACCCCAAGGTATTCCGTTAGGTGTATGGTGAGTTCATAGAAGATTTTATTTTTTGTCACAAGTTAGCGGAAAATGACACTTTGTGAAAAAAAAAAAAATCAATTTCTGCCAACTTTTGACAAAAAATAAAATCTTCTATGAACTTATCATACACCTAACGGAATACCTTGGGGTGTCTTCTTTCTAAAATGGGGTCACTTGTGGGGTTCCTATACTGCCCTGGCATTTTAGGGCTCCAAAACCGTGAGTAGTCTGGAAACCAAATGCCTCAAAATGACTGTTCAGGGGTATAAGCATCTGCAAATTTTGATGACAGGTGGTCTATAAGGGGCCGAATTTTGTGGAACCTGTCATAAGCAGGGTGGCCTCTTAGATGACAGGTTGTATTGGCACTGAAGTGCAGGAAGCGCAGAATGTTCTCAAATCGTGACCTGGACATGAAAGCAGAGAACATGGGCATGTGATGTACTGGGTGCGTAGACCAATAAGACCGCAATACATTCTTTTTGACTAGACCCATGTTAAGGAGAAGGCCCCAAAAAAATGTTACGTTCGGAAACTTGGAGTGGCTTCCACCGAAAAGGCTGGGCATAGTAGCTTCTTGGATTGACGGTTGCGTATTGTGTGGCATAACGGTTGGTCTTAGCCACAATTACGTTGTAGAGACCAGCAGTGATCAGAAAAAAAAATGCTGTCACTGCGGTGGGGCGGGTGAGGGTTTGGCCGGGTGATCAGAAGCCTGCAGGGGGCAGATTAGGGCCTGATCTGATGGATAGGAGTGCTAGGGGGAGACAGGTGGTGACAGGAGAAGATTGATGGGTGTCTCAGGGGGTGATTAGAGGGGAGAATAGATGCAATCAATGCACTGGGGAGGTGAACGGAAGGGGGTCTGAGGGGGATCTGAGGGTTTGGCCGAGTGATCAGGAGCCCACACGGGGCAAATTAGGGCCTGATCTGATGGGTAGGTGTGCTGGTGATTGATGGGTGTCTCAGGGTGTGAATAGAGGGGGGAATAGATGCAAGCAATGCACTGGAGAGGTGATCGGAAGGGGGTCTGAGGGCGATCTGAGGGTGTGGGCAGGTCATTGGGTGCCCGCAAGGGGCAGATTAGGGTCTTAGCAGTGACAGATGGTGACAGGGGGTGACGGGGTGATTGATAGGTGATCAGTAGGTGATTACAGAGGAGAATATATGCAAGCAATGCACTGGCGAGTTGATCAGAGGTGGTCTGGGGGGGGCTATCTGAGGGTGTGGGCGGGTGATTGGTTGCCTGCAAGGGGCAGATTAGGGTCTGATTTGATGGGTATCAGTGACAGGGTGATTGATAGGTGATCAGTAGGTGATTGCAGAGGAGAATATATGCAAGCAATGCACTGGCGAGTTGATCAGAGGGGGTCTGGGGGGTTATCTGAGGGTGTGGGCGGGTAATTGGGTGCCCGCAAGGGGCAGATTAGAGTCTGAGATATGGGTAGCAGTGACAGGTGGTGACAGTGGGTGATGGGGTGATTGATAGGTGATCAGTAGGTGATTACAGAGGAGAATATATGCAAGCAATGCACTGGCGAGTTGATCAGAGGGGGTCTAGGGGGCTATCTGAGGGTGTGGGGCGGGTGATTGGTTGCCCGCAAGGGGCAGATTAGGGTCTGATCTGATGGGTAGCAGTGACAGGTGGTGACAGGGGGTGACGGGGTGATTGACAGGTGATTAAAAGGGAGAATATATGCAAGCAATGCACTGGCGAGTTGATCAGAGGGGGTCTGGGGGGCTATTTGAGGGTGTGGCGGGTGATTGGGTGCCCGCAAGGGGCAAATTAGGGTCTGATCTGATGGGTAGCAGTGACAGGTGGTGACGGGGTGTTTGATGGGTGATCACTTGGTGATTAGAGGGGAGAGCAGATGTAAATAATGCACTTTCGGAGGTGATCTGAGGGTGGGTCTGCAGCCAATCTGAGGGTGTGGGCGGGTGATCAGGTGCCCACAACGGGCAGGTTAGGGTCTGATCTGATGGGTGGCAGTGACAGGTGGTGACAGGGGGTGATTGACAGGTGATCAGTGGGTGAGAACAGGGGAGAATAGATGTATACAGTACACAAGGGGGGGGGGGGTCTGCAGAGAATATGAGGGCGTGGGGGGATGATCAGGAGCCCCCAGGGGGCAGTTTAGGACCTAATCTACAAAATAGCATTGACAGATAGTGACAGGGAGTGATTGATGGGTGATTAGGGGGGTGATTGGGTGCAAACAGGGGTCTGGGGGGGGTGGGAAGGGGGGGGAGGTCTGAGGGGTGCTGTGGGCGATCAGGGGGCAGGATCAGTGTGTTTGGGTGCAGACTAGGGTGGCTGCAGCCTGCCCTGGTGGTCCCTCGATCACTGGGACCACCAGGGCAGGAGGCAGCCTGTATAATACACTTTGTATACATTACAAAGCATATTATATGCTTTCCATGCAGCATTCTGAGGCTTAACAACGCGCCGAAGCTTCTGAACAGCCAACGGAGCCTTATGCCGGCGGATGCGCGCGCATCACAGCGCGCGATCCCCGGCCAGATAGAGTCCCAGGACCCGACGCCAATTGGCATTACGTGATCCTGGGCATGCCACTTTGCCGCTGCCATCTCGCTATAGCCAGTCGGCAAGTGGTTAATATGCTAGTGCTGTAGAAATATTTAAATATAGCTTTTAAAGTAAAATTCTATGCCCAAAACCAAAAAAAAAGAACATTTGTATGCATTCCCAAGAATTTCCTGTGTGTAAAAACATATTTTCATTGCAGATAGCAGTACACGCTTACTTACTCTGGCTAATCAGCAAATGTAATTATTGCTAGCAAGAAGCTCTCTGCTTGTGTCTTTATTCTGCTGAAGTGACTCAGCTGTTGCCACGGTGATATGTATCAGAATCAAGAAACAGGTAGTGAGTGTCTCCTATGCCAGCAATGATGACATTTTATGATTAGCCAGAGACAAGCAAGCCTGTACTGCTCTCTGCAGTTAAAGTAAATGATTTGACAAACAGGAAATGTGTAGGATTGCGTTCAAATGTTCTTTTATGTAATAAAGAGTAGTTACTGAAATTTTGTGAGTATAATCCCACTTTCAAAATAGTATATTTGTGGTGCACCCAGGGCCGGCCCGCTCATGAGACGGGGTGAAACTTTTGCCTCAGGCGGCACATTTCTAGGGGCGGCATCCGCCCGTCGGTGGGTGCGGGGAGCCGGACGCCGAGCTGGAGGGGTAGCGGGCAGGAAGGGGGTATTGGACCTCTTCCTCGCTCGATCCAGCGTGCGCTCCACTGACGTCACTTCCTGCAACGCCGCCCACTGTATTGTAAGTGGACAGCCGCGGCGTTGCAGGAAGTGACGTCAGTGGAGCGCACGCTGGATCGAGCGAGGAAGAGGTGAGTCCTCCCCGCCCGTGCCTCTTACGAGTAGCGGCTGCTTCTGATCTATTTAAGGCTGGAGGGGAGCGCAGATCGGGGGGACCCAGGCGAGGGAGGGGGGGGGTCCGACCCCCCCTCCCCCGCCGCTAGGCCCAATACCCCCGTCCTGCCCGCTACCCCTCCCAGCTCGGTGGCGGCGGCGCCCCCCCCCCCCCACGGGGCGGCAGCAATAATTTTTTCAAAAATTGCCTCAGGCGGCAAAAAAGTCTAGGGTCGGCCATGGGTGCACCTCCTTCGTTTGACCAATTTTTGTTCTTGCAATTCTACTGTAAGATTGACAGTGGAATACCAATGTTAGCATGGGTGAATTTCTCCAGATATTAATAAATAAGTGATTTTCCAAATGATACATTTGAATTGACTGTATTTTGCAATTGCAATTGTTCCAGGTAGCTTGAATGAGGTTTATAGTTGTTTTTTTTTACTCAGCAATCTACATGAGCTGCACAACCGTGGCTGGAAGGCTGCAGGTCGCTCACCTCCCCAACGTCAATCTTCTGGTCTATCATCCGCATTGACACGGAGGCTGAGAGGAGAGATTACTGGACGTGAGACAGATAAAATCGTGATTTAATGCTCCGAATTCTGAAGCTCCTTGCCGGTGACTGATACACTCCGCTCTACCGCTAAATGACATGTATATGGAGTCTGCATTAGGTGATGTATATAGTTCATTTAAAATCAGTCCGATCCCATTTCTTTGGCAAAGCTTAGCGACTCGCTTACTTGCTCTGGTGTTAAGTATCAGCAGCGGACACATGTGATCTCACGCTTGCTTGCACACTACAAAGTGTGCCGTATCATTTGCTTCTCTAGTAAGACAGCTCTTACAAATCTCGAGTCCAGACCTTTCAACTAGACTGATGGGTCGAGAGAGAGCAATACGTTACTGGAGATGGCGGTATGCTGTAGACAGAATAAGAGGCTGGATCATACCTGCACTAAACCTCCAGTGGCTATAAGGGATGAATTTGACAAGTGAGAGGCCTTGATAACTGTATGAAGGGCTGTTTCTGAACAATTTGATGTCACTGGTCAGGTGATAGATATGTAGGTCTCTGATTTGCAAGTCATGATCATGTGCTAAAAGCAGAATGTGATCACAGCAAATCAGAGCTTTGCAAATCTATCAGCTGATCAAAACTAATGACGTGCTTCTCCATGAGTTCTCCTAGACATGACCATTACTACCATCTATGGAGAAAGCAGGGAAGAAGATGAGTAAGATCCCATAGCCAAAGATTACACCACAGAGGACACTGGGAAAGCTGGATGACATTAGAAGGGCACTGCATAAGCTGAACTATACTGTGCTGTATACTGTAGGCTGCCTAAAACTGAATTTAGAATCTAATTTAACTTTGGAATTTAAATCTGAAGTGAAAATAAACTGATGAGCTAATTAACCGTAGGCGTACTATGGATGATAAATAGAACATTAGTAATATAGAAAAGAGTCTCATATTTTTACTTTTAGTTTTATCTTTATGATTGCATCAGACTGTCACAATGGCAGTTTAGAATCCACACTCTGGCTTTTAAGGTGAAAAGAATAGACAAGTAATGGCCCATTGAATTTTTCTGCAGTAAAACCTTATTATCCCCCCCCCCCCCCCCCCCCCCCCCACCCCGACAAACATCAGCCTTTTAGCTTCTATTTAATTTTCAGGGAACTGGACTGAATTAAACAAAATGTCAACAAGCTCTGTTTTGTATAGATAATAACTAAAGTTTGTTTTAACTCTTGCTGTACTGGAAAGAAAACTGGATTTCAAGCTATTTTTAAGTATAGTAAGTACTATGTGTAAATGTTTATCTCATCATGTCACGTCACTTTAGGTGCACTTTAATTAACACAGAGGGTACCCTTTACACAAGAGAGTACCCCTGGCCTTTTCTTGTATGGTTGGTGCTTAGAAATGGCACTGACCATATGCACCTAGCGACGCGACAGAACCAAAGCATGCCATAAGGAAGTAAAAACCTGAGACCAGCTTTAGCCAAAGTGTGGAAGTTTCAAGTGAGCTCAAAAGCTGCAAAGGATTAATGTAAACCGAGAGTAAAGTCAAAATGATTGGAAAATGAACACTGTGTGAGCAAAATACTACATTTCACGAGGGAAGGTCCTCTGTTATTTGTGGGATATTCTTTGTGAATTGCAGGGCTGGCATGGCAACAAAAGGAGAAAATAAAAGCAATCAAAGGTGGCTTGTATAGGCTGAATTGCACCCGGAAGGCTTCGGTATGAGGAAGGAGTCTGCAGAGAGGTCCATGCATGACACGAATAATGTCTTATGGTTCTAATCTGCAATTTCAATCAAGAGGCCTTCAATTATGAAAATGCTGGGCTTCTGACTAGCAAAACAAACAAACTACCGGCAATCAAGCGCAAGAACTACTCAAAGGCAGAGATAATGACAATGACAGACACAGGTCTGACTCTTGTGCTACTGAACAAGTAGCCTCACTGGCAAACGGAGGGGGCTATTCCGGGTGTCTGGAACACCCCCCCTGCACTAAGCTGTATATTCAGCCAGGGAACCGAGCCATAATATAAACAGGCTCTTTCTCCCTCCCTTCTTACTTCTAATGCCTCCCTCCAGCTAATAGAATGAGAGAGGCAGCCGAGCTTCCCCCACAAGAAGACAAGAAGATGCAGCCTGCAGTGAGAGAAGGTTGATTCTGGAGTCCCGGACTCTCCACAGCACAGAAGTGTCTGACATGATGCAATTAGAGGGCAGGCAAGCTGGTAAATATGCACAGCATGCTGCAGAGCTTGCCTGGACCCAGGGTCCGTGGGCAAAACATCTGTCTGGTCTCTCCCCATTGTTATAATGACTGCATGTGTGGATAAGGTGTTAAACAAGTTGAAAAGTTTTTGACAGTCCCTAGACTCCAGGAGGGCTTCTTTCTGACTTGTGTGGTAGACTGTCAGGGACAGGAGTCCGATTACAGGCAAGTAACCTGTCTGATGTGGGACTGCAATACAGATGAGCTCTCTGCTCCATCTCAGGCTATTCTCAATTTCTCCACTCCTCTCTCTGGGCTAGTGCAACGCCAAAATGACAATCGCAATCGCTAGCAATTTGTGAGTGTGATTTTGTGAAGTGATTTTCAGAGCGATTTTTGAATGAATCGCTCAAAAACATGCTACATGCAGTATACGTACGATTTTGAAAAAGTCACAACGCTGCTGTGAGAACACAGTCATAGGGTAACATTAGCAAAGTGCTTTTCAAATCACTGTTGAATTGAAAAATGCTCAGAAGCACTCTTGGTGTGCACCAGCCTCCTTCATTCACCTTTGTTTCCCTCTTCCCCTAGTGCTGGCTGTGTCTTCTTGTCATACATGAAAGCTAAATAAAAGTGCAATTCTGGTGAGGCAAAATATTATTTAGTATTTATATAGCGCCGCCATCTTCCGCAGATGCATATATCCCTGCATCATATGGGTATCAATTGCGCTATGTGACACTATGTGGCATATTCCACTGAATTGTCCAAACTCTATCTCCCGTTCCTTTCTCGGGGAGTTGTTCCAGCGCTGTCCCCCGTTCAAATTTGCTGCTACCAGAAGCCCTCAGAAACACTCGTGTCCTTGAGTACTTCCAAAGATAGGCAGCTCCGTAATACGCCAGCGCACTTTTGTGCATGGGCAGTACGGAGCCACCTGTATTCGGAAGTACTCGAGGACATAAGTGCTTCTGGACCTTTCAAGAATCCCCCCCTTAAAAATCCTGCGTTTGCCCCTGAGCCTATGCTTCCAAATGGCAAGTACGGTCTAAAGCCCAACTGCCAGCTGGCTACAGTGCTTAAAGGGGCACTACAGCGAAAAACTGTAAAATTTAAAATATGTGCAAATATATACAAATGAGAAGTACATCTTTTCCAGAGTAAAATGAGCCATAAATTACCTTTTTCCTATGTTGCTGTCACTTACAGTAGGTTGTAGAAATCTGACAGAAGTGATAGGTTTTGGACTAGTCCATTTTTTTTACAGGGGATTCTCGGAGATATATTTATTTTCAAAAGCACTTAGTGAATGGCAGTTGCTCTGTCCACCTGCCCAAAAAAATTTGTAGGGAGCAGGGAAGCTGGTCAGCATCATTGTTTAAATCCTCTTTAGGGGATATCTTTATAAACAATAAAAGCCTTGCTGAGAATCCCCTATGAAGAGATGGACTAGTCCAAAACCTGTCACTTCTGTCAGATTTCTACTGCCTACTGTAAGTGACAGCATTATAGTAGAAAAGTAATTTATGGCTCATTTTACTCTGGAAGAAACGTACTTCTTATTTGTATATGTTTGTACATATTTTAAATTTTAGGGCCCGTTCACACTGCACGCATTTCCAGCCGCGTTTTGGAAACGCGTGCAGGTGGCCAACACGCACGACATCAGACATTGCATAGAGTGCAATGTCTGATGTTCATACTGCATGCGTTCCGGACCTTTGCGGTCCGGGAACGCATGCTGCACGCAGATTTCGCCAAAACGCGTGGCTGTCCCATTCACTTTTCAGTGATGGGACCAGCCACGCAACGCACACAAACTCGGATGGCCATGCGTTCGTACGCGTTGCGGTCCGCATGCGTTCCGCGCGCATGGCCATCCGCATTTTGTGATCTGAATGGGCCCTTACAGTTTTTCGCTGTTTTTAGCTATTTTAACCCCAACTAAACCCAAAACCGAACTACACAAATTATCAAAGCAATAAAGAGGCTAAGTGAATAAAAACAAAAACCAAATGTGCATGGATAGGAATTTGAGTGTATTTGTTATATGTAGTTTGCGTATAGGGAGGTCCACTGTTATTAGTAGGGACCAGCATCTTTGTTATGGTATAATTAAAGCAAGAGAGGTGTGGACTTTCTTTTTTTTAAGTTCATGACCTTCTCTATTTTTAAACCTCATTTTGGGTGTTTAAAGTGTACCTGAAGGGAAAAAACTGCCCAATGTGGGTACTTACCTAAGAAGAGGGAAGCCTCTGGATAATTGAGGCTTACACCACCTCCCTCCATCTCGCCGTTCCAGTGCTGGGAACCCCCATCACACTGTGGGAGGGGTTTCACAGTCAAGTAAGGATAGCTGGCCGCACCCCCCTTACCACAGCTGAGGTGCACTCACCATCAAGCTACCAGAGCACTCGGCGGAAGCACAATCTCTATATTCCACACGGATCAGCACACTCAAAAGATATGTTGCAAAAATTATAACTCTTTTAAAGAGTAACTGTTAGGCAGAAAATACCCAATACATTCTCTACTGCAGGCTAATAGAGCAGTAGAAAGGATGCTAACCAGGCAATGTAAACATTCAAAATCATTCTTACTTTAGTATATTTCTCTCCTCATGTCCCAGTCTCTAAAAGTGAACGCAAGGCCGCAGAGAGAGTGACAGGCATGCTGAATCAGCCTGATTGGCTGATGCCTCCGTCACTCATCTCTCTGCAGTGCGATTGGCCACCTGGACTCCCCTTGTCTGCCTGGTCGCCGCTGCTGTTAGAGCGCACGGAGGGGGGCCAGAGGCTATCTCCTGTCACTGTCCTCTGCCCCCCTCCTCCAGTGGCATGTCCGCGCCCCCCCCCCCCCCCGCCGTTCTTCCGCCCGCCGTCGCCGCATTCTCCTTTTCCCCCGCACTGAGCTTTGGGGGAAGGATAAAGGTGGTGCACACACACAGACTCCCGGAATAATGGTTCCAGGCGCTGCAGTATCCTACACTCTGCACTAGTGCAGAGAATAGATGGGAACGACAGCGCTTGGATCCATTATTAGGTGAGTCTGTGTGTGGCTGCTGCATTTATTCCTCCCCGCTGTGCTCAGAGTCAGTGCGGGGAGGAGGGGGATGCTGGGGGGGAAGAAGATCTAGCCGGACACAAGATGGCCCCTGCCAGCAACAGGAACCTTCTAATATATAAATATGATTATAACTGAAATGAAAACTTTGACACCCAGATACATCTGTTATGTAAGTAGAGCATGTATTTATCTACTTATGTATGTGTTTTTTTGAGGGGGCATTTTGGAGCTAACAGTTGCTCTTTAACCACTTCACCACTGAGGGGTTTTACCCCCTGACCACCAGAGCAATTTTCACCTTTCAGCGCTCCGTCCATTCATTCGTCTATAACTTTATTATTACTTATCGCAATGAAATGAACTATATCTTGTTTTTTCCGCCACCAATTAGGCTTTCTTTAGGTGGGACATTATGCCAAGAATTATTTTATTCTAAATGTGTTTTAATTGGGAAAATAGGAAAAAATGTGGGAAAAAATTATTATTTTCAGTTTTCGGCCATTATAGTTTTTAAATAATGCATGCTACTGTAATTAAAACCCATGAAATTTATTTGCCCATTATTCCTGATTATAAAACCGTTTAAATTATGTCCCTATCACAATGTTTGGCCCCAATATTTTATTTGGAAATAAAGGTGCATTTTATTCAGTTTTGCGTCCATCCCTAATTACAAGCCTGTAGTTTATAAAGTAACAGTGTTATACCCTCTTGACATAAATATTTAAAAAGTTCAGTCCCTAAGGTAACTATTTATGTTTTTTTTTTATTGTATATATTTATTTTTTTAAAAATTACAAAAAAAAATAATTGGGGAGTGTGGGAGGTAATGAGTTAATTTATTATGTAAAACAATTTATTTGTATGTGTAAAATGCATTAGGGTGTAGTTTACTATTTGGACACAAGATGGCCACAGTGAGTATGTTTACATGCGACCTGTAAGCGACCAGAAGGACGCTTACAGGAAGCAGTAGGAGGCTGGGGGAACCACAATGATCGCGCTGTTTCTGAAAGAAGCAGCAGATCATTGCGGGGGCTTAGATCAACGAACGGGAATGGATTTTCCCGTTCATTGATCTCCGGGCAAGCGGGCGGCGGCGTGCACGAGCGGCGGGTGCGCGCGCACGAGCGGCGGTAGCGCGGACAGCGGCGGGAGCGCGGAAGGTACGGATTTCTCCGTCCCTGGTTTTTTAGGAGGGAAAAAAGGGACGGAGAAATTCGTACCGCCGGGGGTAAAGTGGTTAATAAAGAAACAGAATCCATATAAAAGCACGTGTCAGACAAGGACCAGCAACCTGCAATAGATAGGCATCATAGACACCCACACTCCATCAAAATGCCAGCTGATAGCCTTGGAATAGATAGTCCATGAGGTGATAGAGTCCAAAGTCCACAAAACAGCAGATAGTGTGTCTTGGATAGTGGCGACAGACACCGGCCTAGAGCTGTTTCGGGCATCCGTCCATCCTCAAGCTGAAGAATGTGGGATTTCACCAAAATATCAGGCATACAGTCCCCAAGATCTACCCCGATGATCTATTTGACTAAATGTAAGCAAGCAGAAGGCAAAGGATCATTGCCACAAACAGGCAAGCAGCATTTTATAAGTGAATGAAGAGGCCAGATTTCAGATCTCTTTTGCAGCAGAATTCCTTTAACTTGTCATTTGCCCAGCTGGATGCCTACGAGGCGTAAATACCAGTTTCCAATAGAGCTTACATGCCAGCATCTTACAGAAATATGGCCTGTTCCATATGAAATATCCATCCAATATTTGTTACACACCAGACAGTGAATGTATTGTCTAGCCCAGCAGCCTAGAATGATGATCAGTCAGTCAGTGTGCAAAACACAAGCATGGTGCCAAACAGTGTCATTATTAGGCAGTTTAGTCACTGATGCACAGGACAACTGTAGTCTATATTTAGGTAAAACCTGAAGTGAGAGGAATACGGAGGCTGCCATCCTCATTCTCTAATGAACAATGCCGGTCATCTGTGCTGATGAACTGCCTCTAATACTATAAAGCTGGCAATACTCTATTCATCACTTGATTTTTTTTGTTTTCGATCGATAGTACGATCCAAATTTTTCAATCAATATTAAGATAAATTATTTTATGACCCCCTAAAAACAAACACAGCAGATCTATCTTTCCATTGATTTTTGCCCACAACTTCACTTTAAAACAAATATGACTGATAATTAGTATATGGCCAGCTTAAAAGTACCTAAGGGTAAAATGGCAAAGCCTGTCAATGACAAGCTCTGTCTTAATGAGGACGGATGGGGAGTCGCGGAGATAAATAAATACATGACTTGATGTCCCTCCTCAGCAGTATGGTGGTGGGCATGTTTCTGAAGACTGCTAAAGGGC
This sequence comes from Hyperolius riggenbachi, assembly GCF_040937935.1. Lineage (NCBI taxonomy): Eukaryota > Metazoa > Chordata > Amphibia > Anura > Hyperoliidae > Hyperolius > Hyperolius riggenbachi. The sequence goes on along the minus strand of NC_090651.1, from coordinate 68,922,333 downwards.
TGTTGGGCCTGGAGGGGGCAAAGCGATCACCTGCCTGGAGGGAAGACATCAAGGCAGGTGAGTATTTGAAGATGGGGTGGTTCATCGCAGGGTAAATACTCACCTGTTCTGACTTCTTCCCTCCACGCAGGTGATAGTTTTGGCCCCTCCAGGTGTCCCCCCACCCCTTACACACACACACACACACACACACACACACACACACACACACACACACACACACACACACCACACACACACCACACACACACACCACACACACCACACACACACACACACACACAACACACACACACACACACCACACACACACACCTGGGCCCTGGCAATTTTTTCAAACTGCTGGCCAAGGCTCTGGCCTTGCCCACCCAAAAAACAAATTGAGCTTCACTTACCTGGGGCTTCTAACATCACCATGCAGCCATTCTGTGCCCTCGTAGTCACTCACTGCTGCTCCTGTACAAAGCGTACAAATATACGTGTTCACATCCACGATCAGGGGCAAACGCAGGATTTTTAAGGGGGGGATTCTTGAAAGGTCCAGAAGCACTTATGTCCTCGAGTACTTCCGAATACAGGTGGCTCCGTACTGCCCATGCACAAAAGTGCGCTGGCGTATTACGGAGTTGCCTATCTTTGGAAGTACTCAAGGACACGAGTGTTTCTGAGGGCTTCTGGTAGCAGCAAATTTGAACGGGGGACAGCGCTGGAACAACTCCCCGAGAAAGGAACGGGAGATAGAGTTTGGACAATTCAGTGGAATATGCCACATAGTGTCACATAGCGCAATTGATACCCATATGATGCAGGGATATATGCATCTGCGGAAGATGGCGGCGCTATATAAATACTAAATAATATTTTGCCTCACCAGAATTGCACTTTTATTTAGCTTTCATGTATGACAAGAAGACACAGCCAGCACTAGGGGAAGAGGGAAACAAAGGTGAATGAAGGAGACTGGTGCACACCAAGAGTGCTTCTGAGCATTTTTCAATTCAACAGTGATTTGAAAAGCACTTTGCTAATGTTACCCTATGACGGTGTTCTCACAGCAGCGTTGTGACTTTTTCAAAATCGTACGTATACTGCATGTAGCATGTTTTTGAGCGATTCATTCAAAAATCGCTCTGAAAATCACTTCACAAAATCACACTCACAAATTGCTAGCGATTGCGATTGTCATTTTGGCGTTGCACTAGCCCAGAGAGAGGAGTGGAGAAATTGAGAATAGCCTGAGATGGAGCAGAGAGCTCATCTGTATTGCAGTCCCACATCAGACAGGTTACTTGCCTGTAATCGGACTCCTGTCCCTGACAGTCTACCACACAAGTCAGAAAGAAGCCCTCCTGGAGTCTAGGGACTGTCAAAAACTTTTCAACTTGTTTAACACCTTATCCACACATGCAGTCATTATAACAATGGGGAGAGACCAGACAGATGTTTGCCCACGGACCCTGGGTCCAGGCAAGCTCTGCAGCATGCTGTGCATATTTACCAGCTTGCCTGCCCTCTAATTGCATCATGTCAGACACTTCTGTGCTGTGGAGAGTCCGGGACTCCAGAATCAACCTTCTCTCACTGCAGGCTGCATCTTCTTGTCTTCTTGTGGGGGAAGCTCGGCTGCCTCTCTCATTCTATTAGCTGGAGGGAGGCATTAGAAGTAAGAAGGGAGGGAGAAAGAGCCTGTTTATATTATGGCTCGGTTCCCTGGCTGAATATACAGCTTAGTGCAGGGGGGGTGTTCCAGACACCCGGAATAGCCCCCTCCGTTTGCCAGTGACGATAGCCTCCTGCACCAGTGGTAACGCGTGCAAAGGTACGCGTGGCGGCCTGCCAACACAGAGTCAGCAAAAACGAAACTAGCTGGCGGGGGACCGGAGCAGCAGTGAGTGACTACGAGGGCACAGGATGGCTGCAGGGCGCTGGTAGAAGCCCCAGGAAAGTGAAACTCATTTTTTTTGGTTGGGTTTAGGTTTTCTTTAACAGCCTGTACTTTCAAATGAGCTCATCTGCTTATCTGCCACAGGCAGTCATGTGACACGGGGAGGATCAAATTACAACTTGTCATTAGAGTGAAATGAGGGGGAATTAAACAGGTTAAGCTCTCTAAGGGCCCGTTTCCACTTGTGTGGTGCGAATTCGCATGGATGACGCTGTATGCGAATTTAACCATGGCAGTGTCGGTGTGCTTTTCCATTGATTTCCATGCGAATTTGCATGTGAATTCGCATGAAAATTCGCATACCAAAGCCGCAGGCGAATTCCCTATTAAATACATTAGCGGCGATTCGCATGCATTCCACACGCAGGCGAATTCTGAGGGCTCTGCCGTGCAGAAAAATCCTGCACAGGAAAACACTCAGGAAAACTGACAAGTGGAAACAGGTCCATCCACTTGTATTGGCTGTGCGAATCTGCAGGCAGGAAACGCATGCAGATTCGCGATAGTGGAAACGGGCCCTTTATACACACAGGGTGTATTTCTCTATGTTTTCCTTATGTCTTATGCAAGTGTTGAGGTGGGGCAACATTTGACATGATGAGATAAGCAAGTTTGTACAGTCCAAAACAAATGAATAAGCAGGCTGTTTCTCTTGTTTTATTTCGCTGCCTGAATCGTTCATTTTTCAGGCATGGAAGTGACTGCTTGTGTCTTGCGTGTACCTTGTCGGGAATATAGTAAATCTCACTGATAACCAAATTACAGCCCAAAAAGTTTCCTGGCAGAATATAACTTCAGAGGGCACAGAGAGATAAAAAAAAGTCAGTGGTTCATGTATTTTAACTCTGGGACACTTAATAGACTGCCACTAAGCAGAGATGATACAACATTCAATTTACTTTGGAAATGTTTAAATATAAAAAAAACATGGGATATCTAAAAAGAAAATAGTCATAGGAGCATAAATACAATTGTTTATCTCATCTGTTTATTTTCACCTTGGGTTCACTTTATATCACTGGCCCAGAATGAGCATGCAGATCTGATGCTTTGACTCTTGTCTGGTTCCACTGGCTGCAGGTGTCTGAATCAAAACACCTAAAGCCAAAAGCTCAGCATGACAGACAGGCAACTGGCATTATTAAGGGCCCGTTTCCACTAGCACGAATGTGCATGCGTTTTCTGCATGCAGATTCGCATAACCAATGTACATCAATGGGCCCGTTTCCACTAGAGAGAATGTGCATGTGTTGTCTGCACGCAGTTTCGCATAACCAATGTAACTCAATGGGCCCGTTTCCACTTGTCAGAAATTCTGTGCGGTGGACTGTGCAGAAAAAATCTGCACAGCAGAGCCATCAGAATTCTCACACTGCAAGGCTAGTGTGCGATTCGCCTGTAATGTATATAATAGGAAATTCGCCTGCATTTTCGCTATGCGAATTTTCCATGCAAATTTGCGTACATTTTTGCTTAAAATCAATGTAAAAGCACACAGGCACCCACATGGTTAAATTCGCATACTTACAAACAGATACGCATTTTCACATTAAAATTCGCATACACATGCATACGAATTTGCATCCGCATGCAAATTCATTTTCGCGTTTTACGCAACAGAATCGCACCGCACTAGTGGAAACGGGCCCTTAGTTAATGAAGATGGCAGCCTTTGTATTCCTTTCACTTCAGGTTCCCTAAAAAACTTTATTTGAAGTACAAAAAGTGTTAAACAACAAAAAAACATGTAACAGCCAATTCAACAATTAAACTTGACTGCCGACACATAAAAACAGGATTATCACCCCTATGGTGAACAGCGATGTTTGCACTCCTTCCTTAAAACAAATTTTTAACAGCTTTTGTTCATCAAGCACCACAATCTGCAGTCATACTGTCTAAAACACGTAATCCCTCAGTAATTACCTGTTAGAAATAGTTGTATAAACAGATAATTAATTATAATTAATTCTGCATTGATCTCCGGTAATTGTAACTGTATTTTGCTTTTGTTTCAACATCTCAGGATGAGCTGCAAACTAAAAGTGAAACCGTTTCATCACACTCTATTGTGTAAACTTGTTTGCAAAATAAAACATCTCACTTATAGTGAAAAATAAATCAAAATATTTTCAATACTCATTTAATTAACACAAAGATTAAAGAAGCTCTGACACTTCATGCATTATGCTGTGAAGTTGCTGAAATCGATTCAAAATCCACGTGCAGTATTATGTGCGACGCGCTTTCAACCTCCGGCGGATCACGCAACATTAGCCGTCTGGTACAATCCACCAAATCAATTTACTTTGGATGGAAATCGATAGATCAGGCGCTGTTTGCGCTACCAATTTCACAGCAGATTCAATCACAATGATCGAATCTGCTGTATATCGACGGTAAAATCGAGTAGTCTATGGCCTGCTTTAGCTCAGTTTGGCTGCACTTCTTACGAAATACAAATATAAACAGAGAAACTGCACTAGGGCTGTCATCTGTAAACAATAGCCACCCAGAGAAAACACCATCAGCGCCGGGGCTGTGTCGTCGGTACAAAAATAATCAGACTCCTCAGTTTATGAAACCACTGACTCCAACTCCAGGCACCCAAACTTGCTCCTACTCCAACTTAGTTTATGAAACCACCAACTCTGACTCAAGCAGGCATGTGGAGTCAGAGCAGAGGAGTCAGAGCAATTTTTGGATCCTGGAGTCGGAGGTTTCATAAAATGAGACGTCAGATGATTTTTGTACCAACTTCACAGCCCTGGTAAGTATTAGATGGCTGCAGTCTAAGAGGGCACCTGGACATGAAATCGGGTTTGCTACATATGAAAGAAAAGGCTGCAAATGGGGAGCAACACATGAAAAGGGAAGCTGATGTCCAAGAGAGCTGTGCATGAAATAAATAAGCTGCTGTATATGGATGATACATGGAAGAGGGGGCTGTACATGGAATGGGAGGGGCGCTGATGCACTTGTAAGGGGAGCCCTAATATACTTGGACTAGGGACGAAAAAAGTATAAATCCAGCCTTGAGGTGCCCCCCTACTTGTCTTTCTTCTGGTCATGTTTACAAACTGTAAGAGCACAAATCGTAACAACAGAAGTGCAGCAAACAGGCTGTAGTAATAAAGGACTCATATACATCAAAACAAAGTGCAAAATGCACAGCAAAATGCATGTTTTTGATTTTTTTTCTGTGCAGTTTATTGTGCATTTGCATTTTGTCTTTGGTGGGTCACACAGATATTTGAGGTTACTTTCATGCATTTCCACTTAACAGTGCGTGTTTAAAAAACGTAACAAACACATTGGTAGGAACAATAATATGTATATTTTCCATATGGGAAACGCATGCAGTTGCAGATCACAAAGAGCATGTTTGCAGAGATGCTTGCAAACGTACTCAGTGTGTATGAGCCCCAAAGGTAGCCATTAAACTGTATTATTTTCTGATATATAGATGTATTATTAAATAGCTTCCCGTAGTGATATGGCAGAGGTAGCCCGGAGATAATAGCATGGCAACTGATAGGAATCATCATTTGGTTATGCTTCCTCCCACTGGCTTCCATTTGTGTCACCTTCTTCAGGGTACTTATGCAGAACACTACAGACAGCAGCAGCACTTACATGTGACCCTTTCTGCATCTATAACAGAAAGCAATGCAGGAATAGAAACCACTGTGATAAAGCTCATCATAACTGTGGGAAGAGGGTGGAGGTGTCCAACAATATAAACTCAGCTCATATAGACTCACCTCTCCTTAAGAAAAAAGCCAATGGCAACTTTATTTAAACAAGGCGATTTATATATACCGAAAACAAGGGCACGACAACGCGTTTCATGGGCTTTACCCACTTCCTCAGGTCAATGATACCCAAATGCGTGTACCCAATGGTTGAGAAGAGAGCCATATGATTGCCTCAAAAATGCCGTTTTCGGTATCTTTGCCCTGAGAAAGCAGAAAAACCACAGCTGTGTTACTGCTACTAATCACTGAAATAATGATGATAATGCAGCAATTACATCTTGCTACATTAATGTGCCTATATTGATTCGGCCCACAGTGTCCAACATGGCACTAGGGGGTTGCTTCAAAAAAGCACCTGCTTGCGCTATTAAATCAGCACGACTTAATTTTCTAGCCATACATGCTAGGTGTGCTGGTGACAGCGGGCACTGCTAACCAAAGCCGCGGTGTAGTGATGTATCTCTACTGCGATACTTCACTAAAGCAGACACTACAGTAGTGGACACTCTAGTGAAGTATCGCAGTAGCGATACATCACTTCTGCCCGGCTTTGCTAAACAGCGCTCACTGCTTAATTACACACGCTACGCAGCCACTAGCACGCATGCCAAGAAAATTAAGTCCCTGTGATTTAATAGCGCGAGCAAGGAGGCTGCTCGCGCTATTTTGCTTAGTGAATCAACCCCTAGGAGCCTTAATTTTCTCTGGGCTTTCATCTATTCTGTAGCTGAAAGATTGGACACCAGTCATTGACGAGGACTGGAAAGGGAGTGAGGGTTAGGAATTTAGAAGGCAATTATGTCAGGGAGAAAGTTAGGGTAGGCATTTGGAGGGGATTATGTTAGGGGGGAGGTTAGGGTTAGGCATGAGGGGGATGTTAGGAAGAATGTTAGGATTAGCCATCAGGAAGGAGATTAAGTTAGGAAGGAATTCATGGTGCGTTCCCAACTGTGACTGATGACGCCTGTCGGGGATCGAGACCCGATCCCTCAGGCAACATCCCTCAGGACCTGGCTGAACAGGCGCTAAGTCAGCTATATAGCTGACAACAGCCAGGTGAATGATGGAGCAGGGCGTACGTGACATCATGCGGTAGAGTGGCGCGCACAATAGAGTTGGCCGGCGCTTGGCCAAGTTGATCCGCCGGGAGTATCACCTGCTGAGCGGTGGTCGGGGTGTGCTCTACACACGCATTAGGAAGGTGACTATGTTCAGGAAGAGGTTAAGTTTAGGCATTATGAGCATTGACCAGGAGTGAGTTCTTGCCAGGAAATAACAATAGTGGTCAACAAAGTTTTCTACCAGGACTGATAGCTCTTGACCGAACTGCAAATGTCAGGAAGTTCTTGTCTGCACACTGAATAGTCACCCAAAATGACCACAAAATAAAGTTTAAGGTGTTGTGTCATAGCACTTCCTACTACATAATAATCAAACCTCTTCACTTATATCCTAGAGCATCCCTGTGACCATGTCCCAGCCATAACTCCTCCCCAATTTTACCAAGGGCAACAATCACCTGATTCCACCACAGACCCGAATGCTGTCCCACTCAACTCTCTGCCCTTGGTCTTGTGAATCCACATTTCCAAACAGGATTTTTAGCTGCAGAAACCTCACTTTACACCTAAAAAAAGTAATATTTGAATACCATGATTACTAAATCATTAAAGTGTACCTGAGGCGATATGTGACATGATGGGATAAACATGTGTATGTACAGTACAAAACATTAATAACCAGGTTGTTTTACTTGCTTTATTTTGCTGCCTGAAAGAGTAAATTTAACTTCTGAGAGAGATAATATACATGAACTATTGACCTTTTTCTAATTCTGGGACACTTAAAAGGCTGCTACTGAGCACAGCCAACAACACATTCAATCTAGTTTGCAAATATTGAAAAATAAAATAAAACCACAGGATATCTAAAAAAAAGTCATTTTTAGGAATAGGAGCATAAATACAAATGTTTATCTTCATCAGTATATTTTCACGTCGGGTTCACTTTAAACTGAGTTTTTAGAACTTTGAAGAGCTTCATCATAAAGAATGTGTTTCACTGGCGGATGCAAATGATATCCAGGAGATACAGCACATAATTACCCCAGATCAAACAGTATGGAGGGGGATTTACACAATGTGCTTCATATTACCAGCACATACTGTATCCTTGCCATAGCATGTCTACTTTCTGTTCTAAGGAATGGAAATGAAGTGACTGCTGTCCGTGTCTGCCCATTACAGAGGTTGTCGTATTGGCTGCATGGGCGGGTTTCTCTTTTTCTGACCGCTGTGTGTGTACAGTATGTGATGTTTGTTCATGTCTCCGTGTTTCATGGTTCCACATCAAATAGCAGCAATTAGCACACTGCATATATACTGTACGGTATTGATCATAAAGACATTTCCTTACAAATAGCTTTGCATGTTAACTTTCATGTACTCATTTCCTGCGGCTTTCCCAGAGGACAGCCCTCCGCTGCGCGGGAAGCAGGACTGTTCTGTACATTCAGTCATGCAAGGCACACAGCTGCTACTGTCCCCATTTTTATTTAAAATGTATGTACAGTGAAGGAAATAATTATTTGACCCCCTCACTGGTTTTGTAAGTTTGTCCAATGACAAAGAAATGAAAAGTCTCAGAACAGTATCATTTCAATGGTAGGTTTATTTTAACAGTGGCAGATAGCACATCAAAAGGAAAATCGAAAAAATAACCTTCAATAAAAGATAGCAACTGATTTGCATTTCATTAAGTGAAATAAGTTTTTGAACCCCTACCAACCATTAAGAGTTCTGGCTCCCACAGAGTGGTTAGACACTTCTACTCAATTAGTCACCCTCATTAAAGTGAACCTCCAGACTAAAAATTGACTTAGCAGCACTGGAAAGGCCTGGTGTTTCTTTAACAGTTTCACAGCATCAGAACTTTGTTTCTCTTATACACGCCTCATTTTTAGCTGCACAGAAGAAAACTGCCCGGGCAGTTTTCCCCTTATGCTGTGCAAAGCATGATGGGATTTCTGATGTTGTTGTTCTCGTTCTGCTGTTTTGGTGCAATTTTTTTTTTTTTCATTTTGAATTTGACATTTGAAGCCTAGTGCATGCAGCTGGGAGGGGTAATCAGGACACAGGACAGTTGGAACTGTGTCTCCTGCCCCCTGTCACCTCCTTTCAACCAAAAAGATGGCAGCCCCCATGACAAAGATGGCAGCCCCCATGAATCACAAACATATTTGCCTGTTCTTTTAAAACAGGGTGGGTAAGAGATTATATTACCTATCTATTCTAATTAACATAACTAATGTAACTTAATAACAGAATGTTTGTTTAGGCTGAAGTTCCTCTTTAAGGACACCTGTCTTAACTAGTCACCTGTATAAAAGACACCTGTCTACAGAATCAATCAATCAAGCAGACTCCAAACTCTCCAACATGGGAAAGACCAAAGAGCTGTCCAAGGATGTCAGAGACAAAATTGTAGACCTGCACAAGGCTGGAATGGGCTACAAAACCATTAGCAAGAAGCTGGGAGAGAAGGTGACAACTGTTGGTGCGATTGTTCGAAAATGGAAGGAGCACAAAATTACCATCAATCGACCTCGTTTTGGGGATCCACGCAAGATCTCACCTCGTGGGGTGTCAATGGTTCTGAGAAAGGTGATAAAGCATCCTAGAACTACACGGGAGGAGTTAGTGAATGACCTCAAATTAGCAGGGACCACAGTCACCAAGAAAACCATTGGAAACACATTACACCGCAATGGATTAAAATCCTGCAGGGCTCGCAAGGTCCCCCTGCTCAAGAAGGCACATGTGCAGGCCCGTCTGAAGTTTGCCAATGAACACCTGAATGATTCTGTGAGTGATGGGGAGAAGGTGCTGTGGTCTGATGAGACCAAAATAGAGCTCTTTGGCATTAACTCAACTCGCTATGTTTGGAGGAAGAAAAATGCTGCCTATGACCCCCAAAACACCGTCCCCACCGTCAAGCATGGGGGTGGAAACATTTCGCTTTGGGGGTGTTTTTCTGCTAAGGGCACAGGACAACTTAATCGCATTAACGGGAAAATGGACGGAGCCATGTATCGTGAAGTCCTGAACGACAACCTCCTTCCCTCTGCCAGGAAACTGAAATTGGGTCGTGGATGGGTGTTCCAGCACGACAATGACCCGAAACATACAGCAAAGGCAACAAAGGAGTGGCTCAAGAAGAAGCACATTAAGGTCATGGAGTGGCCTAGTCTAATCCAATAGAAAACCTATGGAGGGAGCTCAAGCTCAGAGTTGCACAGAGACAGCCTCGAAACATTAGGGATTTAGAGATGATCTGCAAAGAGGAGTGGACCAACATCCCTCCTAAAATGTGTGCAAACTTGGTCATCAATTACAAGAAACGTTTGACCTCTGTGCTTGCAAACAAGGGTTTTTCCACTAAGTATTAAGTCTTTTATTGTTAGAGGGTTCAAAAACTTATTTCACTCAATGAAATGCAAATCAGTTGCTATCTTTTATTTAAGGTTATTTTTTCGATTTTCCTTTTGATGTGCTATCTGCCACTGTTAAAATAAACCTACCATTGAAATGATACTGTTCTGAGACTTTTCATTTCTTTGTCATTGGACAAACTTACAAAATCAGTGAGGGGTCAAATAATTATTTCCTCCACTGTATATATATATATGTGTGTATATATATATATATATATATATATATATATATATATATATATATATATATATATATATATATATATCTATCACATATGGGATTAAACTATACAAATTAATACACTGATGGTGTGCTCAAAATAGTGGCTTCTGCAGACTGACTCACACAGGAGAAATTAACTCCTCCACCTCCCATTTTTTTCATTGACGCACAGGAAGTGCTATGTTTTTTTTATTAGGTAGCCTAATTTATGTTGCCAGCTGAGAACAAAAGCTTAGAGCCCCAGTTCAGACATGTTTTTTGTAATGAATGGGGAACAGTGATTTCTCTGGCAGCTGAAGAAATACCCCCCTGCTGACTGAGGGCCAATCATGACTTGGGAGAAGGGTGCCTATCAGGGCAACCATGATACATTTTTGGGCCCCATATTGGGAAAACCTACTGGGCCCCCCTCACCCCCCTCTGCCCTCAAATGTCAAATCACAATCTTTGAAGGCCTGAACACAGTAATGTCTGTGTGTCTGCTTTTCATGCTCTCCCATGGCTGGGAGCATTTTGTGCATGCTCAGTTTATTAAGACTGTAACTGCGCTTGCACAGAATGTTACCAGCTATAAGAGTACGATGGAGGAGGCACGCAGCCCGGAACAGTGCATGTGCAGTGCCCATGGATTGTGCGCACTTCACAAGAGCACAACGGATTGGACCGGAAAGGTCTACAGGAACGGACAGACTACAGTGGGCTGGAAGGTGCCCCAGGTAAGTAACAAAACTGTTCTTCCATTTGTTGAAGGTTTACATTAATCATTAACTGACAAAGGTAATGCCTGGATGAGTCTCCCATCACCTCTCACAACAATAATAGGTAGCCAGAAGGACAAAATTAGACTGCAGCTGGGGTCTGTGGGTTGCACTGTTACCTTGGGCCCCATACTCACTTGGGCTCCATACAGTAGTCCTACCTGTGATGCCCTGAAAGCCGCCCAGGTGCCAATAACGGATTAGAAGAGAGGTATTGGTGGAGGGGAGGGGGCAGTAGAGATTACTTAGAAGGAAGTAAGAAACAGTTAATTCTTGCAGCCTGGATTTCCTTGTATTGTTCTTCAAACACCACAGTGATTTTAGAAAAATGTTTGAATACGTAATTCACATAAAAAAATCAGCGACTGAATTTAGACTTTACCCCAGATTAAATTGTTATATAAAAAGCTGTTTTCGCACAAGTAATTCTAGCCTTTATTCCAGGCACACATTTTCTCCTCGTCACGTGTTGGTACTCCTTGGACAGCTGATATGAAATAAATTCCTCAGTAACAAAAACGCAAAACTTCACACAGTAAAATGCCCAAAAAATGATTCTCTAGTGGCCCGTTGACTATGAATGTATCTGCAGAAGTGCATGTTTCCTGCTACTTGGTAAAATGCCCACGGTTCTAATAAGGGTGTGTTCTGCCTGAGGGAATGGGTAGCTGGGTCTTAGGGGTGTAACATACAATTGGTAGGGATGCCATATTTCATGCACAGTGTTGCCTATAAATATTCCCAAAGTGCTGTGCTGACCACTGGAAGAGGGAGAAAGCCAATTACAGAAACACCAAGATGAAAAGCTCTGGGAAAGCCACACTATAGCTAGCTGCAGACTGAAATGGAAAGGTATAAACATTTAATTAGAACATGGCTTCTATAGCTATTATATACCCTATATCAGTCGTAGTGTTGGGCTAGCCTACCCCCTTCCCCACCCCCAATCCTTTAGTTGGTTATAATCCACAGAGGGAATTTTAAATATTTATGCGTTAATTTCTCCTTTTATTACCATTTTATTGAGAGGTAAAGGCTACTGATTACAGCTGTAAAACATGGATACACATCTCAGCGTTGAATGAAAAAAAAAAAAACAGGGAAAAAATAGCAAAGAAAACATAAAATGATACTAAAGACAAAGCTACCGTATACATGGGCTGTCATTGCTGACTAACAAATGCTTGTTTCTGGGCTGCTGTGCTGATTCACTACACAACACATTGCAGAACAACTTGGTGGGCACTGGTATCCTGGTGGTATTTACCAATCCCTGATGCAGGACCAGGAAAACACAGTCAGGCCTTCACAAGCCCAGGAGTAACCTATGTACTGATAAAGCAAGCCCAAATCAAACATTCAGCCCCTGATGAATAGCTACAGAGCCAGAAATATGTGCCTTGTCTTGTAACTGTATACAGCTAGAATTCTAGCAGTATGTGGGATGGTCCCGCTTTGGCAGAGTCCTGGCTGGTGGTTTATTTCCTAAAGATCTAAAGATAACCATATACATGGAAGGCAAAAAAATTAGAGACATCCTCTAGTAACGAGTTGGTCCACCTTTAGCTCTAATCACAGCCCATACTCTCTATGCCATGGACTCAACAAGATGCTGAAACGTTGCTGAGGAATGTGGCCAATGCTGACATATTGGCAGCTCTAAGTTGCGTCAGACTGGATGGTGATTGATGTTCCTCAAACAAATATGAGATGGATCGAGCACAGTGGCACGGGGCACACAACAGGCCACTTTTCCTACTTTTCTGTGATACTAAAGGCACTCTTGATGGTCTCCTGCTGCTAAAGCCCATCTTTTTCAAAGTCTGGCTTGTTGTGCATTGGGATATGCACCGGCATTCAATTTAGCTGTAGTTCGTTGTGTTGTTGCCCTTCTGTTGCTGCGGACAAAGCGTGCTACTCACTTTTCACCTCTCTCGTTCACCAGCCTTCTTCGACCAGAATAGGCCTTATTGCTTGAAGTTTTGTTTTCCTCATCTGCCACTCTCTAAACACCTGATATACTGTTGGGTAACAAAATCCTAAAAGAGTAATTTTTTCCGAGATGCTAGCACCAGCTCTTCTTGCACCCACGATCATCCCTCGTTCACAGTCACTTACAGGATACCAGAACCCAAATGAATATGAGAAACAGGGGAAGCTGGCATGTATGATGAGCTGTCCCTGATGATCGCCGCTCCCCCGTTCTCCATTCTGCCCCTGCACTGCCTATAAATGCCCTCTGGCGCCCACTTCCGGGTTGCCGGAGTCGGGCATCACTGCACCTGTGCTGGCCCGGCTGCCCAACGTCGGCCGGGAAGAGGGTGCTCCGGCACTTACAAGCAGCGGAGGGGGCAGAATGATTTTGGCTCTGGGATCCTTTAAATCCGTCAACTTACCCATTTTTACATTAACTTCATATGTAGGTAGAAAAAAAAACAAAGTCTTGTAAAAGTAATACCTTTTAATGGCTAACTGATAAAGTTAAATAATGCAAGCTTTCTGGGATCTAGTCCCCTTCTTCAGGCATATTTCTAGATGTTAGCTGTAGTAAAACACTGATGCAGGGAAGCTGCATGAAGATGGCAGTTGTAATCTTCATGCAGCTTCCCTGCATCAGTGTTTTACTACAGCTAACATCTAGAAATATGCCTGAAGAAGGGGACTAGATCCCAGAAAGCTTGCATTATTTAACTTTATCAGTTAGCCATTAAAAGGTATTACTTTTACAAGACTTTGTTTTTTTTCTACCTACATATATTGTTTGGCTAACACGGTACAGAAACATTTTTACTACTACATTAACTTCAGTGATAACTACGTCGTCCGAAACATAGCATTTCTTATATGGTTTACTTTCAAAAAAGGGTTATCTATAATTATTTCACCACTCAGTGTACATCATGGGAAAAAAGCACAGAATCTAATTGGCAGCTATGAGTATTATAGACAGGTGTCATTTCATAAACTCCGCAAAAGTGTGAGCTTCATTTATATATCAGAAAGCGGATTCAATAGGACTAGAAGCACAATTTGATGTTTTCGTCTCCATAACATGATGTTTTTTTCCCTTTAAATTGACCCATTTTGCCAGAACAGATATTACCTGCAGAAAACGGAAAGTGTGCTTTCTTCTCCATTACAAACACATTAGCTTCATTCTGGCGCCAAACACGGAGTTTTAATGTCTCTTTTCTCTGGCTCGCCATGCAGGCACAATACACTCCCAAGGTTGCACAAAGGAGCGCAGTGAAAAGCTACAAGTCTCCAATGATCTAATCAGCGGAACACATCCCTTCTGTAACCTTTCATCCTAAATAAATTACACTGAAGTTGCTGCGTTCTCCCCATCCAGGCTGACCTTTTCCCAACAACTCGCAGAGGGAAAGCGTGCCATGTTCTTACATAATATTAAAGTCGCGGCAGGCTAGAGAAGGCTCACAATTTCATTTATATTCATCCTGGTGTTTGTTTTGTGGCTGACTGTGCAACCATCAATTATTGTATATATTTCTGCCTTTTGTAGGAGAATAGTTAAATCAGATTTGTCCAGCTTTAAAAGAGAAGCAGGGCCCAGTTCTATTCCAGCAACTGCCAATGTTAACTGCTGGCGATTGTTTGACTCGAGTGACTTGAGAATGGCTTGATTTAATGAATACTGCATGGCAAATACTAGCTCACCTGGCAATGCAAGAAATTACTTGTTTTGGTGTTAATTTCTTGTCCTGAGCTCTTTACATCTGATCTAATTTGTAGATTAAGTACGGGGTATCGATATTTAACCTCAGAAATTAGGGCAGATAATCGCTGAACTTGTGAATTGCTTTAACCGGCACTAGTATAGTTGAGAGGACCAAGTGGGAAACACTATCCACACCACCAACCGAATTCAAATGTAATAAAGTTGCGACAGTGGAGGCGATAGCCGAAGCGAGAACTGTGCCTAAAGATCAATTTTCGAGTTTATTTTGCAACCGAATTAGGGTCTGTTTCCACTACACGCAGATTCTGAATGCAGAAAAACTGAGTAAAATGAATACCTATGGGCCTCTTTCCACTAAACGCGATTTTTCTGATGCAGAAAAATTATGGATGGCATTTGCATATTGCAGATTTCTGCATCAGATTCTGAATGCAGAAAAACTGACTCCAATTAATGTCTATGGACCTGTTTCCACTAACATGTTCATTGTATGGGAAACAATGCATGATCCAGCAATCTGCAAATCGCGTTTAGTGTAAACAGGCCCATAGGCATTTATTGGAGTCAGTTTTTCTGCATCCAGAATCGCCTGTAGTGGAAACAGGCGCTAAATAGTCACATCCAGAAATCTGGATGCAGAACTGATGCAGAACTAGTAGAAATAGGGCCTTAGTGGTTTGCCACTTTAGTGAGCAGAACTAATCTATGAGGTTTCTTGCTGGCTCCCCTCAACTAGACTAGCTCTCGTTACCCTGGTAATAAGACGTATTGCTCATCTTAGAATGGTGCGACTCACCAAACATGCTTGGAACCTACTTTTTATTCAAGTGACTACATTTGTGTGATTTATATTTTTGGTGTTGGAAAGGGTTAGGCATTTTTTAAGGAAGCCTGAGATGATTGAAGCACAAGCATTTATACTTACCTGGGGCTTTCTTCAGCCGCTTGTAGTCCGTGGTTTCCGCAGTCCTCCCATTCTGCTCTGTTCTTCTGTAGTCAGCTCCGGTAGAAGCTGGCTACTGTGCATTTGCTGCCCTGGTCATGCTCCCGTGGCTGGGAGTATGTTGCATCTGTGGAGTTACAGTCTTATTGAACTGGGCATGTGCAGAACGCTCCTAACCATGGAATCACAATGGGGGCGTGCTCAATGGAGAGTGCTTGAACGTGACTGGGAAATATACTGGAGAACACTGCAGGAGAACAGAGTGGCCCAGGAGGACAGCAAGGGAAATGGCCCAGGGAGCTGGAGGAAGCCCAAGGTAAGTATAAATGCTTATACCCTATATACTCGCAAGCAAGCCGACCCGCATATAAGCCAAACCCCCCCCCCCCCCACTTTTACCTGAAAAACCAGGAAAAAGTGATTGACCCCCATATAAGCCGGGGGTAGGAAATGCTGTCTGTGTGATCCCCCCAGTGTGTCCCGGTATAGCTAGTATAGTGCCCAGTATGGGTAGTGAAGTTCCCAGTATAGCTAGTATAGTGCCCAGTATGGGTAGGTAGTGCCCCAGTATAGTGTCCAGTATAGCTAGTATAGTGCCCCAGCATAGCTAGTATAGTGCCCAGTATAGTTAGTATAGTGTCCCAGCATAGCTAGTATAGTGCCCAGCATAGCTAGTATAGTGCCCCAGCATACCTAGTATAGTGCCCAGTATAGCTAGTATAGTGCCCAGTATAGCTAGTATAGTGCCCAGTATAGCTAGTATAGTGCCCAGTATAGCTAGTATAGTGCCCAGTATAGCTAGTATAGTGCTCAGTATAGCTAGTATAGTGCCCAGTATAGCTAGTATAGTGCCCAGTATAGGTAGTACAGTGCCCCAGCATAGCTAGTATAGTGCCCAGTAAGGGTAGATAGTGCCCCAGTATAGCTAGTATTGTGCCCAGTATAGCTAGTATAGTGCCCCAGCATAGCTAGTATAGTGCCCCAGCATAGCTAATATAGTGCCCTTCCCCCCCGCGGCCACCGCTGCTATTACCTCGTATACGGCAGCGCGCCCCACGGCGGCTGCTGTGATGACGGAGGAAACCATAGAGAGTGGCTTTCTGTAGCGGCGATGTGTATCGCCGTTACTATAGGAACCGCTCTCTATGGTTTCCTCCGTCATCACAGCAGCCGCCGCGGGGCGCGCTGCTGTGGAATGAATTACCGTATACGAGCAGGACAGGGGAATAGAAGAGGCGCCGAGCTAAGGTAGTAGCAGCGGCGGCCGTGGGGGGAGCGGGGGCTTTATCACATGACTCGCAAGCAAGCCGACCCCCCAACTTTTGACCCCCTTTTTGGGGGTCAAAAATTCGGCTTGCTTGCGAGTATATATGGTATGTCTGTCATCTCAGGTACACTTTTAGGATATATTATCACTTTTGATATTTAACTACGCTCTCAGTGTGCTCAGTCCTGACATTTTTATATCTGATATGAAGGAAGAATTAGTTATATAGTTATATAAGGAACTTTCCATTTATACACATATATTTTATTTATGTGATACATATATATATATACACAGTATGTATATATATATATATATATATATATATATATATATATATATATATATATATATATATATATATATATATATATATATATATATATATACTTATACATTATATACTATACATACATTATATACTATACAACATTCAATCACATCATTATGTTTAATTAAATTGGGGAAGATTAATTGAAGTCTTTCAAGTGCAGCTATTTTTGGTGTTTATAATCTAATAATAAAAGTTGTTCTACTTTTCTGTATCTGATTTATTGTGCAGTAGAAACTCTTTGTTTTATATGGACATGAAAGAAATTACTTTAAGAAACGGCATACATACACTATGATAATCTATAAAAAATAAAGGCCCTCATACTTTGAATGGAAAAATATGTTCTTTCAGAAGAGCAATTGGTTGGGGGCACAGGGGTTGGGTGCAGACAGAATGACATACCATTTCTAATAATGTACCATCTTACCATTTCTGCACACCACAAACACTAAAGCCTTACAGTGAATCCGAGACAAGAGTGATACGGAGGCTGCCATATTTCTTTAAAAAAATACCCATTGCCAGGCAATCCTGTTGACCATCTGGCATAAGTAGAGTCACAATCCTGAAACAAGCATGTGATTAATCTGGTAAGACTTGAGTCAAAACACCTTATATGCATGCTTGTTCAGTGTCTTTGGCTAAAAGTATTAGTTACACAGTATCGGGGAACAGCCAGCCAACTTTCATTATTTAAGAGGAAATAAATATGTCAGCCTCCACATCCCTCTAACCGTTCTTTAATGTATATAAAAAACTTGCCAGTCGAATTTCAAACAAATGTCTTATCTATTTTTAATATAAAACCTAATATACAAAAATATTTTGATCAACATTCACCACACATTCTCTTTGTGCCCTTGGGCATAAAACAGAAGCAAACACAAGACAAAAGAAACACAAAAATAAAGTCCGGAAGATGCAATTTATGTTTGTTCCTCACGAACAGTTCAGTACAGCTGCCTGTTAGACGTGCAGTCACTGAATATCACCTCTATCTGCATGTGTAAGCTATACGTAAAACAAACTACTGGATATACCAAGAAGATGATCTGGCGACCAGGTTCACGCAACCAACCAATGAAGCTGAAAAGTGTGTTACACATTCCCACTAAGGAAACTCTGGATTTGCACAGCTAAAAACTCACGCCACCCTACCTTTAATTAAATATAGATGGCAGACGCTTCCATGAACAAAGACAGAAGCTGCAGATCTCAAAGATAGCACCGAGGACTGCAAACGGCATCAAGCTCAATCTAAAGGAACATTTAATCTAGCAGAGACTAATTAACAAAACGCAGCAATAAAAAAAGCAAGATAAATACGCTGTTTGAAGAATTTTTTACTTTCAAAAACAATTTCTTCTGTCTTTTGATCTGTGTAAAAAAACTAAAAGCTTTTTTGTGAGATGTAGGAAAAACTACAAAATGTTCAGAATGCAGAGAAAGATTCCTCTGTTTTCCCTCACGTATAGGTGAATGTAATCTGCAGGACATGGAGTGGACATTAGGAAGAAAGAAGATCTCCACTTGAATGACACATCACAGAGAAGCGTCATGGTGGCATACAAATGGAGGCAAACGCTTTCTCCTTTCTTTTAGCGCACAGGTGTCATACACAAGGCCTGCAGGCCCAAAACGGACCTTCTTGCCATTTTATGTGGCTTTCAAGAGCTTCAAAAGTCCATCATTGTTAGCAGTAAAAGAACAACAGCACTCTACCTCCTGTCCAGAGAAACTTATCAGTGACAGTGTTTGGGATTGTAACATTGTCACTATGAGCAGGAGAGCAGCAATAACCTACAGGAAGCCTACCACCAGTGAAAAAAACATGGGGCCCTCTCGTGAGATCCTCCCCCCAGCCGTGGCTGGTAAAACACACACACACCACTACCACCACCCACGACACCATCTCCCAACATAGCAGAGTAGCACAGCGGAGCAGTGTAATATTTACCTGCTCCAGGGATGTGTTGTGTCTCTTCTCTACTTCCTGGCAGTCGCACGCTGTGTGCTTCCATACACGTGACATGTTTCAGAAGCCAGAGGTATGCAGCATATACTTTGTGGCTATCAGAAAGTTCAGAGGAGACCCAAAGGACCAGGTAAATATTTAACTCCTCCACTGCGCTACTCAAAAATGTGAGGAGCAGGCCCCGCAGACACTATAGCTGATACTTAGTTTGAGGCTGTTCAACAAATGTGAAATCTTAATAAACATTTTATCCCGTGACTCAGACAATGTTGTAGATTTTGGCCCCATACATTTACCCACTGCTCTGTGTTCATTATGCAGTCTATAACCTGACCCTGCATTGCAAGCATTCCAATATAATCATAAATGTTTCTGGTGCAATAAATCTTATCTCAGTCAGCCTGGCTCTATTTGGTATATTGCTGGGGAGAGGGAGGCTTGTTATATCCCCTCCCACATTCCTGTTCCTCACTGACTGGCTGACGGCAGTTCAGTGTGACAGGAGGCTGAGGAGAGAAATACACCTCACCCCTCTGCAGAGCTGCTGAAATACAATCTATGCTGCACTCACATGTATATACAAATCAAGCTAGATATGACAGTGCAGTTTCTAGGAGAAAAAAAAGAGTAAGGTAGGAAATTACTACATTTAGAGGCAGTAAATATGGAATATGCCTGAAACAGTTTTCTCTTTACTAAATAAAATTCACTGAAATCAAAAGGTGGACAGTAGAATACATATGTTATGAAAGTATAACCAGAGCCGGGACAAGGTCCTCCAGCACCCAAGGCTGAGACACCAAAGTGCGCCCCTCCATCCCTGCCACCCCAGCCGTCACACACTGATTGCTATTAGACTAAGAGGTGCCACAGGGCCCACAACCTCCCCAACACCTTAATATCTAGTTATCTGGCTTGCAGTCACTGCTATGTATCCCCTTTTCTTATTTCTTTCTGCTTCAAACACAATTAGGAATGACAGCTGAATGGATTGTGCGCCCCCTCCTACACTGCGCCCTGAGGCTGGAGCCTCTCCAGCCTATGCCTCGGCCCGGCCCTGAGTATAACAAGTATTCATCTACTTATATATGTGTTGTTTTTCCTGGGATAGTATGTCTGTCCCTGCTGCTTTATTCAAGAGTTCTGGTGAAGGTGAAGGATCAATTCAAAATTGTACACAGACTTATTGAGGAACACTAGTCAAGAGCATGGAGGGATTTCACATTCGGTAAGTGACAGTGATTACTAGCACCTTATGGTTCAGTTAAAAGTGGATTTGAACTTTGTGACTTAAAGAGAAACTCCGACCAAGAATTTAACTTTATCCCAGTCAGTAGCTGATACCCCCTTTTACATGACAAATCTATTGCATTTCAAAAACAGACCATCAGGGTGCGATGTATGACTGATATTGCGGTGAAACCCCTCCCACAAGAAGCTCTGGGTACCGCGGTACTCTGGGCAAACTGCCACAGTATAACAATGTTCATAGACAGGAAATGGCTGTTTACAGCTGTCTGTAACAGCCAGAACAGCTAGAAACAGCTACATAACCTGCCCACAGTAACAATGTCACCATGTAATACATGTCAGAATGTGAATCTAGGAGAGGAAAGATTTTACAATGCGCAAACACTGACTAAATCATTTATACATAATTATTGTAAAAATGAAGCACTTTTTTTATTACATTATTTTCACTGGAGTTCCTCTTTAAAGGAAAACTGAGATCCGTAAAAAAATCAGTTGGAAGAAAGATGTTATGCTTACCCGGAGCTTCCTCCAGCCCCATAACCACCTCTGCATCCCTCGCTGTCCTCCTGGGTGGCTCCGTTCAGCCGCAATCAGCCCGGGTGTTCATGGACTGGAGGAAGCCCTGGGTAAGGATACATTCTCTCTTCTTACTGATCTCAGATATGCTAAAAGCAGTCTTCTTTTTATTTGTACCTATATATCCACATGGTGAGGCCAGGCAGGACAACCATATGTGCCACTGATCACACTGTAAGGTGTTCATAGACATGATAAAAAGCCAGCATTGAAGCATTTGGCTGACCATCAGCAATTGAAATGATAACATTTACAGTATGTCAAACAGCAGAGCCTATGAAGGACTGGAGCGGGTTCCTACTGCTCAGTGGCCACAGGGGAAGAGATTACAATGGTACAATTGGGTATGATGTGGAAGTACACAAGCATTTCAGTGGCATTATTTTTGAGGAAGGGGTAGGTGCAGAATATTTTTAAAGACTGAAAAGAGAGGCTGTAAAGACCAAATATGAGGGGGAGTGTTATTTAGTTGATTTAGTCCATGAATCCTTGTATTGCTGCACACTTGTCTGTTGACTGTCTAATGCAACAGAGCCACTCATTCTGCAGACAGGAATCTGAAATATGTGTGGCATTATCTGCTCAATGAAAAGCCAGCCTTCCAATGGCAGATAAAATACAGCATCTCTGCGTCCAGCTTTATAATAGGATTAGATCCTATAGCAGTGTTCAATAGAAGTAGATTGTAAACAACAACACATGCATATCTGCTTTTACTCTCATTACATTTTGCCCACACTGCTTATTACTGCATTGCCGTTATTCTCACATATCTCATCTCTCTAGCAGAAGAAGAAAACTGTCCTGAGACTGAGATGTCAAAGCTGTATTAAAGCGAATCTGAGCTATAACAACCTTTTATTATATTGCACCAGCAGCATTATAAATATAAAGTACAACAGCCCTACCTAGCTAAACCTCACCCACTGTCGAAAAATTCTCATAAGCGTGTTTCAGTTTCAAATTCAGCCTACCACCATCTTAAAACCCAACCTCAAAAAATGCAAAAGGCAAATGCAGCCTAAACAACGCAAACACAAAACGATTCTTGGAAAGACGCTCCCAAGAGCACTTGCGATCTCGGAACCAGGATAGACATGGCATTAGAGGGTAATAGGAGAGGAAAAACATTTTAGGGGGGGAAATTGACAATTTAATATATGTGAGAAGGCTATTAATGATGACCCCATATTTGATCTTGGATCCACATTAAGGTGGTCCTGAAGAGCAGAGTAAATGATTAAACGGGAGATCTCTCCGTGTACGTTGGCAACAGTACTCACAAACCGATTGACACAGCTTCTACTCTTCTTCAGCCTAATCGCATATTCTGTTGTTACCAAGCACAGGAAGACCTAACTGCCATCACAGTCAAATGGCCCTTGGCTTAGTTACTACTCCGTACCCCACAACCCCTACCCCATCCCCCACAATGAGCACCTTTCTAAAAATGTCCCTCCTCTGTGTCCCTGCCATCTCCTGCCGAAACGTCAAACTTCAACGGTAAAGTGTGCCTGTGTTGGCACCCTACTGAAATGAAAAGAATGCCTACACCAAGGGGTGTATCGTGTGCACTCGACCCACCTGGTTGGAATATACTATTCTACCTTTATGCCCTAATATATCCACCTGCTTTGCCCCCCATTATCTTCTCCTTTTAGGTTTACTTTAGAACTTGAATACAGATAACCGGAAATCTGACACAAAGCGGCACATAAATCCCCACAGGAGGTCAATAAGTACATGTATTATATATGTAATGCTAACGTGAAATTGACTTTACAGGCATTAAAGCTATCAGCTTTTAAAAAAAGTGCCACTATACAACCACCTCCAGAGAAGAGTACGTTTTATAAACTGTCCTTAATGCTCACCCAATGAAGGAGTCAGCAGCTTCACCCCGCTGGCTGAGCAATTAGCAGGATTAGTGAGTCGTACATTGGACACCATCAGTAACTCCGCAGTCTGCAGCCATTTACTTGCCAGCGTCTTTAACTACAGACAAGGGAATAAAGCAGGGGATTTATAAACTGAAAGAGATGCTTTTAATTCCACCGCCTGGCCAAGCCAGAAATACATTTAAAAAATGGTAGCATGATCGGGGATGGATTTATACGGTTTATTCGACCTTGTTCCCTCCAGCCAAATGTTTTGTGAGGACTTCCTTTCATGTATGGAAGAACCAGTGGCCTAGCAATAGGGGATGCAGATGTTGTGACCACACCAAGGCCCCTGGACTAGAGGGGCCTACTAGGTACCGTCCTTCATCCATCTTATTAGCTTTTCATTGGTGCTATGCTGGTAATTATCGCCTCTATATGTGCATTGCATAGTGGTAATCCTTAACAAACTGTTTCCTTAGTCTGAATACACTTCTCTGACACTGTACCTGTTCTTGATAGGCTTTCGGGCTCCATATCAATAGAGTGCTTGGGGCCCCATGTAAAACTTGTACTGGTGCCCCAAGCTCCTTTGTTATGTCACTGGCAATAACTCCAAGCACAAACCCCTGTTTCATGTGCAGCATTGTTTTCCAAGTGCAGCTGCCCTCTAAGGTGCACTAGCAGCCCTCCTATGTACAGTAGTCCCCTCTCTTCCCATATGCAGGAGCAAACTATATTTCAAATACAGCAACCCACCCTTGGGCAGCATGGTGGCGTAGTGGCTAGCGCTTTCACCTTGCAGCACTGGGCCCCAATTCTCATCCCAGCCAGGGTGCTATCTGCACAGAGTGTGTATGTTCTCCCCATGTCTGTGTGGGTTTCCTTCAGGCACTCAAGTTTCCTCCCACGCCCCATAAACATACAGATAAGGTAATTGGTTTCCTCCTAAATTGGCCCTAGACTATGATACATACACTACACTTATGATTATGATAGGGATTAGATTGTGAGCCCCTCTGAGGGACAGTTAGTGACAAGATAATTTACTTTGTACAGCGCTATATAAATACTAAATAATAATAATAATAACCCTCTCTGGGTGCACCAGCGCCCTTATCTCTCCCTCCTCTTGTTTCCCCCCATTCCCTTTAGATTGTAAGCTCGCAAGGGCAGGGCTCTCTCCCCCTTTTGTGTCTTGGAAATCATCATACATTTACCATGTTACTTTTATCACTGTCATTACCAATTCTGTATTTTAAATTCTGTATGCTGTATCATTTTTCGTGTTTTGTCACTAATTATGTATCTTGTATATTAGTGTACACCATTGTCTGTATTATGTACCCCATGTTTGTTTCTTACTTTGTACAGCGCCACGGAATAGGTTGGCACTTTATAAATCAATAATAATAATCATCATCATCTCCATTTCTCATGCAGCATTCCATTCCTTGTGTAATATGCCCCAGATTTATATTTTGCCCCAATGCATTTCATTTGTAGCACACCTCATCCATGTGCAGCCACCCCTACTGTATGGACCTTACCCCATGTGCATGGCTTCTGCGGACTGGGATTGGGAAACCAATCGCCCCGGCATGTAATCATCCAGGATATTTTATAGAAACAGAATGTCCTTAAATGGTGCACCACCACATTATGGGTGTCAGGTCCGAGCATTCCTAAATGAACAGTTTCCTGGAAAGTGGATTGGTCGTTATGGGCCAGTTGAATGGCCCCCAAGGTCTCCTGATCTGACCCCTTAGACTTTTATCTTTGGGGTCATCTGAAAGCAATTGCTTAAAAACAAGAAGAGAATCGAGAGCCCAATATGGTGCAGTATTGTCAGGTAAAATGAAGATCAGCAAAAACTCGGTATACAGAGGCGCCAGAGTAGAGTAAAACGTTTTAAAAAACGCTTAAAAGGAGAGGGGGATGTTAAGGTGGACTCACCTCCCTCTTACAAAAAAAGAAAACTCACTTG
The DNA here is from genome assembly GCF_040937935.1 of Hyperolius riggenbachi. Classification (NCBI taxonomy): domain Eukaryota; kingdom Metazoa; phylum Chordata; class Amphibia; order Anura; family Hyperoliidae; genus Hyperolius; species Hyperolius riggenbachi. Next base: position 68,897,241 of record NC_090651.1, on the reverse strand, counting down.
AGTCTCAATAAAATAGAATTGTCAAGTAATTTATTCAACTCCACAAATGCAACGCGTTTCGCGGGCGTGCCCCCGCTTCTTCAGGCAAAAATGGGAGCACAACTCAGTGGGTCAAGCAATAAGTTTGAGCGCCTCTGTGTGTGTCACAGAGGCCCTTTAACTTATTGCTTGACCCACTGAGTTGTGCTTCCATTTTTGCCTGAAGAAGCGGGGTCACGCCCGCGAAACGCATTGCATTTGTGGAGTTGAATAAATTACTTGACAATTCTATTTTATTGAGACTCAAGTGAGTTTTCTTTTTTTGTAAGAGGGAGGTGAGTCCACCTTAACATCCCCCTTTCCTTTTAAGCGGTTTTTAAAACGTTTTACTCTACTCTGGCGCCTCTGTATACCGAGTTTTTGCTGATCTTCTAGTCCACCCTGGGTGGAGGGGTGCATCCCCATCTACTATCTACAGAGAGCGACTTCTTAACCTGAGTGGGGTCAGGTCCTAATGCTCCCCACCTGCATTTAAAGTGGTTGCCTATTGGTAACCCGTGTTTGTGAGTATATATATACATAAAATTGTATTGAACTCTTCATTTTACCTGACAATACTGCACCATATTGGGCTCTCGATTCTCTTCTTGTTTTTAAGCAAGGTAACATGAAGAGTTCAATACAATTTTATGTGTATATACTCACAAACACGGGTTACCCATAGGCAACCACTTTAAATGCAGGTGGGGAGCATTAGGACCTGACCCCACTCAGGTTAAGAAGTCGCTCTCTGTAGATAGTAGATGGGGATGCACCCCTCCACCCAGGGTGGACTAGAAGATCAGCAAAAGCTCGGTATACAGAAGCGCCAGAGTAGAGTAAAATGTTTTAAAAACCGTTTAAAAGCAGAGGGGGATGTTAGGGTGGACTTACCTCCCTCTTACAAAAAAGAAAACTCACTCGAGTCTTGATAAAACAGAATTGACAAATAATTTATTCAACTCCACAAATGCAACGCTTTTCGCGGGCGTGACCCCGCTTCCTCAGGCAAAAATGAGAGCACAACTTAGTGGGTCAAGCCGGATACTGGAAGTCTGTGCTAGCATTTCTCCTGCGGTGTTGCTATCAGTGTGTGAAGCGTGGGAGACGAAGGTTGCATTGACAATCCAACACAATGGGCAGCACATTGAACACATTTTATAAGTGGTCAGAAACGTGTAAATAACTCATGAAAGAATAAAGTTATGTTAAAACCAAGCACACCATTGTTTTTCTTGTGAAATTCCCAATAGGTTTGATGTGTCACATGATCCTCTTCCTATTGAAAAAACATAAGTTGGATTCAAAATGGCCGACTTAAAAATGGCCGCCATGGTCACCACCCATTTTGAAAAGTTTCCCCCTCACATATACTAATGTGCCACAAACAGGAAGTTAATATCACCAACCATTCCCATTTTATTAAGGTGTATCTATATAAATGGCCCATCGTGTACAAGAAAGAGTAGTATCCCAGCTTTCAGCAACACCACTGAATAATGGTTACAGTTCAATGTTCTGCTCTCAATTATGAAGAAAACATTGCAATTCCACAGGTAACATACTCCTCTTTATGATATAGTTGGCAGCCACATTCTGAACATAAAATAATATGTATGCCTGCAGTTCAGCTGTAAATAGCAGTTTCAGGTGTACTGAAATACACATCCCACATTGCCATTATAAGACACTAACGCTGCGTGACTTAACTTTTGTGAAACTAGTGGGCTGTTTTACAAGACAGCTGGAATTGTTGTTGCTAAAATGGTGCAGCAGCCCCAAGCAGTTCATCAGGTTTCACCTGTTAAATAGCACATGGATTCAGTATGGTTATGCAGCTACTCCTATGCTGATCCAGTTATTTTTGGACTTGTTCTGATAAAACTGTCCCAAAACTATTTAATCAGTACAATTCAACAATAAAAATCTGGTCACATGACCAGAAGTTTAAAATTCATGTACTGGGTTTGAGAGTTAACTGTACTGGCATCTTCATGAATTCTCTTGTCTGCCAGCCACATTATTGTGTTGGTCATGGTCAAGTCTCCTTATACCATAGGTGGGTAGGATGCCAAAACAGCTATCTTAAAAGCCCTGCATGCATATTGAGTTGGAGGAAGACCACTACCTCCTTATTTAGACTTTTCTAGTGTCTCCCCTCTGGATTATATACTTCCTCTGGTAGTATAGTAGTCCAGAGATTGGCAGAAAGAAGCATGCTGAGTAAGAGCACCAATTAACGGTACAATATTTAGTGAACAGCTGTATTTTCAATCAGATCATTTAGATTGTATTGCATGAAAGAAGAAGCCGATGGGCCCAAATGCATCCTGATTGATAACATTATCGATCGTTTCTTACTTTTAAATAACTTTTATTTGGAAAAGTGGACATATAAAAACACATATAACAATGCAGAGCGCTAGCGCTAGCTACATGCCTTCCCCCTCCCTTCGCTATCCCGCCCACCACTCCGATCCCCAAGGGCGCAAATACCCAACAGGAAATCCCGCCATGGCGACGATCGGACTGACGTCAGAGGGAGTCCCGATCCACCCCATAGCGCAGCCTGGCGCTGATTGGCCAGGCTGCGCAAGGGGTCTGCGGGGGGGGCTCTTTCGCAGCAGGTAGCGGCGGATCAACAGCGAGCGGAACAAAAGCAAAGTGCTAGCTGCGTGTTTGAAAAAAAATTATGCAAACCGGCCCACCAGAGCCTGAGGAATCCTGCGCGGCGGCTTACCCCGAGCTCAGCTCGGGATAACCGGCAAGGAGGTTAAAGGAATACTGTAGTGGGGTAGGGGGAAAATAAATTGAACTTACCTGGGGCTTCTAATGGTCTCCGCAGACATCCTGTGCCCGCGCAGCCACTCACGGATGTTCCGACTTTGTATTTTAAAAACCCCAAATGCATCTTGCATAAGCAAGCGTTGCTCCCCCCCCCCTTCCCCCTAACCCCCCCCCCCCCCCCCCCGCCCCAAACACACACACAGGAGGGTGGGCTTTTATTACTTCCTGTAGTTGGCTTTAATGAGCATGATTTTAAAACATCTTTACCTAACATACATCTATAAATTCAACTACGGTAGTTGAGTTGAAAATAAAAAAAATGAAATTATCCCAGTGCATGCATTTTCATAATATAACCCTTGAAAATAGAATATGAAAATGGGTGGCAATGAGAAAAAGGTAACTGGAGCAAAAGTAATTATTACCATTGTAAAATAGAGGCTCAATTAAGGAGGTCATTCACGCTGAGCGCTTGTCAGTTCCAAGTGGCGGGTATTTTTATTACGCATTGAATTGCGGGAACAGAGCCTGCAAAATGGAACCCAGCCTGGAATATGGATGAGACTCTATTCTCGAGGATTACGTGGAAAAACCTCGCCACTTGTTCATGCTACACCATTTTAATGCACGTTTAATTTATGAGAGAAAGCAGCGGCAGTCTATAAATTCGGCATGATTTAACATGGCACTTTTGCAGTAAAATTAGAAGGTGATAGCCTTAATAGGACTGCAAAAGTGCTTTGTTTAAGAATTCCTCCAAAAAGAATGGGTCTCGCCTACCAGGCAGCCCGCGTGAAAAGGACAAGACGGCGGAACGGAATTTGTTTAAATGGAAATTGATTTTTTTTCCAAAGGATTTAGGTTATATTTGACTGTTGTGCTGAGGGTCATGATAATATTCTGACAAGTCGATTTATAAATGCGGAACAAATTTAGAAATATTTATCCGCCTGAACTCTCCCTGATCTTCCCATCAACGGGAAATCTGATCTAACCCCAAGAAAGTGAAGCCATTAGGTGTGACTGCAGCAATTATAAGCGATGGAATTTGCAGACTGAGTGGAACCAGAACATGTCAGGGTGTGTCTAATAGGGTGCATACAACCTGTGGCGGAGCTCTCACAGGGCCACATGCCCATTTGTAACAGTCTCTGATTCTGTGGTGGGGGATGTTATGTCTATTTATTGTTTACTCATGGACTCTCTTGTGATCCTCTGAGGAAAGCCCTGCTTAAAAGGCGAAACATGTTAGGGGGAATCTGAAGTGAAAATAAACGTATGATATAATTATGTGTATTTGTAGTACAGCTAAGAAATAAAACATTAGCAGCAGAGGTATGAGTCTAATATTGTTTCCAGTACAGGAAGCGTTAAGAAACTCCAGTTGTTATCTAAGCAAAAGAGCTTACCTGAGCTCCATGACATACAATGTCGCAGAGAGCTCTGTCTTCTGAAGCTTATTATCTCAAGTGTCTGTCACTGTATTTTGTTTTTTTTTTTTTTTTCTGCAGAGTAAAGATCAAAAGTTCATTAGCCTACTCTGAAATAATTTAGAATGCTGAGTGTAGTGTGTAAATTGCAAATATTAGAGAATGATGCAATGTTATAAAAAAAATTATATATAACTGAAAATAAAAATATGAGACTATTTTCTTTGCTACTAATGTTCTATTAATTATCTGTACTACACATACAAGTCATTATATCATATTTTTTTTTTCACTTCAAGGGATACTATAACCCCTAAACCAACCACCCACAATAAATATATGTACCTTATCTCCTTTTTCATCGGATGCATAATCTGCATATATCGCCGCTCTCCATCCCCGTTCTGGCGGTTATTTCCTCCGGAATCCAATATGGCAGCCCGCATCTACTTCCGGGGCATTTATCATTACCCATCAATCGGACACTTCCCTTTAGCGCTGCGCATGAAAGGACGTCATTATCATGCATGCGCAGAAAGTCCTCTCGTGCTCGCGCCCAGTGACAGTGTGCACAGCTTCAGCGTATAGGACCGAGCCAACAGGCAACCGGAGGGGCGGGCGGAGGAGCTGGAGGGGGCGTGCCTGTCTTGAAACGCAGGACTCAAACCAGGAACAGCACTTCTTCTTCCTGGGTTGAAATCTCAGACTTTAAAGTCGGAGATTTCAGAGGAGAATACCGAGGCCACCGGAAGTGCCGTCACATGGACTAACTGGCGAAAAGGTATGTCTCAAGACAGCAAACATACCCCAGTAGTCCATATTGATTTAAAAAACAGGCTTACAGTATCCCTTTCAGTGTCACTTTAAGTATTAGTCGTGTTGTGTCAGCACTCTTGTATCCACATCGTGCTGTCCTTTTGGAGTAGTGCATTTTTCCCATCTGACTATTCTGAGTTAGACGTAGGGGGAATCTGTTTGGGGCATTACAACAAGCATTTAGTGTGGGTGTATGCACAGCCCTATCAAGCACACCCATTTTAGTGGAGGTCCTTTCAGGAAGTGTATCATACATGCTTCTAATCATGCTTCTGATCACTTCTATTTTGCACGAGCCCATTTTATAAAAACAGGAAGCAAGCGGTGAGTAACCTCAGTGAGATCAGTCAAACCAAACAAAGGTTCTAACTGAGGTTCTAACTGATTAGTGCAACTATCAGGGAAGTATACTTTACAGTTGTTAAAGGGTGGTGGGCGGAGAATGATATTTTTTCCTTCTTTCCTCTGATCCAGGGGCTCTCTGGTACTGCCCTGGTAGCCACCTTCACAATGCATAGTAATGCAGAGAAGCAAGTTAAATTACCTGCTTCAGTTCTGGTTCAGTTCCCTTTTCAATGCAATCGATCATTGGTCTTCACCACTAAGCTTCCCAACACTTCCTGCGTGGCGTGCACCTTCTTATGGGAATAGGGGGCAAAATAATGAGCGTACTTGCTATGTGGGGTAGGAGAATAGTGTCCAAAGTTTTTATGGGGAAACGGAGGGTACACTTAATAGTGGGAAAGAGAGAAAAGGTTATGTTGACTGCACTTGTTATCGGGAAAAAGGGAGGAGGGGGGGGGGGGTTAAAATTGCTAAGGGGACAAAAATGGAGGCTGCACTTCTTGTATGACTCTGATGAACACATCGAGAAGGGGGGAATAATTTGAGAGGAGGAGTGGGGGGGGGGGGGGGTTGATTAGCAGTTAGGCTTCTTCTAACTTTCCCTCATTTTATCCAAAATTTAAATTAAAAACTTATAAGGTAAGGGGCGACCACATAAAATCGGTAGAAACAGGATAAAAAGAAGTAAGTGTTGGATTACTTCCAACACAACATTTCTGGACACTTCAAGCTAAATGTATTAGAACTATGCGCTGTTCTAATACATTTTACTTGAAGCATGTGGTCATGTTGTGTCAGAGGTAAGCCAACACCAACTTCCTTTTCAATCCATTTTACCTATTTTATATTTTACATATTGGATGCCTTCTACCTTATCAGTTCTTGTCACCTCTGTTAGGAGGTCAAATTTTATGGGTTTTTTTGCACAATTATTTTTGTAGAGTGACCAACCTCCCAAACAGGTCCAGCAAAGGTCCAGTGGGGGCGGTACCCCCCTACACGCAGAGTGGGTAGTTGCTTTTCTAGGCAACCCAGGTTTGTGAGTACAGAGGTGCTATATCTAATTTATATTCATTACAGAGAATACTACACTATATTGGGCTGCTGGTGTCCCTGTGCTCTTCTTAGGCCTCCTATATCTCTGTGTTAAAACAAAAAACATTTCTCCTTGACCTGCACTTTAAATTGCCTCCTAAGTGCACAAGTGTCAACAGTCAATATGATTGCAGTTGTAGCTCACATCTATGCATTTGAAAATACAGCATTTAAAAGAAGAAGTTCTGCACAGGTTACTGAGCAGACAACAGGGAGGTCATGCCTGAATGCCGCACTCCTCTGCCGATTAAGCAAGGCTCTGCCAGGCATTAAATCAACTTTCTGTATCACAAGGAAAAGGACATTTATTAGTTACCCAATAATGACAAGACACCCGTGCGGAACCAGTTTAATTGAATTATTTATATCGCATTTTACTGCGCCATAATCACTGTTCCAAGGGAGGGAGACGGCTGCGAAAGCGAGAACAATTTAGAGCTCTGTCACACCGCTCCAAATTCCCGTGCAGGCCCGCACCAGCCATGCCAATGATATATCTGAGCAGGCGGACCACAATTACCGATGCTGTGACAGCCCAGCACAGAAAGTGGTACATCAGGTGGCATTTGTGTCACTGGTCCATTCTAATTCAAGAGAGATGGAACAGCACCTCTGCAATTCTCTGTGGGTATGCGGGAACCAACCCTTTGTACCAACAGGGTTAAGTCCCGTCTTGTTTGGAGATAATGGTCCGCACCACATCCAAGTATAAATCAGCTTTATTGAAGATCCATAAAATGTTGTGAAGCAGCTACAACCCGCTGTTTCGGGTTACATGCCCTTTTACAAGATGCTCGGCAAGTGCTGCTTTATTAAAACCACATAATAGTATGCAATAAAAAAGCTTAAAAGCAGAAACTCACATGCGGGGTACGTGCAGTGGGAACCCTGGTACCAAAACAGCGCATGGGTGTTAAGCAAACAACAGAATGTCTAAAAGGTGCTGCCCGTCTTTCCCAACATGTAACGAACATGAAATAAAAATATCTCCTCACTGAAAACACATTGTCAAGTCCCTTTAAAGCCTCTTGTATAATTCCTGTTTCTGCTGTGTTCTTAATTGCGGAATTACACAACGTCCTGACTCATTACACACATAGTCCAGACGTTCAATAAAAAAATCATCCCCATTTGCACAATTCAGGACCCTGGAGAGCAGCAGAAATTAAACGCTGATTTGATGTTTTCTCTTTATCTGTGTCACTTGTTTTAACAAAATAAAATGCTCAAACAATATGAGGCGGGAAGGGGACAGGAAATCGATGAGAAGAGACAGGGATGTTCCTCGGAGGGGAATACAATTTGGAGGTCCAGGAGGAGATGTGATGGACTTTATAAACATCCCACTGCTTGGCTTGCTGATAAGTTTTTAATCTTGAAATAAAGTCTGCAGGTACTTGTGTGTCTGGTGTATGGAAACGTTTAATAATGTGAGGCAGACATCTCTGAGCTGAGTAAAAATTGATGAAGTTCACCAAGCTCTATGGCAAATAAGAGTACAACTCTGCTTTCAAAGCCATGCCAAATCTACACTACACAAAGCGTTTTGTAATTTAACGTTACTACAAATTAGTCTTCCATTATAATTGGCAGTAAGTTCAGATTTCGAGTAAAAAAAAAACACTACCAAATTGCCATTATTATTATTATTTACTATTTATATAGCACCGACATCTTCTGCAGCACTGTACAGAGTATATTGTCTTATCACTTGACTGTCCCTCAGAGGGGCTCACAATCTAATCCCTACCACAGTCCTATGTCTAAGATCATCAGAAGAAAGAAAAAGTTTCATCAGGCACTGCAGTTGATTCAGATTTAATTGTGTTTTCAACACCGTTTCACACGGTGGTGCTTCTTCCAAGGCTGATTCACGCCAATACACAAAAATTCACAGGTTTTTATTTCCCGTGTCACCTGTTGGGGGCGGGTACGCGATGACGTACGCGTTCTGGCCGTATGCGTAAAGACGTATGTGTCGACCAGACATGCACGCGTCCAATAGGAAGCGTGTTCCCGAATGCATACCAAGCTACGCGTTAGCGTGGACCATGTGTACCACAGTGGGAGGCACGCTGGCGCGTAACTTTGTACGCTTGCAATCAAGAAAAGAGGCGTATTCACCATCTTAAAGGAGTACATTACTCCTGTTGCAAATTGGTAGCATAAATAGCCGTTTGAATGGCTGTGAAAAAATACAGTGACTTAAACGTGCATGTGGAACGTGAAGACTGCATAAAAACGCGTGGTGGGAGAGATAGCTGAAGGACATCACAGGAAGATATTGTAGGAGACATCAATCTTCCTTACAAACAAGGTTACATAAATTTGTATTACAAATATTACATTTTAAACATTTTAAAGAGAACCCGAGGTGTGTTTAAAGAATGTTATCTGCATACAGAGGCTGGATCTGCCTATACAGCCCAGCCTCTGTTGCTATCCCAAACCCCACTAAGGTCCCCCTGCACTCTGCAATCCCTCATAAATCACAGCCGTGCTGTGAGGCTGTGTTTACATCTGTAGTGTCAGTCTCAGCTGCTCCCCCGCCTCCTGCATAGCTCCGGTCCCTGCCCCGTCCCTTCCCTCCAATCAGCAGGGAGGGAAGGGATGCAGGCGGGGACTGGAGTTCTGCAGGAGGCAGGGAGAGCAGAAGACTGACACTAGAGAGATAAACACAGCCAGCTCTGACAAGCTGTTTGTCAGCAGCATGGCTGTGATTTATGAGGGATTGCAGAGTGCAGGGGGACCTTAGGGGGGTTTGGGATAGCAACAGAGGCTGGGCTGTATAGGCAGATCCAGCCTCTCTATGCAAATAATATTCTTCAAACCCACCTTGGGTTCTCTTTAAATAACACTACAAATTTGAACAGTAAATATAATCTCATATGCAAAATTAGCTGTGACTATGCTAATCATTATGGTCGTTGAAACCTAATGGGCCGAGAGCTTCACTCCTGATAATCAAGAGTGACTCCTTATTTAATAAGAGGCGGGAGCGATCTCCTCCTCTTTTAGGGATCATGACTTGTGCTAACCCACAAAATCTCAGAACATCTGGGTTGCTGCCATGTACCTGTCGGACATGGTTTATCATTCTTGTGGCCCCTTTACTGTTGTCAATGAAATGCCAGTGTCCCTGTATTCTCTCTATTAGGGGGAGAGTGGTTTTACCAATGTAAAATCGGCCACAAGGGCACCACAGAGCGTAAACTACGAATTTGGTATTGCAAGTTATCAAACCACGCACTGTCCACTGCAATGCGCCTACACGATAAAACGTGCCGGTCTGCATAAATTGGCAGTGGGAGAAAAATTGACATCTGTGGTTGCCCTTTGGCCAACATTTTTGTAGCCAGTTTTCAGCGGGATTCAGAGCGCTCCCACTCCTGGTGACATGGTCACAGACAGTGGATGTGCGTCTGAATACCACTAATGGGGATGGAGGAAGCAAAGTTTTCAGGATGGGGTCCCTAACTAATATTGACCAGTTCTTCTTAATAACATTTCCTACCGCAATCCTGCGTAGGTGCACTAGAGGCTCTCCATTCGGGTTAAGGCGAAAATAGCTGAACCCGATTGGATCCGCTCTACTGCGCAGACGTAAGTCGTTTGCAACTGCGCAGTAAACCCCAGAGGGCTTTTTTTAAGTACAGGTTCTAGGCCTGAACGATTTTAGGAAAAAATTGAATTGAGCGATTTCTGTCCGAAATTGCGATTTCGATTTGATTCATGATTTCCTTCAAATCAAGCTTTTTTCCCCTCTCTGCCTGATTGTTCCTCCTCTGTCCCCCTGTCTCTCTTTGTGCCCCCTTTGCCTCTTTATGCCTCCTCTGGGTCTCTCTCTTGTCCCCTCTGTGTCTCCGTGTCCGCTCTGTTTCTCTCTGCGCCCACACTGTGTCTCTCTGTGCCTCCTCTGTCCCCCAAGCTGCATCAGTTCTGGACATAGCTTCCTGCACAAGCCCAGCGATGCCTGTCAATCCACTTTGCCTCTTGCAGGCTCTAATGCATGGAATACATCCTGTATGTCTTGTGACATACAGGAATCCGGAGTTTTACCAAGCACAAGAGCCAGCAGACGTCTATAGAGGACGGACAGTGTTGGCCTCGTGTGGAAGGTATGTCCAATGCTGCGGGCCGCACGTGCCGGGACTTTGGGGATGTTCAAAGCCGCTTCTTCAAACTTCCCCAAGTGGAAATGACGTGATCACGATAATCACCACTTTGACGATTCCGAAATTGTGATCTTGGTCATCGCGATTTCGGTTTAAATTCGATTTATCTTTCAGGCCTAACAGGTTCTCTTTAAGTCTTACACATTCAATGTTAACTGCTGAAGATGGGAAGGTGTGCAGGCATGTTTAAATAACATCTAGATAGATAATGGCATCTGGCCCAGATGGAATCCACCTACTGTACTAAAGTAATTGCGTTCATTTCACTTTCTGTGACTTACAAAGAACACAAACTTCATGTGGAGGAAAGGAGATTTGATCACCAGTTTAGAGAGGAGTACTTCAGAGTAACGGTGGTTAAGATGTGAAATCTCCTACCCCAGGGAGTAGATTCTATATCTGCATTTAAAACAGGCTTGGATATTTTCTTATCGTGGAAGGGCATATACAGCTATAATTATTACACAGTATGATTAGCGAATTAGATCTAAAAGACTGGCTACAGATGACTTTTTTCCAATTACTTTTCCTATATAGAAAAGAAAATATCAGAATTGGAAAATATAGACCTGTATCGTAAGTTTAACATCATTCATTTTTAAACTGTGGCAAGTTATCCCAAGGGATGCAATGCAAAAACTACATACCACAGAATAATCTACTTTCACATAGTCAACATTAGTTTACTAAAAATAGCTCTTCCCTGACCAATACTCTCTGCTTTTAGGAAGTGATAAATGCACATTTAAATACTCGGAAAACAACAAAGTTCAATTGGACTTTGCAAAAACATTTGACACTTCTCCACAATAGCCTGGTGCAGAAGATGCAAGGACTAGAGAAAAATGTATGTATGTGGGTAGAGAACTGGCTAAAGGACAGATGGCAAAGAGTAGTAGCAAATTGACCTAGAAGATGAAATAGAAAGTACTGTTTGCAAATGATACAAAATTATGTAGAATTATCAACACTCAGCAGGATAGTGACATACTAGATGGATCTTGATAAAATAGCTATATGGGCAGAAAAGTGGCAGATGGATGAAGTTTAATGTCACTAAATTTAAGGTCATGCACCTTGGCTGAGCCAATGGCATAACACCATACAAACTAAACGAGATACAGCTGGGAATATCGGACTTGGAGAAGGACTTGGCAATACAAACTAAAGTGAACCGTTTTGTTTTTTAAAAAGTTAGATAATTATCCAGCTAAAGGGTTCAGAGGTTTCCTACGTCCTCCTTGCCCCCACCGTTACCAAGCATAGACTGTCTAAACATATCCAAGAACTGCTTTTTGAATATGTTCTCTTGGCCGCGCTCCCCACCATATATGAGTGCAGCCATACTTTGTTTGCGTAAGTATGGCTGCGCCTGCACATTATGCTGAAGCCGCTCGCCCATGAGCGTCTCTGTGCTACAGACGCAGGCGCAATACGACTGCACTCATACCCAAAGAGGAGGACGGCCGCAAACTTTCAGAGGGTTCTGTGCAGCAAAAGTGGCCTTAGGAGGGAAGCCTCTGGAGGTGGTAAGTATCAAACCTTTTATTTTAAAACTGCCTCGGATTTGCTTAAAGGGGAACTGAAGAGAGAGGTATATGGAGGCTGTCATGTTTATTTCCTTTTAGACAATACCAGTTGCCTGGCAGCCCTGCTGATCCTCTGCCTCTAATACTATTAGCCATAGCCCCTGAACAAGCATGCAGCAGATCAGGTGTTTCAGTGGTTCAGACTTATAAGTCTGATCTGACAAGACTAGCTGCATGCTTGTTTCTGGTTTTAATCAGATACTACTGCAGAGAAATAGACCAGCAGGGCCGCCAGGTAACTGGTATTGATTAAAAGGAAATAAACATAACAGCCTCCATATACCTCTCTCTTCAGTTCCCCTTTAAAGCAAACCTTTCAAAGCCAAGCTGCAGCAGCTAAAGCAAGCAACATTTTCTAATGCACGAAAAGGGAAATAAAAAAATGTGACACTAGTATAACAGTGCCCTTGTATAAATCACTTGCAACTGTGCATCTGGAATAGAGAATATAGTCTTGGGCACCACACTACACAAAACATACTGATCAACAGGCATCTAAATTAATCAGAGCTATGGAAGGTCTCACTTACCAAGAAAAATTAGATAAACTGGGCTTTGAAGCTTTGAAAAATAACAACTTGGAGGCAATCATATTCATATGTATAAATACATCTGAAAGCAATATAAAAACTTGGAAAATCATCTTTAATTTGTACAAAGGACATGTGTATGGAGGAAAGGTGATTTTTTTTTACGTTTAGAAAGGTGTTCTTCACATTTAAACGGTTTAAGATAGTAGATATCTTACCATGAGGAGTAGTTCTCCCAGATTCTATACCTATATTTAAAATGGGCTTACCGTATATCCTTGGCTATAAGTCGAGAAATTTAGGACTGATTCACTAAAGCAAAGTATGGGGGTCACCTTATACACGAGTCAGACCTACATTTCTGACTCATAGCCGGGGAACCTGTGTCTCCTGTTACTTACTGCAGAGTGAGCCACAACGGAAGCCTTTCAGCGCCGGGTTCTGTGTCCTAACTTCCTTCAACATGCTTATTTTGTCCTGCTTCAGCTTCCACCTCTCGCTGTACCCGTTGCGAGCCGTGATGGAAGCCACCTATCTGTCAATGCCGGGTTCCAGTTTATTGTGACCTTCTGTCGCGTCCTATGCGCTCACGCTAGCGTGATCAGTGTCCCTCCGGGTGCCATGACCTCGGCAGCTGGAGGGGTACTGATCATGCTAGTGTGAGCGCATAGGATGTGTGTGCAGCGGGCCCTGAAACCTCGGCCAGCGAACTGCTGGGGAGATCAAGTTGGCCAATTGCTGGGCAAGAACATTGTTCTTCCCTCACCCTGCCCACCACATGATGGCACTTGCTCACCGCTCTGTCAGCAACAGAAGACATCGCTAGCCTGGAGGATAGTGAAGCATCTGTACAGTGTCAGCCCCACACTGTCATTTGAGGGATCATCCACTATCCCTTGCTGGTTACTTTCCGCATGTGTGTATGAGGATAAAGACTATATGCTATATAAAGTGCTGCGGAAGATGTCAGTGCTATATGAATACTAAATAAATATTGTAATAGATTTATTAAATGTAATAACTGTGCTCATAGAGCACTGAGTGAACCGCAAATATTACACATACGTATTACACATACGGGCATACATACGTAAAAACATATATGGCACATGTTTTACTATACTGTACATAACACACATTTAAACAAATCAGGGATGACACACACCTGCATACCTATAGATCTCACCTACCGGTACAAGCCTGCGTATACAACACATGGGCTCACAACTATTCTAACGTATTCAGCCAAGCAGACGTCTATAATTACATGCAAAAGGTCAAATCAGCTCCCAGATTTGTCTAAGGCTCTTGAATTCCACAGCACTTCTGTATCCCTGAGCTACAGTGTAATTATATCTTATTAAACCACAACAGGTTCCTAATGTATGGGCAAAGCTTTAGTCATGCATGAACGTATTTCATCAGCCCAAATGTTGCCAGTGGATATTTTCTCGGCGCGTTTACTTATCGAGGAAGGAAAACACAAAATATAAATAGAATTCTGAAGCCATTCACTGGAATCAAGGAGAAAGCTGGTGGCTGTTTTAAAGAGAACGTTCGTGTAAGATCCATCACTGAGAAGAAAACATAAAGCAGCAGGAACATAAATGTATAGGAACCATAAAGAGAACCAGTTACAAATTAGGCGTTTGTAATAGCCTGGAAATAAGTTTAATCTACTCGGAACAAGCTTTGTTTTGTTCTTTCATTTTACAGTTTTTTTTAATTTTCTGCTTTTAGGGACTGGAGTTTGATCGCCCAGCAAGCTCATGGTAAACCAGAACGACTAGGAGTGTGCAAGGGGCTGAAAGAGATCAAAAAGCCTGCAAACTAAAATCCTATGCAAAACAAAAGTATATTTGCAAATATTCAGGTTGGAGTGAGCTTTGAGGTGTCCCACAAGGCATGACTGCTGAATATGCAAATCATCTCTTTGCTAAACAAACCTCCAGAACCGCTGGAATGCAATGATGTGTCAATTAATATTACAGAGTCTTAATATTACAGAGCCAAACTAACCCAACATGCATACAGACTGTTTCGGAATGATTGATCCTCAGAAAAGACTTGATAAACTGTTATAAGGCTTTCTATTGCACTGCCTGAGCTTAGTGGTTGTGACCAGAATGATCCTTGGCTCATCACTATGAAGAAAACCGTCACTTTGGTTTTCATGTATAACGTACCAATTTTGCCACCTCCATGTAGTATGAAAGTATACCTACATAATCTGCTCATAGTATTCAAAATATGTTGACACTCAAACTATATGGAGGTGGTAAAATTGGTCAAACATTGGCCAATCAGGATTGAAGGTGTATACCAGGCGCCCATGGCAGTGCAGCTACAGTCTAATTAGACGTGTAATTGGACCGGGTCGGTGGCGGGGAATGGAGGATCATAGGAGGACGGCGTGGGACATGACAGCTGCAGGGGGCCGATAGAAGCCCTAGGTAAGTGTTGGTTTTTGTTTTTTTAACACCACCAAAGAACCCCTTTAAGTCAAACTCATGATAAGCTGAGTTAGGGGATTAAGGGCCCTTTAAACATGTTAAACATATATCTTATCAGACAGCTTTGGATGGCAGTTTTGGAATGATAACTGTACAGACACAATCACGAGTTCCCATCTGAGCACAGTGTTCTGCATTATGGAGAGGAGGGTAAGTAGGAATGAGCTGATGGCGCCTGTGGCAGTCTACACAAATAGTAATATAGCATGTCTGATCACTGAGTTGTTGGCGGATGCCAGGGGATACCTGCACACACCTAGAAAAGGCAATTGATAGTCTTAGTGGACCCAAGTAGCAAGTGTGTCTTGGGCCTTTCCTTCACTTTTGTGCTCTAAGGACAACAGTAGGATTTTCATACTCTCCTCACTTCCTGTTCTGACAAGCACAGTCACTAGACCAGGAATTGAGGGCCAATCTCTCCAGAGGGAAGACAGAGAATAATAAAAATAATACATCTTTGGCTGTCTACCCTAGAACTTCCAATACAAATACCAGATTAACAAATGTAATACCACAAACAATCCTGATATGAAATGTCAGGTAACTACTCAAAATCTGATTTGCAAGGGAACACAATGCTATGCTAGTACAAGAAGAGTAAACTATAAAAATTTACTTTTATTAAAACATACACCTCCTATACAGTACCAGTGAATTACAGGTCTAGAGGGGACAGAAGCCCCTACTTTTTACAGGGGCAAAACACCAGGGGCAAAACACAAGGGGCTTGATTCACTAAGACAAATAGCATGCCTTATCAGAGTTAACATGCCTTATCAGAGTGCTACACACTTATGCCTGCTAATTGGCAATGACGAGAGCTTCACTTGTCCTGCCCTGAGCCCCTGTGGGTCCAATCACTTTAAAGGACATTATCCACTTACCCCTGGCATCCGTCCTGTACCCTCGCCACAGCTCCGTTGGCTCCTAGTCCCCTCAGGTGGAGAAGCCGACCTTGCCAGGTCGGCTTCCTCTGCGCTCCAGCGTGCGGTTTACTGGTCGCAACTGAAGTCTGAGTAGTTCTGCGCCTGTGCTGAACAGTCCAGATGACGTCAGTGCGACTGAGAGCCGCTCACGCAGGTGCAGTAGGAATCCTGCACCGGAGGGGGCCCAGGACCACCAGCTGTGAGCGGAGCTGCGGCGAGGGCACAGAATGGCTGACAGGAGCCCCAGGTAAGTGTTTTTTTTATTTTTAAATTTATCAGACCTTTCCTTTAAAGAAGCAAAACTTGATTCCTTTTTTAAACGAAAACAATAAATACAAAAGATTTGTACTGGGATTACATCATATTTTAAAGAATATGGATTTGCACTTTAATTTCAGTAGATTGCTATGGAGACGCACACCAAACTTTTTGAACATCCAAATTCAACATGATTTTCCCGATGCCTTCATTTGGTAAGGCAGCCAGTGTGGTTGATTTTAGAACGTGGTCCCTAGACTTCGTTTTTTTCCGCCAGAAGGGCTATTTCTTCAGAAACTACACTGGGATCACATTATGCAGCTAGTTTCAATACAAATAACACTTAGCGGCATTCAAAGTGTCCCCCCAAGGAGAAGGCCAACTTAAAATCACAACAGGACAGCGCCACTGCGGGGGTCACACCGCTGATTACGCAGTGCACAAGTCTGCTCTGATCAGAAAGAGTCATTTCCTTGAGAGTCATCTGCTAGAATTAAATCACTCAATGTGGCCATTTCCACTCCACAGCAATAATTAGAGTTATTGCAGTAATTCAGTGACAACAGTACGCAGAGAGGAATCCCTCCACCAGTGCTGGTGATTACAGTGGGAGGAAAAGTGCCGTGCGGAATGGCAATGCCTCTGTGCAACATGTCTCTCTGCTAATTGCATTCCACTTTACATTTATTTATATGCTGTATACCAGGCCTAGATAATCGGCCAATTTACACATCCTTTTGAACTGCATTACAGGAAATGTGGAGAGACATTCTGTGTAAATGCAGCAGCCACAGGTGATATCAACCAGCATATTGTCCTAATGTTATAGATCTCAGAGCAGGAAAACGACCCTTGTGGAAATGGCCAGACGTAGCAACCTACACAGATGGGGCTAGACACAAACAATTATATATATGTGTGTCTATGGGCATATTATACAAACACAGGAAAACACCACCACAGTGATCAGCCACAACATATCTTCTTACACCTGTAAAAAAGTGAATTGCATTAACCACTTGGGTACCATAGGCTCCTGCCCCTTTAAACAATATGAGCCAATGAGATTGGCTCTTAGTGATCACGGGGTCAAGACCCAATGAAATTGGCTCTTGACTGGGCCACAGAGCTTTGCTGTGATACCGCCAGCAGGGCAAGTGGGCTGCGGCAGCGGGCTAATTGAAATCTACGCCCTGGTAGGGATAACAGGTCCCAAGCAGGGCTTAGATTTCAATTAGAAGGGTCCAGAAGCAGTTAAAGCATCACAATCATGAAAATTTGTAAAATGTACACTACATATAAATACAAACATATAAGACAAAAATTAGAATGCACAATAAGTTACCTTTTTCCTGTATTGCTGCCACTTACAACAACATCTGACAGATCTGACAGGATTTGGATTTGTCCATCCTCTTGTAGGGGATTCTCAGTGTTTCATTTATTTTTTTAAAAAGTGTTCCCTGGATAGGATGCCAGCCAGCCTCATTTGCAAATTATTTTGGCAGTTGTACTGAGCAACAGCCATTCGGTAAGTGCTTTTGAAATTAAAGAAAACCCAGGCAATCCTCCATGAAGAGATGGACTAGTCCACAACCTGTTATATTTTTACCATCTACTGTAAGTGACAGGAACACAACTAACAAGACATGTGCATGTTTTTCTTGGACAAAAGGACATCTTATATGTATGTATTTTAACATTTTTCACGACAGTAGTGTTTTAAGTACCGTAGTAGGTAAACAGTCAATTCATGAAAGTGATTTTATTGGAAGCACTTGAAATAGGCAAGTGTAAAAATGTGAGCAGCTTTATTAACAACCAAACTGTGACAACAACTGGGTCACAGCAGCTCCCAAATGGGTATTCCCATTACACAGTGATTAGTACCTACAGAAAGAGATCTAAGGAAGGAAAACTATTGACAAAGTCATGGGTCCCTGAGGCTCCCTGATGAGTGTGTGGAGAGCAGCCTAGGTTGTCTGATTCAATACCACAGAAAAGCTTCTGTAGGACAACATTCTAGAAATCTTAATGCTGGCCTTGAGAGAGGTGTCAGAACACACAGTGCATCATAGCTAGTTGCATATGGGGCTGAGAACATACAGATTAGCCATGCTGATCCTTGTCTACCATCGAAAGTGTCTACAGTGGGCATGTGAGCTTCAGAACTGTACTGCATAGCAATGAAAGAAGGGGGCCCAGTCTGATGACCAGGGCTGTGAAGTTGGTACAAAAATGTTCTGACTCCAACTCTGACTCCTCAGTTTATGAAACCACCGACTCCTACTCTGACTCCGGGTTCCCAACATGGCTCAGACTCCGACTCCTTAGTCTAATACTTACCAGGGCTGTGGATTTTGTACAAAATCACCCGACTCTGACTCCTTAGTTTATGAAATCACCAACTCCGACTCCAATTCCGACTCCGGGTACCCAAAATTGCTCCGACTCTGACTCTTCGACTCCGACTCCACAGCCCTGCTGATAAGTCCCATTTTTAATGGCCTCCAAATTCTCTGATTCTTAAATCTGATCGAGCATATGTGGGAAATGCTGCAAAAACAAGTCCGAGCTATAAAGGCTCCAACTTTCAACTCACAGCACGTAATAGACAACTGAAGTGAAAGGGATATGGAGGCTGCCCTATTTATTTCCTTTTAAACAATAACCATTGCCTGGCATCCTGCTGATCTTTCATGCATCAGTGGCATCTGAATCACACACCTGAAACAAGCATGCTGCAAATCAAGTAAGACTTTGGTCAAACTGATCAAACATCTGATCTGCATGCTTGTTCGGGGTCTATAGCTAAAAGTATTAGAGGCAGAGGATCAGCAGGATAGCCAGGCAATGCAGAAAATAAATATGGCAGCCTCCATGTCAGCAATCATGTGGATTTTATGCCTCAATGGGTCAGAGCTGTATAGGCATTCTACTCAACATTAAGAGGGTGGTTTAAATGTTTCAGTTGATGGGCATATAATATAACGTGTTGATTGTGGGTGGTGCTTACATGCAACAGGTGTAACAAGAAAGCATGAAGGCAGAATATAAGCCCTTCAGGCAAGGAAAAACTACCCAAGATCATGAGACAAGTGAATACTAAAGAGTGAAATTAATGCATTGGCTAGCAGAGTTGAATACTCCAAAAATGCCTGAGCTCAATGGAGGAAAGGAAAACTCTGTCAGGCCAACATGTGATTTATAAAGTATCAATGTTTTTTGCCCTTGTTTTAGATCGGAAGTACATAAAGACAAATTAGTGGACATAAATTGTGTTTTACTACTCAGATATATCTTCCCCAAACTGCATACATGAGGAAGCAAAACTATTCAATAATACATATCGGAGTAAATTAGAGAAAAAATCTGCTTCCTCGAGATGCTGTAATTTTTTTCTATTGATAAATTATTAAGTGTCCCTGTATTTCTCTCTGTCCTTTGTGCAGTCTGGTTATATACTGCTGTATTATTATACATTGCTATAGGCATGAAATATTGACTCACCATACAATGCATACAATGACTTAAAGGACAACTGAAGTGAGAGGTATATGGAGGCTGCTATATTTATTTCCTTCTAAGCAATACCAGTTGCCTGGCAGCCCTGCTGATCTATTTGGTTGCAGTAGTGTCTGAATAACACCAGAAAAAAATCATGCAGCTAATCTTGTCAGATCTTACAATAATGTCAGAAACACCTGATTTGCTGATCTGCTGCATTGTAAAAATTAAGCCCTTTTTTGCGTGGGGACAGCGGACAAACGGAACAAACGAAAGGACAAAAATCAAACGCCAGGCTGAATGTGCAGGAGGTAAGTATTTTTACTTCTTTAGGATCCGTGGTACGCATATCCACGCCCCTGTATACTTCACGTGCGGATCAGGGGCATAGATATGCGTCCTGTTAACTTACCGCCGCGTTCACGATCCCCACACTGTTTTTGTTCGCCTCACCATTGCAATCAACTCCATCTGTGATCGGTGTATGAGAATCAGCTGTTCTCAATCCCGATCACTGTGCCTGTGTCTTCAGAGAGCTTGCAGCAAGGAGACGCAAGCTCTCTCATTTAAAACACACTCAACAAAGATTTCCATGTTTCTATTAATAGAGCATGTTCTCAGTAGCATCATTTTGTGGTCAAAAAGTAAAAATACACCCAATTACACCACTATACTATTGTTATATAGAAATTATTATTTTTTAACCCCTTCCATCCCTGTCCCATAGTTACCAAAATAAAACACTAAAAAATGTACATCATTTTTTTTTTTCATAAATAGTTACCTTAGGGACTTTTCTAATATGTATGCCATGAGGGTACATTACTGTTAATTTTGCAAAGTGAAATAGTACTGAAAATCCCTAAATGGAAAAAATACATCTTTATTTCCAGATAAAATATTATCGCCATACATTGGACTAGGGACACGATTTAAACGTTGTAATAATCGGGACAAATAGGCAAACTAAATGTGTGTTTTTTATGTATGGAAGCACATTTTATTTTTAAGCTATAATGACTGAAAACTGAGAAATAATGATTTTTTTTTCTTTTTTCTCTTATTTTTCCCTTTACAATGCATATAAAATAAAACAATTCTCAGCAAAAAGTATCACCCAAAGAAAGCCTAATTTGTGGAGAAAAAAACAATATATAGATTATTTCAGTGTGATAAGGAACAATAAAGTTATCGCTGAATGAATGAAAATTGTTTTGGTTTTTAAGGGAAAAAACCTGTGATCCTGAAGTGGCTAAAATATATGTGTACCTGGGCAATAAAATGCACAAATGGCTTCCAACCACATGCGCAAAGAAAACAAGCAGCTGTAGGAAGCGCTCCTCCCTTTGTTTTTGGCAAATTACATCCTCCGTTTTTCGCAAGTAGAGGGGCGGGACTTGGTACATCTGTGACACACACACACATGCTGTACTTATATGCCTAGGTACATTTACCTGCTCAGTATTACTTAGTTTTAGGTTTGGCATTGACATTTAGCTTCTCCTGCTCAAACTTTTTCTCCCTCCGTCCCCGCTTCCTCCTTTCATTCTAGCTTGGATGTCATTTCCTATTATGCTGGAAGGACATAATCATATATAATAACATGATAACAGTTTCACAAGTCAGCCTTTTAAATGTTAACCAGCCAGGTAAAATTCTGGTGCAGGCTTTGATATCTGATGATAAGATTAAAAATATATATCCCGGCTTTTACAAAAAAAAAAAAAAAAAAGATGAAAATGAAGAATAAAAGGATTTAATTTCGTTTGTCAGCCGCAGGCAAAATACATAAATGATTAACGTGACAGTGTTTATGATAATTACATTGTGCAGTCAGGATCAGCAGGTTGTCAGACCTCTGCAGTTACATGATGTGCACAGTAACCTCGGCTCAACACCTGCTCCAATACTGCTTCTTTTTTAGAATCACAGCTGGACTCAGAAAAATATAGGTATCAGTGTAACACCAAGCAACCCATTTCATTCTCATCCAAGTTGGTCAATCAAAGCAAACATGAAACCTACTGTAAGTCAGAGTATGGAGACTCAAAGAAAGGTTTTAATTCATGGTTGTGCCTTAAAGTGTACCAGAGGGACATGTGACTTGATGAGATAAGCATGTGTATGTACAGTGCAAAACATATAAATAAACAGGCTGTTTTACTTATTGTATTTTTCTGCCTGAAAAAGTAATTTTTTAGGCATGGAAGTGACAACTTCTGTCTTGTCTGTACCTTGTCCGGAATATAGTAAACATCACTGATAAGCAAATTGCAGCCATAAAAGTTTTCCTGGCAGAATACAACTTGTGAGAACAGAGGGAGATAGAAAAAGGTCAATAGCCCATGTATTTTCCTTTAAGAACACTTTCTTTTTTTAAACTTTGTTTTTATTGTTTTCAACAATTAACAGAAAGCAAAGAAATAGCATTGTCTATTATACAATAATGACAACATAGAACAGCGTCCATGACATTATATCCAATATAACTGGAGAAACAGCAGCCCCCTATGGAGGGGTTTAAGATGTTTAAGAACACTTTCATTGAAGGGCCACTGAGCAGAGACAACAAACCATTCAATGTACTTTGTAAATGTTTAAATATAAAATAAGTGAAAGAGGTGGAGAAAAGGAGGTGATGGGAGGGTGATAGGAGGGAACAGCATGGCAAGCCTACTGATTCCTGTCTGAAAATTAGATTTTAGCCAAAAATCACATTTTTCAAAGAGTGCTTATAGGGAGTGAGAACAAGAAGAGGAACCAGCAAGGCACAGAGGTAAGTAGATCCAGCATAAACATACTTCTATGGTTACCTTAGGTAGCTTTGCCTCGGGTCAGGTGTCCTTTAAAGTGGACCCAAATTAAAAATACAAGATTTCAGAAATAAAATCTATTTTCTAAATTATAATAATAAATAGCAGCCTTTTTTCAGCTACAGGATGACAAAAATAAAATAGTTTACATTTATTGGAGGAACCCCTCACTTCCTTTCATATTGCCGGAACAGAATCCGGCAGACTGGTGGAGTAAGTGGTGTCCAGCAAAGGAGGAATTGCTAATCGCTGCCACCTGTATAATCCTAGTTATGAAAAGAGAAGGGTGAAAAGCATGCACTGAAATGCTCATAGGCTTGAAGGAGTGTTTATTTATCTTTGTATGTGTCAGAGTGGTGCAACTAAATATTGTGAATTAAAAAAAATGTTTGGTTTGGGTCCGCTTTAAGCTCCCTAAACAAACTTTGCATTATTGTTTACAGAACCAATAATTAAGGATCACTTTATGTGTAGGTTGTTATATAATCACTGTACAGACATGATGCCTAGCTTCCAGCTAAGTAGCTTGCTCTGCTGTACAGACAGTGAAGGTAGCTTTGAGCTGTTCCCTGCTCCAGGAAGGTAAAAAAAAAAAAACCTCCTGCTGCTACAGCGGTTGTCTGGCACGAACACCCCCTCCTGCTAAATCACTGGAGGAGAGCTAGCAATGTCAGGGGACACCTATACACACTGCATTCCTTTTGCATGCAAGGTGGATCTATGCCCAGGAAAGTACAATGGGCTGTATCTTTCTCATTTATTGGTAGTGGCCACATTTAGTTTTTTGGAACAAGTACTGTAATGTTTTAGTAAAGGCTGATTAAATCAGGTTGCTTTATTTTTTAATATAATCAAATATGAAGGGAAACGTTGGGGTAATAAGTGATTTATAAATAAGGGTTGGGGAGAAGACAGATACGGGAATGACGAGGATGGTCTGGATGGTACAGGAAGCACTTGTTTGCAGTAATTGCTTGTGCAAAAGAAATGCTGGGTTGAGGGTTCCATCATTTTTGATCATGAGATTTTTAATGTTTTTATTGCAAAATTCAGTTGATTCAAAACCTGCAATCATTAATATGGAAAAATAATAATGGGCGCCAATTACTTTAGTCTGTTTCAAGATACCTCAGAGATAATTTGGGATTCTTCTGTTTTTGTGGAGGGGTATCAACTTTTGTTCATGTCTGCACATATGGGATAAGTGTTAAAAATAAAACATACAGTATTATATTTTTTTTAGAAATAGACTCGTTAGTGAGCACCAAAGTAAACTGGTTTTCGTTGACAATAAAGAAATCGCGTATTTTGGGATCTATGTTTCCTTTGATAGAGGACAACTTACCCAATTTATTTTTAGACTTGTTCTGCTAAAACTTGCTAGAGGCTATGATGTTTTTCAGTTCTCCAGCTTATCAGAAGATGTTCATCTATGTGAAACTATCTTTCTTAGATAATGGTCAAGTTTCAAAGGATGTCAAAAGTTCTTGTTGCATGCGTCTAATTTTGTGTTTCAAAGTTTTATTGAGCTTTTTTAGAAAAAATTTAAACAAGGGAAGGGAAAGACAAAGATACATCACATTAACTGCAATTGACAAAACATGGTGACATTATGTCATAACAATTGAGAGCACAATGTAAACCAATAAAACAGAAATTGCTTAAAGTGGCCTAGTGTGTACCCCAGAGGGCAATGCCCAGCTATCTGGGGTATGTCATACATTATAAAAATGAGCAGACCTGGTATAAGGCCTGGACACGTTGAGACCTCTTGGGGCTCGTCGTCCAGCGATAGACGAACTGCCTGGAGGTCGCGAATGGTGGCACTGCAGGTACATCAGAAGGAGAAGTGAAAGGGGGAAAGGAAAAGATGGGAGAAGAAGAAAGGAAGAGAAGAGAGCAAGAAAGAGAAAGAAAAAGTGGGTAGTCTCGCCCTACAGCCTCCTTATTAGAGAACTATCCATGGTTGAGTGTTCCAGTTGGATCCAGGGATCCCATATGCGCTCAAATTTTTTAAGGGTATCTTTTAGAATGCTAGTTAATTTTTCATTGATCATGAAAAGGTTGAGTCTAGATCTTACTTCGCTAATAGAAACCGATGGCTTCTTCCAGTTAGCGGCAATGGACATCGTGGCTGCCAAAAAGACAAAGGAAGCTAGTTTATTTTGGGACGTGGTCAAGGATTCCACTTTCTCCTGCAGAAGAGCCTGCCAAGGGTCCTTGGGGATAGTCTTGTGAAAGATAGACGAAAGTAACCGGTAAACTTGGCACCAGAATCTAGTGAGCCGTGGACAAGTCCACCATATGTGTAGCATGTCCCCCACGGCCCTGCATCCTCGGAAGCAGAAGGGGTTGGCAGTAGGAAATACTTTAGCTACTCTGGCAGGGACCAGGTACCACCTTGTCATAACTTTGTAAGCTGCTTCAACTGCATGCAAATTGGAAGAGCATCTGGGAACCCTACTCCAAATGCTCAACCAATTTTCCCTGTCCTTTGTGCCTGGAAGGTCTGTCTCCCATTTAGTAGTGTAGGCGTGGGTAATAGAGCGGGTGGGGCGGGTAAGAAAGGTATAAATTATAGAGATAAGTCCCTTGGAGTCAGGCCGGTGGAGGCAAATGTTTTCGTATGGGGTAGTGTTGTATGGGGGATCTGTATGCTGAGTTAGGGACTGTATCCAGTGTTTGATCTGCATATAACGGAAGAATTCCCTAGCAGGTGCCTGAAAGTTCTCCTGTAGAGCGGGCCAGGAATAAACCCCCCTGGGGGTGAGAAAGTGTGTGACCCTGTTAAGGCCTCTCTCATCCCACCATCTAAAAGCTGCTGGAGTTTCATAACCCGGAGTGAACAGGGGATTATTGGGCATGCGTCTAATTTTGAAGTGTTGAATCTGGAGTTTTCTTGAGCGTTGTTATTAGTGTAATTTCATTTTGGAGGGTCTAGTAGTGTGGTCTGATATGGGGCTTGATTCACAAAGCAGTGCTAACCTACTTAGCACGTCTAAAGTCTTTAGACGTGCTAACCAGGGTGCTAATTAGGTTAGCACCAAATTTCTGAATCAGATCACGCACTAAGTACCGCGCGCAAAGTTTTACGCACGCAAAGTCCTATGCGCATGCTAAGTCCCATAGGCTTTAATGGGCACTTCGCTCGGAGCGCCCTTCGCTCTGTGCAGTATGTGCGTAAAGTTTTATGCGCATAAAGTTTTGCGCGCGTAAAGTTTTGCACGCGAAAAGCTCATTTAGAAGTGCTAAGGGGGTTTTCACAGGCGTGCTAACAGTTAGCACCGCTTTGTGAATCAAGCCCGTTGTGTGCTAGTCTTTTTCATGCTCGATGTATCAGGCACTTGGTAGAATGTTTATTGTTTTCTTACAAGATCTGAGATGGTACATTATATTTTAGGTTCTTCATTTTAATGTAGAGCAGTTTCACTTTATATTTTTAAACTGGTCAAAGGATTTCTTTTGTTGAGCAACAGTACAAAATTTGAGCGCTATGAATTGATGTAACTATTTGCATCAACTTTCTTGAAGTAGGTCTTTGAGTGTATAATGATAGAATTGATAAACAAACAATGAAATTAAATAGTGAAAGTGAAACATGGTCTCATTCCTAGTTTAGGTAACTCTCCAAACCTCTGTTTAATTCCAAATTAGAATATATAAACCTTTAATATAAAATAATCATAGTGACCAAACAATAGTAAATAGGAACTAGAACATCCTCTAGTGTCACCATAACTAACTTGGCATAACTAAGGGAAAATGTAGTCCCCATTGCCAGTCTGCAGGTTTAAATGTAAAAGTCTTAATTGAATCTAAATTGATTGTGGGACACTATAAATGCAATGCTTCCAAGAACAATTTTTTTTCTTCTACTGGCATGTTTAAAACGTGGAGGATAAATCTATAGATTGCTATAAGGGCCTTTTTCCACTAGCCTGCGATTTGCGATTTGCTTCTGATCGCAAATCGCAAGGTACATTAAACTAATGGAAACTGCAGCAGCAATTTCCATTAGTGCGATCCGATTGCAATGTGATTTTGGTCAAAGCGCAATCGTTGTCCTGCCGCGTTTTGTATGCGATTGAGCTGGACTATAATGAGTATAGTAGCTCAATCGCAATCGCAATCGCATGGTGGAAATTGAAACGCGATTTCATAGTGGAAAAGAGCCCTTAGACTGATGTGGAGGTACTAAGCTATTAAAGATGACCTGTAAAAAGTGGGGGTTTGTTCAACGTTCTGTCATAATTGGAATCTCTCAGGCAAGAATAGGAAGGTTACATCTGTAGATGATAATCTAAGGTGAGACAGACTGGAAGTAAGTGAATTTGTACGAGGAATGATAAACCATCTACCAAGTTAGTTGATTTACATTGCTTTGGTGTATGTGCCAGTAATGGTTTGTCTTGTAAAATAACACCTTTAAGGCTTTGGTTAGGATTTCCTTTTTAAAACCATTATCAATAAACTAGTTTCACTTTTTTAAAGTGTGCTCTTGAGTAAGCTTGAGTACACAAAATAGGTTTTTAGCCTTTCTTTATACAGTCCTTTTGATTAAGGATCATAATCCTTCCACTTTATCTGCTAATTTGATTGTCATGGGTTTATAATTTTTAGAAGGGTAAGGGGCAGATTGTTAATTATAATCATCTATTTCTCAGTAAAAAAAATGCTCTAAATGATTCATCTATCAAAGCCCTTTACAAATAAAGGTTTTTATTTTTTGTTCCACATCAATTAGCAGCCAGCAACAGCTTTCCAAAACTGACTGTAAGTTCACTTACA
Organism: Hyperolius riggenbachi; assembly: GCF_040937935.1. Lineage (NCBI taxonomy): Eukaryota > Metazoa > Chordata > Amphibia > Anura > Hyperoliidae > Hyperolius > Hyperolius riggenbachi. The sequence continues at coordinate 68,869,651 of NC_090651.1, read as the reverse complement.
CTTTTTGGCAAACCAGACGTCTGTACTCTCTGTAAAGATGGCCGCATAGTTACATTTTTCGTTGTTTTCAAATTTTCTTTTAAAACTACTGATTTTATAACTCAATAGAATAAATTGTTCTGCCATAACTGATCATGCATTAACTAAATACAGCAAAATTAAAAGCAAGAAGAGTACCCGCTGACTACTTTGAAAAATAAAATCAATATACTTTATTAAATCTACAACTAATTAAAGGTATTTTTTCACATTAAAACACTTAAAACCCACGTGGCCTTTTATGATCACAGCTTTACTTTTTATGTTTCTATATTTTTTGTTTTACTGATCCATGATTAGATCTAGAGTCCACTTTGAAGGTTTAATACGTAGAATTATGCATTAGGTATTTGATAATCGGGTTTGGATTTAAGCGTTTTTAATGTGCAGAAAACTTTAATACTCAACTGAAGATTTAATAAAGTAAATGTATTATTCTAAACCAATCAGGAGGCACATCCTTGTTTGGATTTTTGCTCTATTTTAGTCCAGTATTTGTTGTTGTTGTTTTTGTTTTGTTTTTTCTTTTGAGGAAGCATTTATCACATCTACAAAATTGATTTAAATTAATTGATCAAAATGTATCAATTTCCTAAACAAATTATCATTTTTTCAAATGAATATAAAAAAATTAAAGGAATCTGTTGAAATATTTATGGCCACCTGAAATTCTCTCCTTGTTACAAAATCTGCACAAATAAGCCTTTGCTACACATTTTCAACAACTAGACTAATTTAATGATTCAACGTAAGGGATATAAACCAAGAAGCTCTTATGGTGTAGTATTTTTCACCAATGTGGCAAAAGCGAAGTAAAAAGTACTCCTCACAAAATTGGATTGCCTGAGATACAACCATATATAAGGTGGAACACAAGCTCGTCCACACACAGATCCTTGTGCTTCAGGAATGCAAAGAAAACTCTAAAGTCCCGTCCTAGCATCACCAAGGCACCAAAGTGTGGTTCTTTGAGGTGGTCTTTTCCCAATTATTGTAGCAGCACCAAGGTAGATGACTAAAAATTAGAATAAGGACGCACCAACAAAGGATAAAAAATGTAAAAACTGTTTAAGATAACAGGCTAGGTATTGCAAATATTATTTATTAGACAAATCCTTTCGCAGATGATTGTTTAACCACTTCCCCTCCACTGGGACGAGTAAGTTTTGCAAAATGCCATATCTCTGTGCAGGGATGTAGCTACTACGTCCTTCCCTGCCGCACGTTATTTCCCCTCCGCGCTCGTTACCGCTGATCGGTAGCCGCTAGATCATTGATCTAAGTCCCCGTGTGAATGACCGCAGCTGTCTATTAGATGGCTCCGCCATTCACAAAGATCATCCACGCATCACTTCCTCTATGCATGCTAATACTACGCATGAGAATGTGCGCGGCAAGGACATCTTGTGGCCAAAAAGTAAAATTACATCTACATTTTTTTTCAGTAAAGGACATGTTTTTACCTTATTTTCACATGTAAAATTAACCCCTGACCTCCCACACTCCCCATTAGCTACCAACATTTTATAAAAAATAAAAAAAATACATAGTTACCTTAGCGACTGAACATTTTTAATATGTACAGTATGTAAAAAGGGTATATATTACTGTTGCTTCATAAATTATGGGCTTGTAATAAGGGATGGATGCAAAACTGAAAAAGTAATAATAAAGTTATAGGTGAATGAATGGAAAAAGCGCTGAAAGGTGAAAATTGATCTGTTTTTTTAAGGGGAAAAACCCTTGGAGGTGAAGTGGTTAAAGCGGGATTGTAACCATAAATATCAAATTTCAACAGCAACTGGTCTGAGTGTTTTAAGTGATAAAGATGCTAATCCTGCATTTAAAAAACATTCAAAACTTTTTCTGCTGTTATGATTTGGAGTTATCACATACTTAAAAAGCACTAACTCTTTAGTAGTCAGTGCCAAATAGTTGCATGCTGGGGGTTCTTTTTATCTATAATATATTCCTCCTCTTCCGTTTATTGTCCTGCCAGCTGCTTATCTGAAACCTGATCCCCTGCTCGCTTGTGTTTACAAGGAAGGCTGAGGTGACTCAGCAATTGGAGGTGAAAAGAAAAAAGTAAAGGGCAGAAATGACATCACGAGTTAGCCTAAACTGTGGGCAAAAGACATCGCCCCCACCAGGAACAGAATTCTCTTTATTTACTATATAACATTCACTGAAATCAAAACGTGGACAATACATGTGTTATGTAAGTAGATCAAGTATTTATCTACTTATATGTGCGTTTTTTTTCCCTGGCATAGTATGGCTAATCCTACTGCTTTAACGAGCAACTGTCCGGCATAAAATCAAAAATCAATTATTTATTTTTATCTGGTAAACAAGTAGGGATGCTAACCAGGCAATCCAAAAGTTTAAAATCCCTCTTATATTTCTTCTCCATAAAACATCATTCCCCAGTTTCCCTGGCTCTCATTTGGTACAACTGCCGCACAAAGGAAGTTGCAAGGCATGCTGGGTTTTCTTTTTTCTTCTTTACTTTCCCCTCAGACTTAACTTATGCAGCCTAATTGGCTGAAGCCTCTTTCCCTCCTGTTTTCCCTTCTCACACCTCTGTTTCTCTCTGATTGGCCAATACTTTTTAACAGGGCTGTGGAGTCGTAGTCGAGGAGTTAGAGCAATTTTGGGTACCTGGAGTCGGAGTTGGAGTCGAAGATTTTATAAACTGAGGAATTGGAGTCAGGAGTCGGATAATTTTTGTACAAAATCCACAGCCCTGGTAATTGTTAGACTAAGGAGTTGGAGTTGAGGAGTCGGAGTTGGAGTTTTCATAAACTGAGGAGTCGGAGTTGGACTGGGGGTGGGGGGCAGGCAATGATACACAGACAGAGTAAGGGAGGAAATGATGTCAGGATTGGCTTCAAGATAGAAACAGACGAAATGGAAAATCCTAAGAAGGATTTTCTCTTTTTTTTTTACTATAGAAAAATCACTAAAATCAAAAGGTGGACAGTACACGTGTCTAGAGAGATGCGCTCCGGCTCAGTGAAAACCGGCCCTTATTTTATTATGTTGTTTAAATTGATTATGGCTCATTTCTAAGTAGAGTGCCTTTTTATTGTCTGATACTGCTATTGACCTGATGAAGCAGGCTTGACCTGCAAAATGTGTAGTCTTTTGTGTCTAATAAATAACATTTGAAATACCTAGCATTTTGTCTTTAAAGGAGGAAAGTCTCTACCCCTTCTCCTTTTTAAACTGGTTTTAGAATATTTTTATCCTTTGTTGGTGCCTCCTTATACCAGTTTTAAATTCAGTGATTGGCAAGGCTATACAATTTGTTTCTTAAACTTGATCCAGCATACTTGGAATGGGTTTTGAAATAGGTGGTTATTGTTTTGGGAAGGGGATGAATACATTCTTGAAAGTATTATCATCTACTTAGCAGTCGAAGGCCTTAGATTAAAAGCATAATATACGTTTAGGTCCAGTTTAACTGAAGCAGAGGCTGGGTGGTACTCTCTGCAGCCTCTAATAACCACTTCCAGCATGCCTTTGTGAAGCATAGGTATAATCATGTAATCATAACCCCAAGCAAAAGCAATTTCAGACTTTCCTGTATAAAAGACTTCAAAAATTGGAAAAAAAAAAGGTTAGACTGAAGCTTTTTCTGTATCTTGCTAATAGTATATGTAAAGATGCACTCATACCGTTAGGCCAGTTATAAAAAGAAGCAGTAAAGAAAAAAAAGTGAGAAAATGCTTGGACTATGCACAGGTCCTTCTCATTTCCCTTGACTACATTGTTACAATGACAACTGTGGGTATTCCCAGCATATCCGTGTCCTTACGCAATTAACCCTTTCTCCTAATTTTTCTCCTAGGAGATAATTTTTAATCTTATGCTAAAAATAATTTTTCATCTCTTTGCGATTGTAAAAGGACCAAAAGTAGGTGAAAAAAGTATTTTCCGGCTTGCTGGTGGGTTTAAAGGCATTTTATTGGCAAGCTGTGAACATGTCACTTAGGAGAAAAAGATAATTGCATATGAGCCACTGGGCCATATGCAATTCAGTTTTTCACGTGAATTTTCTCCTAGGTGATATTTTGAAACTTGTCAATAAAATGCGTTTTAAACCCCTAACAAGCAAAAAAATATTCAAAATAATTTTGATAGTACCTTTCTCCTACTTTTTGGTACTTTTTCCTTTGCAAATTGCTGAAAACGTATTTTAAATTGAAGATGAAAAATTATCTCCTAGGAGAAAAGTCAGGTGAAAAAGTGAATTGCATTTGGCCCATTGAGTGATGTAAAAGACACATTGGCCCATATGCAATTCACTTTTTCTCCCGAGTTATCTCCTAGAAGATAATTTTCATCTTCTCTTAAAAATAACTTTACAGCATTTTACAATTGGAAAAGTACCCAAACGTGTTAGCGCTCAGACCCTAGTCAGATCCCAAAGTGTGCTAGAACCAGCTGGAGCTGGGGATCCACACTTAGCCAGATGCTGTTGATAGCTTAAAGTACTAATTGCATTGTATTATCTGTTAAGACCTTCTGCTTCCTTTGACTATTCTCCTGCTTGTTGATTCTGTACCTCTGCCCATCTGATTCCTGTTGCCGACTCTGCCTGAACTTAACACTGAATCAGTCTTCTGTCTTTGTACTTTATCTGTCCGTACGTTGCCTACTCTGCTTGTCTGACCTTCCTGTCCTCACCAGTGGGCCTAGCCACTGGTGAGAGATCTGTAGTAGCCTTCACCTACTCCTCAGGTGAAGCTCAGCTCCAGCACTGTCTGTAACACCTGCTCCTCAGGTGTCCGCTAGCTGCAGTATAGTCTTAATCACCTGTTCCTCAGGTGATCAGCCTTTGCAGCACTGTCTGTAACACCTGCTCCTCAGGTGTCCGCTAGCTGCAGTATACACCCTCGTCACCTCCGCACGAGCCGATGCAAATCGGACACTCTAGGTTGACGCAAGTGGAAAAGAATCGCAGAAGGTCAGAAATACTCTGTCTATACTGTGCTGAGGAGGGTCACATTGTCCAGAATTGCCCTAAGAAGTTGGGAACGCTGCCGCCTAGGTGTAGTCAGAGGTAATACCCGAGGCGAGCAGTCTTTACCTCCAAACAACAATCGTTTGCTCCTTCTTTGTTCCATTACCTGGGAAGGTCAGACCACACCCACAGAAGCCTTTGTGGACTCCGGCTCTGCAGCCAATTTTATAGACTATGACTTTGTAAAAAAATTGGGGATTCCCCTACTTCCTTTAGACCGGCAGATTTTGGTCACAGCGGTAGATGACTCTCCGTTACAGTGTAGACAGCCTCTTTCCCAGACCCCCTTATTATTGTGTAATATAGGGGTGTTACATAAAGAGAAATTACAGTTCTTTGTCCTGCAAATGGCAACCTCTACTATTATTCTTGGTATGCCCTGGTTGCAACTCCACTCCCCTCAGATTGACTGGGCTTCAGGTCAGCTACAGAGCTGGTCAACCCATTGTCATCATTATTGTTTGGAAAGAGTTGCTGTTTGCGCCACCAAGATACAGGTCAAAGGGATGCCAGTACAGTACGCAGAATTCGCTGAAGTGTTCTGTCCAAAGTCTGCAGATAAACTCCCGCCCCACCGGATTTTCGATTGTCCCATAGAATTAAGATCTGGTTGTATGCCCCCTAGTCATCTTTATAATCTGTCAGGGCCCGAGAAACTGGCGATGCAGGAATACATTAAAGAAAACTTGGCCAAGGGCTTCATTCATCCTTCCCGGTCACCAGCTGAGGCTGGGTTCTTTTTTGTACAGAAAAAGGACAGTGGGCTTAGACCTTGTATTGACTATCGAGGTTTAAATAAGATCACTGTAAAAAAATCGTTATCCGTTGCCTCTTATTGACGATTTGTTTGCTCAGGTGACCAATGCCAGTATCTTCTCCAAATTAGACCTGCGAAGGGCATACAACCTGGTACGCATTAGGGACGGTGACGAATGGAAGACGGCGTTCAACATGCCCGACGGACATTACGAGTATCTGGTTGTGCCCTTCGGGTTGTGTAATGCTCCTGCCATATTCCAGGAGTTAATCAATGAAGTTTTCAGGGAGGTGCTGGGAAAATTTGTGCTAGTGTATCTAGACGACATACTGATTTTCTCTAATTTAACAGAACATCGTAAGCACGTCAAGTTTGTTTTAAGTAAATTAAGACAGAATTCGCTGTACGCAAAGCTAGAGAAGTGCCTCTTCGAGGTCACTAAAGGTCCTTTTTTGGGATATATTATCTCCACTTCTGGTCTCTCCATGGATCCAGAAAAAGTCACTGCTGTTTTGGAGTGGCCCCAACCTGTAGGACTGAAGGCACTCCAAAGATTTCTTGGCTTCGACAATTACTACAGAAAATTAATCAAGGGGTTCTCCTCTGTAGTGTCACCCCTCACCAATCTTACCAGAAAGGGGGCTGACACTTACCACTGGTCGGCAGAGGCACAATCCGCCTTTGCCACATTGAAAAAATTGTTCTGTTCTGCTCCCATTTTGAGACATGTGAATGTCACCTTCCCCTTCATTGTTGAGGTTGATGCATCAGAAATTGGGGTTGGGGCTGTACTGTCTCAGCGCTCCGGTCTGCAAGGCTCCTCTGGTGTCCACTGTCTGCAGTATAGTCTTAATCGCCTGCTCCTCAGGTGATCATCCTTGCAGCACAGTCAGTGGTCCCTGCTCCTCAGGTGTCCACTGGCTGCAGTACAGTCTGAATCACCTGCTCCTCAGGTGATCATTGGCTGCAGTACTGTCTGAGTTACCCGCTCCTCGGGAGATCTCCTCTTTCTCATTACTGTTGCACCAAACACTATCTCGCATTGGTTGTCCTGTGTCTGGCTATACTAGCATTATTGGTGATACTGCAGATCACCACATAATCAGGTATAGCATCTGTATTATTGGTGATACTGCAGATCACCAATAATCAGAAAATCTGTTTTGCTGACACCAATCGTTACAAAAATAAGATGATTTAAAACATTAGTATGTTTATTATTTAGAGGTCCATCCATACCTGATCAGGACCCATATCAAATTAAGTGCTTTGAAATAAATACATTTGAAAAACAGCTGATGCTGCTGAGAGATTCAATCCAGCAGCATAGTGTGGAACAGGAAAAATGCGTCCATATTATCGATATATCCTTCCCTCATAAGAATCCCATTAGCCCAGATATAAAGATTAGTAACTCCCATAATCTTCTCGCGCCAAGATTTCTTTAGATATACAAACTTGTTTCAAGAGAGTAACACTATGCAACCTTAACTCGAAGAACCCCTTAGTGCAGATTACCATGAATTTCCCCCATTACAACAGACCTGTAGGCCAGTTTCACAGTGATAACTGGCGGTATAAGAGCGTGGACGAATCGCACCGCAACATAGCCATTAGGAATTACTGCGGCAATGCATGGTAATCCCCCTTCTGGCCTGCAAGCCGAGCAGGAAGTGAGGCTCTAGCTCTCTAGTGCTCACTTCCTGTGGCTGAAAAATTTAATTGCGGGAAGTGTATTGAAAAAATACGCTTCTGCGCATGCACACTGCAACACAAACAACATAGTTAAAAAAAAGCTGCTTTACCATAGACTTGACTTCCGGTTTGCTGTACATCGCCACGCATGTTGCCCAGCAATGTGCTGTTGGTTTTGCATTGAATCGGGCACTTCCGGCAGATCGCATCGCACCGCGTCAGGTATGTAAAAGCCCCATAGACTTTCATTGGCCTGCGGAAAAATAGGCCAACTCAGTGTGAAAGTGGCCATAAACTCCAGTAAAGGACTCATAAATTTGCATATAATGGAGCAGCAATAATCGTTCTATACTCCTATGATGTTCCTAAGCAAAATCATGTTCATCTGTTTACTTCATCAACGTAGAAAACATATTAGAGGGGAGAGAAAGAAAAACAGAAGAAAAATCGATGTGGACTAGAGCAACTACACGTAAATATCTCCAGTGACTCCCCTGTATTCTTTGAAGGCTACAAACACCATAATTGCAAATAAACGCCGGTACAAGAGGTGTTTGGGATGGATCTGCAGAAAATCATTTTCCACCGTACAGGCAACAGAGCGTGGTCTGGCAAGACAAAAGGCTTGGTCAAAATGCAATCACAAGAAGCAGTGACTGAACAAAAGAAAGATCTGCACTAGGCAATCAAAATGTAGTTTCAATTTTTGGACAAAATTTCACAAGGGGAACCAAGGTCTCAGCAATTACAGCAAAAAAAAAAAGGAAAACGGTAACAGCAAATGACCACGAAATGCTGAAAACAACTGACTGATTAAACTTTTTGGGAAACACGCAGGATATATGAATGAATCATGAAATATATTTATTTACGGGATCTCAGCTTTTTGTTATTTCTTTAGCTAGAATACCTGTTCTCTGAATAGCGTTTCAAAAGAAATTTGAATTGGACTTAAATACGACATCATTGCTATTCAAGCCTTTTTATAAGTAATCATCGTTAAAAATAATCTTTCTGCTTCAATATAATAATATTTATGCAGGGCTGTGGAGTTGGTATACAAATAAACTGACTCCGACTCCAGGTACCCAAAAATTGCTCTTACTCCGACTCCTCAACTCCACAGCCCTGTATATATGAAATCATCAGGAAACTCGTGTTGTATTTCTTTGCAACCATGCCAGTAATTGGAGTTGCATCATTTCTTGTATATTTTGGGCATACATAACCACTGGTGTGGTGTGTATTATCCATCTGGCTGCCGCACCTGTTGCCAGCCTGCCCTCTGCTGGGAGAAGGCAGGAAAATCTAAGACAGAGTAGAAGAAAATACAAATAACCAACTCAGCCTTTGTTCCTACATCAATGTACAGGCAGTCCACTGCTTACAAACAAGTTACATTCTGAGAGATTGTTTGCGAGTTGAATTTGTTTGTAAGTTGAGTCCTGTGTTAAACATTGGCAAACGTGGATTAAGGATTTACTTTCGGACAACTCTGGATTTTGACATTTAGTATAAACTATGTTTTGGGTTTTTTTATGTGCTTTAGAAAGGTTTTCAACTACTTAAAACAAAAATATGCAATAAAAAAGTATAGTATATGTTGTACATACAGACAACTTTGTTTGCATCTCTGAAACATTGTAAAGTAGACTCAAGTTACTGCCTATACTCACTTATCACAGAGATCAACTTAGAAGCACTGCTGCTTCTACAGCCACTTGTCCTCTCAGATTCTTTCCACAAGAACACAGCAATCTATAGTGAGTTCCCAGTGCACAAGCAGGAATTGTCAGCAGCAGCAGAGCATCTGAACAGCAATGGGGCTTTACTCCCTATATGTCTACATCACTTACCTTAGTTGCTATGAAAGCTTTTTCATAAACACTAGAGTTATTTTACAACACAAAGCCAGAAAAGGGTGTTTTCTGACAGCATTCAGTGGTGCTCACACAGCAGTTCAAATCAGCTTAGAAAATAAAGCAGCATAGGTTTAACAGCAAGTTTTACTAAATAAATACAATTTCAGGAGAAGATGCAGTAAGTGTTCTCCAACAAAGCAGAGGAACCGAGCATTGCACTCAATTTTCCTCGAACGTCTTCCAGAAGAGCAGTCCTCAGCAGGAGAAGGTTTTGTGAATTTTTAACGGTTAAAATCATTACTTCTCTCTCTCCACCTGAGCAGCTGCTTACAAGAGAAGAAAACAATTTACATAATGCAGCCGACAGCCAAAAACACTTCACCCTAAAGTCTATAAGGCCTTCTAAAAACCAGGCCATAAAATGCACCGACTTCAGTCAACGGCTTTAAAAATTTTCTTTGCTTAATAGAGTATGCCACAAGGGGACACAGCAGCAGAGGTTTTATCTTCTCTGATATTTTCTGTATTCCTGACTACCCCTGAAAATGCACCATGTCACATCCACACCTTGTCACCCGTTTACAGAACCAAAGCCCAGACTGTCCTCCAACGGAGCACAAAAAGCAAACAGGAAGAAGAGACAGTTTTGGAAAAAAGAAAAAGTTCCATGAATCATGTCCTGTGATAGAAATGCTTGTTTGTCACCTAATATTAAACCCCATCTCCAGCATAAATGCAGCTCTGTGCAGGCACTCAGTAGTAGAACTCATGTTTATCTGTGTGTCACCTGTTCAATTAGCTGTCAGACAGATCCCACCCTACATATGCTTAGACTTAGTTATCTGAGTGTAAGACACGTTAAACCGACAGACATCTGGTATAAAAACATTATGTAAAAGACATTAAATAAAAGACAGACATCGAGCAGACACCATGTTACACTGAACAATATAAAGAGAGTGTAAACCGAAGTCACGGCACTATGGCTGGAGAGAGGCGGGCCAGGCGAACCGTGGATCGGGAACACACAAAAGAAAAAACACCAGGAGCCCATAGTGTCTTAACACCATTAAACTAAGCAAATGTGTGTAGCATTCATTCACAAACTTCTGGGTGCATGAACCTGCAACCACAGATATGGCATATGGAGAAATTCCCACCTCCACTTAGGGCTTGAGAGGATCCTTGAAGTCGCGCTCCTCCCACTGATAAGGCAGGTCCTTGGGACTGGGACTACACTAAAAAGCACAACCTCCCAACAAAGGTGCATTAAATAATTTTAGGTAGTTGGAGGCGCCCACAAATATATAAGTTAATAAAAACTGTTAAAAAGGAGAGGTATAGTTTGGCTTACTTCTCCCGTTGATCATACAGCAGCCACAGCAGCAAATTAACTCAACTGAACAATTCAAAATTTGAGTGCACATAGATAGGGTCAGGCAACGCATTATTCAGACATTTCCAGCTTCATCAGGTTAGTAACAACTACAAAAGTGCCTTATGGCCATAACAGAACAGACTTGAGGGGCTCAAATCTGCATCTTTAGCTTTAGGAAAGTTATATTTGGGCGTTGGACTACAAATACAACTGTTTATCTCATCGGTATATTTTCAGTCCAGGTTTGCTTTAAGCTGAGTGAGGAATGTCAGCCTTTAAATATGGTTTGTTTAGAAAGCAAAGCCACAACAGAAAAGTACAGCTCCATTCATTCCAGCAAGCCGGCAAATAAAGAAAGATTTTTTTGTTGAACAAATAAGCCGTGCCTTGTTATTTTCTCCCTCATTCAAAATAACAACAGTGCTTGCAGATTGCGGTGTTTTCCATGTGAATTAGGCATATTGTTGTTTAGACGTGCGACGTCTGCCCTCACCTTATCTCCTGCCACTGCACTGTTAAGTATGTAATAAAATTTAAATAAAAATTTCCCAAACTGCGCTCGCTTCCGAACTCATTAGGCTGGGAAGTCGCTTGTGCGACTTAATGAAAACTCCAGGCTCTGAGCGAGATATTAGCAGTCACAGAAATGTAAATTAGCCTAGGCTTAAAAGAAAGGTAACAAATAATCGCTGCTGAGGTTAGAGGGAAGGGTGCCAGGGAAGCGCACTGTTCATACTGGAAGAGGAACAGAAAAAAATGATTACACAATTACCTTGCAGTTACTTGTCAACCTGTCTTTAGAGGATAAACGTACTTTTGCAGTGTTATTAACGGTGAACTATGAATGGAGTGCCGTAACTGTATATATTCATCCCTTATATTTGGCACATTTTTTTAAAAAAAGCATTTTAGATAAAAATCCAAGGCTATTAATGAAGTCAAACAATCTTGCTTGTTTATAACTAAATGTAACAAAGAGGAATTCCTGAAATACCTGTGTCAGCAGATCAGTAAGGGCTGTATAAATGTGCCTATTTCATTTTTAACTTGATAGATGGATTTACTGTACTCGCATTTCTACTGACCAGCCTGCATGGTATGATTTATTTAGGTTATCCCTTAAAGGACACATCTGAGAAAAAAAAAACAAGATATACTTACCCAGTGTTTCCTCCAGCCCCTGGCAGCCTATTTGTCCCTCGTCGCAGCTCCGGTATCCCCTCTGTTGCAGATGCCGACCTCGCCAGGACGGCATCTTCTGCGCCTGCGCGAGCACGCAGAGCCACACCCCTCACAATCACGTCCTAGTGGCTGGGAGTGTTCTGCACAGGCGCAGTAGTGTGCTCACGCAGGCGCAGAAGATGCCCACTTAACGAGGTCGGCATCTACAACAGAGGGGAACAAGGGACAAAGGAGCTGCGGTAAGGGACAGATAGGCTGCCAGGGGCTGGAGAAAGCCCTGGGTAAGGAGATCTTGGTTTTCTTTTTTTCCTCTGACCTGTCCTTTAAAGTGAACCTGTGTACAACTTATTAGTGAACCTATGTACAACTTACTAATTATAAAGTGAGAAAGACCAGATGTGACTGTATCAAGAAAACACAAAACATCGGAAATCCTATTACTCAAAGCAATTTTTATAAAGAAAATGGTTGACTTATTTTCAAAACATTTTGTTCGTTAACTGCATTGATACAACTCTTGTATGGACATTTTACAAAAACAGTTTTCAAAAAACAAAAATAAGGCACAGGTATTGACATCTGTAAAAAGAATTCAACCCATTGAACAGTTGGCAAGTACAAAGGTGCCATAGCAGTCACTAACTAACAAAGGACTACTGTTAAAGAGAAACCGTAACCAAGAACTGAACTTCATCCCAATCAGTAGCTGATACCCACTTTTAAATGAGAATCAATTATTTTTCACAAACGGATCATCAGGGGGCTCTATATGGCTGATATTATGGTGAAACCCCTCCCACAGGAATCTGTGAGGACCATGTTACTGGCAGTTTCCTGTCTGAGAACCTCGTTGCATTGTGGGAAATAGCTGTTTACAGCTATTTCCAACTGCCAAAAAAGCAAACAGTAGCTTCTTCCACTGACATCACCTGCCAGCAGTAAAGATGTTACCATGCAATAAATGTCAGAGTGTAAATCAGGGAGAGGAAAGATTTTACAATGGGCAAACAATGAATAAATCATTTATACATAATTATTGTAAAAATGAAGTACTTTTTTCTTACATTATTTTCACTGGAGTTCCTCTTTAACAAAAATATCAAAGTAAAACATATGAAACATAAGAACATAGAAGAAATGCCATTGATGTTATTTTTAAATCTACTAAGAGTGTCTGATTTGTTCTAAAACTTGCTTTTGCCCATTACCAAGCACATGTCTTTGGAGTAGAGGGGAGGAGCATAAGAAAGAGAGACAGAGAGAGGAAAGAGTAAGGGAGAGAGTGCCTAAGAGAGAGGGAGGAGAGAAGAAGCATTAAAGACTGTGATGAAAGAGGCTGAGCACATTTGCAAGACAGGCAGAGGGAAAATTGAGAGGGCGGATAGAAGAGATTTTCCACTTGCTCTGGCAACGCTAAAATGTCTTTAATCCTGCCAATAAAGCTTATTTGAAGCTGAATATGAGAAAGAGAGAGAAAAAAGAAACTTAAGAAAAACTGAGGGTAAAGTCTTCATCAAAGACAGGCCGAGTAACCAAAGCCTGGAATCTGTATTGCTGTGACACAAACCTATTTAGAGCAGAACGGATAAACAGTGTGGCCTACCAGGAGGCAATGCAGGGTAACACCCACTTCCTGCTGCAATGTGCTCCATATTTAACAGTCAGGGACACTCGCCCGTACAGAGGAAAGGAAGAAAGGCTACACAGGCTGAATGCTTCTGTAACAGGTTACCATAGACCTGATTCTCCTAAACGTGTCCATTAAAGAGACTCTGAAGTCTCATAAAATTGACCTTTTTATTTTAAAAATCTCCTTTACATTATTGCCCTAACTAAAACGTTGCATCCCCGTGGCTGAAATCTAACTAAATCCCCCCAAACTTCCCAGGGCACACTGCGGGGAGCGCTTCCGTGAGAGGCAGAGCTTTCAGCTGCAGCTCTGCCTCTACATGTGTCTATCAGTGCGTATCTCCACCTCCGCCCGCCCCTCTCAGTCTTCCTTCACTGAGAGGGGCAGGGGAGAGGCAGAGATACGTGCTGATAGACGCGCATGGAGGCAGAGCTGCGGCTGAAAGTTCTGCCTCCTAGAGCAGCAAAATCCACGACCAAGAAAGTCGTAGATTGTTCTATTGATATGCATTGATTGCAGAGCCATTGCAGAAAACACAGTACTAATTCGCATTTAGTGGAAATGGACCCTTACGGTAGCCTACTTTCCTCAGGAGCAATCATTCAGGCTAAGTTTCCATTTGTGCGGAAACGGGCCGATTCCTTCGGATGGCATTTGGCAGCCTATAGAACTCTATGCAGAGCATAGAATTCATGGCCGGGGAAAAATCTGAGGCCCTGCAGCATAATTGCTCACGCCAACCGTCCGAATTCCATAGCCGTGCATAGCGCGGCTAGCGGGATTCGGCTGCAAGACACGAGCAGCTGTGCCGGCACAAGTGGAAACGGGGCCTTAATAATATTTTTAATGATCGAATTGTACAGAAAATGTGCAGCCTGTGGAGAAAATTGGCGTGAAATGATTCTATGGTCGATTGGAATACAGAATTCTGTTGATTGGAATGTTGGATTATACGAATGTATCTGAAGAGTGAAAGTGTCCTAATTGACCCTTTTACGGGAACAACTGATAATTACCTTCTGATTACTTCCGATCCCGCAAATCTGATCAAATGATAGCATCTGAGCAAAATATTGTACTGTTAATGGGCACTGTAAGCTGGAGAACGTAAGTCATGCTACAAACCTGGCCTGGATTTATTTAAAACCATCTAGTACTAAGTGGCACCCGGTCATGCTGGACTAGAATGTGGGTTGCTGGAATGCTGGGCAATAACTTTTTAACTGAAATCACATGCATACACCTGCAAGGAGAACCTTTCTTAGCAGCTTCAATAGAGTTATCTTGTTTGAGATAAGTGCACTGCTTTCGAGCTAAGGCGGCAGAACTTGTGCTGTAGATTCTTGGAATACTTCGATTTCTCTCTCCTAAGAGAAAATATAGAAACTGAAAGCAGAAGTACTCTGTTATTGTCTCCTAGTGATAAGTGACCATAAATACACATTACAGCAGTACTAATTAAAATGTAACAAATAGGAAATAAAAAAAAGTGCTAAAATAAATGGGAATGGAGCACTTGCAAGCCTCTAAATAAATTGGCTGCTAAAGGGTAAAACACATTCACACTGAACTTAAAGGAAATGTCAGGCAAAAAAGCGAAAATGAGAGCTACTTACCTGAGGTATCCTCCAACCCCTGACAGCCGATATGTCCCTCGCCGCAGCTCCGGGGTGTCCCCTCCGTTGGAGATGTCCACCTTGGCATCTTCTGCGCCAGCGCCGGTCACGGATCGTGCTCACGTGGTCTGGAGTGTTCTGCGCAAGCACAGAACTACTGCACCTGGACAGTACACTCTGAAGCACGTCAGTGCGAGCGGCTCTTACACAAGTGCAGTAGATGCAGACCTGGCGAGGGGACCCTGGAGCTGCGGCGAGGGACATATTGGCTGCCAGGGGCTGGAGGAAGCCCCAGGTAAATAGATCTGGTTTTTTTGCCTGATATTTCCTTTAATAAAGAAAAATAAGAAAACACACTGCAAGTGTATGTGCTAAAGTGTGTTTGAAAAACAATTTGACCCAGAAAAGGGATATAAACTTCTTCCATCTATTAGGCAATTTTGAATGGAGCGAATGTAAATTTGCACTACTGCTTGTTTTTTTATGTTATATAGCTCAGAAAAACCTTTGTAAATCAGATACAGGATGCCAGACTAAGAGGAACGTGACCTGGCATGGAAGTACATGGAAACCACGGTGATCATTTCCATGAACTCATCTTTTATCCACATATCTCTACCTCCAGCTCCAAGATTATGTCCCTGGATGTATTACTGGATATTACCCCACTCCCTTAATTTTCCACTTGCTTTAGCAATACATAAATATATCTCAGCCTGCCAAGAGAGCACATTTGAATTTCAGAAATGGCAGCAAGGAGGGAAAGAGAGAGGGAGAGAGAAAGCGAGAGGACGAGAGAGATGAAGGAAGAGAGAGCATAAATGATCTTAAACTGACACCCTCCGCAGACTGCTGACCCATAACTCTAGCCCCCCTACACCCCAGGACTCAATCCCTTTCATATCCTCCATTTCTGCTTTGCTTTGGCAGAGCCAACATGTACCTTGGCCCATAAAGCTGTTTTAGAATGTGAATTTGACTGAGAAAAGAGAGCGGATGAAAGGAGACAGAGTGAGAGGAGAGAGACTGAGTGAGATTATGAGTCTCATTTCCTGGTGATTTGTTCTTTTACTGCCGATATCTTGCAATCACAGGTAGCCACTTTCAAATGTTTCAAAGAGGAGGAATCCATTGTCAACAGGCGATCACTACATACTACGTCTTGTGGCATGTCACAGACTGAGAGGAGCATAAAGAAACTCTAGGCCTCTAACACAATGAAAATCGCAAATCCGATTTCAGATTCCGATTTTCCCTGGATACTATCAACACAAGAAGGAATAGGCAGAAAAAACGTGGCAAAATCGCAAATCGAAATCGGATGTAAAAAACAAAAATTGGAATTGCATGCTGTGTGCAAGACGCCTCAATCTGATAATGTCCAGATGACTACTTACCTATTGTTCCTGTATAATGTACAGAAGAGATAGAGAGACAGTAAGGAGAGAATGAGAGACAGAGGGAAGGGAGGGAAGAGAGTTAGAGAAAGTGAAAGCTGATAGAGGGAGGAGAGAGACAGAGTGAGTGAAAAGATAGTCATAGAAAGAGTAAAGAGAAAGAGAGAGATATAATGTGAGAGAAGATACAGCGTGAGAGGAGAGAGTGAGAGGAGAGAGATATAGAAAGAGTGGAAGGAGAGAGATAGGGCTCTATTAACTAAAGATTGGTAAAGTTGCCATGTGCAGGAGCGCACATCAGTTTTACCCTTGCTTCCAACGACTCTGTAGCACACATTGAGCAATTAACACCTCTAACATTAACTAGGCGACAAGGGTTGCGTTAATTGCGCAATCCACCCTATGTATTCAGTGTAAAAGACAGCACACTCCCTGCACATGGCAACTTTACCAACGTTTAGTAGATATGGCCCTTAGTGAGAGGCGAGGTAGAAAGTGAGAAGAGAGAGACAGAGACAGTGAGAAGAGAAAGGAGAGAGATGTGGGAATGTAAGCTGAAGACAAAGAAAGTGAAGATGAGAACCAACCATAGAAACTGTCCTGCCACCCCTGCATAGAAACTGCCTATGCTATTATCCAGTACACTCACATCCCACTGTAATAAAACAAACAAAAGCATATAGCGACAACCATATATCTTCCAATCAATACCCGGCACAAGGACATACACTCCTGCAATCACTAGATCAATATGTCAATGCCTGCTCTTCATACAGCCACATCCTGACAAAGTCCAATTTTCTCCATGTATAACTGGTCAATAAGTCTTCAGTATAGCATTCACCGGGAGCAATTGTTTGCTTTATGCTAACAGTAAATCTATACATTGCTTCATCCAGAAAACCAGGTATTCCTACACATCTGTGTGCACACTCGCCCTCAATCTCTCTCATCCTTCCTACTGACAACCTCCACAACATTAGTCTCTAGCAGTCTGACTGCTCAAAATTCTTCAGAGTTTTAAGGGTTCTTAGTCTGAAAAAAAAAAGCCTATTTTCATGAGAGGACAGAAATACCGAGATCAATTCTGCCCAGGAAAATAAATCCTTTTGAACCCATAAGGGTAAAGAGAGTGCTACACTTGGTCAATGCATTGCTAAAATACTTTTCAGAGAATGATGATCTAATACGTCACTACCCTTCAAAGTTTAAATATTCTGGCATCTCGAATACTATCTACGGGCAATTTGGCAGAAAGCCAATTACGGTAAACTAACAGTATATGTATGTTACGAAAGAAACCCAAGGGGAAGTATAGGATAACATAGGTGGGACATACAAAATCCATGCAGGCAATGTCCTTGGCAGGAGTGAACTCAGGACTCCATTTACGGTATATAAAAAGCCATTACAGACAGAAATGTTGTCCTACATTTGTATAGACACTTCGTTGCAGTTTTTTTTTTTATCTGTTAGCTTCAACTAATGTCATATAAACCACTTATAAGGTGCCTTGTCAGAACCACAAATGCTGGCAACTTTCTGCACCACAGACTGTATGTTCTTCAGGCTGCAATCATTTCAGGGAGATTCAGCATGTGCCTTACTCAGCATACTGAACAGTTAGAATGGTGCAGTCCAAACAACAGCAGCAGCCACACCCAATGAGCTAGAAACTGGCCCACTGAAAATAGTGCTGGTGGCCATATGATCAAAACTTTTAAGATAGGATTTGTTCCTGAAGAGAAGATGAATGCATCAGGTTAAGGAAGGGATGGGTGCGCCCAAACTTCAACAGTGCTGCAACATTCTGTACTAGAAGGCAATGTAGCCCTTCCGTTACTTGTTTTGTAAGCTAAACAGGCTCTGGTTTTATAAGCTTTCACTGAAAGATCTCATTAATTACAGCTGACCAAAAAGAAAATAGCACTAGCGACTTGAGGACACTTGAATATATCCCTCAGGTCAGTGACACACTGAACACCCATCAGGCCTGAAGCAGACACGTCTTGTCACCTTGCGGGTCCTGCTTTTCATGCTTATAAACTACTGTAATGCAATCTGATTTTACAGGTGGTTCTGGAAATTCATAGAAGGCTGCTAACTGAAAATATTTATTTTTATTACAGCGTAATATGTTGGCGCTTTATAAATACAATAAATAAATAAAAATAAAATCCCAAATGAAACCTAAAATGTAAAATTCCTGAACTGCGCCAGTACTAACTACATCAGCACTACCCCATAAGTCTCATCACTTCACAGCTCATTTTCAGTAGGTTGTGATATACAAGACAAAACACAGAGAATTTATATCACGCTTTTCTCCTGGAGGACTCAAAGCGCCAGAGCTGCAGCCACTAAGGGCATGCTCAGTAGGCAGTAGTGGTGTTAGGGAGTCTTGCCCAAGGACTCTTTACTGAATAGGTGCTGGCTTACTGATCAGGAAGAGCCAAGATTCGAACCCAGGTCGCCTGTATCAGAGTCTATACTGGAAGCCTAATCCTCATCACACTGGCAGCACCCCAAAACAGAGCCAGGACTGTGTCATTTGTTCCTAGTTACAGCGTTGCTTATAGCTACAGAGTAGCTCTAGGTTGTGCACCACATTATTATGTTTTTTTTTTTACTCTGTGTTAAGTAGGGCTTTTATTTTAGAATCCTGGACTTCAGTTTTAATTTAGCTATATCTACCCTTGCATACACAAGGACATTGTTAAAGTTCCATTGCTATATTAATTCTCTTAAAGTGAACGTCCGGACTAAAAATCTACTCAGCAGAACTGAAGAGGGTGGGTGTTTCTTTAACAGTTTCACAGCATCAGAACTTTGTTTTTCGTACCAAAGCATCATTTTAGCTGCATTTTTTAGTTAAGCTCCACCCATCTGCTATGCAGAGCATGATGGGATTTCCTATGTTGTTAATCACGTTGCCTAGCAACTGAGAGAGGTGCTCAGGACACAGGACAATTGGAACTGTGTCTCATGCCCCCTGTCACCTCCTTTCAACCAAAAACATGGCTGCCATCATGAAATCAAACATTTGCCTGCTCTTTTAAAATAGGGTGGGTAAGAGATTATTATTACCTATCTATTTTAATTAACATAACTAATGTAACTTAATGACAGTATGTTTGTTTAGGCTGGAGTTCCTCTTTAACCTTCTTAGCAGTATTCCCAACCCAGGCTCGGGTGAAAAAAAGATGCTGCTATGGGTAATCCTGAACCTGAGTTTGGGTAGCTGCTTGTAAGAATCTGCAGAGCACTCAGCGCAGCGGCATTTAAAGAGACTTAGAGCCAAAATATTAACATGATTTATACATACCTGGGGCTTCCTCCAGTCCCATCTGCACGGATCGCTCCCACGCCACCGTCCTCAGCCTTCTCAGTCTTATACACCAGGTTCCGTAACTTCCGCCAGACGCGGCCAGTTTCACGCCTGCGCAGTGACTCCCTCTGTCTCACCAACGCCTGCTTTACACATGCACCTGCGCAGTACGGAGGGAGTCACTGCGCTTGCCTAGACCGGCTCCGACTGGCAGAAGTTACAGGAACCGGGGTAGAAGACTGTGAAGACTGAGGACGGCGACATGGGAGCCATCCATGCGGATGGAGATGGAGGAAGCCCCAGGTATGTATAAATCTTGTATAATATTTTGTCTCTGAGTCTCTTTAAATCTGAGTCTCTTTAAATCTGGACACTCGCGGTCTGTCTTACGGTCCTCCGAGGCTCTCCATCTCTCAGGTGAGATCATCATCTGTCACATGACAACAGACCGTGATCTCACCAAAGAGATGTAGCACCACCTAGAGAACAGGAGAAGAAAATGCAGTGCTGGATCTGAGGGAGGTGAATTCTGTGCAAGGGCTGCTGTTGAATGTCTGTGGGGTATAATTATTTCTGGATTTTAAGGTCTAAAAGCACATAAAAATGGTGCCGCTTTTAGACACTAAATCCAGAAAGAATCATACCGCCAAGGAGGTTAAAGGGGCACTATGGATAAATTCTTTGTTTTTTAGTGACTGTAATGTTTGTAGGTGTATGTAGAGCATAGTAGGTTACATGTAATGAGGCAGGTGACATGTTTTTTTACACTGACATACTGCTTGTTTACTTTTAGAGTCACGTCGGCAGATTTAGCTTACTGACGCGACTCAGAGCAATCCATTTAGTTGTAGGAGGCATCTGTCCCTGCCGTTACTGGTTACCACTCTGTGCTGCGCTGTTTGTATAGTTCCTAATCTCAACCGCACAATCGTGCAGTTACAGAATTCCCCCATCCGCCGTAAAGAGCAGAATTTAATCTGCTGCGCAGACTGGACTACATCATCCCTCCTCGGTGGGACGCAACTGCCGTGTGAGGAGGAACGCAGTATCACTGTTGACGCTGCGCAGCAAGGACCCCTGTAGCGAAGCTGGCAATGAAACGGACACCTATTGTTTTCCGTTTCTATGGTTACCTTTACATTTATATTTCAGGGGTCCTTGCTGCGCAGCGTCATCAGTGATACTGCGTTCCTCCTCACACGGCAGTTGCGTCCCACCGAGGAGGGATGATGTAGTCCAGTCTGCACAGCAGATTAAAGTCTGCTCTTTACGGCGGATGGGGGAATTCTGTAACTGCACGATTGTGCGGTTGAGATTAGGAACTATACAAACAGCGCAGCACAGAGTGGTAACCAGTAACGGCAGGGACAGATGCCTCCTACAACTAAATGGATTGCTCTGAGTCGCGTCAGTAAGCTAAATCTGCCGACGTGACTCTAAAAGTAAACAAGCAGTATGTCAGTGTAAAAAAACATGTCACCTGCCTCATTACATGTAACCTACTATGCTCTACATACACCTACAAACATTACAGTGACTAAAAAACAAAGAATTTAACCATAGTGCCCCTTTAATAAACAATTTCTATACTATGCTATCCAATGGTTCTCTGTAGCTGAAAAAAATAATTACCGGAGATTTCAGACGGTATTTGTTAATGCCGTACACATGAGGTGCTTTACATTCTGCTGAGAGACCAGCTCAATATAAGATCACATATAATTATGTAAATGGCAGCTGCTGTGATAGGAGAGTTATTGATTGAAGGGCCCACCTGTCTATAACAAGCAGAATGAAACACCAGAGGAATCTACTCTGGGCAAAGTTACGGCTTTGTAAGGAAATCTCTCTCATTACCAGACATATGCATACATACATTGTCTAACCTGAATGCATCAATCAGTTGTTACTATCAAGAGTGGAAGACAAACTCGATGTTAGCACTGCCATAAATTACAGGAGGTAAAACCTAAATTAACACACATGTAACAGTGACCTCTGTCCAAGGCCGGGTTTCTAGAAAGCCACAAATGCCCGGGCCTTCGGCGGCTGAAGGTCAAGGGGGCACCTGGATATGAAAGAGGGGTTGCTATATATGTAAGACGGGCTGAAAATGGTGAGCAATTCTTGAAAAAGGGCAGCTGATCCCCAAGGGAGTTGTTCATGAAAGAGAGGGGATACAGTACATGGATAATACACATTGAAGAGGGGCCCGTGGAATAGGAGGGGCACTGCTGCACATGAATCTCTGTTTATAGGGGTTCTTCCGCAAATGAGGAAAAAAATAAAAAGTGATTTATGCATAAACTATTAAACATCCTTCTAAAATAGTGTAAAACGTTTTTCAAAAAAATGAATGGTTTCATCAATACAACATGCAATGTAAATAGTGACGGATGACGGCTAATCCATTTGTTAGGGGTGGTTTTTTTTTTACTTTCTTTTCACAAACATAACTTCTGCCCAAGTAGTTTTCAGTGGTATAACCCACTTCTAGCAGGAATCACTGTTACAGCCCTCATGTATGAGCTCCACTGTGCTGCTGAATATGTGTTTACATTGTTGCTAGGCAACCAGAGAGTGCAGAGACTCGTTTGTGAAAAAAGAGTCATAAGCTGCTGGGAGAATTAACCTCCTTGGCGGTTAATTTTTTTTTGCAAATGGGCAAAAAAATCGTTTTTTTTTTTTGTTTCATGTAAAGCTACCAGAGTGGTAGCTACATGAAACACCACTAGAGGGCGCATGTGGCCCTCTAGTGCGATCGTCGCCGGCATCAATAGCAAACAGGGGAGCGCGTATATAACGCGTTCCCCTGTTTGGCTTCTCCTGTCGCCATGGCGACGATCGGCATGACGTCATGGACGTCAGCCGACGTCCTGACGTCATGCGCACTCGATCCAGCCCATAGCGCTGCCTGGAACTCATTGGTCCGGGCAGCGCAGGGCTCTGGCGGGGGGGGGGCCCTCTTTCGCCGCTGCGTGCGGGCGATCGCCGCAGAGCGGCGGCGATCAAGCTGTGCGCGCGGCTAGCAAAGTGCTGGCTGCGCGCACAGCACTTTGAATGGGGCGAATCGCCCCAGCAGGCCCTGAGAAATCCTCCTGTGCGGCATAGCCCGAGCTCAGCTCGAGCTTACCGCCAGGGAGGTTAATCAGCCCCATCTACACCATATGATTCTTTGTCAAATTCAATTCAAATTGATTTGATTCATTGATTTGATTTGAGTCAATCTGACATGCCCGTTTCATGATTCAGATTGAATCAAATCGAATTGAATCGAATCTGACAAAGAATCATATGGTGTAGATGGGACTGATTCATTCTCCCAGCAGCTTATGACTCTTTTTTCACAAACGAGTCTCTGCATGGCCTCTGGTTGCCTAGCAAAAATGTAAACACATATTCAGCAGCTCAGCTGAGCTCAGCGGTTAGGGCTGTAACGGCGATTCCTGCTAAAAGTGGGTTATACCACTGAAAACTATGTAGGCAGCAGTTATGGTTCTGAAAAGAAAGTAAAAAAAAACACCCCTAACAAATCAATTAGCCTCCCAGTCCGTCATCCGTCACTGATTACATTACATGTTGTATTGATGAAACCATTCATTTTAAAAAAAAACTTTTAGAAGGATGTTTAATAGTTTATGCATAAACCACTTTTTATTTTTTTCCTCATTCGCAGAAGAACCCCTTTAACCCTCTGGGGGATAATCCCGAGCTGAGCTCGGGGTAAGCCGCCACAGAGGATTTCTCAGGCCCTGGTGGGCCGATTTGCATAATATTTTTTGTTGCACGCAGCTAGCACTTTGCTAGCTGCGTGTATATACCGATCGCCGCCGCTCCGCGCTGATTCGCCGCTACCCGCCGTGCCGCGCCGCTCCCCCCCCCCCAAGACCCCGTGCGCAGCCTGGCCAATCAGTGCCAGGCAGCGCTGAGGGGTGGATCGGGACTCCCTCTGACGTCACAACGTCGTTGACGTCATCCCGGTCGTCGCCATGGCGACGGGGGAAGCCAAACAGGAAATCCCGTTCTGAACGGGATTTCCTGTTTGCTTTGATTGCCGGAGGCGATCGGAGGGGGTGGGGGGATGCCGCTGCACAGCGGCTATCATGTAGCTAGTGCTAGGCTAGCTACATGATTAAAAAAAAATAATAATTAAAAAAAATGTGCTGCGCCGCCCCCTGGCAATATTATTGTAACCCCCAGGAGGTTAAAAGTGTTTTTTTTTTTTTTACTAAAGTGATTTTTTTTTACTATGCAATGGAGAAACGAGTGTGTGTGCTCAGACCAGGAAGCACCTTCTTATAAATGCTGCAGTAGTGATTTTGCAGCCATTTTGTGAGCAAAGATCCTGTTTTAAATAAAGTTATAACTAACTGCATCCATGTCCCCCAGACAGTAGTACCACCGACCTTGCAGAAAAGGTCATCGGCGCTTCGCTATTTGGAGATAGAGGAAGTGAGTAGACATGGACACAGAGAGACCCGGATGGTAGTTATAATTATTGATCTATAGAGCGCCAACATATTTCGTGAAAAATGTATTTAAAAGACGAAAGAAAATAAATAAATTAGATTGTAAAGCGCATGAAAAACAGCCAAAATCACCACATAAAACCTGGCAAAAGTCACAGGACAAAGTGGTAGTGCTTTCGCAAGCGCTGCTTTTAGTGGGTCCCAGGCCAGTGTCTTCCTAAGCATGCAGCAGATCCCTTGACCCCACCAACTTCCACTTTCTGCAAAAAAAAATGAACTCTTTGTGGCAAGCTTTGCAGTTACAGTTCCTCTAATTACTGTCTTATGAAGTATTTAAGCCATCCATCCATATTATTTTAGTATTTATATAGCACTGACATCCTCCACAGTGCTTTACAGAGTATACAGTCTTGATACTAACTGTCCTTCACAGGGGCTCACAAGCACAATCCCTAACATATTCATATGTCCATAGTATAGGGACAATTTTTAGGGGGGAGCTAATTAACGTAACTGTATGTTTTTGTGGGAGGAAAGCAGAGTGCCCAGAAGAACACCACACAAACACAGGGAGAACATACAAACTCCTTGCAGACAATGCCCTGGCTGGAATTCGAACTGGGGAACCAACGCTGAAAGGCGAGAATGCTATCCACTACGCTAGCATCCTGCCTATGTGTTTTTAAATAAAATGTGTATCTCATCACCTCACCCTGCCTGTAACAAGAAGCCATTCCTCACTGCTCTCTTAAAGGAACACAACCAAATTTTTATTCCCAAAAGCCCTTTAAGAGTTAGAAGGGACTTTTAATGGCGGATAGTGGTAGTAAGAAAAAAACAACACATCCATCAGCTTATCCGATCTTGTATTTTGCTGGGACACTGCAGGGGTGACGAGCGGTGTGGGTCAACAAGTTCTTCTATTCACACCTACCCAAATAGCACAATAAGGCAGCATACCCCCAAGTAACATAATTAGGTAGTAAAAACTAAAAAAAAAACTAAGAAAAAAAAACACACAAAAAGGCAGCATGTCCCTGCAATAACAAAATTAGGTACATTATCACCCAAAGAAAACAGGCGGCATGCAATTCAAATAACACAGACAGTATGTCCTCCACATAACGTGGATAAGCAGCATGCCCCTTAAATCACAAAATGAGGACAAGTCCCCCAAATAGTTAACAATAGTTTCCCAGTAACTCTATTTACCAAAAAACAATCCCCCAGTACAGCCATGTGCCTCCAACAGACCTTTAGTCCACCAAGTATAGCCATGCCCCTCATATTACCTCCCCCATAGCCATGTGATCCTAACAGATCTCCCAATAATAGTCATGTCCTTCAACAGACTTCCCCTCAGTGTACCCATGTGCATCCCTCTAGTATGGCCATAAGCCTCAAGTATAGTCAAGTACCCCAATAGTTTGCAAGTAAGCCATGTTCCCCAGTAAACCTCCTTAGATATAGCTTTGTTCCACAGTAGATCCGCTTATTATAGCCTTATCCATTTCATTACTCTCCGAGTCGCCTTATGAAGGCTAGCAGTGGTAGCAAGTGAGGAATGTTTATATTTATCTATCACAGAAACTACAGTTCTATCATAGCAAGATGTTATATATTTATGTTTTACTTACTTTTCAACACGATAAATTATCAGGTTATTTACAGATTTTCATGTATTTGGAGATGTGTAGCTTCAAAAAGGGCAGATATAAGATACCTTGAGCCTCTCCTCGCACTTCCCCTCCCTTGTTAACTAGAAAAACACAATACAGCTGGGATAACCTAATCAGAAGTCAGAGCTCTCCATGACTTTCAGTCAGTCAGCAGAGCTCAATGGCTATTTGCATAGATAGCAACTGGAGTTTCTTAACTCTTCCTGTACTGGAAACAAATATTATGCTGGGGATACACGGTACGTTTCTGTACCGTGTATCGACCAGCTGATCCGGCCAGCTGATAATATTCAGCTGGCCCGATCATGCCGCTCGACCCTCGCCTGCTCGATCCCCTGATAAGGAAGCGCCGGCGGGGACGAGCGGTAATCGATCCGCGCGCACATGCGGACGAGCGGGGACGTGGCTGCGGTCGATCCGGCGGCTAATTAAGCCGCCGGTCGGCCCGTGTATTCCAGCCATCAGACTTATGTCTCTGCTCCTAATGCTTTATTTCTTAGCTCTACTACACAACCAATTCATTATATCATCATTTTTTTTCACTTCAGTGTCTCTTTAAAGGAAAGGTTCAAGCAAAATAAAAAAATGAGTTTCACTTACCTGGGGCTTCTACCAGTCCCATGCAGCCATCCTGTGCCCTCGTAGTCACGAAATGCTGCTCCAGTCCCCCGCTGGCAACTTGCCGACCTCGGAGGGCGGCAGACTCCATTGCGTACATTTTTACGTATTCCCGCTAGTGCAGGAACATTAACACATACATTTTTACGCATTACTGGTTCAATGCGTACATTTTTACCTCCGAGGTCGGCAAGCTGCCAGCGGGGGACTTTTTTTATTTTGCTTGAACCTTCCCTTTAAGTTTAATAACAGGAAATGCCCATCAGAATCTCCAGATCCAGTGCACGTGTTATGGAACAAAGAGTGGACGTGGGCCATAATAAAATATTTAAAAAAATATGAGAGGTGTATTCACTTTTGTGAGATACTGTACATGCACACAGGTTTTCTGCACATAAAATATACCTGTAAATCACAGAGCACACAGTTGGGAAACTGGTGTACCTTGATTGAATCTCAACGCAGTGCACATTCTCAATAGCTATGCCTGTGCTCAGTTTGCTGGGCACCTACCCACATCAGGGATGCACTTGTCAGTAAGGCATAGCCATGGAACAGACAGCAGTCATACATTTACTATTATGGTATACTAGCAGGCATCATAAAGTCCCTCTCAAGTGGTGAAAATATCTTCACTACAAGGCCAACAATTCAGGGGAAATGGCAACGGAAGTTTTATATTGCTACACTATTGGTTGTATTTCTGCAATCTCTTAGCTGCAATAACAATATAACCTGCAATCAAATCTCTAGTAGCAATACACCCAAAAGGTGCAGTAAAAGGCTCTTTATTACAGAAGACCGCATTAAGGTACTAAATAAAAACCATTAAGAACAACTTTAAAACAACTGAATTAATGTGTATGATAGAATCGTTTCTTCTGGCCAAAAGTAAAAACCCTGTAATGGAAGACATACCACAAAGAGGGAATTGTGTTTACACCAGTAATGTCCCAGGCCATGCCGCTGCTTAAATGTCTCTCTTGCTGGAAGTTTGCACTAAATGATGAGCCCTGCAAATGTCCCAGTTATACCTGAGCCCATCCGCTGTGTCTCATATATAGAGGAAATCTGAACTGTACAGAACCATTAGACAAGATGCTACAGTCTCACCTGGAAGCACAGTAAATTACATTTCTCTTGTGTACCTGTCACTTACAGTAGGCAGTAAAAATCTGACAGGAGTGACAGGTTTTGAACTAGCCCATCTTTTCAAGAGGGATTCTCAATATTTCATTTATAGTATACATGAAGGGAAAAAAGTGCCCCAGGAGGAGGGGAAGGTACCTACTTCAGGATGGGAGGCTTCCCCAGTCAGTCTTACCAAAGGGGATCCAGCTCTGGCTCCCCCAAAAATCCCTTTGTCACCACTTGTCGAGAGCCTTGCACAGTATCAGTCTCCTATTGGGCTCCAGTGGAAATAGCCGAGTCCGATCGAGTCCACTCTACTACTACGCAGGCGCCTCACACCTGTACAATAGAGCGGACCCGATCAGGCTTCGCTATTTCCACCGCCTGAGGGGAAAACCACTACTGCGCCTGCACGCACCAGCAACTAGTGCTACTGGTCTTGGTAATGCTTTGGTTGGCTGGTGCTCTGCTGGATGCTAATGAGGCTTCCCCCTCCCGAGGTAAGGATCCTATTTTTTCATTGGGCAAAGTTACAGGTTTACTTTAATTTTTACAAAAGTAATCCCTATAAAGGATTAATAAAAAGATGTTGGCCAGCCTGACTATTTGCTTGCAGAATATTTTGGCCGTAGGACTGAACAAATGCCAATCAGTAAGTGCTTTTGAATACAAAGAAAAACTCTACGAATCCCCCATGAGGAGATGGGCTGGTCCAAAACTTGTCAGATTTTTACTGCCTACTGCAAGTGACAGGAACATAGTAGAAAAGTGATTTACAGTGCAACTTAATTTGGGAGAAATGTACCTACTTTTTCTAGGTATGTGAACACATTTATTTTACATTTCACAATTTTTCATAATTGTGAAATCGGCTTACGGAGGCGGGGAGGGACGCAGGCGGGGAGCCGCGCTATAGAGGAGGCGGGGGAGCGGCGGTGACAGACAGCCTTCAGGTAAACCGCCGGCTACCGACAATCTGCGTGTCGCTAGCCTGGCGTTTTATTTCATGGGGGACAGCAGAGCACGGGGGGGAGACTGGGGGGACGCTGTAAGGACACACAGGCAGGGCATTGTATGCAGAATGTGCCTCTGTGTCCTAATAGGATTTTTCAAACCCACCTCGGGTTCACTTTAAGCTCAAAATAAGGTTTAAAGCAAAAAAGATCCCAAAAGAGTTCTTAAACTTAGCCTACAAAATTGCAAAACACCTTCCAAACAGGTTGAATCTGCCTGAAGCGCTACCAGACATGCACATAGCTGTCCGTTTCACAACCAAACCTCCAGCAGCAGGATGAGTTATTTTTGTTTTGTGTACACAGTCTGTGTGAGGTGCCATCTGGAGAGGAGCTTTTTTAAATATGTCAGTCTGACATCGTAAAGTGTCTGCATTGACACTCCTTAAAAAACAAACTCACAGCAGTTCTCCTTCAAAATAAACTCACAGAAGTTCTTCTTCAAAATAAACTCACAGAGGAAGTTATTTTTCTAACTCTGCTATTCTGATGCTAGCGCAGTTTGGACTCTACTTTCATTTTCAAGGCCAGCCTGGCAGTCATTCCTTCATGCGACTAGAGACCTCTTTTTGCCAATGGGTAACCTATAGTGTATGTCAAGAGGGCAGACAGGAGGTCCAGTCTTGGAAATGGAATCAATGCAGCGTTAAGTATACTAGAGGTTCTGTAGCCAGGCTGAAACTCCTAGATAATAAACACGCTTCCCTAAAGTGTACCCGGGCCGAAGCTCCGGTACAAAATCACTAGATCAATAGATACTTACCTAAGAAGAGGGAAGTTTCTAGATAGTAATGAGACTTCCCACGGTGCCCTCCTGTCCTCTGTTGCCACTTGTGGACCTTCCAAAGATTATTGACAAGGGCTTGTTGATAATCTGATTGGGGTCGAGCTCCTCTTCGAACAAGAGAGTGGCCATACTACATGACTGCAACAGTACGAGTGGCTCTGTGCTACTGCACAGGTGTGGTTGTGCTTGTTCCAGTTCCAGAAGAGGAGTGTTGCTTCGATCAGCTGGAGGGTCTGCAAGTGGCAACAGTGCACCATAGGACTCTGGGGCAAGCCCCATTAGGATCCAGAGGCGTCCCTCTCCTTAGGTAAATAGCCCCTGACTTACGAATGCCTGACTTACGAACAACCCGCCGATACGAACGGCATGGATTCTGTTTCCATGGGAACAAGTAAAACAAATTTCAGATTGGACTTTTTTTTTGTTGAGAAAATCGATTTTTAAAAAATTCAAAGAAAAAATGGCTTTTAAACTTCTATAAGCAGGTACAGAGGGCAGATGTGACACAGAGGGGGACACTAGAGGCACAGAAGAGGTACAGGGGACAGAGATGGCACAGAGTTCCGACTTATGAACAGTTTCATGTAAAGAAAGAACCTACAGTCCCTATCTCGTTCATTAACAGGGACTACCTGTATATGTTTCTGAACTGAGATTCGGCTTGGGTTCTCTTTAAGGTACTGTTGTAGAAGTACCTAGGGTAGTACAGATATGTGTACTTGCAATAATACTCAGTATTGGCCATCAATACTACGTTTTTGTCTTTATGCCAGGTTCACTTATCAGTAGGGATGGTCAATGGTATGTAAGTAATCCCAAATTGATTCAAATGTGTATCTTCATTTGTCACAAATGGATGCAAATGTAGCTGGAGCAGCAGTATTTGATTGGTCTGTTTTCAAGCTTCATACATTTGATAAATGTGAGCATAAAAATTAGCTGGAATAATTTGCATCTCATTGCCCAGCTCTACTTATCAGATATTCTCCTTACATTCAACACTCAGCCCCCCCAAAAAACATTTTGCTTAAAAGTGATACACACCTTCTGACATCTTTAGTGCACAATTTCGGCTATACAAAGGAAAAATGCTGCACTAACCTGGTGTTTTTAGTCTATGTAGCTGAAACGCTGCACCAAATTCTTGCAATTCATTACGAGAAGCCAGCACTGCCTGTCTTTAGCATGGAGCAGCGGTTATGGTGGCCTTAAGCCCTAAGGACTTGTCCACAAGTAAGGGCTTGTTCCCATTATGCAACGCATGTGGTATTGTTTTATAGAGTAACGTACTGCATACCGTGTTGCTGTCCATTGCAGTGCTGATCCCTCAGCAACTCATAAGTGGAAACATCAGACAGTACGGTGCGGTCCACACACTTCTGGTGTCCTTGCGCATCACAAATGTGCACATTGATGTGTATAGCAGGTACAAGCCCAAGGGCCCCTTTCCCACTCATGAGCTGCTTGCAACACAGTTTGCCATAGCAGCGCACAGCACTTGCATTGCTCTCCAATTCATTTGTGCGAAAAATTGCATGCAACCATGCATTGCGTTGCCATGCTGAACAGCAACACAAGAACAACTTGTACATGATTTTGCATGGACCTTTTTACACTAATCCAATGTGGTTCTCTAGTTCTGTACAACAGTGAACATTCTTCCAGAATGCATTGCTATACGTCAAATAACAAAGCACAACTCCGCACCAGACCCTGCAACGGAGACATGTATGCATTGCACAAGCATCAGTGCAACACATAAATGTGAATTGGTCCTAAAGGCATAACCGAATCAGGAAAAAAGGGCTCAGGAGCCCTTACCGAAAAAAAGGTGCAGCCATAGATAGGCGCCTATTATAAAAGCCGCTATTTGCGGCAAAGAAGGGTAACCTAAGAAGAGGGAAGTTTCTAGATAGTAATGAGACTTCCCACAGTGCCCTCCTGTCCTCTGTTGCCACTTGTGGACCTTCCAAAGATTATTGACAAGGGCTTGTTGATAATCTGATTGGGGTCGAGCTCCTCTTCGAACAAGAGAGTGGCCATACTACATGACTGCAACAGTACGAGTGGCTCTGTGCTACTGCACAGGTGTGGTTGTGCTTGTTCCAGTTCCAGAAGAGGAGTGTTGCTTCGATCAGCTGGAGGGTCTGCAAGTGGCAACAGTGCACCATAGGACTCTGTGGCAAGCCCTATTAGGATCCAGAGGCGTCCCTCTCCTTAGATAAATAGCCCCTGACTTACGAATGCCTGACTTACGAACAACACGCCGATACGAACGGCATGGATTCTGTTTCCATGGGAACAAGTAAAACAAATTTCAGATTGGACTTTTTTTGTTGAGAAAATCGATTTTTAAAAAATTCAAAGAAAAAATGGCTTTTAAACTTCTATAAGCAGGTACAGAGGGCAGATGTGACACAGAGGGGGACACTAGAGGCACAGAAGAGGTACAGGGGACAGAGATGGCACAGAGTTCCGACTTATGAACAGTTTCATGTAAAGAAAGAACCTACAGTCCCTATCTCGTTCATTAACAGGGACTACCTGTATATGTTTCTGAACTGAGATTCGGCTTGGGTTCTCTTTAAGGTACTGTTGTAGAAGTTTTTACACTAATCCAATGTGGTTCTCTAGTTCTGTACAACAGTGAACATTCTTCCAGAATGCATTGCTATACGTCAAAAAACAAAGCACAACTCCGCACCAGACCCTGCAACGGAGACATGTATGCATTGCACAAGCATCAGTGCAACACATAAATGTGAATTGGTCCTAAAGGCATAACCGAATCAGGAAAAAGGGCTCAGGAGCCCTTACCGAAAAAAAGGTGCAGCCATAGATAGGCGCCTATTATAAAAGCCGCTATTTGCGGCAAAGAAGGGTAATTTGGGCGCAGGGAGGCAACAATATGTACCTTCTTTTACGGGAAGGTTCAGGGACTATGCGAAACTACTGAACCTGCGCAGTACAGCTCGGAGGACGTCTGATGACGCCAGCGCGCCGCCGCGAGGCGCATTTTGGAGCGCAGAAGAAGCCCGACCTGGCCACCGGCCTGGCCAGGTCGGGCGCGCCACCGGAGACCACCGAGAGCCTGCGGAGCGGTGCCGAGGGCACCTCCTGCCTGCCACGGGCTGGAGGAAGCCCCAGGTAAGTGGATGGGGTTTTTTATTTTTTTCGGATAGGTCCTGGACCTTCCCTTTAACATGATAATCGTACTGCCCTTGTGATCGGAAAAACACAAGTGCTCCGATTATTACTTTAAACACAGCCGGTGGAAAGAGCCTGTAAAGGGGGTTTTTTTCCCAATAAAATATCATTTAGGTTTATTATTAAACATAGATGTAAAAAGAAAATATTTGGAAAATGTACTTGCCAAACCAGCTGATCTATCTCATAAATAACAAAAGATTTAATGAAATCACTGTATAATCTCTTAAAGGAAAACTAAAATGAGGACATGTTTTTTTCCTTTTAAAATACCACCAGTTGCCTGACTTTCCTGCTAATCCTGTGTCTCTAATACGTGTAGCCACAGCCCCTCAACAAGCATGCAGTTCAGGTGTTCTGACTGAAGTCAGACTGGATTCGCTGCATGCCTGTTTCAGGTGTGAGATCCAGATACTACTGCCGCAAATTGATCAGCAGGAGAGTCAGGCAACTGGTATTGTTTGAAAGGAAACATCCATTTCCCTCTCAGTTTAGGTTCCCTTTAAAGCAGCTGTGTCTGTATAAGATGTTCTGAACCTTGATAGGCTGATGTTAGACTGTCACTACGAATCTTGGTGACATACACAGTTTTGGAATGAAATCTGTCACCATAAAACATATTTTTTCTTAGGAAATCAAAAAACAAGGATACTATACACTGTGGGTTAACAACAGCGCGAGGGCTAATGTATATTATCCCCAATTTTGATGCATCGCAGCAGCCACTAATATGACCCTATTTTACCATTCAATAGGCTTCAATAGACAACGTTTCCAATTCATCTTTAAGACATCAAACAACATGTTACTTCTGCCACCTTGAAGAGAAAAACAAGTAACATTAAAAAGAGAAAAAAAGCAATTCAATATAACACTAACTCGGTATTAGCATCAATCTCTGATGTGAAAATCCATCTTTTCAATGGAGATATCAATCCAGTCCTGGCGTTGTTTTTATCTGAAAATAACACATCTGCCTTTTTAAGTCTGTGACAAGGTTTATTTAAATCACTGCAACCGTGCCAGGATTTTTTCTCTCTATAATAAAAAAATGTGCGCACGGCACACACACACACACACACACACACACAGACTCACACACACACAAACACAAGCACAAAATAAAAGTACAAAGGAAGAGGAAGAAAAAGATTACCAGATCTTAAAAGAGAGTAGAAAAAAAAGTTAAGGTGACATTTTATCTTTAGGAAGCCCCTGTTTAAATTCAGATTTTTCCTTTCAGTTCCTGCGTTTTCCAATCTTGTGTCAAAAATTGAACTAGAGATTGAATAGAGTGCATTTGCTGGCGTTAATGAACTGCTCTGTAACCCGTTACAATAACATAAAAAGCCTTCCGACAAGCCAAACAGACATTGTTCATTTTAGTTCTTGCTAATCCTGGAGGAATGTCACATGTTTTGCATAAAATCTGCTTTTCATAAACCTGCCTATGCAAAATCTCTCCCCCCCCCCCCCCTTCCCGCACTTATCCGCATGGGTTAAGGGGGAGTGAGTGCATTTATCCACTGCATTTTCAAAACAACCACAAGAAATGCCATTTTGCTAAATTGCCCTCAATTGTGTGTTTTAATAAAAATGAGTTTGTTTGTAGTGTTTGTGTTTCGGCTGAAAAGAAAAATGAAAGGCGGTTTTCTTCTTACACATGGTCTTTGTGACACGGAACATCAAGTCACCATTTTAATTCACGGCTTGGACTTCCCCTGGAGAAGAGACCGCTGCCTGGCCAATTATTATACCTGCTTTAATTTGACATGCCAGCCCCTTGGTATGCCTGCTTAATGCACAGCCGTAGGAGCATCGCAGGCTCGGGAGAGACATGTTATAGGCCTTTACACACTTGGAGAAGGGGGGAGAAGGGGGAGAGGGGGGGGGGGGGTGTTACTATCATTCTGAAGTGACTATAATCAACCACTGTAATTACGTGGAGAGGGGGATTTCAGAACAGATTGAGTGTGACTAATGTGCCGAACCCTCACAACTATTTACCACCCTCCGGTCTATCGCTGTTGTCCAGCATAAAGATGAACACGGGGTATGAATCACCTATAGGAAACCATTACACTGAACCACTCAAGTGTTTTATGAGGTGCTCAAAGAACCTGTAAGAATAAAACAGAATTTAAAGGGAATACATTTTGCATGGAAAAAAAAATTAACCCCTAGGAAAATTGAAGGTATTAGCAGAATTCATGGCAATAAGGACACCTATGACGTGCTGTACTTTTTGATGGGGAATATGTACAACCACTCAGCCTAACTAATGTCTTCAAGTAGGGCACTTAAACACTAAAAGCGATGTGATCGAAATCGCAAAATGAATGCGATTTGCATATCACTAAATTATTCATTATAAAATAAAGATCAAGAATGACATTTACCATTACTGAGATTCGTTTTTGGTAGAAACGCAAACGCATCTTTGCACAATTCCGATCATGATTATGCTTGTGCTATACCTTCTGATTCCTGAAACGCAAGCAGAAAGTTTTGCGATTTACTGTGGAAATTGGCCCAAAATCAAAATCATGGTTTTGAGTCCTCTTTTACGGATGGCTGAACTGCTCATTTGTCGAGCAGTTCAGCTGCTGGCCAATAAGAAACGTTTGGCTGTAATTACATGCAGCCGAATGGCAGAATTCGGTAACACCATACGTGTCACGGTAGACATGTGGCGGCATTACCTGACAGCCAATGACGTGGCTAATGGTAGCAGATGACAGGCAGTGAATTCGCCATGAAATGGAGGCAAAGAGGGAAATCACAAAATTCACATCCAGAGATATTCGCCTCCAATGCCTTTAGTAACTTACCACACTGAAGAACCAGGAGCTACACAAAAATAAATAAATACTAAAAATAAACAAACAACAATATTAAATAAGCCATGCAGAGAAATGAGAAGGCAGACGATTTCTGTATTCTAAACTGATGTACTTGTTGCCATGATTGCAAGGAAGCATATTCTGAATAATTTATAATAATAATCTAGAAAATTACAGCAGACTTGTAAACTACAATAGAAAGATTTATTTTAACAATGTATTGCTATAAAATGGCTGGTGTAACTTTTATGCTATGTTATAACAATTTTTTAACTAATATATAAGCCTCCATTTAAAGTGGTATATACTCAGCATTTCTTGAGCATTTCTTACTGAACTTTAAAAGATTATTTACAGCCTAAAACATACTACCACAAAAATTGTTACCAGAACAGCATTCAAACAGTTAAACGCAGCACTTTCTTCTTCAGTGGAAAGGTCGCTGCTACATCCTTTGCCAGCTATAATTAGTAAACAGCAGCAGCGGGTTGAAAGTGAGTTGCACACATAGAAGCAGAGAGAGCTGAGAAGTGATCACTAGATAGATGAAATAAATCACAATGGCAGCTTTCAGATAAACTGCACTTTGGGAACTTACCATTTGTAAATGGACAATAACACTTGTGCACAAAAGCAAATATGATAACTGTATGGGTAATAAAAAGTAAAAAAAAAAAAAATCTTTAATTGAATATTATGTCAGGATTTAATACTGCTTTAAATATAATGCCCTTGCTTTCACCTAGAATTAAAAAAAATAAGAACTGAAGTTGTGTTTTGTAGCAATGTGAGGGGCTAAATGTGAAATATAACTTGGCATTTTATTTGACAGCAAGTGAATGCCAGCAATGTAGAGGGAATAGACGATATTCCTGACAGTAAAACAAGAATTGTTTTCTAAACGAGACGTTCACAGCTTTCTGTATAGAAAGAAACTCACAATGAACAGGTTGAACGCACTATTAAAACTGTTTAATTAAAAGGCTCTATAAATCTGCTGAGAAGAAAATTGCTACTGCTTCTTAATCCTGCCTGAATTCTGTGAACCCAGTAGAGGTTACTGAGTTGTTAGGGAAGGAATCAGAGTGTAGCCAGTACAGGTTACTGTGTTGTTAGGAAAGGAATCAGAGTGTACCCCCAGTATACAGGTTACTGAATTGTAAGGGAAGGAATCAAAGTGTACCCAGTACAGGCTACTGAGTTAGGAAAGGAATTAGAGTATACCGAGTACAGGTTACTGAGTTAGGGAAGAAATCAGAGTATACCCAGTGCAGGTTACTGAGTTAAGGAAGGAATCAGAGTATACCCAGTGCAGGTTACTGAGTTAGGGAAGGAATCAGAGTATACCCAGTGCAGGTTACTGAGTTAGGGAAGGAATAAGAGTATACCCAGTGCAGAATTATTAAAACATAAAAGCAGAGCGATCAACAGTTAACATAACCTACAGCACTATTGCTGCCTAATGCTCAAATGTCCTTTTTGGGGTATGCCTAATGCCGTCCAAAAAAAAAAAGTTCATCCACATTTCATAAGTATATGTTCTTCACTGTAAAACCTCCTCCAGAGAAATTGGCCAAATCCTGTCACAGCGCTTATCAATATACGCTCACCAGATCGGTTGGCCAATCCTTTCAGATCAGCAATCAGCGTTTTTGGCCTTGCCAGCAAAGGTTCCTCCGGTCACTCCACCAGCCTCTCCGGGCATCCAACCGTATACTCTTAGTATTATCACCAGTGCACCCCTTTCCACAACAGTGCCACCCAACGTGCTTCCACCAACATAGATACACAGGGCGCTCACCAGATGCACTGGCCGACCCGCAACAGACCAGCAGTATAGCGTGTTGATATAGCTTTAACTTCAATACTTGGGGTAAAGAGCATCCTAGGACTCAAACAAAGCCGACCATAGCATAATTCCGTTTGATTCTAATAAGTAGTAAAAAGTAGTGCACTTACAAATTTTGCAGTAAAACATGCGCATATAAAAACACAGCACAGGATCCTCCAGCGTCTCCTCAGCTCGTTAGGTTCCGCCCTACTAGTTTCGTCCAATGACTGGCGGGTCGGCCAGTGCATCTGGTGAGCGCCCTGTGTATCTATGTTGGTGGAAGCACGTTGGGTGGCACTGTTGTGGAAAGGGGTGCACTGGTGATAATACTAAGACCCATTTAAACGGTATCACACTATTGCATTTTCCTTGTTTTATTCTGAGTATACGGTTGGATGCCCGGAGAGGCTGGTGGAGTGACCGGAGGAACCTTTGCTGGCAAGGCCAAAAACGCTGATTGCTGATCTGAAAGGATTGGCCAACCGATCTGGTGAGCGTATATTGATAAGCGCTGTGACAGGATTTGGCCAATTTCTCTGGAGGAGGTTTTACAGTGAAGAACATATACTTATGAAATGTGGATGAACTTTTTTTTTTTTTTTGGACGGCATTAGGCATACCCCAAAAAGGACATTTGAGCATTAGGCAGCAATAGTGCTGTAGGTTATGTTAACTGTTGATCGCTCTGCTTTTATGTTTTAATAATTTTACCTTGTGAGTGTTACACACACTTTTTATGCAGTAAGCGAACCAGACTGGTATAGGAGAGAGGAGAGTAAGGAGTACAGTGAGGAGCGCCAGGTCTTTTATTTTTGATTTCTTAGATATACCCAGTGCAGGTTACTGAGTTAAGGAAGGAATCAGAGTGTACCCAGTGCAGGTTACTGAGTTAGGAAAGGAATTAGAGTATACCCAGTACAAGTTACTGAGTTAGGGAAGGAATCAGAGTGTACCCAGTGCAGGTTACTGAGTTAGGGAAGGAATCAGAGTGTACCCAGTGCAGGTTACTGAGTTTTCAGGGAATAAATCAGAGTGTACCCAGTACACCCAGTACTGGGTTGTTAGGGACAGTGGCGTAGCAATAGGGGTTGCAGAGGTTGCAACCGCATCGGGCCCTTGGGCCAGAGGGGCCCCCTAGAGTCCTCCCTCAATTGCAGTATTAGCTCTCTATTGGTCCTGTGCTGGTAATATTCAATTATATAGATGCTTTAAACAGTTGTAATCATTAACAAACGGTTTCCCCACCATCCCCACCATACAAACGAGCTTAAAAATGATTTATACCTGCGCCTGCAACAGTTCAAATTCTGTAGCAATCTTTAATAAAACCGTCTCATACAGCTATACAACAATATTATCACAGTAAAAATAGACCTATCGCAAATAGACATCCAAATACCGCCTCCAATCACGGATCAATGCTGTATATTATTCACCGTTCCTACAAGATTCCGTATTGCAGTGTATCTTTTGTCTGCCAATAGTGCACTATTTGGCCTGAGTTCACCAATATCATGCAGATGTCTTCCAGCATGTACTCTGAATTAGTTAACCAGTCCTTCGAGATTCATAAATATGCCCCTTGTATTGGCACAATAGCCAGAGTATTAAAAGCATTAAAAGCACATTCAATAGCACCGTGTAGTCCGCAGCAGCGGATGTGGTTAATAAGAGAGTCTTAATAGACAGCAGCAGCAGCAGCAGCAATTCAACTCACTAAAACTCCTGCGTGATGGAGAGAGGAGTCAGTGCCGGGATTTTTGCATGTCTTGGGTCTAACGGCGGCGAGCCGAACAACGCCTTGGAGACAATGGAGAGTCGCCGGCCGGGACTCAGTGCTGTTTTGGACTACACAGGCTTTCATTGCCGCCTCCTCTCTCCATCACGCAGGAGTTTTAGTGAGTTGAATTGCTGCTGCTGTCTATTAAGACTCTCTTATTAACCACATCCGCTGCTGCGGACTACACGGTGCTATTGAATGTGCTTTTAATACTCAAACTATTGTGCCAATACAAGGGGCATATTTATGAATCTCGAAGGACTGGTTAACTAATTCAGAGTACATGCTGGAAGACATCTGGTGAACTCAGGCCAAATAGTGCACCATTGGCAGACAAAAGATACACTGCAATATGGGATATTGTAGGAACGGTGAATAATATACAGCATTGAGCAGTGATTGGAGGCGGTATTTGGATGTCTATTTGCAATAGGTCTATTTTTACTGTGAGAACATTGTTGTATAGTTGTATGAGACGGTTTTATTAAAGATTGCTACAGAATTTGAACTGTTTCAGGCGCAGGTATAAATCATTTTTAAGCTGTTTTGAAATCCTGAACAGGTGCTATTCAAGGCCCGCCACACAGTTCTGCTCTGTGTATGCGCTGTGTCCGCTCGTTTGCACAGAGCGTATCTCCCTCTTCATAGCTGTTCCCGCTGCACTGCCTGCCTGTGTAGTCAGACCTCCAGATCAGCCGTAGCCCGCAGGGATGAGAGAGAGCGGAGCGAAACATGGTGACGCGGTGTATACTTCAAATACAGGAAGTGACATCACTTGTCACATCCTGTATTTGAAGTGTATGGTACATCACCATGCATCGCTCCGCTCTCTCTCATTCCTGCGGGCTACATCTGATCTGGAGGTCTGACTATACGGGCGGGCAACGCGGGAACAGCTATGAAGAGGGAGACCTGCTCTGTGCAAGCGAGCGGACAGCAGCGTATATCCAGGGCCATCATTGCTAATGAGAAACTAGTGAGGGCCCCACACACACCGCTAGACCCCCCAAAGCTGTGGGCTCTGCTCCCATGGAAGCGTTGCCTGACCTGGAAGAGCTCGCAAGTTTTGGCCACGTGAGAGCCCCAGGTGAGTTGTGTGAGGAGGGGTAACAGGATCTGTGTTCCTTACGCCTGTGGATGCTGATTGTGAGTGGAGCTGTTTTTCTGTTGAGCACTCACTAGTGGTAAGAACATGAATTATGCCATCATTTAGTTTCAGCATGTTGCCATTCATTCATCTATTGTTGTAGCTCAACTAAGCACTTATTGTTAGTGTATGGTCTGTTTGCATAACCCAGAACTCACTGAAACAAACATGAATCTAACAGTGAAGGGTCAGTTCCTATATAGTGAACAGCTATCCTTCTCCAGCTGCTCCATGTGATGCTGACAGTATATCTCTTCACACCCAGAAATGCAGCACATCAGGGGGTGGGTGAGTGAATGTCCAGCAATTGTTCTGATGGAGAGACTAGCTGCTGCATCCTTCCAGTACAGTACATGATTTTAAAATGTGTTTCTATGCAACAATTCACAATTCACTTTTTTATTCTACCTGAACACTGAGAACTTGCCAGGAATGTCCCAGCTAATTTACAGGAAAAATGTAAGCACATGTACACACTCTCTGCATTCCCATTGACGTTGAGTAACCCCACCCGGCTACTTTTTCTTGCCACCCAGCTGGAAATTTTTTGGGGGGAGAACACTGTACAGATTATATTGTTAGGAAAGGAATCAGTGTACCCAGTACATGTTACTGAGTTGTTAAGGAAGACATCAGCGTGTACCCAGTACATGTTACTGAGTTGTTAGGGACGGAATCAGAGTGTAATCAGGAAAATAATTACTAGTCACTGCAGTGTCAGTGTTATTTTAAGTGTTAGCGAGTCAAGGGTCTCGGGCTGCAGACAAATAGTGCTCGGCAAACAAGACCTTGTGTTGCTGCTGTATAAAAATAAAATGGTTCTGTTGTTGTAAGGCTTGGTGGTGTATTCTCCACAGTCAGCATGCAACGCATGAGCTGGCGTGGAGGAGGTACACACACCAGCACAAGGAAACAGGCTATCCCTAGTATAGTGGAGGGGAGGACAGACTCCAATAGGAGATTGTGGTGCACAGAGCCGGTGCAGATCTGACAGCCACAAACAATGCTTTTGTTATAACGTCTCAGCGCAAAGTAGCGCTGAGCGCATAAACCAGAACTGAGGAGATCAGGACAGGTAGACAGAATGAACGCTTGCTAGCTAGCGGCTACTTAGCGACAGCAAGCGTCCAAAACAAGACAGACTGGAATGAGGCAGCCAATGCGATTGCAGCGATGGCGTGCCTCACAAAGACAGGACAGGATAGTCAGGAAATAGCAGGATCAAGATAGATGAACGTAACACAGACAAATATACAATAAGTATGTTTTCCTAGCGTATTACAATTACAGCTATCAATGAAACTATTTGTAACGTCTGACTAACATATGTATATATCGGCAATGAACCGATATATGACATAAGCAGGAACGCCGACTAGGACTGGAGTAATACAGGGAACAGGACTCAGAAAGATTCGCTATCTCTTCGCAGAGATGAACGCAATCCACAAACGGTAACAGAACAGGATTCAGAAGGATTCGTTATCTCTTCGCAGAGATGAACGCAATCCACAAACAGTAACAGAACAGGATTCAGAAGGATTCGTTATCTCTTCGCAGAGATGAACGCAATCCACAAACGATAACAGGACAGGATTCAGAAGGATTCGTTATCTCCTCGCAGAGATGAACGCAATCCACAAACGGTAACAGAACAGGATTCAGAAGTATTCGTTATCTCTTCGCAGAGATGAACGCAATCCACAAACAGAACCAGGAGCAGGGTAACTACCTCAGCACGGGTGGTCACGGTACGCGCAACCTACCAAAACGTGCTGGAAAGCTGACTAACTGCACACAGGATATAAACAGTTCGTGTACGTATACATCAGCGACACTGATGTATCAACGTAACGCAAATACAAGGAAAATAATAAACGTGCTGGTATGTATATATATTGGCAATGAACCAATATATGATGCAAAGACCAGCAAAGTATCTTTAGAACAAGAAACACGATCGGGGGCCGAAGCGACAGCAAGACAGGCTTAAACTGAAGCTATGAAAACCCAAGGAAACCCTGCAGGAAGCAGATCTTTATACTGAGGTCATCCAATGGGAGCAGACATGCAGATTCCCACACAGGTGAATAATAATCAGTCACAAGCTGACAGCAGGGAAAGACAGACAAAGCTATGCAGCTTGCATGGAAAGACATCAGAACTGCCTGAGCTGCAGCACTACTACTTCCAGCAACACCTGCTGCAGCAGCGATCATTACAGTACCCCCGCCCTTAAAAGCGGATTCGAGACGCTTTTCAAAACTGAAATTCCCAACAAAACAGTCTGACTGATAATTCATGATGACCGGGACAGCCCGGCAAGACCGAATTCCAGAATCAGTCCCCACAAGACTGGACCCATCAGAACCAGAACCTACAGAACCATGCCCATCAGTACTACAAGCCCCAGTGTGACACCCATCAGAACCATGATTTCCAGAAGAAAGCCCTCCGAAACTCCCTGAGCGATACCCACCGCCTTCCAGGAACCGTTCAGAAACGCCAAAGCCTTTGCAATGCCCACCGGGACTGTCTTTACCAACACAAAACCCACTGTTGAACCAGTCC
Organism: Hyperolius riggenbachi; assembly: GCF_040937935.1. NCBI lineage: Eukaryota > Metazoa > Chordata > Amphibia > Anura > Hyperoliidae > Hyperolius > Hyperolius riggenbachi. The sequence goes on along the minus strand of NC_090651.1, from coordinate 68,826,662 downwards.
AAGGCACCAGGACAAGTTTTCTCAGAGACCTCCCAGAACACCTTGAAGCTCCAAAGAGATCCCCATAGGTCAGAACGCCCCTTAGGCTCACATGGAGAACTATCAAGAACCCCTATGGAACCTAGGGCAATTCCCGAGTCAGGGCCACAAGGACAAACATCAAGATCAGGGCTTTCAGGGACCAGAACCATCTCTGGGCATGCAGGCAGACTGGCAACATCAGAACATGTTCCCACTAAGGAAGCATCAGAGCACGCTAACACCTTAGACACACTTGGGCATTCTGGCACACAAAGAACATCTGGGCACACTGGCACAAGAGAAACCTCTGGGCATGTCAAGGAACTGTGAGCCTCAGGGTCAGCCAAGACAGGACCAAAACCAGGACTGGCCAAAAAAAAATCATCATGACTAGACTTCGCAACTACTGGACTTTTACACGAGAATGCAGGATCAGACTTAGATGTCGCTGATTCCAGCAAAGTCAGTAACAAATCAGATTCAGGGGCACTAACAAGACAGGACAAATCTTCTGATGTATGCACTGAACCAGATAGGGACTCCACAACTACCTCTGGACTGGACAGAGACTCATCTAATACACTGGATTGGAGCTCATGAGGCGCTGCAGAACAAGTCAGTATTGCAGGAGCCCCCACTGGACTAGGCAAAACTGAGGAATTCCCTGGACAGGAAGGGGACTCTGGAACCTCTGCCACAGCGGCCAGAGAACCAGAATCTTTCAGGATACAGGGCTGGGTTTCATGAACACTTATCAGACCGGACTGAAATTCTGAGATTTCTATTATTTTGACCAGAGAATCAGAATTATCCATGTTACAGGGCAAGACTTCTGAAACATTCAGAGGACAGGGCTGGAGTTCCTCGGCTGTTACAACACTGGAGAGGGACTCAACAACATTGGTTAAATCAGACTGTATACAGGGCAAGGTATCTAACACACTTGCTGACGAGGACAGTATTTCAATGGCTTCTGCTTTGCTGGGCAGAAATTCATCAAGTTTTATTAGAGCAGACTGTAATTCCAAAACAGCTGCTAGACAAGTGAATATTACTGCAACACCAACTGAGATAAGCAGTGCCTCAGACTCCTCTGCTAGAGGGTTTGAAGTATCCAAAGTACTGGGTGAAGCATAAGACTCTGCGACCACAGCTTCACTGGAGAGGATCACTGAACAGTCCATATTGCAGGGCAAAACCATGGAAGCACCTGCTGGACAGCATAATGATTCTGTGACCTGAGTTTCATTTGAGAGATCTACTGCACAATTCATGGTACAGGGCAAATTTACTGGAACATTTTCTGAACAAGGTAATAATTCTGCGATTTCAGGTTCACATAGCAGATACTCTGAGCTATTCACGAAACTAGAGCGAGGTGTAGAAACAGGAAGATCAAGACACAATGTTTGCGCATCTGAATCACCATTCATTTGTAAAATTGGAAAATTCAGATGCTGGGGTTCTGAGGTTTCTAGACAGGATTGCTGGGACTCGGAAACTGATGTAGTGCATCTATTGGCATCTGCTGGATCAGACAGGAGTTGAACTTTATTAACACAGGTAATTTCTGCAGAAGTGTTTGCAGAGGCAGGCAAGATTTTTCTGGTGTCTGTTTCACTGAACAAAGAGTCATGAGTACTGGCTAGGCTGGACTCGGAAGTCAGCAGGACCTCTGGATTCTCCGCTGAGAAATTTGCGCAGGGCAAGGTTAAGAATGTATCAGTGGCTTCTGTTTTACTGGTAAGTAACACTGAGTTATCCATGGTACAGGGTGGAATTGCAGGAATTTCAATTTCACACAAAAAGAGCTCCGAATCACCTGCTGAATCAGCCAAAGGTGCTGAAGCAGGCGGGTCAGAACGCCAAATTTGAGAATTCGGAGTCACATAAAAATCATCCAAAATCAGTTCCCACACATCAATCAATGGAGCCACAAAGTCATACCCACACACACCAGTTTTTATTAGGTTATAGGCAGACTTAATGCATGCATTCAATACTAATTTACTTTTTGCACTGTAAAATTGACAAAATGAACTTGAATCATTCTTCCATTCATTGACCAGAGCTTCCATCTCTCCTTTCTCAAATGGAGGATTCCAAGCATACTTAACAGGCAGATCATGGTTTGCAGATATGATTGTAGCAGGGACATATATTGGGTTAATTAGCAGGTGATTGGCAGATTCCTTATTCCTAAGAATCTCCAATACCTGTAGCAAGTGCTGAACTGTAGTGTATGCAAACTTTCCTTGCTTCACAAATAAGTTGATTTGTTCAATACTCTGTAATATCTCCTCATAATCATACTCAGATAATTCTTTTAAACAAAAATCTTTATTTTCCCTAGCCAGGGAGGAAAGTTCATTAGTAGTTTCATAAGTCCATTTAACTCCCCTGAAAGACAATTGCATTTCATTATCTGTTAATGGCAGAATCTCATTATAGGTCTCAGTCGCTAAGGATAACGACTCTGCAGATCGGACACGTTTCTTAGAACGTTTGCGTTTTGCCTTAGACCCTGCTGTTTTTGGTGATTTATTCAAGGCTGCAGGAAAATTATCAGTAACACTTTCTGCTTGCTGAACATTTTTGCAAGCAATTGAAGGAGAAGCTGATTGGCCTGCTGCCAGGAGTTCATTAAGAGGAAAAGGCAATGGCTCTATGCGCAACCAGTTATGGATCACAAACGCTAGAAATTCCAGCGGTCTCTCTTTCAAATCGGAATGATTGAGAACATCAAATGCCCACTGGAATAATTCCCCTTTAAACAAAATATAACTTAGTTGGAGTGCCCAGGTTGAAACAGGAGTCGCTTGGAGATCGGGATTGGCCAGGAACCTGGCACATTCAGAGAAAAACTCATTTTCTGTTTCAGAGTTAAGTTCTTCAAATTTCTTAAAGGAACAGGAACCATAATTAACAGTGTCATACTTTCTGGGAATCCCCCCCACAATGGGGATTGGTAATGGGGTTTTCATAATGTAAGGCTTGGTGGTGTATTCTCCACAGTCAGCATGCAACGCATGAGCTGGCGTGGAGGAGGTACACACACCAGCACAAGGAAACAGGCTATCCCTAGTATAGTGGAGGGGAGGACAGACTCCAATAGGAGATTGTGGCGCACAGAGCCGGTGCAGATCTGACAGCCACAAACAAAGTAGCGCTGAGCGCATAAACCAGAACTGAGGAGATCAGGACAGGTAGACAGAATGAATGCTTGCTAGCTAGCGGCTACTTAGCGACAGCAAGCGTCCAAAACAAGACAGACTGGAATGAGGCAGCCAATGCGATTGCAGCGATGGCGTGCCTCACAAAGACAGGACAGGATAGTCAGGAAATAGCAGGATCAAGATAGATGAACGTAACACTAACAAATATACAATAAGTATGTTTTCCTAGCGTATTACAATTACAGCTATCAATGAAACTATTTGTAACGTCTGACTAACATATGTATATATCGGCAATGAACCGATATATGACATAAGCAGGAACGCTGACTAGGACTGGAGTAATACAGGGAACAGGACTCAGAAGGATTCGCTATCTCTTCGCAGAGATGAACGCAATCCACAAACGGTAACAGAACAGGATTCAGAAGGATTCGTTATCTCTTCGCAGAGATGAACGCAATCCACAAACAGTAACAGAACAGGATTCAGAAGGATTCGTTATCTCTTCGCAGAGATGAACGCAATCCACAAACGGTAACAGGACAGGATTCAGAAGGATTCGTTATCTCCTCGCAGAGATGAACGCAATCCACAAACGGTAACAGAACAGGATTCAGAAGGATTCGTTATCTCTTCGCAGAGATGAACGCAATCCACAAACAGAACCAGGAGCAGGGTAACTACCTCAGCACGGGTGGTCACGGTACGCGCAACCTACCAAAACGTGCTGGAAAGCTGACTAACTGCACACAGGATATAAACAGTTCGTGTACGTATACATCAGCGACACTGATGTATCAACGTAACACAAATACAAGGAAAATAATAAACGTGCTGGTATGCATATATATTGGCAATGAACCAATATATGATGCAAAGACCAGCAAAGTATCTTTAGAACAAGAAACACGATCGGGGGCCGAAGCGACAGCAAGACAGGCTTAAACTGAAGCTATGAAAACCCAAGGAAACCCTGCAGGAAGCAGATCTTTATACTGAGGTCATCCAATGGGAGCAGACATGCAGATTCCCACACAGGTGAATAATAATCAGTCACAAGCTGACAGCAGGGAAAGACAGACAAAGCTATGCAGCTTGCATGGAAAGACATCAGAACTGCCTGAGCTGCAGCACTACTACTTCCAGCAACACCTGCTGCAGCAGCGATCATTACAGTTGTCTTCTCATATCTAATTATATGAAAAAAAAACAATACAATAAGGATTTTGGGCAATTTTGACTTTTTCTCCCATCATTATATTGGGCAAAGCAGCACCTGAGAAGCAAGAGTGGGAGGCAGGTGAAAACTTTCTAATTCCCACTGAAGTGTGTCCAAGTTTCCCAGTTCCATTCAAAGTATATCCCAGGATCCCAGTATCTCTCACAGTGTGCCTTCAGTGTACCTGGGGTGTGGTACCTCCTTTGCAAGACCAAACATAGCATATGCCCGACCTTCCATTGGCCCTGTAGTATCTTTCACGGTTTTGCAGCGCCCCTTCCTGTACCGTCAGCCCCCAGTACATTGTTAAGTTGCAGTGTTTGACAAAGACTCCTACTCCTGTTCAGTGGTTGGCAGCTAGGCATGCTGTTTCATCCACATGCACCACTGTCACATGACAAATGTGTGATTGAAAACTAATGCGGTAAAACAGGGTAACTAGTGTGAAAGGGGCCTCAGAGATTACATAGAGTAGTGATGGATTAAGGCAATTACTGCAGGCTGCATTCTTTCTAGCTAAATGCTGCATTGGTTAAGGGAATGTCAGGGGAAATATTATGAGGACCTCAGAGCAGGGGGTAACAGAAATGCTGCCTCTAAGTCACCAAGCTCCTAGGTATGAGCATGGCCAGCACTGAAAAAGGGTGCCACGCCAAGAAGCAAAGAGCTCGGGAGGTTTGACATATGTCCCTTGTGCTCTTCACAGCAGATGTTGCTCCAGAAAATGTGGGATATCTCTTTATATATCAAACAAAAAATATATATATTTGGGCAAGAATGTGAAAAAACAAACTTTTATTAACTTTGTGTCTTCACCCTCCAGCTCAAGCATACAGAAGTCATCATTCATTTCATACGACCGGGAGGTAGCGTCAGATAGCACACTATGATTTGACAAATGGACTAATCTGATGCAGCAAAGCTAAAGTTAACCCATTTCAGCTCAGATAAATAGAGAGTGACAGACGGGTGAACTCTATCCTGTGATTTAGGATGGTGGAACCAACAAATCTTACAATCTATAAGAAAAATGGAATTGGTGGCAGCAGCTGTCCTGTAGATAACGTAATGAAGAATTGTGATGAGGTTCAGGTTCTGGAAAAGGAAGTAAGAGACGGAGATCCTGAGACACTGGGTTATACGCCTTTATGACACAATGGGTTGTGAAAGAACAAACGTAGATGGCTAGTGAATGCCTCATGCTAAGTCAGAGATTTCCAGGGAACACCACAATTTCCCCAAGGTTCGGTCCTTGGCCCCCTACTGCTCTCCCTATACACATCCTCCATTGGCAAGGTTATCTCCTCCATGGGTTTTAACTATCATCTGTATGCAGATGACACCCAAATCTACCTCCACACCCCTGACATATCCACCACTACCATGGACAAGGTCTCCTCCTGCCTATCAGCCATCTCCTCCTGGATGTCCGCTAGGTTCCTGAAACTAAATCTAGACAAAACGGAATTTATGATCTTCCCACCCCGGCCATCCACGAACCTCCCAGATGTGCATGTCACTGTTAACCACACTACCATTCGCCCTACCTCTCAAGCCCGCTGTCTGGGTGTCACCCTGGACTCCGCACTCTCCTTCACTTCCCACATCCAACACCTCACAAAGTCCTGCAACTTCCACCTTCGTAACATCTGTAAGGGCCCTTTTCCACCTGCAGTCGCTAGCGTTCACGCTGAACGCTAGCGATTGCTGAATCGCAAAACCGGCGATTCCCCGACGTTTTGCGGCCGCGATTTTGCTATGCTATGCACTGCATAGCAAAATCGCGGCAAATATCGCTCCGCCGCGCGTTCGCGTTCCTGACAAAAACGAATCGCGGTAGTGGAAATGACCTACCGTGATTCCTATGTTAAAAAGCAAACCGTAGCGATTGTAAAATCGTTAGCGGTTTGCGTTTTTGCGATTCAGCCAGCGCAAACGCGCTGGTGGAAAAGGGCCCTAAGATTCGCCCTTTCCTGACCTCTGCCACCACCAAACTCCTCATCCATGCCCTCATAATTTCCCACCTTGACTACTGCAATGCCCTGCTGTCTGGTCTCCCTATGACCCGAACAGCCCCACTGCAGTCCATCATGAATGCGGCAGCCAGAATTATCCACTGCTCCCATCGCTCCACTACGGCAGATACCCTCCTAGAATCCCTCCACTGGCTTCCTATCCAGTCCAGAATCAGATTCAGGATACTGTGTCTGACCTACAAATCTGTCCACAAAACCTGTCCAACCTACATTCCCGATCTTACTCAGAGGTACACACCTAGCCGCTCACTCCGCTCCTCCAATGAACTTCGCCTAACCGCCCCCTGCATCACCCAGTCCCATGCACGCCTCCAGGACTTCTCAAAAACTGCTCCAACACTATGGAACTCCCTACCTACACCCATTAGGGCAGCCCCCTCCTTCAACATCTTCAAGAAAGCCCTCAAAACTCACTTTTTCACTCTGGCCTACTACCCCTCACAAGTGCTCTAAACCCACAGCTGAACGCTGGTCCCCTACCGTTCGTGTCCTTACCTCTTCCTCTAGATTGTAAGCCTTTGGGCAGGGTCCTCCTCCTTTTGTGTCCTACCTGATCATGCACCTCCATTACTGTGAACCAATGCTATGCATCTGAGTGAACCTAACTTGCCTAATCTCCATGCTCCATCCAGTGACTAAGCATTACCTGGTACTCATACTGTGCTGTGTGATCTGGTTTTCTTGTATTCCCGTATTGTCATATTGCTGTATGTCACCCCTAAATATTGTCTGTAACCTAAATTATTGTCCAGCGCTGCATAATATGTTGGCGCTTTATAAATACAATAAATAAATAAATAAATAAATTTGCAATACTCTGAGAAAAAGGCAGTGAGCATATCGAAAGGTACTGAGAAACAAGGGGTAGAACAAGAGGAGTGAAAAGCGGTTATAAGGAAGGAGGAATTTCAGAGTAGAAAAGAGCAGTGCAAGGAAAGCCCGAGTTGGATGACTCAAGTGTATGTGGCAGCTATAGGCCTCAGTGTGAATTATCACACTGGGACCCACTCAAGTACTCTAAGGGCCTGATTCACAAAGCGGTGCTAACAGTTAGCACGCTGGTGAAAAGCCCTTTATCATGCCTAAACTCAGTTTAGGCATGATAAGTTAAGGTGTGATAAGTTTAGGTGTGATAAGTTTAGGCATGATAAGTTTAGGTGTGATAAGTTTAGGCATGATAAGTTTAAGCGCCAACTGGGTTAGCACCGCAGTGCACAGCTGATCAAAAGTTTTACGCTAGCAAAGTCTGGTGCACTTCGTATAAAGTTTAATGGCGCTGCTTTGCGTGCGGGACTTTGCAAGCGATCTAAACTTATCTAAACTTATCATGCCTAAACTTATCACACCTAAACTTATCATGCCTAAACTTATCACACCTAAACTGGCTTTTCACCAGCGTGGTGCAATGGTTATCATGCCTAAAGTCTCTAACTGGGTTAGCACCGCTTTGTGAATCAAGCCCTATATATGTAACGCCCATAACCCGAAGTCTGGGCACTTTGGGTTCTGGTCAGCCAATATGTACAGTGGCAAAGCAAATCAGGTTCGACTGATGTTTTCGGCCTTTGGCTGGGCAGAACGGGAAATGACAAGAGTCTCAGAGAAAGGCAGAATAGCACAAGATTCAGGGGGGCATCGGTATCTGCATTTTTTCCCAAATCCACCCCCCCCCCCTTTCCCCTTGTATCCTCTCTACCTCTACTATCTGCAAGAAGGTAATATACAAGGCTGCCAGTTCAGGGTGCACGTGCTCTATCCCTCCGTGGTCTTTTATTTGCAGACTGTGTCACCAGTATTTGCTGCCGTAACACAGGCTGCAATGAAAGCCGGTGTCACTGCACCCACAAACACAGATGTCAGAGAAGGACACAGGCTACCGCTTCTCGTATTGGCCACAGTAGCCTGGTCACGTATTGGCCGGCCAGATCCCGAAGTGACTTTTGGATTTGGCTGTAACATCTATAACAAATTATACAGTGCACCAAAACCTGCCAGAGACAGCTGCAATGTCAGAGAGGACTGGGAGGAAAGTTTCAGGGGCGTAACTACAGGGAGCAACTACTGCGAATGAAGGGGCGGAAAGATCAGGTGGTTTTGTGGCTACACTTGTTATGGGTGTGAGATCATGATGGCCACACTTGTGTTATGAGCCTTGTTAAATATTGGGCCCCATCTGGTCCATATGTAACTGCTATACCACAGGGAATGATCAGATCAACTTTACAGTCAGGTCCATAAATATTGGGACATCGACACAATTCTAACATATCATCTGCTCGTATTCAGCCAAATGCTTCAGAACTCATTGGACAGCGCTTCACAGTGCAGATGGACAATGACCCAAAGCATACTGCAAAGCAATCACAGAGTTTTTGAAGGGAAAGAAGTGGAATGGTAAGCAATGGCTAAATCACTCACCTGACCTGAATCCGATTGAGCATGCATTTCACTTGCTGAATACAAAACTGAAGGGGAAATGCCCCAAGAACAAGCAGGAACTGAAGACAGTTGCAGTAGAGGCCTGGCAGAGCATCACCATGGATAAAACCCAGCATCTGGTGATGTGACATGTCTATGCCTTCCAGACTTCAGGCTGTAATTGACTGCAACGGATTTGCAACCAAGTATTGAAAAGTGAAAGTCTGATTTATTATTATTATTCTATCCCATTACTTTTGGTCCCTTAACAAGAGAGAGGCATATATGCAAACTGTTGTAATTCCTACACCGTTCACCTGATTTGGATGTAAATACCCTCAAATTAAAGCTGACAGTCTGCAGTTAAAGCACATCACGTTCGTTTCATTTCAAATAAAGTTCTGCAGTATTAAAACAAAATGTAAACATTTAAAAAATATATTTATTGCTTGGTTCTAATAATAATGCACTATTGGTCAAGCGGGAGCGCTGTCTATGACAAAAAAAGAAGGGGATGGCTGACCAGATATTTTTTTCATCATTTCTTGATGTTAAAGAGAAACTCCAACCAAGAATTGAACTTTATCCCAATCAGGAGCTGATACCCCCTTTTACATGAGAAATCTATTCTTTTTCACAAACAGACCATCAGAGGGCGCTGTATGACTGATATTGTGGTGAAACCCCTCCCACAAAGAAATTCTGAGTACGTACTCTTGGCAGTTTCCTGTCTGTGAACCCTGTTGCATTGTGGGAAATGGCTGCTTAAAGAGAACCCGAGGTGGGTTTGAAGAATATTATCTGCATATAGAGGCTGGATCTGCCTATACAGCCCAGCCTCTGTTGCTATCCCAAACCCCCCTAAGGTCCCCCTGCACTCTGCAGTCCCTCATAAATCACAGCCACGCTGCTGACAAACAGCTTGTCAGAGCTGGCTGTGTTTATCTCTATAGTGTCAGTCTGCTGCTCTCCCCACCTCCTGCAGAACTCCAGTCCCCGCCTGCATCCCTTCCCTCCCTGCTGATTGGAGGGAAGGGACGGGGGCAGGGACCGGAGCTATGCAGGAGGCGGGGGAGCAGCTGAGACTGACACTACAGATGTAAACACAGCCTCACAGCAAGGCTGTGATTTATGAGGGATTGCAGAGTGCAGGGGGACCTTAGTGGGGTTTGGGATAGCAACAGAGGCTGGGCTGTTTAGGCAGATCCAGCATCTGTATGTAGATAATATTCTTCAAACCCACCTCGGGTTCTCTTTAAAGCTGTTTCCAACTGCAAAAACAGCAAGCAGCAGCTACATCACCTGCCAGCAGTAAAAATGTCACCATGTGATAAATGTCAGAATATAAATCAAGAATTTAAAATATTTTACAATGGGCAAACACTGACTATATCATTTATACATAATTATTGTAAAAATGAAGCACTTTTTTTATTCTATTATTTTCACTGGAATTCCTCTTTAAGCTTCTAATGTCTGCCAAGGGGACTGAATTTCACAGTGTGTGATGGTAACAAAATAAACAGTTTGGTAAAGTTTTTCATAACTGCAAGTACAACTTTTCCAGCCCGGACACAGAAGATGCCCTACACAATATTTAGATGTAGCTGGATATCAGAGCCGCCAGCCAAATTTCCTGCCAAACACAGCAGCTGGGCACAGCCAGGTGAAATACCACAATAAACAATAACTGTTCAGGAGATTGAGTTCATCAAATTATTTAATTTTTTTCTTTTTTTGTCCAGGAAGTGGCAGCCCATTAAACCTTTTTATAATAGCAAGAATAAGTGTTACGCTGTCAGTCAAGACAGGCTGAGGCAAATGTTTAGTGGCTTGTTTACAAGAAGCCATAAAGTACCCATTAAAGGTACAATATTTTCATCAGATGCGATCATTCGATCAGATTTGGGGGATTTATTGATATTTCCCACAAACGGGTCAATTAGGAGACTTCTACAAATACAATCGTAAAATCCAATATTCCAATCGACAAAATTCTGAATTCCAGTCGACCATAGAATTTTTTCATGTCGATTTTCTCCACATACTGCGTGGTTCTCTGTACAATTCAATCATAAAAATCTCAATGATCACACCTGGGGAAAATATTGTATCGTTAATGGGCACCTTAAAGCGACACTGTAACATCAAAAAGATCCCATGGTGGGTACTCACCTCTGGTGGGGGAAGCCTCGGGATCCTAATGAGGCTTCCCACGCCGTCCTCTGTCCCACGGGGGTCTCGCTGCAGCCTTCCGAACAGCCGGCGACAGACCCGACTGTCAATTCAATATTTACCTTTGCAGGCTCCAGCGGGGGCGCTGTAGCTGCTTTCGTCTCCGAACTAGACGGAAATACCCGATCTCCGCCGGGTCCGCGCCGTCGGGTCTGCTCTACTGCGCAGGCGCAAGTCTCCGGCGCAGTGGCGTAGCTACAAACCTCTGGGCCCCGATGCGGAATCTGGATGTGGGCCCCCCCCCCCGGCAACAACAGCCCCCCCTCCCCCGGCAACACCCGACGGATGCACACACATATCAAAATCCCTATAGCCAGCTATAGGTACCCCCAGTATAGGTAGTCAGGCATAGGTAAGCCAGTATAGTTGCCCCCGGTATAGGTGAGATAGGCAGGCGCCGCCGGTATAAGTTAGATAGATAGGTGCCCCCAGTACAGGTTAGCTAGGTGGGTGCCTCTAATATAGGTAGCCAGAATAGTTGCCCCCAGCGTAGGTTAGATAGGTAGGTGCCCCCAGTATAGGTTAGTTAGGTAGGTGCCTCCAATATAGGTAGCCAGTTTAGTTGCCATCTGTATAGGCTAGCTAGGTGCCCCCAATACAGGTTAGATAAGTAAGTGCCCCCAGTATAGGTTAGATAGGTAGGTGCCCCCAGTATAAATTAGATTAGGTCGGTGCCCCCTAGTATAGGTTAGATTAGGTAGCTGCCCCCCAGTATAGGTTAGATTAGGTAGCTGCCCCCCAGGATAGATTAGGTAGCTGCCCCCAGGATAGATTAGGTAGGTGCCCCCCAGTATAGGTTAGATGAGGTAGCTGCCCCCCAGGATAGATTAGGTAGCTTCCCCCCAGGATAGATTAGGTAGCTGCCCCCCAGGATAGATTAGGTAGCTGCCCCCCAGGATAGATTAGGTAGCTGCCCCCCAGGATAGATTAGGTAGCTGCCCCCAGGATAGATTAGGTAGCTGCCCCCCAGGATAGATTAGGTAGGTGCCCCCCAGTATAGGTTAGATTAGGTAGCTGCCCCCCAGGATAGATTAGGTAGCTGCCCCCCAGGATTAGGTTAGAATAGGTAGGTGCCCCCCAGGATAGATTAGGTAGCTGCCCCCCAGGATTAGGTTAGATTAGGTAGCTGCCCCCCAGGATAGATTAGGTAGCTGCCCCCAGGATAGATTAGGTAGGTGCCCCCCAGTATAGGTTAGATTAGGTAGCTGCCCCCCAGTATAGATTAGGTAGCTGCCCCCCAGGATAGATTAGGTAGGTGCCCCCCAGTATAGGTTAGATTAGGTAGCTGCCCCCCAGGATTAGGTTAGATTAGGTAGCTGCCCCCCAGGATTAGGTTAGATTAGGTAGCTGCCCCCAGGATAGATTAGGTAGGTGCCCCCCAGTATAGGTTAGATTAGGTAGGTGCCCCCCAGGATAGATTAGGTAAGTGCCCCCCAGGATAGATTTGGTAGCTGCCCCCCAGGATAGATTAGGTAGCTGCCCCCAGGATAGATTAGGTAGGTGCCCCCCAGTATAGGTTAGATTAGGTAGCTGCCCCCCAGAATAGATTAGGTAGCTGCCCCCCAGGATAGATTAGGTAGGTGCCCCCCAGTATAGGTTAGATTAGGTAGCTGCCCCCCAGGATTAGGTTAGATTAGGTAGGTGCCCCCCAGGATAGATTAGGTAGCTGCCCCCAGGATAGATTAGGTAGGTGCCCCCCAGTATAGGTTAGATTAGGTAGGTGCCCCCCAGGATAGATTAGGTAGGTGCCCCCCAGGATAGATTAGGTAGCTGCCCCCCAGGATTAGGTTAGATTAGGTAGCTGCCCCCCAGGATAGATTAGGTAGCTGCCCCCCAGGATAGATTAGGTAGGTGCCCCCCAGGATAGGTTAGATTAGGTAGGTGCCCCCCAGGATAGATTAGGTAGGTGCCCCCCAGGATAGATTAGGTAGGTGCCCCCCAGGATAGATTAGGTAGCTGCCCCCCAGGATAGATTAGGTAGCTGCCCCCCAGGATAGATTAGGTAGCTGCCCCCCAGGATTAGGTTAGATTAGGTAGCTGCCCTCCAGGATAGATTAGGTAGCTGCCCCCCCAGGATAGATTAGGTAGGTGCCCCCCAGGATAGGTTAGATTAGGTAGGTGCCCCCCAGGATAGATTAGGTAGCTGCCCCGTCCCCATAATGGAGGGGGGGGGGCCGCAGCCGCGGGGAGGGCAGCCCGACCTCTCCCTCCCTTCCTCTCCCCGGGCCCCCCCCCTCAGATGCAGAGTTAGCGGCTCACGGAAGCGCTGTAGGCAGAACTCACCTCCGTCCCTGGTTCCAATCGCCGCTGATCTCCTCTCTGGCTGGCTCTGCATAGATGCTGTTACACACGCAGCTTCCTGTTTAGCCGGAAGCTGCGTATGTAACAGCATCTATGCAGAGCCAGCCAGAGAGGAGATCAGCGGCGAGTGGAACGCAGGGAGGTGAGTTCTGCCTACAGCGCTTCCGTGAGCCGCTCACTCTGCATCTGAGGGGGGGGCCCCGGGGAGAGGAAGGGAGGGAGAGGTCGGGCTGCCCTCCCCGCGGCTGCGGCTCCCTCCTACCAGCGCGCACGGGCGCATGGCCCTCCAAACGGAGATGGGCCCCCCGGGCCCCTCCCCCGCCTCCTCAGGAGCCGGGCCCGGTCGCCAAGGCCCTACGCCCTTGCTCCGGCGCCTGCCCAGTAGAGCAGACCCGACGGCGATCGGGTATTTCCACCTACTTCGGAGCTGACAGCCACCACAGCGCCTGCGCAGGAGTCGGGAAGGTAAATATTTACATCGCCGCTGTACGGAGGGCTGCAGCGAGACCCCCGAGAGACGGAGGACGGCGTGGGAAGCCTCATTAGGATCCTGAGGCTTCCCCCACCCGAGGTGAGTACCCCCAAGGGGACATTTTAATGTTACAGATTCTCTTCAATCACAAATGCTTGTTGAACATTTACCAAGCGATTTTCATTGCCATTTAGAAGGACTTTTTACATACCTTTCATCGCAATCGCTCACAAAATGCTACAAAAGTCAAGAGAAAAAGTCAATTGCATATAGGCCGTTGGCCCACCTACTTATTGGTACTTTTTTTATTGCAAAATTCTAAAAAGCTTTTTAAAAGAGAAGATGAATATTTATCTCCTAGGAGAAAATGTAGAAGAAAAAGTAACTTACATGTGGGCCCTTGTTAATAAAATGTCTCTCAAACCACCAGCAGCAAGCAAGAAAACATGAAAAATAATTTTGGCAGTGTTTTTTCTACTACCTTTTGGTACTTTTTCAATTAAAGAGTGCCGAAAAGTAATTTTAAAGAGAAAATGAAAAGTTATCGCCTAAGAGAAAACTCAGGAGAAAAGAAAATTGCAAATGGTTCAAGGAGGTAGGACAACTGAAGTAAGAAGAGTATGGAGGCTGCCACATTTATTTACTTCTAAACAACACCGGTTGCCTGGCAGCCCTGCTGATCTATTTGGCTGTAGTAGTGTCTGAATAACACCAGAAACAAGCATGAAGCTAATCTTGTCAGATCTGACAATAATGTCAGAAACATCCCTCGCCATCCTACCGAGAGCCTTCATTCGGTCGCAATCAGCCTCGGAAATCTGGACCCTCCGCCTATATGCCGAAAAGCCGACTGGTGCAACAGAGCCAGATTACCAGGGCAGATTTCGACCGAACTGAGGCACTCGGAAGGACAGCGAGGGATGCATTGGTGTTCATGGGGCTGGAGGAAGCCCCGGGTGAGTATAAAATATTTTATTTTCCGATCTCAGGTTCACTTTAAGAGATTTTTTTTTTCTAGTCATATTCAACTAAAAAGCGAAACCATTGCACACAAGAGCCTAAATGTTTTCTTGCGCTTTCCAGTGTTTACTTACCTGAATAAAATCTGCAGGAATAGAGAAAGCTCTGCACTCGCTCACCTGCTCCCATTCACCCCCTGTAGATTATAATCAAGTGACATCACTATCGATGTGCTAATAACAGGCTTACGCTAGGCTGTCCTCCTCCATAGCGCCAGAGGAGATTAGCATTCACAAGTGACAGATGTGAGGCCCATTCTCAAAAGATTGTATGTTTAAGTGTAAGTGTCAACTTTGAGCCATTTGCTACTGTAAGGCACTGTCAGAGCAACTGTTCTATAACTAGTACTTGTCCTCTTCAAATAATCACTAAGTAATTGAATTGAAAATAATTACATGTTGATGAATCCAACAATGGCGTGATTGCTCTTGTTAGTTTAAAAAAAGCGAAGACATCGCCAAAATCCTTGTGAAGATGAACTGCCATATATTTTTCATGAGGTCATCCTACCTAGCCGGCAGAATGCCAGTATCCAGTGGCGCCGGACTCTACTTAGTGGCATGATCCGGAATGTAATGAATCATGCCAGTCCAGCCGGACAACCAGTCCTATTCAAAGATCAGAGCGACAATCCTCCCACTGTAACATTCATGGTGTGGACACTCACAAACAACATCAAAAGAGCAGGATAATGAAAACAGGGGAAAGCCATCAACAAGGCAGAGTTCAAAAGACCAGCGAGACAGAGGAGTTACTTTGTTCAGAAATGAATCGCACAGTGACTTCCTTATGTGGACTCCGCTCCAGAAATACCCACATTTCTCCTAGTCTGAAATAAAAAGTGCCTGGTATAAATAACTGTGTGACTCTTGAAGGACAACTATAACAAAAGGGATATGGAGGCTGGCATATTAATTTCCTTTTCAGCAATACCAGTTGCCTGGCTATCCTGCTGATCCTCTGCCTCTAATACTTTAAGCCTTAGACCCTGAACAGGCATGTGCAGATCAGGTGTCTCTGTCTCAGACATTATTTTCAGATCTGACTAGATTAGCTGCATGCTTGTTTTTGGTGGTATTCAGACACTAGTGCACGAATATAGATGCTGCCAAGTGCAGGCCGACCAATGATGCGACCAATTTAGAGCAGAAATTGGTCACCTTAATTCATCGTGCCTGATACAAAATGTCGGGCCGAAGTTGATCGGGTATGCGGCGATACAGTGGCCGATTTCGCAATGAGCGATGAAATGATGAAACCCCCACCGTTGCCCCCCTAATGTATAAATGTGTCTCCCATGAGTGCATTTATAAATTACCTGTCCTGTGTCAGCCTCCATGTGGTGTCCGTCTCTGAAACCTCCGAGCGGCTCTTCCGTCAACTCCATGCATGCCACTGGTGCATAGCCTGTGACGTCACTATGTTATGCGCCACCGCTGGCATGTATGCAGCCAATAGAAGAGCCACCCAGAGATGAACGGACACCACGCGGAGGCTGACACAGGACGGGTAATGTATAAACGCACTCATGGGGGGCACATTTATACATTAGGGGGGCAGCGGCGGGGCGGACGCAGCAGGCTCGGCTGATTCCCCGGAGTTTTCATGCTGAAATTGGATGGGAATCGGCCTGCAGTATATGGGCAGCTTCGACAAAGATGCAAAACTCTCTCTAATCAGATTCGATTAGAGATAAATATATCTCTTCGTCAAATCTGCCCATAATCTTCAGGTGTATGGCTACCTTTAGTCTCACTTCAGTTGTCCTCTAAAGGAAACCTATGGTCAGAGGAATATGGAGGCTGCCTAATGGTTTTCCCTCAGTATTAGGAGAGCACCACTCACCCTCCCCAAGTATAGCCAGGTGGTCCCCGCATTTATGGACACCTATTTCCTCTGTATTGGAGAAAAGCTTGTGACAAATGTTACTGGATTGTATTATTGTACATTTGGCAGCCATGATGAGCTTTTGGCTCCAATTTTGCCAGTTATCTGATTATCTACTATCTATCTATCTATCTATCTATCTACTTCAGTATTCATGAGCTTCTTTTTAGGGCCCGTTTCCACTTGTGCGGTGCGAATTAGTCGCAGAAAACACAAAACGAATTTGCACGCGTATGCAAATTTTATTGCGAATTTGCGGGCGTTTTCGCAGATGTTTGTAAGTATGCGAATTTAATCATGTCAGTGCCTGTGTGCTTTTACATTGATTTTATGCGAAAATGCCCGCAAATTCGCGGTAAAATTAGCTGTAAAATTTGCATACGAAAACGCATGCGAATTTCCTATTAAATACATTGTATGCAAATCGCATAGCGGTATGCGGTATGCAAATTCTGCGGGGTCTACCGTGCAGATTTTTTCTGCACAGAAAACCGCTCAGAAATCCTGACAAGTGGAAACAGGCCCATTCACTTGTATTGCCTATGCGAATCTGCATGCAGGAAACGCATGCAGATTCGCTCTAGTGGAAACGGGCCCTTAATGTCCAACATACAGTATATATCATACATACACACTTTTTAATTTGAATTTTCTTCAAAAAAGTTCTCAATGAAAAACTTTTTGTAATACAGTACATAGCTAAAACTAAAAGCTCTCGCAGAACTGGCAATGCTGTCAGAAGCCCCTTCTACAAAGATGGTACAGCTCATGTTTAAACAGAGATTACTGCGCAATCCGCGCTAAGTTGCTTTTTATTGCCAGTAAGCCTCAGTGCTGAGGTTCCCGAAGCCACCGCAAGCTCGGGGCTCACAATTCCAGGAACCTGTCTGCTTCACTTATTTAAACAAAACACTCACACCAGCCAGTGTTGTGGTCCATCAACAGTCAGCAGGTATACACCTTGCCGCCAGTTTAGGAATGTTTCCATTTAGGAATGGAAGTCAGGGGTGAGGTAGGATTTTACAATGGGCAAAAACACATTCTGGCTAGGTGCACACTTAGCAGAAACGCAAGCATTGTGGAAAACGCTGTGTTTTTGACGCTAATGGAAGTCTATGAGCCGCATGAAAAAAAAAACGCATATAAAAACACACATGCGTTTTGTATGCATATGTTTTTTAAAACGCTGGTTTTGTTGCATACTATTTAAAAACGCACATAATGAAAGTCAATGGGAACTACTATGTTATTATACTACTATTATGTATTACGTCTTGTATGCGTTTTTCATGCATTTTTTTTATTGTTTTGTGATGTATTTCCGCTTTCTGTTGTCTTCCTAGTGATTCGCATAAAACGCAATGTAAAAAAGCAAGCAAAACGCTAGAAAAATGCATAAGCGGAAAAATGCATATGCTTGAAAAACGCAAACGCACTAAAAACACACACAAAAAAACTTGCACATGACAGAAAATGCGACCTTTCACGTTCTGTTATCTGTACACCCAGCTTCTATCGTATGAAAAAATTAATTTATTTAGTCCATTTTCAAGATGCATATATTTGCATAATCCCGCATCCAGCTCCCTTCTCTTCATTAGAGATGGTCGATGAGGTGCTGATAATCTAAGTGTGCATAGAAGTGTAATAAAAATTGTATGCAACTTGGAGCTGGAACAGTCAAAAGCGCCAAAGTTTTATAGGCCCAGTGCACACCAAAACCGCTAGCAGATCCTCAAAACGCTAACGGTTTTTGGAGCAGATTTCAGAGCGATTCTAGGCATGTTTAGAGAGGTTTTCTAAACACACCTAGCGGTTTTGGGTGTGTTTTTGTGTAGCAGAATACACATATTGCTACAGTAAAAGCTGTTACTGAACAGCTTCTGTAACAAAAACGCCTGGAAAACCGCTCTGAAGTAGCGTTTTTCAGAGTGGTTTTCCTTTTTCCTATACTTTACATTGAGGACGAAACGCTTTAGAAAACCGCAAATGTGCAGCAGGAAGCACGTTTGCGGTTTGGAAAAAACCTCAAACCGCTGGTGTGCACCATCTAGCCAATTAAAAATCTGTCCCATAACTTTATTTTTTTTTTTTCAACTTTAAATTTTTTATTGAAGAGAAAGTTTTGTACATGTACAATTGTATTCAGATTTTGCATTTATATGGATATCAGTATGCAGCCATACATTGAAAAGCTTTAATGGACCCTGAAATAGAATGACATATCCAGAATAATGTCCATGGCATGATAATGAAATGTTACCATAATCTCACGTAGAAGAGTCCTAGCTGCAGGGTAGGAGATCCAGCTCCATAACTTTTTTTTAACTGCCTGTATAGTTAGTTATCCAACATGCTAGTGACCTAAAATAATATTAACTTTGCAAAAAACACAATTTTTCTCCAGTCTTAACAGCTAGTGTAGAATTAGCCATCTTTCATGGTAAAGTCATATCCAGTTCAATCACAAAGGCTTTCCTTTAGGAAATTACAATTAGTTTACCTTACACCCCACTGAGAAGCTCACTGCTATGAATAAGCCTCATCTCCTGCAATTAGAGATAAAGCAACTATCTTGTCAGACTGGAGAGATCAAGGCCACTCAGGGAAGCATACTGATAAAATGTTTTAAGACAAAATAAACTACACCTATTCGCCCTTTTAGGCAAACAGCCTCCATAGAAATTATCAGAGGGTGGCTAATCTATTGGAACTCTGACTGTAGTGTAGGATAAAGAAAGGTAAAACTTTAACATTGTCTGCAGATAGTTTCCTGGCTGGGATACGAACCGGGGACCCATTGCTGCAAGTCGAGAGTGCAAACCACAACGTCACTGTGTTGCCTATGTCACATCTATTGTAATTGTAACCATTTTTTTGTTGAAAATAGATTAATATTATCAATCGGTCTGGACGGAAAGTCTTGATAGAGAGCGGGGGAGATGCAGCCAGAGATCAACGGCCCATAAACAGTTTCATAGATTTTAATATTGAAATCTATGGAAAATCAGTGTGATGCGTGTGACAGGAATAGACCCCTCTCTGATCAAATTGATTGCTTCACCACATTGAGTGGCACGCCACCTTGACTCTTCCTCACTCCAACAGAGTGAGACAAAATTTCAACTAGAGTGTTTCCCTTTACATGTGGAGGAAAGATGTGTTAACTCACAGAGCTGCCCCAAACAACCAATCAGAACACACCTTTCGCTAACCTGCTAAACAGCTTTTTACACAACTATGAAACAGATTTCCCTGCCCCATGCCATTTAATTATATACAATGGAGTCCTGGTGTTTGGTAGCAAATGCCTATTGGAAAGAAAGGAAAGAAACAGATTGAAAGATTTTGTAGGCTTTTTTCTTGCTTTTTTTGAAATGTTAATATATAGTGACAGATGCATTTAAAATTTCCTTGAGGGTCGGTTTATAAAGCGGCTAGGTGCTGCTCTAATTTCTTCTTTCTCTGCTTGAAGTCTTGGAGTTTGCAGATTTTTCAAACAGAGATGCACAGAATTAGCACAGTATGTACACAGCTAATCAAATGTTGTATGCTATATTTACAAAAGGCAGGAAAATGTACTTATTTTTTGTTTTCCGAGGTAGCACGCATGAATAATCATGGAGATAATCTGGAGATTTACAAACACAAACATCCAACTGCTTACAGCCCGATGCCCTGATTTTTATTTTTCAATCTTACTTTTCAGTAACGTGAAAAGGGATAAGAAATGGGATTTGGTTTATCGCTGCCGGTGCCCCCGCTGCAGAGATTTTACATCACTTCCTGTTGCTGTGACCTCCATAAAGCTTTGTGGCTTTAGTATGAAAATTGGTGGTCCTGAGCACAGGAAATGAGTAGAGCTGATAGTATGTAGCAGGATTCACAGTATGTGAGTAGTTTGATCAGATGATAGCTCAACATCCTTTGACAGCCAGAATAGAAAATGATCATTGCACATTGCAACCCTAGATGTGTAACGTATGATCCAACCAGGGCCGTGGAGTCACTTTTGCACCAGAGGCAAACTTTGGGTACAAAAACACACACATACCCAAGAACACAGAAGCCTCTGGATACTATACAGGTTTTCAACGCTGGCCCAAGTCAAGCGCTTGTAGAAATGAAAATTGTGGCCACGCTCCTCTTCATACCTTGTCCTGGAGGACCTAGAGGTTTCCCTCTCTTAACATTTAAAGCACATACAAATAAAAGTACATTTCTCCCAGAGTAAAATGAGCCATAAATTACTTTTCTCCTATGTTGCTGGAGAAAAGTAATTTATGGCTCATTTTTACAGTAATAGTAGGTAGTAGAAATCTGACATTACGGACAGGTTTTGGGCTAGTCCATCTCTTCATGGGGGATTCTCAGGATGGTCTTTATTCTGAAAATGATTAATACAAAGATGCTGGCCAGTCTCCCTGCTCGCTGCACACTATTTTGGCAGTTGGACGGAGCAACTGCCATTCACTAAGTGCTTTTAAAAATAAAGAAAACCCTGAGAACCCCCCCTATGAGAGGATAAACTAGTCCAAAATCTGTCGGTAATGTCAGATTTCTACTACTTACTGTAAGTGACAGCAACATAGGAGAAAAGTAATGTATGGCTCATTTTACTCTGGGAGAAATGTACTTCTTATGTGTATGTGTTTTAAATTTTAAGAATTTTTGACGACAGTTCCTCTTTAAGTATTTGATTTTTCACCCAAGGTTTGCTTTAAGTATTTTCTATGTTGATTGAGGCTGATTTTACGCTTATTTTTTGCGCTGTGGAGGGGATGCGATTGCTCCTGCTGCATCACAACACAAGAAATTACATACATATGACCCTGCGGCACAGTGCGCTGACAGAATCGTATGCATAGCACCGCCCCGCGCTCAGTGATGTACTCCCTCCCGGGCAGGAAGTACTTTACAGGCATCCCAATCGGTCCAGGCATGCGTGCTGCGATGTACCGAGCTCCCATCGCTAAAATTCCTGCGTTGCCCATTGACTCCAATGACTTCTGCCACCGATGCATCACTGCGGAAGTCATACGGTAACGTGCTGTCGACTTCGCATCGGCTCGGCGGTGATTTGGCACTTCCGGCGCAACGGGACAGTAAGTGTGCTAGGCCCCACTGTCGTTGCGTTACCTTGCGGTAAAACAGGCTAATGCAGCAATGCATTAGTGTAAGAGGGGACTAAGTGCTGCAATTTTAAAGCTATATGAAAATGGGATATGCTTTTGGAACAAGTCAAAGAACTACTGGCTGGTCCATTGAGTTCTTAGCCAGTCAGTGATGGCATGAATGAGGTTAAAAGTCTGGATCTAAAATAAATAGCTAAGCCTATGTCATTCTGTCTTTTTTAGCTTACTGCCTCATTCCAGCAGCAACATTTCATTAGTTGAATTCAAAGAGTAAACCAGGGAGCACACTTATCCCAATCGCTAGCGTTTTTACCACATCTGAATCTTCATTACAATATAAATCAATGGCATGACTCACACTTACATGCAATTTACGCGTGCAGGAAAAAAAAAATAATACCCTCTTTATTTACGTATTTATATAGCGCCGACATATTACGCAGCGCTGTACAGAGTATATTGTCTTGTCACTAACTGTCCCTCAGAGGGGCTCACAATCTAGTTCCTACAATAGCCATGTGTCTATAATTGCTATAATTGCGGGGGCATTTATAGCAATTATGCTCTTTGCTTACGGATGCTGGAGGAAGCATCTCTGGGATCAAACTCACACATGTAATGCAAACTATGGTTTTGCGAGCAAACCGACAAGATCATTCAAGCCTGATGCAAGAAAGCTTCTATTAACAAAGAAAAAGCAGCTGATAAAGATGGTAGTTCTAATAGCACCTTAAGAGGTAGGGCTTATTTGATCACTCAATTGAGGTGCTCAGGCTGTAAAACAGTCCATTTCCCCCTATACTTGGCATCCTAGTGGACCAGTGAGTGTCTAAAGACTTCCCATACTTGGCAACAGCGGGGTGGAAGGCTTTGCCACCTTTTTTGCCAGGCACAGCCACTCACTGCTGACAGGCATGACATGCAGGTTACTAGAGCTGAGGGGGCCCCCCTTGCTTGTCTCTCTTTGGCGATTACCAGCTGCTTTGGCTGGAAGCAGTGCTAGTGTAGCTCTGTTTTTTTCCTCAGCCCATGAGAAAGCTGCTGTGGCATGATAACTAAGCTGGTAGGCGGAGATGGGTGCACCAGAAAATGGGTGGTGCGGACTCTGATTGCTCCAGCACCCAAATGAGGTAAATCTCACATTTTCAAGCTGAGTCATGTGTGAGTGAGTGGTTCATTAAGGCATGACAATCAGCATTTATCTTTGCACTAGTCATGGCAGTCTTACTGAATTTTAGCACACTAGGACCATGGTGTCTATTATGATTTTCAGTGCTGTATCATACATCCTTATATACAGCCAATAACCGCATACAGGCTCACTTAAAATCAGATACCTACTTTTACAGTGACTGCTAACTTTTATTATTTTGTCTGTCTAAAATGTTTTAATCGCTGTCTGTCTACCCTTGTTTTTGTTATTTTGTAAGGGGTTCTGACAATAAATGATGTAGATTGAGGATAATGGGTCTTCCCCTGTTGTTTGCTCTCCTCGTACACAATTATCATTGTTAATGTTCCAATAAAAGCTTATTACAACTCCGGAATCCAGGCGGATCTGAGCGTCCCGCAGATCAGCAGATACACGCTGAGGAAATATGTCGCTGTGTGTGGCAGAGAGGGTCATTGCATTCCAAGCCACATCTACAAAATCATTCCTCTGCCTCAGCCCGCCATGCAGATGAGGAAATTGCTTGCTGCACTTCCCATTGAGCTGGCAGCACTGAGAAGGGAAACTGAGAAGATTTCTGTGGCATTTACATGCGCCGAGATATACAGAAAATGTGTTATGAACCAGTATGGGGCCTCGCTACCTCTTCCCATATTCTATCAAGCACTATGAGCAGGCACTGTAATCTGCATATAAGACCACCTACCTGCTACCTGGCACACCAACAGCATGGACCTGCAAGACACATACAGAGAACATCTCTATTTGTATTGTAAAGAAAGCTTTACGTGAGGAAAATGGAAGGTGCCTTAAAGGGTACCTAAAGCAAAAATAATCCTATGAGATAATGAATTGTATGTGTAGTACAGATAACTAGAAGCCGATGAAGAAATGCACAACCTGGTCGAAGTAATCAGCGGATATACCAGGCTACTTGATCACCAAACGAGTAAGTCAATACGAAGAGATGAAGCCAGCACCAATCAATGCTCATTTACAATTTATTTCATCAGACTGTCATAGTAATACACAACGTTTCGGAGCCATGTCAAGCTGCTTTATCAAGTTATGTCAGTGGCCAGTCGTTATGGTCAGGGCCGTGGAGTCGGAGTCATTTTGGGTACATGAAGTCGGAGTCAGTGGTTTCATAAACTGAGTAAACTGAGGAGTCAGAGTTGGATGATTTTTCTACCGACTCCGCAGCCCTGGTTATGGTACTGCCATACCTTGATAAAGGAGCATGACATCGCTCCTAAACGCCGTGTATTACTATGACAGTCTGATGGAATAAATTGTAAAAGAGCATTGGATGGTGCTGGCTTCATCTTTTCGTACTGTGTAGTACAGATAACAAATAGAACATTAGTAGCAAAGAAAAGAGTCTCCTATTGTTTTCCAGTACAGGAAGAGTTAAGAAGCTTCAGTTGTTATCTATGCAAAAGAGCTTCTCTGAGCTCTTTGACCCAACTTGTATTGAATACAGTCCTGTTTTCTGAAGCACTTATACATCAAATAAACAGTGAAAGACAGGTTGAGATAAAGTTTTACCGCAGGAAAGTTCAAATGGTTATTACCGTATTTTTCGGACTATAAGACGCTCCGGACCATAAGACGCACCTAGGTTTAGAGAACAAAAAACAAGGAAAAAAAGAATATACTAAGCCTGGTGCGTCCATGGTGCAGGGGCATCTTATAGACTTTCCCCCCACAATTATAATGTCTCCCTTGTGCCTTCCTTGTTTCCCTGTGTTCTCCTCTGTCCCTCTGCTGCCTTTGTGTCCCCCTTGTGTCCAGTGTCTCCCTGTGCCCTCTGGTATCTTCCTGTGTCCTCTTTCCCCCTTCCTCTGACCCCATGTCATCTGTCCCCCTTCCTCTGTCTCCAATGTCCTGTTTCCTCCATATCCAGTGTCTTCTAAACCTGTTAGCCCAGTGTCTGCTATCCCTGTCCTCCGTGTTCCAGTGTCTGCATGTCCCCCTGTGTCTGTTGTTCTCCATCTCCAGCCTGTCCTAAGGTCTGCGTGTCCCCCTGTATTAAATATATTCACGCAGCTGCAGCTGTCCTCAGGCTGTCGTGTCTTAAATACATTTTGTCTGCAATGCCCCCAGGTACTACCGTCTACAGCAACTGGAAGTCCGCACAACATACCGTACATGCTGCTAGCCTCAGGCTGTCCCCGGTTATACCTCCGCGCTGTCCCCGCTTTTATCTCCGAGCACATTCAAGTCTGTGACGTCCCCGGTATTACCGATACGTTCTTAATCAGGAAGTGTCCCGCTCAGCGTTGTGGATAAATGGACCAATCAGACGGGGGACGCTGGCCCCAACCGCCAATCACGCCGCACACTGCTCCTAGCACTTCCGTTAATAGGATGAGATGGGCTAGAGGGCGGGACAGCCTCTCCGTCATTGGGACCAATCACTGTGCACTCTCCGTGATTGGTCCCAATGACGGAGAGGCTGTCCCGCCCTCTAGCCCATCTCATCCTATTAACGGAAGTGCTAGGAGCAGTGTGCGGCGTGATTGGCGGTTGGGGCCAGCGTCCCCCGTCTGATTGGTCCATTTATCCACAATGCTGAGCGGGACACTTCCTGATTAAGAACGTATCGGTAATACCGGGGACGTCACGGACTTGAATGTGCTCGGAGATAAAAGCGGGGACAGCGCGGAGGTATAACCGGGGACAGCCTGAGGCTAGCAGCATGTACGGTATGTTGTGCGGACTTCCAGTTGCTGTAGACGGTAGTACCTGGGGGCATTGCAGACAAGATGTATTTAAGACATGAAGCTGCAGCTGCGTGAATATATTTAATGCACGGGGACACGCAGACATTAGGACGGGAAGGAGGCGCAGGTCCCAAAATTTAGTATTCGGACTATAAGACGCACTGACTTTTCCCCCCCCCCCACTTTTGGGGGAGAAAAAGTGCGTCTTATAGTCCGAAAAATACGGTAGCTCTGCTCTGTTTATAGTTTAGAATACAGTGTGGTTTGTAAACTAGAAATATGACAGAATAATGCTATGTTATAAAAAAAATAAAAAGCTATATAACTGAAAATAAAAATATGCTACTAATGTTCTATTATTTATCAGTACTACACATACAATTAACTACTGTATTTTTTGGACTATAAGACTCGCTTTTTTCTCCACCAAAAGTGGGGGAAAAAAGTCACTGCGTCTTATAGTTCAAATGCAGGGAGTTCCTGACTTGTGAACACCTGCCAATATGAACCTCCATAGAGGAGGACACAAGGGGCAAAGAGGAGGACACAAGGAAGACAGAGGCAGACACATGGGGGACACAGGAGGACACATGGGGCAGAGGAGGACACAGGGAGACACAAGAGGTACAAGGGGGCATAATCCACAAGATGCCCCTTCACCATGGATGCATATGGTTTAGTATATATTTTTCCCCCTGGTTTTTGTGCTCTAAACCTAGGTGTGTCTTATGGTCAGGAGCGTCTTATAGTCCGAAAAATGGTATATCATAAGTTTTTTTTCTCTCTAGGTTTGCTTTAAAGGACCACTATCGCGAAAAAAGTAGGCAGTTAAAAAATGTGACAGATGACAGGTTTTGGGCCAGTCCATCTTTTTAAGGGGGATTCTCAGGGCTTTCTTTGTTTTCAACAGCATTTCCTGAACAGCAGTTTAACTGCCAAAATAGCAAGATACCAGCCGGCCTCCCTAATCACTTGCACACTATTATGTCAGTTAGATTTTGCAACTGTTGTTCAGGAAATGCTGTTGAAAACAAAGAAAGCCCCGAGAATCCCCCTTAAAAAGATGGACTCGCCCAAAACCTGTCATCTGTCACATTTTTTAACTGCCTACTTTTTTCGCGATAGCGGTCCTTTAAGGGCCCTATCCCACTAGGAAGTGCGATCGCAAGAGCAATCACACTGCGTTGCGATCACGCAACCTGCAATTTTAGGGATGGATTGTTACTGCACCAAAAAACGTTCAGCCGGGGATTGAGATTCGGGCAAAAACAAATTGCACTAATGGAAAATGAGCACTACAATTTACATGTAAATTGTGGTGCTGTTGCTTTTTGAAGCAGATCGCAGATAATGGAAAAGGCCCCTAACGTCCTTTTAAAGTAATATTTCACTTTGGTAATAATAAAAGCAAACCACGCTGTTCAGATTTAAACTTTACAAAGGTAATTGCAAATGTTATGTCTGATTGTAATAGTGGTCCTGTGACTAATGCCCTCATGTCAGGAAGCTGCCCTGCAGAAGCTGGGGCCCTAACTGCTACTTCACTCCCTCTGATAAAGGGTTCCATCTTTCAAATCAGGTGTTTTTGTGGCTACACTTGTTATGGGTGTGAAGATTATGATGACGACACATGTTTTATGACCCTTGCGAGGTGGGCCCGCAGGCTATGAAAGTCACCAGGGTGGGCTAGGGAAAGGGTGTGAAAATTGGGGGCCACTGGTGGCCCCATGATTTGTAGTTACACCCCTGCCTCTTGTCCCTTGAAACTGAAATACAGTAGAGTCCCAGTTATCTGGTATTCAACAAACCAACAGTGTCGGTCAATCAGTCGCCATCAGTACTTCTACGGTGTTTGTGGGCTGTGCTGTGCTTAAAGTCTGCATTCCACGGCTCCCCCAAGGTTATTATACTTTCATTAACTGTATTTTAACTTTTAATAAGTTCATGGTATGTATACAGATATAGTAATATATTTATGCCTACTTTTAACATTGAGTGTCAAGCAATCAGAAAGAATACTTATTCGATCCACGTCGGTGCTGGGTAACCAAGATTTTTAAAGACTGAGACTTAATTTATGTTACTGGTGGGAGAGGATATAGAAAAATGAGTGGAAAAGCATTTTAAGGTGGATGGATGGATTAAGAGTGAACCCAAGGTAAGAGGATATGGAGGCTGCCATATTTATTCCTTGGTAAACAAAGCCAGTTGCCTGGCAGTCCTGCTGATCTATTTGGCTGCAGCAATGTCTGAATAATACCAGAAACAGCTAATCTTGTCAGATCTGACAATAAAGTCAGAAACAACTGATCTCCTACATGCTTGTTCAGGGTTTATGGCTAAAAGTATTAGAGGCAGAGGATCAGCAGGACAGCCAGGCAACTGGTATTGCTTAAATGGAAATAAATATGGCACCCTGCATATAACTCTCACCTCAGGTTTACTTTCAGTGTGCCTCTTGCTTGGCTGTTCTGTCAGAGGTGACCACTGACCAAGCTGATCCTTTAGAGTGGGTTCACACGGGCCTCAGTGCTAGTAAAAAAAGGACACCTGGAAAACATTGTCAATGTTTTTTTCAGGATTCGGTTCATCTTTTAAAAGGGCATTATGGCGAAACATTGTAAAATTTAAAATATGTGCAAACAAAAAAATAAAAAGTATGTTTTTCCAGAGTAAAATGAGCCATACATTTTTTTCCTCCCATGTTGCTGTCACTTATAGTAGGTAGTGGAAATCTGACAGAATCAACAGGTTTTGGACTAGTCCATCTCTTCATAGGGTATAGTCAGGCATTTATTTATTTTCAAAAGCACTTGGTGAATGGCAGTTGCTCTGTCCAACTGCCAAAAAACTGTGTAGGAAGCAGGGAAGCTGACCAGCATCATTGTTTAAATCCATTTTAAGGAACATCTTTATAAAGAATAAAAGCCTTGCTGAGAATCCCCTATGAAGAGATGGACTATGTCTATGTTTGCACATATTTTAAAATTTGTACATTTTTTGCCATACTGCCCCTTTAACTGATGCTCCTCAACACATACTTGGTGACAGTTGAGAAATGTCAAACTCCTCACAGTGGTAAACAAGAAATGGTCTTTTGACCTTTCCTACTAAGAATTCTGGGCCTTCTCCTGCAAACGTCAGATGTCCCTGAACCCCACAGAAACACAATGCATGTGTGGTGGACTGCTGCTGAAAAACACACAACGCCAGATCACCTGGGGGAGGGGGGGGGGGGGGATGGGGGCAAAATCCTGTGGCGGTATATCTGGTCTAAAATCATCTAGCCAGATTAAATTTCCAAATAGGTCGGGTATAGCCCATGGGCTGTAGTTTGCCCACCTCTGGTCTAGGCCACACTTTACCCAAAGGAAAAATATGGTCGGTTCATCCTTTTTATTTACTGAATGATGTTTCTTAGCTTTTACAAGCAACTTCTTCGGTTCAAAGCAGGTGAAGGAAATAACAAAATAAACACATAAATTCAGTACATAAAAACATTACATCTACACAGCAAAACAACAAACTGGCCTTGGATGTGTGCTACATGTCAAAGACGGAGGACACTTAGACAAAGAAGTCTACAGGAACCTACGCACACACCATCAGTGCCTCACTTTTGATTCTCACTATCCATTGACACAAGCTGGCTGTTGTTAGAACTCTACAACTCAAACATGAAAATAAGAAATAAATCACAAGACAAGCTAAAAACACGTAACTGGATTGTCAGAGAAACTTTATAAAGTATCACACCCACAAGAACCTGGAGGCCTTCAGGATCCAAAACCTGAACAAAAGTAAAGCAACAGGGTGCATGCAGCCCAGTGTATTGAGGAGAACAAACATTTGTACATTGGGAAGACAAAGCAACTTCTGTGTGTGGGCATAGCCCAGCATAAAAGGGCTAACTCTACAGGTCCATATCCTACAGTCTAACTATACCTCAAGACGAAAGGCTATGTATTTAAAGGAATACCGAGGTGACATGATGAGATAGAGATGTGTATGTACAGTACCAAGCACACACATAACTATTCTGTGTTATCCAGAGAACTGCCTGAATAAGTTAAACAACAGGTATGCAAGTGACAGTATCTGTCCAGTTGGGACTTGGATGGGACCTGGTCGGACTATAGTGTAACCATCAGTGATAAGGAATTGCAGCCATAAAACACTTTCCTGACAGAAAAAAGCATCTGAGAGCAGGAAAGAGATATAAAGGGTCAATAGTTCATAGTTCCCTTGATTCGTATACACTACCATGCAGCTCAGTGTATTGAGGAGAGCAAACATTTGTACACTTTCCTGAAAGGGTCAATAGTTCATAGTTACCGTGGTTTGTATACACTACCAGCAAATCTGCCCGTGGTCAGTTGGACGACAATCAAGCATGTGCACATGTGGCAAACAACTAGACGAGCGACTGATAACAGGCGGTTTGCCCAAACCATGTGGAGGTTCAACTCACAAGACTGTAGGGCTGATATTGTGCAGTTGGCCACGTGTGTACAAGTCTTTGAGCGACGTGCGCTTGTTTTGAATGAGGCCATATCGTGCAGTCCATCATTCCACATTCATGCTTAGTATCCAAAATGAGTTAGTTGGTGCACAGGAAATGCAAGTCATGTAAACGGTTTGTCTTGTGGTCAGTTATGCTGTGGAGTTGGCTGTGCACTTTGTGGGATAGATGTAATTGTTTATCTCATCACTTTATTTTCACCTCAGTATTCCTGTAAAGATTGTGAGGAGCAAATTCTTGACAATTAAAAAAGTTGGTTCAGAAGAGAACTGAAAGAGGCCATCTACGTCAAACTGGAAGTTTCATCCCTAAAAAGTAAAGAAGGATCTGTAACACCATTATCAGCATTTCATTTAGTCTTTTCATTCATTTTAAAGGCAATGAACACCTTTATTAAGTCATATTAAAACTAACGGGAAGCCAAAAAAAGGCTCTGGGTCCTGTAGAGCCTTCCCGTTCCTCTCACTGTTCCAGCGGCAGCTCCCCTGTTTGAACATCTTTGGGTGCTGAGTGCTTCTGAAGATGGGCAGCTCTGTACTGAGTGCCCAAGAGAGCTCGCTAGCATTGGTTTACCATTGACATTCACATCTGCATTACGAGGGTCCATCAACTAGACTGTTGATTGTTTCCCAAGAGTAAATGGAGCGCAGGTACCTATTTGTCTTTGGGCATTTCCATTACCTCATTTGAACTGAAAAGATACTTCTGACATGCTGCGATGCTGGTGTAGCAACAACCAGAAGATATTTTGAAATTTGTACCTGGCTGGTTCTTCATGATAAAGCCAAGAGGAAGGGTAACATTTGAAGCCAGTAGCTTTATTTAAACCACTGAAATGTTTGAAAAAGTTACACTGAAGTGTAATTACCTCGGACATACTGAGTAGCGTAGATTGCTTCGCCCTGGATATAGGCCCATTTACTGCGGTACTAAAGGTTACCCGTTTTCATAAATCTCACCCAATGAATTAAAACTGGAAATGAGCTTTCGGTGGCGCCCAGGAAACATCCAAACTTCTGCTTGATTAACAGCACTGAGAGGTTGTATATCTGTTTGTTTGGCTCATTCGAGATGCGATGCCCAAGGCAACAAAATTTTCTCTCCAGACCAGCTCCAAGTATGAAATACAGCAGCCCGAGTATGGCTTATATCCACGACTGTGATTTAATAACCGGAGATAACAGCAGGAGAGAACACATTACGCAGATTCACTGGATGCCCCGTGCAATTGGACAATGTGATTCTCTGATTTTTTTCCCTTTTCTTTTCTAATTACCTTGCAGCTTACTGTGTGATAATTTCAGGTAAAAACACGATTCCCAAACTGAGTTCTAGACACACGGACATAAAAGCACATGCCACTTTCTTGGAAAAAAATGACATCAACATAGACTGGTGATGCACAAGTCTTTATGTAATTAAATATTAAAAATGATCTGTCCATTTCAGCCTGCAGCTAATGAAAACCTGATATAAAAGGACAACTGCAGTGAGAGGTATATGGAGGCTGCCATATTTATTTCCTTTTAACCACCCTAGCGTTCAATGTTTGCGGCCATGCGTCCGCGGGAGGGAAATTTTTGTTTCAAATTTGTTATATATAGTGTAGCTAGCACTAGGCTAGCTACACACGAGCCCCAATCCCCCAGCACCGATCTGATCCCCCCCGATTGCCGCCGGCTATATTTACCTAGCTGCGATCCTGCGAGAACCGCAACTTCCCCAAGCACCTTCTGTCGTCGCTATGGCGACATTCGGACATGACGTCTGACATCATCGATGTCATGCGCAGTCCCGATCTTCCCCATAGCGACGCCTGGAGGATATTGGAGAGGCTGCGCTATCGCGGGTTCTGGGGGGTAGGTATGTATAAGGGCGGCGATCGGGGGGATCAGAGGGTGCCGGTGGCGATCGGGGGCAACATATAGCTAGCCAAGTGCTAACTACATGATCTGAGACAATTTTTATAAAAAAAAAAACACAAAAAAACTCACCTGGGGCCATGCGATCCCTTGCGGCGGTATGGACGAGATGAGCTCGTCCATACCGCTCAGGTGGTTAAACAATACCATTTTACTGGCTCTCCTGCTGATCCTCTGTCTCTAATACTATTAGCCATAGACCTTGTACAAGCATGCAGATCAGATGTTACTGACATTATTGTCAGATCTGACTAGAATAGCCGCATGCTTGTTTCTGGTGTTATTCAGACACTACTGCAGCCAAATAAATCAGCAGGGCTACCAGGCAATACCAGGTATAGGAGCTCAATTGCAATGCGTGCTTGAGTGGCTTTGTGCTTCTAGGCATGCGTGTACTGTCCTCGCACATTTGCAGTATGACCGCGGTGGAACATGGGCGGGAGCTGGAAATGCTTAGAGGGATCCAGCACTGCAATGGTGAGCACCAGAGGATTCCAGTAGCCTCTGCACTATCCAGAGGATTCCCTCTACTGAAATATCTATGTTTTTTGTTTTACTTTAGGTATAATTTAAGTTCTCTCTTTTCAAAACATTTTAATGTGGTTGTTCGTCAATTACATTGATACAACTCCTGTATGGATTCCTTAACATTTTACACAAACCACGGCTTTCAAAAAACAAATATAAGGCACAGGTATTGACATCTGTAAAGAATTCAAACCATTGAACAGTTGGCAAGTACAAAAGTGCCATAGCAGTCACAAACTGCCGTTAACAAGAATATCAAAGTAAAACATATGAACGTAAGAACATAATCATTAACTATAAAATTATTGCAGTATATAATTGGATCAAGACTAACTAAATCCTACCTATGCATATGCATAGCCTGGGCGTGCTACCAAGTAAAATTGAAAATTGCGCAAAAAGTGGGATCAGCGCATCTCCAGGCCGCCTCCGAATGGCCTCCGATCTCCTCTGATCGGAGGCCATTCGGAGGAAGCCTGGTGATGCGCTGATCCCACTTTTTTTGCAAACTTAGTAAATTTAAATACAACATCAATGGTATCATTTAAAGGGGCACTATGGCGAAAAATTGGAAATTTAAAACATGTACAAACATATACAAATAAGAAGTATGTTTTTTCCAGAGTAAAATCAGAATCAGAATTCGTTTAAATGAGCCATAAATTACTTTTCTCTTATGTTGCTGTCACTTACAGTAGGTAGTAGAAATCTGACAGAAGTGACAGGTTTTGGACAAGTCCATCTCTTCATGGAGGGATTCTCAGGGATTTATTTATTATCAAAAGCACTTAGTGAATGGCAGTTGCTCTGTCCAACTGCCGAAAAACAGTGTAGCGAGCAGGGAGGCTGGCCAGCATCATTGTTTAAATCATTTTAGGGAATATCTTTATAAAGAATAAAAGCCTTACTGAGAAGCACTGAGAATTTGTTGCATTTGTTGCTTATCCCGATATCCCACCCCAATACCGCCATGCACCTAATAGAGCATGTCGGCCCTACTTCTTGCAGCATTTCCGATCGATACATGCGACCAATTTTAGCCCGAAATTGCTCGCATCGTTGAAGGGACATGAACTTGGCGGCACCTATTTTCATCCGATTCGATTATAATAACCAAACCGGATGGTTGATCCGCTGCCAAGTCGCCTGACGTAATGCCACCTTTAGGCTTGGTTCACACTGGAGCCAAAAAACTAACATGTTTTTGTTCGTTGGATCCGATGCGGGCCAAGAATGCGAAGTCCTGACCTGCACAATTTTTCTGCATAAGCAAATGTGTTCCCATAGAAGCCAAAGGTGGCCTACTAGCCAGATGGTTAAGGCTATAATATATAATCGCCTCTGCACAGACCCGTTTCTAGGGGCCGTGCAGCCGTGCGGCAGCCCTGAGCGCAGACAGCCAAAGGGCGCTGTGAACTCTCCCTCCCTCTCCCCAGGGGACTGCAAAGTAATTAGCTCAGGGAAGCACTGTATACAGCTACACTGACTGGCCAGGGGGGAAGGGGGGCAATCTCCCCCCAGGCCACCTTTCATTCAGTGATTTAGGGCAGGTCTGGTGTCTGGTGTATTTGGGTTTGTTGTAAGGCAATGTGAAACTTGAGGCTAGCTGATAAAAGTGCAATCAGAAGACAGGCAAGCTGGCAAATATACACAGCATGAATGATGCAGAGCTTGCCTGAAGGGTCTGTGGGCAAACATCTGTCTGGTCTCTCCCCATTGTTATTATGACTGCATGTGTGGGTAAGGTGTTATACAAGTTGAAAAGTTTTTGACAGTCCCTAGACTCCAAGAGGGCTGCTTTCTGACTTGTGTGAGGGACTGTCAGGGACAGGAGTCCTATGATAGGCAAGTAGTCTCTGTGTGATGTGCAATACAGATAAGCTCTCTGCTCCATCTCAGGCTATTCTCAATTTCTCTCCACTCCTCTGGGCTAGTGCACGCCAAAATCGCAATAGCAATCGCTAGCAATTTGTGAGTGTGATTTTGTGAAGCGATTTTCAGAGCTATTTTTAATGAATTGCTCCAAAAAATGCTACACACTGCATGTAGCATTTTTTGGAGCAATTCATTAAAAAAAACGCTCTGAAAATCGTTTCACAAAATCACACTCACAAATTGCTAGCGATTGCTATTGCGATTTTGGCGTGCACTAGCCCAGAGAGAGGAGGAGTGGAGAGAAATTGAGAATAGCCTGAGATGGAGCAGAGAGCTTATCTGTATTGCACATCACACAGAGGCTACTTGCCTGTAATAGGACTCCTGTCCCTGCCAGTCTCTCACACAAGTCAGAAAGTAGCCCTCCTGGATTCTAGGGACTGTCAAAAACTTTAACTTGTATAACACCTTATCCACACATGCAGTCATAATAACAATGGGGAGAGACCAGACAGATGTTTGCACACGGACCCTCCAGGCAAGCTCTGCATCATGCTGTGTATATTTACCAGCTTGCCTGTCCTCTGATTGCACTTTTATCAGCTAGCATTGCCTTACAACAAACCCCAATACACCAGACACCAAACCTACCCTAAATCACTGAATGAAAGGTGGCCTGGGGGGAGATTGCCCCCCTGCCCCCCTGGCCAGTCCGCCCCTGAACTATACTGGATACCTATACTGGAGGCACCTACCTGGCTAATCTATACTCGGGGCAATTATACTGGGGCACCTATGCCTGGCTACCTATATTGGGGGGACCTATAGCCCACTACCTATACTGAGTGCAACTAGACCTAGCTAACCTATACTGCAGGCACCTATACCTGGCTCCGGCACGGGGGGGGGGGGGGGGGCGCAATTTTTACACTCTCGCACTGGGTGCATTTTAGCCTAGAAACTGCCCTGCCTCTGCATTGAACGGTTTTAACAGATAGTCAAAAGTCTTGTCCATAAACTCGGCTAAACTTTCCCTTAACTATCATAGAGCAATTGCTACGGCAACAGTAAACTGGTACTGTAGGATTATGCGGCACTGTTCAATGCAGAGGGGAGGAGGAAGAATAGGCAGTGCAAGAGCATGCAGTGTCCTCTATTGCTAGAACAAAAGATAATATTGAGCTTGCTCGTCACTTATCATTTAACTATCTGCCCTAGCAGATCACTAAAAGACGTCATCGGGTCAGAGGTGGATCATCCACAAGGCATATTAGATGGCTATAAAAGTTGGGCCGAAGTTGTTACTTGCCTAGGGCCCCCATTTCTCCTTAATCTATCTCTGCACAGGGTAGCTGTACACATGCAAGATTCTCTGCAGAGACGGTGCAAAAAAATCGCCTTAGGTAAAGGGTTGTTTAGCACATGTTAGACACCTAAGAGTAGGTTTAGAGTGCTGATTCAAATAATTACAAATGTCTGTTTCTGACTGGTTTACTTAAACTATCTTTCTGCCTTTGGAATGAAAGGCTTTTAGAGGATTCCCATAGGATCGCTCACGGTAGTCATACACCGTATTTTCAAGATGACCCCACACTTATTATATTTTAAAATGCAGAAATTACATGATTTGAAGCACACTGACTGGAACCTGCATCTATACATTACCCAATTACCCGTATAGTCCCCCCCCATTATGTTTTGCAGGGCTTACAAAGTCACAAATGTATTAAACGGAGAGAGAGTGAGAGCATCATTCTCTCCATTTCTCTGTTTCCAGGTAGTTTTCTCCAATTACTGTGAGGCACCAGAAAAGCACAGTCCCCACAGACAAAGGCAGAAAGAAGGAGAGAGCTCTGAAATGCTATGTAAATGAATTAAGCTAGCAATTACAATGCAATTTCCTCCTGCAAAGTGACACTTAGGGGTATATCCATCAATCCGCGATATTATCTAACATGAGTTAAAGGGAATCTATCATTTAGCAGAGAGAGAAGGCAGAGGGAAAAGTAGAGCTTGTTTATTTAGACTTCCTAAGTACATGTTGGCAAGGAAGTAGCTTAATTTTCGCAGGGGCCTTCTCACAATACAAGACAAGAAAAAAACACAACAACACGGTCGTCCATTTTCTCTGCAAACCTCTAGCGATCTGCGCTACAATCTGCCCGCCGATAGCAGCTGTGTTTATAGGCGGCAGGAGAGCCGCAAGTCATCTCATAGGAACCATCCTAGCTTATTACGTGCAGAGAGGAGGGCGGGGCGCCAAGAGGTTTTGTTTTATTGGGGTAACAAACCAGGTCACCATATAAAGCTAAACCTATATCTCTAAATATAGCAGCTCGGTGGCCTGTTTCTTCTGAACATCAGCAATGCTTCTCTTTATTAGACTCTGATGAAATGTTACAAGCACAAAGCATAACGGTGATAATATTTACAAAAGGTTTGATTTTTTTTTTTTATCTGGTGATCACAATAAAGTTACGATATGCAAAAAATGTAGAAGTGCTATCCTCCGCTTAAAGAGGAACTCCAGTGAAAATAATGTAATAAAAAAGTGCTTCATTTTCACAGTAATTGAGTATAAACGATTTAGTCAGTGTTTGCTCATTGTAAAACCTTTTTCCCTGATTTACATTCTGACATTTATCACATGGTGACATTTTTACTGCTGGCAGGTGAAGGAGATGCTGCTTGCTTTTTTGACAGTTAGAAACAGCTATAAACAGATGTAAACAGCTTATTTCCCACAATGCAATGAGGTTCACAGACAGGAAGCCGTCAGGACCTGATATCATACTGTGGGAGGAGTTTCACCACAATATCAGCCATACAGACCCCCCTGATGATCCGTTTGAGAAAAGGAAAATATTTCTCATGGGAATGGGAAAGC
Organism: Hyperolius riggenbachi; assembly: GCF_040937935.1. Classification (NCBI taxonomy): domain Eukaryota; kingdom Metazoa; phylum Chordata; class Amphibia; order Anura; family Hyperoliidae; genus Hyperolius; species Hyperolius riggenbachi. Next base: position 68,789,108 of record NC_090651.1, on the reverse strand, counting down.
TACTGATTGGGATGAAGTTCAATTTTTGGTTATGGTTTCTCATTAAACTGTACACTGCACAAGACATATACAACAGAATTCTGAATACCCCATACCTCTAATCTCATCCTTTCAGCTCCCCTGCTCAAAGAAGGTTTAGTATATTTGTAAAGTGGACCTGAACTCTTGAACAGCACAGAAGGAAAACATAGCGAAATGCACCCTGTGTGTATTTAGAGAGTTTAGCCTATTTCCCCTTCATCTGTGACTAATCACAAGTTATAATTTGATCTCTCCTCTTCCACGGCAGAGAGCTAATTGGTAAACACAGGATGTCAACATTATGTCCGCTTCCATGAAAGCAGGAAGTAGACACACAGCAGTTTTATTGCAGGATTTGTATCAGCTGCAACAAAGAAGTGTTTTCTCATTAAAGGTTATTATGCTGTTGCATATCTTTTAGAGCAGAGAGGGGTTCAGGGTTCAGATCCGCTTTAAAGCTATGTAAATGTGTGCACAGCATCTGTATGCGTAAGGATATGTTTTTACAATCCTATTTGGATGATTGGGTGCCCAGCATTTCTTCATGTACGAATAGTACAATGCCACATGTACCTTGATTCTAAGCACACAGTTACCCAGCCCCACTACCATGGTCCTAACACAATCAGGTAACTTGGGACAGTCCCAGTTACTATTCAGTTACTGCAGGTGTGGAAAATAACAAGACCTCCTGCATTTATCGGATGATTACCCATGCAGGAAAAGGAAACGCATGGGCTATGTGCCTAATAGACTGCAGAGTATCGATTCCCTGCTAGAAAAAAAATACAGTTTGTGCTTACAGCCACGCTGACCTGATCCAGCCCTGAGTACGAGGGAGTTTAGGAGCATGGCCTTTAAAGGGAACCTGAAGCGAGTAAAATTATTTAAAATAAACACATGACTTAGCTACAAATTAATATTACATACTTACCTCACCATCAGTTCCTCTCAGAAGCTCACCATTTTCTTCTTACAGTGATCCCTTCCATTTCTGACAACATTTTGTCAGAACTGAAATATACCAGTTGCTGTCAGTTATATATCAGCAGCTGTCAGTTACAACTGAATGTACAAGGTAATGTCAATGTTTCCCTATGGCTCAAGTGGATGATATTACAGTTTAACTGTGTGCTGACCAGGAAGCTGTAAGAGGGTAATGGCCATTTTTAAAGTGGAGGACTGAGAAATCGATTGATCACAGTGGACAAATGGGACGCAGGAGAGGAGAAAGAGATTGAGGACGTAGACTATACAGGAGGGAAGTATGACCTGTGTATGGTTATTTTGACTTTTTATTTTCAGTTCAGGTTCTCTTTAAACACTTATAGATATCCACTTTACGATGCAGCATTAGCTTAGAACTACTGTGAATCCTAAATGAATCCTTTTAATAACTATAGCAATCTTGGAAATGCAGCTCCACCAGGTCGTTCCTAATGCATGAACTGATGGCTCGGCATGCGAGCGCGGCTCACTTAAATATTCTAAATAAAGGCAACAAAGATAGAAATCTAATGTGCTGGTAATGTGTTGTAATGAGGCTGTAGCGGTGCGCTGTCAATTAAGTAAAAAGGGTAAAAGGTAAATAGAAGAATAGGTGGCTGTGTGCAAAAGAAGTCTAGCCTCAATACACAAAGAGCGCGAGGTGCTTGAACTTGCAACAGCTGTTCTCCTTCTGCACCAGAATTGTTTAAATTCTAAAATAACACTTTAAAATGGCACTTATTTTATGTCCAGCTGTGAAGTGCATATAAAATAACTAACAGCTGTGAGGTGACACAGAGGCAGTTAGAAATATGGAGCCATCGGAGAAGTTGCATTTAAATTTAAACGATACCTAAACTTTTGTCGAAGTAAGAAATCACTCCCGGGGCAGAATAGCTGATTAAACACCTGAACTGAAAGTGCTAACTGGGTGTGTATACAGATGAGCTTCCCAGACCCTCCAATGGTGACATTCATCAAACAGCAAATCTAACACTATGCCTGGATAACACACCAGCTGCAGAGTGAAAAGTGCAAGTAATTTTCAATAGCATAACACTACAAAATACACAGCTTGTGTAGCACTGGTACATTTACTGTCAATTTTTTCAGTGAAAATAGCTTTGCTGTAAAGCACAAACAATCCCTCATGCTCATAAACAGGCGTCTTTCATTTTGGGGTAAGATTCCCCCTTATAAGTTGACCACAGTTAAAAAAGGACAATTATGTATACCAATCTATATGCATGCGTATGGAACCAACAAGAGTGCAACATCTAGGGTGAAATCAAGGAACAGACACTAAACAAGATAGTCCAGTAAAGCCGAACACTGCAAATGCAGCACTGGAGACTTGGGCACAGCCGGCGTCACCATAGACCGTAATTAGAAGTTACGGCTATAGCGCCGCACAATCAGTAACTGCGGCGCCGTAAGAAGACGGAGCTGAAGTTACTTTTAAAACACTGTAATAGCTGGAAGCCGAATTACATTATTCCTTACTATCCAGGTGGACCTAGAGGGGGAACTTGTGCAGCAGCAGAATAAGCCATACCGGCTGTATCCTGCGCCCAAGTCTCCCAGCGACGAATTCACTCAAACGCCAGTAAAGCTGGGCACCGTGAAACCTATGTCATCATTTAGTACACTTGAACTGAGATGGATATGGAGGCTGACATGTTTATTTCCTTTTAAAAAAAATTCAAATTACCTGCCTGTCCTGTTGATCCTCTGCCTCTAATATTTGCAGATCAGATATATGTGACTGAATTTGTCACATACTTGTTTCAGCCATGTGATTTAGACACTACTGATGCCAGAAAGATTAACAGGAGAATGTCAGGCAACTAGTATTGTTTAAAAGGAAAAATCACATTAAAACAAAAGAATGCAATTCCCACAATATATGTTGGAGACATTGCTCTAGAAAGGGGACAGTATTACATATTTGTAGGAATTGCCCTTAAAGAGACACTGAAGCGAAAAAAAAAAGATATAATCATGAATTGGATGTGTAGTAGGTGTAATTACTAGAACATTTGTAGCAAAAAAATATATTACAGCTTTTTTATAACATTGCATCATTCTCTAATACTTGCAGTTTAAACATTACTCAGCATCCTAAAAGTTTTTGCAGAACAGGCAGTGAACTTTTGACCTGTCCTGAACTGTTTTCTGCAAAAGAAAAACACAATACAGCTAAGATAAGATACTCAGAAGTCAGAGTTCTCCATCACTTTCAAAGTGGCAGAGCTCAATGGCTATTTGCATAGATAACAACTGAAGTTTCTTAACTCTTCCTGTACTGGAAACAAATATTAGACTTATGTCTCTGCTCCTAAAGGCCCATACACACGTCTGATTTTCGCGAACGACGGGTCGTTTGAACGTCCCGTCGTTCAGTCGTTCGCCCGTTAAATCGGGCGTGTGTACAGACTGTCGTTCGCGTGATAAGACTGAGTTTGAGCGATCCGCCCGGCGGTATGGGCCTTAATGCTTGATTTCTTAGCTGTACTATACAACCAATTCATTATATCAATTTTTTTTTCGCTTCAGTGTTTCTTTAAAGAGACTCTGAAATGAAGAGAGGGGCCATTCTTTACTTACCCGGGGCTTCCTCCAGCTCCATAAGCATGGATGCGTGCCTCGCCGTCCTCCCGCTTGCCTCCCGCAGTCATCACTGAATCCTCCATTCAGCTGCAATCAAACCCCGGTACTCGGCTCAATCTGACTCAGTGACGTCAGCCAACAGAAGGTCCGCGCATGCGCAGAATGCCCCCTGCTGACGCCACTGAGCCGAATACCGGAGAAGATTGCGGCTTAACAGAGAACTGTGGGAGGACAGCGAGGGACACATCTGTGTTTATGGGGCTGGGAGGAAGCTCCAGTTAAGTATAAAAACGGCCCCTTTCTTCATTTCTGGGTCTCTTTAAGGTGGTTACACACCATACAATTAAAAGATCCAATTTTTCACCAATACGATAATTTCGATCGATTGTCCTGAAAAATCAAGAGCTTTTCTTTGTTTTCAATCGATAAATCTTATCGAATTTCCTTTTTTTTTAATTTTTGGAGATTGGACATGTTGGAAATTTCAGACCAACTTTATCAAGAATTGTATGGTGTGTGATGGATTGTCAATTACTTGATGTACAGTTCCAATCAATTTTTTTCTGAACTTTCAATTATTTTATTCATGATTGGGGAAAAATTGAAAATAGGTGTATGGTACATTGGTCAGATTTTTTGAATTGTTACAATCAGTCAGAAAATTGATTGCTATTCTTGAATTGAACAAATATTTAAAAAATTGTATGGCTTGCTCTTTTATATATACTTTTAAGTTAGCCAATAAATGGTATCATCCTGATTCAAAACTCCTTGCTTTTACTAATGGCTAATACGATACAATATTCTATGGAAATAAGACAGGCTCTTCTCTCTAAAAACACACATGGTGCATTTCTCTCTGTTTTCCTTGTGTCCTGTGCAAGAGTTCAGGTCCACTTTCAATATTAATGCAATTATTAGGCAACAGACATACCATAGCTATTATATTAGCCACCAAAACAACTATAGTACGATACTATAATGATCCAATCTGTCCTAATTTGTCAGAGATAATCCAAACAGTCAATACTAACTGAGAATATGAAATCATTTATGCCAACCTGAACAGAACTTTTGGCCAATTTGAAGGATAATGGATCATATGTAATCATGCCACAGTGGTGTGTATAAATCAAGATACATGGGAATATGTAAGATAAAGTAGACATATTTTGTGAATATAGTAGCTGGAGAGATATACTTTATATAGTTTCTTCTTTTTTCTATATGTTATATGTTATATGAAGTTCGTCTTTTTCTGTAGATGAGTACATTGGCAATTCTTTTCAGCCGGTTATGCTGAAGAAAAAGAATCACTACTTGACATAACCAAGATTATTGTATCAGTGGCATAGCTAAGGAGCTATATGGGCCCTTATGCAAGTTTTACATTGGGCCCCCCAAGCACTCTATACATACAGTAACAATTGATACAGCGCACCAAATACTGCCAAGGACAACTGCAGTGTCAGAGGTGCAAGAAAGGGACGGGGAACAATTTATTATTATTATTATTATTATTTAGTATTTACATAGCGCCGACGTCTTCCACAGCGCTGTACAGAGTATATTGTCTTGTCACTTCCCTCAGAGGGGCTCACAATCTAATCCCTACCATAGTCCTATGTCTATGTATGTATTGTGTAGTGTATGTATTGTACTCTAGGGACAATTTAGGGGAAGCCAATTAACTTATATGTATGTTTTTTTCGGGGATGTGGGAGGAAACCAGAGTACCCAGAGGAAACCCATGCAGACACGGGGAGAACATACAAACTCCTTGCAGATGTTGACCCGGCTGGGATTCGAACCAGCGACCCAGCGTTGCAAGGCTACAGTGCTAACCACTACGCCACCGTGCTGCCTATTAATAATTACTAGTGGGGATTATTACCAGAACAGGACCAATTAAGAGCTAATACTGTAGTTAAAAGAGGGCCCTTGGGTGGTCGCAACCTCTGCATCCCCTATTGCTATGCCACTGTATGTGTTATTACTACAGCTCAGTGCGAAATATGTTTAAAATATGGTTGTGAATAGTTGTATGTATCAGTTGATCTACAGTATATTACCTGTGGATTTGCTTAAAGCACAATAAAAATGTTTTGAACAAAAATAAGTTCACGCAATGCCTGTATGACTGTCAAACACTTCACAAAATACCTCACGCTCTGTGTGAATAAAGCCATCAATACAGTATAAGACTTCGCTGACATAGACTCACTCTGTGGGAGCTGTCCAGCAACTCACCTGCTGAAATCTGCCCAGATAATTCAGTTCTACGGCCAAGCCTGAGGAGATTCTCTACAAACAGTACTTGTTATTGTGTTACAGATCAGTACCGTGTTGTAAGCTTGGTTGTTTCATTGCTAACCATGTGAGATTGCATTGTGTGTGGGGGGTTCCTGTAGTTTTGGCCTGTAGCTTTTAAGCCCATGGCTGATCCAATATATGTGAACGCCAGCATGAGTGAGTGCAGCTCGACAGCAGTGCATGAAATTGTCATACTTGCCATAGAAAGGGACAGATCGCCTTTCAGCGCAGGAATCTGTGTGTATGGTGTCTAGCAGATTAGTTTGCAGACGACTGCTAGTGGGGGCTGAGTCTTGCAAAGTGTGGTTGAGGGTGACAGCCTTGTTTTATCTTAAATAAGGCTACTGCTCCTCTCGATTACGGTATTCCGCAATACATAACCTTAAAGGTAGGAACACACTAGGCAGAATCGCATATGCGTTTTCCACTATGTGCTATAGAAAACGCATATGCGATCCTGCCCAGTGTGTACCTACCCTTCAGAGTTGGGATAGAGGTGAAGCAAAACTGGAGAACAGTTATTAAAACCGGAGCAAAAGTGGGACAGTTGCTCACCTCCCTGGCTCCAAGCGCTGCTCTCTCGCCGCAGGTCTCCTCTGTGTATACAAGCTGATACACAAGCTGCCGGAAGCAGCATGTGTATCAGTGTGTAGGCAGAGAGGAAAAGACCGGCGGCGAGAGAGGGGGGAGCACAGAGGGCGGCCCAGGAGAGGGAGGGAGAGGTCGGGCTGCCCTCCCCGCGGCTCCGGCTCCCCCCTCCATTATGGGGGACAGCTACCTATCTAACCTACGCTGGGGGGCACCTACCTAATCTAACCTACACTGGGGGGCAGCTACCTAATCTAACCTATACTGGGGGGGGGGGCACCTACCTAATCTAACCTACACTGGGGGGCAGCTACCTATGTAACCTATACTGGGGGGCAGCTACCTATCTAACCTACTCTGGGGGGCACCTACCTAATCTAACCTACACTGGGGGGCAGCTACAAATCTAACCAACACTGTGGGGCAGCTACCTATCTAACCTATACTGGGGGGCACCTACCTAATCTAACCTACACTGGGGGGCAGCTACCTATCTAACCTACACTGGGGGGCAGCTACCTAATCTAACCTACACTGGGGGGCAGCTACCTATCTAACCAACACTGTGGGGCAGCTACCTATCTAACCTATACTGGGGGGCACCTACCTAATTTACCTACACTGTGGGGCAGCTACCTATCTAACCTATACTGGGGGGCACCTACCTAATCTAACCTACACTGGGGGGCAGCTACCTATCTAACCTACACTGGGGGGCAGCTACCTATCTAACCTACACTGGGGGGCAGCTACCTACCTAACCTATACTGGGGGGCACCTGTCTAATCTAGCCTATACTGGGGGGGAGCTACCTAATCTAACCTATACTGGGGGGCAGCTACCTAATCCACCCTATACTGGGGGGCAGCTACCTATCTAACCTATACTGGGGGGCACCTGTCTAATCTAGCCTATACTGGGGGGCAGCTACCTAATCTAACCTATACTGGGGGGCAGCTACCTATCTAACCTATACTGGGGGGCAGCTACCTATCTAACCTACTCTGGGGGGCACCTACCTAATCTAACCTACACTGGGGGGCAGCTACAAATCTAACCAACACTGTGGGGCAGCTACCTATCTAACCTATACTGGTGGGCACCTACCTAATCTAACCTACACTGGGGGGCAGCTACCTATCTAACCTACACTGGGGTGCAGCTACCTAATCTAACCTACACTGGGGGGCAGCTATCTATCTAACCAACACTGTGGGGCAGCTACCTATCTAACCTATACTGGGGGGCACCTACCTAATTAACCTACACTGTGGGGCAGCTACCTATCTAACCTATACTGGGGGGCACCTACCTAATCTAACCTACACTGGGGGGCAGCTACCTATCTAACCTACACTGGGGGGCAGCTACCTATCTAACCTACACTGGGGGGCAGCTACCTACCTAATCTAACCTATACTGGGGGGCAGCTACCTAATCTACCCTATACTGGGGGGCAGCTACCTATCTAACCTATACTGGGGGGCACCTGTCTAATCTAGCCTATACTGGGGGGGAGCTACCTAATCTAACCTATACTGGGGGGCAGCTATCTATCTAACCTACACTGGGGGGCAGCTATCTATCTAACCTACACTGGGGGGCAGCTACCTATCTAACCTATACTGGGGGGCACCTGTCTAATCTAGCCTATACTGGGGGGGAGCTACCTAATCTAACCTATACTGGGGGGCACCTACCTATCTAACCTACACTGGGGGCAGCTACCTATCGAACCTACACTGGGGGGGCAGCTACCTATCTAACCTACACTGGGGGGCAGCTACCTAATCTAACCTACACTGGGGGGCAGCTACCTATGTAACCAACACTGTGGGGCAGCTACCTATCTAACCTACACTGGGGGGCAGCTACCTACCTAATCTAACCTATACTGGGGGGCAGCTACCTAATCTAACCTATACTGGGGGGCAGCTACCTATATAACCTATACTGGGGGGCACCTGTCTAATCTAGCCTATACTGGGGGGGAGCTACCTAATCTAACCTACACTGGGGGGCAGCTACCTAATCTAACCTACACTGGGGGGCAGCTACCTATGTAACCAACACTGTGGGGCAGCTACCTATCTAACCTACACTGGGGGGCAGCTACCTACCTAATCTAACCTATACTGGGGGGCAGCTACCTAATCTAACCTATACTGGGGGGCAGCTACCAATATAACCTATACTGGGGGGCACCTGTCTAATCTAGCCTATACTGGGGGGGAGCTACCTAATCTAACCTATACTGGGGGGCACCTACCTATCTAACCTATCCTGAGGGGCACCTACCTATCTAACCTATACTGGGGGGCAGCTACCTATCTAACCTATACTGGGGGCACTTATCTAACCTGTATTGGGGGCACATACCTACCTAGCTAGCCTATACAGGTGGCAACTATACTGGCTACCTATATTGGAGACACCTACCTAAATAACCTATATCGGGGGCACCTACCTATCTAACCTATGCTGGGGGCAACTATTCTGGCTACCTATATTAGAGGCACCCACCTAGCTAACCTGTACTGGGGCACCTACCTATCTAACTTATACCGAGGGCGCCTGCCTATCTAACCTATACTGGGGCAACTATACTGGCTACCTATACTGGAGGCACCTACCTGGCTAACCTATAGTGGGGGCAACTATACTGGCTCACCTATGCCTGGCTACCTATACTGGGGGGACCTATAGCTGGCTACCTATACTGGGTACCTATTCTTGGCTACCTATACTGGGGGGACCTATACTAAGTGCAACTAGACCTGGCAAACATATACTGCGGGCACCCATACCTTGCTCCGGGGGGAGGGGTCCGGGGGGGGGGGGGGCGCAATTTTTACACCTTCGCCCTGGGTGCATTTTAGCCTAGAAACTGCACTGTTTACCTTACCCCGATTCGCTGACAAGGAAAAAATATTTATCAGCATATCAGGAAAGGTTGAAACTAGGGGATTAACATAACAGTCATTATAAGTTCTAAGTAAGTCAGCAATGGTAGCCCACACAATTACTCCAGTTTCTGAACCTTTTACACATTTTTTTTTCAAAACAGATGCAACTGCCAATGCAGCAGCTGCCCCAAGTAACCAATCAGAGTTCTATTTCAATTCTATGACTAAACAGTGTCGGTGTGGGAGGTGGAAAAGCTGAAGAAATCCACTTGCTGCCCAAGCAGCAGTAATCATGTGTTGCTGCTCACAGTGAAGACTTGCTACAGGTTGCTATTAGGAGTGAAAACACAGGGTTTCTGCTGCTCGGCCAGCAGGTGGATTTCCTTAGCTTTTCCACCTCCCAGTCCGACACTGCAACTGAAACCTGATTGGCTGCACTGAACAGCTAGTGCACTTTTGTTCCAGCTTTTGTACTATAATGAGATTCTACTGTAGTAGTATGTATTACTACATTAGTGTTCTTTCTCAAGACTGTCCTCCTGCTGCTCACTCGGGTCTTAGAAACGTCACATCTTTTTGGCCCTGGCTGATCTTCACACTGTCTCAACATAACATCCCGAGGCGGGGAGAATAATCACCAGAAGTGTAATCTGGAATCAGACGAACAAAGTGCACGGAGTGTGAACACTGCATAAAGCGGCTGGTAATTGTTTGCTTAAAGGGATTTTTAAACTTCCACAGCCATTACTCTGAGTCTTTCGGGCAGAGATCTCCCACCGTTGCCAGCTGCAAATGCAATTTTGGACGCCAGTGAGAAAGGGATGCTTACATGCAAATCACGGAGCTGAATTTACACCTAGTTATACCTGCATCAGGAGTTCCATCAACGCTCTCAGCACGGAGTCCAAATGAACAGCGAGCATTGTTCCCGGAACATGACGTCATTTCAGGCTACGTGCCCGTGGAGTGTCTCGTGTGATGGGGAGGAGGTCACCAGCCAATCCATCTGCATAGTGAGTAAAGGCCACACCGGGTCACAGCTGCCCAGTGGGGAGTAAAATGTCTTAGAAACAATGACATAGGGGGCTCACTTCACAAAGAATGTGAGGTGACTGAAACACATTTTCTCTTGCTACTGCTTTAAAGTAGAATCATTATGAACAGCTGACTGCATTCCCCACAAGAAACAAACAGAAACAGGACTGGATAAAATACTAGGAACCCTGATATTGCTGTGTAAAGCATGTGGTAATATGACTGCAGGTAGGGCTGTCCCATAGTGAGACTGTCAGGCTTCCTATCAAACACTTCAGGAATCTAGTTGTCTGGGAAATGGACCACTCCCTAGGCCACACCCACCTCCACAGGGCTGTATGAGAAAGAGGATGAGTACAGGCTGCTTTCCCTCCCAGAAGGCACTGTGACCAGGGCCGGCCTTAGGTTTCACAGCGCCTTGAGCGAAACCTGATTTTTGTGCCCCCCCTTCATCCTCTTCCTACGTGCATATACACGCACGCACGTATACACACACACAGGCCCATATGCAATTCCCCTTTTCTCCTAAGATATCTCCTAGGACAGCGGTTCCCAACCTTTTTGACGTTGTGACACATCATGCCAAATGTTCAGATCTCTGTGACACGTCACGTATGTATAATACTATTAACCACGAATGGATGGAAAGAATGCATTATCCTGAATACACTTAAAAATGAAGGCTAGAACCTTTCAGGAATATTAATAAAAACAATCAGTGGGACAGTTAGCCGCCTCCCCCCATTTAGAATAATAGCACAGCACTGACAATTTGCACCACGGGTTATAACCACATTGCGCCCCCCCAAAAACGCCCCTAGACTCAGTATAGGTAGGAAGCCAGGTATAGGTGCCCCCAGTATAGAATCTCATGTGTAGGTGCCCTCAATATAGGTTGCCAAGCATAGGTGCCCCCAGTATAGGAAGTCAGGTGAAGGTCTCCATCCCCCCAGAGGTAGCCAGGCGTAGGTGCCTCCAGTATAGGTAGCCAGGTGTTGGAGCCCTCAGTAAAGGTAGCAAGATATAGGTGCCCTCAGTATAGGCAACCAGCTATAGGCGCCCCCTTGGAAGCTGGCGCCCTGAGCGACCGCTCCGGTCGCTCATATCAAAGGCCGGCTATGACTGTGACTGAGATGGTAAATGATATGTACAGATTTAAGAGTTTGCATCCTTATTTTGGTATCACATTTTGTGAGCATAAGTTAAAATGTACCTAAGTAGAAAGAAGCCTCTGGATAATTCATAGATTTCTTCCGCCCCCCCCCCCCCCCCCCCCACCTAGCCATTCCAGCACTGGGACCCAAAGCAGCTTGTCAATTAGGGCTCATGCACACTGCGTTCCGATCGCGTTAGCGTTGTGCATTTTTTGACAATTTTTTTTTACTCCCTTCGTTTGGGTGGGCGTTTTTATGAAAAGCTCTTTTATAAGCGCTTTTCTCAAGCGTTTTTTAATTCACTCCCTGATGTAAGTCAGGAAGTGAACTCTTTGATCCGGAAAATAATAAGTGTGAACAATCCCTAAGAATTGGTCAATGCTCTAACCTACTGCACAGGTGCAAACTCCTGAGACGCTTCTACCAAGCCAGAGCAGAGGCTGCTTGCTACTGCACAGGCATGAGCTGTCCTGCACAGCATACTCGTTCGAATACAGGAGCAGCAAACTTATGAGGGTCACAGTGTTGGATTGGTGGTAGAGAGGAGGACCTGGGAGGAGGCTTCTCTTTATTAAGGTAAGAGTCTATTTATGACCTATAGATCTCACAGGTTTGATATAGGTAGAGTATTTAAAAGTAATAATAGTAACTGGTGCTTTTTTACTGCAGGGGCTAGGACTGCATAAACAACATTTGCCTAATTGCTAGAATATAGTTTTTAAATGTGCGCTTCCAAGTCCCTCTCATTGCCCTTTTTCATTAAAAGTTTAATTTACTTTAACTACTTGCCGACTGCTCCACGCCAATTGGCGTGAGCAGTGCAGCAGCCCCAGGACCACTCCTGCTTGGTGGCGGAGCTCCGCCCCGCCTTCAGTCTCCGAGCGGCGATTGCCGCTCGGAAGACTGTTAGACGGCGAACCCGTCGTCTAATTACTTTGTACAGCGCTGTGATCTGCAGCAGCGCTGTACTGGGGACAGCCGTGTGACACGGCTTTCCCCCTGTGACACAGGGAAGCGATCCGCTATGATAGGCTGAAGCATTTCACAGCCGATCGCAGTGATTGACTGGCCAGGGGAGGGAGGGATAGAGGAGAAATAAAAAATACAGTACATTTTATTACAAATTTCATTAAATAAATATTTACAAATAAAAAAAAAAACACCTGGGGGGCGATCAGACCCCACCAACAGAGAGCTCTGAGTGCTGAGTTGTTCGGCCCTGCAGCTTGGCCTTAAAGCTGCAGTGGCCATTTTAGCAATAAATGTCCTGGTCACAAGGGAGGGTTAATACCGCAGTCCTCAAGTGGTTAAAACTGACCCGGTGAATATCACCCGGCATCCCGTTTTGGCTTTGATTGAACTGGGCCCAGTGAAGTGCCAAACTGGTAAAATAGGTGAACTCAGTGCTCTAGGGATAAATGGACGGCTGTAGGTCTTACATTGGATGATGTTGACTGGGATGATGCCCTAGAGGCAGTTAAGAGAGTCTCTCTTTGCATTAAGAACCGTGCCATATACTACATCAGGCCTATTTAACCCCTAGCCGCATGCTTAAAGAGAACCCGGGCCGGGGTTCTCACAACAAAATCCCCATACAGAGGCTGGCTCTGCCTATAGAGCCCAGCCTCTGTTGCTAATCAGATCCCCCCTAAATCCCCCCTGTGCTCAGCCAGACCCCATAAATTACAGCCGCGCTGTGCGGCTGTGTTTACCTTTCTAACGCCAGTCTCGGCGCTCCCCCCGTCTCCTGCAGAGCTCCGTCCCCACCCGCGTCCCTTCCCTCCAATCAGCAGGGAGGGAAGTGATGCGGGCGGGACCGGAGCGATGCAGGAGGCGGGGGAGAGCGGAGACTGACGTTCTAAAGGTAAACACAGCCGCTGCTGACACGCTGCGTGTCGGCACCGCGGCTGTTATTTATGGGGTATTGCCGAGCGCAGGGGGGATTTCAGGGGGATCTGATTAGCAACTGAGGCTGGGCTCTATAGGCAGACCCAGCCTCTGTATGTGGATATCGTTGTGAGAACCCCGCCTCGGGTTCTCTTTAACTAAAATTTGTGGCCAGTAATGTTTGCCCTAAATCTGGTGCTGCTTCCCCATCTTTCTTTCATTTGATTTGGGAATGTCCGCGATTTGTGGCCTTTTAGCGGCAGGTTGTGGACTTCCTTCATGATAAAATGAGCTGCCCAGTCACTATGGACCCTGTGCTATGTGTTTTGGGTATGATAAAGAATGAGGGTATACAGGCCTGTACTAAACACTAATAATGAGGGAAACCTTATTTGCGGCTAGGCAAGAGATCGCCTTAAAATGGCTTGCCGCTGAGTCCCCATTACTGGCCTGTTTGAAGAGGAGGTTGGACAATGGCCTTCCTTTCAAGAAACTAGTGTTCATGCATAGGGGCCGTGTCCAACAATTTCATCTAGTATGGGATGGGTTGAAGGATAGGACTTGAGTCTCTTGACGTTAATGTCGGTAACATTGTAGGACTAGTGTAACAAATGTGTGCAAATTTGCCATTCTTAATTGTGTTTAAACTATCTGCTTTTAAGTATTATGGCACACATCTGTTGACTGCATATTAGTGTTGTCCGGATCATGAACGATTCGGATCTTTGATCCGAATCTATTTTGTGAGTCGATTCATCTGAATCATCAAAATGAGTGATTCGGATCGCAAAAGGGGCGGGCCAGGAGCGACACGCCCCCTCTCAGCGGGCAGCGGGGTCCTGGAAGCAGAGCAGAGATGGATCGCTCTGTTGGATGGGAGCCAGCCTTGCAGGGAGACAGGTAGATGAGAGAGAGGGGACATGGGGGCCACTGCCAGATATGTGTAGAGCACACATACTGGCTATAACGTGCTGCTCATTACAGGCTGTCTGTTCCGTAGTTGTGCATAGTGAACAAATTGGAAGCTTTTGGCTCAGCTCTGCACAGCTTAGTAACTTTGCAGGCACTGTGATTGCTCAAAATCCAACTGCCTAGCCAGTGTGCAACGAGTGCCAGTCACTTCTGTTCTCCCTTATCTCACTGTGATTGCAGCGCAATATGATCCTCCTGCTCTGCTCTAAACAGCTGCACTTTACTTCTGGGAATGCTTTCTTTCACTGTGCGACGTTTGCATTCAAAGTATACAGATGAGCATATAGGTGAAATACATGTAAAGCATATGATTGCAGCATGTGGGTATCGTGTGCAAACAAACATTTCTGCTCTCTGCTCGTCCCTCCTCCATTCTCTGTCCACTCCCTGCCCTCTGTCCATCTTCTCCCCTTCTCTTTGTGTCCACCCCCCTCCCCTTCTCCTGTCCACAGCAGGGAAAGACCTGTCCTGCTATTCATTTCACCCCCGAATGCTGCGGTAGTAAAATGATCCGAGATTCGGATCAAAGATCCGGATCTTTTCAATGATCCGATTCGAATCATCCGGATCATTGAAAAGATCCAAACTTCCCATCTCTACTGCATATACGCCCTCTGGGTTCTGGCTTACTTATGATTGAAGTGTTACACTGTGAAATGCTGAGAATGATTTTCTCTTTTGTTACTGTAAACAAAGCACTAAAATCAAACCGTGGACAGTGCAATACATATGTTATGTAAGTAGAGCAAGTATTTATCTACTTATATGTGTGTTTTTTTCTGAGATAGTGTTTTTTTTTTTTTAATTAAATGGGTATTTGTATGTTAGCTAGCACTAGGCTAGCTAACTGTGGCCCCCAAGTCCCCCGGCACCGGTCTGAGCCCCCCTATCGCCGCCGGCAACACTCACCCGTCCACGATCCCGCGAGAGCCGCAGCTTCCCAATTGGCATCACTCGTCGCTATAGCAACGATCGGACATGACGTCATCAACGTCATGACGTCATGCGCAGTGCCGATCCTCCCCATAGCGAAGCCGGGTGCTGATTGGGAGGCTGCGCCATCGCGGGACCCCGGGGTTATGTATACCGGAGGTGATCGCGGGCAATCGGAGGGGACCAGAGGGACTTGGGCACCATAGTTAGCTAGCCAAGTGCTAGTTTAACAAACTATCACAAATTTCATTTAAAAAAAATCCTCCCGGGGCGATGCGATGCCCTGCGGCGGCAAGCTCGACACTGTGTCTGGCTCTCCGCCAGGGAGGTTAAAGAGAAACTGTAGTCAAAATAACATATTAAACAAAATTGCTTTTTTTTTACAATACAATATTCAATTATTTAGTCAATGTTTGTCCATTGTAAAATCTTTCCTCTCCCCGATCTATTTTCTGAAATTTATCACAGTCTACTTTTAGTACTGCCAGGTGATCTCTGCGGAATGTTTGTTTACTGAGAGTTCTAAAGCGGGTAGAAAATATCTCTGGTCTCCCAGAATGTTCGGGAGGGGGGGGGGGGATTCCCCATAATAAGGCCCAGTGGGAGAGCAGGGCTACAGTCAAATGTACAGCAATACATAGATATAAGTGTTTCTAATGCTGAAACCAGGATATTTATCATAAAAGTGGGCATCCTGAATAATTAACTGCATTCTACTATATGTTGTTACAGTTGCTCTTTAAAATGAAACCTGACAAACATATAATTAAGAATAGGTGACGCAATCACAATGTTCAACTTTTAATACAGGAAAAAGCTGTATCTCCTGAAAAGCTCATCACTTCTCCACAAGGCTTTCAGGTACAGCAAGCTGGACATCTCTGTATTCAGTGTGCTACCTTTATTAATAAGTTTTCATCTAGTGGAATGTGTGCTTTAAATGTATACATATCCATTTATGGCCATACATTGTAGAATATCACGTAAGAAACCTGTACAATGAAACAACATACCAGACCCACCACTGCATGGTCACATGGTCACAGCACAAGAGGTAAAGCTGCATATCAACCCCCAACTTGCAGTGACTTTGTGTGACTTATGGCCCATACTCACGGGCGAGAAATGTGGCCTGTCGCCAGCACACGTGAGCGTGTGGGCGACAGCTTCTCGCCAGGTCCCTCCGCGTACACACGCGGAAGAGGGACCAGCGGCAAGGCGGAAGCTGTCGCTGACGTTCCTCCTCCCCCCGCCGGAAGCTCCATGTACCTACATGGAGGTTGCTGTCGCTAGTCCGCGTACTCACGCGGACTAGCGACAGTTGCGGCGGGGGGGCAGCGGCGACTGTCGCCATGCGATTGAAAGTTTCAATCGCATGGCGACATGAGCGGCGGGCGACAGTTCGGGGTGCGCGCGTGTGCGACGGCCCATACTCACGGGCGACCTGTCGCCGCAACACGCGCGCGCCGCGTGTTGAGGCGACAAAAGTCCCTCGTGAGTATGGGCCATAACACAACATTTCTGTAGAAAATTCGCAGTGACAGCTACATTTAGGAAGCACTACAAATAAACAATTCTACATCAATATTTCTCTGGAATTGAAAACCGCTGGGTGATTTGACAGCGGAATATGCAATTAGGATGAAAGGGAAAAGCGATGGCAATTTTCTAGCAGTGAAAAATACTTCTTAAAAGCAAGTTAAGAGAAAAAACTGGGATTTAACCTGCTGAAGACTGTGGAAAGAGTTACTCCCACCAGAAAAGGTGCACAATAAAATCATTTTTTGCGGTTCCTCAGGTGGAACTAGCATGGATAAAGCAGTACTGCAGGCAAAAACTTTACCTCACAAATGTGGATGGCATCCGTATTTTAAAAGCATCAGGGCCCATTTCCAATTGAGCTGTTTTCGCTCCGAATCCGCAGAGTTTCCCCGCAGGCAAATCGCGCAGGGAATCTCTGCCATAGAGAACAATGCCACCGCTGGGTAACGCAAGCGATTCGGCCGGCATTTCCATCCGAATCTGTGCGAATCCTATTCGTCAGCGTATCCGCAGACCCGGAAGTGCCTGCGGCTTAAGTGGAAATGGGCCCTTACTCTTTGCAGACTTGCTGCAATGCAAACCTGAGTATATTGTTGTGCAGCAGCTATGACATCAGTGCTCCAGTCACTCATGTTCCTCAAGGCAAGTCTCAGACCACCTGGGAAAGTCTTGTGTGTCTGAGAAGACACCATCTGTATAGGGACTGGATCTCCTACCTGTGTCTGGGGGTTTCCTCTCAAACTCCCTCAAATAAATTCCAAGTTAATTGCCCCCCCCCCCCCCCCGTCGACATCTTCCGCAGCACTGTGCGGAGTCTATTGTCTTGGCACTAACTGCCCCTCAGAGGGGCTCACAGTCTAAACCCTAGTATAGTCATATGTCTATGTATGTATAGAAGTCTAGGGCCAATTTTAGGGGGAAGCCAATTAACTTATCTGTATGTTTTTGGCATGTGGGAGGAAATCTGAGTGCTCGAAGGAAACCCACACAGACACGGGTAGAGAGAAAGTTAGTGACATGACTATGTACTCTGGAAAGCACTGCAGAAGTTGTCTATATAATTAATATTTGTCTCTCCCCAATACTTAACCACTTCGCATCCAGACCTTGTTTTGTACTTATTGACCAGAGCAGTTTTGACAGTTTAGCTATGTCCCTATTTAATCAGAAATAACTTTATCCCTACTTATGACACAGAAATGAAATATATATTGTTTTTTTCAAGACAAACTAGGCTTTTATTGTATGCCATTTTTTTCCCTCAAACTATTTTGCTTTCAATGAATTTAAATGGGAAAACAAAGAAAA
Organism: Hyperolius riggenbachi; assembly: GCF_040937935.1. Classification (NCBI taxonomy): domain Eukaryota; kingdom Metazoa; phylum Chordata; class Amphibia; order Anura; family Hyperoliidae; genus Hyperolius; species Hyperolius riggenbachi. The sequence goes on along the minus strand of NC_090651.1, from coordinate 68,770,852 downwards.
AAATAGAAAAAACATGTATTTTTCAGTTTTACCAATTCCAGTTTAAAAATAAAAAGTGCTACTGTAGATAAAAAACACACATTTTGTTTGGCAATTCTTACTGCTTATCACAAAACTTAGATTATGTTCCTGTCACAATTTATGGTGAAGATATTTGATTCTGAAATAATGCTACAGAGTGTGTTTTTCACTATGAAATGAGAAAATACAAGTATTTTTCATAGTAAAAATCAATCTCATTAGCTCAGGAAACTTATATTCCCATTCACCAATTAGTGCTGCATCAGATAGTGCCAGAAATGTGCACAGGAGCAAGCCCAATCCTGCACAGCACTGCTTCTGCTACAAGACGTATATCTACTGACCTGTGGCTTAGATGAAGTCCCAGAGGACGTATATCTACTGACCTGTGGACGAAGTGGTTAAAGAGAACCCGAGGTGGGTTTGAAGAATATTATCTGCATACAGAGGCTGGATCTGCCTATACAGCCCAGTCTCTGTTGCTATCCCAAACCCCCCTAAGGTCCCCCTGCACTCTGCAATCCCTCATAAATCACAGCCACACTGCTGACAAACAGCTTGTCAGAGCTGGCTGTGTTTATCTCTATAGTGTCAGTCTGCTGCTCCCCCCGCCTCCTGCAGAACTCCAGTCCCCGCCTGCATCCCTTCCCTCCCTGCTGATTGGAGGGAAGGGACGGGGCAGGGACCGGAGCTATGCAGGAGGCGGGGGAGCAGCTGAGACTGACACTACAGATGTAAACACAGCCTTACAGCACAGCTGTGATTTATGAGGGATTGCAGAGTGCAGGGGGACCTTAGTGGGGTTTGGGATAGCAACAGAGGCTGGGCTGTATAGGCAGATCCAGCCTCTGTATGCAGAAAACATTCTTTAAACACACCTCGGGTTCTCTTTAACCACTTGAGGACCATAGTGGTAAACCCCCCTAAAGACCAGGCACATTTTTAATAAAATGGCCACTGCAGCTTTAACCACTTCAGGACTCAGCCTTTACCCCCCCCCCCCCCCACCCTAAGGACCAGCGCTGATTTCGAAGATCTGTGCTGGGTGGGCTCTACAGCCCCCAGCACAGATCAAATAACAGGCAGAGCGACCAGATCGCCCCCCTTTTTCCCCACTAGGGGGATGATGTGCTGGGGGGGTCTGATCGCTCCTGGATGCGTGTGGGTGGCAGAGGGGGGGGCACCTCAAAGCCCCCTCCACCGCAGGATTCCCCCTCTCCCTCTTTTCCCTCCCTGCCCCGGAGATCGGAGGCTGCACAGGAGCGGATCTGTCCTGTGCAGCCTCTAACAGGCTCCTGCCTGTCATGTGACAGCGATCCCCGGCCGCTGATTGGCCGGGGATCGCTGATCTAGTACAACGCTGCTACTGTTAGCAGCGTTGTAAAAATGTAAACAAAGCGGATTATTTCCGCTTGTGTTTACATTTAGCCTGCGAGCCGCGATCGGCGGCCCGCAGGCTATTCACGGAGACCCCCGCCGTGAATTGACAGGAAGCAGCCGCTCGCGCGAGCGGCTGTTTCCTGATTAATTAGCCTGCAGCCGGCGATGCAGATGTGCGTCGCTGGTCCTGCAGCTACCACTTTGCCGACGCGCGTTATGAGTGCGCGGTCGGCAAGTGGTTAAGGCCAAGCTGCAGGGCCGCACAACACAGCACACGAGTGACCCCCCCCCCCCTTTTTCCCCCACCAACAGAGCACTCTGTTGGTGGACACTCTGTTGGTGGAGTCTGATCGCCCCACCTGTGTTTATTTTTTTTTTAAATAAATATTTACGTTATTTTTCATAATTTTTTGCTGTTTTCTTTAATATATTTTTTTTTAAATCCCTCCCTCCCCCCAGTCGGCCAATCCTGGCGATCGGCTGTTATAGGCTTCTGTCCCCCTCTCTTGTCCCCCAGGGGGTCAGCCGTGTCACACAGCTGTCCGCAGTACAGCGCTGCTGCTGATCGCAGCGCTGTACTAACAGTAAAGACGCCGGTTTCGCCTTCTAACAGTCTCCCGAGCAGGCGGGGTCGAGCTCCGCCCCCCGAGCAGGAGATGCGTGCGCACCCTGCGTGCGATCTTCTGCAAACTGCAGCCCCAGGACTTGACGCCAATCGGCGTTAGGCGGTCCAATACAGGTTAAAGAGGACCTAAACTCTTGCACAGGACAGAAGGAAAACAGAGAGATATATACCCTGTATGTATTTAGAGAGTTTAACCTGTCTAATTCCCCCTCATCTGTTATTAATTCATTTGATCTCTTCCGCTGTGTCAGTTCAGGAATATCCTCTGCCAGGACAGAGCCGCTAATTTGTAAACACAGAATGCTAACCCTATGTCTGCTTCCATGAAAGCAGGAAGCAGACACACTGCAGATTTATTGCAGGATTTGTATCAGCTGTAACAAAGAAATATTTTTCTTAAAAGGCCATTATGCTGTTGCGTATCTTTTAGAGCAGAGAGGAAGTTCTGAGTTCAGGTCCGCTTTAATGAAAAAGCAAGTTCATTGCATTGTAGGAGCACAAAGATGGAGACACCAAAAGCCCAATATAGTGTAGTATGTACTGATAGAATGGATATGTAGAGGTAAGTATGCAGATATACTCAGAAACAAGGGTTACCATACAGGTAACCACTATATCAGCAGGTGGAGAGATTAGACCTGTCCCCACTCAGGATTAAGAAGTCGCTCTCTGTAGATAGGAAATACGGGGCAAAGTCCCTCCACCCAGGGTGGACACAGGAACTGTATATGCAGACAGAGGCACCAAAAGAATAACATTTAATTAAAATGAGAGGAGGCAGAGGTGGACTTAGCGCCTCCGAGCATGCACACAAAGAGACTGTTGTATATATTCAAAACAACAAGGATTTATTTGTATACTTATTTGTATACTCCAAAAAGTGCAAGTGCAACGTGTTTCGCAGGCATCTCCTGCTTCATCAGGCAATAAAAAATGGAGCATGTACTCATACAGATCTGGTGCAAAGCTCAGAGCCTCTGACAGAGTACACAAATAAATCCTTGGTGTTTTGAATGTATACAACAGTCTCTTTGTGTGTATGCTCGGAGGCGCTAAGTCCACCTCTGCCTCCTCTCATTTTTACATTTTTAGTACATTATATTCTTTTGGCGCCTCTGTCTGCATATAAAGCATTATAGGAGGTTCACTTTACTGCATTTGAGGGCTGATTTAGGAAAGTGTTACCTACAAATGTATCCTGAAAAGGTTAAAGCAGACCTAAAAATCAACTAAGCAATATGCAACTAATAGTAAGGCGGCATTATATTGTTTATTAGTACTACTCAGATTAGTACTATTCAGATGATCCCCTACCCTAACCCCGAATCATTGTCATTGATAGCGTGGCCTAAATGATCTGTCATCCTTCAGCGCCTTTGTTTTGGCTTCAGTGCCCAGCATTCATACCACTGCCCCTCTGCCAGTAAGTGTACTCTGCAAAGCATCAGTGTCCAAAGCTCTAAAAAAAAGCAGCCAAGTGCTGGCACCCAAACAGCATATTGCAAATCCTCCCATTCCAAACAGGGATAGAAACAACATTACGATTCTTTAACGTGTGCTAACAGTGTAGGTGTAATTATCTGCAATGCATCACATCTTGCAAATAACATAACTTGTGGAATGAACACAATGCATACATTGCTGTTATAAAGTGCACTGCATGCACCATTACTGCACATGAATAGCTATTAGGTTTACATAGTGTGCATAACACAAATAACACTATCCGACCTGGGGTCCAGTACATATAGTGATCAATGGTGATTTTAAAGTCACTTTGAATTTAATGCTTGCGATTTCTATAGTGATTGCAATTTTCCAAGGAACTCTGGGTGTAGATCAAGTGGTTTTAGGTAGTAAAAGCACTGCAAAATCACTTTGTACAATGGCTGCAAAGTTATTTTGTGGCGATCCTTTACTTTGCATTGAAGTGCAATCGCAAAAATTGTTATAGGTTCAATAACTGCTATTTTGTGAAATCACCATCGCTACTGTGGAATCACCACCATTGTCTTTCATTGCCCTAGTTTTTGCAATCGTTAAAAAATTTGAAACACTGCTTAAACCTCTCTAACCCCTACGCCTAATGCTGTGTACCCACGTCGCAATTTTCCTGACCACCAACAATTTTTTGAGTGCTGAGCAGTCATTTCCGCAATATTGTGACGTGAATGACACTTAGCGTCACGCCACAATAACGGCCGTCACGGCAGATCGGATGGTTAAGAAGAGTAACTCGCAAGCAAAGTCCTCCGATCCCTTGAAGTCTCATTCGCTCCCAACGTGTCACATTGTGTGATGTCGTACATACCCGCCGGAAGGAAGAGGCGTCGCTAATGACCGTCTTCAAGGGGACGTCACAGGACCAGCCAGTTGGTGAGACGGAGCTTTAGTGTAATGCATATTACGCACTTTACGTAATGCCTACTAACCAATTTCATGCGCTGTCAGCACACAGTAAATATTAGGGAATTAAGGCCCGGGCCTGGTCCACACAAACTAGTATTTACTCCTAATCTTGGAATGGTCCGATCAAAGTGATTTGATTGGCAGTTTATCTGGAGTAAATTATTCTATTGACTGATCAGAAATGATGAGAAAGATCAGTTCTGAGGTTGTTAAGTTATCGGGTATGGAAGTAAATGTCTATTGTTTCTGCAAATTGCACCGGATGTCTTAATAGAAACAGTCAGTGTAGCTGTAAACCCAAGTGAACTTGCTGAGCACAAAACAACAGATAGACACATGAGTATTGCTTGGAGCAGATTAAAATGGCGCAGGACGAACGCCAGTAAAAATGGCGCCGCCACAGGTGGCAATAGTAAAAGCCATGATTTGGGACAAGGAGGTTAATTTATGGCGTCTGCTATTTATCGGGCAACATAATTTAACATTCTTGCAGCTAAAATCAAGGCTATTACTATTGCTGCCTATAGTGGCAGGGAGTAGGTACAATTATGCGGTGTGGGGGGGTTAGGGTTAGGCATGGGAATGGAGTGGTTAGGTTTAGGCATGGGAGTGGAGTAGTTAGGGTTAGGCAGCAGGAGTGGAGTGGTTAGGGTTAGACAGCAGGGGTGGAGTGGTTAGGGTTAGGATGTGGGAGTGGAGCAGTTAGGGTTAGACAGCAAGGGTGGAGTGGTTAGGGTTAGGCACCTGGGAGCTCTTAGGGTAAGACATAGGTAGAGGGAGGGTTCAGTGTGAGAGTAGGCAGGGTTGTAGTTATACATTACCTGGTTTCATGTCTCCTCCACTTCCTAGTTAGTTTGCAGCTGTCACAAAGCCAGCCATTCACCATGCGGCTTCAGTCCCTGCATGGTTATTGGCTGGCTGCAGGACTCCTACAAAACTAACCAGTAAGTGGAATCGCCAGGACCAGGTAATGTATAATAATGCTAGATGCCAGTAATGACATCTTGTTACTAAGGTTATTTAATGTTTAGCACATTTCTAAAACATTAAACAGAACCTGAGACAAAGGGAGAAAATAATTCATACTTGCCTAGGGCTTCCTCCAGCCTCATGACCACCATTCCCTCCCTCAGCATCTTCCTGGGTGCCTCGTTTCCCCTGCTATCGGCCCCGATAATCCTCCTTCAGTTGCGTCAGTCGGGCTCTCCTGTGCAGGCGCCTGCCGTGATCACAATGCCGAGAGCATTCAGCGCCTGCGCAGTAAAACCCGCACAGGCGCAGAACGCTCCCAGCAACATGAACGTGGCAGGTGTGCTCGGCCGGGACGTGCATGCACAGAAGAGCCAGACTGTCGCAGCTGAAGACTGACAGCAGGCGGGGCCAATAGCGGGCAAACAGAGGTACCCGGGAGGACGGCGAGGGAGTCAATGGTGATCATGGAGCTGGAGGAAGCCCCTGGTGAGTATGAATTATTTTACCCCCCTCGTCTCAGGTTAGCTTTAAATAACCTTAGTAGCTTGATGTCGTCATTGGCATCACCCTGCACCATTTTTTGCATTGCTATTTTGAAATGTATCCACACTGACTTGGTATTCCAATCCAAAAGACTGACAGCACAACCCTTATCAGCACCAAGCCTAAAATAATGTTCTACAGCATGGAAGATTCAGGACCATATAGTGATTCTTGATGTCCTTCATCTCCTGTTGCCAAGACCATCATGATTGATGGAAAGTTAAATCAGTTTTTATTAATGATCACAGCTGTATAAACAGGAAACAGCTGTACACATAAAGTTAAACACATCCACAAAAGGAGGCTCACAAATCTTGTGCCATCTCTGTTTATTAATCACACCGGTACCAAGGACTGTGTTTCGGCAAGAAAAGAAATGAAGCCTTGTGCAAAAGGGAATGAATAAGAAATGGGAAAATAAGAGAAGGTTATAGAAATAGGGGGCAGTAGGAAAAACAGGCCTGGAGCTATTATGTAAACAACTAAAGGAAACCAATAAAGTGAAAATGGTATCGGTATATGATATTATAATGAAGACATTACAATATCTGTTGGGAAATCCCATGTGTTCCAGACAAGAAGCAGATTCTATCAGAGACCACTATGTCTTTGTTTTACTGTGCTCTTAAACACATCTGAGCCTCTGTAAAGGAACCAGCATGCCCAGCAATTTCTCTAGACAAGACTAGAGCTTCCATGTGTATGATATCAATCAAAACCTCAGCCTGAGACAATGGAAGGTGTGCCAGTCGACTTCAGTTTCTAAAGATAACTGTTCCTGCAGTAAGGAGACAATCTGTGCAAATATTCCTTTTTAATTTATGAAATAGAATCTGATAACAGACAGGAGGACAAGCTCTTCTGACCACTATAAAGGCAGCCACAGTCTAGGAGCGGTAGGCAGGCAAGACTCTTTAACTGGCTTATCTGCAAAGCAATGTGCATTGGAATAGGGCCTACTGCATCTGCAACACTCTGCAGACTTACTAAAATATCGATCCCCCTTGGTTTACTCCTGGGAATGGTCAATAGCTTGAGAAAACCCGTACTCGTGAAATGAAAGGACCACTATCGCAAAAAATGTTAAATCTTAAAGCAGATCCGAGATGAAAAACTAACTATAACAAGTAACTTGTCTATATAGCTTATCTAAAGTTTAGATAGTTTACACAGCAAATCTAGCTGTAAACAGCTTCAACAGCTTATGATTATTTATTCTTGTGATACAATGAGAGCGGCCGTGTTCTGTTTGTCACATTACACACAGGCAAGCTGCTGTGCATCTCCAGCCCTCAGCCTGTGAAAACTTCACTCACCTCTTCTCCTCCCTCCTCCCCTCTGCCTCTGAAATCTCTGGCTAGTAACCTCCCCCTCCTTCTCCTCCTCAGACTGAGCTTTCATAAGCCCTTTGTCAGGCTTGTCTGGCCAATGACTACAGGTCAGGCTGTATGCCCATATGACTGACCTATAGCCCAGCCCGTAACACCTGCACAAACTCCTACCTAACAGAGAACTACAATAACCCTGCAGGTAGATGTAGCATACAGACTGGCAGATAGTATTCACCAAACGGAACCAATAGATATTATACAAGGCACAGAATACACAAGTGGTATAGTCATCTGAGGCCTAAAGGCTGAGGCAGTTCAGATGATAGCCAGGTGACTGCAGATTGGTGTGGATTGGTTTAGGCAGTTCAAACACTTTACAGGTAGCGTGGTCAGTACAAGCCAAAGTTGGTCCAGGCAGAGTTCATGAGAGTCCTTTAATCAAGCAGGGATCAATCCAGGCGGCAGGTATAAAGCAAGTCGGCAACAGGTAATCCAATCAGAAGCGAAGTCAGGAACAAACAGTGGTCAGCAACAGGAATCGATCTAGAGTAAAGCTTGGTCAGGATACAAAGCAAAGTCGGCAACAGAGATCAATCAGAGTGTGAGCGCATACCCAGCAACAAGCCACAGCTAATGCTATCACGAACGATGTCTGAGGGCGCTCACTTGGATTAAATACACAGACTAACTAACCAGAAAGTAAAGGAATCAAAAACAACCAATGGCCTTTCAGCGTGTCAACAGATCAGCTGACATGCAGTGTACACACATGGCTACTGTTTACAGCTGCGTACTGAGAACGCATCCGCCGCCTATCCAATGGGAGCTGAGAGCCCCGCTGCACTCCAGTGATGTCAGCGGCCTGGCGAGACTTGGAAGCTTGCGCCTCAGCTCGGGTCTCAGCGTTCCGCCGCCATGAGTGCCTCAGAGACCTTGCACCCTTGCTAATAAGGCTTAGAGTGCCAAGGCACTCTGGAGAAGCTGTGGGCGAGGCTTGTTTAGTTTATAGGGAATTAGAGTATTAAAACAAAAAAAAAAAGGATTTGGCTTGAGGAATGCCCTATAAACTATATGAAAGGAACACAAACATGCAATGAGTAAAAGTTTATATCAGATTCACTTTAAAATACATGCTAACATGTTCAAATAAGAAGTACGTTTCTTGCAGAGTAAAATAAACTATAAATTGCTTTTCTCCTATGTCGCTGTCACTTACAGTAGTTAATAGAAATCTGACAGGTTTTGGACTAGCCCATCTCTTTATGGAGGATTTTCAGCATTTTATTTTTTCTTTAGAAAATCACCCCCTGGAAAGGATTTCTACAACGATGCAGATTGCCCCACCTACCTGTTTGCACACTACTATGGCAGTTGGACTGAGCAACTGCTGTTCACTAAGTGCTTTTAAAAACAAAGAAAATCCTGAGACTGCCCCATGAGAAGATGGACTAGTCCAAAACCTGTCAGTGCTTTCATATTTCTACTACAAATACAGAACATTTATATTGCACGTTTCACCTGGCGGACTCAAAGCGCCAGAGCTGCAGCGCTCTATAGGCAGTAGCAGTGTTAGAGAGACTTACTGAACAGGCAGAGACAAGATTCGAACCCAGGTCTCCTATGTCAGAGGCACAGCCCTTAACCCCTAGCACTTGTGATTACTAAAAGCTCCGCTAATGTAAAGCCATGAGTTTGTTTCCACTTGAAAAATGTGATTTTATAAAAATCCCGTAGAACTGCATTAGCAAGAGCTTTTCAAATCACTAGCACTAAAAAAGCTCTTGCAATGTTAACCACTTAAGCCCTGAGTGTATTTTTACCTTATGGACCAGAGCAATTTTCACATTTCAGCGCTCCTCCCAATCATTTGCCAATAACATTACCACTACTTATCACAACAAAATGATCTGTATCTTGTTTTTTCTGCCACTAATTAGGCTTTCTTTGGGTGGTATCTTTTGCTAAGAATTATTTTTTTCTAATGCATTTTAATGGGAATATTAAGAAAATTTTTTTAAAAAAATCATTATTTCTCAGTTTTCAGCCATTAGTTTTAAAATAATACATGCTTCCATAATTAAAACCCACGTATTTTATTTGCCCATTTGTCCTGGTTATTACACCATTTAAATTATCTTGCTATCACAATGTATGGCGCCAATATTTTATTTGGAAATAAAGGTGCAGGTTTTCATTTTTGTGTCTGTCACTATTTACAAGCCCATAATTTAAAAAAATAATAATATACCCTCCTGACATACATGTAAAAAAAAGTTCAGTCCCTAAGGTAAGTATTTATGTCGTTTTGTTTTTTTTACTTTATTTTATATTTTTTTCTAAATGCAAAAGTTTTATTTGGGCATTTAAAGGAGAGAGTGGGAGGTAAGGGGTTAATTTTAAATTATGTGCAGGTCTCTTTATTAAAGTAAATGATTGTAGGTGTAATTTTACTTTTTGGCCACATGATGTCCTCAGTTATTAGCTTCCTGCGCATGCTTTTAGTACACAAACAGGAACTAATGCGTGTAAGTGTAAGTTACAGTGTTTACAAATGACCGCAGGCATCTAATTGATGTGCGATCATGGACACGGGGAACTAGAAAAATGAATGGGAACTGCATTCCCATTCATTGATCTCCGGGCTAACATGTAGCAGTAAAAACTAGTGCGTGGGCACGTCAGAGCATGCACAGCGGCGATTGTAGCAAAGTTACGAATATCTACTCCCCTGAGGCTTAGATGAAGTTTTTTAGGGGAGTAGATATACTGTACTGTAAACATTAAGTGGTTAAACGAGGCCTAAGTGACAGCAACATAGGAGACAAGTAATGTGTAGCACATTTTACTCTGGGAGAAATGTACTTTTTATGCATGTGTTTTTATGTATTTTAAATGTTACTATTTTTTCGTAATAGTGATCCTTTAAAGAAAACCTGTACTGAAAAAAACTTCCCCGGGGGTACTCACCTCAGTAAGGGGAAGCCTCTGGACCCTATCGAGGCTTCCCCCGTCCTCCTGTGTCCCACGGCGGTCTTGCTGCAGCCCCCGGAACACACAGGCGACAAATCTGACAGCCTGTGCAAGATTTACCTTTTCGGGCTCCAGCAGCGGCGCTGTTGCGGCTCTTCTGACAGAGATAGGCGAAAATAGCCGATCTCCGTTGGGTCCGCTCTACTGCGCAGGAGACTTGCGCCTGCGCAGTAGAGCGGTCCGACGGAGATCAGCTATTTTCGCCTATCTCCATGGGAAGGAGCGGATACTGATCCTGCGCTGGAGCCAAAAGGTAAATATTTACATCGCGGCCGCTCCAGGAGGATTTTCTCCGCCGCCATGGGACCGAGGAGGCAGGGGGAAGCCTCAATAGGATCCGGAGGCTTCCCCCACCCGAGGTGAGTACCCCCCCAGGGGAGTTTATTTTCATTACAGATTTTCTTTAAGTTTAAAAAGCATGTCCTACTGAATCCATATCTATCTAAAATCTGCATTATTTTGTCCTGGCACTGTCAGGTCATGTGTTCACAGTTGTGACCACATACACCACTCTTCTTATACTATCACTTTGGCCCTTTCCCATACCTCTTTTAACCATTTTAGCCACCCAGACAGAAACCCTCACGTCCAGGCGGCTGCTCTGCAGCGGTGCCGCGCTTCGGCACGTTCTCGCGCGCGGTCGCGGGGTCGCAGGCCCGCCCCCGTGCTGTAGCCCTGCGATCAGTGAACGGGAACATGGTTCCCGATCACCGGTCAATATCCCCAGCAGAAAAAACAATAGTCTCTTACCAGCGGCCGCAGTCTTTCTGCAAAAAAAAGTTTCCCCGTCGTCCTTGTGTTTCCCGTTAGCGAGAAGCACAAGATAAAAAAAAGAAAAAAGTGGCCATTTTGTGGAAAACTACATCTATAAACATTTTTGAAGGGAATTCACACACATTTTAACATTTAAAATTAACTGTTTATTTCCCACGCCAAAAAATTACCCAAATAAAATTTTTAATGGAAAAAAAAAATTACAATTAAAAAAAAAACAAACAAACATAAATAGTTACCTAAGGGTCTGAACTTTTTAAATATGCATGTGAAGGGGGTATGTTGGCAGCGCTGCGTAATATGTTGGCGCTTTATAAATACAATAAATAAATACCAAGAACATTTTTTAAATTATAAGCTTGTAAATAGTGATGGACGCAAACCGGAAAAAATGCACCTTTATTTCCAAATAAAATATTGGCGCCATACATTGTGATAGGGACAAAATTTAAATGGTGTAATAACCGAGACAAACGGGCAAATAAAATGCATAGGTTTTATTTATGGTAGCATGGATTATTTTAAAGCTACAATGGATGAAACCTGAGAAATAATGATTTTTTTCCATTTTTTTTTCTTATTAATCCTGATAAAATGCTTTTATAAAAAAAAAAATAATTCTTAGCAAAATGTACCACCCAAAGAAAGCCTAATTAGTGGCAGAAAAAACAAGATATAGATCAATAACGTGTGATAAGTAGTGATGAAGTTATTAGCGAATGAATGGGAGGTGAAAATTGCTCTGATGCATCAGGTGAAAACTCCCCGCGGGCTGAAATGGTTAATATGGAAACTTGCATATTATCTATATGCAATTCATTTATTAAAAAATCAATCTCCAAAGACCAGTCCTTAAAGGGATACTGTAGGGGGGGTCGGGGGAAAATGAGTTGAAGTTACCCGGGGCTTCTAATGGTCCCCCACAGACATCCTGTGCCCATGCAGCCACTCCCCAATGCTCCGGCCCCGTCTCCGGTTAACTTCTGGAATTTCAGACTTTAAAGTCTGAAAACCACTGCGCCTGCATTGCAGTGTCCTCGCTCCCGCTGATGGCACCAAAAGTGTGTAGTACAAGCACAGTATGGTCTGTGCCTGCGCCGTGTGCTCCTGGTGACATCAGGTGAAGCGAGGACACGGCAACGCAGGCGCAGTGGTTTTCAGACTTTAAAGTCTGAAATTCCAGAAGTGAACCGGAGGCGGGGCCGGAGCATTGGGGAGTGGCTGCACGGGCACAGGATGTCTGCGGGGGACCATTGGAAGCCACGGGTAAGTTCAACTCATTTTCCTCCGACCCCCCTACAGTATCCCTTTAAAGGGAAGGTTCAGGGACAGTTGAAAAAAAAAATAAAAATCCGAATCCACTTACCTGGGGCTTCCTCCAGCCCGTGGCAGGCAGGAGGTGCCCTCGGCGCTGCTCAGCAGGCTCCCGGTGGTCTCCGGTGGCCGACCCGACCTGGCCAGGCCGGCGGCCAGGTCGGGCCTCTTCTGCGCTCCATTGCGCGTTCCACACCGGCGCGCTGACGTCATCGGACGTCCTCCGGGCTGTACTGCGCAGGCTCAGTAGTTCTGAGCCTGCGCAGTACAGCCCGGAGGACGTCCGATGACGTCAGCGCGCCGGCGTGGAACGCACAATGGAGCGCAGAAGAGGCCCGACCTGGCCGCCGGCCTGGCCAGGTCGGGTCGGCCACCGGAGACCACCGGGAGCCTGCGGAGCGGCGCCGAGGGCACCTCCTGCCTGCCACGGGCTGGAGGAAGCCCCAGGTAAGTGGATTCTGATTTTTATTTTTTTTTCAACTGTCCCTGAACCTTCCCTTTAACCACTTAAGCCCACAGGGTTGAATTTTTTTTTACATCCGAGCAACTTTCACCTCCCATTCATTTGCCAATAACTTTATCACTACTCATCACAATGAATTGATCTATATCTTGTTTTTTCCGCCACCAATTAAGCTTTCTGTGGGTGGTACATTTTGCTAAGAGCCACTTTACTGTAAATGCATTTTAACAGGAAGAATAAGAAAAAACGGAAAAAAATCATTATTTCTCAGTTTTCAGCCATTATAGTTTTAAAATAATACATGCCTCCATAATTAAATCTCACATATTGTATTTGCCCATATGCCCCGGGTATTACACCGTTAAAATTATGTCCCTATCACAATGTATGGCGACAATATTTTATTTGGAAATAAAGGTGCATTTTTTCAATTTGCGTCCATCACTATTTAGAAGCCCATAATTTATTAAATCATATCGATATACTCCTTTGACATGCATATTTAAAAAGTTCAGACCCTTAGGTAACTATTTATGTTTTTTTTTTTTTTATTATTGTAATTTTTTTTTTTTTAATTTAAACTTGTATGTGGGTATTTTTTGGTGTGGGAGGTAAACAGGGTTTTTTTTTAATGTATTTAAATGTGTTTATTTAATACTGTGTGTTTTTGGTGTAATTTGCTATTTGGCCACAAGATAGCCACAATCAAAAAGTCCTGGGAGCGATCGATCTCGCTCCCAGGCAGAAGAAAGGAGACCAGAGCTCAGAAAAGCCGCAGCGTCTGAAAAGACGCTGTCGGCTTTTCTCCGGGGGGGTCCGATCAGCGAAAGGGATTTATAATCCCGTTCACTGATCGGTGGGCTAGCGGCCAGCAGCGGGGGCGCACACGGGGGGGGAGGGGCCGCGGGAGCGCGCGCGACCCGTGGGAGTGCGCGCAGCCTAACTGGACGAAAATTTTCGTCCAGTTAGGCTTAAGTGGTTAAAGAGACACTGAAGCGAAAAAAAATTATGATATAATGATTTGTATGTGTAGTACAGCTAAGAAATAAAACATTAGGAGCAGAGACATAGGTCTAATATTGTTTCCAGTACAGGAAGAGTTAAGAAACTCCAGCTATTATCTATGCAAAAAAAGCCATTGAGCTCAACACTTTCAAAGTCGCAGAGAGAGCGCTGTCTTCTGAAGCTTGTTATCTCAACTGTCAGTCGCTGTATTTTCTTTTTCTCCCCAGAGGACAGGTCAATACTTCACAAGACTGCTCTGTAAAAACATTTAGAATGCTGAGTGTTGTGTAAACTGCAAATATTAGAGAATGATGCAATGTTATAAAAAAACACTATATAACTGAAAATAAAAATATAAGAATAGTTTCTTTGCTACTAATGTTCTAGTAATTGTCCGTACTACACAACCAATTCATTATATCATAATTATTTTTTCGCTTCAGTGTCTCTTTAAGATCTAAAATGCGGAACACTCACTGCAATAACACTACTACTGCAATAACCAATGCAACTACTGTATCTCTGCAGTCTCTGCAAAGCCGAAGGTCCCTTTAAATGTTGCTGACAATGGAAAGATGTCTGGCCTGCCATGACCTGACCCCTGTGACAAGACTGAGTATGGAGTTTTAGAGTGATGACATAAGGTTTCTTATAATGCACAGAAAGCTTGAAGGTTGTGGTATGTTGCCACTTACTGAGAGGGGTCAAAAGAAAAAAAAAGCCATTATGGAGTACCTATAGTCCCATGCATTGTGTGAATAAGCCAGTAACTATACAATTTACTACAATATTTATTCAAGTATAGATTGTAAGTTTGTAAGGGCAGGGACCTTCTCCAATAGTTTTTTACTTTTCTTTAACCACTTCAGCCTACAGCTTCGAAAATCTTATGCATCCGAGCAATGTTCACCTCCCATTCATTCGCTAATAACTTTATCGCTACTTATCAAAATTAATTGATCTATATCTCGTTTTTTCCGCCACTAATTAGGCTTTCTTTAGGTAGTACATTTTGCTAAGAGCCACTTTACTGTAAATACATTTTAACAGGAAGATTAAGATAGAAATGGAAAAAAAACATTATTTCTCAGTTTTTGGCCATTATAGTTTAAAATTAATACATGCTACAGTAATTAAAACCCATGCATTTTATGTGCCCGTTTGTCCCGCTTATTACACCATTTAAATTACGTCCCTATCACAATTTATGGCGCCGATATTTTATTTAGAAATAAAGGTGCATTTTTTCAATTTGTGTCCATCACTATTTACAAGCTTATAATTTAAAAAAATTTAATAAGATACTCTCTTGACATGTATATTTAAAAAGTTCAGACCCTTAGGTAACTATTTATGTAGTTTTTTTTTTTTTAATTGTAATTTTTTTTATTTTTTTTTTAATACAAAAATGTATTTGGGTAATTTTAGTTTGGGAGGTAAATAGCCAATTTTAGATGTAATATAATGTATTTTTTTATTCAATACAGGTATGTGGGTGCAGTTTACTATTTGGCCACAAGATGGCCACATTCTAAAAATTCCTGGATGCGAACGATGTCGCATCTAGGAACTAAAATGAAGAGAAACAAGGGATAAGGAGTAACAGAGGCGCCAGATTAGTGTAAAAGGTTTAAAAACCGCTTAAAAGGAGGGGGGTTGGTGGTTACCACCCTCAAGTATAAAGTGACCAGCCAATGAGTCATGTATAAATAAACAATATAATTTATTTAAAATCTCCAGGCAAGCAACGCGTTTCACGGGTCCAAAGCCCGCTTCATCAGGCAATCAATATGGAGATACACACGACTGTTTCAGTACAAGATAAAGCGCCTACTGGACAGTAGGCGCTTTATCTTGTACTGAAACAGTCATTGGCTGGTCACTTTATACTTGAGGGTGGTAACCACCAACCCCCCTCCTTTTAAGCGGTTTTTAAACCTTTTACACTAATCTGGTCGCCTCTGTTACTCCTTATCCCTTGTTGATCTAGTCCACCCTTGGTGGAGGGGTGCATCCCCGTTTTTTCCTGTCTACAGAGAGCGACTTCTTAGACCTGAGTGGGGTCAGGTTATAATTCTCCCCACCTGCACCATCAGTGGTTGCCTTAGCGGTAACCCAGACTTGTGAGTATATTTCCTATTGTTGTTTTTGTCTTGTCCAAATTTACCAAGACTTACTACACCATATTGGGCTCTCGGTTTCCATCCTTTACATTTCTTTAAAATGAAGAGAAGAAGTTTCCTGGGGGCAGAAATACCACACTCTCTGATGAGAAAGGGTCGGTATTTCTGCCGGGGACTTAGATCCGTGAATGGGAATTATATTCCCATTTACTGATCGGGGGGGCAGCGGGAGGCAGCGGGAGCGCGCGCACCACACGGCTGCAGCACCACTGCCTATCTGGACAGATATATGCGTCCAGATATGGCGAAGTGGTTAATTGACATATGAACAGTTACCAATTTTAGTGATATCTCAAACCACACATCAACTATGTATGTATTTGTACTTGTATTGTTGGAGGGCCATTGCAAGGGCCGCCGCAGCCCGACACTTCTGTGACAGCCATATTATCTTGACCAGCACTGCCTAATGCTGCCCAGGAGGACCCACCACAGAAATTAACACTACTACACCTTTTGAACTGGAACACCTTGGCCAGCACTGGCAGATGTTAGCAATCAGGATCCTCAGCAGTGTCAGCCTTTAACACAGGTTTTATTCATGAACAATTGGGCCATCACTGCTGAAGTTTTACCATCCCCCTTCGATGTCTCCTTAGGGATAACAGATGATTGCTAAGTGGCACTGTAGTATGGCAGCCTTGGCTCTTGACTTTCGGACATTTTACCCCCTTACTCTCACCATTCAACCCCTCCCCCCCCCCATTCCTTCCAGAACCTGTATGAGCCAAAGCCAATTCCAGGTACAACACCCCCCTTTGTACTTGGCAAAATAAATTATTATAAATTATTCTGATTCTGGGTGTCATGACTGTGCAGTGTCTTGAACTATGTTCCCCAATATTTGTTTTGGACTCCGTACAGTGCTACGGAAGAGGTTGGCACCAAATAAATAAAAATAAATAAATAATAAGTATATAAATAACTTCACCATTTTGGCCCACTTCAGGTCAGAGAAGCACATCTGACAAGGACCTGTTCAAACTCCAATCCCACCAAATCTCTAAACTGATTTTCTTTCACCAGCACCAATATTAGAAACTGAAAACCATAAATGGAAACATTTTATAAAGATTTTCTGTTCAGAAAAATTTGCAACACTTGTTTCAAATAATACATATTGCCAACCTCGAAATTAAGCCTTCTTCCACTGTTCCTATGAAAAACATCTATCATGGTTACACCACAATTCCCACACAGGAAGTGAGGGATAATCTCCCAACAGGAAAACATAAATCAAAAGAGGTTACAGAGTAACCAATTGCAAAAATCTCAAGTTATACACAACCTGCTGATACGACCGGCTTGCCTATCACAATGCCGTCACTTCTGTGGCGAATGAGAAGAAGACAAAAAGCGCAGAAAGCTTGTCAGAACTGCGTGGGTTGTGTTCGGTGGTAAGTAAAGTTAGTGGGGGTTCCTGGTGGCACAACTGTGGACAGGGGAGTCAAAGAGAGGGACGCATGCAACAAATTAGGCAGCAGTAGGGGCACAGAGGATAGTGGGGGCACACAGGGAGTTATAGTGGAGGCACAGGGGGACAGAGGGGGACACTGAAAGCACAAGAGGACACAGCATTCCAACTTCAGAACAAATCTACAGTCCCTATTTCATTTGCTAATCGGGAACTACATGTAATATGTTTCTATGGAGCTGGGCATTAATGAGTTAATCCAGGCAATTATAGTACAAATGGTCCCTGACTCACAAACTCCTTGCCTCTAGCTGTAGTCTCTGAATATGAAAGTCACCTTGCTTAACCTACGGAGCCACCAGACACAGCAGGGGTGGGCAAAGCCCTAGAGTATGTGCAGTGCTTTTATATTATGCGTTCTAACTGTATATTAATGATTGGCTGGGGCTGGCACTTTGGAGAAAATGAAAGACCACAAAGGACATAGTGCATAACTGAACTCTGTAGCAAACAAAATAAGTTTAAAAGGCAAAATAGTGCAGGCTCACACAGCATCCGAGAGAGGGAAACACTGCCACCAATGGGCTCAGCACAGTTTTTACTGGAATATACAGATATAAGTGCTGGAAGCATGCGAACACGGAAATTAAAAGTGTTCCATTGAAAGAACTCCGAGAGATTTTAAAAAA
Source organism: Hyperolius riggenbachi (assembly GCF_040937935.1). NCBI lineage: Eukaryota > Metazoa > Chordata > Amphibia > Anura > Hyperoliidae > Hyperolius > Hyperolius riggenbachi. The sequence continues at coordinate 68,752,699 of NC_090651.1, read as the reverse complement.
AGTGGGTTAAGAAAATGTTTGTAGCTCATGGCAACCAGAGTGTTGAGAAGTGTCAGTGAGTTGGTTACTAGGGGAGACAGTCTTAAAAAGAGAAATTCTAAAACTGTTATAAAGCTGTCTTTTTAATTATTTTGGGTGTTGCACAAGTCTTTTTACCATTTAATGTTATAAAAAGATATTTCTCCATTTCAAATTACAGTCAGGTTTCATACCAATAAAAATGTTCTAAGTGGTTTTTGATCAGGAAAATATTACAGCCCATAACTAAATATATCACCATATACAGTATATCAACAGCTTGGAAATGAAAGTGCTCAAATTTGTATATCTATTTTTTTTCCCTAGTGTACCATGATACAGGTAAAAACACTGTCTTGACATTTTGGTCACATGAACAGGAGCGACAGATTACATAGACTGAGTTTCTGGTCTTGTGGGTGGGCCTGCTGATGCTTACATTGCATTATCAAACTGTTCAAGAGAGTAGGGGCAGACAGAATCTCTGGACAGATTACAGCCTACAGTACTGACAGTCTGTGGTGCAGGAAGTGGCTGGTGTCTGTGCTCCTGACAAGGTAATTTCAAAGCAATTTATTTGACATCAGCTGATCAGGGAGCTTCTGTGCAGTGCTGCTGAGTCCCTACACCGGTCTAGGAAAAAATATTTCTGCCTGGGTTAGGTTTTAAATGTAAATAAATGAATATGTGATCTTTATTTAAAGTTGTAACTTTAAAATAGGCATACAATTTTTGTTCAATGTCAGGTCAGGTAAGCGACTAATATTGACCCGTTAAACATTTGCCTGGTTTACCACTTTGCGTTTGTAGATATTAGACAAGATTTCAAAGCCCCTAGCATTGTACTGACTGATGGAGTACAAAGCAATGTACCATCACTCATGCTAAGCTGCCACCTATGGCCACACCAACCTCCTACTCAACTGATTTTCATCAACATAAACCTGAAGGGAAACAAATAAGAGTTAGATACTTAACTTTGGAGAGGGAAGGCTCTGGATTCCTGAAACTCCATACATACACGTTAGATGAAACTCAGCAGAAGCAGCTGATAACGACCGCCTCTGGCCGATAACGACCCCCTCTTGACCGCTTGGCCAGCGATACGTCCTACCACCGCACCCACCCCACGCATAGAACAGGACATGTCGTTTGCTTGCAAGCCAGCAACGTATCTGCCCAGCTTCAGCCCTGCAATGCTCCCTGAAGGATCATGTCCCAATCCCAGTCAGGTGACACTGAGCATGTCCGTGAGCCTACAGAGTCTTCCCGTTCCTCTCTCCGTGTCCTCATTCCATCGCTGTAATCTTGGTAAAGTTACTCGACCTGCAGATAACCGAGTACTTCCGAAGATTAACTGGCTCTGTACTGCGCATGAATGTGTACTTCCGCATCCCGACTACTTATGCATGAGGGCCATAGAGACAGCGGGGCATGAATTTTGAATGTAGACAGCAGTGGAAGGACAGGTTGGAGAAACGACTGGGAAGGCTCTATGGGATCCTGAGTCTTCCCACTTTATAGCTAGGTGTCTTGTCTGAAGCAAGTTTCCTCACTTCAGGTTTGCTGTGAACTCAATGTTTTGTTGATATACCTCTCACTGCAGGTTCCCTTCCAGTGCTCACACATGGACAGGGAGATGGAGTTGCTGGATTACAAGCTATACTGAGCGTTCCCTTCAAAGGAGTGACCACACCTGGGAAGATGGAGCTGATAGATTAGAGTTAATCTGATTTCATTTTATTTGACTGATTATCAAAGCAAAATCCACTGGAACCACAATTTGGAGTGCTGGAAACACGTTGTGGTATATATAGGTGCCAGCACAAACAGTGAGACAATATAAAACCACACATACAAGAGTGGTCACCCAGTGTTCTCCACAGAATTTATATCCTGCTGGGTGGCATGAAAAATTAACCGGGAGGGAGGGGCACGACAGGGGAACGCTGGGTCGGGGCAACTCTGCTTACAGCATTGGAAGATGAGGAGGCAAGGGGATGACAGCTGGGTGCTCACCAAATTAGCCAGGTGGAGCACCCGGCTAAAAGATCTTATTTTTACTGATATCCAAGTCCAACTCTTTCCCCCTTATGCTGGGTTTACACCATAAAATTTTCTGTAAAGGTCCGTACACACGCCGGACTTTAGGCAACGACGGGTCCGTCGTTGCCTCCCGCTGGGTGGGCGTGCCAGCGACAGTCCTGCGTGTGTACGCTCTGTCGTCAGACTGATACGGCTGTTTCTGAGCGATCCGCCCGGCGCGCTGGCCCACCCAGCGGGAGGCAACGACGGACCCGTCGTTGCCTAAAGTCCGGCGTGTGTACGCTGCTTTAGATTCTTCTGTTAGATTTCTGTTAGAATGCATAATTAGATTATTTTCTGTAAAGAATGGTTATTATCTCTGGTGCATTGTCTTCTGTTTATCTCCTGCTGAGTAGAACAATGCCTAATTGCTCAGCAGAAAGATCGTAAGATAGATACATTTCCAACATGTTGAACTTTATCTATCTGGCAACTACGCCAACGACGGGTCCGTCAGAACCTCCCACTGGGCGGACTTTCAGGCGACAATAGCGCGTGTGTACGCGCTGTCGGCAGGCTGATAAGGCTGTTTCTGAATAATCCGCTGAGCGGATCGCTCAGAAACAGTCTTATCAGTCCACTGACAGTGCGTACACACGCGCTACTGTCACCTGAAAGTCTGCCCAGCGGGAGAGTCTGATGGACCCGTCGTTGGCAGCCGTAGTGCAGGTGTACGCACCTTTACTGAGCACATGTGACATTCTTTACTGGCAAAATGGTAAACTGATCATGAGATAAACAATTGTATTTATCTTCCTTCTCCTAAAAACTTTTGTTTAGATATCCCATGGTTTTATTTTATATTTAAACATTTAAGGTAGCCATACACTGGTCGATTTGACATCAGATCCGACCAACAGATAGATCCTTCTCTGATCGAATCTGATCAGAGGGGGATCGTATGGCTGCCTTTACTGCAAACAGATTGTGGATCGATTTCAGCCTGAAACCGTTCACAATCTGTGGTGGTGGTGCTGCCGTTTACCTGCTCGGCTGGCGCAACTCCCCTGGTCTCCGCTGTCTTCTTCTCCGCTCTGGTCTGGTCTCCGGATCCAGCAGGCTTCACTTCTCCCTGTCTGGGGGTAGTTTAAACAGTAGAGCGCCCTCGACTGTTTAAACTTCCTGTCGGGACAGGAAGAAGTGAAGCCTGCTGGATCCGGAGCCCAGCGCGGAGACGGAGCAGCGGAGACCAGGGGAGTCGCGCCGGTGGAGCACGTAATGTATTGCAGCTGTATTGCGTCAGACGTCGGGCACTTGAACGCCGCTAGCGACGCGCTCCCTACCCGCGGACGATCGACGATAATTTCCCCCACGGAGCGATCGACAGGATCGATCTATTTCGGGACGAAATAGATCGAAATTTAGCGTTAACGTTAACGATTTGACAGCAGATTCGATCCCAGTGATCGAATCTGCTGTCGATCGGCGGGGAATCGGCCTAGTGTATGGCCAGCTTTACAAAGCAGATTGAATGTTGTATTGTCTCTGCACAATGGCAGTCTATTAAGTGCCCCATAGTTAAAATACATGAACTATTAACCTTTTTTTTATCTATCTTTTGCAGTCAGAAGTTGTATTCTGCCAGGAAAACTTATGGCTGTAGTTTGCTTATCAGTGAGGTTTACCATATTCCCGCAAGTTATGACAAGAGAGAAGCTGTCACTTGCATGCCTGATAATGAACTCTTTCAGGCAGCAAAACAAAAAAAGAAAAACAGACAGGTTTTTAATGTTTTGCACTGTACATACACATATTAAGTTAATCTCACCAGGTGCCATATGCAATTACATTTTACACCTGAGTTTTCTCCCAGATGATATTTTCACAACATGTAAATAAAATGCCTTTTACACACCCAGCAAGCAAACAAACTCAAAATACTCAAAATAATTTTGACAGTTCCTTTTCACCTACTTTTTAGTACTTTTTCCATTGCAAAGTGCTAAAAGGGTAATTTAAATTGTAGATGAAAAATTATCTCCTAGGAGAAAAAGTGAATTGCATATGGGCCCATGTCACATGTCACCTCAGGTATACTTTAATAACTTTATATTCTGAATTTTTCTAGTTTAATCACAGTTTACCACATTCACTCAAGAGTGGAGTTACTCTTTAATTTCTCCCAACGCAGCCCATATAATCCCACCTACCTCTAGACAGAGCCATTAGCTTCAGAAAATTATCTGTGTAGTTGTACCGTAACAACATGAACGCCTCTCTCTCCCCACCACTGAACGCCAGTGACATTATCAGGCTGGAATAAAAGCTTCATCTGATTTCATCGGGTTTTATTATCCCACACGAGGCAGCAGAGATTTTTCACAACGACTTTCTTCAAATGACCTGCCATGAGAGAAATCAGGAGCCGTACGCAGGGAACGGGACTGGCAAAGATGGAAAGGTAACAAAAGGAGGGTTTTTTTCCACAATGTGACTTGTAATGTTCCCTCAACAGCCACTTAAAGTACAATTCCAATGTAATGGAAAGGCAGGTTATTGTTTTAAAATGCAGAGACTTTGACGTCACCAAATGCATCCTGTATAAAAAAGAGACCTGGTTTCAGGCCCGTTCACATTACACGTGCCGTATTTTAATATACAGAATTAATGGTTGGCAATAGCTGCAATCTGACAGAGCCATAGGGCCTAATGCACATTTCATACTGGGCTTCCTTCAGTACTGTATGCATAATAACCGCATGACACAGACCACAAAAAAAGTTTTTCAAGGACAATGACTGTGCAAAGAGGTATAACCAGAGACGCTCATTACCAGCATAGCGCCATTAAAGAGCTAGTACAGTGGCAGGAAGAGGGTCCTATAGACCCATTCAGGTCAAGAGGCCCTGGTCCAGTTGCAACCTCTGCAACCCCTTTTGCAATACCACTGGTGGGCAACACTCTGCCCAGTGTTCTACCCAGGCTCTTTTAGCCGGGTGCTCCACCCGGATAATTTTGGTAAGCACCCGGCTGTCATCGGCTTGCCTCGAAGGCGGACTTCAGTCTCCCAGCGGCGATCGCCGCTCGGAAACTGTTAGACTGCGAAATAGCTGTCTATAAAAATTGTATAGCGCTGCGATCTGTACTGGGAACAGACGTGTGACACGGCTGTCCCCTCCGTTACAGCGGAAGTGATCCGCTGTCATAGACTGAAGCCTATGAAAGCCAGGCATGCTGATTGGCTGGCGGGGGGAGGGAGTGAGGGAGCGGGGAAAAAAAAAAAGAAATATATTATAAAAATAATAAAATAAATATTTTTTAAAAATGAACACGGGGGAGCAATCAGACCCCACCAACAGAGAGCTCTGTTGGTGGGGAGAAAAGAGGGGGGTGGGGATCACTTGTGTGCTGAGTTGTGCGGCCCTGCAGTGAGGCCTTAAAGCTGCAGTGGCCAATTTCAACAAAAATGGCCTGGTCTTTAGGGGGGTTTAACACTGCGGTCCTCAAGTGGTTAAAGGACAACTGAAGTGAGAGAGATATGATGGCTGCCATATTTATTTCCTTTTAACCAATGAGCGGATCGTTCAGAAACAGCCTTATCAGTCCACAGACAGCGCGTACACACGCGCATACTGTCGGCTAAAGACCGCCCAGCAGGAGAATCTGACGGACCCGTCGTTCTCTTTAGTAGTTCATGTGTACGCACCTTTAGACCCTGAACAAGCATGCGGCAGATAAGGTGTTTTTGACATTGTCAGATCTGACAAGATTATCTGCATGCTTGTTTCTAATGTTATTCAGACACTACTGCAGCCAAATAGACCAGCAGGACTGCCAGGCAACTGGTATTGTTTAAAAGGAAACAAATATGGCAGCCACCATAGTCTTCTCACTTCAGTTGTCCTTTAAAGGGGCACTATGGCAAAAAAAATTGTAAAATTTAACCACTTGAGGACTGCAGGGCTAAACCCCCCTAGTGACCAGGCAATTTTTAGCTAAATTGGCCACTGCAGCTTTAAGGCCAAGCTGCAGGTCCGCACAACTCAGCACACAAGCTCTGTTGGTGGGGTCTGATCGCTCCCCCCATGTTTATTTTTTTTTAAATAAATATTATTGTTTTGTTTTGTTTTTTAAAAAAAACCCTGTTTCTTTAAGTTTATTCCCTCCCCACAGCCAGCCAATTATGGCGATCGGCTGTCATAGGCTTCTGCCTATGAGAGCCGATCGCTCTCTTGTCCCCCATGGGGACAGCCGTGTCACACGGCTGTCCCCAGTGCAGCGCTGCTGCTCATTGCAGCGCTGCACCTAGTAAATAGACGGCGTGATCGCCGTCTAACAGTCTCCCGAGTGGCATCAGCCGCTCGGAGACTGAAGGCGGGGCGGAGCTCCGCCCTCCGAGCATGAGATGCGCGCGCACCATGCGCGCGATCTCATGCAAAACAGAGCCCCAGGACTTTACGCCAATTGGCGTTAGGCGGTCCTGGGGCTGCCGCCGCGGCCACGCCTGCTGGCGTGACGCGGGCGGCAGAAGGTTAAAATATGTGGAAACATAAACAAATAAGAAGTACGTTTTTCCAGAGTAAAATGAGCCATAAATTACTTTTCTTCTATGTTGCTGTTACTTACAGTAGGTAGCAAAAATCTGAAAGAAGCGACAGGTTTTGGACTAGTCCATCTCTTCATGGGGGGATTCTTAGGGATTTATTTATTGAATGGCAGTTGCTCTGTCCAACTGCCAAAAAACTGTGTAGCGAGCAGGGAAGCTGGCCAGCATCATTGTTTAAATCCTCTTTAGGGAAGATCTTTATAAAAAATAAAAGCCTCGCTGAGAATCCCCTATCAAGAGATGGACTAGTCCAAAACCTGTAGCTTCTGTCAGATTTCTACTACCTACTGTAAGTGACAGCAACATAGGAGAAAATAAATTTATGGCTCATTTTACTCTGGAAAAAACGTACTTCTTATTTGTCTATGTTTGCACATATTTTAAATTTTAAAATTGTTTGCTATAGTGCCCCTTTAATGTGTAAATTGGTCATTTTTTCTGCTGGAAATCGTGAATTCAATTGCACAGTGTAAGCGCCAATGGTGTTGAAACTCACATAGAATAAAAAGAAAAAATTGGGATCAGATTGCAGCGCATTTGTAATGTCAATCACCATTTTCATTGGTAAAGAGGCCTACATCATATTTGCCCAGACTGACCACAAATCCATATTTGGTAATTTGTGTACATCTACACAGCTTTAGTGTCATACAAACAAGTCATAAGCGATTTCTGACACAGAAAAGTTTTGCTTTCTCACTCAGATACATTAGGTTCATGTTATGAGACCAGATATCAAAGTTAGAGTTCCCCTTTAAGTCACGCAAACTGTACCTAACTTGTTCCAGAGACCTTTTTTCATAACAAGGAATCAATTAAGGCTGAAATTATTGATAATTCTTGCAGGCCTCACATCCAACAATCTATAGGTCACGAGAAGCAAACATTAAGCTGCACTTTCAAACATGATCAATATTTCAGAACGTCTCCTGCACAATTAAAGGACAACTGGAGACACTTTGAAAGATGCAATTATTTCCATTGTCACAACCTTAAAGGGCCACCAGAAGTGAACTGCAAGCTGTTGTAAGTAAAGCAGTTCTTTGTCAGCTTCACACATAAGTAAAAGATAGATGAGCATATCACAGCTTTGGTAGCTTTACAGATGGATGAATAAGGCTGAAATTGAATTCCAAAAACCACATTAAAAGGCACAATACAAACATAAATCTGTAACCTGGCCCTGTGCCTATCTCTGAAATGTAAGAAAAAAGGTTTAGGTTTAAGGACAACTGAAGTGAAAGGGATATGGAGGCTGCTGTATTTATTTCCTTTTAAGCAATACCAGTTGCCTGGCTACCTTGCTGATCCTTTGCCTCTAATACTTTGGGACATAGACCCTGAACAAGCATGCGACAGATAAGATGTTTCTGACATTGTTGTCAGATCTGGCAAGATTAGATGCATGCTTGTTTCTGGTGTTATTCAGACACTGCTTCGGCCAAATAGATCAGCAGGGCTGGCAGGTAACTGGTATTGTTTAAAAGGAAATAAATAAGGAAGCCTCCATATACCTCTCACTTCAGTTGTCCTTAAAGGCTGGTTTTATATGTATGCGGTGTGGTGCTCCCACAGCAGCCTGCCACAGGACCACCGCACAAATCTGCCCTTCATATGACCATGCGTCAGAGTGAAACAGGGTCATACGCATAGGCCCGCCCCCGGTCTGTGACGTGCTGCCTGCTGGACAGGAAGTATGTCACCTGGACAACAGAAAAGAAGGAAGGGAAGACAGAAAATGAGATGACTATACAGTAACCGATCCCCTTGGGTCTAAAAAGTGGTTCTCTGGGTAAGGAATGGGTCACAACCTTCCACCAAGAGCGGACATAATAACTCGATTTTCTGCTTATAGTTGAGGTGAAAAAGAGATAAAAATATAATTGATGACATGAGTTTTGTGAATGAGCCCCAATGTTGGAAAGAGCCAGATTTCAGAAGGCTTAAAGGTAAACATTAGAAGCTTGAATTGTATAAGAAGTTTAATGGGCAGTGCTGGGACCAGCTGTCTCACTCGTCAAGGGAACTCTCTACCTATCTACCAGTACTCTACCAGTACTGGCAAAGTAAATGTGATAAAGAAATCAGCAGAGGATTGGGGAGGGATGTATGCTTTCTAATGTGCCCATGTCTGGACTATGAAGTGGAACACCAAGAGTACAAATGAGAACACTTAAAATCCGGGCTGTGGAGTCGGAGCAATTCTGGGTACCTGGAGTCGGAGGTTTCATAAACTGAGGAATCGGAGTCGGAGGTGGATGATTTTTGTACCAAATCTACAGGCCTGGTAAGTATTAAGGTGGCCACACACCATACAATTTTTTAAATATCTGTTCAATTTAAGAATTGCAATTAATTTTTCTGACTGATTGTAACATTTCAAAAATCTGACCAATGTACCACACACCTATGTTCAATTTTTTCCCCAATTATGATAAAAATGATTGGAAACTGTAACAAAATTGATAGGGTGTGTATATTAATAAATTGACAATCCAACACACACCATACAATCTTTAGAAAGATTGAAGAAAAATATCTGGCAGTCCGGATCGATTAAAATCGAAGAAAACGGGAAATCCGATCGGATTTTTCAGTCGAATGAAAAAAAAGCTTTCGTTTTTTTCGGGAGATACGATCGTTTTTATCGAATTACTGTAAAATCGGATCATTTTATTGTATCGTGTGTGGCCACCTTTAGACTAAGGAGTCGGAGTCAAGGAGTCGAAGCAATTTTGGTTACCTGGACTCGGAGTCGGTGGTTTCATATACTGAGGAGTCAGAGTTGGATGATTTTTCTACCGACTCCACAGCCCTGCTTAAAATGTTTCTGTTATTTATTCCTGTGATCCACCTAAAGAGATTTCCTTATTTCCAATAAAACCACACAAGTATGAAGAAGAAATATCCCATAGGAACAGTAGCGTAACAATAAAGGGTGCAAAGGTTACGACTGCACCAGGGTCTTTGGCCCTCTACATATACATTGAATGGTGGTCATAAACAAACCATTCTTTTTCCTTACACCTGTGACACAATGAATGTCCTTGGAAAGCTGGTTTTGGTGGTCTGTATCATGCGACTGCTGCTATACAATGTTGTAGGGAAACTCCATGTAAAATATTTATGGGGCCCATGGCTTTGAAACTATACCACTGCGTAGGGACTACAGACATCAGTAAAAACTTGACACAAGCCCAAATCCTCCCTAAGAGCTCATTCCCACTGCAGGCGTTTTCTCAATTTTTTCTCCTGCATGCGATTTCTAAAAACGCCCCCTGAACGCTCGTGCAATGAATGTCTATGAGAAGGTTCATTTCAGCACGGGTCGTGTGCTGGGCGGGCAGCAAAGCGGTGCCTGGACCATTTTGGGGGCGATTCCGACTCAATGGAAGGTATAGGAGAAATGCAAAACGCTCTCAAGATCGCTTTGTGTAGTGATTGCGTTCGCGTTTTTAAGAATAAATACATTGTATTTATTCTTTTCCGGGTCAAAGAGTTCACTTCCTGACTTGCGTCAATGAGTGAATTACAAAACCCCCCGGGAAAAACGTTTAGAAAACCGCTTAGCACAAAACGAATCGCCCACCCATGTGCTGGGAATCGAAAAAAAATATGCGTCAAAAACCGCTAATGGCAACGCGAACCGAACACCATGTGAACAAGGCCTTAGCCTTGCTAATAATTTTGGCTGGGGTTTCGCTTTAAGCATGTGGTTGGCTGGGGTGTAACTTTTTCCAAGGCACAACTGCTTCCAGTTCAGTTATGCCATAACAAATACTGCAAAACAGCCTGAAGCAGCAGACAAGCTGGATGAATAGCCTGCACAAGTAGACTATCGCAGAGTACATGATAAATGCCTCACTGTAGGTATGGAAACATTTACATATTTATGAAAGCTATTAGAAATTCCATTTTTGCTTGAGGTTTACAGGTCCATTAACATATGTTAATCAGTGTCAGGTAAATAAAGTTTTGCTTTATCGTTTAGCTATTTTATAACAGGACTGGTTTGCACACCATCATTTTTCAGTCATAAAAATACACCTGTTCACAAGGCGCTCCTTCCACTGGGATTCCTGATCTGTAGAGCTCTGTACTGTAGTGCAAACAAGTACAAAATAACTGTCTCTTGCATTATTAAGAGTTATACAAGCAGGAAACCCATCAGTGTACTGGAAATACGTGATATCACTGAAGTCATGTGCCTTCTTGTAGCTTTTAAACCCCTAATTCTCAAAAGAATCCAACACCACAACCACCGCAGAGCCCTGCTGTCTAAATGGCCGGAGTGCTCGCCACCGCCGCCCAAAGCCTGCCTACGCATACACCACAACAGCCGCACTACGCCGCTGCCCACATTAAGCCACCACCCACAACTGCTCCTCCTAAACTTAGCTGCTGCCCAGGGTCCAAGCATATTCACAACCTTCAGTTAGTATATACTGTAGGATTCCTAGTAGATCGGCTGTTGAATGGAGCAGTTACTACTTACTAACTGTGCAGTTTAATTATCAATTGGCCTCAGTGTGTCCACGTCATGCATAATTACAACTGTCCTTTGGTGATATAGACTGCGTTAGCAGGTACTGCATCTGTGATGTCACTGGCTTCTAAGTGATTGGTTGCATGTTTATTCCAGAGCTGTGATGTCACTGGCTTCTAATCAACCGATTGGTTGCATGTGTATTCCGGCTCTGTGATGTCACTGGCTTCTAATCAATTCATTGGAAGAAGGGTAGGAACATCGGTGCGGTGCTCCTCTTCAGGCAGGAGCATGGGTGTGCTGCAGAAGAGGGAAGCCTCTACAGCTTACAGGAGCTTCCCACGCTGTCGTCCGGTACCCCATCGCCAGGTGCTGATCCCCCTGAAGGAAACTGACAGGGGCTTGTCAGTAGGAACCGCCTCAGGTTCTCTTTAACACTGATGGGAAAATTGCTTCTAGGCGCATTTTGACGCAGGGCCCCAATCACTTGTATAGAATGGGGCTGCCCTCAGCAGCATGAATCACCTGGCACCGCGGCTTGTGTAATAAGGCCCTTCGTGTCCTCTGCCTGTGTTATGACAATAGCTCCTAAGGATGCGATTGCCAAAGTGTAGTTTGCCTACATGATGTCACTAGCAGCTAATGAACATATTGGCAGGATGCTCGCTTAGCCTCACAGTACACCTACCGCCTCTGAGTCTAAGCAACAGGTTCATGTCACATTAAAGCACTTTGGAATGCTTTTAACAAAGCAATCTCACACTAATGAGCTAAAGGCCTCGACAGCACATACGGAATGACACAAATGTGTGGAAAAAAATGCCGAACCTGGAAGCGAGTGGTTGGGAAAGAAGATGAAAATAATTTGCATCACAGAGACGGGCTGAGATTCTGCCACTGCCGACCATTTAGTATTGAAAGTTATCTCCTCATCACCTGAAAACACATTTATCAAATCACAGGACAGTGCAAATCACTGTATATATAGAAGTTAAACTGTCAGGGCCCATTCAGTAAAGGCATTTATTCCTGCTGATGAACTCTTTGATTTTAAAGCAGTTTGATAATTCTGAGACTGTCCAGAATCTCTGCACATCAGCCGAGTATTAAGCTTGGTTCACACTGGACAAAAAAAAAAGTCAATTTAGCAGACCGTAGCGGAATGAACCCTAACGGATGTGAACAGATCCTATGGTAATCAATAGGATCCGTTTACATTGCACCGTTCAAATGGATCTGTTCGGCCTGTTCCACTGCAAGTTTGGGTCTGGAATGATTTTTCCAGATCGGCCCGCCGGTAGCATTGAACGCATGCTGACAGAAGGGAGGGTGACAGATGGAAAATTTATGCCTTTTAAAAACTGGTTCGTTCCACAGATCACTTTTTACATGGATCAGTTTTTCATCCTTAGAAGTGCGAACCGGCCTAAAGGTGTGTTCACACCATGCACGTTGCGTTGGGCTGCTGCATATAAATGCGCTGCTTATACAGTAGTATGGGCATGTTCACAGCTCTGCATTGTGACGCATCATGTTATCATCAAACGTTCTACAGTGTATTAGTAGAATAAAAGTGCTGAGCACCAAAGCGTAAGCTTGCAGGTTTATTTCTTCAGAGTCACATACAGCCAATAAAGCAACATTGGGTTACAAATGGCTTAACAGTCGGGATAGAGAACCAGCTTCCTTCCAATGATGAAAGTTCCAGGTAAGTTTTTCCTATTAAAACATCCTTTTTCTTAGGAAAATAATATTGTAAGTGCCGACTAAGAGTTGAATGCAATTTCATAACCAAAACTTAAAATTTAGGTGTGGATCACTTTTTTCCAATTAAGCTGTTAAATAACATTACACTTTCTGAATCTAAGTTGCCCCGTACAAAACTCCAGTAACTGGACAAAAAAAGGTCAAATTTATACCTTACCCAAAGTGACATGTGGCATGATGAGATAACCATGTGAACATAGAGTAACAATCTACTTAGAATTTGCAGTTCTTGTTTCACTCAGGTTTGCATTAAAGCTGGACTGTGCTCTGTGCTTGTTTAGCTCGATCAGTGTGTCTTATCAGCAGCTGGTGAGCTGTGTGTGAGCTGGCAGCTCTGTGCCCTGTTTAAATACAGGCTTGACCCTTCCATTGCTTCTAGTAAAGTGAATCCAAGTAAACTTCTGGGATTTTTTAGGATTTCCATACACTGAATAAATGTTTTCCCTTAAAGGTTATCATGCCATGTCTAATCTTTTAGAGCAGAGAGTAAGTTCTGAGTTTAGTTCCACTTTAAGATTACTAGTGCAATTAAAATTGTTCAATGTAATTTTTTTTAAGTTAAATTAATTTAATTTAAAATGAAACTGACACCCCCCTAGCATACTTGTAATCAATGTCAATAACATTTGAAGTGAATCTGAATTACAAATAAACTGATAACAAACAATTACTGTATATTCTTGAATATAAGTCAATCCCTCTTAAAGTTGATTTTTTTACTTACTCAAATATAAGTCAACCCAAAGTTAATGGCTGCACTTGGGGTTCAGGATGAATTAACAGCCGCATTTAGGGACCAGAAGGGGTTAATGATTGCACTGCACAAAGTAATGCAGCCATTATCCCGTACTGGCCCTTAAGTGCAGCCAATAACTCCTCCAGGTCCCCAAATACATTTGCAAATTCCCTCATGGCATCTGTTTAGCTCCCATACAGAGTAATAATAACCTACTGACGTTCTTACCTCTTCCCTGTTGTTGCGAGTGTTTGTTACAGTCATATACAAGTTGTATGACCTCTTAATAATTATAAGGGAGAATTACACTGAATTGTGACTTTTCCACCTGCAGAAAGGCTGATTAATACTGTAGTACTGCATTACTAAATCACAAAAAGGGAACAGAGGCAAGTTCTATCTAGGATTGGCTCTAGTTGCACAAATTTATTTCATCATGCTATGTGCCCCTTAGAATGTATATTAAGTGTTTATAGAATCCCCTAAATAAGGCCTGGAACCCACTACAAATCGCTGTCGCTAATCGCAATAGCTAGCGTTTTGTATGAGCGGTTTGTAAGCGATTGCATGAGCATTTTCGGTAGCGATTTTAAAAAGTGCAATCAATTTACCAGCGGTTGTGTAGCGATTAGCGGTTTTAATTCTGATTGGTCCTTTCAAATAATTTTAATTTTGGTACAGTGTGCAGTAACTTCAAATCGCTGGCAAAATCGCGCTGTGCAGGTTTTGGTGAGCGATTACGCCAGCGTTTATATACTTTACACTGCAGAAACACTAAATGCGAAAAATGCTGCATGTCCTGAGTTTTGCGATTTAGTAATCGTAATCGCTCAAGTGGAATTTGGCCCATCCATCAACATTAGCTGGGCATTTAGGGAAATCGCTATCGCTTTGAATGACTCCCTAAATACTCAGAAAATCTCTTTAGTGGGTTCCAGCCCTAAATGTATTTTTTAAGTAAACTGCAGCAGTCATGTGACCGCCGCTGTTCTGTGAGCTCCACTAATAATAATCCTAATCTTAACATTTGTATAGTGTGTGTGATTCAGACCCTACTGTAGCCAAAGAGATCAGCAGGATTGCCAGGCAAATAAATATGGCAGCCACCACTTGCTTCTCCCTTCAGGTGTACTTTAAGGGTTTTGGCAACCATGGCCCAAACTCTACTCCATGTGACTGTACTGTATTTCAAGCTGAGAATAACTGCCAAGGTTTGGGAATAACAGCATCTGCATGTCTACTGCCTGTAAGTGTAGGAAAATACCAAGACCATTCAGGGCCATCAGCAAGATAATTTTATGAAGCAGTCAGAGCAGAGACAGAGGAAATGCTGTGTCTACTGCAGCCTTTTGATCTTTTTTAAGTTTGGTACAAGAGTTCCAGCCTGTCTTAAATGCTGCAGGGTTTTGCCCAAAATCTGTCTTTGTATTGACTTCTCGTAAATCCTTGCACATGAGAAAACAGTACAAAAAGTCGGTGCTTCAGCACTGTAAACAATCAAGCTTCACTCCAAACCTGCATAACATATTTCAGGTACTGGGGGCTGTAAAGGCGGATATGAGGATGAAGGAACAGAGATGACATCACCAGTTTGCGTTCTCATTCATAATCCAATCAGCAGCATGAGACATAAATGATTGACTGCAGAGCTGCAGTTTCTGTACAGTGGAGTCACCTGCCTTACCATACGTTATGGGGGGTAGGTGGGTGAAGGAAGCAGTTAGAATAGACACATGCTGGGTGTGCTGTGGAAGTAACAAATGTGAAAGAACAGAGGCAAAAATATTATATTGTAATAAGTAAATAAAAACAAACGTTCACCAATTTGCAATTCAGGTGCTACAAGCATTATTTTGCACCAGAGGAGTCGTGTGTTCCTGCAACACAGGATTATAACTGTTGCATTTTTTGCCTGCCACCTCAGATACTGCCTCATCTGCTGCAGCCCAGCCTTGCAGAGAGCTTTGAACTTCAGGAAGACGCACCAGGCGATGAAGATCTCATCGTTAACGGAGACAGATTTGCAGCAAAGCCTCCTCTATTTGCTTCACCCACCACCACAGAGAAAGGAGGGAATTACCAAGCTATGAATAATGTTACATTATTTCCATTCAACATCCCTTTTATTCCAACACTGAAGGATAGTTAACATCTTACTGCTGCAGAAGCTGTATCTTTCCTGGATGGAGACAACCCTTTCCACTCCGAGGCAACGTCCACCAAGACAGCCAAGACACACCTGCAACAATGACCCGTTCAATACAAAAAAAACCCCAAAAAGATCCTGCCAAACCTAGATCCAATATTTTGTGAGTCTGAACTTATTACAGCTCTGCATTTGGCATACAAGGCATGCGAATGGTATCCAGGTGCATAACTCCTCTATGGATTAAACGTTTAAAAGGAGAGAGAAGATGGATGAGGAATTGCTTCACAATTATACTCTTCCGTAGCTTCCTCAACATCACCAAGAAGGATTCTGTTACCAGCTGCATCCTCAACAGGAACAGCATCAAAAATGTCAACTTCCACTGCTAAGACAATCTCCCAGGCATAATGCTGTTGCCCCTCTTTACACTCCAGCCCCAGGATCTAACATCATCGTAACATGCAGCAGAATCATTGCAATTAATGAGGGCGTATTGATCAGAATAATCGATGAAGTGGACTCGGAGGAGGTGCAAACACAAGTAATCCTGAACAAATGAAATTATCCACTGCCAGGTATAATGACTACCTAGAGAATAAATGCAGCAAGGCTAATACGAGTTGCAACCTTTTTTTATGTGAAATAGTACATGCTGGAGAGACGTATCACGGTCTGTTTTCTTTTTTTTACCCATTCTTGTTTGCAGGAGGCGACTTGATACAGGGATGTATAGGAATGGTTCCTTAAACAAGGAGAGGTATGCAGAAACAGGGGACAGGTGGTAGCTTCGTTGACATTCTTGGGAAAGGTTCACCAGGGAGACAGAAGGAAAATGTAAAACAATTCACAGCTGAAAGGGTCTGTAATACTATGTATGAATCTCATGAATCTCAAGGCACGCAACAGATTAACCCAATGGATGCCAAACAGGATTGCAGTTCTGAGAAAGGCAACAGATCAATCATAACAAACAAAACTAAGTGAAAAAACCACCTTGTAAAATAAGCAAAGACCATGCAATTACGTATATCATTACACATCTTTACACTGTCCACTACCCCAAAAGCAGTGGTACTGGAGGCAAAGCTAAAACGGGATTTTATTAAGCACCTTCAGAAAAGGCATTCTTTTAACTAATGCCTGGCGATCTCAAAGGTATTGGCAGCCCCAAGACCCTATGAACAATGCACAAGAGGCTGGCATTTGCCTGGCACTGCTTGAGGATTGGGGGGGGGGGGGGGGTGTAAAAAAAAAGTGTTTCTGCTGATTTTGGAAGTGGCAAAGCTGGAGGTGACAGGCAGCACATACAAAGAGGGAATGAAGAGATAAGGACTGTCAATCATAAGGGGAACTAACTAGTCTGTTCCTGGGGGGGGGGGGGGGGAGGTGTGGAGGACAAGGGCGGCAGATCGGTAAGCAGGGGGCACATGGGGGTGGAAACAGAGTTAGCGGGTGGATGCAGGGCGGGCTAAATGACTGGTTAAATAAAATATAAGGAACACGGCAAGACAATAGGCAAAGCTGGCTAAAGCTGCTGCCACAGATGATACCACCCCGAGTAGTACTGAGCCGCTGAGGGACACTGCATTTGAGATGCACCTGTGGTGCAGAGACTAGTCTCAGGTGCAACTGCTGGAGTGGATGGCATAATACATGGGTCAGGACCTGGACCCACAGGTGCATGCATAGTGGGCACTGCCATTATTATAACTGAACATGTAGATCTGTACAGTGATGCCACTCTGTGAGAAAAGGATGTAAGTTGGCACTGCAATAGGGTCATATAAATGAAGGTGCACCTAAAAGGTGATGCCCTGTCAGGTGCACAGTTGCAGCTGTGAGGGGGCAGGAGTGATGAGGGGGTAGGAGATGAGGGGGGTCAGAGTCTGAGGTAGAAACAGGATTCAATGTTTACAGTTTTATCTGGAGTCACTGCCAATAATACATTCTAAATATCTGAATAAAATTTCCCCCATAATAAAGATGCCAGGCTGCAGACTAGAGGGGCAACGTGCTGTACAGCAATGGGGTGACAGTAAAGTGGCAGAACTTACCATAAGGGAGCATGTCCGGGACGCAGTCCTGGGGGTGTTGCACCTATTTCTGGGCTCCTCTCCCTCTTTTTCTAGCTCTTCTCCTCCGCTCCAGCTGCAGCGCTTCTCTCACTCCTGGGCTTCCACACGTGCCCGCGCAGCGCGCCCCCTCGGATAGTTGTGCCCTCCGCAGCGCGTCCTCCTTCTACACTCACACACGCGCGTTGCACGCGGGGAGAGGGCGCGCGCACAGCCATGGCAGAAGCGGAGCAGCAAGGAGCAGGGGAAAGCGCGGCTCTGAATGGTCTTGCTGTGGGGCGGGGACGCGCTCACCTGTGGCTGAGATGGGGAATTTGGGGAACGTCCGTGATAAAAAAAAAAAAAAAAGCGGAGTCCATTAACTGGTTATAGATCGACTCTTCCCGGCCACTGTTCAATTATTCACTATTAAACATCATTAATCATGCTGATTAGCAGATCTCAGCATGTGATTGTCAGTATCAGGTTAAGGTCTGACTACTGTGGTCAGGGATGAGGAACAGCATGTGAACATGCTCAGACTGACAACTCATTGTAATATTCTTGTTTCTCAGGGACCTTGGCAGGTGCTAAAGTTTCCTAGGAAATGTCCTTGGTTTGTCAGCTTTGGCCAGCAATGCCAATGCATCCTCTATCATTTACTGCTAGGTACAGTTTTAGGCCTGATTTATTAAAGAGTACTCGAGGCGACCCACATACTTACCTAAGATGAGTAAAGCCTCTGGATCTTACAGAGGCCGTCCTCTGGTCCCGTTGCCAATTGCGGTCTCCCTGAAAAATTCTGACGAGCTTGTCTGAATGAAGAACGGGGCCCCACTCCTTTTCAGGCACGTACTGCGCATGTGTGAGTATGGCTGTGCCCAGTGGCATAGCTAGAGAGCTGTGGGCCCCAGCGCAAGTGTTACATTGGGGCCCCCAAGCACTCTGTACATAACAATTGATACAGCTCACCAAAAATTGCAAAGGATAACTACAGTGTCAGAGGTGCAAGAAGGGGATGAGGAACAGCTTGTTAATGATTATTATCATTCAAAGCATCTATAGAAGTGATTATTACCAGCACAGGACCAATAAAGAGCTAATGCTGTGGTTGAGGCTGGGCCCATTAGGGCCCCGATGCGGTCGCAACCTTTGCACCCCCTATTGATATGCCACTGGCTGTGCTTATGCAGAGCGGCTCTGGGTGCAGCTCAACCGCGCTTGTGCCAGAAGAAGAATGCGGCCCCCAAGAGGGTCCTGGCG
The DNA here is from genome assembly GCF_040937935.1 of Hyperolius riggenbachi. Classification (NCBI taxonomy): domain Eukaryota; kingdom Metazoa; phylum Chordata; class Amphibia; order Anura; family Hyperoliidae; genus Hyperolius; species Hyperolius riggenbachi. Next base: position 68,733,598 of record NC_090651.1, on the reverse strand, counting down.
AGGAGGACATGGTAAGTCTCTACAGGGCCCAGAGGCTTCCCTCTTCTTCGGTAATGGTAAGTATCTGTTTCTTAACCCAAACTTCGGCTCGTATATAAGCAGTAGGGCCGCACTCATGCATAAAGAGGAGCGCTGACGTGAACTGCAAAAGGGTCCCAGGCAGTAGCGGTGGTCTGGAGGAGAAGGAGGAGGACATGGGAAGCCTCTGGAGGACCCAGAGGCTACCCCCGTCTTAGGTAAGTACTGTATCTCTTATTAAAGGAGTCCCGACATGAAATAAAAAAGCAATCTTTACTTACCTGGGTTTTTTTTCCAGCCCCTAGATGTCTTCGGAGTCCCTCACTGCAGCTCCGGTGCACCCCGCTGGCTGCCCATGAAGCTCGCCGACCCATCGACAGGTTGACGATTCTGCGCACATGAGTGCACCAATGTCATCAGGCACATAGGCACTACAGTCGGGGCAAGTCAATGCAGTCCGGCCAGGTGTGCTCCCCTGTCTCGCTCCCTACTACAGCGCAAGCGCTCCTCGTGCGCAGCTGGCCAGTGGCCACGGATTGGAGGACTTTCTGTGGCCTATTGCGGCAGAAAAAAAGGGAGAAGAGGACGCCGTGGGAGCGATCAGGCCGGAGGGGGCTGGAGGAAGCCCTTGGTATGTATATTTGATTAGAGTATGGAAGAAAGTTTTTTGCAGCGCTCACACAGCCACCAGACTTCAAATATAAAAAGGAAGGGGTTATATAGTTACCCAACACAGTTCCACACTCCTCCAACTTCATCCTCTTCATATAAAGCAATCCTCAAAAAGAATGAAAATGCAACATAGTGTGATACTGCTATAATAGTTCAAATCCACCATACACCAATCAATAAAGATTGCGCTCACCCAGGTTTATGGCTAATTTATCAACAGATCAACAAATCGAGCTTTTTAATTATTCCCCAGTGATTCTTCTTCAATCCTCACCACACTCCCAGGACCATAGATAAGCATAAAATATAAAAAGACATAGCGTTATCCAACCTTACAACTTTTCATCCACCATGTTCACCAGTGTGAAAACCGTGCTTCACTACAAACAATGCCTGCACTGGCATGCTTATAAGGTATTGGCTCACCAGATTCAATTGCTGACCAATCACAGACCAGCTTTCAACGTTTGGTACAAACTAATGCATCCCCTGGTAATACATCCAAACATTCCCTCACTCATAAGTAGGACCTTGAACTATAAAAGTTCTCATAGGATAACACAGTTTTTTCAAAAGAAATTAAAGCCAGTATTGCACTCACATTTGAAAGAATTCATATGCGCCTTTCAAAATATTCACTGGACGTCTCCTTGCCTGCCACACCTAAAGTTTCGCCCAACCTTTTTCGTCACGCTGACTCATTAGGAGCTTGCACATAGCGCGGCAGGGAGACGCTATAACTCCTATCATATGCAAATTACTTCCTGATATATACCCCCTTCCTTTTTATATTTGAAGTCTGGTGACTGTGTGAGCGCCGCAAATAACTTTCTTCCATACTCTATTTGCATTGAGGGAAGTGATACCCCCCATTTTGTAGCGATCCAATTCTCATGTACTTTTAAGTTTTGGTATATTAGTATTGTTTTAGGAGGAGCACACAAACCACAACAACAAAAATGTATATTTTATTTCTAATCTCCCCTTTTAGGTTCCTTTTAAGGCAGAGAAACTCCCAAATGTTAGGGAGTTTTTCCCCGATTACAGAGACTCACCCCCAAATATTAGGTAACATGCATCCCAAATGACTGGCAGTGTGTCCCTAAAACATTAGGATGCCCAACAATTAAAGGAACACTATCAAACCAAGTGTTCTAAAATGACAATGTATAAATAATGTCTAAGTAGCTGTGTAAAACCTTTTCCTACTTTTCATGTTAAATACCAGAGGCAAAAGCTGTAATTCATTGTGTGTAGATTTTAGTTTGGTTGGAATGTCTCATTTGCACAGGTGAATTTCTGCAGTCTGACATGATAAGAACATTGTTAAAGGGTTTCTGTGGGGGAACCTAAGGATAAAAACCGCCAATTACCTGGGGCTTCTATCTGCCCCATGTAGCAGTAATGTCCGACGCCGTCCTTCTCCGATCTGCTGTTCCCCGCCGCCAGCACCGGGCATTATTCGTCTGGCATAGCCAAATAATGCGCGCTGCTGTTCGCGTCCTCGGAAGCTTACTGCGCAGTACGAAGTTTTCTTGTACTGTGCCTGCGCAGTAAGCTTCTGATGACGCGGGCGGGAGCGAGCAGGCCGTGGCCACGGATGCGCAGCTGCAGTTGGACGGCGTGACGTGCTACACCGGGGCCAGCGACGGGGAACAGCGGATCGGAGGAGGACGGCGTGGGACATTACAGCTACATGGGGCAGATAGAAGCCCCAGGTAAGTGGCGTTTTTATCTTTAGGTTCCCCCACAGAACCCCTTTAAGGCCTCGTTCACTTCAGGGCCATTTCTGGACACTTTTCACAGCACATTCCACTCTGCGTTTAGCAAAGTATTGATTTTCCCATGTAATTAAATGTGCCTGGTTCACACTATGCGCTGCCCTGAGCTGTGTTACAAAAACGTAGTGTTGCATGCATTTCAGTGCACTTTTTTAGCGCATAGAAGCACATGCGTTTTTTACCTCTAATTGGAAAAAACACCCAAATGTGAACGAGGTCTAATATTATAGCAGAGTTATATGAAATGCCTCTGGTGTCAGGTTTTACACACTATTACAAATGTTTATGTTGCACATAAGATACATTTCCTCTGCTTTCTGCAGACAGCTCTCAGATACAGGCAGCTGCAGTGAGACCTTTCTCTCACATGCAGGGTTAACAGATGTAGTGTGAGGGAATCTCCCCTGCCTTCATGATTTAGTCTGTCAGATTTTGACGTCAGTGAAGTGTGAAAGGAATTTGATAATAGTAAACAGAGAGATAAGCATTGAAATGTATACACCTGTACTTAACAGCACTTTCCATCTCACTATTCCTATCTCAATTGAAAAAAAAACATGTTAATTGATATTTTTCCTTTAAGAAAAGTGATCCCTAGTTATGCAGTATTCTCTAGTCCCCAAAGGTCACGCCGTCCTGATGTTAGAGTATAACCTAAAATGTTGAATCGATTTTGACCAAATATCATTCGGATATAACAGAAAATCTGATTTGCTGGTCACAGTTATGTGTCACTTTTGTTTCTTGTGTGGCTAATGCAGGAAGTGATCTCAGCAAATCAGAGCCTGACAAAGCTGGTCAAACGGCTCAAATGCATCTCCATGAGTTTGATATTTAAAGGCAACACTACTCCTCAACAAGGTCTCAGGGAGCACAAGTTAAACATCCACATTTTTTTTTCATTGTGTTTTGAGCCCCTCTTTTTGTAATGTCTGCTTTCATTGTATCTTTTGTGAAAATAATTGAATGTAATGTTCCCAAGGTGACCCAAACAGCAATAAAAACCTGTCAGGTATTTCTTACTTTGTTTGCTCTAACCAAACCTTCAAAACAGTTCTGGGCTTATTCAGGCTTTACCTAAAGTGAAAACAAACTTATGAGTCGATTAAATGTTTGTGTTTTACTAAAGGTAAAAAGAACTGAGTCTTATATTTTTATATTCAATTTAAGTGCTTCATTTTTGAAGTCTTAACAGCTATGACAGATCTGCCTTGCTGATCTGAGAAACAAACAGAAGTAACAAGTCTTTTAACTTTCCAGCACTAAAACCTTCTCACAAGCCTTTATTCCAGGAAAGTCCTGTTTAGTGTTAGGAATATAGATACATTTTTTTATCTCATCAGTTTATTCTCACTTTAGGTTTAATTTAAAATATGAGAAAATACATGCTCCCATATGCCTGAATCGATTTGGGACCTACTTAATGGGGATCTCTGCACAGATCGCCGACATCTCTGCTCTGCTCTCTATTTTCCCCCTGTTGAACTTGCCTTGAAAAGTGGAGGAAATACATACTGTATTGTTTGGATTATAAGACTCACTTTTTCTCACCCAAAAAGTGGGGGAAAAAGTCAGTGCATTTTATAAGCCAAATGCAGGAAGTTCCTGAGTTGTGAACGCCTGCCAATACGAACGTCCAACTCGCCGCAATGTCGGGGACTCCCTGTACTGCGCCGATGCACAGGAGAACAAATGGAGGACACAGGGAAAGCACAAAGGGGCATAGAGGTGGACACAAGGGGGACACAAAGGGACATAGAGTAGGACACAAGGAGGACAGAGGCAGACACATGAGGGACACATGAGAAGGTGTGTCTTATGGTCAGGAGCGTCTTATAGTCCAAAAAGTATGGCATATAAAGTGGAGAAAAGACGCTACATTGAATTGCATTACAGATTACAAAAGTTGCAAACAAAAAATATGCATTAATTGCAATAATCAGTGTTAAAAAAAATTGCACAATAGCCCAACACACCTGCAGGGAAGTGACTAACAATTTCAGATACATTTTAAAAGTATTTCAGGAATTTTCATTGCCCTCCAAGAGTGGTGTAAAAATATCATATCCCTTTTCTCACCAAACAGATGTTTTCACCTTTTTATGTATATAAATCTGGTGACATGAGGAGTACTGAGGATAAAGTATAATGAAAAGTATAAATTATTGAAAAATGTCAATACGGTACACAAAAAAGGCAGTATCTGGAAGGTATCATGAGAAGTATAGCCTCTTAAAGTACACCTGAACTGAGAGCGATATGGAGGCTTCCATATTTATTTCTAGAGATGGCTCGAACCTCGCCAATTTCCGCAAAAGTTTGCGAGGGAGTGCAGCCTGATTGGCTGCCATGTGTCTGCTGACTGTGATGTAGAGGGTCAAAGTTTAGCCCAATGATGTGGTATAGGGGGCGGGTCGAACTCACTAAAGATTGTTGTTCGCGCAAATAAGTTCACGTGCGAACCGTTCGGGCCATCTCTATTTATTTCCTTTTAACCCATTCGCGTTCCGTCGTTTTCACTTGAGCAATGTTCACCTTCCATTCATTAGCCTATAACTTTATCACTACTTATCACAATGAACTGATCTATATCTTGTTTTTTCCGCCACCAATTAGGTTTTCTTTGAGGGGTACATTTTGCTAAGAGGCACTTTACTGTAAATGCATTTTAACAGGAAGAATAAGAAAAAACTGAATAAATTCATTATTTCTCAGTTTTCAGCAATTATAGTTTTAAAATAATACATGCCTCCATAATTAAAACTCACGTTTTGTATTTGCCCATATGTCCCGGTTATTACACCGTAAAAATTATGCCCCTATCACAATGTATGGCGACAATATTTTATTTGGAAATAAAGGTGCATTTTTTCCGTTTTGCATCTATCACTACTTACAAGTTTAAAATAAAAAAAATATAGAAATATTTCATCTTTACATTGATATTTAAAAAGTTTAGACCCTTAGGTAAATATTTACATGTTTTGTTTTTTTATTGTAATGTTCTTTTGTTTTTTTTTATATTAAACATTTTATTTGGGTATTTTTGGGAGGGTGGGATGTAAACCATATTTTTTTAATGTAATTGTGTGTTGATTAAAAAATTTTTTACTTTTTGTTGTAGTTTTACTTTTTGGCCACAAGATGGCGGCCATGAGTTTGTTTACATGACGTCACTCTAAGCGTAGCACACGCTTAGATTGACGCATCGGGGAGGGAACGGCCAGAAAAGGCGCAGCTTCCGAGAGAAGCTGTCGCTTTTTCAGCGGGGGAGAGGAATCAGTGATCGGGCACCGTAGCCCGATTCACTGATTGCCTGGCTAACGAACCGCGGGCCGGGAGCGCGCGTACACGCGCGTGATCGGCTGCGGGAGCGCGCATGGTTCCTGGACATAGTTTCTACGTCCTGCTGTCCTGCTGATCTCTTTGGCTGCTAGGGATGATCAATGAGATGCAAATATTTCTGAGATCAAGCAGGATTATGTACATTTGTATGTAAGTTTATGCAGCATGAAAATGGGGCAATCAAGTCCCAACCAGATTTAAATTAATGGGTCAATTTTCAAACTGCACACATTTACGTAAAAATGCACACAATCCTAGTGAATTTGGAAATATTTGCATCTCACTGATCATCCCGATTGGCTGCAGTAGTGTCTTAATACCACATCTGAAACAAGCATGCGGCTAATGCAGTCAGAATTCAGTCAGATCTGATCTAATCTACATGCTTGTTCAGGGTCTTTGACTGAAAGTATTAGAGGCAGAGGGTCAGCAGGACAACCAGGCAATGTGCGTTGTTTTAAAAAAAAAAATTATGTTAGCCTCATTATCCCTTTTAGTTCAGGTGTGCATTGGTTTAAGCAATACGGAGTTTTTGCATGAGGCAGCATCAACCTCTCCCCATAGCCTTCCTGCTAGTATAGTGCAGTAGGGTTACAAAAGTTGACACTCCCACATTTTCCATTCTTCGCAAATATGAATTTGCAAGTGTGATGCAGCCATTCCAGAGGAGAGCCCACTGAAAAAGTCAATCACATGGCCCAGAGATGTGTACGCCAAATATGGAGCTGTTAGGAGGGTGGTGGTCGCTTTCCCAGCACAGAACCATCACCTGACCCCTCTCACCTCCTTCCTATTGTGGAGCACAGGCGGAGGAGGGCAGGGACAGCTCTGTGCTCAGATCAAAAGACTAGCTGCTAATTCCTCTCTGTGTAGGGCCAGCCTTAGGTTTTACATCATCCTAAGCAAAACTAGACTGTGGTGCCCCCTTCTCTTGTAACCGCCGCCATCGACACAGGCTAGTTATACATCAAATGACAGGAACACATTATTAGCATATCCCAAACATGGAGTTGCAGCAGCTCCCTTTAACTCTTTTTCACCAAAGGCTTACCTTTGCCAAGGCCTTGTTCACATTGCGTTGCGCTCGCGCCCACGCTGAGTGATTTGTTTTTCTAATCCCTTTGCTCTGCGTGTTATAAGCGCATTTGTAAGTGTAAGCGCTTTAACAGAGCAATTATTTAAAGTACTTCCTGACAATAGTCAGGAAGTGATTACTTTGCCCCTAGAAATGAATAAATACAATGTATTTATTCATTAAAGCGATGGGGAATCGCTATACAAAGCGCTTTTTCAAGCGCTTTGCGATTACCCTATACCTTCCATTCAGGGCAAATCACCCTGAAAATGGTACATGCACCGCTTTTGTCAGCGGCAAGCAAACGGAATGCCCCAATGAGAACTATCTCATTGGAAAGAATAGTGTAAGCGCTTTTAAGGGGATTTGTACAAATTGCCTGCGCTTCAAAATTCCAAAAAATGCCTCTAGTGTGAACAAACCCTTAGTGCTGTCCCCAGCTCTTTTCCCGTTCTCTCATCCCTCTTATTTCACACAATATTGATCCCGCTTGTTAGCAGGTATCCTGACAGATGAAGGTCTTGTCACATGAACGGGAATCACTGGTACAAAGTGGCAGCGGATTGGCTCTCTACCTCATGTACTGCTGTAGATTTTGGAGGGTTGTGGTCTTTCAGTCAGTGAGGAGTTGACAAACTGTGATCTGTTGCACCAGTTATATGCTACTAAGAGATTAACAATCCATAGTGGGGATTGTTTAACCTCTTCCATGCGCAGGTAGTTATAATCTACATCCTGTTTACTGCCTGTTAATCCTGTAAGGGCGTAGATTTCAACTATTCTGGCAGTGCAGTCCCATCGTTTTTGTGGCACCAACGCACTTATTTGCTCATATTTCTATTGGGGACTAATCTTGCCTACATGATTTTTACAGACAGCAAGTACATCGCCAGTCTTCCAATGGAAGGGCATGCATTAACTCTGCAGCAGAGTGCAGCCAATGGTTGTCCAGAGCAGTACAGCGTATCCTACTACCGTGTTTCCCCTAAAGTAAGACATCCCCTGAGAATAAGCCCTAGCAGGAATTCCTAGCATGCTTGAAATATAAGACATCCCCTAATGTAAGCCTTAGCAGCAGCCCACATGACACCAGCAAGTCACGCTCAATACAAAGCCTAGATACAGGAGAGCAGCAGTATAATGTGAGTTCTACAGTCCTGTACTGTATATGTGTGTCTGGCAATTTGTGTTTTGTTGGAGCCTGCCCTCCTGATCTGTCGTGATAAGCATCAGCAGCACTTCACCTCTTCACCTTTTTCCAGGACACACAGCTTATCCTATCATTGCTCTGTGGAGCCTAATCTGCCTGCAAGAAAGACTCTTCCCCACATGAGCAGCAGAATCAGTTTCTTGGAAGCAAGAGCCAATATCTGCAAACACAAGCTCTATGCATGCTGCTTGTGTTTCAGCATGGTATGCAGTATATACATTTTGTTTAGGAAAACTACCAGTGTTAGTGTGTTACCCCCAAAAATAAGACATTCTCTGAAAATAATCCCTAGCACAACTTTTGGAGCATAAATTAATCTATCGGACACAGGCATTCTGTAACCTGTTGTTCTTACTTACCGTGCTTGAATAAACTACCTCTGCATTGTAGTGCCGGAGTCTGCTTTTCTTTATTTCAGATTGCATAAATTAATCTAAGACAGTGTCTTATTTTTGGGGAAAAATCTGCTGCTCCGGCTGTGTCAGTTGCAGTGCAAACCAAGCCTTAGTAAATATAACCCCATGCGATTAAAAGGAGTCTGGAAATCTGATTTAAAGGGGACCCAAGGTAAAATAAAAGTGGCCAGTTTAACTTACCTGGGACTTTCTCCAGCCTCCTGCAGTCCTTCTGGTCCCTCACAGTTGTTCCGCTTTTCTCCCTTCAGCTGCTGTGTTCCTCAGAAAGCTTCGTGTGCATCCCTGGTCACGCTTCCTCAGTCAGGAGCGTAGTGCGCTTGCACAGTTTGTAAAAAACACATGATTGGGCAGTAGCCCGCAACTGGTCCAGTAGGAAAGCTTTTGGAGGCGGGCAGTGGCTGAAGGGAGAAGGGCGGAAATATGGGGGACCAGGAGGACTGCAGGGGGCTGAAAGAAGTTGCAAGGGGCTGGAAGAAGAAAAAGATGTACGTTTTTTTGTGGCATGTAAATAGAATGCAGAGGAAACACCAACTGCTTGGCCTGCTCTCTGCTATTCTACTCCTGTTGCCTGTATTTCAAGCCAGTAGTTCCATAAATTGTTGGGAGTCGGCGGCTGACCTGGAAGCAAAGTGGCTTCTCATTCTTGCCTGCACCAGAGGTCCTTGTGCCCGCCAGCTACATTGTTTCCAGTCCCATGCACGCTAATGAAATGCCCATGCATGCTCATGCACGTCCCATTGCCCAGTGGTCTGTGATGAAGCAAGCGGTGCTTGCGAAACGGCAGTCAGGCCATTTTACATCTGCTTGTACTGTATCTGTATGCTGTGGGGATGAAATAAATTGGTGGAAGGTTTTGCAACTTATCTAGTGCCTGTATCTCCTTTTTTTTATTTTTGCTACATAGTTTGGCTGATTTATCTGGAGGCACAGCAAGTTACCACCCACCTACCCCACGGAGGTCTGCCAGTAAGCATCTAGTGCCGATCAATTGTCACTTTACACTGCGTCCCATTTCGTGGGGGCTCTCTATCATAAAACCTATTGATCCTTCCTAGCCCAGCCCAAGCCCTGCCCAAGGGCTTACATAAAGAAGACCAAACTGAGCCGGAAATAGGTCCTGCGACCAACGCCAGGGGCGTTGCTAGCCCCAAAGATCAGTGGCACGTGCCACGGATTTATTCTGGGGTGCCCCGGATGTCCACTAGGCAGTAAGCAGAGTCAGGCAGCAAGTGGCAGTACTCACCTCTGGCCATTATTGCAACTCAATGGTGGCATGCTGGGAGCTGTGGTTCATCAATGGAGCGCTTGCTGGGGGCTGTGGTGCCTTTATGGGGGCAAGCAGGGAGCTGTGTTTCTTCTATGGGAGCTTACTGGGAGTTGTGGTGCCTCAATGGGAGGCCTGTGGAAGCATGAGAGAGGGTCCACTAGAAGGTCAGGGAATGCTATGGGGGAACTGCAAGACATAAGGCCAGCCCATTAAGCAGTAAGCTAGACCAGCCAGCACCGAAGCCAGGTAACTCTGCCAAGTTATATGATATGCTGCATCTTTTATTTATTTTGTTAATTTTTTTTTGTATTAATGGAGAAGGGGGTTTATCCAACATTTTGCTGGGCAGGCCTATTTAGGCCGCCTTTAAGTTCATGTAAATTTGGCTCCTCCTATGACCACACCCATACTCTGCTATGTGGCCATGCCCATTTTTAGTCTGGAGTGCCTAAAAGTGCCACGGATCTCTTAGGATCCTAGCAACGCCCCTGACCAACGCCATTTTGAACAAATTATTAAAACTAAACTGTGCCATAAAACAATTAAAAACAACACAAGAGCGGCGTTTTTCTGGTGAAAAAAATCTACGAGGTAATAGTTACAAGGTGGATATTTAGTTTTGAAAATTACATTTGACTTTAGATTTACTTGAAACTGGCCACCTTTATTTTACCATAGGCTCCCTTTAATTATGTTAAATGTGCTGGATCTGGTTGGTAGAGCTCCACAGATACTGTATCCATTACCGACTAATCGACCTGAGCCGGGTCAGATCTTGATCTGTACAGATTGGTTTCATCCTCCGTATTCCTGGCTGACAACAGATGTGGATTCGGGAAGCCCTTTACGTCTGGTTGATGTTGTTCTACAGGAAGTCTGATTTCAATAATTGGCAATATTGTGACAGAACAGAGATGAAGCGCGACAGCAATGACTGATAGAGTTCGCCCGGAATTAATTTATTTGAGAATTTCTCTAGCTGTGAGAGATGGATCCCCGCCGTGGTGCTGAGTGGGGGGCCCAACACCTGACAACACAACATGTCTGTTAATTCACCAGCACCTCCACGCTAACACCAGTCTGATGAAAAAGTTGTTATATAGCAACACTCCAGGCAAACATGCTGCTTTTGTCATTTAAAGAGAAACTCAATAGATCAAATAAAATTATTAAAAGTACAGATAAAAAAAAAAAAAATACAGGTAGTCCCCGGTTAACGAACAAGGTAGGGACTGTAGGATTGTTCTACCTGAATCCATTCTTAAAGGACACCTGATGCGAAAATAAACTAATGAAACAAACGATTGTATCTATATTCCTTCTCCTAAAAATGACTTTTTAACCTCTTGACGACCAGCTAACGCCGATTGGCGTAAACTGGTCGTCTGCGGGTTTCCATGGCCTTTCCATGTCCGTTCACGGAGGATGTCTCCGTGAACAGCCGGAGAGCCGCCGATCGCGGCTCGTTGGCAAAATGTAAACACGCGGGGAAGAAATCCCCGCTGTTTACATCATACGGCGCTGCTGCGCAGCAGCGCCGTAAGGCAGATAGGCGATCCCCGGCCTCTGATTGGCCGGGGATCGCCGGCCTATGATAGGCTGAAGCCTATCCTTCAATGCGCAGGACGGATATCCGTCCTGCGCAGCTCACAGGGAGAGGGAGGGAGAGGGACGGAGCGCAGAGAACGCTGCGGAGGGGGGCTTTGAAGAGAGCCCCCCCCCCCACAAAGCGCAGCAAGCCGGCGGCGATCAGACCCCCCCCAGCAGGACATCCCCCTAGTGGGGAAAAAGGGGGTAAGTCTGATCGCCCTGGCTCTATCCTGATCTGTGCTGCGGGCTGGAGAGCCCACGCAGCACAGATCAGCCATAAATCCCCTGGTCGTCAAGTGGTTAAAATATTGCACTGTTTTATTTTATGTTTAAATCTACTTTTTAAGTTTTTACTGTTTTATTGTTTTTGATCAATGACACATTCATTATGGTATGCCAGAGCAAAAATATATGGAATCTTGTCCCTTTTTATCTCTTTCCTGCTCTCAGAAGCCATTTTCTGCTAGGAAAGTGTTTTATAGTTGGAATTTCTTATCAGTGAGGGTCACACTGTAGTCACTTCCTGTCTGAGTCAGGACTAAGTCAGCCACTTACATACCTGATATTTAACTCTTTCAGGCAGAGAAAGAAAAAAAGGACACAGCATAGTTATTTGTGTGCTAGGCACTTTACATTAGAGATGGCCCGAACGGTTTGCTTGCGAACTTCCGGGGTTCGAGATCGCAGAGAACCACGAACTTTTCCGGAAGTTCGGTTCGCCCCCATAGTGCATCATGAGGGTCAACTTTGACCCTCTACATCACAGTCAGCAGGCACATTGTAGCCAATCAGGCTACACTCCCTCCTGGAGCCCCCCCCCCCCCCCCCACCACCCCTTATAAAAGGCAGGCAGCGTCAGGCATTGGACTCACTCGTGTGCCTACAGTAATTACAGAAGGGAGAGCTACTATGCAGAGACTTATAGGGAAAGATTAGTTAGACTCTTGTAGGCTTCTTAGCTTGCTCCTTGCTGATTCTTATTGCTAAAAAAGCACCCCTCAACAGCTCTTTTGAGAGCTAATCTTGTTCTTGTGATCTATTTGTGTGTGTGTGTGTGTGTGTGTCCTACAGACACTTGTAATGCATAGACAGCCTTGGTAATTCCTACTGTGTGTGCTACTGCCAGGCCCAGCACATTCAGTGACTACCTGTGTGTGTGGCAGGTGCACATTGTAATAACCATCACTGCATATACCTACTACCTGTTGTTCACAGTGCACCCACCTACCTACGTGAGCGCACGCAGTGTCACTGTGCCTGTCCGGTACCTGTCTGTGTGTGACAGGTGCACATTATAATATCCATCACTTCATATACCTACCTGTTGTTCACAGTGCACCCACCTACCAACATGAGTGCATGCAGTGTCACTGTGCCTGTCCGGTACCTGTGTGTGTGTGTGACAGGTGCACATTGTAATACCCATCACTGCATATACCTACCTATTGTTCACTTCACTGCACCCACCTACCTACGTGAGCGCACGCAGTGTCACTGTGCCTGTCCGGTACCTGTCTGTGTGTGACAGGTGCACATTGTAATACCCATCACTGCATCACTGCATATACATAGTTACATATAGTTACATAGTTATTTTGGTTGAAAAAAGACATACGTCCATCGAGTTCAACCAGTACAAAGTACAACTCCAGCCTGCTCCCTCACATATCCCTGTTGATCCAGAGGAAGGCAAAAAAAACCCCACAAGGCATGGTCCAATTAGCCCCAAAAGGGAAAAATTCCTTCCCGACTCCAGATGGCAATCAGATAAAATCCCTGGATCAACATCATTAGGCATAACCTAGTAATTGTAGCCATGGATGTCTTTCAACGCAAGGAAAGCATCTAAGCCCCCTTTAAATGCAGGTATAGAGTTTGCCATAACGACTTCCTGTGGCAATGCATTCCACATCTTAATCACTCTTACTGTAAAGAACCCTTTCCTAAATAAATGGCTAAAACGTTTTTGCTCCATGCGCAGATCATGTCCTCTAGTCCTTTGAGAAGGCCTAGGGACAAAAAGCTAATCCGCCAAGCTATTATATTGCCCTCTGATGTATTTATACATGTTAATTAGATCTCCTCTAAGGCGTCTTTTCTCTAGATTAAATAAACCCAGTTTATCTAACCTTTCTTGGTAAGCGAGACCTTCCATCCCATGTATCAATTTTGTAGCTCGTCTCTGCACCTGCTCTAAAACTGCAATATCTTTTTTGTAATGTGGTGCCCAGAACTGAATTCCATATTCCAGATGTGGCCTTACTAGAGAGTTTAACAGGGGCAATATTATGCTAGCATCTTGAGTTTTTATTTCCCTTTTAATGCATCTCAAAATTTTGTTCGCTTTAGCTGCAGCAGCTTGGCATTGAGTACGATTATTTAACTTGTTGTCGATGAGTACTCCTAAGTCCTTCTCCAAGTTTTATGTCCCCAACTGTATCCCATTTATTTTGTATGGTGCTAGACCATTGGTACGACCAAAATGCATGACTTTACATTTTTCAACATTGAATTTCATCTGCCATGTATGTGCCCGTATAGCCATCCTATCCAGATCCTGTTGCAATATGACACTTTCTTCCTGAGAGTTGATGATTCTGCACAATTTTGTATCATCTGCAAAAATAGCAACATTGCTCACTACTGCATCTACTAGGTCATTAATAAATAAATTGAAGAGCAACCTGTTGTTCCCAGTGCACCCACCTACCTACGTGAGTGCACGCAGTGTGATATACCACTCCGTGCATACCTGTTAACTGCACCTGTGTGTCTGCACATTGTATTAGTCAAGTCAGTGCATAGCTTTCACTTGATCCCCCCGATATGGACAAAACAGACAAAACAGGTAGAGGTAGAGGCAGACCCAGAGGAAGGCCACCTGGCAGGTCTGTGCGAGGTCGTGCTGATGTGATTTCATTCAGCCCTGGACCAAAGTACAGTGCTCAGAAGAAGGCACGTCCCATCAACTCCCAAAATTGTCAGGACGTGGTTGACTTTTTAACACACCTCATCTTTCGCAGCCACCAGCGCTACTACAAGCACCACTGAATTTGACAGTTCGCAGGAGTTATTTGGTGGGGAAACCACTGATGCACAGCCATTATTGTTACAACCAGATGAAGGCGCTAAGCAAGTTACACCACTTTATATGTCTGAGTTAGGCGACACTATGGACTTAACGTGTGAGGAGGAGGAGGATGAAGTACCTGCTGTTGGTGCCGTTTTGGAGGTGTCTGAGGCAAGCGAAGCTGGGCAGGATGATTATGTTGATGACGATGATACGGATACCATGTATGTCCCCAATAAAGGAGATGAACAGGGGGACAGTTCAGAGAGGGAGTCAGAGAGGAGTAGGAGGAGACGAGTTCCTGAAAGAAGCAGGGGGTGCTCGTCATCAGAAACAGCTGGTGGCAGTGTCTGGCGCCATGTATCGCCAGCTATGGACAGCCAGCCAACATGCCCTTCAACGTCAGCTGATGCCACCATAGTGCCATCACTCCACGGGAGCTCAGCGGTTTGGAAATTCTTTAATATTTCTGGCGTAGATCAGAGCAATGTCATCTGTTCTCTCTGCCTCCCAAAATTGAGCCGTGGAAAGGCCAACACCCACGTAGGGACAACTGCCTTACAAAGGCACATGAAGAAAAGACACAAACTGCATTGGGAAGAGCACCAGAGGAAAAGCAGCACACAAAAGAAAAGCCACCCTCTGTCTCCTCTTCCTCCTTCAGGTGCAGCATCTTCAGCCGCTTACTCCCTTGCACCTTCACAGCCACCCTCCTCCACTCTGCCTCTGACCTTGAGCAGTTCCTGCTCCTCTGCCCACAGCAGCCAGGTGTCTGTAAAGGAAATCTTTGAGCAAAAGAAGCCAATTTCTGCCAGTCACCCCCTTGTCCAGCGTCTGACAGCTCGCTTGGCGGAACTGTTAGCTCGCCAGCTGTTATCATACCAACTGGTGGACTCTGAGGCCTTCCTTAAATTTGTGGCCATTGGGACACCACAGTGGAACATACCAGGTCGCAATTATTTCTCTAAAAAATACCCAAACTGTACCGTAAAGTTGAGAGGCAAATAGTGTCATCTCTGGCACATAGCATTGAGTCAAGGGTCCACCTGACCACGGATGCCTGGTCTGCCAAGGACGGTCAGGGCAGGTACATTACTTACACAGCCCATTGGGTCAACCTGGTAAGCAGGGAGTATGTGGCTGTGCAGTGGACCTACTTGTGACACCTCCACGGCTTGCAGACAGGCCTCCTGCCACCTCCTCTCCTCCTGCTACATCCTCTTTGCTGTCGCCCTCCTCCTCCTCCTTGGCTGAGTGGCAGTTCAACTCTACTGGTGCTGCGATCTCCTCTCCAGCTACACAGCCCCAGCTCCCCAGGGCCTATGCTGCATGCCAGGTACGACGGTGTCATGCCATCTTAGACATGTCTTGCCTCAAAGCGGAGAGTCACACTGGAGCAGCTCTCCTGGCTGCTCTTAACAAACAGGTGGATCACTGGCTGACCTCACACCAGCTGGAGATTATCAACGTGGTGTGTGACAACGGCAGCAATCTCATTTCCGCTTTGAATTTGGGAAAGCTGACACATGTACCCTGCATGGCACATGTTATCAATCTAGTAATTCAAAGATTTGTGTCAAAGTACCCAGGCTTAGAGGACGCCCTGAAGCAGGCCAGGAAGCTGTGTGGGCATTTCAGGCGGTCTTACACAGCCATGGCACGCTTTGCCGATATTCAGCGGAGAAACAAGTTGCCGATGAGACGCCTGATTTGCGATAGCCGACTCGCTGGAATTCAACCCTCCTTATGTTCTCTCGCCTGCTAGAACAGGAGAACGCTGTCACCCAGTACCTCTACAACTACAGTAGAAGGACACAGTCTGGGGAGATGGGGATGTTCTGGCCCAACAACTGGACACTCATGCGAAATGCATGCAGGCTCATGCGGCTGTTTGAGGAGGTGAACAACCTGGTGAGTCGCAATGAAGGCACCATCAGCGACTTGATCCCGTCCTGGAGCGTGCCGTGCGTAGAGTGATGGATCAAGCTGTGGAGAAGCGTGAACAGGAACAGTTACAGGAGGAAGCGTTGTGTGATCAATTCTCATCAGAACCAGATGTTTCCTCAACACCTGCGGCAGCACAGAGGGGGGAGGAGGAAGAGGAGGAAGAGTGGTGTGGGGAAGAGGAGTCAGACTCAGATGATGAGGAAGGTGTTTCTTTGGAGGAGGAGGAGTCGGCAGCAGAAGAACAACCGCAGCAGGCGTCGCAGGGGGCTTGTGCTGCTCAACGTTCCCATGGTATTGTTCGTGGCTGGGGGGGGGGGGAGGAGGACTTACCTGACATCACTGAGGAAGAGCAAGAGGAGATGGATAGTACGTCTGGTTCCAACTTTGTGCAGATGGCATCTTTCATGCTGTCCAGCTTGTTGAGGGACCCCCGTATAAAAAAAAAACTCAAGGGGAATGAGCTGTACTGGGTGGCCACACTACTAGACCCTCGGTATAGGCACAAAGTGGCGGACATGTTACCAACTCACCTGAAGGCAGAAAAGATGCAGCACTTGCAGAACAAGCTGGCAACTATGCTTTACAATGCGTTTAAGGGTGATGTCACAGCACAACGCAATAAAGGTACCACTGCCAGTAATCCTTATCCCATGTCCACGCAGGCAAGGACGGGACACTCCAGCGATCTCATGGTGATGTCGGACATGCGGACATTCTTTAGTCAAACGCCTCGCCTTAGCCCTTCTGGATCCACCGTCCACCAACGCCTGGACCGGCAGGTAGCCGACTACCTGGCCTTAAGTGTGGATGTAGACACTGTGAGCAGCGATAAACCCTTGGACTACTGGGTGCGCAGGCTTGACCTGTGGCTAGAGCTGTCCCAATTTGCCATCCAACTTTTGTCTTGCCCTGCCTCAAGCGTCCTGTCAGAAAGGACCTTCAGCGCAGCTGGAGGCATTGTCACTGAGAAGAGAAGTCGCCTAAGTCACAAAAGTGTTCAGTACCTCACCTTTATCAAAATGAATGAGGCATGGATCCCAGAGGGCTACTGCCCGCCCCAAAACTAAGTCAGTCCCCACACACAGCATCTCTGCCTGCACGCTTTGTGACTGCCTGCCCCAAGAATAAGTCGCTTCCCACACAGCACCTCTGCCCACAGGCCGCTTGACTGCCTTCTCCGCCACCACCAACAGGGTCTAGGACTCCAGGTGGATTCCTGAATTATTAAGGCCGTTGCTAGAAGCGGCCGCTATACTACTTTTTCTGGTGCGTGTACATGCCTGCCTAATTTTTCTGGCTGCACTGCAGCTGCAACAACAAAACAAAAGGCATGTACATGTGTCAATTCCCTTTCATGATCGGTACCTTGCCACGGTGAAGGGGCTTGCGTATCACAATGAAGTAATGACCGCCAGCTATATGAGTGTCTCTGGGGAGGGGCACACCCAAGATAATAATGTCGTTGCTTCATTGTGGACAGACCAGATTTGATCAGCTGGACAGTCACTGTGGTTCTGTCATTGAGCTACCTCAGCCTGGCGACCATATGGACTTGAAAACCGCTATCGCCTGCACTGTCGCCATGGTGCGCATCAGTCCAGCACGGCCATCACAACACAAACAGCTGTTTGAGGTGCGTTACACAGTGAGTTTGGTGTGTCAGTGTGAAGCAGTACTCTAATTACACTCCTTGATTGATGTATACACATGCAAGATGTTTTAAAGCACTTTAGGCCTGCAATGTAGCATTCAATGTGATTTCTGCCCTTAAAACGCTGCTTTGAGTCAAATCCAGATTTTTCCCCGGGAGTTTTGGCGTCTATCCCACTCCTCCATGCAAAAACTCAGATGTTAGACCCCTTGAAACATCTTTTCCATCACTTTTGTGGCCAGCATAAGTGTTTCTAGTTTTCAAAGTTCGCCTCCCCATTGAAGTCTATTGCGGTTCGTGGAAGTTCACGCGAACCAAACTTTTGCGGAAGTTCACAAACCCGGTTCGTGAACCGAAAATCGGAGGTTCGGGCCATCTCTGCTGTACATACCCATGTCTATCTCATCATGTCACATGTCACTTCGGGTATCCTTTAAAGTGAACCTGAACTGATAAATTGATTTAAAATAAACACATGATGTACCTGCAAATGAATATTACATACCTACCTTGCCGTCACTTACTCTCAGAAGCTCACCATTTTCTTCTTACAACGATTCCTTCCATTTCTGACAAGATTTTGTCAGAACTGAAATATATCTGTTGCTGTCAGATATATATCAGTTACTGTAAGGTATAACTGAAAGGACAACTGATGAGTAGTGATGTTGGCGAACACTTCGCCAGAGAATAGCTATGGGCAGCCTGACCTCTGTACTACTTTCGGATCGCAATGACCCGCAGTAGTACGCATGCCCTAGGCCAGATGCATTCATTAGTAAGCATGCCCTGGCCCGGCGATGCGCTTCCTTGATTGCGCGCCTGTGGCCGGGCACGCTTCGTGATGTCACACTCATGCGCAGAGTGTGCCCGGCCACAGACGAGCAATCACGGACGTGCACCGCTGGGCCAGGGCATGCATTGTGTATGCAGTGGTGTAACTAAGATTCACGGGGCCCCCAGTAAAACTTTGATGGGGCCCCCCAATGTTCGCACTCCTTCCCTTGCCTTCTATTGGTACCCTTCACTGCCTTGGGGCCCATCTTACAAGGGTCATAATACAAGTGTGGCCCTCATGATCTTTATACCCATAGCAATTGCAGCCACAAAAACACCAGATCTGAAGTATAGTCCCCTGTGTTGGAGGAAGGGAAGGTTAGTAGTTGGGGTCCCCCCACAGTTCTGGGCCCCCTGTGATACCAGGAGCTGCTCCCCTCTAGTCACGCCCCTGTGTGTATGAGAGTGTGATACATTGCAGTGGTGAGTGTAATCAGAAAGGTGGAGACAAAGCCAGGGCAGTGAATCTTTTCCCTTACGGAGAGATATGTGAGATGGTTTGTTTGTTGTAGCAGCTTCATTGGATATTGATCCTTGTGGTTGCGCTGCCTCAATCAGTTATTAATCCCATTAAAGTTAGAAGCTTAATTAATGATTTGCATAGCAGCTTAATTTATCCGCAATCCTCGTAGTGGCTAGTTCTTTGTCCGAACTCTTGTCTTCCTGCTGCAGCAATTTCATGCAGTGCTGAACCCTTTGATTGCTGTATTGATTGATCACCGATTGCAGATTCTTCCAATCCCTAATCTTGTAGGCGAGAGCCGCTATTTAAACTCCAGATCTGACTGATTTTGTCCACTCATTGATCTGCAATCTTGTAGCAATTTTCCTAACACTGATTCCTCTTTGTAACTTCTCAGGGGATCCTATTGTTTACATTAATTAATGCTCAGGAGATTAAAACTATTGATCAAAGGCGTGTAGCTGGTTAATGATGTAGCAAAATTATTTGTAATGCATTAATTTGTCACATTGTAATTCTGTTTTGGCTGTGAATG
Organism: Hyperolius riggenbachi; assembly: GCF_040937935.1. Classification (NCBI taxonomy): domain Eukaryota; kingdom Metazoa; phylum Chordata; class Amphibia; order Anura; family Hyperoliidae; genus Hyperolius; species Hyperolius riggenbachi. Next base: position 68,713,721 of record NC_090651.1, on the reverse strand, counting down.
GGCAGTGATTCGATTCATGGGTACTTTTAAGTGCTTAAAACAAAAAACTGTTGTTTAAATACGAATATGGGCAGCATTAGGGGAGCTACCGAAACCTTTACGTATGTATATGAATTATTTTCTGCTGCTTAGTTGTGGGAGAACTAATAATATGCATATTAGCAGCTGTCTGAATTCTTCCTAGTGCCCTGACAAATATCTTTTCCGTTGCGTTCTTCTGTCAAGATGATGGACAGTAGCTTAGTGAAGCATACCACAAAGAAGGGAAGCCTGATGTTTTTTGTTTTCTGTTTTTTTCTTTCAAATTAAGGGCTGGTGTAGATGAACGTCTGAACCAGTCGCCCCTGGCAGCCTGGCGTTTCGTTCCAAATGCTCTTCTGTAAACTTGTAGAAAAGCATTTGGCGGCGCTTCCCGGTGTGCAGCGTTTTTTATCTTTTCAAGGGGAAGCGTGACGGTACACGATCCTGGAAGCAACATGTTCAACAGGATTGGCTAAGTGCTAGGCAGATGTCGTCAAAAATCAGGATCGAAACATGGCGGTTGCGCAAACAACTGTAATGGATAGTACCGATGGCTGTCTAATCATCTGAATTGACAGTGTTAAGCGACAGACGCCACAGCTGTCGTTTAGCGCCGCAGTACTGTCCATGTGAACCAGCCCTAAAGGTAGCCATACACTGGGCGATTTGCCATCAGATTCGATCAACAGATAGATCCCTCTCTGATCGAATCTGATCAGAGAGGGATCGTATGGCCACCTTTACTGCAAACAGATTGTGAACCGATTTCAGCCTGAAATCATTCACAATCTGTTGTGGTGGTGCTGCTGCAGCCGCTCCCGCCCGCATGCCCGCATACATTACCTGCTCCGCCGGCATGACTGCCCCCGGTCATGGCTGCTCCGTCTCCGCTCTGGTCTCCAGGTCCGGCATGCTTTACTTCTTCCTGCCCGGCAGGAAGTTTAAACAGTAGAGCCCCCTCTACTGTTTAAACTTCCTGCCGGGCAGGAAGAACTGAAGCATGACGGAGACCAGAGCGGAGATGGAGCAGCGGTGACCGGGGGCAGTCACGCCGGCGGAGAAGGTAATGTATTGCCGCTCTATTGCGCCGGTCCTCGGGCACTCGAACGCCGCTAGCGACGCGCTCCCTACCCGCGGGCGAACAACGGTAATTTTCCGCACGGAGCGATCGACGGGATCGGATGAAATGGATCGAAATTCGGCGTGTAGCGCGAACGATTGGCAGCAGATTCGATCCCAGCGATCGAATCTGCTGTCGAAACGGCGGCAAATCGGGCCAGTGTATGGCCAGCTTAAGCCTGAACTTCTGCATGTTTAGACTACCATCATTATTCCTTTGCACAAATTGCTATTAATCCATATCTGATGCTGACCTTTTAAAGGATACCCGAGACGGGTGGAAAAAGTGGAGTTTTACTTACCTGGGGCTTCACCCAGCCTCCTGCGGTCTATCAGGTCCCTCGGTTTCCTCCCAGGACCTTCCGTTGTGCTGCTGTCCCCTCCGAAAGCTCACTGACTAGAATGGTTGAGGGATACTGCGTAAGCGTGTTTTTGAAAGCACTCAGGGACACTAGTGCTTCTGAAGCCTCCTCAAGCAGCAAATGGAAATTGGGGGGGGGGGGGGGCAATGTGCTAAAACAAGGGGAACAAGATAGGACAGGGAAGGCTCTATAGGATCCAGAGCCTCCTTGTCCATAGGTAAGTATTAGACTTATTCATTTTTACTCGCTTCACATTTACTTTAATGTATGAGCCTGGCAAGCAAGAATTTAAAGGAATATCAGCAACAGACCATTCCTTTGACTCTTGTTTTTTTTAATTATGGCTAGGGCTGAACCAAAGAAGAAGTGAAAAAGACCCCAGCCATGGGAAAAACTGCTGAGGAAAGCTGTGTGTGTTGGAAGGGGGGGGGGGGGGGGGGGATAGGGGACACAAAACCCACCCCAATGGATTACCCACCCCAATGGATGTCAGTGCGTCAGGCACATTTAATACACAAACACCAACTGCCCCCCAACAACTCAGAGGCTGGGCTCTCACTGCTGGCTGAGGAAGGGTGACAGGTGCCACATTGGCATCTTGTATTCCCAGGCAAAGTATCCGCTGAGGTCCTGTAACTTTTCTTGAGCTGCATGGACTGCACAGCCTGGCCCTCAGCATGGACAAAGTGTAAGATGTCTGCAGGCCCCTAGGTAAGATTCCAATTGGAGGGAGTTTGAATAGGTAGCACCTGTCTCCCAGCAAGGTCTGAAGAGGAAGGCAGAGAGACTGACTATGGGATGTGAGTGTGCGTATCTACAGTGTGTTCTCAAATCTCTGTGGAGCATTTAGGTACTCACACACATGCGATAACTGCTGGCCGAAACAGCTCACAACTGTTTCAGCCGACAATCGTTTTGTGGGCAGTGCAGTAGCCAGGCAACTCAGCCATGAACCAGAGAATAAAAGAAGTGAGGTTCCACACAATGTCCTATGGAAAATGTAAGCCTTCATTAAATCTTGTATGAAGTCAAATCAAACCAGCACCAGCATCAACAAGTAAACAACAAGATGACGCTGACACCGGCTGCCCCAGCACACAGGCTCCGAGAACTTTTCTCTCTTTTTTCACTTTTCTGATACTTTTTTTTTTATTGTTTTCTTAGTTTTAGCTTAGTGCTACTATTATATTAGTTTAGGATAAACTTGTTTTTCTTTTGAGCGTAGCCAGAGTCAGGAAGACCTCCTGCTCTCCGCACGGCCCTCTCGCACGGCTCACCCACGTGGTTTAACAGAGGCCTGAAAGACTCACACTCACCTGTACCCCGCGGCGAGCCCCGGGCAGCACCTTCACCGGGACTCACTAGCTACCAGCACCAGAGGAGGACTAGGACCCGAGCGCCGCTATCCCCACTAGCCGCCACTAGCTCCTGCAGGAATCCTCCACCAGAGCTCTCAGACCGGAACCCACAGCCCGCACCGAGACACCTGCGGGACCATTGCTCCTGCTGCACCACCGCTCCTGCTGCAGCTGCACCAAGCGAAATCCACCGCAGCTGCTCCAGCCTGACGCTGCCTGGGGGGTCTCTGTCGGGTTCCCAGCTACCTGCAGAAGCCGGCGGCGGGACTAGTGCTCTGGCTCCACCGCTTCTGCTGCACCGAGTGCTTCCACATTCCACCACCGCTGCCTCAGCTTGCCGCTACCGGGATGGTCTCCAGAGGCTCCCAGCTACCCCTGCAGGACACCTGCCTAAACTGCGCTCCAACACTGGACCAAGTCGGCCCCAGTTGTGCCACTAGTATCCCCTCTGAATGCAGCATACAGGCACCCACAGGACACTGATGCCACTCCACCCGCAAGGTATGAACTACAGTGCACATGCACTGTATCTTTGCCTGCCCTACAATCTCTGTCTTTGCAATACAATGCCCGCTGCCCCTGCCCTTGCACACGCATTAGAAGCGACAACTGTCTAGGCCCGCTGAGGACTCAGAATCTGAGCTGCTGTTCTGCTTGCTTTCAATCTGCTGTATTCGCTGCCATCTGCTTATGTTTTCATGCTACAGACTGTACAAACGTCACTCCCCCCTCCACCAAGCTCCCCCACCATGCCCTCCATCACAGGCACCACTATGCCACCTCACGCGGCACGCAGGGCTTACACCAGGTCGCAGCTTGTCCAGTGGGAATGCTGCAGGGGCCCGCAGCCAGAGGACAGGCTCCTACTCAACTCTGTCTGGGGGTACATCCAGCAAATTACTGCCCCTGGGGCACACGCAGTCCAGCGACGACGGGGCTGCAAGGCGGGTGCCCGGGTAAGGCTGAGGAAAAAAGGACAGCGCTCAGCCATTCCCTCAGCCCTCCTGGCAAATGTCCGCTCGCTACCCAATAAGCTGGATGAACTCCGACTCCTCAGCGACAAGCGGGAGATCGGAAGAAATACCCCGGTGCTCTGCTTCACAGAGACTTGGCTAGATGAGGGCATTCCTGACAACGCCCTACTGCTCCTGGGCTACAATCTCATCCGTGCGGACCGCGACCACTCACTCTCAGGGAAAAAAGAGGGGTGGTGGGGTCTGCTTTTACATCAGCACCCCATGGTGTCCTGACACCTCGCTCTTAGCCAGGAAATGTACCCCCGATGTTGAACTCCTACTAGTCAACTGTAGGCCGATCTATTCACCCAGGGAGTTCTCCTCCTACGTTCTCGTGGGCGTATACATCCCACCTGATGCAGACACCAAAAACGCTGAACTGGTCCTTAGCGATACCATCACACAGTGGGAGACAACCCTTCCAGACTCCTTTTCATCGTTATGGGCGATTTCAACAATGCTAACCTCCGCCGGGAACTGCCACATTTCCACCAGCACATTGCCTGCCCCACCAGGAATGCCAGTACCCTGGACCACTGCTACACGGTCCTGGAAGATGCCTATAAGGCCACCTCTTGGGCAGCACTGGGTTCATCTGACCACAACCTCATTCATCTGGTCCCCACCTACAGGAGACAACTGGAATCAGCAAAACCAGCCCTAAAGACTGTAAAGGTGTGGTCAAATGAGGCAAAAAAACAACTCCAAGCCTGTTTCGACTGCACGGACTGGGAGGCTCTGGAATCACCTAACCTGGATGAGTGGGCGGACACTGTCACATCCTATATAAGTTTTTGTGAGGAATCCTGCATCCCCTCAAAGTCCTTCAAAATCTACCCTAACAGCAAACCCTGGCTTTCCAGCAAGCTACGACAACTACGTAAGAGCAAAGAAGCTGCGCACAAGACAGGCTCCCTAGAGGAGTACAGGATAGCAAGGAACTCCCTCAACAAGGAGCTGAGAGCTGCAAAAAGGGAGTATGCAGGAAGGATAAGAGAGAACCTCAGCTTAAGTGACCCGCGGGCTGTTTGGAAGGGGCTCAAGATGGTCACAAATTACAAGCCTGCACCTCACAATGCAACGCCAAACTCAGAGCTAGCTGAGGAACTCAGCAGCTTTTACTGCAGGTTCGAAAACCCAACTGACTCGCAGGGGCCCCCTGCACCCTCTATCCTCCCCCCTGCAAGCACAAACCTTCCCCCCTCCAGCAGTGAGTGAGGATGAGGTGTTGCATCACCTGTCCATGCTAAACACCAGGAAAGCCTCGGGCCCGGATAGAGTGTCTCCAGCCTGTCTGAAAGCCTGCGCACAGCAGCTGACCCCCATCCTCACTTCCATATACTCCAAGTCCCTAAGGGAAGGCAAGGTCCCTTCATGCTTTAAAAAGTCCACCATTATCCCTGTTCCAAAAAAACAGGGAGCTCGAGATCTAAACAACTTCAGACCTGTGGCCCTCACCTCAATTGTCATGAAAACTTTTGAGAAAGTGGTCCTAGCCCTTCTTAAGCACTCCACTCTGCACCGTCTGGATCCACTTCAATTTGCGTACAGAGCAAATAGGTCCACGGATGACGCTATCAATATCTGCTTGGAGTTCGTTACAGACCACCTGGACAGACCGGACTCGTATGCCAGAGTGCTCCTCTTGGACTTCAGCTCGGCATTCAACACCATATGCCCACGGATACTGCATGATAATCTCGTGGAGCTTGGTGTCCACCCCACCCTCCGCTGCTGGATCACGGATTTCCTTACGAACAGGTCCCAAATTGTGAAACTTGGAAACATATCATCCAGCCCAAGAACAACCAACACGGGAGCCCCACAGGGATGTGTTCTGTCACGTTTTCTGTTTTCACTTTATACCAACAACTGCACATCCAAAGATAACTCCGTCAAAGTCATCAAATTCGCAGATGATACCACAAATGTTGGCCTTGTTAGGAAGAACGACGAACGGGCCTACCTCCAGGAGGTGGAAAGAATCAGCCACTGGTGCAGGGAAAACAAGCTAGTGCTCAATACCACCAAAACTGTGGAAATGGTCATTGACTTCAGAAGGCGGTGCACCACCACCCCCCGCCCGATCCATATTAACGGGTCCGAAGTCAGTAGAGTTTCCAGTGTCCGTCTACTGGGTACGACCATCACGGACAATCTGAGCTGGAAAGCTAACACCATCTCAACCCAAAAGAAGGCCCAGCAGAGACTCTTCTTCCTACGGCAATTAAAAAAGTTTGGTATGGCCCATGAACTCCTAAAGTCCTTCTACTCCGCCACGATCGAGTCGGTCCTCTGCTCCTCCATCCTTGTCTGGTACGTTGGGGCCACAGCCAGAGACAGATACAAAATCCAGAGGGTCATCAGAACTGCAGAGAAAATAATCGGGAAGCCCCTTCCCCCTCTGGAGCTCATTCATGAGGCCAGGATGTGTTCCAGAGCAACAAGGATTGCCAACGATCCGTCGCACCCAGGCCATCGCTTATTTCAACGGCTTCCATTAGGGCGGAGATTCCGGGCCATCCCCACCAAGACATCAAGGCACAGGAACACTTTTTTCCCCACAGCGGTGAGACTCTTGAACTCTGCACGAGCCCTTCGGGGTCCCCCGCCACTCAGGGAAGCACCTACGTAGTCTGACACGCATAATGTTAATATTAGTGTTCTACTTCTCTGTGCTGCTCCCCTTGCAATGCCTCTGTACCTGCTAATGAGTTGCTTTTACTGTCATGGTTTTTTTTATGGTTACTGTGGATTAGTTTATTGCTGTTTTTTTCATTGCTCTCTTCTACTGTCCGTTTGTCTGTGTAAACAAAGTCTAAGGTGTTCTGTGCTGCTAAAACCAATTCCGGGCATGACCCAAATCATGCTTGGCGAAATAAAAGGATTCTGATTCTGATTCTGATTCTGAAGTAGCTGCCATGTTTCTGACACACAACGGTCCTTAATCATAGCACAAATTAAAAGTTAGAGGTGTGGCAGATATAAACAATTAGCCACACCCCTTCCTCCAAAGAGCTCAGAAAACACTTCCACAAAGGGGAGTGATAAAACGAGGGAAAAGACAACCCCCTATGGATACATAAAAACACATAAGATTAAACATATTGAAATAAGGGGAGAAGATGCGGGAAACACAGTACATGCTGAGGACATAAATACAGGCCCCACCGACCCCACAGGAAAAGTGGAGGGGATGGAGGGCACAGAAATGATAGCAACAGGTTCCACAAAATGTATAAATACATATAAATCAATATAAATGTAAAAAACATATGCCAGAAAAACATATTGGAAAACATATTACATGAAAGAGTGGGCAGCCGATCTATCCTGGGAATTGGGCATTGTCAAGGATTTGTCCTGTCAGATCTTTAATGAACCCCCGATGCCGAGCATGACCAATCAAAATGCTATTTTCAAAACCCAATACCCCCCTCCCCCCTCGACTGCTTGATTCTGTTCCACTGGGCATTCATCGTCGCCCCCGCCCCCAATAGCAACACAACATAGCACTAGTCTCCATGCTAGGAATCTGTCTGTACAGCATCATTCCCCAAATTTTCATCCGAGGGATAATTTCTTGATTCTCGATGTGTGACAAGTATCGTGTACTTAGCTTTAGTATGTAATCTGTAGAATTGGTGTATGTACATTGTGTGTGTGACTCTGAATGTGGTGTGATTGTGTTTGTGTGTGTAATGCTGGGAATACACGGCTCGATTCTGAGCCATTTAGATGGCTCAATAGATCATTTCCGGCATGTCCGATCTCCCGCCTGATCTTTTCGCCGCTCGATTCTGCATTGAGGACAATGCAAAAAGATAAGAAAAATGAGCCGAAGAAAAGAGAATCGAATGCGGAATCGTGCAAGGAATTGATCGAGGGAGAGAATCGAGCTGAAAAATCGAGCCGTGTATGCCCAGCATAAGAGTATCTCCAGAGCATGTGTGAGCAAATATGTATCCACAATGTGTGTGTGCCTAAAGTGTGCCATGTGAGTGTCCTTTGTGTGTTGTTTGTGTATCTGCTTTGGCCTGGGGCACACCAAAAACCGCTAGCAGATCCGCAAAACGCTAGCGTTTTTTGAAACGCCTTTTCTTATTTTTATGAAGCGTTTCAGCTAGTGTTTTGCGATTTTGGGTAGCGTTTTTGGTGTAGTACATTTCATATATTGTTACAGTAAAGATGTTACTGAACAGCTTCTGTAACAAAAACGCCTGGAAAACCACTCTAAACTGGCGTTTTTCAGAGCAGTTTGCGTTTTTTCGATACTTTACATTGGAGGCAGAAACGCCTCCGCATCCAAAAAATGCCTCACCCCGGGAGTATGCGTTTCAGCAAAACGCCTCCCGCTCTGGTGTGAACCACCCCATTGAAATACATTACTGTAGCGTATTCACAGCCGCAAGCGGCTGTAAAAACAACAGTAAACCCGCTCGGGGGGCACCAGCCCTATGTGCAGTTATCAGATTTATCAAACTGCAAGGCAAGGGCTATCTGGGCTGTAGATGGCCTTCTCCTGGCATCTCCAGCGCCCGGCTTCAAATAACTTGTTTCCTGATATCTGATTGAATCTGGACTGACAGAGCTTTCAAACATTCAGTAATTGCAGCGGATATATTAATATTCTTAGAATCTTTTATTTATAAAATGCTAACATGCCACGCAGCATTGTGCAATAAATGGAGGGGTGCAGAGGACAAACGTGCATACAAAATAAGCACAAGCTATGACAAAAGAGAAGTTTTCCCTGGCCAATCAAGCTTATAATCTAAGAGACTCTATTGGACTTAAAGAGAACCTGAACTGAAAATAAAAAGTCAAAATAACCATACACAGGTCATACTTACCTCCTGTGTAGTCTACTACTCAATCTCTTTCTCCTCTCCTGCATCCCATTTGTCCACTGTGATCAATGGTATTCTCTGTCTTCCATTTAAAAAATGGCTGTTACCCCATAACAGCTTTCTGGTCAGCACACTGTTAAACTGTTATCACCCACTTGGGCAATGGGGAAACAGGGACATTACCTTGCACATTCAGTTGTAACTTACAGCCGCTGACATTTAACTGACAGCAACTGGTATATTTAAGTTTCAATTTCAATTTTAGGTTGTGAGACGCTCCGAGGGACAGTTAGGTGACAGGGATATTCTCTGTACAGCGCTGCACTACATCACAGTGCTGTACACATACATTCTGCAGTTTAACTGTTGAATATAGCCCACCAGCTGTGATCATGTGCTGGCAGGCTGATCATGGATCTCTGCAATGTTTGTTTACGGGCACTCGAGCGAGCCGAGCTCCCTAGTAATCTCGTGAATCGCGAGATGATGTCATATGGTGCCCTGGAGGAATAAGGGAGCCACTCTGCGAACGCCATCGTCCGTTGTTAGGAAGGTTTCTCAGACAGTGCAGTGTGTGAGAAAAGTTACTGTTGCTGAGGTAACCAATACATCTGCTGTATTGCATCAATCCCCAGCACTGGAAGGGTTTATTGCAGAACAGGTTCACAGGATTCAGCAAGGGAGAGGAACACATCACAAATCATTTCTAGCCTGCACTGCACAAGCTGTGTAGAAGTGCTATTAAGTACGTCTTAATCTAGTTTAGGAATAGATTTGCACTTTTCCTAACTGTAGTGCAGTTCTACAGTAGAAACTCATGCTAAACTGCCGCTATTAAGCAGGATTCAAGAAGTTTATTATCATGCAGAGCAGTTCCACTTGCTGGTTAGAACTGTTTAAGAAGAAAAAACTGTCGGTAATGCTTTGATAAATCAGGCCCACAGTGCGAACGGGCCCCAAATCTAGTTTTAAACATAAAATAAAACTGTGGGATAGATAAAAAAAATTGCATTTTTAGGAGTAGAAGATTAGAAACAATTGTTTATTTCATCAGTTTATTTTCGCCTCAGGTTCACTTTATAGGATTCAATGTCGACAGTCAATGTGGAATTTTAAAACTATGTTTTGTTAACATTTAATTTTTCTGTGGGCTGAAATAATCATGTTTGCATATTTTAAAATCCTAATTGTGCTGCCTTTAGCTGAATAAAATTTCACTTCCTGCAAACATTACTTTGTCAGCTGTGCTTCACCGTTAAATGGTTATTTATAAATGTCAATATTTATGTTTTGTTTTACAGTAATCATTTGGAAGTCAGTCTTTATTGACAAGCTACACTTAACTGTGCATATTTGTGAACCTGAAAGCCTGTGGACAGCATAAATAAAATGAACACATAATGGTCTAATATGACTGTCTTCCCATATATGCACAGTCAGGAAATGTTCACACTGGGGTATTACATAGCCTGTAAAAACACACGTGACAGAGGGGAAAAGTCGCTTCCTAAAGTATGTTTGTGATTCATCAAATACAGTGAACCATACAGTACATAAAAGATATGGTTCACTGCAACTATTAACGCACATGTCGGTACTGCACATCATGTATAATGTTATTCAGATGGATTCCGACACAACACACTGCTATTGTGCCAAAGTGAATGTCCCATTACAATATCATCCTATTGCATTTTCTATGCAATTTTATTGTCCAATGCCACCTGTCAGTGTGAAAATAGCTTCAGGGCCCTTTTACATTAGCAGGTAATTCCTGCATTGCCTTACCCTATTTTACTGTAAGGGACCGCAAGAGCAATGAAAGTCTATGTAGACTTTCGCACTTATTACAGTCTGTCGTGGTGCCCGGAAGTATTGGAACTGACACAAGGACAGGAGCGCACAGTGCATGAGGTAATGGAAGTCTATGGGCGATGTACGTAGCGTAAACAGAGTGCAGTGCGACACAGCGCATGCGCGGACCAACGGGAATCCCAGTGACGTACTTCCTGCCCAGCAGAGATCACGTCACTGAGCGGGGGAGGGGGGGACGCTCTATGCATATGACCCTGTCGGCACATATGACTCTGCCGCATGGTCATATGACTATAAGCAAGGTTTTTTGTATTGTGGTGCGATGCGGCAAGAGCATCCAATTGCAACACACAAAAAAAAACAAAAACAAATGTAAAATGAAGGTGCAAGAATTTTTACTTACCTGGGGCTTCCGTAAGCCCAATGAACGCCGTGGGCTCCCTCGCCATCCTACCGGGCCTCTCCATTCCTCCTCTGGCCGGCCTAGTACATTTGCCAGTCATACCCAGTTGTGCTCTACTGCACAGGCGTGGCCATGCTTGCGTGGCTGCAGCACAGCCTGCAGAGGATTCACTGTCGGATTGGGAGGTGGTAAAGCTGAGGAAATCCACTTTCTGGCCAAGCAGTAGTAATCAGGTGTTGCTGCTCACAGTGAAGACTTGCTGCAGGTTTTCTATTGGGAGTGACAACACAGGGTTACTGCTGCTTGGCCAGCAGGTGGATTTCTTCAGTTTTTTCACCTCCCAGTCTGACACTCAGAGGAGCACGGCCTGGATCTTCCAGAGTATCCCAGCAAGTAGGAACAGGAGCGAGGAGAACTCGCAAAGCCTCTTTAGGATCCAAAGGATTACCTCTTTTTAGGTTCTTTGGCTCAGGTTCACTTAAAACCTTGAGATAGCAAGAATATTTGACACTTCAGCTTGTCAGTTAGTTTCCATGTTCACAGGCACATTTACACAAGCTCTGACATCAGCTTGCCTGTCACCGCAAAGCCTCTTTCACACTTGTCAAACAGTTCAGCCTCCCATCTGCCAACCACTGAGCGCTTTCCAGACACAATTTAATGTAGCTGAACGCCAGCATTTGTATCCCTGTGGTGCGGTGAGGATACCCAAGAGAAAAAAATAAATAAATAATGTGACTCGATGTGGTGGCTGCCTCTGCGCTACCCGGGCCAAGTGCCACCAAGCACACACCTGGTGAACAGTGGCAGCTGACAGGTGGTGGATTCCATGTGAAAGAAGCCCAGTTAGGGTGCGGTGACAATATGCGCATTGCAGTAGGTATAATACAATAATTGCACAGAAACACATTGCAGCTGTCCCACAATGGGCCTATTCACATCCTCGCCTTGCCTCAGCGGTGCTTTGTGTTCTCCTGTGCACTGTCAGACAACAACGCATGTACGTTGCAACCAATTTAGGCTGCTTTTACACTTGTACGGTGATCCCTAGGCATGGCAGCCTGACTTAGGGTCACCTCACTGCATGAATCAGCACTTTAAATAATCTTGAGGAAGAGTGCACCAAAAGGTCATATGCATAGCTCTGCCTTTGTTTAGTGATATACTACCTACTGGACAGGAAGTAAGTTGGGCACGGATCATGCAGTAACGCACTGTTGACGTTGCTTCAGGACTGCAGCGATCTGACTACTTCCGTCGCACTCCATAGACTTTCATTGACTTAGCAGCCTTTTGCAGTAAAATTGCTTACCGCAACGCTATATTGTAAAAGGGCCCTAAATGTGACAAGGCATGAATTCTTTCTTTACTAAATTAGTGATAATTTACTCTGCTAAAATATATCATTATTTATATTATATATTTTATTTAAGACAGAGTGCAGGAATAGTTTTTTTTTATGCATTCAAAATTTTTCTCCAGCCATCATACAATACAGAACAATAGTGATGAACAAGAAATAAACATCGCTGTGCCCCACCCTCCCCTGGCTCCTCAGTTTCACTGTGTTCCCTTCCCAAAAGGCTAAGGGCCCATTCACACTAGGGTGATGATTAGCCGGCAATTCACCCTAGTGCTAGCGCTTTTTAAAGCCCTAGCTCAATACTAACTTAAAGGAATACTGTAGGGGGGTCGGGGGAAAATGAGTTGAACTTACCCATGGCTTGTAATGGTCCCCCGCAGACATCCTGTGCCCGCGCAGCCACTCACCGATGCTCCGGCCCCGCCTCCAGTTCACTTCTGGAATTTCCGACTTTAAAGTCAGAAAACCCCTGCGCCTGCGTTGCCGTGTCCTCGTTCCCGCTGATGTCACCAGGAGTGTACAGCACAAGCCCAGTATGGTCTGTGCCTGCGCAGTACGCTCCTGGTGACATCAGGGGAAGCGAGGACACGGCAACGCAGGCGCAGGGGTTTTCTGACTTTAAAGTCAGAAATTACAGAAGTGAACCGGAGGCGGGGCCAGAGCATCAGTAAGCGGCTGCGCGGACACAGGATGCCTGCGGGGGACCATTAGAAGCCCCGGGTAAGTTCAACTCATTTTCCCCCGACCCCCCTACAGTATCCCTTTAATGGCAGTGATCTCACTGCCGCAATTGCTGCCGATAGCGGACAATTCGTGATTAGTCGGTAGATTGATATTCATTTTTCAAACAATAAAACCAATCAATTGAATTTAAATCTAAGATGAATCTTTAGATCTAAAGAAAAAAAGAAGTTAGTGTATGGCCAGCAACCTAAAAGATTTTAATTATTGACAAATTGACAGTGAAGCTGATAATTCGATTGGTTAAATCGTGCATTTGATAATTTGATTGGTTAAATCATGCATGGCTGCATTTAGAAGGATAACGTTCTACTTGAGTCAAGGTTCTAAACATGCAGTACAGGTACCCCTTGGGGTACTTTGGTTGAGTTTAGGGGCTACTTGTCATAGTCAGTCTGTTACAGTGATGTCTGGTATTAAAGTGGGATTTAACTCTATACATAATAAAAAAAACATTATTTGGCACCATCACAATAGATGTACTGTGACACCCTTTCCTGTGTCTGAAGCCTGGCACCATGGTAAATACTTTCTTTATATTCATCCTGGGTGACCATGACCATCCATATTGAGCTCACTTCTGCATGAAAACGCAATTGCTCCAAAATTGCTCTAAAATCAATCCAAAATATCTCCAAAAACTGCAGTCACTCCAAAATCACTCCATAATTGCTCCCAAATGCAATCGCTGAAAAAAAAAACACTTCTTCTGTTTCAGCTTCAGAAATAAGGGACATCTTGCACTTAAAACAGGTACATTTCCCTGACTGTGTAATAAAGAGTATTTTTAATAAATCCATGTGTCAAGGGTTACTTGAGATGCTATTATTCAGAGTAAGGGGTACTTGGCCCACATCTTCTTCCATTAACCTCCTTGCCGGTTCAATTCCTCCGGCAAGGAGGCAGCGCAGGAGTTTTTTTTTTTTTTTAAATCATGTAGCGAGCCTAGGGCTCGCTACATGATAGCCACTGAGCGGCGGCATCCCCCCACCCACTCCGATCGCCTTCGGCGATCAGAGTAAGCAGGAAATCCTGTTCAGAGCGGGATTTCCTGCAGGGCTTCCCCAGTCACCATGGCGACGGGGCGGGATGACGTCACCGACGTCATGGACGTCGGGACGTCATAGGGAATCCCGATCCGCCCCTCAACGCTGCCTGGCACTGATTGGCCAGGCAGCGCAGGGGTCTGGGGTGGGGGGGAGCGACTCGGCGCGGGGGATTGAGGCGGATCGGCGGCGAGCGGCGGCGAGCGGAAGTTACAAGCAGCTAGCAAAGTGCTAGCTGCTTGTAACAAAAAAAAAATTATGCAAATCGGCCCAGCGGGGCCTGAGAAATCCTCCTGCGCAGGTTACCCCGAACTGAGTTCGGGATAACCGGCAAGGAGGTTAAAGTGGACCTGAAGATTGAAAAAAAAAGAGTTTCACTTACCTGTGGTTGCAGCAAGCCCCCTGCAGCCGCCCTGTGCCCACGACATTAGCAAACAATCTTCCGGTCCCCCACTGTGGCTCTCTTTCTTCACCACCAACTTACAAGTCGACGGCCACTGTGCCTGCGTGGTCGCGCACATCCTTGCTCCCGTTCTACTGCACCTGGGCAGGGTGCTCCCGATGACGGAATTGGGAGCGAGGATGTGGGGAGCAAGGGCCGCACAGGCGCAGTGGACGGTGAGTGTAGAAAGTAAAAGTGAGCCGTGGTGGGGGATGGGAGGATCATGTGGTAAAGGCGTGGGCACACGGCAGCTGCAGGGGGCTGGCAGAAGCCACAGATAAGTGAAACTCGCTTTTTTTCCAATCTGCAGTTTTCTTTTATGCTGTAATAATGAGAAACCCCGTACTAGAGGTCCTGAGCAATGAAAGAAGGCGGCGCGTGATTCTGCTTGCCGGAATCTATGCTAAAGTAAATTTTGAGTTTTGGGTGGAGTTGACAATTAATTTCTGAGCCAGAGACATGCCAGCGGCAGAAAGTTGTAGCAGCCTATTAATGTTCTTCTAAAACTGGTAGTGTGCCCTGATCCTTCCAGTGTTGTGATCTGTGATAACAGTGTCATGCCAATTAGCCTCCCACAATAGAAGGCTCTGAACAGCATTGCATGCAGAAGCCGAGATATCTGCTATGACGAGACACTTCTCCGGGCTGCCTTTGACAATCAACGGCCCAGAGTCTTGTAATTTTTAATTGCTATTCAAATAAATGCAATGTATAATTTTAATTAACATATTAATGAACATTTTTTTCAAAGGCATTTAGCTGCTTCTTTGCAGAGAAGGGGAGATGGGCCTTGATAGAAGGGCTATGTTTATGAATTTTGGGCCGTAACCTAGCAGTGGTTTTAATTTGTACGAGGAAATGATGATCTTCCACTGACACCTGGCTATGGATTTTCTGCAGTAAGAACAAGTTATAGCAGCTTATTAACTACTTAAAGGACAAGGGTACTTATAACGCTAATTTGCCAAATTAGTACATTTATAATCCTTCGCATAGCTCTTAACTGCCTTTTTTTTCCAGAGTGACAGTCCCTCTTTAGGAACCAAATCTCCCTATCTCTCTTTCTTCCTCATGTGTCCCTCTTTTAGGACTGATGTATAGATCTATGTAAATAATATCTTTTTTTAGTGAAAAATGTGTGTAACTGAGGCTAAACTTTATTCCTAAACTTAAAAAATGTTTCTTACTTTCGTATTTCAATATAAAGGAAATCTAGCAATAAGTGTGGTTTTAATTATAAAACTATGTTTTCTGCTTATGAAATCTTTGTAGTATGCCTGACTAGAGATGTGGTCAGAATATTGGCAGGGAAGTGTCTTAAAGAGGAGCTGTTAGGTATAAGGTCTCAGAGAAAATAAACACATATATCAGTAGCTAAAGATTGGCTGTACTTACATTACATATGCATTTCACTGTCCATGTTTGTACTTCACATAATTTTTATATAGTATTTGCAGAGAATGATGCTCCTGACAGCTCATGGCAGGTTCCATGTTTGTCTGTCTCCTGTGAAGCCAAATGTGTCGTCATGTCCTGCCTGCTTCCTGATGATTCCACTCACAGAAACGCTGGTAATGAATAACACTACTGTGCAGTGAATATTAATTAGCCATGTGGCTAGGAACAATAGCGGACTCCTGCAGTGTACTCTGCCCGGAGATTTATTAGTGCTGTGAGCTAGACTGTTACATGCTGTTGTAACTTGAGCCTCACTAGCAGCCAGGGGAGGGCCCCAGAATGCTTTGCAGTATCTGTTATTCGGCTTGCGTCCTCCTTAGGAGCCTGGGAATACGGAGCCTTGCTGTCAGCAAACATCTAAAGTAAGAGAGATTTTTAACTGCAGTATTGCCTTTTTGGCTTCCTTCTAAACTGTTTAACACCTAGGTTCTCAACGTGTGGTACACGTACCCCAGGGGGTACTTCTGATGGTTCCAGGGGGTACACTGGTTTGATATACTTAACCGAGAATAACATATTTAGAGTTTTAGAAATGGATAAATCTTATTTAAACAACACCAAATTAGTGTTTTAGTTAATTAAAAGCAATAGTAAATGCTTGTAAATTGTTAAGAACCAAGTATCATGTACTACGATTAAATATATATTTGTCAAGGGGTACTTGTGATAATGTTTACTATGTTAGGGGGTACTCGGTGAGTACAGGGTTTTGAAAGGGGTACATATTAATAACATGTTGAGAAACACTGGTTTAACACAGGAGAATAGAGGTTTAAATTAGCTTTTGCAGCCTGACAGTTACTCTTTAAAAGGGAAACTCTCACCTCAAAACGTTGGAAGACATTCAGGCCCATATGCAATTAAATTTTTCACCTGAGTTTTCTCCTAGGAGATAATTTTTCAACTTCTTTTTAAAATAACTTTTTCAGTATTTTGTAATCTAAAAAGTACCAAGAAGTATAGAAAAAGTATTATCAAAATTATTTTGAGTATTTTCTTGCATGCTGGTGGCTTAAAGGGGATTTTATGACAAGGTGTGATTATGTCAACTTGGAGATAACTAAGGAGAAAAACTGAATTGCATATGGCCCACAGGCCCATATGCAATTCCCTTTTTCCCCTCAGTTTTCTCCTAGGTGATATTTTTAAATTTGTCAATAAAAACTATCAGCAAGCAAGAAAATACTCAAAATAATTCTAATAGTACCTTTTCACCTACTTTTCGGTACTTTTTCAATTGCAGAGTGCTGAAAAATGACTTTTAATAGAAAATGAAAAATTATCTCCTGGGAAAAAACACAGGTAACAAAGTGAATTGCATATGGGCCACAGTGCTGATGCTGCCCCACTTAAGAGATTTGACCCTTACTCCTGCTGAGTGTTTGTTTTTACAAGTTTCAGGTGTTTTCTTTTTTTTTTTCTTCTTATTGTTCTGCTTTTCAATAATGTAGCACGGGGTCAGATACTTGGGAGTATTTGTGTGTATCCCTGACCCTTCCAGGGAACACTGGCATGTTTATATGAAAACTGACTGCAGAGACATTAAGTCACAGATTATGCCTTTTCCCTGCTCTACAAAGTAATGTATTATTTTTTTTACTCTCTCTGTCAGCCATGAAGACATTTCTCCACTTCTCCACTAGATTGTGAGCTCCTTTGAGGGACAGTTAGTGACAAGACTATATACTGTATACTCTGTACAGCGCTGCGGAAGATGTTGGCGCTATATAAATACTAAATAATAATAATGGTTATTCCTACAGGTGGAATACAGGGCGCTAATAGGATTAAAAAATGCGATTCCTACTCAGGAGCGTAACTACAAATCACCGCCTCCCCCAGCAAAACTTTGATGGGCCCTATTAATGTTCACAACCCTTCCTTGGCCTCTTCCTGGTGACATTCACAGCCTGGGGGCCCATCTAACAAGGCTCATAAAACAAGTGTGGCCATCAGGAACTCAGAAACTTCACACCTATAAGGCCCCGTTCACACTTGCGGTTTTGTAAAAACCGGAACGGATGTCCGGACCGCACCGGATCCGGACCGGACCTAATCCGTACGGTTCCTATCCGGATCAGGTCCGGATCCGGTCCGTTTGCATCCGTTTTCCGTGCGGTATGAACACGGTTGCGGTCTGGATCCGGTTTCTTAAAGAGATAACAACCTGTAAATACCTGGGGTCTGGGAGGTCAGCAGAAGCTCTGGGGTCATTGTTGGAGACAGGTGGACGTGTGGAGACCATCCGTGGATACAGAGACTGCAGTTGGGACCATGGATCCAGTCATTTTCTGGGAATTCTCTCCTTCCTGTTGTTCACCTACTACTATGTGGGGAGAAGGCCTCACCTCCTCGTTATCAGACATATCATCAGACATGTTGCTGCCAAAGAGCTCCAGCATGAAATCCCTGCTGCTCCACTCTGTGAACGCTGGGCCCATGTGGTCCCCATCCAAAATGGCCACTAGAAAAAGCATAGGAAGTGGGGTAGAACGTCCGGTTTTTATAGCCAGTGTGTTGTGCGCTCTCCGGTTCTCATTGGTTTGTATTGGCCAGATGCAACAGTCTGGCTCCGTTCCGGATACGTCTGCCGGAGGAGCCGGACCAAAAAATAGCGCATGTTGGATCTTATGCCGGAGTCCGGATCCGGTCCGGCTCCGGTCCGGACGAAACGGACGCATGTGAACGGACGCATAGACTTTCATTGCTATGCCGTGTGTCCGTTCCGTCCGTTCTGCATGCGGTCCGGCTCCGGCACGGCGATACCGGATGGCGACCGCTAATGTGAACCGGGCCTAACATGTGCAGCCACAAAAACAGCTGAGCTAGACTATAAGAGAATGGGAAGGTTAGTAGTTGGGCTCCCCTCCACCTCTGCCCCCCCCCCCCCCCCGCAGTCACAGGGGCTGCTCCCCCCTAGTTACTAGTAGAGTTCCTACTCCTCACAAAGTTATGTAGAACTAAAATAGACATGTTTCCTAGAACTGTGGGAAAAAGTCTGTAGAGAAATCTGTGAAATTTACGATCACAATCAATTACGATCTATCAACTCAGAACACCACAGAAGATTCTGTTTCTATGAATCAGAAATAACAATAGGAAGAACATGATACTCACCTCTCCAGTAAGGCACCCGGTGGCCCCATGTCATCCACTCAGAAATATCTTCAGAAGAATAAAGTCTCCAGTGGATTATATCTGCATTAGTGATGTGGCATATTTATAACTGTACTTATCCTGTAAAAGCCGGAGCAGCTTTTTCAAGTCATCGTTGTATCCCTCTGGGGAGGGAAGGGTATTTAGGGAAATCTTGTCTTTTTGTGAAGCTTCTCATTTATCTAGGGCATGGCATATACAGAGAATCCAGGGAAAGTGGCTTTACCGGGACACCTTTTATTTATTTTAGACTAGTAAAATGGCCTGCCCGTTAACAAACGGGCGCTAGGCCATGGTTGCTAAACCCCGGCAAAGCACATACCGACGCTTCCCACTCACCAAGTATATGCACACAGGTGGATGCTGGTTGCTTGGCAGTTCGAAAAAGCTGTTATTTCCCAGAATGCAATGAGATTCACACCCAGCAAACTGTCAAGTCTGGAAGTGACACACACACACACACACACACACAGGGACAGGACGCAGAGGCACAGGTCTTTTATTATACAGTGGCTTGCAAAAGTATTCGGCCCCCTTGAAGTTTTCCACATTTTGTCACATTACTACCACAAACATGAATACATTTTATTGGAATTCCACGTGAAAGACCAATACAGAGTGGTGTACTCGTGAGAAGTGTGCACATCTGAGCAGGAGCGAGAAGTTACAGGGAGCGCGAGTGGCCAGAGCATGTGCTGCTTCTTTGTCCTCTGTGAGACTGGCGGCAGTCGGAGACACAAACAGGTGGCAGGGCAGAGCAATGGAGAGAAGCCCATCCAAAACAGAGAACAGGTAAGTAGCAAACATCCTATCAAGACCCACTTTGGATGTTCTGTTGTAATTAGAGTGGACCTGAACTCAGAACTTCCTCTCTGCTCTAAAGATAGGCAACAACATAATAACCTTTAAAGAAAAACATTTATTTGTTACAGCTGATACAAATCCTGCAATACATCTGCAGTGTGTCTACTTCCTGCTTTCATGGAAGCAGACATATTGTTAACATCCTGTGCTTTCAAATGAGCATAGATGTTGTGGCAGTCAGGTGACACAGTGTAGAGATCAAATTTCAACTTGTGATTAGACACAGATGAGGGGGAATTAGACAAGCTCCCTAAATACATACATGGTGCATTTCTCTATGTTTTCCTTCTGTCCTGTGCAAGAGTTCAGCTCCACTTTAAAGCATCTGAATGACATTTATTTATATTTGCTGAAAAATCTATGCATCTCTTTTGAATGCTGAATGTACATATGGTGGAGCTCTAACATATTGACAGTATACAGCAACAAAGTATGAAGAAGACTTATCAGAAAACTTACTCTTTTTCTTTTAAACTAATAAATGGTATCATCCTGATTCAAAACTCTCTGCTTTCGCTGATGGCTAAGATGATACAATGCTCTACTGCTACAGGAAAGCAGAAGGATGCCAAACCATACACACTAGCATAGAGGTAGTAACAGCTCAGGTGACAGTTTAGCAATGAAGGGGAAGCAAACAACGTTTTTATTCCTGCAGTTTTTATAGATGGTAGGAGCTGAAGGACAGAAAATGAGTCAGGAAAGAGGTAACTAAAGCGATAACAGCTCACTAGAAAAAAAAAGAGAAAGTCATAAATTAGGGTTAGATAAAGTAATTAACACCTTCTGAGGTCAGTGTCACAGCTGTAAAAGAGGTGAAGAAACTAGCAGAGCTCACTGATGTTTGTGAATGCCTGCATTAGCACTCAGCTGAACTTAGTTCTATCTGCTTTGTAATGTAAATCCCTGGTATTTCTCACATCGACTAGTATGTCCATCATACAGAGGAATGAATCACCAGGTGACAGCAGATGCTGATTGTCATAACACATCAGGAAGTGAGAGAGAGAGAAGCAGGGATTGGGGAACTCTGGAATGCATCTATTAGTGCAGAGCAGGGCGCTGGCTGGCTGCGCTGCGGAACCAGAAGAGATGATTTACTTTGACATATGACCTCTTCTCTCCCAAGTTCTCCCACCCTTCTTATCTTATCTGATTTGCGCTCTAGGCCATGTCCTTTGTGGCCTTCCCAGAAATCCGTCCCTGAACCCACAGGATTTTGACCTAAAGAGTTGTCCTTCCTATATTGGTCCATACAGTCACTCACTCAGGTATTGCTTGGTTCCACCAGTGTATAAACCTTTGGACCTTTCAGTACACTGCTGCTGTACCTGTATCTCTGTATATAAAAGTGTTCCTAGGGAGGTCTGGGACCCCCCTCCTCCAGCTTTGTCAATTCTGCAGGTGGGTTGGTATGTGGCCTGTTTATAGAAGCACTTTTCACTGTTTAACTGCACATCTTACACTTACGCTTATAAGTCTGCTCTATTTTTAAAACTTTGATAAACAGAAGAAAGTGTATAGTACTGATTTCCAATTTCCCTGCTTTATCACTGCAGGTGCTATTGATATACAGTAACAACAAATTAACATAACTAGCCAATCAGAAGCTTTGAAATGTAGCCATGAAGGGAAGTAAAGTCATATCAAAGTTGCTAATGTAAAGTAGATTTTGAAGATGAAGAGGTGCTCTAGACTTTAAAGAGGAACTCCAGTGAAAATAATGTAATAAAAAAGTGCTTTATTTTTACAATTACTATGTATGTAAATGATTTAGTCAGTGTTTGCCCATTGTAAAATCTTTCCTCTCCCTGATTTACATTCTGACATTTATCACATGGTGACATTTTTTGTGCTGGCAGGTGATGTCTGTGGAAGGAGATGCTGCTTGCTTTTTTGGCAGTTGGAAACAGCTGTAAACAGCTATTATTTCCCACAATGAAACAAGGCTCCCACAGTGTGATGTCAGAACCATGGTCCTGACATTGCACTATGGGAGGGGTTTCACCACAATATCAGCCATACAGAGCCCCCTGATGATCTGTTTGTGAAAATGAAAAGATTTCTCATGGGAAAGGGGTATCAGCTACTGATTGGGGGTGAAGTTTAATTCTTGGTTATGGTTTCTCTTTAAGTCTGAGTTCACACTATGCCGATGCCATATCGGGCGTGTACTGCACATATGTGCTACACCAGGAGTTACTGCTGGGTCAGATGCATGATGCTCATTTGATGACTGGCAATGAAATCTATTGAATAACAATCTTGGAGGGAGAGTAGCTCTTCCCAAGGAGTGATCACCACACCTTTACTATAACAAGACTTCAGTTCCCTTTATTTCAAAGCTTCTGATTGTCTTGTGATGTTAATTTGTTGGTATGTCAATAACATCTGCAGTGATACTGTAAATACCATATGTGGATAGCAACAGGACACTGTACTTGTGCAATGTCTTGTTGCTCTGGGATTGACCGGGCTGTTACATTTGCCTTGCTCTGGTTGGCTTTATCCATCTGGGACCTGAGATATTTTTCACCGTAGGTATTCCACATATATCATTCTGCTTGAGGAAGGGTTCACAGAAACCCGAAACGGACTGATGCAAATCGCCCTTTTTTTTTTTTTTTGTATTTAAATTTTTATTTTTTCTTTGCATAGTAGAATACAATCCACAGGATAGTCTTAGTAAGTCAAGACAAAATAGTTAGATCAAATGAAGTTAACAGCAATAACAGTAACCCAATACAATAGCCATGTGGAGGTAAAGTATATCCTATGACAGCTGTCAGTGAATAATTTCCTTGGACTATAAGGACAGTAACCTACAAAGGGACACCCATCTCCCTGTGAAGGGCCCATAGGGGCATACATCTGTTGTCTTTTAACAAGAAATGAGGTGACCTTTCCAGATCACTGTCCTGAAAGGGGTGAAGAGCCCCAGACTGAGATAAAGAAGAGGTAGGAAAAAGGAAAAGAGAAAGAAATGAAATTTAGATCAGAAAAGAGAAAAGAGGAGAAGAGAAGGTGGCCTGCCAGCCCACCAGACCTTATAATCCCCATCAAAGATAATAGGGTCAAGAAGTTAATGCACATTCTACCCGGTACATATTAAAGGTGGATATCCCTCCATACTTTTTGGAAAATATGGATCTTATCTCTTATAACAGCTGTAAGATGTTCTAATTTGTATATATACCTCACTCTGTTTATCACTTCAGAAGTATTAGGCGGGGATAGGTCCCTCCAATGTTTGGAAATAACACATCTCGCTGCTGTCAGAAAATGGTTAATCAGACCTTGGTTATGTGGTTTCATCTTAGGTATAGGTTTGGCTAATAATCAAATCCAAGGATCTCTAGGAACTTCAATGTTGGTCTAACGTTTTATTAGATGGAGTACATCCGACCAGTAGATTTGAATTTCCGAGCAGAACCAAAATAAGTGATGGAGAGTTCCAGCTTGAACACAGTTCCTCCAGCATGCCGGGGAAAGTGAAGGGTTCCACTTATGTAAGCGAACTGGGGTCTGATACCATAGTAGCATTATTTTATAAATATTCTCTTTTGTTAGCACACAGATAAAGGATTTAGAAGCATTAGTCCATATCTTTGACCATGTATCAAGATTAGAATCTGTTTCCAGTGCTTGGTCCCAGTACTTCATGTAGCGGTGTTGATACTCCAAGGTATTGCGTTGTGGAGAGTTCAGCCATGTATAAAAAGAAGATATTAGTCCTTTTTGTGTGGGGCCTGCATCCCAAATTGCTTCAAACTCCGTTTTATGTGGGAATTCCATATTAGGAGAAATGGAAGCTACAAAATGCCGAATTTGCATATATTGCAGGTAATGAGCATTGGTGAGTGCCACGCGATCCCTAAGATCATCAAAGGTATACAGTTTCCCTGTAAAGGGATTCATTAAATCTGAGATAAACCAAATATCTTTTTGATACCATATTGATGTTGAGGTGCGTCTAAGACCTGGAGTAAACCTGGGATTGCCAAAAATTGGAATCTTAATTGAAACCTGCGGTAGGAGGGATATACGCCTCCCCACTACTGCCCATAATTTCAGATTGGACCATAGGGAGGAGTATATCCCCCCGCCTCCATAGGAGGAGAAATATTTTTCCATAGGAAGGCACTAGGATGATAGGGTCTGAATGCTCCAAATTCTATCTGAGCCCATTTTGCATGAGGTCTTCTCTCAAACCATGCTACCATCTATCTAAATTGGCTTGCTACATAGTAGTTATAAATATTCGGGACTGATAGGCCTCCATATTGTCTTTGCAGGGTTATAATCTTTTTTGAGATCCTAGGTGGTTTGCTATGCCATATAAAGCGTAGTAGAGTCTTTTGAAGGGGGATCAATATAGTTTGCGGTATCCATATAGGTATTGTGGAAAATATATAGACTAATTCAGGTAAGGAGTTCGCAAATCGCACTTTTGTTTAAAACATCTTTGAAATTAGACCTGCATGATGTTACACAAGTCATATTGTTAGACACAAACTTTTGGTATTTCTTGCAAATATGGACTCTTTTTATCTTTTGAGTCCCCCCACCCCCTGGTATTCACCAATGAAATCCATTGTGCAATGTGCACGTTCTACTGGTAGGAATTTTATTCAGCTGTCTGCAGAGGACATTTGTAAATTAATCCACAGGAAGGCCTGAGCACATTTCTCATGCCCGTTTACTGTGGTAAAATTCGGTTTGTTAATTACTCCAGGTGTGTTGATAAGGAAGCAACATCTGCACACTGCTGTTGCTAAAATTAAACTTAACATTCATCAGTAAAACAGACTTGAATCTTATTTCAAAAAGGTAATTAAAAACAGTAGGTATGGTATTCTTGCAAGCTTGGCATTCTTTTGCATCTGTTCACTAAACAAATCCCAGTTGAGTCCCGTTAGGCACTCTTTAGCAAATAAATAGAGGACTTCTGTTCTGAGGTCTCATGACTGCACTCTGATCTCTGCATTGGTGCAGAGGTGAAAGAATGGCGCCAGGAGCAGTAATACGGACTCAGGGAACAACAGTATACAGCTGCCTAGGCCCTGGAGAGATTCTAGAGGCTGATGCTAGCCCCCAACAAATCTTTTTTTTTTTTTTTTTTATTGTTGCTTTAAAGGTAATATGCACATACACTTAAAAACCAACATTAGCCCCCACCAAATCTAACTAAAAAAGCCAGGTGACCATCAGCTGTGGGCAAAAAGTGCTATATTTCCTAGGTTCCCATTTCATCTCAATCCTTTGTCTGAAGTACATCATCAGTTATGTAGGCACCCAGATTCTGAATGCTGGCAGCCTCCATTCCAATGGTTGTCAAAGTTTCAAAGAGTTTAGGAAAGATAGGGGAGGTTGCAGGTCTTTGAGTTAGAGTGTTGAAACCTCTTAGGAGTAGGTTAGAATTAAGGTACGAACACATGCACTACTACTGTTGCCTGCAGGGATCAGGTCCTGATCCCTCTAACCACTCTCCAGGACCAAGTTCTGAACATTCTGCAGGCTGGTAACACATTGGCCTCAATTCACTAAAATCATGCTGGAGATAACAGGGGCAAATCCAGGATTTCCAAGGGGGGGGGTTCCTGAAAGTGGCGTGTGGGCGTGGCCAAAATATGGTGTGGGTGGAGCCAAATACTAGCAGTTTCTAGGCTAAATTGCACCCAGGGTGAGGGCGTAAAATGCGCCCCCAACTTGGAGACAGGTATAGGTGCCTGCAGTATAGGTAGCCAGCTATAGGTCCCCCCCAGTATAGGTAGCCCATATAGTTGCCCCCAGTATAGGTTAGATAGGTATATGCCCCCCAGTATAGATTAGATAGGTATATGTCCCCCAGTATAGGTTAGATAGGTATATGCCCCCCAGTATAGGTTAGATAGGTATATGCCCCCCAGTATAGATTAGATAGGTATATGCCCCCCAGTATAGGTTAGATAGGTATATGCCCCCCAGTATAGGTTAGATAGGTATATGCCCCCCAGTATAGGTTAGATAGGTATATGCCCCCCAGTATAGGTTAGATAGGTATATGCCCCCCAGTATAGGTTAGATAGGTATATGCCCCCCAGTATAGACTAGATAGGTATATGCCCCCCAGTATAGGTTAGATAGGTATATGCCCCCCAGTATAGGTTAGATAGGTATATGCCCCCCAGTATAGGTTAGATAGGAATATGCCCCCCAGTATAGGTTAGATAGATATATGCCCCCCAGTATAGATTAGATAGGTATATTATGCCCCCCAGTATAGATTACATAGGTATATTATGCCCCCCAGTATAGATTAGATAGGTATATGCCCCCCAGTATAGATTAGATAGGTATATTATGCCCCCCAGTATAGATTAGATAGGTATATGCCCCCCAGTATAGGTTAGATAGGTATATGCCCCCCAGGATAGATTAGATAGGTATATGCCCCCCAGTATAAGATAGGTGAAGGAAGGTGCCCGCCCCCTGTGTGGGGAGAAGATTGCCCGGGGGAGAAGACAGAATAAAATGATGGAGGCGCCAGCCGCGCTAATAAGGGATGCGGGAACCGGCTTTATTCCTCGCTCCCTCCCTCCCTCTGAATGCCCCCACCTGCGGTGAATGTGTGCCGGCTCCCCCATGAGTGTGTGCGCAGCGGAGCGGTAGGTCCTCTTACCGCAGATCAGGCGCACCAGCAACTGGAGTCTCATGCTTCCTGTGACGTCATGGTAAACAGGAAGCATGAGACTCCAGTTGCTGGTGCGCCTGATCTGCGGTAAGAGGACCTACCGCTCCGCTGCGCACACACTCATGGGGGAGCCGGGCACACATTCACCGCAGGTGAGGGGCATTCAGAGGGAGGGAGGGAGGGAGGAATAAAGCCGGCTCCCGCATCCCTTATTAGCGCGGCTGGCGCCTCCATCATTTTCTTCTGTCTTCTCTCCCCAGCCGGCCGGGCCATGCGGCAGCCCCACTTCCGGTCCCGGTGCAGGGGGCTGTTCTGGACACCCAGAACAACCCCCTCCGTGCGCCACTGGATAATAAGGGAAGAGAAAACTTGCCACCACACAGTGAGAGAGTTATCTTATCTCTTCATTCCTTAGACTGGATAAAACAAGGAACAAAAAACACAGGGGCACCGGGAGCCCACTATCGTGTAATAACGTCTCAATACATGGACAAGATAATAAAGATTATTATACTCACAAAAGTGGGTTGCTTTTGACGGCAACCACTTTCAACACATATGGAGAAGTACCGTCTCCACTCGGCCTTTCAGGTCGCTGCTCCTTAAGAAAAAAGAGTGCCTTATACAAAGATAGAGACAACTCCCCTAACAAGTAGGGTATAACACTTTAGGTAATAGGACCCGGAAATAGGCAGATACGTCTGCCACTATAATTAAACACCGGCGGCTCGTGTGCCCGTTATGGCGCCCAGGAATCCTGGTCAGCAACTATAGCATGATTACTAGACCTGAGGAAGCGACGTTTGGTCGCGAAACACGTTGTCTAAAGTGCACAATAAACTTTCTAGCTATTTATCGGTTTGAGAGTCTTTCATTACAGATAAGACGGTTTATTCTTACCTTAAAAATTGTTCAAAATTAAGCCACAACAGTGCAAAACCAAAGGGCGCCTCCGTGCATTGCTATTACCTTAATTCCTTAAGTTACCTCCCCTGTAGTTAAGTTATCTTCTCTGTAGTTAAGATACCTCCTCTGTAATTATTTTCACACGCAGTTAATTAACAGCCTGTCTTTAACTTTAGAATTCTGGAGTTATTTTAAGGATTGAAGATTGAATGGGCACCTTAAAGTGGATTTGACCCTAGTTTAAAAATTTGAACAGCAAGTATGGCTTTGCTTAAACAGCTCACTACCCTCCCTCCCCACTTCTGCCCCTACTTACCTCTGCTTGGATCCTGCTATGGGCACCTGTGTCTCTTTACATCTTTGACATCAATATTACATTTTGTACGCTGATGTCAACGACAGGGGCGTTTCTAGGTTCCTGTGAGATCTGGGGCACCCCTAGGCAGCAAGAGGGAATGAGTTTGGGGCGCGCATAGCGCGCCGCTGCGGATGATGGGCGTGGTTATGCTGCATAAAGTGGGCATGGTCAAAGGTGGGGCCAAATGTGCATGAACATAGCAGTGGCGTAACTTAAACATATTCAATACGCAGCATTTCACATATGCCCCTCACCTGGTTTCTGTCTTGTCTTCAGCTGGCTGGTATAGGTTAGATAGGTAGCTTCCCACAGCGTAGGTTAGATAGGTAGCTTCACCCAGCGTAGGTTAGATAGGTAGCTTCCCACAACCTAGGTTAGATAGGTAGCTTCCCCCAGCGTAGATTAGATAGGTAGCTTCCCCCAGCGTAGATTAGATAGGTAGCTGCCCCCAGCATAGGTTAGATAGGTAGCTGTCCCCAGCGTAGGTTAGATAGGTAGCTGCCTCCAGTATAGGTTAGATAGGTAGCTTCCCCCAGTGTAGATTAGATAGGTAGCTTCACCCAGTATAGATCAGATAGGCAGCTTCCCCCAGTGTAGGTAAAGGTAGCCATACACTCGTTAGATAGCAGTAGATAGATCATCAGATAGATTTTCTGATCTATCTGATGTGTTTAGGAACATTTTTTTACTAGGAACAGATTTCCAATAGATTTCAGTATGAAATCTATTGAAAATCGATCAGATGGCATTATTTTGCCATAAGATTTCCATAAGGTCCAATGCAAAATGATAAGCCATCTCAAGAGATAAGCCTAAATTTTCCAACATATCAGATTTGCGATCGATCGATTGGCCGAAAATCGGCTGAGTGTATGTCCCCAGTATAGATTAGATAAGCAGCTTCCTCCAGTATAGATTAGATAGGTAGCTGTCCCCAGTATAGATTAGATAAGCAGCTTCCTCCAGTATAGATTAGATAGGCAGGTTCCCCCAGTGTAGGTTAGATAGGCAGCTTCCCCCAGTATAGATTAGATAGGCAGCTTCCCCCAGTGTAGGTTAGATAGGCAGCTTCCCCCAGTGTAGGTTAGATAGGCAGCTTCCCCCAGAATAGATTAGATAGGCAGCTTCCTCCAGTGTAGGTTAGATAGGCAGTTTCCCCCAGTGTAGGTTAGATAGACAGCTTCCCCCAGAATAAATTAGATAGGCAGCTTCCCCCAGTATAGGTTAGATAGGCAGCTTCCCCCAGTATAGATAAGATAGGCAGCTTCACCCAGTATAGGTTAGATAGGTAGCTGTCCCCAGTATAGATCGGATAGGCAGCTTCCCCCAGTATAGATCAGATAGGCAGCTTCCCCCAGTATAGATCAGATAGGCAGCTTCCCCCAGTATAGGTTAGATAGACAGCTTCCCCCAGTATAGATTAGATAGGCAGCTTCCCCCAGTATAGATTAGATAGGTAGCTTCCCCCAGGGAGGCGGGAGTAAGGAGGTGGGGAGCTGGGCGGAGCAGCAGGGGGGGGGGGGAGAGAGCGGGCAGTTACAAACTCACCTCCGATCGCCACAGGCACAGTCTCCAGCTCCTTTTGACTTCTTCCTTTGGTGTAGCTCGCATTGGTAACAACGCCCCCTGTGCAGCATCACAGGGGGCGCTGTATTAAGGCGACGGAAGGCGAGGCAACCAAGGCAAGGAGGAAGTCAGAAGGAGCTGGAGGCTGTGTCTGTTGCGATCGGAGGTGAGTTCGTAACTGCCCGTCCCCCCCCGCCGCTCCGCCCAGTGCCCCCTCCTGCCACTGAATCGATCCGGGGCACTATGGCAACAGGTTCTAGGCTGGTGCCCCCATCAAAGGACCTAGCGACGTCTATGGTCATTGCATTTTGCATGTAGAGGAAGGGCTAGAAGGGCAAGTGTGCAATCACATTGGGGGAGAGGGCAGGCTGGGAATTAGAAAAAAACTCATACATCCAGGCACATCGCCTCTAGTTAGGACATTTAAATAAGTAATTTAAGGAAAAGGAGGTGCTAAAGGGGGTGGCGCCAGAAAAAAAGGAAAAATCAGTAACCCTTTGCACACTCGCATGCAAATGTTCAAACAAATGCATTCACCGATTCACTCATCTAGGCACCACTGTTATCCCTACAGATACGTTAAAAGCCGGGGTCTTAGTTAACAAAGGAATGCATTCTCTTGCTTAGTCACATACACTGCGGCAATCGCAATTGGCTCCTGATCACTACGATTGCTGGCCAATTGTAGTGATCACTATTGTCAGAGGCGGTCTGAGGGGAAGAAGAGGACAGGGACTCACCTTCCTAATGTTTCCCCGGCGATCGTCACTCCCCTCCGCTCTGGCCGGCATCCCCGCTCACTCTGCCTTAAGTGTCGGGTCCCGGCTTGATGACTTCATCAACCCGCGACTCTGAACTTAGCGGCAGGGCTGTGGCGTCGGAGTCATGGAGTCGGAGCAATTTTGGGTGACTCCGACTCGGAGTCCGAGTCGGAGTCGGGAAAAAATGCACCGACTCCGACTCCTAATGAATTTGTAACTGTAATTTAAATAGAAAATATGATAAAATGTTCTATTTCTCAGATAATAGTCATTAAAAATAATGTATATATACAGTATATATACAGTAATAGCTGTGCTCAGTCCACGAAAATGAAATAAACCAATCAAAATTAGTTACTTGTGCTGCTTCAATAAATCAGTCCCCGTATTTTTAAAGTCAGATATACATATTTGATTGTGACTGTATATATGATATGTACACAGGAATCTCTTATATATACTAAATAACATCTATGCTGTAAGAATAAAGCCTGATGTGTAGCTGTGTCACTAATAGAGATGGTCAATGAGATGGAAATAATTCTGCGTTGATGCTGATTTATGCAAATGTATGCACTCCCTTTGCTCATGAAATCAAATAATTTGATATGTTGTTGAAATTTGGTTTGGTGACTACAAATTAAAGAGTACCTGCGACGAATGAAAAGTAAAGTTTTTTTTAGACAACACCTCTCTGCTCAATGTGCACAACATTCTCAGTGGATTCCCTGCAGCTCTGTGAAGAGTGCATATGTAGAGTATATTACTACTGTGTAACAAAGTAAACCTGAGACAGATGAAATTAAAGTTTTATACATACCTGGGCTTCCTCCAGCCCCCTTCAGGCCAATCAGTCCCTCGCTGTCCTCCTCCACCACCTGGATCTTCTGTTATGAGTCCTGGTAATTCAGCCAGTCAGTGCAGTCCAGCCACGTGCCGCTCCCACAGCCAGGAACATTCTGCACCTGCGCAGGTGTAGTACGCTTCCGGCGGCAGAGAGTGTACATGCTCACTATGCCAGACTGGCTCAAGTACCTGGACTCATAGCAGAAGATGCAGGGGGTGGAGGAGGACAATGAGGGACTGATTAGCCTGAAGGAGGCTGGAGGAAGCCCCAAGTATGTATAAAACTTTAATTTCATCTGTCTCAGGTTTACTTTGTTACACAGTAGTACTATACTCTACATATGCACTCTTCACAGAGCTGCAGGGAATCCACTGAGAATGTTGTGCACATTGAACAGAGAGGTGTTGTCTATCACCCATAAACCTGGTTCAGATTGTGCATGAACAATGTGTAATAGAGGAAGAATCTCCTCATTCCCCTGCAGAGCACCTGCACATCACTCTTACATGTACCCACACTTACATTGCCTAGGGCCTGATAGATGTAAGTACTCTTACCAAGGACTAGTTTTAGTCTAAAGGGAATAAATATAGTAGTCCACATATCCTTCTCACTTCAGTTGTCTTGTAAAATTCCTAGGCGTTGGCAGTTAAGAGATGAATTTCACGTTACATACTTTTAATCAACAAAATTGTAATATGCAAATTAGAGGAGTCGGAGTCGAGGAGTCGGAGTCGGTGGAATCCTAAACTGAGGAGTCGGAGTTGGAGTTGGTGGATTTTTGGACCGACTCCACAGCCCTGCTTAGCGGCAGTATGAGCAGGGTTGCCGGCCAGAGCGGAGGGGCTAGAGCTGCTCATCGTTGGTGTCTGGGAGGTGAGTAAAGGCTGCTGGCAATACACCTGGCTACACTGGGGACACCATGCATAGCTAACTATACTGGGGATCTGGCTGCCTGACTCCCCCCAAACCTGCCCCCCCCCCCCGCATGTAAAATGGCCTGGTCCTTAAGGGGGGTTATGAAGCGTTCCCCAGAGGGTTAAGGAAGGTCTGTTGGTCTTGTAGGATTCCAAAAACCTCAAATCAGTAGAAATCACACCTGCCATACCCCAGTGACACCCACATGACATGCCTACATCAATGGGCGAACCTTACTTACTAACAGACACCAGGGAATGGCAATCTAATTTGTGCTTTTAAACAGATTATCGCCACTTTAATTCAATAACATATACAAATATATATTATTTTGATGTCAGAGTTGTTTTTGGAATAGTTATATTTAAACTGTGGTTCTTCTTTAATTGCTGTATTTACTTACTTCTGAAACCTAATTGGCTGATTTTCACTCCTTATAGAACATTGCATGCACAGGTCAGCTCCTCCAATGTGCCGAATACCATATTAACAAGCTGTTTTTGTGCATAAGATAAACACCATTTGTATAGAAGGCGGATGCTTCCTATGCTATGCAAACAAGAGGTGGACGTGTTAACGTGACGCTCGGCGCACAAGCTGGCTTTCAATTAACAGCCTCTTGCTCTCCCCGCAACCTGAAAAAAAAGGAAAAAAAAGAAAAAACTTGCCAGCAAAGTGGACTCTCGGTATAAACTGCTTTACACCTCTATTCCCTTTAAAATTTAATGATATTCAGTGCAGTTAAATATTTGTGCTGCCCTATTACAGGCGGCTGTGATACCAGCAGCGAATCGAATACCTACCCAAAGAGGGTTATAAAAATGTTATTACATGACAATGATCAGCATGCTGACAAGCGAGATACATTTCTGGGTGATTATACACGCTGAATGGAATTGTTCTCTCAATTTTATGTCATTTTAGTGTGGAAGGACACCGCTGCCGCTATCAGACATTCCTTGCCACAGATAAACCAGCTGAAATGGAATTCAAAATACCAACTCCGTCCACAGATCTCTCAACATAACATCTGGCATGTTAGTGAACCTAGATCCCAAATGCTACATTTCATGTGTCAAAACGCATCTGCTGCTAAAAATCCTGTTGACAAAAAATGGTTGTTTCATCTTAAAGAGTAACCATAATGATATAGTAGAATGCAGTTAAGTTAGGGCACTATCTGTACTGAGTTTATATGTTCTTCCCATGTCTATGTGGGTTTCCTCCAGACACTCTGGTTCATTCCTCATACATCCCAAAAACATACAGATAAGATAATTGGCTTCCTCCCTAAATTGGCTCTAAACTACGATACATACACTACACCAGTGATGGCTAACTTTGGCACTCCAGCTGTGACAAAACTACAAATCCCATCATGTCTCTGCCTCCCCGAGTTATGCTTAGAGCTGTCAGAGTATTGCAATGCCTCATAGGACTTGTAGTTTCACCACAGCTGGAGTGCCAAGGTTAGCCATCACTGCACTACACGATACATACATAGACATATGACTATGGTAGGAGGAAACATATGGTAGGAGTAATGTTGAACGCAAGTGTATTGGCTGAGGTGGCAGCATGGGTAAGTTAACTCCCCCTCTGCCGCAGGCAGCGCCAGGGCCGGCCCTAGACTTTTTGCAGCCTGAGGCAAAATTTAAAAGATCGCCGGCGCTGCCCCCCCACCATGTGTGTGTGTGTGGGGGGGGGGGGCACCGAGCTGGAGGGGTAGCGGGCAGGAAGGGGGTATTGGGCCTAGCGGTGGGGAAGGGATCGGACCCCCCTCCCTCGCCTGGGTCCCCCGATCTGCGCTCCCCTCCAGCTGAAAATAGTTAAGTTCCAGCGTATAGATAAGAGGCAACGGGCGGGGATCACTCACCTTTTCCGCGTTCCACCGAGCGCTCCACTGACGTCACTTCCTGCAATGCCGTCCACTATGGGCGGCGGCCCCCCACCCACGGACATGCGGGTGCCGCCCCCCCCAGATGTGCCGCCTGAGGCAAATGTTTCACCCCGTCTCATGAGCGGGCCGTCCCTGGGCAGCGCTGTCTAATTAAAATTACAAGTAGCTACGTACTCATAGTGCACAACACGAGTTACATGTCACTTCATAAACTCTATCAAATATATGTGCGTTAAGTTGTTGTTGGGTTTTTTTGTTTTACTGATCGTGTTTTTTTAATTAACCAGGCCAACTGTGTATAGATTCTGGAACATGTTCATTGTCTGGTGGCTTGTACAGTATTTCCATATATATTCATTTTTTTTTTAGTTTATTGATTTGCTATTAAATTAGTTGGTAAATTACATCATTTTTATTCAAAACTTTCTTCTACATGTACTATGTCTTCTACATGTACACTTTGGAGCTAAAACATCCAGTGCTCACAATTCATAGTTTATCTTAGTGATCATAAATGGCCAGTAGTATGTTCTCTGACCCTTTCAGCTACTGCATAGTATAGAGGTGATGGGTTATGAACCTTCCTGTTTAATCTCTGACCCTGTGTTTGAACCTGTGCTAGGATCTTCCTATAAGCCCCACTGCTTTGGATCTACATGGTGTATACAGTTCTGTTTTTTCTGTTCCAAGTCTCTTTTAATGGTAACGCTGATCTGATGGCCATTTTCATGTCACTGGTCAGCAGCTTCTAATCCCCATTCTTTATATAGTTGCATCTGGACATTGTGCTGACCCTAATCTTGGCTTTGCATTCACAGTTCAGATAAAATGCAGTCTGCATTTTTCAATGACTTGCTAGGTCAAAGAACTAGTGCAGTTTCATGTTTTACATTTTGCCTATAAAACACTGGTTGTACTGATTGATTTTCTTAGTTATATAGGTCATGGGCTCTCTATCATATGTCACAGTTTTTCCCTTTTCTATATTATTCTGTATGCCTCATTTTTTCAATATTGCCACAAATGACACCGACCACTGGACTTTCACCTTGACAGAGCTGCCTCTAAAACACTCAACTGCTGCTTGGCTTTCTTATGGTATGTTTTTTTTTAGTAAACTGAGGTGGGAGATGAGCCTGAGACAGTGGAATTCATGCCCCTTGATACTCTCTAGGCATTTGCCTTAGGTCAGGGGTCTCAAACTCGCGGCCCGCGGGCCATTTGCGGCCCTCGATACAATATTTTGTGGCCCTCGCCAGCATAGTGGCCTTATAGTTCGCTTCAGTGCTCCCAAGTAATCCGCCGCATCCCCGCCGCTAAACGAAGACTGCAGAGCCCCCAAATCGCCCGGGGGGCAATCCGTCGGCGTTTCCTGTAAGGGGCAGAGCTTTAAGCTTCAGCTCTGCCCCTCCTGACGTCAATCGCGGCGCATCGCCGCCTCTGCCCGCCCCTCTCACTCTTTGACGTCAGGAGGGGCAGAGCTGAAGCTGAAATCTCTGCCCCTTCCAGGAAATGCCGGCGGATTGCCCCCCGGGCGATTTGGGGGCTCTGCAGCCCTCGTTTTGCGGCGGGGACACGGCGGATTACTTGTAATGGGAGCAGTGAAGCGAACTATAAGGTAAAATAGGCAAAATAGTTTGATTCAGCAAGGGACGGGGGGGGGGGGGGGGGGAAGGGGGGTTCATTGGGTTTCGGCCAGAGCTGCTGATTGACTTTTTTTGTGAAATCCCTTATGTGGCCCAGCCTCATCCTGACTTTGCCTCCTGCGGCCCCCAGGTAAATTGAGTTTGAGACCCCTGCCTTAGGTTGTCTTGTGGATGATCCTGCTCTAACGCCTCATGTACTTCCCAGTGTTGGCAGAAAGCCAGCGTGCACACCATGATTTCCATGCAGTGATTTTACACTCCAACCCAGTATGTGTCCAGTTAGCTAGAAACAAGAATAAAACTATACCGTAGTTAAAATGACCTTTTTGGTCAAGTAAATGAGCTTCACTATAATCATTTGGCGCTTTATAAATGAATAATAATAATAATAATAATCATTTCTAGAAACAAACTCCTCTTTAAATAAAAAGGGTTAATAGACCTACTTTCACTTTTCTCGGAAGGCATATTAGTCACTTTAGGATGCAAATCAGGTCAGATAACTATATGGGCAATAAAGAGCAAGGAAACACGTTTTTTTTTTATTGTATGTTATGCCAGACTTCTTTACATTGATTTTCATAATTCCATGCATTTACCTTCAGAAGTATGATCTAGATTTCCTTTTCATCCATCAGTCTACCCCCCCCCCCCCCACCAGTTTGATTTCCCCTCTCCTTGAAGCACCTCCATTCCTCTCTTATAATTAGTGTTCTGCAGGTAGTGCTCTCCTACCCTCCTGCACCTCCTATAGTTGGCGTGTCTGTATTGCATTGCCCTCAGAGTTGGTGCTTTTTGATATTACCTATATATATTTAATTTCATTTTACACTTTTCTTTTTCCTCAGAGATTACAGAATACATGAAAAATTTACTCATCAATTGCTCCTCAGCAGGGTTCATAACCTAATATCGCTACCGCATTCCAAGGTCAATTCTGGGGCTGATCCAATTAATCTACCAGCATATTTAAAACCCATACACAGGACCAAATAGATCCGTGTAGATAATGACCTTGCTTGAATTCAAACCCGAGACTTCTAGTGTTGCA
This sequence comes from Hyperolius riggenbachi, assembly GCF_040937935.1. Classification (NCBI taxonomy): domain Eukaryota; kingdom Metazoa; phylum Chordata; class Amphibia; order Anura; family Hyperoliidae; genus Hyperolius; species Hyperolius riggenbachi. The sequence continues at coordinate 68,677,081 of NC_090651.1, read as the reverse complement.
AAATAAGAGTTCTAATCATCTTATCACCCTGGCACCCTCTTAGTGAGTAGTTTAGGCCCTCTTCTCCACTTTCTCTGATTTGCTGTCATGCCTCATGCTACTCCCAAGTCCGACTTTAATACTATGTCTGCTTCCAGGAAAGCAGGAAGTAGACACACTGCAGATATATTGCAGGATTTGTATCAGCTGTGTTTTTCTTTAATGTCGCATTCACAGTGGGACGTTATGGTCGCAAGTTATAAAGTCTTATAACGCAGATTACCACACCGCAATGCTAATCCTATGTGCCGTTCACAGTGCGAAGTTAAAGTGGCGTAAAAAAAAATGTTGCGTTGTGGTAACTCACTGCTTGCAGTGCGTTACCTCTTAATGCAGACACGTTGCAACTTTAACGTCGCATTAAAACGCAACATCCCACTGTGAATACAGCCTAAAGGTTATTATGCTGATGCGTATCTTTTAGGAGAGAAGAAGTTTTTAGTTCAGGTTCCCTTTAAGGAATCCAAAGTTGTTGTTAGACTCTGGCATGTCCAGATGCCCTTTTTATCAAGTGCTGTGAATGTTACCTTTCCAGCTGAGAAGTTGGATTTCACAGCACGCAAAAAACCCTTTACATGTACTGATCTTACCTGTAATCACTTACAATTTGACGAACGATCGATTAGGAATGATTCTTCATATGAATGATCATAAATGATCGCTTGGGACCACTAGTCGACAAAAGTCTCCCAGATGAATTAAATTGATCCAAATTTCGGTTTGATCCCGTCAATCTGATCGGATTGGTTAGGAGATTTATGTCTTTGAACTGCCGTTCAGGAAGATGGCGCCTTATTTGGCAGCCATGGCCACAAGATTATGTCTTCTTCTTTTTTTCTTCCCTTTTCCCTACCAATTCACCTTGTCCGAACAATTCACCTTGTTCCCCCCCTCCCCCCCCCCCAGAGGTAGTGACAAGAAAAGGAGGTAAAATTCTTTTAGATAGTAGGTTGTATGACCGAGCAATAAACCGGTAAAGTCTAAAATAACTTTTCAGCACTTTGCAACTGAAAAAGTACCAACAAGTAGTTGGAAAAGTATTTAATTTTGATTATTTTCTTGCTTGCTGGTTGTTTAAAGGGCATTTTTATTGACAAGTTTGAAAATATCACTTAGGAGGAGAAAAAGTTACTTGCATGTGGGACAAAGTATCAAAAAGTATGTGAAAAAGTACTTTTAAAAATTGTAGTATTTTTCTTTTTTTTGTTGTTGCTTAAAAGTCATTTCATATACAAGCTGTGAAAATATCACCTAGGAGAAAACTCCTTTGAAAATTATACTTGCATATAGCCCTTGGCCCATATGCAATTCACCTTTTTCTCCTGAGTTTTTTCCTAGGTGATATTTTTAAACTTGTCAATAAAATGCATTTTAAGCCACCAGAATACAAGAAAATACTCAAAATAATTTTGAGAGTACTTTTTCACATACTTTTTGGTACTTTTTTAGTTGAAAAGCGTTGGAAAGTTATTTTAAATTGAAGATGAAAAATTATCTCCTAGGAGAAAACTCAGGTGAAAAAGTGAATTGCATATGGCCCAAGGTGTGAAAATACAGTGGGATGCGAAAGTTTTGGCAACCTTGTTAATCGTCATGATTTTCCTGTATAAATAGTTGATTGTTACGATAAAAAAATTTAAAAATATCATATAGGAGCTACACACAGAGATATTTGAGAAGTGAAATGAAGTTTATTAGATTTACAGAAAGTGCGCAATAATCATTTAAACAAAATTAGGCAGGTGCATAAATTTGGGCACCACAAAAAAGAAATGAAATCAATATTTACTAGATCCTCCTTTTGTAGAAACTACTGCCTCTAAACGCTTCCTGTATGTTCAGATGAGAGTCTGGATTCTGGTTGAAGGTATTTTGGACCATTCCTCTTTACAAAACATCTCTAGTTCATTCAGGTTTGATGGCTTCTGAGCATGGACAGCTCTCTTTAACTCACACCACAGATTTTCAATTGTATTCAGGTCTGTGGACTGAGATGGCCATTCCAGAACATTGTACTTGTTCCTCTGCATGAATGCCTTAGTGGATTTTGAGCAATTTTTAGGGTCATTGTCTTGTTGAAAGATCCAGCCCCGGCTCAGCTTCAGCTTTGTCACTGATTCCTGGACATTGGTCTCCAGAATCTGCTGATACTGAGTGGAATCCATGCGTCCCTGAACTTTGGCAAGATTCCCAGTCCCTGCACTGGCCACACAGCCCCACAGTATGATGGAACCACCACCATATTTTACTGTAGGTAGCAGGTGTTTTTCTTGGAACTTCATTTCACTTCTCAAATATCACTGTGTGTGTGTGTGAAGGATTGCGGAATGGCCGCCGCGTGCTCTGGCGGCATGGCGGCCGTTTCCGCGTCTGCTCCGGCGGTTTACACACGGCGACACGTGTCTGATGCTATACAGCCTTCCTGTGCACATAGGCTGCGGAATACACGCGCGCGCGCGCGGCGAGACAGCAGCTTTATGGGAAGCAGAGAGGGATCAGCTGATCCCGCCGGTCAGCTGATCCAAGGATGGTTAAGGATTGGCTGGAAGGGACTGGGCGGCGCTGACCAGCGCTGCACTATATAACCACTTGTCCCTCAGTCTCACATCGTCTGCCGTTGCAAATGCTTAACGTGTTAGCAGACAGACCTCAGTCAGATCCTACAGTGTGGTTGAACCAGGACGGACCTGGATATCCACACTGAGCTAGATTACCTTCTCATGTTATGTTATTCTATGTTATGCTTAGACCAGTTCCCGGGTGTTGTGACTACGGAACTCACACCCAAGACTAGGATACTGTGTCAGTTCTATGTTATGCATTAGACTAGTTCCAGCTTGTTGGGACTACGGATGTCACACCCAAGACTAGGATACTGTGTCAGTTTTATGTTATGCTTTAGACCAGTTCCAGGGTGTTGTGACTATGGACCTCACACCCAAGATTAGGATACTGTGTCAGTTCTATGTTATGCTTTAGACCAGTTCCAGGGTGTTGTGACTACGGACCTCACACCCAAGACTAGGATACTGTGTCAGTTCTATGTTATGCTTTAGACCGGTTCCAGGGTGTTGTGACTACGGACCTCACACCCAAGACTAGGATACTGTGTCAGTTCTATGTTATGCTTTAGACCAGTTCCAGGGTGTTGTGACTACGGACCTCACACCCAAGACTAGGATACTGTGTCAGTTCTATGCTATGCTTTAGACCAGTTCCAGGGTGTTGTGACTACGGACCTCACACCCAAGACTAGGATACTGTGTCAGTTCTATGTTATGCTTTAGACTAGTTCCGGGGTGTTGTAACTACGCACCACACACCCAAGACTAGCACTGTATATCTGTACTTCCTTGGTTCGCCACTAGGCTGTAGTGAAATAGGATCTCACAACCAGATAGGACAAATCTGTTCATATTAGCAGCAGGGCTTCCTGCAACCAGGCCTAGGTCCCTCTCCTAGGGAGCCTTTGGCCTAAGGGAATTCACACACATCTAGGGGTGAATTTCCTTCTCCTCACTGCCTCCAGTCTTCCTGGCAGTTCCCTCTCAAAGTGTTAGACATACCTGGATTATTAGTGATTTTGCAGATCATTCATAATCCGGTGTATATCTGCATTATTGGTGAGTCTGCAGCCCACCAATAATCAGATTCTCTCTGCGTGTTGACACCGATCGTTACAGTGTGTCTCCTATATGATATATTGACTAACATTTTTTATCATAACAACCAACTATTTATACAGGAAAACCTTGACAATTAACAAGGTTGCTTAAACTTTCGCATCCCACTGTATTACCTAGGAGAAAACGTAGGAGAAAAAATTAATTGAAGGCCACGACCCAAATGCAATTAACTTTTTCTCTTGATTTTTTTCCCCAAGTGATATGTTTATACCTTGGCCCATATGCAATTCACTTTTTCTCCTACATGATATTTTCACAACTTGTCATAAAATTGACTTTTAAGCCACCAGCAAGAAAAAGAGAATAGAGTCCTCAAAATAAATTTTATAGCACTTTTTCACCAACTTTTGAGTACTTTTTCAATTGTAAAATGCTGAAAATGTAGTTTAAAGAGAAGATGAAAATTATCTCCTAGGAGATAACTCAGGTGAAAAAAGTTAATTGCATATGGGCCTTTGTCAGTAAAAAGCCATATAAACCACCAGCAAGCAGAAAAATACATAAAATAGTACTATTTCACCTACTTTTTGGTATTTTTTCAGTTGCACAGTTCTGAAAAGTTATTTTAAAGAGAAGATGAAAAAGTATCTCCTAGGAGAAAACTAAGGAGAAAAAGTTAATTGCTTTTGGCCCACTGTATCTTTTGATTATATCTTCAAATAATCACTTCCTTTATTTAAGCATTTAAGATATATTGTTTGCAAGGTTTTCAATCCCTTTGATATGGTAGCAGCATCACATTCCTCACCTAAGAGTTGGAGGGACTCGGGGTGGGGTGGGGGGTAGATGTCATGTTAATGCTGCTGAACAAACAGTTACTGTCATTCTGCAGTCACATAACAAACATTGCAGGGAGAGGAGTGATTAATTTAATGGATGCAAGCTAAATTACACATGCCTTGTTTGGTAGATAGAGACAAATGGCTGTTCCGTACTGTATAGCCCTCAAAGCCCCGTACTTCCACTAACCTCCATGATGGCCAAGAACAGCAGCTCACAGCAACATTCCTGATTCAGGAAGCTACCCTTGACAAAACCTATACTGCAGCAAGACAGCAGGATGAGCCCCAGAGAGCCTGAAGTGACAGAAAAAAAGCCGTCTTATTAGAATGATAAGGGCCATCATAAAAACATTTTAGTAGCATTTATCAGTTCATGCTGTGACACAGTGACAGACTTTGTAAGAAATATGGCGGGATCAACTCAACACGCTTTAATCATTACTAATATTTGACAGGAAGATTTATTTTATTTTACGACTCTTGTGCCTATACTTGGAGCAATATTGTTTGCTGCACAAATTTAACAGCCGTGTTATCCAGATCATTTAGTGAACTGGAGAGTTTGGGAAACAGTGTGTAGCAAGCACAAAAAATGAGAGGAGAGAAAAGAGAAATAAAGATGGGATGAGAAGAGTTGTAGCAGAGAGAAGAGTGCAAAGAAATGATGGAGAGGGGAGAAGATAGGGGACAGAGGAGACAGAGGATAGAAAAGGGGTCAGAGGAGAGAAAGAAGAGAGGAGACCTAACGAAGAAAAGACAGGAGAGAAGACATAGAGGAGCAGAGAGGAGAGTAGAGGTGTTAGAGGAGAAGATACATCAAAGAGAGGAGACCTAGAGAAGAGGAGATAGAGGAGAAGGGTCAGAGGAGCAGAGAGGAGACGTAGAGAAGGGTCAGAGGAGCAGAGACGTAGAAGAGAGGAGACCAGACCTAGAGAAGAGGAGATAGGAGATAAGACATAGAGAAGAAGGGTCAGAGAAGCAGAGAAGTAGAAGAGAGGAGACGAGACCTAGAGAAGAGGAGATAGGAGATAAGACATAGAGGACAATAGTCAGAGGAGCAGAGATGTAGAAGAGAGGAGACGAGACCTAGAGAAGAGGAGACAGAAGAGAAGACATAGAGGAGCAGAGAAGACACATAGGCTCATATGCAATTCACTTTTTCACCTGAGTTCTCTCCTAGTAGATAATTTTTCATTTTCGATTTAAAATAACTTTCTAGCAATTTTTAACTACAAAAGTACCAAAAAGTAGGTGAACAAGTACTAACAAAACTATTTTGAGTAGCTTCCTGATTTCTGCTGGCTTAAAGGGCATTTTATTGACAAGTTTAAAAATATCACCTAGGAGAAAACTTGGATCGCATATAGCCCATAGAGGAGGGGAGAGTGGAGAAGCGAGAGGACAGAGGAGAGGAGACATAGAGGAGAGGAGAGAGGACAGGAGACTAAAAGGAGAGGAGAGAAGAGGGGTCAGAGGAGACGAAGAAGAGAGGAAAGAAGAGGAAGGGTGGAAAGAAGACACTGAGGTGCAGAGAGGAGACATAGGGATGCAGGAAATTTGGATGCCAAAGGCACTTTTTAATGCTTTCCATGAGAAAATGTATGCATGCTCAAACACCAAGTTTAACCCTAGCAAGTCTGGCTTTGCAAATCTGGCCTAATTGGCTATTCATGAGGCAATGCTCATGCAAATGTGCATTTGCTTTCGCATGCCAAACTATGCAGGGTAAAAAAAACCAATGCCGCAAAGCGGTCGCCCTGCGGGAATTAGTTCATGCTACATTAGCACTATCCAGGAGCGCCACGGGGAGGCTTCCCAATGCCCCCATACAACCGGGGGACGGCGGGGTCCCAGGCTCTCTCACTGCCTGGGAACCACAGCGGCACCCCGGAGGGGGAGGCTGGGTGGCGCAGGCGCCCCCCCCCAAGCGTGGCCAGCACCGGGGAGAGCCGTCCACAACCACCTCCCAATATTAAAAACAGGCACTTACCTTAACGTCCATTGCGTTCTGCTACATGCGCATTAACTTGGGGGCACCACATGAGAAAGGAGTGAAGCATGGGTCACCCTGAGCTTTAGATGCTTTCCATGAAAAAATGTATGCGTGCTCAAACACCAAGTTTAACCCTAGCAAGTCTGGCTTTGCAAATCTGGCCTAATTGGCTATTCATGAGGCAATGCTCATGCAAATGTGCATTTGCTTTCGCATGGCAAACTATGCAGGGTCAAAAAACCAATGCCGCAAATCGGTCGCCCTGCGGGAATTAGTTCATGCTACATTAGCACTATCCAGGAGCGCCACGGGGAGGCTTCCCAATGCCCCCATACAACCGGGGGACGGCGGGGTCCAAGGCTCTCTCACTGCCTGGGAACCACAGCGGCACCCCGGAGGGGGAGGCTGGGTGGTGCAGGCGACCCCCCCCCCCCAAGCGTGCCGAGCGCCGGGGAAAGTCGTCCGCACCCACTTCCCAATATTAAACAATATTAACAGGCACTTACCTTAATGTCCATTGCGTTTTGCTACATGCGTAAGCATAGTTTGGCATGCAAAAGCAAACGCATATTTGCATGAGCTATGCCTCATGATAAGCCAATCAGGTCAGATTTGCAAAGCCAGATTTGTTAGGGTTAAACTTGGTTTTTGAGCACGCATAAATTTTCTTGTTCCAAGCACTTGTTAATGCTATGCTAGTAATGATCCCTCTATAAGTACTTTGATTAGTTGCAACCATTAATAGACTTTTCTCTTCCACAGCTTATACCTCTCAGACATTGTAGCCATCCCTGGCAGGCTTTGGCAGGCAATATATATTGTTAAGTATAGAGCACTTGAGGGGGTCCAATGTAAAACTCACACTGGGGCCCAGAGCTCCTAAGCTACGCCACTGGGGAGAGCCTATAACATAAAAGGATAAAGAAAGATGAAAAGAAATAAAAGAGGGAGGAAAGAAAAGAGAGATAAAGAAGGGCAGCATGAAATGAGAAAGCTGCAGCCACTCATTAGCTTGGAGCAGTATTTGATCTGCAGCTTTCCAGTCTTGCTGTAATGTCCAGTAGTAGCTCTTACTTGGGCTATATTTATGATGCTGGGGGGCATGGTGTTGTAAATTGGGAGCACTATGTCTAGTATATAGTATTAACACCACTGTGAATACTATATATATTCACTTTTATGTGAAACATGTCACATGTTGAGGGTCATGTCTGTGTGTGACTTAACACTATGTATATAGTTAGGAGCACCCCATAGTTTGTACATATTTGCTCTCCAGTATAAACAACAAGTGTCAGCGCCAAGGCAGAAGGCGACCGCAGCCGAGAAGGACAATGTCCAAAAGTCCACACAAGCAATGAATATATAAAGTCAGCGCAGGTCTATAGTAATACAGCTTTCGTCATTTTCTGGTATACAGGATCTTCGAACAAAATCAGGGGCTCCTGATGACGCAAGATTGCGAAACCGGTCGGGAAGGCGACAGGCGGCACCATTTTATTTGAGGTCTTCTATTGACCATTTTATGCGCGCTACTTTTTCGGGGTTCCCAGTGCACAGGCCCCATATGTGAGTTTCTTTTATCCTTGTTTTTAAATTGTTTTACTTGTTATGTAATAAAGACGGTTTACACTTAGATGTGCCGTACATCTCTTTCATGTCACTATCCTACTGGACTCCTCTTTGGCGAGTCTCTGCAACCTCAGGATATCTAATATATTCCGGAGGAATCTGTGGTGTGCAACATCGCTGGTGAAACGACACCATTTGAAAGTTCTGCGGACCATCTATCAAACTCGTTTACAACCTTATAATGTGGGTTGTTGGAATCTGGTAAGCCTTGCTTCTTTACCTTTTTGTTCGAAGATCCTGTATACCAGAAAATGACGAAAGCTGTATTACTATAGACCTGCGCTGACTTTATATATTCATTGCTCTCCAGTATAGCTGGTTTATGAGACAGTACAATCTGTTGACAGCCACTGTGCACCAGTTTTTCTGGCTAACTGATCAAGTTGCAGTGACAGTCTTTACTTCCCTACTCAGCTTCTCCTTGATATAGCGATCTGTTGAAACGATGCGGGATAGCTACACTCATTCCGACTAGCTTACTGTCATTAAGACAGCTGTGGAGGAGGATGAGCAACGACCCCCCCTAATCTACAGGTCTCCACACTGTGCCAATAGGGCTTGTCCCCAACGGACAATAGTGTTGTAGTGTCCAGTAGTACATCAGGTCTTCTAGGAATCTTAAATACCTCTGAAGGAATCTACTCAATACTGTCCTCTAACCCCAATCACTGAAGGTTGTCAGCTTGCCCTTTGTCTATACGACCTCTCCTTTCAGCAGAATAATATGATTTGGAATGTTGAACCTGATTAACATATTCTCTTCGGATCCTTGCGATTATGTGAAACACAATGTTAATTTAATTGTGGAGGGCGATAACATGCAAGCATTGATTGCATATCCTGCCGGTGATGCCCCAAGTCAGGAATTTGAGAGGCTGCCTTCTTTCTCAGATATTAAATCATTTCAGCGCACTGAATAAACCCAGCAGAGAATCATTACAGATATTTATAATTATCACATTTTATCTCCCATTAGCCAGATGTCCCCCCTCCTCCAGGCACTATACACACTTGGAGTGTCACTGTAAGCCCAACGTGTGCAATATGCTTCCTTTCTCATAAGGAATACCTACTGGGGTGTGACCTGGGAGACTTATTCTAAGTGCAGCAATGCAGCAGGATCAGAACTTTTACAAAGAATCATTCCATCACTCTCATTAAAAACTACAAAAGCCTTTCCACAAAATGGTTTTGCATACATGTCTACAATACAAAGCACACAGTGCTTGAAAAAATAGGACTGGGAGTTCTTTGTTTATGCCAGTGTGGTGCTCAAGAAATGTGTATGCAATTCAAATTTCATCAATACATTTCCACCGGAGTCAAAGAAAACTCACAGTGTAAAATAATATCAATAAATCGATCTTGGAAGATCTCAAAAACAAGCCACTTCTGGGCAGTATACATGTCACAATTGGCAAACGAATTGTGTACATAAATGGGTACTCACAGAAGAGGGTCACCTGAAAGACTGGTAAGTAGGGATAAGAACTCTAATATTTTGCTATTTGTATGTGCACTTCTGAGTGGTCATGCTGCCAGCTAGAAATGGGGTCCGCATTCTGTCTCAGGGCCCACCACCTCCTCCTGCTGCCTTTCACTTGGTACTCCATTGATGCAACTTGTATTTATATTTCTGGGTGGCATTGCTGATGCACTCCAACCAGCTCATGTTGCCAGCTACCAATGCAGTCTCTCTAGCGATAGCTGACCAAAAGCAACACACTGATACTACTCTCGCTAACACACACTCTGTCTCAAGTCTTCCATCTTTGGGCATAATGTCACCGCGCTACTTCTGGATACCTTTATGGGTGGCATTCAATCCCGATGTGCATGATGACAGCTGGCAATCTGGTCTCCTGCTGTCTTGATGGCACAGACTCCTGCTAGAGAGCTTAACTGACATGAAGTACCACCCGTACCTCAATCTTAGATTCTTTTTCCATGGTCTAATGTTTCCGCTGCCTTCTGTATGCAGACTATCATGCAACATTCCTATTTGCCTGCTGTCATTTTAACTGCAATTTTCTAGAAAACCACAAGGTCTTTTGAAACTTTTTCTCCTTGTTGCCACTGATTGGCAAATTTGGTATTAAATTTGGTATTAAATTTAAAGTTGGAAAATTGACTTTAATGGAATTCACGAGATTCAGCAAAAATTTGTGGTACCATGTGAAGATCGAGGTAAGCTTTGTGAGACTGTCAGAGACCTTCTCAGTCATCCTGAAAAATAAGCAGCAGACTTACTGTCTGAAAAAAAAAGATTTCAGTAAAGTGTAAAATGTTGTTGACTTAATGACTACACATTTTTTCAGACAAACAACCTACTTGCTTGGGTCAAAGTCAGTGTTGCAGTGATAGCTGATAGGCTAACTAGAGCACTATTTATTTTGACCTGGGGAAACGGATTGTATGTCTAGAAACATGTTGTCATTGAGTCAATAAAATTTTAGATTTTCACTGTGGTCTTTGGTTTCCCCAGGAGAGGTATAGTAAGTCTATTATGTATTTTCCGGTGTTTAAGACAACTGGGTGTATAAGACGACCCCCAACTTTTCCAGTTAAAATATACATTTTGGGATATACTGGCCGTATAAGACTACCTCTCTTGACTGCTAGTCATTTGTATACTGTACTGTATGTACTGGTGCTATACTGTATAAACAGGTACAGATACAGGTGCTATACTGTATGTGGTACCCAGTATACAACAACCAGCCAATCACAGCAAGCAATGTACCTTATTGGCAATAGGCTGGTTGTTGTATACAAAGCCTGCTTGGATCGGTCAGCTATCCCTGTCTCCAACTCTATCAGAGCGGTAGGACAAACACGCCTCTTTCACCCGTCTGGCCCACCCTTGTGTACCATTACCTACTTCTCTGCCTCTTAGATCTCGCATATGTGCGCCTGCGCCGCTTCACTGCAGTCCTCAGGAGCGAGATCTGAGAGGCAGAGAAAGAGATATGTAATAGGATACAAAGGTGGGCAAGATGGGTGAAAGAGGCGTGTTTTTTTCCTTACAAAGCAACGCTTTCTTTTTACCATACCCCGGGCATCCCACCTTCGTAATGAGGTGCCCCCTCACCTCGTCATCGGGACTGTGTTAAGTCACTTCTTTCCACAAATCCTGGTGAGTGGATTTTCTTGTACCATACTTGTACAGCACCGGCCTTGCTACTTTCATACGCTTGCCGCATATGGCGGGGATGTGGTCGCGACCGTTTTTGAGCTCCCCCCACCATATGCGGCAACCGTAGATTCTCCAGTTCAGCTCGGAAGTTTCCGCACCCGCCCTATGAGACAACACCTGGCATATAAGACAACCCCCAACTTTTTAGGAGATTTTCCTGGGTTAAAAAGTAGTTTTATATGCCAGAAAATACAGTACTTATCCTTTTTTTCTAAACAGTGTTTTAATTATTTCATAGTATATTGGTGCCTCCTACTTACTTTATAGCATAGTTATATAACTGGATTTCACATCAAAATGTTGACCTTACATCCTGTAGAAGTGTATGATAAGACTAGTATACACTAATGGTTGTGTCTGCCAACCAAGTTCAGATTACAGATCAAATCATATTCTGAAGCCCTGTAATATCCTGCCAGCCAGTACAAAGCACAGATTAGATGTCTGTATAGAGTACAGGATCCCTCTGTAGTTTGCCTTTTTTTGTATACTTTTTTTTGTATTAGCTTTGTATTGTGCATAGATACATACACAAAAGAACGGAAAATGAATGTGTGGCCTGAAATAAACGGGAACGATACTTCTGCAACATTAGTATTAAATGGCACAGTGTACATGAATGTGAGTCACACTTTATTGGTCCAGTTAAAATTGACAGATTCTTTACAGGTGCATTTGATAGCTCTACTTTTGATTTAATACTATACACATGCAGCAAAAGGTCTCTGTATTATACAAGTTTAATCAGAAAAAACTTGTAACCAAGTTAGTCACATTTTAAGAAACACCTGCATTTTAATTGTAAGTATATATATATATATATATATATATATATATATATATATATATATATATATATATATATATGGTATCGGTTGAAAAGGGCGCCTGAGCTGCCTGTATGAAAAGGGCGCCGCCATAGACATCAATGTTATTTCTGGAAATATGAGCTACAAGGTGTAGAAAAGGGCGCCCGAGTTTGATATAGGCTACAAGCGGGCTCCCCTTTGTAGCCCATATTTTTTCGGCTACAAGGTCTTCGGCTACAGTAGGGCGCCCCTTTGTAGCCCATATTTTTTTCGGCTACAAGGTTTTCGGCTACAGTAGGGTGCCCCTTTGTAGTCCATATTATTGCCTCTTTTTTTTGTAGCCGAAGTTTTTATATGGGCTACACCAGGCGCGTTTTTTGTAGCCAAAGTTTTTATATGGGCTACAAGTTCTGGAAGCCGAATTATTTCATTCCCCCACTATCCATGGCGGCCTGGAGGGGGAATAGTAATTAACACATCCCGGAGTTTTTTTCCTAGCCGAAGTTCTTATATGGGCTACAATCGCTGGAAGCCGAATTATTTCATTCCCCCACTATCCATGGCGGCCTGGAGGGGGAATAGTAATTAACACATCCTGGAGTTTTTTTGTAGCCGAAGTTCTTAAATGGGCTACACCAGGTGCCTTTTTTTGTAGCCGAAGTTTTTATATGGGCTACACCAGGTGCCTTTTTTGTAGCCGAAGTTGGTATATATGGGCTCCACCAGGCGCCCTTTTTTACCGGCGCCCTTTTCATATAAGCCCAGATATATATATATATATATATATATATATATATATATATATATATATATACATACTGTATCAGTTTTCTTATGAAGTATAGACATGTATTTCTTTTGGGAAAACCTCATTAGTAGGTGGAGGGTCTGAGTCTCTGTAGACTTCAAAATCTCACTCTATAGCCCACGCTTGATCAAAGTCGGCTGTGACAGCCGATAACGACCGCCTTGGCTGATAATCCGGTTTGTGTACAGTGGCCCCCGAACACTGCCCGACAAGCAATCCGTCAGGCGGATCAACTTGTTCAAGCAACAGCCGATACTTTTCTTCTCACGGCTCGCCCTGCCCACCATGTGATGTCATGTCTGCCCCCTTTGTCGGCCCTTCACCTCCCTGCATAGCACAACAGTACACGTTTTCAGCTGTACAACTGACTCTACGTCTGTACAGCCATGGTCCAGCGATGTCGCCTGAGGAATTGGGTCCTGATTCCGGTTGGGCAACATCAGTCAAGCGTGTGTACGTGCCTTATCTTTTTAAAACTTCCTGCAGATGTGATGCTTTGATCTGCAGATAGAAGACTGCCAATCACCAATGGCCAGCCTTGTATCTGCAGAGCAGTTTAGGATAATTGTTCTATTTTCTTGCTTCTATGTATTCTCACACAGCCAATTTCCCCCCTTATCCCGAGTGCATCCAACATGTCTGTGAACACACACCAGACTGTTAGCAGTCCATAGACCTTTTGCCCTGATAAAGCCTGACCCCTTCCCTTGTCCTCCTCCTATAAGTAGCCGGTCGCATAGCAATAGAGCAGTGGTCCTCAAACGAAGGCCCGCGGGCCGAATGCTGCCCCCTGAAGCTTTTTCATCAGCCCCCCACTCTCAAAATGTTGCAGGGAGTTCTCCTCCAGGTATGGTTGAAGGGGTTAGAGGTAATGTAAAAGGTGTGTGTGTGTGGCGTGTGTCTTGCTAATTAGCAGTTCATATGATTATTGGGTAAAGAGGGACTTTTGAAAATATGTATTATGAACACTCAAGGCTTTGCGCGGGGGAGTGTGTTTCAGGCTGCTGGGAAAGTGGTTACCAGGTGGAGGGGATGACTTGTAACAAGTATAACCACATGCATTTTGGTCAGTGCTGTGCAGGAATGCTATGCTTTGGAGGGTTGTGCAGTATATGTTGCCATAGTGATCGTGTGCGTGTATGGGTGAGATTTTGCAGGCCATTGGGTGATATTAAGGCTCACATATGACTTGCTGTGTTAGAGTCACAATAGCAGCACATGCTGTGTTGAGGGTGTACTATCCGCACATGCTGTGTTGAGGGTGTACTATCCGCACATGCTGTGTTGAGGGGCGTACTACCTGCACATGCTGTGTTGAAGGGCGTACTACCTGCACATGCTGTGTTGAGGGGCGTACTACCTGCACATGCTGTGTTGAAGGGCGTACTACCTGCACATGCTGTGTTGAGGGGCGTACTACCTGCACATGCTGTGTTGAAGGGCGTACTACCTGCACATGCTGTGTTGAGGGGCGTACTACCTGCACATGCTGTGTTGAGGGGCGTACTACCTGCACATGCTGTGTTGAGGGGCGTACTACCTGCACATGCTGTGTTGAGGGGCGTACTACCTGCACATGCTGTGTTGAGGGGCGTACTACCTGCACATGCTGTGTTGGAGGGCATAATATCTGATTTGGCTAAATGGGAGACATAAGGGCTGCATGTGTTAATAGGTAATAGTTTACATTACCTAGGTTCAATGTAATGTTTTCTACATCATTTCATGTATACTCTGGCCCCCCATCATTCTCAAGCATGTTGACCCGGCCCTCGACCAAAAAAGTTTGGGGACCCCTGCAATAGAGGATGCAGAGGTTACAGCCACACTGGGGCATTTGGACCAGAGAGGCCCTCTAGGGACCCTCCCTCAACCACAGTATTAGCTCTTCAATGGTGCTATGCTGGTAATGATAACTTCTATATATGCTTTGAATAGTGGTTATCATTAACAAACTGTTCCCCTACTCTGCTTACACCTCTCATACTGTGTATGTCCTTGCCAGGTATTGTTGTGCCATATGAATTGTTAGGTATCGAATGCTTGGGGGGCCCATGTAAAACTTCCTAAGCTACGCCACTGTAAGTAGCCTATAAGAACTGGATGGAGAATGTTAACATGTGGAGTATTTTGGTAAATATTCATAGCGATTCTCTGGAACGAGAATCACTAACGCAATCACGGCAACATTTTGCTGTAATTTTCAGTGTGAAACAGACACTGTGTTATTTTCTGCCTCTTCTTTCTGCTATTTTCCTGCTCTCCACTAGGCTGCTATGCCGGGGCTGTGTCTGATCCTGTGTTGTAGCCACATTTGTCTATTAGATTATGCTGCTGATATTTAAGGCTCAATATCTCTGCACTCATACTACCCACATACTCCAATTTTGAGTGTACAGAGGGAACGCCCCCCATGAATTTCCTCTGTGCCAAATGACAGCCCCCAGCTCTGCTGGTTCCTGGGATAGGGTATATGAAGTTATCATGGGAACCAGCAAGGCTGCATTTTGGCACAGCAAAAAAAAAAAAAAAAAAAAAAAATTGGTGTGTGTAGGAGGTATGAGTGCAGAGAGAGAGAGAGAGAGGGGATTTTACATATCAGCAGTATAATCTACAGTAAAACTTTGGATTGAGAGTAACTTGGTTTAAGAGTGCTTACCAATACAAGCAACAATTTTTGTGAAATTTTGACTTGATATACAAGCAACGTCTTGATATACAAGCAAAAAAAGTATACATGCATCACATGATCACAACTGCAACGATGGTTCTTCTCCCTTTGGTGCTGCAGGATTGTACTTAATTGTACTCAATCTGAGTGTACAGACTGTGCAAAGTCACATTTCCATGAAATCCTCAAAAGTAGGCAAAAGCAACCGTCAATGGATAAGTTCCTTGTTAAAGCCACACACAAAAAAGGCTGGGGTGAGCCAACAGATAACAAGGATGCTGTTAGTGACATTTTTATTTTATACTATTTTACTATAATTGTTTTTGGGTTATGGAACGAATCAACAAGGTTTCCATTCATTCTTATGTCGCAATTTGTTTTGATACAAGAGTGCTTTGGATTACGAGCATGTTATTGGAACAAATTATTCTCGCAAACCAATGTTCCACTGGTATTTTTAAACTAAGGAAGAGCTTCATGTGATGTCCTTACCCACAAGGCTGTGTGTCCTAGGCTTGACTTTAATAAGTCTAGAATAAATGTCATTTAGTGGATAAGAGTTGTCCGATAAAGCTGTATTTTCATTGGATGCTTGAGTTCTCTCCCTCAGAAAGCCAGGTTTTTCCCAATGACTTGACATGGGCTTCACAATGACAGTGAGTTAATTTTCAACTTGCATTTCCTTTTTAAAGCTACGCATTCTAGGAAAAGTAGCAGATGTGTAACAACACTACAATACAGTTACTTGACTCAAATGGTAACTGAACCAACTAGAGGGACTGCGCTACTGGATTTGGTCATTACAAATAGACAAGATAATGTATCAATTGTGGTATAATATACTTCAAGGGAAGTACACTGATGGGAAATAGCAATTTTTGAAATAGAACAATAATATTTTTATAGCGCTTTTCTCCCTGGGGGGGACTCAAAGCACTGTGACGCTGCATTATGCAATCTCAAAGGCTCAGGAAAAGAGGTAAGTTTTTAGCCTTTTTTAAAGCTGTCCAGAGAAGGAGCCTCTCGTACTGATTGTGGAAGTGAGTTCCATAGAGTAGGGGCTGCATAGGAAAAGGCCTGAGCACCAAATGTTAAAGAGAGTCTGAAGCGAAAATAGATCTCGCTTCAGACCTCATAGCTAGCAGGGGCATGCGTGCCCCTGCTAAAACGCCGCTATAGCGCGGCTTAACGGGGGTCCCTGTCCCCCCAAACCCCCTCCGTGCAGCGGGGGAGCGCTTCCTGGTTGGGGCAGGGCTAACCGCCGCAGCCCTGCCCCATGCGCGTCTGTCAGACGCGTATCTCCGCCTCTCCCCCGCCCCTCTCAGTCTTCCTTCACTGAGAGGGGCGGGGGAGAGGCGGCGATGCGCGTCTGATAGACGCGACTGGAGGCAGGGCTGCAGCCGTTAGCCCTGCCTCCAGGAAGAAGAATACGAGCGACCATTTTCCGACCAACTTTTGCGGGGGGGTGGGTTGGGGGTGAAGGGACCCCCGTTAAGCCGCGGGATAGCGGCGTTTTAGCAGGGGCACACGTGCCCCTGCTATATATAAGACCTGAAGCGAGATTTAGTCTCGCTTCAGTGTCTCTTTAAGTGTGTCCTGGGAATAACCAGATTCATCTTGTTGGCAGAGTGGAGGGTGCGTTGAGGGGCATAAAGTTCCAATAGATCCGCTATGTATTTGGGTCCAATGTGGTTTAGAGCCTTGAATGTCAGCAGGCAGATCTTAAAATGGATTATCCATTTTACTGGCAACCAGTGAAGAGTTTGCAGTCCTGGGTGATGTGTGAGCTGTGGGGGGCATTGGCTAGGAGTCTGGCTGCAGCATTCTGTACTAGCTGTAAGGGGCGCAGAACCTTATCTGTAGATCCGATGAACAGGGCATTGCAGTAATCTAGGTGGGAGGATACAAATGCATGAACTAGAGCAGGGCAGGTAGGTCTTCAGCTGGGATAAGGTGTTTGATTTTCGCTATATTTCTTAGATGGAAGAAGGAAGACTTGACGACAGCTGATACCTGCTGTCTGAGTTTTAGATTTTCATCCAGGATCACCCCAAGGTTTTGCACAGAGTCTTTATACTGTACGGTATCTCCCCCAATTGCTATTTTGAGGTGGCGAGCGTATTGAACTTTATCTATCATGCATGGACCACCTACCACCAACACCTCTGTTTTGTAAGAGTTCAGCCTCAACCAGCTGGTGTTCATCCAATTTTGTAAATCCACTAGATACGCATTTATGGATGCTGATGGGTCTTGGGTGCCAGCAGGGCCGGCCCACTCATGAGGCGGGGTGAAACATTTGCCTCAGGCGGCATTTCTGGGGGGCGGCACCCGCCTGTCTATGGGTGCGGGGGGCCGCCCGCCGAGCTGGAGGGGTAGCGGGCAGAAAGGGGCTATTGGGCCTAGCGGTGGGGAGGGGGATCAGACCCCCCGCTCCCTCGCCTGGGTCCCCCAATCTGCGCTTCCCTCCAGCTTTAAAAAGTGAAGTACCAGCTCCATGATTAAGAGGCAATGGGCGGGTATCACTCACCTTTTCCGCATTCCAGCGTGCGCTCCACTGACGTCACTTCCTGTATTGTAAGTGGACGGCGTTGCAGGAAGTGACGTCAGTGAAGCGCACAATGGAACGCGGAAAAGGTGAATGATCCCCGCCCGTTGCTTCTTAATCATAGAGCTGGTACTTCACTTTTCAAAAGCTGGAGGGGAGCGCAGATCGGGGGACCAGGCGAGGGAGGGGGGGTCCGACCCCCACCACCGCTAGGCCCAATACCCCCTTCCTGCCCGCTACCCCTCCGCTACCCCTCCAGCTCTGCGGACCCCCCACCCACGGACGGGTGGGGAGGGGGGGGGGGCTTCAATTTTTTCTAATTTTGCCTCCGGCGGCAAAAAGTCTAGGGCCGGCCCTAGGTGCCAGGCTTGAAGGACAGATACAGTTGTGCGTCATCTGCATAACAATGGTATCCTAGGCCATAGTTCTGGATTATTTTGCCCAGTGGGAGCATGTAGACTGCAAAGAGTAATGGTGATAGCACAGAACCCTGTGGAACTCCATAGGCAAGTGGCACTGGATTAGAGTAGTGTGTGCCCAGACATACTTGCGGTGTCCTGCCAGATAGGAAGGTCTGAAACCAGCTAAGAACAGTACCCCTTAGGCCACAGTAATTCTTCAGTCTCTGGATTAGTATTTCATGATCCACTGCTTCAAATGCTGCAGACAAGTCAAGAAGAATCAGAATTGAGCAATCACCCTTGTCCCTTGCAGTAAGTAGATCATTTATTACTCGGACTAATGCCGTTTCAGTGCTGTGCCTTTTCCTGAATCCTGACTGAAAAGTATCAAAAATGTTGTTATCTGTAAGCCTGGCTTCTAACTGGTTGGCAATTGCTTCCTCGATAACTTTTGATAGGAATGGTAAGTTCGCCACAGGTCTGTAGTTGGCCACAGAATCAGGATCTAGT
Organism: Hyperolius riggenbachi; assembly: GCF_040937935.1. Lineage (NCBI taxonomy): Eukaryota > Metazoa > Chordata > Amphibia > Anura > Hyperoliidae > Hyperolius > Hyperolius riggenbachi. The sequence continues at coordinate 68,658,006 of NC_090651.1, read as the reverse complement.
GATGGTTTCTTCAAGAGGGGTTTTATGATTGCTTTCTTTAGTTCTTCTGGGAAAAGTCCACTTTGCAAGGAGCACTGAGTTATTTTGTGAAGTGCTGGCCTGATCAGCTCTGGGCACTGCATTAAGGATCCAGTTGGGCCAGGATCCAGGTCGCAGGTAGTGGGGCGGAGACTTTGAATGAGAATTCCAAAATCTTCACTCAGAGTGTCAAAGACTTGCCATGGTGGTACGTACGTAGTAGGCATATGTAAAGTCCAGTGGTCAATTGATGTTGTTGGTATAATGCTTGCACGGATGACAGACACCTTGTTTGTGAAGAAGGCAGAGAATTCTTCACACCTTTCCCTGGAGAATGTGATTGGGGCTTTTAGGCAGGAAGGATTGCAGAGTGATTCCACTGTGTGGAAGAGTTGAGCAGCTCTGTTGTTGGCTGTAGATATTTTGTGCGAGATGAAGTTTGATTTTTTCTTGGTTATTGCTTGTTGGTATATTCTGGTATATTCTGAATGAATATTATAGTAAATATATCTTAAATGGAAATAAAAACTTCTAGGAATAAAAAGGCCTCTATGGGTGAGTAGAAAGGTTAGAGATAGAAAGAAGTTGAAAAGGAATGCTAATAAGGGCTTAAAACAGGAGGGGACCGAGACTGCATTAAGCAATTATAAAGAGCGCAATAAAAGTTGTAAAAAAAGAAATTTGGCTGGCAAAGACTAAAGTTGCAAATTAAATTGCTAGGGAAATCAAATCAAACCCAAAGATGTTTCACAAGTATGTGAACTCTAAGAAAGAAAGGTGATCTGTATAGAACTCCTAAACACAATGGTGGACAGTCAAAGTAGGGCAGAGCTATTGAGAGCTTGCTTTGCTTCTTTATTCACAAGGGAAACATTTTTGTTGCATATTACAGATGCGGAAAAGTCCTAGTCTTCTGATTTAAATATTACATGCTTAAAACAGGAAGGAGTGAAGGCAAGGTGAAATAAAATCCGAACCAGTACGGCACCAAGCCTGGATGGCATACATCCTCGGGTGCTAAGGGAATTGAGTTCAGTTATGGATAAACTCTTTCATCTTATCTTTTGTGACTTTCTTTCAAGGGGGATAGTTTCACTAAACTAGGGTACAGTGCATAGTTTCATATTATGAAAGAAAGGCAAAAAATCAGATTTGTAAAATTATAAACCTGTAAGCTTAACATCAGTTGTGCACAAACAAATTGAGGGTTTCCTAAAGGGGCCCATACACTTATACTATTTCCCGCCGATATACAGCAGATTCGATCACTGTGACCGAATCTGCTGTGAAATCGTTGCGCAAACGCTGACCGAAAAATTGATTTCCGTCCGAAATCGATCGTTCCCATCGATCTGCCCGCGCGGAAGATTTCGCTAGATTGCCGGCGGGTCGGGAGTGCGTCGATAGCAGCGTTCGAATGTCCGACGACCAACGCTAGCAGCAATACATTACCTGATCCGGCCGGCGCGTATCCCCGCTGTTCCTTCCCGCTGGGCACCGGCAGGCTTCACTTCTTCCTGTCCCGTAAGGAAGTTTAAACAGTAGAATGCCCTCTACTGTTTAAACTTCCCCAGACAGGAAGTAAAGTGTAGCTGGAGCCCAGAGTGGAGAAGAAGACAGCGGAGACCGGGGGTCTCGCGCTGGCCGGATCAGGTAATGTATGCAGGGGGTGCGGCGGCAGCGGCAGCTCCACAGATTGTGAATCGGTTTCATAGTGAAATTGATTCAAAATCTGTTGGCAGTGTAGGCAGCCAATAGATCCCTCTTTGATCAGATTCGATCACAGAGGGATCTATCTGCTGGTGGATCTGGTGGCAATCGACCAGTGTATGGCAGCCTAAAGAGATACTATACAATAGTTCGTATTATAGAATAATCTCATTTATCTGCATAAACATGGGTTTACTAAGGACAGGCTCAGCTTTTATGGGGGGAGGGGGTGAATGCTAATATGGATATTGGGAATTCTGTAGACGTGCTATACTTGGACTTTGAAAAGGCCTTTGATACTGTTTCCCACAACAGTCTGGTGCAAAAGTTTAAGATGCAAGTATTGCAGAAGAATCTGTGTGCATGGATACGTTACTGGCTAATGGACAGAAAGCAAAGAGTCGTGGTCAGTGGAGCAAAGAGTTGTGGTCAATGGATCATATTAAAAATGGGTGACTGTTAACATTGGGGTCCCAAAGGGGTCAGCACTGGGTCCAGTACTGTTCAATTTACTTATTAATGAAAGTAATAGAAAGTAATGTTGCTATTTTTGCAGATGATACCATGTCATACAGAATTATCAACACACAGAAAGATAGTGACATACTGCAGAAGTATTTGGATAAGATAGCTATAAGGGCACAAAAATGACAGATGAAATTCAATGTTGAAAAATGTTAAGCATCTTTGTCATGCCAACCGTCTAAGAGCATACAAAATAAACGGGATACTGATGGGAACATCAAACTTTGAGAGGGACTTAGAAGTACATGTTGGCAACAAGTTAAATTATCGTATTCAATGCCAACTAGCTTCAGCTAAAGCAAATAAAATTTGGTATGCAATAAAAGGGAAATTAAAACTCAGGGTGCTACCATAGTATAATAATACTCCTGTTTAGTACTCTTGTTAAGCAATATCTGGAATATTGAATTCAGTTCTGGGCACCACATTACAGGAGGGAAATATCAGTTTTTGAGCAGGTGCAGAGATGAGCAACATAATTGATTAGAGGGATGGAAGGTCTCACTTACCAGGAAAGGTTAGGTAAACTGAGCTTATTTAATATGGAGAAAAGACGCCTTAGAGGATATCAAATTAACATAAATACACCAGATAAGAGCTTGGTAGATTAGCTTTTTGTCCCTAGGTTTGTGCATAGGACTAAGGTACATAATCTGCCAATGGAGGTAGGGAAAAAAAGTTTTGCCATTTATTTAGGAAATGATCCTTATAGTAAGAGTAAAATTTTAAATGTATTATCGCAGGAAGTAGTTAAGGAAACATTCTATATCATTTAAAGGGGTCTTGGATGCCTTCCTTGCATTGAAGGACATCCATGGCTCCTAGGTAATTCCTGGTGATGTTGTTCCATCTGAAGTCAGGAATTGTTTTCCCTTTTTATTTTCTGGTTAAACTTGATGGACGTTTGTCTTTTTTCAACCCAACTAATTATGAAACACGTTTTGTTGTCATCAGTGACTTACAAAGCAAAACAGGAATTTATAGTCTTAGTCTATTTGGATCCCACAATCAATTGAACATTTGGTGATTTGATGCCGATCCAATGATTATGTTGCTTGTGAAAGAATGGAAAATGTGGGTAGCCGCTCTTAAAGGAATACTGTAGGGGGGTCGGGGGAAAAATGAGTTGAACTTACCTGGGGCTTCTAATGGTCCCCCGCAGACATCATGTGCCCACGCAGCCACTCGCCGATGCTCCGGCTCCGCCTCCGGTTCACTTCTGGAATTCCAGACTTTAAAGTCTGAAAACCATTGCGCCTGCGTTGCCGTGTCCTCACTCCCGCTGATGTCACCAAGAGCGTACTGCACAGGCACAGACCATACTGGGCTCGTGCTATACACTCCTGGTGACGTCAGTGGGAGCGAGGACACGGCAACGCAGGCGCAGTGGTTATCAGACTTTAAAGTCTGAAATTCCAGAAGTGAATCGGAGGCGGGGCCGGAGCATCGGCGAGTGGCTGTGCGGGCACAGGATGTCTGCGGGGGACCATCAGAAGCCCCGGGTAAGTTCAACTCATTTCCCCTGACCCCCCTACAGTATTCCTTTAAGCTGCATACTCACCTGATGACTCAGGAAGATGGATCCCAGCGACGTCTCCCCGACAACGAGCGTTCCCCAATCCATCCTCTTGTGGGTGTGTACTTGCAATGTGATGGCATACAACAGGCGCAAAGGGGAAGTCAAGTAATCAAGGTACTTTACGTGAAGTTTTTGGGGATCATAAAGATCAGATCTGCTGTGACGGTCATTATCTGCTGTCCCTAAGTGTCATTCGCTTCACGATTGCTCATCGCTCAAAAAATCGCCAGTCATTGGAAAAATGGACGGAAAATCGCATAGTAGGTACGGGCCTTTAGACTGTAAGCTCCTCAGATCTGTAACGGCAGTTTCTGTACAGAGTGATAAAGACAGCAGAATGCACAAAGAATTGGCCTTTTTACTTTCTGCTCATCTATACTCATCAAAAGTGCTTAAACTGAAGCTCTAACAGTGTCATGTTTCTGGAGCCGAGGGAGAGGATTGAGGTGGTTTACAAACACAGCGAAACAATATCGATTCACAAACTATGGCTGCTTTCGTCAGGGTAAATAAGCTCTATTTCATGGAGTGCACAAATAGAGCTGTATAGTAAAAAATGCAGAAAGTGGCCATTAGAAGTGCTTGAAATATGTTTTCTAGTTTGCAGAACCACTTCAGTTTCTACTCTACTGCTGAATAAGTTTTCATTGACGAATGCAGTAAATATTAATACATTACAGCTTTAACCTGCTGGTGGCGTCACCATGGTGAGGCTTGGCAGGTTTACAGGCAGAGAAAATTCAAATAAATCCAAGGCAAATTTGTAACTAAATCTTAACATGAATTTCTAATTCTCACAAGCAATAACGGACCATAACCATTAGAATTAACTAGGGATGATCACAGATATGCAAATTGTTCTGAGTTGATGCAGATTTATGCAAATTTGTATGCAAATGTATGCAGCTTGAAAATATTTGCATACAAATTTGCATAATTTCAGAACACTTTGCATCTCATTAATCATCCCTAGCATTAATTAGTAAGACAGTATCCACAGCTGAAGCCCAGGTAATAAGGCATGTTCTCTTAAGGTATAAACCCTTTATTGTTCCAGCACACTTGTTATGCCATCTGACTGCCACAGCCGATTTTCAGTGCTGCTAGGGTCCCTTTTGTGAAGTTGTAGGCAGACAAAAACATGTATACCCCAATGGTGCTTAACACTACATATAAAGTTACCATGAAATTAACTACTCCTCCTTTTACCATTAACTCCGCCCCCACTGGGTGGGGTGGGTGGGGTAACCATAAAAAAAGTATAGGTAACATTTTAAACATTGGCCAAATGACCAGTTATTCTATTTGCCATACCTGTTTCTGCAGGGATGTACCTAACAAGCACAGTCCGTTCGTGGTGTCTCCCACCAGAAGTGGGCGTGGCAAGTGCTTATGAATCCCAACGAGGTTGGACCATTAGGTTTCCTCCCCCAACTTGGGTTAACCAATGAGGTCCCTACCTCAAGCTGTATGGGTTGAGAAAATAGGCTAGAGTTATTGCGTTGGCTGTTAAGCTAATCCAGGCAGATCTCTGGCTGGTGCAGGCATTATCATAGATGGATTATGTTGCTATTGGGATCCTGTACCAGCATCCACTGCATACAGGTGTGTGACTCTTGATTGTTTGTAGAAACGCATACTCTCAAAAGCAATGTAAAGTTTCCATACGCAGGGAGTGTATGGAAGTTTTACTGTAACTTGCAATGACAAGGTAGCCCAGCACGCTTTACCTTAGGAACGCTCATAATACTTAGGTAATGTGGGTTGTGCTTATTGTGCAACGTGCGATACCTTGTCACTGTGCGATACCTGCACTAACTGTGTGCCCAAGTATCTCTATAGTGTGTTATAGTGAGGTTCTATCTTAAAGAAATCTGAACTGAAAATTTAAAGTCACAGTAAGCATACACATGTCACACTTACCTCCCGCGTAGTTTACTCATTAATCTTTCTCCTCTTCTGCGTCCTGTTTGACCACTGTGATCAATGGAATATCTGTCCTCCATTTTGGAAATGGCTGTTACCCTTTAACAGCTTCCTGGTCATTACACTGTTAAACTGTAATAACGCCCACTTCAGCTATAGGGAAACATGGACATTACCTTGCTCATCAGTTGTCCTTTCAATTATAACTTGCAGTAACTGATGTAACAGCGAGGAGAACGCCAGCGCATACCACTAAGGCTGCATCTGAAATGACCACCAGCTCAGTGTGCAGCACCTAAATAGATTTTCTGCACACTTTGCTTTCAATTCAGATGCAAATCATATGCAAATCTGCTACTACTTATCATGCAAACAGGAAACTCAGGAGGAGGGTCTGGGAGCAGCTAACCTGACAGTTACATAGTTACAAAGTTAAGGAAAGGTGGGGGGAAAGGCTGCGCATCCCTAAACACATGTTGCAATTGAATGGTTAATCGCACAGGCATACACCGCCTCTGCCAGACTGAAAAATGCATGCCCTGCATCCAAGACAAGTGCTTACATTTATTAAACTAGGAGGAACTTGAGCTTCCAATATGGTTTGCATGCAAAGTATATTATACTAGACACTTGCGCCACGGTGAGGCAAACCTCCGGGCAAGTGACCTAACCTAAATGTAAAACCTTGGGAGCAGCTAAGCAAAAACATGTGTAACTTACATTTGGTTGAACAGCGAGGAGGACTCCGCCAGCCTAACCACTAAGGCTGCATCTGAAATGACCACCAGCTCAGTGTGCAGCACCTAAATAGATTTTCTGCACACTTCGCATTCAATTCAGATGCAAATCTGCTACTACTTATCATGCAAACTCATCCATCAGTAAAAGGTAGAAAGAAGTATCCTGGCACCAACAGCAGCAGTAATGCTAGTACACCTTTAATACATCCCCAAACCGCTTGACATACAGGTAAAGCCTAACAGCCGTTTCACAGGAAAAACCTGCTTCTTCAGAGGCAACCAATAGCAAAGTGTCACAGAAACGAACATTCTTAAATACAATACAATAAGGTTAACCGGCTTACCACACCTCTTTCAACCGCCCCACCACCGAGCGTGCATTCGTATCAGCGCACCGCCCCGAGCCACTAGCTCCATGCATAGTCCAGTGAGTCACTTCCGGGTGGATCGTTCAGGCGTTCGCCTGATTGGTTGTTGGGGTGTCACATGACTACCCCATCACTTCCGCCCGTTCGCAGTAGCTAATGGTATCGGTGAAGGGAGGAGTCGGCGTCTAGTAACCTAGTCGACCGGAGAGGCAGCGTGGCGAGCCTGGAATTACAAAACAAAACAGAGAACAGCCTTATTAAAAGCAATATACACAAAGCAGCATTAAAACCAACATTTGCAGATATAAATATGCAGAGTAATCATATAGAGGAGCCTAATCAGCCTAATATATAGAAATAGGATAGAAAGTGAAGGGGGAATCAGAATGGAGCAGCAACGTTCAGCCTACACCCTTCAAATTCCTGGAACTTTGCTGAACTACACTAGAGTTCAACATGACCATTATAGGGAAATATTTCCCCGAGCAGTGCGACCTCAAACACGTAAGGTCGTCATCCTTCCATGAAATTCGGGTGACAGTGAAGCGTAACCTTATGTTTCACTTAAGGCTAAAAAAAGAGAGACGGGAAAAAGGAAATGCAATATACTAATGGTATCCCAGACCCTTCCCTGGATGACGACCTTACATGTTTGAGGTCGCACTGCTCGGGGAAATATTTCCCTATAATGGTCATGTTGAACTCTGGACTATGCATGGAGCTAGTGGCTCGGGGCGGTGCGCTGATACGAACGCACGCTCGGCGGTGGGGCGGTTGAAAGAGGTGTGGTAAGCCGGTTAACCTTATTGTATTGTATTTAAGAATGTTCGTTTCTGTGACACTTTGCTATTGGTTGCCTCTGAAGAAGCAGGTTTTTCCTGTGAAACGGCTGTTAGGCTTTACCTGTATGTCAAGCGGTTTGGGGATGTATTAAAGGTGTACTAGCATTACTGCTGCTGTTGGTGCTCGGATACTTCTTTCTACCTTTTACTGATGGATGTTGGTTTACTGATCTGGAGGCACGACTAGAGCCACCTGCTACCCCCTACCTGTCTGCGGTCTATGATCGTCTTGTGCCAATCAACCTCTACCTCTAGTTGATCATGCAAACTCAGGAGGAGGATGTAAACCTGACAGCAACTGATATATTTCAGTTCTGACAAAATCTTGTCAAAAATGGAAGAAATCGTTGTCAGAAGAAAATGGTAAACTTCTGAGAGGAACAGACAGTGAGATAAGTATGTAATATACATTTGCAGGTACATCATATGTTTATTTTAAATAATTTTACTTGGTTCAGGTTCACTTTAAGTTGGATACATTTTTCATTATTTCCATTCCTGTACTAGGTCATCTGACAGATTATTTTACCCCACGATTAAGCACATCAGTGTGCATGGGCATGCTGCCCAGGGACCCAGCGTTGCAAGGCGAGAGTGCTATCCACCATACCACCATGTTGGTGGAGTAGTTGATAGCACTCTCGCTTTGCAGCACTGGGTCTCCAATTTGAATTCCAGCCAGAGCACTACCTGCAAGAATATGTTGTATGTTCTCCCTATGTTTACGTGGGTTTCCTCCAGGCATTCCGTGTTTTTCACAGTAAGAAGAAAAACTTGCTCAACTGCGTAAAAACTTTTTTCACCTGGGAGTCGACCAGTCCACACCCGGACCCCAGGGGGTGTCAATGACCAGACTGAATTTGAAGAAAAATGGCTGGGTCTCTACCTGGATTTTATGCAAAAATGCTTAAAGTTTATTATACCATAGCAAAAATACACACAACGTTTCGGCCTGCGGCCTGTATCAAGTGTTAAAACAGACTGAGCAAATGCTCACATTTAAGCCATACAATGTATCACAAAACACACCCCAAAGGGGTGTGCACAAACTTAATAAGAGAGATTTAAAGGGCAAGACACAAAATCCAAAAAGCATTTTAGGCTGAATTCCTCATTTATTCCATTTGGAACATACGTATCCAACTTATTAATCCACCTACTTTCCCTTTGAAGGAGGATGGTTTCATTGTCCATTCCCTCACCTGCAGTGACCTTCTCAAGTACACACCAGCGTAAGTCACCCACCACATGGTTCAATTCGTAAAAATGTCTACCTAAAGGGGAATCAAAATGTTTTTCAGGATCATTCACATATTTCTTGTACAAGCTAAAATTGCTGCAATGCTCATTAAGTCTCATTCTGATAGGCCTAGAGGTTTGTTCCACGTAGCCCATCCCACAGGGGCACTTCAAAAAATAAACCACATTGGAAGTAAGACAAGAAAAATTACCGTTCAAATTAATCTTAGTGCCCCTCCTGGGATGGGCCACGCTGTAGACCCGGCCATTTTTCTTCAAACTCTGTGTTCCTCCTACATCCCAGAAAACATACGGATATATGTTCACTGGCTTCCCCCTACATTTGCCCTAGATTACAATTAATATATTGATTCACTATAACAAATAGTGTGCCTTATCAGAGTTAACATGCCTTATCAGAGTTAGTGTGCCTTTTTAGAGTAGCATAGCGAGCACATTATTCCCTGCACTTTGATTCGCCCAGCAGGCTGCCTGTCAAGTTTTCTGTCAAGTGACAGGCAGCCTAATGGGCCAATTAACCACTTAACGACCGCACCCAGCCGATGGGCGGCGGCAAAGACCAGGCCCAAACGACCGCAATACGCCCATCGGCGGGGGCGGCTGCGGGAGTGGCTGTGCGGCGATCGCGTCATTCGTGACGCGATCAGCCGCCGGGGACTGGCTCCGCCCACCGTTCGTTGTAACCCGCCGGCCGTTCGGAAGCGCCGGCGGGTTACTAGCACCCGGATCGCCGCATGTAACAAGTATAATAGGCTTTGTAATGTATACAAAGCCTATTATACTGGCTGCCTCCTGCCCTGGTGGTCCCAGTGTCCGAGGGACCACCAGGGCAGGCTGCAGCCACCCTAGTCTGCACCCAAGCACACTGATTTCCCCCTCCCCTGCCCCCTGATCGCCCACAGCACCCCTCAGACCCCCCCCTGCCCACCCCCCAGACCACTGTTTGCACCCAGTCACCCCCCTAATCACCCATCAATCACTCCCTGTCACTATCTGTCAACGCTATTTTATTTTTAAGTCCCTAATCTGCCCCCTACTCCCTCCTGATCACCCCCCCACCCCTCAGATTCTCCCCAGACCCCCCCCCCCCCAGACCCCCCCCCCCCGTGTACTGTATGCATCTATCCCCCCTGATCACCTGTCAATCACCTGTCAATCACCTGTCAATCACCCGTCAATCACCCGTCAATCACCCCCTGTCACTGCCACCCATCAATCAGCCCCTAACCTGCCCCTTGCGGGCAATCTGATCACCCACCCACACCAATAGATCGCCCGCAGATCCGACATCAGATCACCTCCCAAATCCATTGTTTACATCTCTTATCTCCTCTAAACACCCACTAATTACCCATCAATCACCCCCTATCACCACCTGTCACTGTTACCCATCAGATTAGACCCTAATCTGCCCCTTGCGGGCACCCAATCACCCGCCCACATGCTCAGATTGCCCTCAGACCCCCCCCTTATCAATTCGCCAGTGCAATATTTACATCTGTTATTCCCTGTAATAACCCACTGATCACCTGTCAATCACCCATCAATCACCCCCTGTCACTGCCACCCATCAATCACCCCCTGTCACTGCCACCCATCAAACAGCCCCTAACCTGCCCCTTGCGGGCAATCTGATCACCCACCCACACCAATAGATCGCCCGCAGATCCGACATCAGATCACCTCCCAAATCCATTGTTTACATCTCTTATCTCCTCTAAACACCCACTAATTACCCATCAATCACCCCCTATCACCACCTGTCACTGTTACCCATCAGATTAGACCCTAATCTGCCCCTTGCGGGCACCCAATCACCCGCCCACACGCTCAGATTGCCCTCAGACCCCCCCTTATCAATTCGCCCGTGCAATATTTACATCTGTTATTCCCTGTAATAACCCACTGATCACCTGTCAATCACCCATCAATCACCCCCTGTCACTGCCACCCATCAATCACCCCCTGTCACTGCCACCCATCAAACAGCCCCTAACCTGCCCCTTGCGGGCAATCTGATCACCCACCCACACCAATAGATCGCCCGCAGATCTTCTCTCCTCTAAACACCCACTAATTACCCATCAATCACCCCCTATCACCACCTGTCACTGTTACCCATCAGATTAGACCCTAATCTGCCCCTTGCGGGCACCCAATCACCCGCCCACACCTCAGAACGCCCTCAGACCCCAGCCCTGATCACCTCGCCAGTGCATTGCTTGCATCTATTTCCCCCCTCTAATCACACCTTGAGACACCCATCAATCACCTCCTGTCACCCCCTAGCACACCTACCCATCAGATCAGGCCCTAATTTGCCCCGTGTGGGCTCCTGATCACTCGGCCAAACCCTCAGATCCCCCTCAGACCCCCTTCCGATCACGTCCCCAGTGCATTGATTGCATCTATTTTCCCCTCTAACCGCCCCCTGAGACACCCATCAATCACCTCCTGTCACCCCCCTAGCACTCCTATCCATCAGATCAGGCCCAATACATCCTGTCATCTAAGAGGCCACCCTGCTTATGACCGCTTCCACAAAATTTGCCCCCTCATAGACCACCTGTCATCAAAATTTGCAGATGCTTATACCCCTGAACAGTCATTTTGAGAAATTTGGTTTCCAGACTACTCACAGTTTTGGGCCCGTAAAATGCCAGGGCAGTATAGGAACCCCACAAGTGACCCCATTTTAGAAAGAAGACACCCCAAGGTATTCTGTTAGGTGTATGATGAGTTCATAGAATATTTTATTTTTTGTCAAAAGTTAGAGGAAATTGGATTTTTATTGTTTTTTTCACAAAGTGTCATTTTTCACTAACTTGTGACAAAAAATAAAATCTTCTATGAACTCACCATACCCCTAACGGAATACCTTGGGGTGTCTTCTTTCTAAAATGGGGTCACTTGTGGGGTTCCTATACTGCCCTGGCATTTTAGGGGCCCTAAACCGTGAGGAGTAGTCTAGAATCCAAATGCCTCAAAATGACCTGTGAATAGGACGTTAGGCCCCTTAACGCACCTAGGTTGCAAAAAAGTGTCACACATGTGGTATCGCCGTACTCAGAAGAAGTAGTATAATGTGTTTTGCGGTGTATTTTTATACATACCCATGCTGGGTGGGAGAAATCTCTCTGTAAATGGACAATTGTGTGTAAAAAAAATCAAATAATTGTCATTTACAGAGATATTTCTCCCACCCAGCATCTGTATGTGTAAAAATACACCCCAAAACACATTATACTACTTCTCCTGAGTACGGCGGTACCACATGTGTGGCACTTTTTTGCACCCTAAGTGCGCTAAGGGGCCCAAAGTCCAATGAGTACCTTTAGGATTTCACAGGTCATTTTGCGACATTTGGTTTCAAGACTACTCCTCACGGTTTAGGGCCCCTAAAATGCCAGGGCAGTATAGGAACCCCACAAATGACCCCATTTTAGAAAGAAGACACCCCAAGGTATTCCGTTAGGAGTATGGTGAGTTCATAGAAGATTTTATTTTTTGTCACAAGTTAGCGGAAAATGACACTTTGTGAAAAAAAACAATTAACATCAATTTCCGCTAACTTGTGACAAAAAAAAAAATCTTCTATGAACTCACCATACTCCTAATGGAATACCTTGGGGTGTCTTCTTTCTAAAATGGGGTAATTTGTGGGGTTCCTATACTGTCCTGGCATTTTAGGGGCCCTAAACCGTGAGGAGTAGTCTTGAAACGAAATTTCTCAAAATGACCTGTGAAATCCTAAAGGTACTCATTGGACTTTGGGCCCCTTAGCGCAGTTAGGGTGCAAAAAAGTGCCACACATGTGGTATCGCCGTACTCAGGAGAAGTAGTATAATGTGTTTTGGGGTGTATTTTTCCACATACCCATGCTGAGTGGGAGAAATATCTCTATAAATAGACAATTGTGTGTAAAAAAATAAAAAAATTGTCATTTACGGAGATATTTCTCCCACCCAGCATGGGTATGTGTAAAAATACACCCCAAAACACATTATACTACTTTTCCTGAGTACGGCAATACCACATGTGTGGCACTTTTTTGCAGCCTAACTGCGCTAAGGGGCCCAAAGTCCAATGAGCATCTTTAGGCTTTACAGGGGTGCTTACAATTAGGCACCCCCCAAAATGCCAGGACAGTGAACACACCCCACAAATGACCCCATTTTGGAAAGTAGACACTTCAAGGTATTCAGAGAGGAGCATAGTGAGTCCGTGGCAGATTTCATTTTTTTTTTGTCGCAAGTTAGAAGAAATGGAAACTTTTTTTTTTTTGTTGTTGTTGTCACAAAGTGTCATTTTCTGCTAACTTGTGACAAAAAATAAAATCTTCTATGAACTCACCATGCCTCTCACTGAATACTTTGGGATGTCTTCTTTCCAAAATGGGGTCATTTGGGGGGTATTTGTACTATCCTGGAATTTTAGCCCCTCATGAAACCTGACAGGTGCGCAGAAAAGTCAGAGATGCTTGAAAATGGGAAAATTCACTTTTGGCACCATAGTTTGTAAACGCTATAACTTTTACCCAATCCAATAAATATACACTGAATGGGTTTTTTTTTATCAAAGACATGTAGCAGAATAACTTTCGCACTCAAATGTATAGGAAATTTTACTTTATTTGAAAAATGTCAGCACAGAAAGTTAAAAAAGTCATTTTTTTTGACAAAATTCATGTCTTTTTTGATGAATATAATAAAAAGTAAAACTCGCAGCAGCAATCAAATAGCATCAAAAGAAAGCTGTATTAGTGACAAGAAAAGGAGGTAAAATTCATTTAGGTGGTAGGTTGTATGACCGAGCATTAAACCGTGAAAGCTGCAGTGGTCTGAATGGAGAAAAAGGCTCTGGTCCTTAAGGGGCGAAAAGACTGTGGTCCTGAAGTGGTTAAAGTGTGGGGATAATGTCCTTTAAAGTGATTGGACCCGCAGAGGCTCAGGGAAGAACGAGTGGAGCTCTCGTCATTGCCAATTAACAGGCATAAGTTCCTAGCGCTCGCTATGCTACTCTGATAAGGCACATTAACTCTGATAAGGCATGTTACCTCTGATTAGGCACGCCATTTGTTATAGTGAATCAACCCCATAGTGCTGTTCTAGGCAGGGCCGGATTTCTGGCAAGGCCACATAGGCCATGGGCTAGGGCACCAGAAGTTTAGGGGGCGGCTCAGTGAGGGGCAGGAAAGCTGTTCTATGCAGTCATCCCTATCTACAAGAACAGCTTTAACATTTGAACTCTCTGTCCTGTACTTGTGCTGTCCCTGCAAGACCTGTAAGCTCTATCCTGCAGGTATACATCAGCCTAACTCTCATGGTGACGCAATGGGTCCATCATTAATGAGATGGCAAGCATAACATAGAATTTCAAAACATAACTTATAATCTATACACGTATTACTAAAATAGCTATTGTCTGTGACACCAATGATGGAAAGTAAGAAGAATTCTCATTGGGGCACACAGAGATAACAACCATACAGATGGTATAGTTGGCCTTGGGCGGTAAAAAGTACAAATCCGGCCCTGGTTGTAGGGATTAGATTGTGAACCTCTCTAAAGGACAGTTAGTGACAAGCCAATATACTCTGTACAGCACTGCTGAAGATGTTAGCACTATAGAAATACTAAATAATAACAATAGTGTGAAACAAATTGGTTCCTAGATGCCTGACTGTTTTCATTTGCACAGACTGCTCCAGTCAGCATTTGCTTGAAGTTTTTCTCATTTGTGGAACTTTCTCTCCTTGTAATCAATGACCTTTCATTTCTAACCACTAATGAAGTCCCTCTTTAGTCATTTGTACGTGTTGCAAGCACTGAGATTCTGAGAAATGTGATCACCTTGGAGTTATAATCTGAAGTGTTGAATACTGCAGTGCACCTTCCCTTGTCTGCAGGCAGGATGGTGATGTTTGTGTCCCTGTTGAGCAATGTTAGTACTTTCTGTTGCTGCATGGCTAACCTTGACGGCGGTGCTCTAGCCCTCGCTAAGACGGCTGATGCTTTCAGGCAGAGTTGCTCAACCTCATCCCTTTATTTAAATGTTACGGGTGGCTGATTTTTTTGGGTTGTGATCAAATTCAATGCTGGAACATGCTGGGCTGTCACAGCAAAGTTTAACTCCTTGGCTAGGACATCCTATTCTGGGTAAGTACGTTTTGTTTCAGAAGGTTTCTTTATCCACTGATCCTTGTTGTTCTGGAATCATAATCTTTTCTGCTGTTTTGTTTGCAGTAGTAATGCTGAACTTGTTCATTTGTCTCTCCTTGCCTTTGGTGTGTTGGGCTAGCTGGACACGCTCTGTAAGCCTCAGCACCTCTTCTGCAATCACAGCAGGTATTCTAGATGTCAACATAGTGTAAAACTGTCCACTTTCTCCTTCAGCGCCTCAGTGGGCCGTATCTTAGACCTTCATTAAGCAGTTTTTTTAGGGTCTTCTTAAAAGATATAATTGGCCCTTTGAACCTTTTCTAGACTCTTTCACTCATTAGAGTTAAAAAGTTTACTCTAGGAGTGATTAAATATCTTATAGAATAAAGAATGGTGTCCAGTTGGAGGAAGGAACATTATGTTGATATACCATGACCTGGATAAATGGGAGCCTTTAGGCCACTTTTTTACGTAGTTTTTTTTGCATTGCATATGACCCTATGGCAGAGTGCACTGACAGGGTCATATGCATAGCACCGCCCCGCGCTCAGTGATGTACTCCCAGCTGGGCAGGAAGTACGTCACTGGGATTCCTGTTGGTCCGTGCATGGGCGCTGCAATACACCGCGCTCTGTCGTTTACACTACGTGCGTCGCCCATAGACTTCCATTACCCCAAGCACTGAGCATTCAGCATGGTGCTTGGGGTAATGCGCTGTTGCCCTTGTGTTGGCTCAGATACTTCCGGCACCCCGCAAGGGACCACAATAAATGTGATAGACTTTCATTGCTTTTGTGGCCTCTTGTGGCAAAATAGGTTAAAGCTCCGCAGGTTTAGCCTGCTAGAGTAAAAGGGGCCTTATAGAAGAAAAAAAAAGACTTGACTTAAAAAAAGGAACCCGTAAATCAATTAGTCCAACTTTTCCATGCTACGGATGTGATTTGACTTCCATTGGGACTGCCCTCTCCCTCTCCTCCACTATATGTCATTTGTAAACATAAATGGCAGAACCTCTGTAAATAAAGAAACACTCTGTCCTACTCAAGAGGACAGAAGTCACAATTTATTTTATTTATTTATTTACCGTATATTCCGGCATATAAGACGACTGGGCGTATAAGACGACCCCCCAACTTTTCCAGTTAAAATATAGAGTTTGGGATATACTCGCCGTATAAGACTACCCCTCTTCCAATGCACACCAAATTAAAAATAAAAAAAAAATCATGTACTGGTGCTGTGTATGAACAGATACTAGTGCTGTACTGTATGTGTTATCCAGTATATAACAGTATATAGTCAATTGACTTGTTGCATTGGTCAGCTCTCCTTAAGTAGACTGGTCAGCTCTCCTTATCTACCAGTTTATCAGAGCGGTATGGAAGAATAGATTGCGCTCCCTCAGCAGGGAGATCTAAGTGGCGGTAACAGGATAGGGCGTATCACCCGGCATCAATGACACCCGGCGTATAAGACGACCCCCAACTTTTCAGAAGATTTTCAAGGGTTAAAAAGTAGTCTTATACGCAGGAATATACAGTAAGTATTTATATAGCACAGACATATTACGCAGCGCTGTACAGAGTATATATTGTCTAGTCACTAACTGTCCCTCAGAGGGGCTCACAATCTAGTCCCTACTATAGGCATATGTCTATGTATGTATTGTGTAGTGTTTGTAACGTAGTCTAGGGCCAATTTATGGGGAAGCCAATTAACTTATCTGTATGTTTTTGGGATGTGGGAGGAAACCAGGGTTCCTGGAGGAAACCCATACAGACAGGGGGAGAACATACTTGCAGATGTTGACCTGGCTGGGATTCGAACTGGGGACACAGAGCTGCAAGGCGAGAGCGCTAACCACTACGCCACTGTGCTGCCCATAGCCACAATTCCATAGCCACAATTCCATAGCCACAGAGAATAATTACCACTGGCCACCACTTTGTGCAGTGGAGTTCCCCTGGAACTATGCATCCACCATCTTTGTTTATAAGCGATATACAGTAGAGGGAGCAGCCAAACTCACTAGGGAAATCACTCAGTCCGCAGTTTCCTGTTTCAAAACTTTTAAAAATTTGACAAACATAATACAATTTATGTTCTCTCTTCTTTACATAACTATACTTATTACAACAAAGGCAATTCCTTTTTTCACTACATCTTTTGTAAATAGTAAATCCTAACAATTGAGGCATGTCAGAGCAGTCAACACGGGAAAGTATCTTGTACTGATGTTAGCAATACATCAACAATATACTTAAAGCCCTAGTTCCCCCACCTGCATTTTTCCTTGCTAGCAAAGGTGAGCAGGAGACAGTGACATTATTCCAACAATTTTAGTCTTTGATGCAGTTCCTCCAGAGAACTGGAACATCTGTATGGCTGATATTCTGGTGAAACACCCCCCCCCCCCCCCCAGTGTGATGTCAGGGAAATTGGCCCTGACAGTTATCTGTCTGTGAACCTCGTTGCATTGTGGAAAATAACGGTTGTTTCCAACTGCCAAGCAAGCAGTATCTCCCTCTGTGCATAGAACTGTCAGTAAACAAACATTCCGCTGAGATCACCTGGCAGGACTAAACATGTTGCCTCCTATGATACATTTCTGAATGTAAAATAGGAGAGCAAAGATTTACAATGGGCAGACACTGAGTAAATAATATATAAATGGATATTTAAATTTTTTTTTTTTATTCATGTTGTATTTTTCACTACAGTTTCTCTTTATAGTTAACCACCTTAGCGGTATGGACGAGCTCAGCTCGTCCATTACCGCCGGTGGCTGCCGCTCAGGCCCTGCTGGGCCGATTTGCTCCCCGTAAAAAGCAGCACACGCAGCCGGCACTTTGCCAGCCGCGTGTGCTACCTGATCGCCACCGCAGCGCGGCGATCCGCCGCGTGCAGCGGCGAAAGAGGGTCCCCCCAGCCGCCCGAGCCCTGCGCAGCCGGAACAAACAGTTCCGGCCAGCGCTGAGGGCTGGATCGGAGGCGGCTGACGTCAGGACGTCGGCTGACGTCCATGACGTCACTCCGCTCGTCGCCATGGCGACGAGCAAAACGAAACAAGGAAGGCCGCTCATTGCGGCCTTCCTTGTTACTGCGGATCGCCGGAGGCGATCAGAAATATGGGATAGGAGCGCCCTCTAGTGGGCTTTCATGCAGCCCACTTTTAGTTGGCTGCATGAAATAGTTTTTTTTTTATTAAAAAAAAACTCTCCCGCAGCTGCCCTGGCGATCTTAATAGAACGCCAGGGTGGTTAAATACCAGTAAGCAGGAATGCAAAGACAAGGAGGCCATTTTATAGCTTTAATAGGTTGTCTCTTCTTCTTGGGCATTGTTTTAGGCCTTCCAACTCCCACAACACTGGGGGAAGAGGGGGAGCTTGGGGGATATGGGGCCTGTACTTGGTGGGGGTGGGAAAAGTGTTGCATCCTAGGAACATTTTTGCGGAGGGGACTGGAAATAGAATTGAAAAGGGCCCCGGAGCCATTTGCATTAAAAGGACGCCTCCAAAGACTTTAATGTTATTTCTGCAAATCTCGACTACAAGGTGGCGAAAAGGGCGTCCGAGTTTTCATTTTAGCTGCAAGGTTTTCAGTTCGGCTACAAAAGGGCCACGAAGGAAAGAAAGGGCCTGGGAGGTGGGCCAGGCAGCCACTACAAGGACCATTGCTTGCCATCTGGATACCTCCTGCATTAGTGCTTCATAGCACATCCAAGCCTCTGCTTATAGTTACTAACTACAAGAGATTATGGTTCTTTATTGTTTTGGGTTTTTTTTCTGTTTTTTTTTTACAGTTCGGTGTTAAGCAATCTTCTTCTGGCCTTTTCAAACTTGAGCATCTTTCACATCCTGGCTGCAATAGCTTATTTTGTAGTTGTAAACATCTGTGTTATTAGTGCATATTGATATCTTGTGCAACACAGGTCATTTCTACAAAATAGTGCTTCTTTTGGGTTTTAAAGAATTTTTTTGTTTAACCACTTGAGGACCAGCACCCTCTGCCACCTTAAGGACCAAAGGGTGCTGGTCCAGTAAACCGCCGCTTCCCGACGAATCGCCGCAAAATCCGCCGCTCCCGACGGTCACGCCGCTCTGTCCCCACCGCAGGCTGCTCTCTCTGCCGTCGCTATGACGGCAGAGCGCTGTGCGCCGGTCAGGAGCCGCTTTCATTGGCTCCTGACCCTGTCACTTCATGTAAGCCAATGGGAACGGCTTACATAAATGACAGGGCCAGGAGCCAATGAAAACGGCTCCTGCCCGGCTCACAGTGCTCTGCCGTCATAGAGGCAGCAGGGCAGCTGACTGCAGCGGGGACGGAGCAGACAGAGCGGCGGAGACGGGCGGGGGCGCGCGGTCAATGCGACGTAGAGTTTACGTCCGGTCAGAACCGCAGCGCCCCCTGCCCGACGTAGATTCATACTGCGGCGGTCCGCGGTAGGTTAAAGAGAATCTGTACTCTAAAATTCTTATAATAAAAACCATACCATTCTATTCATTATGTTCTCCTGGGTCCCACTGTGCTGTTTCTGCCTCTCCCTGCTGCAATCCTGGCTTTTAATTGCCAGTTTTATGCAGTGTTTACAAACAAAAGACATGGCTTCTAACTAGAGTGTGATAGGCTTGAGAGTAGCTCAGTCTCTGACTCATACAGAGCTTGGAGAGGGTATGTATAGCTTCTTCCAATGACAAAAGCAGTGCAGCACATCCCACACATTCCAGCCTCAGCCGACAGAGCCACAGAAGAGAGAAGATTAGATTATATAACAGAGATAACACAGCCACT
Source organism: Hyperolius riggenbachi (assembly GCF_040937935.1). Classification (NCBI taxonomy): domain Eukaryota; kingdom Metazoa; phylum Chordata; class Amphibia; order Anura; family Hyperoliidae; genus Hyperolius; species Hyperolius riggenbachi. The sequence goes on along the minus strand of NC_090651.1, from coordinate 68,638,086 downwards.
GTGCAACTAGAAAAGGCTGCAGTAACACAGACCACATTAGAACAGGTATAGGAACTTAGAGGATAGACGAAATAAGGCTGAAAATTTTGTTACAGAGTCTCTTTAATACAGTATATATTATTTAACATATATTCTCAAAGCCATTGCCAGTAAGAATTCACTGTTTACTGCCATCTTCTGGGCAAATTATCTAATTTGAAGGTAATGGCCAATTTCAGTGGTGGAGCCTGTCTCGAAAGCGAATGCTTTTAGTGCAAGTATCCAGATATAAATTATGTAGCCACCACTGAAATTGCTCAGACTATCTCACTCTCGGACAAACTACACATTTCACATACACAGTCTCACTGACCATTTTAGCATCATGTTAGATTGAGTCTACAGAGTCACATGTAAGTCTCTGTATGTTATATTCACTGTTATACGGTTCTGATCCAGTTCTGTATAATGCCTGATGAAGAAACTTAAAGTTTGGAAAGCTTGCAATAAATCACGTACAGTTAGTCAAAGGTATTACTGAATCAACGTTTGTTGGTTTGATGTTTGCATTTCTGACCATTTTGCTGAACTCTCACTCTGAGGGGCAATTCTGCACTTATGCAACAGGTGTTCTTTTGTATGAGTGCACAAGTCCTTTAGACCTTAACATTTGGACAAAGTCCTAAAATTAACTTTTTTCCAACCTAACCTGAACTCTAACATTTAGTATAACCCTCACCTGAACTGTAACACTTCACCTAACCTTGAACATCAACACTATTTGTCACCTGATCTCTGACACTTTACCTAACCCTTAACATTAGCATTGATTCCTATTCATTATATGATCTCTGACACTATACCTAACCCCTAAAATTAACATTGATCCCTATTCACTATGTGATCTCTGTCACTTTACCTAACCCTTAAAACTAGCCTTGAACTCTACTTGCCACCTGATCTCTGACACTTCACCTACCTAGTAAATAGCAAGCTGTAACATACTATACATGATGAAGTGCGGGGGTGCCTGATATGGTACACTTTTGTAAGGGTAGCACAGCAAGCTGAAAATAGTCCTGAATCGGGTGTTTCCAGCAGTACTGTGGAAATTGTTGGAATGTGCAGCAAAGTCCCAGTTATCCGGCACCGACAGGGATTGGCTGATGCCGGATAAGTTTGCTTTCTGGTTGATTGAGACTCAATATTAAAGATAGGCCTAGCTAATACTGTACAGTACTATAACCCCACTCTATATACATACCATAAACACTGTATTAAATGTTAAAATGCAGTAATTTAAGGTATATTAACCTTGAGAGGAGCTGTGTACAGAGCTGGGACATTGTCATCCAGCCCCCAAGGCTGAGACACCAAACTGCGCCCCTCCATCCCTCCCACCACAGCCTTCACACACTGATTGATATTAGACTAAGAGGTGCCCCAGGGTCCCTAACCTCCCTCAACACCTTAATCTCTAGTTATCTGGCTTGCAGTCTCTGCCATGCATCCCCTTTTCTTACTTCTCTCTGCTTCAAACACAATAAGGGAATGATAGCTGAGTGAGTTGTGCGCCCCCTCCTACACTGCGCCCTGAGGCTGGAGCCTCTCTCGCCTCTGCCTCGGCCCGGCCCTGGCTGTGTAACCCAGTCTTTAACCACAGCAGAGCCCACAAACATCTTAAGAAATTGGTCTTCGCCACTGTGAGCACTGCTGAGGATTTCTGCTGGTTGGTTGAGACTTAAGGTTTGTTGAGTTCCAGATAACCTGGACTCTACTGTACCATTATTACTTATATAGTCTCATAGGGAGAATGTATCACATTAGAGCAATGGCTTTACTGATCATGCCCTGCGGGAGAATGTAACCTGCTAAAAGTACATTGAGAATTTGCCAAACCATTGGTAATGATGAGCTCATTATAATTATTAAAATAAATTATACAATTATAAATACTCATTTTAATACTAATGTTAATACAAACAGACTGGCACTGTTCCAATTTGTACTGAACTCTGCTGCTTGTCTCATTGATCTTTCTTCTCACCCTTCCTCTGCTGCTCCTCTCTGTCAAGCTCTTCATTGGCTACCAATTAACCACAGGATCCAGTTCAAAGTCTTAACCCTAACCTACAATCTCTCTCCACTGTATACCTTCTCACTAGTTTCCAGATACCAAACCAACCTCAATCTCATATCTGTACATGACCTTCTTTTGTACTCCTCTAGATTTACCTCCTCACATTCACGTATACAAGATTCTGCATGTGCGTCACCCCTGCTCTGGAATGCCCTTCCACAACACATCCGTCACTCTCCAACCTTTGATATCTTTAAACTCTCCCTCAAAACTCACTTTTTATGACAAGCATTCGCTCTAACTTAGGCCCCTTTGACCTAAAGCCAAAATGCAATCCTAATAGATATCCTAAAAACACACTACCTTAACCAGCCTGGCGGTATGGACGAGCTCAGCTCGTCCATCACCGCCGGAGGCTGCCGCTCAGGCCCTGCTGGGCCGATTTGCATGAAATAAAGAGCAGCACACGCAGCCGGCACTTTGCCAGCCGCGTGTGCTGCCTGATCGCCGCCGCTCTGCGGCGATCCGCCGCGAGCTGCGGCGAAAGAGGGTCCCCCCAGCCGCCTGAGCCCAGCGTAGCCGGAACAAAAAGTTCCGGCCAGCGCTAAGGGCTGGATCGGAGGCGGCTGACGTCAGGACGTCGGCTGACGTCGATGACGTCACTCCGCTCGACGCTATGGCGACGATCTAAGCAAAACAAGGAAGGCCGCTCATTGCGGCCTTCCTTGTTTATTCTGGGCGCCGGAGGCGATCGGAAGAACGCCTCCGGAGCGCCCTCTAGTGGGCTTTCATGCAGCCAACTTTCAGTTGGCTGCATGAAATAGTTTTTTTTTTATTAAAAAAAACCCTCCCGCAGCCTCCCTGGCGATCTTATCAGAACGGCAGGGTGGTTAAAGAGACACTGAAGCGAAAAAAAATATATGATATAATGAATTGGTTGAGTACTATGAATAATTACTAGAAGATTGGCAGCAAATAAAATGTTTTCATATTTTTATTTTCAGGTATATAGTGTTTTTTCTAACATTGCATCATTCTCTTATATGTGCAGATTACACAACACTCAGCATTCAAAATGATTCTTTCAGAGCAGTCTGTGAACTAATGACCTCTCCTCTGGCAGAGAAAAAGTAAATAGTTCAATAACAGTTGAGATAATAAAAGTCAGATAACAGCCCTCTCCACGACTTTGAAAGTCGTAGAGCTTAATGGCTTGTTTGCATAGAGATAACAACTGGAGTTTCTTAACTCTTCCTGTACTGGAAACAATTAGACTGATGTATCTGATCTTAATGTTTTATTTCTTAGCTGTGCTACACATACAAATCATAATATCATAATTTTTTTTTTCGCTTAAGTGTCTCTTTAAGGTATGTTTATTGTATACTACCCCACCTCTTGTTTCCCCCTATTCCTTTAGATTGTAAACTTGCAAGGACAGGGCTCTCGCACCCTTTTGTGTCTTGGAATTTGTTATACATTTTATTTATCATGTTACTTTTGTCACTGTAATTACCAATTCTGAATTTTGTACCAATTCTGTACTTTGTATATTGGTTTGTATTATTGTCTGTATTATTATGTACCCCATGCTCGTTACTTACTTTGTGCAGGCCACAGAATATGTTAGTGCTTTATAAATCCAATCATAATAATTTTAACTGTATGGAACATGTATACATTTACTGTGACTTTTTTTATTTTAAAATTGTATTAATTGCCCATTTAAAAGTAATTCTAAATTGTTATCTTAAAATTAGCCGCCTACTTTTTTCACTAAAATAAACTGTCCATCATGTAATTTCAGATAAGCAGTCTGAGGATAGGCCCTGACTCTTCTTTGTCAGTTGTCCGGTGACTGCTCAGCCCATCAGTGACTCTCCTCAGACTCTTCTCATCTTACTTATATGCATAGATGTAATCACAGATAACACTGTGCCAGCTATCCGTTTCCTTTATTTATTTTTATCTTTTTTTTTGTAGCCTGTAGGGTTTCTTATTCATGGTTAAAATCTCTTACTTTTGTACATGAGAGCAGGAGGTCAGGACTCTGCATTTTTTCTTTTTTAATTTGTGTGAAAGTGGCTGTTGGTTTTCTTGATGTGTTTGTCCTTCTTCCAGTTGTACATTTATAGTTCTGATTTGCAAATGCAACAAGGAATGTGACTTGTTGATTTGGGCAGAACATGGGGCCCTGGATGGCAGTTTTCATCTCTTTTTCAAGAGGAGTCTATGCTAAGTTATTTAAAGACCAGTGCTCATCTCCAGGGCCAGATTTGCATAAGGCACTGTGGGCACGTGCCTACAGGCGCCTGATGATGGAAAAGTGGCTCCCTCTCCAAGTGCCTCCCTCCTTCGCTATGCAGAGTTCCGAGCAGTGCATATATAAGAGGTAACCTCTCATCTGGGTCTTGGCATTCCACTGACAAGATCTCCCTTCAGTCGGGGGCACCGCTAACTACTTAATACTGAGGGTACCTCTGGCTACTGCTAAGGGGCACCTGTAGCTACCTATGATGGGCAAGGGAAGTAAGGGAGAAGTGACATCTGGCCAGCCAGCACACTTGTGGTACAGTTTGGCAAGGGTTTGTAGGCTCATGGAGGGCAAAGTCTAGGGTGCCAGGACATCTGCTACTATAGGCTCCTGTGATGTAAATTCGGGCTTGCTCATCTCACTAATCCAATGACCCAAATCATAGCACTAGAGATGGTGACAGTTGGACAATGGAAGCAGTTTACTGAGGAAGGAAGAGGTGAGTACAATTTATGACTTAACCTAAAGTGAACCCGAGGTGAGAGTGATATGGAGGCTGCCATATTTATTTCCTTTTAAGCAATATGACTTGCCTGGCTGCCCTGCTGATCCTCTGCCTCTAATACTTTTAGCCATAGAGCCTGAACAAGCATGTAGCATATCAGGTGTTTCTGACATTATTGTCAGATCTGATAAGATTAGCTGCATGCTTGTTTCTGGTATAATTCAGACACTACTGCAGCTAAATAGATGAGCAGGGCTGCCAAGCAACTGGTATTGTTTAAGAGAAAATAAATATGGCAGCCTCCATATCACTCTCACTCAGGCTCACTTGAAGTCTCACTCCAAAATATAACATTCTCTGGGTCTACTCACATGTGAAAAATCAACAGGTACACATAACCCCCGAGACAGGTCAATTCAGGGTGCCCTCACAGCTGCGTAGAGCCTAACCTGGGTGACACCATAGACGTAATGTTATTATGGCTTTAGTGGCCCAGCAAGATTTTACATGTAATTTGGGTGCTGTGTTACCGTTGCTACGACGGGGGGGGGGAATACAGTGGTTTGCAAAAGTATTCGGCCCCCTTGAAGTTTTCCACATTTTGTCACATTACTGCCACAAACATGAATCAATTTTACTGGAATTCCATGTGAAAGACCAATACAAAGTGGTGTACACGTGACAAGTGAAACGAAAATCATACATCATTCCAAACATTTTTTACAAATAAATAACTGCAAAGTGGGGTGTGCGTAATTATTCAGCCCCCTGGGTCAATACTTTGTAGAACCACCTTTTGCTGCAATTACAGCTGCCAGTCTTTTAGCGTATGTCTCTACCAGCTTTGCACATCTAGAGACTGAAACCCTTGCCCATTCTTCTTTGCAAAACAGCTCCAGCTCAGTCAGATTAGATGGACAGCGTTTGTGAACAGCAGTTTTCAGATCTTGCCACAGATTCTCGATTGGATATAGATCTGGACGTTGACTGGGCCATCCTAACACATGGATATGTTTTGTTTTAAACCATTCCATTGTTGCCCTGGCTTTATGTTTAGGGTCGTTGTCCTGCTGGAAGGTGAACGTCCGCCCCATTCTCAAGTCTTTTGCAGACTCCAAGAGGTTATCTTCCAAGATTGCCCTGTATTTGACTCCATCCATCTTCCTATCAACTTTGACCAGCTTCCCTGTCCCTGCTGAAGAGAAGAAACCCCAGAGCATTTCAAGTGGGTAGGAGGCGCCCGGTCTGGGTTGCATCTGTAAGGAAACGCGGAAAAGCCGCCGTCTCTCAAGGTGAGGCGGCTGTTTCCACGTCCAGCAGGGCGTCACAACGCGGAAAAACCGCCGCATGCCGCTTAGGCAGAGCGGCGGAATCGGCATTGGGAACGGCGGAATCCGCATTGAAAACGGTGGAATCCGCATTGGAAGCGGCCCCCACATGTGGTGCTCAAGATACATTGCAAGACAGTTCTGGTGTGGCTGGGACTGATAGTCCACCAGGATTAAGAGTGACACGCGCGCGCGCACAGAGACAGAGCTTATATAACAACCAGAAGTAGTCAGCTGACCAGGCTGGTCAGCTGACATTTTCCACAACTTTCATTGGTCCAGCAATTAGGGAGGTCCTGGAAAGGTCCTTGAGTATATATACTGCTGGCTGTTCACTTGTTCCTTGTCTGGCGTGCGATCACATACGTGGGAGCACTCAGATCCGTAGTCAGATCCGCAAGTGTGCCGGGACCAGCTGGAGCTGTAATCCTACACTTAGCTAGATTCTGTTGATAGCTAAAGTACTAGTTTGATTGTGATTATCTGTTATGACCCTTTGCCTGTCTCGACTATCCTCCTGAACTCTGATCTTGTACCTCGATATCTCTGATACTCTGTTGCCGAACCCCGGCTCGTCCTAGACCCTGCTTCTGTCTCCTGATTTTGTACCTTGATATATCTGATACCCTGTTGCCAAACCTTGCCTGTACTTCGACTCCGCTTTTGCCTCCTGATCTTGTACCTTATCTGTCCGTGTGTATCGACCTGGCTTGTCCGACCTCGAGAACCGACCTCACTATTGGAGGCGGTTCCCCGTCCTGTCAGTGGCATCTCCTCCTGAGTGTCACTTTCAGACTAACCTTCCTACTATCAGTCTGACTCCTCCCGTCTTGGAGAGTCCAGATCTGCGGAAGGAATTAGCGCAGTACTTCCGACTGCGCTGAGGCTTGTTACTGTTACACCAAAACACTACACTCTACTCTGGTGAACAGAGGTTAGCTAGTATATTGAATTATCGGTGAGACTGCAGATCACTTATAATCTGGTATACGTCTGTATTCCCCGTGATACTGCAGATCACCGGTGATCAGACCTCTCTGTGCTTCACCGATCGTTACAGAACGCTAGACCAATAAACTGATGGACGCACGCGCTGACCCTCTGACCGTGCTTGCCACTTCGGTGGATACTATCCATCAAGCACTGGGCCAGCACAAAGCTTTGATTGATGCCCTAACAGGCTCTGTGCAAACCCTTCAGACGTCAGTTGATTCGGTGCGATCCCCTCCTAGTGATGACATACGTATGCCCGTACCAGATAAATTTTCCGGCCATAAGTCTGACTTCCGGAATTTTAAGAGTAGAGTGTTATCGTATTTCGAGTTGAGACCCCGATCCTCGGAGACTGAGACCCAACGGGTCATCTTTATTAAAACTTTGCTGGCTGGCGACTCCCAGTCCTGGGCATATAACCTGCCTCCCACTGATACAGCTCTGACCTCGGTAGAGGAATTCTTTAAGGCCATGGCCGTAATTTACGACGACCCTGACCTTGCTGCGTCCTCTGAGCGGAAGCTCAAACTTTTGCGGCAAGGCAGAGGCTCGGTCGAGGATTATGCGGCAGAATTCCGTAGGTGGTCAGTCACCGCCAGATTCGACAACTATGCCCTGATGGATTACTTCCTTTCTGGGTTGTCGGAGGAGGTCTCTGACCTAATGCTAACCGTACCCGAGCCCAAAACACTCGATGAGGCCATCTCATCGGCCATTCGAGTTGACCGCAGGCTACGCCTTTAGAGGCAGACTAGGGGCAGTCACCGTGTCAGGGTGACATCTTACGCGGCACCGTCCGCTGCACCTCTAGTAGCACCTTCTCCGCCTGTCTCACCCTCTCCGGCCTTGCCAATGCAGATTGGTCGATCGAAACTGACCCAGGTGGAGCGAAGGCGGAGAATGACGGAACAGCTGTGCCTGTATTGTGCAGCAGCAGGGCATAGGGTGCGAAACTGCCCTAACAGGTCGGGAAACGAGTTTGCCTAGGAGTAGTGGGGGGTGACACCCTGGGCACACAATTTTCACCCCTTAAAGAAAGAAAATTGCTTCTCCCCTGTACTGTTACATGGGATGATAAATCTGTAGCCACTGAGGCTTTTATTGACTCTGGCTCAGCGGCCAATTTCATGAACTTCGAATTCGCTCAGGAGCTGGGTCTTCCACTCACTCCTGTGAGACCCCCCATACAGGTCACGGCAGTGGACGATTCCCCTCTGCAACGGAATCGTGCCCTGTCACAGACCCCGGTGGTGAAGCTCACCTGTCATGATCGCTGCTGCTGCAGCAGGTATTGCTGGAAGTAGTAGTGCTGCAGCTCAGGCAGTTCTGATCTCTTTCCATGCAAGCTGCATAGCTTTGTCTGCCTTTCCCTGCTGTCAGCTTGTGACTGATTATCATTCACCTGTGTGGGAATCTGCATGTCTGCTCCCATTGGATGACCTCAGTATAAAGATCTGCTTCCTGCAGGACTCCTCGGGTTTTCATAGCTTCAGTTTAAGCCTGTCTTGCTGTCGCTTCAGCCCCCGATCGTGTTTCTTGTTCTAAAGATACTTTGCTGGTTTTGCATCATATATTGGTTCATTGCCCATATATATGCATACCAGCACGTTTATTATTTTCCTTGTATTCGTGTTACGTTGATACATCAGTGACGCTGATATATACGTACACGAACTGTTTATATCCTGTGTTCAGTTAGTCTGTTCCAGCACGTTTTGGTGGTTGCGCGTATCGTGATCACCCGTGCTGAGCTAGTTATCCTGTTCCTGGTACTGTTTGTGGATTGCGTTCATCTCTGCGAGGAGATAACGAATCCTTCTGAATCCTGTCCTGTTACCGTTTGTGGATTGCGTTCATCTCTGCGAAGAGATAGCGAATCCTTCTGAGTCCTGTTCCCTGTATTGCTCCAGTGCTAGTCAGTGTTCCTGCTTATGTCATATATCGGTTCATTGCCGAATATACATATGTTAGTCAGACGTTACAAATAGTTTCATTAAAAGCTGTAATTGTAATACGCTAGGAAAACATACTTATTGTATATTTGTCTGTGTTACGTTCATCTATCTTGATCCTGCTATTTCCTGACTATCCTGTCCTGTCTTTGCGAAAAGGGATAATTTGCATATTTAGTAGGTGTGCATTGTGGGTAACCACAAATGTTCATTTATAACTGAATTATTGCAAATTTCCTTCTGTTTTAAGAAGGCAATTACACCAAGCTGTCTTTGTGAGGCACGCCATCGCTGCAAACGCATTGGCTGCCTCATTCCAGTCTGTCTTGTTGTGGACGCTTGCTGTCACTAAGTAGTGGCTAGTTAAGCAAGCGTTCATTCTGTCTACCTGTCCTGATCTCCTCAATTCTGGTTTATGCGCTCAGCGCTACTTTGCGCTGAGGCGTTATCACGAAAGTATTGTTTGTGGCTATTCGGATCTGCACCGGCTCTGTGCGCCACAATCTCCTATTGGAGTCAATCCTCTCCTCCACTAAACTGGGGATATCCTGATTCCTTGTGCTAGTGTGTGTACCTCCTCCACGTCAGCTCATGCGTTGCATGCTGACTGTGGAGAATACACCACCAAGCCTGACATCACCATAGTAGTTCAGCAGTGTTAGTAAATTCCCAGATTACATTTGTGAATCCTGTGTGTTCCGGCCCAGTGAGCAGTAATAATTTATTGCAGCAGGCCTGGTTTTTGGTAGGCACTCCCATCCTCAGCTGAACTGTTTTCCCAATTTCTAATTGAGAATCACTTCTAATTCAGCCTTGCTAGCTATCATACCTATTTAAGCGCTGGAGCTTGGTCACTCGTGGCCTAGGTCACTTGTGCCATTTCATTCCGAAGTGCCATTTATTACAAAGTGCTTTACAACTTACCAAGAATTTACCAAGAATTCACCCAGGAATTCAAACAGGATTCAACAGCCACAGGTCTCTGCTGGAAACAACTACTCTGCATCCACAACTGCCTCCAATGCTATTGCTACAAATGCCACTGCTGGACATATGTTGCACAGCCAAGTAGACTCTGCTTCTTTATTTACACATGTTTGCTTGCATTAACTGCATACTCATATAAACTGTTTAGTGGTTGGAAACTTCCTGGTTATAATCAGAGACCATTACCATGCTTACTGCACCTTTTCTTATGTTCTGCCTGTCTGCAAACATCTACAAGTTGCATTGCAATATGCACCCTCCCAGTGTACCACACTCCATATTCATTTCACCTGCTCTGCTTTCCTCACCTTACTCAGCTTCTCATGAACTGTTAGCTCTCCTGAAATCTCTCTCTCCCTCCAGCAGCTCAAAAAACTCACAAACATTTAAATCCCATTCATTTGCTCACTCTCTCCCTCCTACTCTTACTTGCAGCTGGTGATATATCACCCAATCCTGGGCCACAGCCTGCTGCCAGTCAAGCATCCCCTGCTGACCTGCTTCATACACTTCACAGCCCTCTGTCCACAAATAACCTCAACACCCATCCTCGCTCCAACCTTATTTCCATCCATCCCACCCACAAACACATACTGTCCCCTACCCTGCGGTCTCTGGAATGCCAGATCCGTCCGCAACAAACTTACAGCAGTCCACGACCTCTTCCTCTCCAAATCCCTAACCATCCTCGCACTCACTGAGACATGGCTCACCTCCTCTGACTCTGCCGTAGAGGCTGCCCTCTCCTACGGGGGGCTTCACCTCAGTCACACCCCCAGACCAGACAATAGGACCGGGGGAGGGGTGGGTCTGCTCCTCTCACCATCCTGCACCTTCCGTGTCCTCACCCCACCTACCTCTCTACAATTCACATCATTTGAGGCCCACACCATCCGCCTCTACCACCCCCTCCCTGCCATTGTTACGGTCTTATACCGCCCTCCGGGCTCCACCCCACAATTTCTCGATGACCTTGCCTCCTGGCTCCCTCACATCCTCTCCTCTGACCTCCCCACCATCATCCTTGGGGATTTCAATATTCCCATCGATGAAGCCCAGAACTCCGCTGTGACCCGGCTACTCACCATTGCCAACTCACTTGGACTAGTACAACACGCCAACACCCCCACTCACACTGCAGGTCATACTCTCGACCTTATATTCACTAAATCCACCACCATTGCAGATCTTGACATCGCACCCTTTCCACCCTCAGACCATCACCTTCTCACCTTCAACCTCCTCACGGAAAGCACCTCCAAATTACCAACCCACCCACCTGGTCGATGGCAGCGAGACCTACGCAAGCTCAACCCTAGTGTCCTTGCTGACCCCCTCCATGCCCTCTCCTCCACTCTCCCCACCCTAACCTGTCCTAATCTTGCTGCAGCTCAGTATCGCCAAACTCTCTCATCAGCCCTAGAGAAAGCTGCTCCACCAATATTTCGCCGCCACCGACCCCCTAACCCCCAGCCCTGGCGCACTACCCATACTCGCAACCGCCAGAGGAAAACACGCGCCACTGAACGGAAATGGAGAAAAACTAGACTTAACCAGGATTTCCTACAGTACAAGACCAACCTGCTGCAGTTCCACACTGCCCTTGCTCATGCAAAGCAGGAATACTTTACCAAGCTCATCGGAGCACAAGCTTCCAATCCCCGGCGTCTTTTTGCCACTTTCAACTCCCTGCTTAAACCCACCCCCCCCCCCCCCCCCCCCCACCCTCAGTTTCCTCCCTCTCTGCCACAGATTTAGCCACCCACTTCACCAACACAATTGTCTCCATCCGCCAAGAAATATCCAATCTCCAATCTTCACCTCCCACCCCCTCCCAACCAGCTCCTCCTCCACCCTATCCTCCCCTCACAACCTTCACTCCTACTACCACCCATGGGCGGATTTGTGGGCAGGCCTCAGAGGCCATTGCCTAGGGCGGCAGCTTGGCTGGGGCGACGTTGCAGATGGCAGGTCAGCTGTTTCATTATCTGTCTGTGCCGATTGTATTGTGTTCACGGTACCGCACTTACTCGCCCGCCCGCACAATGTCCAGATAGATCCTCTGAACTCCACTAAGTTCTACCTGTTTTGCTACGCTACCCGGGGCCATAGATAGCGCTGCATATACTCAGCAGCGTCCCTCTCATCATTGTGCTGAGACCGAGCGGTGCTCAATGACAGTGCCGGCGTTTACAGGAAGTAGCATAATTGCTCACTTCCTGTATTCAAAGTCTATGGCGCCATCACTAGGCATTGCCCGCTGTCTCATCAACATGATGAGAGGGGCACCATTGAGAATATGCAGCTCTATGTATGGCCCCAGGCAGCGCAGCAAAACAGGAGAACTTCGTGGAGTGGAGGTCGGAGGATCTATCTGGACATTGTGCAGGCGAGCAAATAGGACCAATAGGACACGACAATAGGACACGAGTGACACAGACAGGAATTAAACAGCTCCTCTGCCAGCTGCAACGTCTCAGGAGAGCAGGTAAACGAGAAGGATTACTTTGTGGAGGAGGATCTATTTGGACAGCCGGTCAGGCAAGCAGGAGCGGTACCGCGGACCCAAGTGACAGGTGATGAATCTGCCAGTTAAAAAATGTATGGAGGGCAGGCGAATGAGCAGGGACTTTGTGGAGAGCAGGAGCCAGTGAGTCACTGCTCAGCTCTCGGTTGGGGGCATGCTGTTTTGCACTGTCCCCTACATGTGTAAATACATCATGTGCCAAACTCTGTGCTAGCAGTAGCAGAATATGGCTAGCAGCATAACTGCAAATTAAAATGTGCAGATATTCAAGCAGGGATGGGTATTACATCTTGAGATATTAAAATAGTAAATTATAATAGATAATAATGATGTTAATGTACAGGGTGCATATCTTTTTCCACTAAAAGTGAGTGATGGAAGGTTTACTTGAAAGATACATTTAGTATTTAGAGGAGGTGTTTATACTTATTTATCCTCAAAATATGTTTAAAACTGTTAACAAAGCTATGGTTATGTACAGACTCCAGCGCCAGCAAGTGGAGAGAGGATATAGCAAGACTTGTATTTTTTTTTTTAACAAAGACAAAAGCAGAATTAATTAGCATTAAGAAATACTTGCTTGTAACTTGCTAATGATTTGTACATCAGACTATCAGGAGGACAGCCTCCAGAAAAACAGTATGAGCCATTTTAGGGCTGGTTCAGACGGACGCTTGCGGAGCGTTTACCGCAAGCGTTCGGAACGTCACGGTACACCGAGCTTTCGCGCGCTTTTACCCGATTGCGGCGTTCGGGTCCCGATTTTCGTTAGTGTTCGAGCTGCCCCTGGAAGCGACATTTTGCTTCCAGGGAGCGGCCAACCGCGACGGCTAATGCTCCCCATAGGGGGAAAAAAAAACGCAACCGCATCGGAACGCGACCAAAGGCTACTGAAAGCCTGACCGCGCAGCCGCCGCAACGCCCCCAGATGCGACGCCACGCAGACGTCCGTCTGAACCAGCCCTTATAGAGAATCCCAGTCTCTAATCTTGCTCACTTCTGAAAACTCTGTTTTTTTAAGGATGGGGGGGGGGGGGGGGGGGGGCCTGCTGATAGTGGGCCTTGGGCGGTAAATGGTACAAATCCGGCCCTGCTACCACCGAGGAAGTCAACCACCTACTGCAGACTTCCCATACCACTACTTCGCCCCTTGACCCCATCCCTTCTGATTTACTCCAGCCTCACTTCACGGAATTGGCCCCAGTCCTCACTACCCTGTTCAACCTCTCCCTATCCACAGGCACCTTCCCCTCAGACTTCAAGCAGGCCACTGTACTACCCCTGCTCAAGAAACCCTCCCTCGACCCCTCGCTACCCTCCAACTACCGTCCTATCTCCCTCCTCCCCTTTGCCTCAAAACTCCTGGAGCGTCTGGTTCACAAACGCCTGACCCAGTACCTCAATGCCAACTCAATCCTAGACCCACTGCAATCTGGATTTCGGCCTGCACACTCAACCGAAACTGCTCTCACCAAAGTGGTCAATGACCTTGCCTTAGCTAAAGCTGAAGGTAAATACTCCATTCTCCTCCTCCTTGACCTTTCAGCAGCTTTTGACACAGTAGATCATCTCCTACTCCTCCAGTCCCTCCAGTCCTTGAGCATTCACGATCTCGCCCTGTCCTGGCTTTCATCCTACCTCTCCAACCGCTCCCTTACGACAACCTTCAATGAAACTAAATCTAGACAAAACAGAATTTATGATCTTCCCACCCCGGCCATCCACGAACCTCCCAGATGTGCATGTCACTGTTAACCACACTACCATTCGCCCTACCTCTCAAGCCCGTTGTCTGGGTGTCACCCTGGACTCCGCACTCTCCTTCACTTCCCACATCCAAATCCTCACAAAGTCCTGCAACTTCCACCTTCGTAACATCTGTAAGATTCGCCCTTTCCTGACCTCTGCCACCACCAAACTCCTCATCCATGCCCTCATAATTTCCCGCCTTGACTACTGCAATGCCCTGCTGTCTGGTCTCCCTATGACCCGAACAGCCCCACTGCAGTCCATCATGAATGCGGCAGCCAGAATTATCCACTGCTCCCATCGCTCCACCACGGCAGATCCCCTCCTAGAATCCCTCCACTGGCTTCCTATCCAGTCCAGAATCAAATTCAAGATACTGTGTCTGACCTACAAATCGGTCCAAAAACCTGTCCAACCTACATTTCCGATCTTACTCAGAGGTACACACCTAGCCGCTCACTCCGCTCTTCCAATGAACTTCGCCTAACCGCCCCCCGCATCACCCAGTCCCATGCACGCCTCCAGGACTTCTCAAGAGCTGCTCCAACACTATGGAACTCCCTACCTCCACCCATTAGGGCAGCCCCCTCCTTCAACATCTTCAAGAAAGCCCTCAAAACTCACCTTTTCACTCTGGCCTACTACCCCTCACAAGTGCTCTAAACCTACAGCTGAACTCTGGTCCCCTACCGTTCGTGTCCTTACCTCTCCTTCTAGATTGTAAGCCTTTGGGCAGGGTCCTCCTCCTTTTGTGTCCTACCTGATCATGCACCTCCATTACTGTGAACCCATGCTATGCATCTGAGTGAACCTAACTTGCCTAATCTCCATGCTCAATACAGTGACTGACTAAGCATTACCTTCTACTCATACTGTGCTGTGTGATCTGGTTTTCTATTATTCCTGTATTGTCATATTGCTGTATGTCACCCCTAAATATTGTCTGCAACCTAAATTAATGTTCAGCGCTGCGTAATATGTTGGCGCTTTATAAATACAATAAATAATAATAATAATAATAATAGGGGTATTGCATGGGGAACAATTACAATTTTTTGTGTTACATATGTCAACCTCCACTATCATCCTAGGCATGCCGTGGTTGCAAGTCCATTCACCGCATATTGACTGGGCCACGGGTCAGTTAACCACCTGGTCACCGCATTGTTTTCGGTGTTTGGGGAAGTTAACATTGGGGCAAACCAGAGTCCAGGTGGAGGGTGTACCTGACCATTATTCTGAATATTCTGATGTATTTTGTCCCAAAGCAGCCGATAAATTGCCTCCCCATCGCCCTTTTGACTGTCCCATTGATCTCCGTTCCGGTTGTGTACCCCCCCCCCCCCCCCCGGGTCATTTGTACAATTTGTCGGGGCCCGAAAAATTGGCTATGCAGGAGTACATCAGGGAGAATTTGGCCAAGGGGTTTATTCGCCCGTCCCGGTCGCCTGCCGGGGCAGGCTTCTTTTTTGTAATAAAGAAAGACGGAGGCCTGCGGCCCTGCATTGATTACCGCGGTCTTAACAAGATTACAGTGAAGAATCGCTATCCGCTACCTCTGATAGACGATTTGTTCACACAGATCACTGACGCCAAGATCTTTTCTAAGCTGGATTTGCGGGGGGCATACAACCTGATACGCATAAGAAAGGACGATGAGTGGAAAACGGCCTTTAATACACCAGACGGGCATTATGAGTACCTGGTGATGCCCTTCGGGCTATGTAATGCCCCGGCCGTTTTCCAGGAACTCATCAAAGAGGTTTTCAGGGAGGTGTTGGGGAAATTTGTCCTAGTCTACCTAGACGATATCCTTATCTTCTCCAACAACCTCTCTGAACATAGGACCCATGTGAGGTTCGTTTTGAACAAACTAAGGCAGAACTCTTTGTACGCAAAGCTTGAAAAGTGTATATTTGAGGTAACTTCTGTCGCTTTCTTGGGGTACATAGTTTCCACCACAGGCCTGTCTATGGATCCTGCCAAGGTTTCCGCTGTTCTGGAGTGGCCTCAGCCGGTTGGGTTGAAGTCTCTTCAGCGGTTTCTTGGCTTCGCCAACTATTATAGGAGGTTCATAAAGGGGTACTCTACGGTCATTTCTCCCCTTACCAGTCTCACCAAGAAAGGGTCAGATACCACGCACTGGTCTCCTGAGGTGTTACAGGCTTTTTCCACCCTGAAGGGCCTATTTTGTTCAGCACCCATCCTCAGACATGTGGATACGTCTTTTTCGTTTATTGTTGAGGTGGATGCTTCGGAGGTCGGGGTGGGGGCTGTGTTGTCTCAGCGATCTGGCTTGCAGGGCAGAATGCACCCGTGTGCTTACTTCTCCCGTAGGTTCTCTCCTGCGGAGAAGAACTACGATATTGGCAACAGAGAGCTCCTAGCCATTAAACTGGCTTTCGAGGAATGGCGACATTGGTTAGAGGGAGCTGAGCATACGGTCACGGTCTACACTGACCACAAGAACTTAGAGTACATCGAGGGGGCTAAGAGGTTGAGCCCCCATCAGGCTGTCAAGGCGGATGCTTTATCCAGATGCTTCGAGTCAGAGACAGCACAGCCCTCCGTTCCAGAGACCATTATTCCCCAGAGCTTGGTACTGGCCGCAACAGAGACTTGGGAGGATTGGAAGGAGACTTTGATTCCCTTTCAACAAGACATCCCGGAAGGGAAGCCCGCAGGGGTGCTGTTCATTCCTCTGCCATTTCGTCTTCAGGTTCTAGAGATGTTCCATGCGCATAAGAATGCTGGGCATCCTGGGGCATCTAGAACACAGGATTTGGTAGCCAGATGCGCCTGGTGGCCGTCCTTGGCAGCGTATTGCAAGGAGTACGTGAGGGAATGTGCGATTTGTGCCAAGAGTAAACCCTCCCGGCTGGCACCTATCGGTACCCTGCAGCCTTTGCCCACCCCGAGTGAGCCATGGACTCACCTGTCCATGAATTTTGTAGGGGAGCTTCCCAGATCTGAGGGCATGGCGGTCATTTGGGTGGTAGTCGACCGTTTTAGCAAAATGGCCCATTTCGTGCCATTGAAAGGACTCCCCTCAGCTCAGGAATTGGCCGAGTTATTCATAACTCATATTTTCCGATTACACGGCATTCCTGAAAACATAGTCTCAGACAGGGGAGTCCAATTTGTTTCACGATTTTGGAAGGCTTTTTGCCAGCTCATGGGCATAAAGCTGTCATTTTCGTCAGGCTACCATCCACAGACAAATGACCAGACAGAGAGGATAAACCAGTGCTTAGAACAGTTTTTGAGGTGTTACGTTGCTGAGGCGCAAGACGATTGGGTTAGATTCTTGCCCTTCGCAGAATTTGCGCAAAATAATTTAAAAAAATTCGTCCTCCGGATTTTCTCCTTTTCAGGTAGTGACGGGGAGATCACCCAAATTTTCCCCATTGCCAGTAGCCTGCACTCCATTCCCAGCCCTGGAGACCTGGCAAAGGTCACTTAAGGACCTTTGGGGAACAGTAAAGAGTAACCTGGAAAAGGCTTTTTTGAGTCAGAAGGGTCAAGCTGACAAAAGACAGTCATTGGAGTGAAGGTTTCAACCTGGAGACTTGGTCTGGGTGTCCACACGTCACTTGACCCTGAGACAACCTTCTGACAAGCTAGGTCCCAGGTTTGTGGGTCCATTCCCGGTAGCCAGGAAGATCAACAATGTTACTTATACCGTTGATCTCCCCACCAGCATGCGGGGGGGTAAGGTCCTTCCACGTGTCCCTTCTTAAACCAGCAGTCCAGGTGGGTCCTACTCCTCATCCTCCTGTGTTGGTAGATGCCCAACCCGAATATGAGGTGGAGAAGATTTTAGATTCACGCACGGTACAAAACTCGGTACAGTACCTCGTACATTGGAAAGGGTACGGCATTGAGGAGAGGCAATGGGTACCGGGGACACGCATGCATGCAGACGACTTAAGGAGGGAGTTTCATGCCTTACATCCCGAGAAACCTGGTAGGAGCTGTCCGGAGTCCACTCCTCGGGGGGGGGGGGGTACTGTAAGGAAACGCAGAAAAGCCGCCGTCTCTCAAGGTGAGGCCGCTGTTTCCGCGTCCAGCAGGGCGTCACAACGCGGAAAAACCGCCACATGCCGCTTAGGCAGAGCGGCGGAATCCGCATTGGGAACGGCGGTGTCCGCATTGAAAACGGCGGAATCCGCATTGGAAGCGGCCCCCACATGTGGTGCTCAAGATACATTACAAGACAGTTCTGGTGTGGCTGGGACTGATAGTCCACCAGGATTAAGAGTGACACACGCGCGCGCACAGAGACAGAGCTTATATAACAGCCAGAAGTAGTCAGCTGACCAGGCTGGTCAGCTGACATTTTCCACAACTTTCATTGGTCCAGCAATTAGGGAGGTCCTGGAAAGGTCCTTGAGTATATATACTGCTGGCTGTTCACTTGTTCCTTGTCTGGCGTGCGATCACATACGTGGGAGCACTCAGATCCGTAGTCAGATCCGCAAGTGTGCCGGGACCAGCTGGAGCTGTAATCCTACACTTAGCTAGATTCTGTTGATAGCTAAAGTACTAGTTTGATTGTGATTATCTGTTATGACCCTTTGCCTGTCTCGACTATCCTCCTGAACTCTGATCTTGTACCTCGATATCTCTGATACTCTGTTGCCGAACCCCGGCTCGTCCTAGACCCTGCTTCTGTCTCCTGATTTTGTACCTTGATATATCTGATAGCCTGTTGCCAAACCTTGCCTGTACTTCGACTCCGCTTTTGCCTCCTGATCTTGTACCTTATCT
The DNA here is from genome assembly GCF_040937935.1 of Hyperolius riggenbachi. Taxonomy (NCBI): domain Eukaryota; kingdom Metazoa; phylum Chordata; class Amphibia; order Anura; family Hyperoliidae; genus Hyperolius; species Hyperolius riggenbachi. Next base: position 68,618,962 of record NC_090651.1, on the reverse strand, counting down.
GTCCGTGTGTATCGACCTGGCTTGTCCGACCTCGAGAACCGACCTCACTATTGGAGGCGGTTCCCCGTCCTGTCAGTGGCATCTCCTCCTGAGTGTCACTTTCAGACTAACCTTCCTACTATCAGTCTGACTCCTCCCGTCTTGGAGAGTCCAGATCTGCGGAAGGAATCAGCGCAGTACTTCCGACTGCGCTGAGGCTTGTTACTGTTACACCAAAACACTACACTCTACTCAGGTGAACAGAGGTTAGCTAGTATATTGGATTATCGGTGAGACTGCAGATCACTTATAATCTGGTATACGTCTGTATTCCCCGTGATACTGCAGATCACCGGTAATCAGACCTCTCTGTGCTTCACCGATCGTTACAGCATCAAGGTATTAAATAGTACTATATCAAGATATCAAATAGTAACTGATCCAATCTCTATAAAGTATGGGATAATAAGATTCTCCTACCTTATAGATGTTTGGCAAAATATGAAAGCAAGTAGACGTTTACGATTAAACAATCAGTTTTTTATTGGTGCACTTTGACAACGCGTTTCTTGGCTCACAGCCGCTTCCTCAGGTCAATACAAGTGCCTGTGAAGAGTTCGGAACGAATATCCTTGGCGCCCGGATATTCGTTCCGAACTCTTCACAGGCACTTGTATTGACCTGAGGAAGCGGCTGTGAGCTGAGAAACACGTTGTCAAAGTGCACCAATAAAAAACTGATTCTTTAATCATAAACTTTTACTTGTTTTCATATTCTGCCAACCATCTATAAGGTAGAAGAATCTTATTATCCCATACTTTATAGGGATTGGATCAGTTACTATTTGATATCTTGATATAGTACTATTTAATAACTTGATGCAACCCAGACCGGGCGCCTCCTACCCACTTGAAATATAACTGTGTTCCCTCATATATATCCTATATCGAGGGTGATTCAGTCGAGTTTCTCGATGAAAGAATCGTTTTTTGTTAGGAGCAGCTACCGTCTTGGAAACAAAAGGCCTAGTGGGGACGGTTTTTCTCCACCTCCGGACACAAGTGGTTGCCTTGCTGCAACCCGCCTTTGCGAGTATATACTCAATTGCCTTTTTTATATATCTATACCAACTAACGATATTGCACCAGATTGGGCTCCCGGACCTTTTTGTGTTTTTCCTTCACTATTCTACAACCCCAGAGCATGATGCTGCCACCACCATATTTGACAGTGGGGATGGTGTGTTCAGAGTGATGTGCAGTGTTAGTTTTCCACCACACATAGCGTTTTGCATTTTGGCCAAAAAGTTCCATTTTGATCTCATCCGACCAGAGCACCTTCTTCCACATGGTTGGTGTGTCCCCCACATGGATTGTGGCAAACTGCAAATGGGACTTCTGATGCTTTTCTGTTAACAATGGCTTTCTTCTTGTCACTCTTCCATAAGAGCCAACTTTGTGCGAAGCACAACTAATAGTCCTATGGACAGATTCCCCCACCTGAGCTGTAGATCTCTGCAGCTCGTCCAGAGTCACCATGGGCCTCTTGACTGCATTTCTGATTAGCGCTCTCCTTGTTCGGCCTGTGAGTTTAGGTGGACGACTTTGTCTTGGTAGGTTTACAGTTGTGCCATACTCCTTCCATTTCTGAATGATCGCTTAAACAGTGCTCCGTGGGATGTTCAAGGATTTGGAAATCTTTTTGTAGCCTAAGCCTGCTTTAAATTTCTCAATAACTTTATCCCTGACCTGTCTGGTGTGTTCTTTGGACTTCATGGTGTTGTTGCTCCCAAGATTCTCTCAGACAACCTCTGAGGCCGTCACAAAGCAGCTGTATGTGTACTGACATTAGATTACACACAGGTGCACTCAATTTAGTCATCAGGCAATTTCTATGGGCAACTGACTGCACTCAGACCAAAGGGGGCTGAATAATTACGCACATCCCACTTTGCAGTTATTGATTTGTAAAAAATGTTTGGAATCATGTATGATTTTCATTCCACTTCTCACATGTACACCACTTTGTACTGGTCTTTCACGTGAAATTCCAATAAAATTGATTCATGTTTGTGGCAGTAATGTGACAAAATGTGGAAAACTTCAAGGGGGCCGAATACTTTTGCAAGCCACTGTAGTATTTAACGCTGCCTGGAATTTCATCTGCCACAAGGTGAGCCATCACTCAGCTTACCCTGTGCCCAACTGACCAGGCGACAATTTATAACAGGCGACAATAATACCTGCAATAAAGCAGAGATTGCTTATGCCAAATGTCCATAAGTAGGAGGGTGAGCTTCAGAGCCAGTGTCAACGCCAGTCTCATTAAGGAGTCCCTATGCTAGAGGTGAATAACCCATCCTACACAAACAATTGACCAGGGTACACAACACATGGTACATATAGTTATACAGACAGCAAAAGTGAGTGTGAACCAACCTGGTTTTACCCAGAGGTTCTAAACCTTGCATGATAGAATTAACAGTATTTGGGGCAGCAAAGATCCCTTTTGAGTTACTGCACAAACCAATCAGCCAAACAAAAAGTAAAAAACAAAAGCAAAAAGAAGTACCAGTATATGGCACAACCAAGCTAAAAACCTACACGTGAGGAGCTCAAAGGGCAGGGCAATTAATCACACAACAAAAAATATTAAAAATGATATATATATATAGGATATAGGATATCACATCTCCTCCAATAAATCAGACATTGCTGACTCTGCATATCCATCGATATGAGGATGAGCCCGAGCCAACGTCAAGGCCAATGTCATTCTGATGCATCCTACACAGAGAATGAACGCATCCACAATGGGTCACATAAATGAATGGACGCAAAGCTTGGACTTAGGTGAGGCTGCATTAACGTATCTACAAAGCCATGGGCCCAAGTCAAATTTTACAGTGAGCCCTCCCCCAGCACTGTATATATGATAATTTCCTAATTTAGACAACCAGAACTGGCTATCCAAGTAAAGCCACTGTGTGTAAAAGATGTAAGCAGAGGCAATGAATGGTTTTTATAATGATAACCAAACCACTGTTCAAATCACACATAAAGGTGACCATTTTTATTATAGCACCAATATGGTTCAGAGGCACTCGTGCAAATGCTACCCCTGCATCCCCTATTGCTATGTCACTGTGAGGTTGCCAGCTGGTTTAGAGGTCCTATACCTCGTTTACCCCCTGAAGGCCCATACACATGCTAGATGGATGTTGCTCGATGGTGACCAGGAACCGATCCTGCAGGCAACATCACTGGGTTGAGACTATACAGATGTGTTCTGTTGTAATTTGGGTGGGGGTAGAGAGTCAATGGAGTCAATGGAGCGGCACAGGTGTAAAGTCACATGGTGGGGATCGGGGTCTGCTGTACACACACCGGATTATTGGTTGTTATCTCCCACCTTAGGTGACTTTAATCCTGCATGTGTACAGGCCTTAGAATAACTGAAGTGAGAAGTATATGGAGGCTGTCATAGTTATTACCTTTCAAACAATACCAGTTCTGCTGATCTATTTGGCTGCAGAAGTGTCTGAATAACACAGAAACAAGCATGCTGCTAATCTTGTCAGATTTGACAATGTCAGAAACACCTGATCTGCTGCATGCTTGTTTAGGGTCTATGTGTTAGAGGCAGAACATCAGCAGGGCTAACTGGTATCATTTAAAAGGAAATAAATATGGCAGCCTCCATATCCCTCTCATTTCAGTTCAGAAAGGCAGCTCTAGAGCGAAAAAAAAAATGACCATGAAGCAATAATATTAATAAGGCACAGAATGTCCCTTCCTGTAGACAGCTGGGACAACAAGATCTCTGAGCTGGCATTCTAGTAACCCCATCTCTACATGAACATTTTTTGGGATTTTAAAACTAAGTTGGACTCCAACATTGCTTGGCTTCACCCACAACCCATAGCCGACTAGCAGCCAAATACATTACAGACTGTTCCGCATTTGTCTGAATTTTAACAGAAATGACTTAAATTGACTTGAAAGCATAAGATTTATTAGGCTCACCGCAGAGCACATATGTTCGGGGATTTCTAACTTTCCATCACAAAGAAACTTGTCAGTTCCAGTAAACTCTCAAACCCTCATTAGTATGTCATTAGTATAATGGCATGACACCTCTGTCCTTGTGTGGTTTTGTTTGTGTGAACTGCATACTCTTTATGGCACAGTCAATAAGTGCGCATTGTGGAAACTCCGTGCAGCCAATCAAAATGTGTCTTTCAGTGCTAAGACTTTGGAAAGATAAACTGACTGGCTGCTTCTGTGCTTTGCAGTTAAAGTAGAACTCTACCCTCTGCCATTCAGTAGCATAGGTGAAGGTGAATGTACAATACATTCTTGCAAGTTGGTTGTCTCTGGATCTACGTAATTGGAGTAAACCTGAGACATACTGTATATAGAAAAAGGATTTATACTTACCTGTGGCTTCCTCCCACCCTCTGTAGTAAAATGCCCCCCCCCCCCCCCCCCCTTGGTGTCTGTCTGGTCCGCTCCATTGGAATGCAGTCAGCCTTGGTAGTTGCTGACTACTGCGCATGCTCAGCAGTGGCTGTGCGCTTCCTTGGCTGTGCTCCCATGGTTGGGAGCATTCTGTTAAGTCTTCCAACTGCGCGGGTGCAGAACGCAACAAAGGGAGGCATACAGCCACCGCCTTGCATGCACAGTAGTCCCCGACTGGCTCAGCTAGGGACTTACCGCACCTGACACCGGCGGAATGGATGGGACCAAACGGATACTGAGGGAGCCCACGGACTACAAGGAGCTGGAGGAAGCCTCAAGTACGTATAAATCCTTTTAATGTATTTGCCTCAGGTACACTTCAAGGACATGGTTTCCGGGCCATTAAATGTAGCACTTCCATTTTAGAGCACCCAGGAGGTCCATTTGAACGATCTGAATAACCAACTACAGAGTATAAAGGAAGTCTGTGGTTGAGTGGTTATATCAATTCTTGGAATTCCATACAGTCCATACAGTGCAAATCACAGTCCAGGAGATTGTGTCTTCAACTGAGAAAAACAGTGATGGCCATTTGACAGGTATGGATGTTGCACACCTGTTTTGAAGATTAAGAGATTGGCCCTTATTCAATTCACTTTTTTCTCCTAAGTTTTCTCCTAGGAGGTCATTTTTTCATCTTCTGTTCAAAAATAACTTTTCAGCCCTCTGCATTTTAAATTAACAAAATTTACTAAATTAGTATTTTATCACTTGCTGGTGGCTTAAAGGCATTTTATTGATAAGGTTAGAAAATATCACCTAGGAGAAAAAGTGAATTGAATAAGGGCCATTTGGGCTATATGCTTTTCATTTTTTTCTCTTGAGTTTTCTCCTAGGAGATAATTTCTTTTTTTTTTAATAACTTTTCAGCATTTAAAAAAAAAGAAAGAACAAAAAGCAGGTGAAAATGTCCCATCCAAATTATTTTGAGTATTTTTTTCGCTTGCTGGTGGTGTAAAGGGCATTTTATTAACAAGGTGTGCAATTATCTCCTAGGAGATAACTCAGGTGAAAATATTAATTGCATATGGGCCCTTGTGTCTTCAATCAAGTAGAAACACTGATGGCCATTTGACAAGTATGGATGGTGCACATCTAGCAAATATTTTGGACTTAGTCCAAACAATTGGTAACATTTGGGAAATCTACACCTCGTTGACAGAATCCCAATCTAAAAGAGTTTTTAAAAATGTTCTGAGATATGCATACTATGAAGACTATATCAGGTCTCTGGGATAGTTGTTAACTTGAGAGTTGAAAACATTTTACATTTGCACAGACCAAAGACTTTGCACAGCCTCACTTTAACCACTTGCCGACCGCATGCTTATACCGTGCGTCGGCGAAGTGGCAGCTGCAGGACCAGCGACGCAGTACTGCGTCGCCAGCTGCAGGCTGATTAATCAGGAAGCAGCCGCTCGCGCGAGCGGCTGCTTCCTGTCAATTCACGGCGGGGGGCTCCGTGAATAGCCTGCGGGCCGCCGATGGCGGCTCGCAGGCTAAATGTAAACATTACGGCAGCAGCGCCGTAAGGCAGATCGGCGATCCCCGGCCAATCAGCGGCCGGGGATCGCCGCCATGTGACAGAGGACATCCTGTCACTGGCTGCACAGGACGGATAGCGTCCTGTGCAGCCCGGATCACTGGGGGGACAGGTAGGAGAGGGAGGGGGAGGGAATGTCGCCGCGGAGGGGGGCTTTGAGGTGCCCCCCCCGCAACATGCCACCAGCAGGAGCGATCAGACCCCCCCTGCACATCATCCCCATAGGGGGGAAAAAAGGGGGGCGATCTGATCGCTCTGCGTGCACCCTGATCTGTGCTGGGGGCTGCAGAGCCCACCCAGCACAGATCACAACAAACAGCGCTGGTCCTTAAGGGGGGGTAAAGGGTGGGTCCTCAAGTGGTTAAACGTTGCCCTTGTCATTTCATCAAACAATAGATGAAAACCTATAGCAGAGACACATCTGGTCCAATTTGTAAAAAAAATAATATATTTTTTTTAATAAATCGCCATGTTTTTTCCTCCATACATCAAAGAAAAAGCCATCCATCCGGCAAGACCAATAATAAATGAGAGTATTTTTCTCCAAAATACAAAAATCTTTATTCAATAGGTAACGTAACAAGAACAAAAACAATTAAAAACCACCAAATACAGCAGGTCATGGTGTCATAAATAAGTACATAAGTCTCATAATACAGATTACAAAAGGATATGGATATATATGCACTATAACACACTGTAAGATGCGGGATAAGAAGTATAAACTGAACGGGCATAAGAAGTATAAACTGAGCCAAGTGAGTAAAGTAGGGGAATAAGGATAATATATACTATGAAACAAACACCCGGTCCAGGTGAGAGAGATGTATGAAAAGATATGACTCAACTACTAGCATACAATTGGCACAGGAACCTCATAAAATATAGAATAGACAGTATCTTACCACAAGCGCCCAACAGGAAGACACCAGCCGTACTGTCCCTCACATGTATCGCAACAATCTGTTGCTTCTTCAGAGGATCCTCTGAAGAAGCAACAGATTGTTGCGATACATGTGATACATCTCTCTCACGCGGACTGTGTCATAGTATATATTATCCTTATTCCCCTACTTTGCTCACTTGGCTCAGTTTATACTTTTTATGTGTATCAGCCCACATCCTACAGTGTGTTATAGTGCATATATATCCATATCCTTTTGTAATCTGTATTATGAGACTTATGTACTTATTTATGACACCATGACCTGCTGTATTTGGTGGTTTTTAATTGTCTTTATTCTTGTTACGTTACCTATTGAATGAAGATTTTTATATTTTGGAGAAAATACTCTCATTTATTATTGGTCTTGCCGGATGGATGGCTTTTTCTTTGATGCATAGTACTTGCATTTGTGCAATGTTATTTAATTGGCTCATATGTTGTGTGACAATCACAATAATGTTTTTTCCTCCACTCTTAAAATCAAAATATGATAATCACTTTGATTGTCACCACTTGTGTAATGCAATACGTAAGAAAGGCAATCATATTTCAGCCATTGGCGAGCAGTGCTTGATTGCCAACAGGGGCGTAACTAGAGGGGAGCAGCCCCTACAATAGCAGGGGGCCCAGGGCTATGGTGGGCCCCAACTACTATCCCTCTCTTACTCCAATACAGGGGACTATGACCCTTACATAGTAGTCAGGCCAGTCAGGCATAGTGCGCAAACGTGGCCCGGCCATGCGAACACGCCCCATCGCACTCCTGCAACCAGGAGCACCTGTGCAGTAATACTGTGCAGGTGCAGAATGCTCCTGGCCATGGTAGCGCAACGGTGGAGCACACGCTGCAAGACTGCGCTGACTGGCCCTGACTGGCCGTATTACTGGGAGCTGTAGCAGGGGATCCAGGAAGACAAGGAGGACAGCGAGGGACTGATAAGGCCAAAGGGGGCTGGAGGAAGCCCCAGGTATGTATACATTTTTTCTTTTGCGCCATCACAGGTACACTTTAATTTTGGTACATATGCCCTAGTTTCCTCTTACAGGGTGACGGCAAAAAATGTGAAAATAATTTTGACAAATGTTCATGTGCTTTAAATGAAATGACAACATTATTAATAATGTTGCAACAGAATAGACAATTACGTATTTCAAGAGACACTCGCCCACTGAGCCAGCCCAGACCCGGACTGAGCACTGACAGGTTCACAAATCTGCTCATTTGCCTTTACCACAATCATCAAAGGAACTAATTAAAAAGTAACTCAGCCCAGAATGAAGTACTTTGGAGGGGAGTCAATTTGTCCCCCCAACGTTCACAGGCAAAAGTCATAAATCAGCATTGTGTTCTGCAGAGAAAAACAATAGATGGCTTAAACTGATGTTTGCCGTTGGGGCAGACAAGCAATATATCAGAACTGGTCCCTGATCTTCAGTTTCATTTATTGTGTTTATAGCCAGGCTCCATCCCTCCAACTGACATATGGATGAATCCATTACGCTATTGCCATCTAGAGTCCTCTCTACAGACACTCGACAGATACAGGAGGATGCTGGAGGAAAAATGAGAGGGATGGGGGCCTGAACAGGAGAAAACACAACAGAATTGCAGGTTAAGCAAAAGGCTTATTTTGAAAGCAACTTAGATCTCTAACTTGCATGGTTCTTTGACCCCTCTGTACACAACAGTTGCCATTATGGGTTTGCTTTCTAAAATATTCACGTTTCCTGCCCTGGTAACTCTGCGCCATGATTTGCCCACTCTGCTATGCATATCTCAAGACAATATAGTTAGTCAATATTTACATAGACATGTGTAGCCCTTACTAGGGAGGGGGCTATGTCAGATGACCCTCCCAAACCAAACAATAAGCAGAGAACGGGGCCAGTGGGTAATTGTCCCAGGGCCTCCAAGTGCTGCCACGACCCCCCAGGTCTCTCCCTGACTTGTGCTCTCCAGGGTCCCTGCAAAGTTTTTGGCGGCATAACAACTCACCTGTCCTGGCGTGCTGCTCCGTTAGGCCAGGCTTCCTGTTTTCATCCTTGCTATGACCTGGTGCATATCATTACCTAATAACATGCACTTGCATTGGAAAACACAGGGGGGATTACAGCTGCCTGGAATCATCCCTCAGACCAGGGCCGGTACAGTGTCTGGGGACAGGCACAAGTAGGACACCAGAATATCTGCAGGCATCCTGCAGCTCACAGCACCGGCTTTTTCTTTCCCTGCTGCAGTTGATTTTGAATGTAGCAGCAGCATGTGTACAGAGCATGGAGCAGCAGCGTGTGTACAGAGCATGGAGCAGCAGCGTGTGTACAGAGAATGGAGCAGCAGTGTGTGTACAGAGCAGGTATGAACACAGCTCTGTGCCCTGCTGTGTGAATGCTTCACTTTACCCTACATTACCAATGTCGGCTGTCCTCATTATTATCTGTATCCAAACTGCTCCTGATCAATCCCATTTACAGTTGTACAGGAAATGACATTGGGCTTGATTCACTAAAGCGTGCTAACACTTAGCACGACAGTGATAAGCTGCTTTGCACGTGATATCATGTGCTAAGTATCATTATCACGTGCTAAGTATCATTATCACGTGCTAGGTATCATTATCACGTGCTAAGTATCATTATTACGTGAAGTCACTGCAGATCACGTGAACGGACTGTAGATCATGAATTATTACTGTATACAGTGCATAAAGCCACGTGTGTTAATCTTTGCGCGCGCCATATTACATTAATTCACCATTGCTGATTTCATTACCAAACTCTATCTTCTGATTGTGCGAAGCGGCGTAGTTTTCAATGGAATTCCGCACTTAGCGCATGAAGCGTAAGGCAGTTCGCGCGATAAAACTTAAAGGGATATTGTAGGGGGTCGGGGGAAAAGGAGTTGAACTTACCCGGGGCTTCTAATGGTCCCCCACAGACATCCTATTTTGGCGCAGCCACTCACCGATGCTCTGGCCCCGCCTCCGGTTCACTTCTGGAATTTCAGACTTTAAAGTCTAAAAACCACTGCGCCTGCATTGCCATGACCTCAATCACACTGATGTCTCCAGGAGCGTACTGCGCAGACACAGACCATACTGGGCCTGCGCAGTACGCTCCTGGTGACATCAGGGGGAGCGAGGACACGGCAATGCAGGCGCAGTGGTTTTCAGGCTTTAAAGTCTGAAATTACAGAAGTGAACCGGAAGCGAGGCCGGAGCATCGGTGACTGGCTACGCAGGCACAGGGTGTCTGCGGGGGACCATTAGAAGCCTCGGGTAAGTTCAACTCATTTTTCCCCGACCCCCCTACAGTGTCCCTTTAACACACGAACGGTGAAATAAGTTCACGCGCACAGTTACTAAAGCAGTTATCACTCTTTAGTGAATCGAGCTCCTTGTGTGTACCTAGCATGATTTTTATACTGTATTGTGTAGGGCTGAGGGAGACCTTTCAGGAATTCCCCCTCCTTGGCTTGGTTACTGAGAAGAGAGGGCATGAACTAATGGAATAGCACGTCAGGACAGGTAAGTTTCCATGCTTCCAAAAATGGTGCAGGGGCTCCAAGGAACATAAATTTGAGGGAGACCTGGGAGGCAGAAATGCTCAGGGAACCTGGAGGTGATATTCCTGCTGCCTTGGGGGGGATTTAAATTGGACCTAAACTCTTGCACAGGACAGAAGGAAAACATAGAGAAATGCACCCTGTATGTATTTAGAGAGTTTAGCCTATTTAATTCCCTTTTATTTGTGTCTAATCTCAAGTTGTAATTTGATGTCTCCCCTGTGTCACATGACTGCCATGGCAGAGATGGCAGATAAGCTCATTTGAAAGCACAGGCTGTAAACAATATGTCTGCTTCTATGAATCAGGAAGTAGAAGCAGTGCAGATTTATTTTAGGATTTGTATCAGCTGTAACAAAGAAATGGTTTTCTTTAAAGGTTATAATGCTGTTGCGTATCTTTTAGAGCAGAAAGGACGTTCTGATTCAGGTCCCATGTTATTTTTTCCTCTGGGCCCCATTGGAGCTTGAATTAGCCTTGACAGAAAACCCGAGCCTTTGCTATATAGAAGCATGAGACTAATCGTAGATTTATTGTTCCTCCACCTAGAATAGGGCCCCTGATGGCAGGGAAAAGACTCCCTTCCTGAGAAATTAACTAGTGGTTAAATATGTAACACTAAGGAACCACTGTGCTCAGTAGTTGATATTGAAGGGGAACTTAAGCCTAAACAAACATACTGTCATTAAGTTACATTGGTTAGGTTAATTAAAATAGATAGGTAATATAAACTTTTACCCACCCTGTTTTAAAAGAACAGGCAAATGTTTGCGATTTCATGGGACAGCCATCTTTTTGGTTGAAAGGAGGTGACAGGGAGCATGAGACACAGTTCCAACTGTCCTGTGTCCTGATAACCCCTCCCAGCTGCACAGGCTAGGCTTCAAATCTCAAATTCACAATAAAAAAAAACAAATCTGCACTAAAACAGCAGAAGGAGAACAACAACATCAGAAATCAACAACATCATGCTTTGCACAGTAACAGGGGAAAAATGCCTGGGCAGTTTTCTTCTGTGCAGCTAAAAATTTGGCTTGGGTAAGAAAAAAAAAGTTCTGATCTGTGAAACTGTTAAAGTAACACCGAGCCTTTTTCGTGCTGCTGAGTAAATTTTTAGTCTGGAGGTTCACTTTAATTCCACAGCATATGTACACACAGGAGTAGGACTTTACTAACGTTATATGATACAAGGTGAAGAACAGTAAATTGATCCACAGTATAAAGTAATAATATCAAGGCATTCCAACACAGTCATGAAAGTAAAGTGTGTAAATGTACCTGGGTATAAGTAATCAGTGCTGGGCCGAAATTACGCATGAGCGTAATTACGCATCGTAATTCAATGTAAATTTACACGTAAGCGATACGCGTAACTTACGGTCTTACGTGTAATTATTTACGCGCAAGGAGTTAAGTGGTATCGTAATTACACTGTCTACCGTAATTGCTAGGTATGCGTAATTTTACGAAGACTTACGCGTAATTTTACGCGTAATTACTAACGTAAAAACTCCCCTTTTCTAAGAGTAGCCAATCAGTCAACATCCTAAGCAACCAATAGTATCTTCTCCCGCCCTTCAGTATATAAGTGTACGTTTTGACGCATACGAATGATGTGTACGCAATAGCTGTCACATTGATGGCTATTGCGTTCACATCGTCCGTATGCGTCAAAAAATACGCATTAATGGGTATTACGGCACTACGCGTAACATCGTAGTGTAAGCGCCTACATTACAGTATCCTTACGCGTAACTGCGTAAGTTAACGCGTAATTACAGTGATGAACCGTAGATAATTTCCTACACCATAACCGTAATTGCGTAATAGCATAAAATTACGCGTAATGATCCGTAAGCGTAGATTTTTCCATTACGACCAGCACTGTAAGTAATCAGAAAACAAGGTACCTCTGATGAGGAGTCCAGATGATGGGGTCCATGATGAAGGTGGTGGTAGAGATGAGGTCCATTGCTAAGTCCACACAGATGAGACTGGAGACTGCAGTAATTAGAATATCCACCGATTCAGCAATTGTTCAGGGTATAGTAATCCTTCACTTTTCAACAAAAGTACAATGCAATGTTCTCAGCAGTCAGGGATGCCTAATTACACTGCCACTAAATCCCTACTGTTTGGCTAATCTGTCAGTGTAACCAGACCTCTACTCCCTATAGACCGTCAGATGCCTAACCTGACATTATTCTGTGCTATATACTGGTTCCTATTCTAGAGCTAACTAGATATTCCACGCCAGGGAATAATGACAAGGACTAAGATTATATGATTCCCTGTTGGTACAAAAATATACATAATACTACTGTATATCCAAGCACAGACTCACAAATACTGAGTACAGTGCCAGTAATAATAATAACATTTCTGGATAGGCCACATAGGCCTGGGTCTTGGGTGGCTGCTGCCCAATGAGGTCTCTGGACATGGTAGATGGGGGAGGCATAAGGAAAAGAAGGCTGAAAAGGGAAAATGGATACTGCAAATGCGGTGAAACACATGGAATAAGGCAGCTGCTTTCCAGGGGAACTGTACATCGAAAGAGAGGAGCTGTTCTACGTGGAGGAGGAGGCTGCACATAATGGTAGGGGGGCTGCTGTATATGGAAAGGGAGCCACAGGCGCGTAAAAGTATAAATCCAGCCTTGTCAGTTAATATAGGGTACTATGCTGCAAACACATAGAGGTTATGTACAGCAGCAGCAGTTTGTTCACACTCACAGTATCACTGGCTTGTCAGTCTGGTGTGGAAAAAATACAGATTTATGGAAATAAAAGAGCTGATGCAGCCCAGGATTAGCAGGCGCCCACTTTGAGGAGAGCCGGTGTCTCAGCCACCCCACATAGCTCTGCTTTGCTATGTAATAAAGGGCGCTGAGGCATGCTGGGAGATGTAGTCCTCCTCTTGCAGCTTGTAGGAGTGTATGGGGTGGAGCAGAGCAGTAGCAGGAGGGATTGCCCCAGTCAGAGTAGCAGTCTGGAGTTGTCATGGAGACGGGGGCGGGGCTTTTACCGTCTAGTGATATTTAATGAAGAGTCGATTCAGAGCCGTAAGAGCCGGCTCTTTAATGGGAGCCGATTCAGAAGAGCCGATTCTCTGACAAGAGCCGGAATTCCCATCACTAACACAGACTTCCTGGAGCTCTCCTCGGAACAGCAGACCCCGCCTCCCAGGCTGGAGATTGCAACCCAGCAAACAAGGGGTAGTAAACATCACACAACTTTATCCACATCATCCCAGAGTACAAACCAGCTCACAGAGTGATGAAAACACAGCTCCCTACACATGCCTACATTATTGTGATTCCAATACAGCACTGTGATTGTGCATGGCGGTACTTATCCGTTAGCCGGGCGCATCCGGCAGGTGGCGCTGTTGTAGCGAATTTGGATGCGCTGTTGTATCTAATTTGTATCTAATTCCATTCATAGTTACTGAACGTAGTACTGTGTGAATGGAAGCGCTGCAGGTGGCGCTAATTACATTGTTGATACGCACGATACAGTGTGTTAATGGCAAGGAATATACATTGTATTTGAAGTGGCCGGAATGAAAATGAAGGCGGCGGCAATGTAACACATGAAGCCGCCGCCGCCTTCGTCTGTTCTCCCCCTTTGCCCTCTCGCTTCTATACAACACTGCCAGCTGGGGGGGACACGCGTGTCCCCCCACAGTCGTTCGTCGCAAGGAAACAAGCAGGCTTCCCTGCCGCGACGAACGACTCTGGGGGGACACGCATGTCCCCGCAGGCTGGCAGCATTGTATACAAGCGAGAGGGCAAAGGGGGAGAACAGACGAAGGCGGCGGCGGCGGCTTCATGTGTTACATTGCCGCCGCCTTCATTTTCATTCCGGCCACTTCAAATACAATGTATATTCCTTGCCATTAACACACTGTATCGTGCGTATCAACAATGTAATTAGCGCCACCTGCGGCGCTTCCATTCACACAGTACTACGTTCAGTAACTATGAATGGAATTAGATACAAATTAGATACAACAGCGCATCCAAATTCGCTACAACAGCGCCACCTGCCGGATGCGCCCGGCTAACGGATAAGTACCTGCATGGCATATTTGTAAGCAACTCTTCACATAACCAGACAGAAAAGAATTGGGAGCCCATAGAAAGGTGATATTGAAAAGAGCACAGTGAAAATCTGTCATACTTGATGGTGTGTACAGTATATTAAGGGTGTCAGGGCACTATCTATGCTCAAACCCTATGCAGTTAAAGTGGACCCAAATTAAAAATACAAGATTTCAGAAATAAAATCTATTTTCTAAATTATAATAATAAATAGCAGCCTTTTTTCAGCTGCATGATGACAAATATAAAATATTTTACATTTATTGGAGGAACCCCTCCCTTCCTTTCAAATTGCCGGGATTTTTCCAGCAAACTGGTGGAGTAGGTGGTGTCCGGCAATGGAGGAATTGCTAATGGCTGCCACCTGTATAACCCTAGTTATGAAAAGAGAAGGGTGAAAAGCATGCACTGAAATGATCATAGGTTTGAAAGAGTGTTTATTTATCTTTGTATGTGTCAGAGTGGTGCAACTAAATATTTTTAATTAAAAAAATGTTTGGTTTGGGTCCGCTTTAAGCACTATGAAAACATAGAAGTTGCCATCTTGACATCTGACATCCGTCAGTGTGATTTGCTCATAGGCTTTTTTACTTGTGTGTATGGAGTGAGACTGAGTTGGAAATTGTGTCTGCCCCAACCTGTCTCACTAAGGTCATTCCATTGGCCAACTATCACCATCTGTCAGTCATGTGATCTTAAAGGGACCCTGAGCAGAGGTGCAAAATGGAAAACAGAGCTTACCTGGGGCTACCTCCCCCCCCCCCCCCTTCCCATAGCCAGTGAGGTCCTGCCTACTAAGCTTAATGTAAACTGTAATGCAAAAAGAGGGTTACTTACCTCTGGATCCTAATAAGGATTCCCCCGTCCTCCTCGGCATCAGTGATCTAGCGCTTCCAGCCCCCGAAGCTTGTGGCAATATTTACAGTCTGTTCTCCTGCACAGGCATAATGCAAGCTTCCCGTCGGGCTCTGGGGGAAATAGCCAAGCCCAATCCGCGCCTGCGCATTAGTTTGGACCAGATCGGGCTCGGGTATTTCTGCCAGAGCCCGAGTGGAAGCTGGGACTGCTCCTGCGCAGAAGTGCAGATTGTAAATATTGCTGTGTACTGTTTAGGGGCTGCCAGTGCTGGATCCCTGAGGCTGAAGAGGACAGGGAAGCCTCATTAGGATCCAGAGGCTTCCCCAGGGCAGGTGCTACCATAGAGGCAAAGGGGAAATTGCTCCATGACCCCAGAGTCTGTAGGGGTCCCCTAAGGTGTCTTCCCCCAACTTCAACAAAGGGACCCCTTATGTCTCTCTGGTTTGGCGTGTCTCCCTGGGGCCCAATTGTTACTAGAACAACCCCTGGCTTCCCCCTCCCGAGGTAAGTTCCCCCCAGGGGCAGTTTTCTTTCATACAGGTGTTCTTTAATCATGGTATTGATAAATCTGTATCTGAATTTGGGATTAGAAAAAACAAAGCCAAAAATGAAAACAAACCAAAAAACAGCCATTTTGCCTGGCTTGGCAGCCGCCTGATCGCAGACAGATTGCAGAATCCAGTGAAAGAATGAGACAACTTCCCTCCACGCCAAACACTCTGCAACGTTATTATTTATACTGCCATTAAAGTTGTTAGCATTAGCCATGTTCTGGAAAGTGAAAAAAAGGAGGATGTATTTTAAGTTTATATTTAGAGATAAGAGGAAGAAAAATAAGGGTTTTTTAGTATGCATTTTACCACTGCAAATGATAGCCAGCAGTGAGAGGTCGCCCAAGAGAATATTGTAAAAAGCACATTAATGTTGCTATTACCGCTAATGGATAGAAAAGCAAATCTTGGCACTATTACCAGGTAGCAGACACTAACCCTAGTGATGATGGCTTCATAAACCTGTCTTTTCCTTGAGCATCATACTTCCCTAACCGAAGAGGGTGGGCTGCTGCTCTAAGTTTGTTTAACGCGCCACATATAACTTATAAGGAGTGTGTCGGCTTTTTCCTTAACTCCCCCCCCCCCCCCCTGTTACTACCGGTATAGCTGTATTTGCAGCTGGAAACCTGCTATATGCAAACAGGCCTATTTTAACCACTTGAGGACCCAGCCTTTACCCCCCCTTAAAGCGGAATATAACCCTGCATTTCATCTTTGCTCTAAAACATTATTTACAGCATATTATATGCAAAAAGAATTTTTTTTTTACTAGACCAGCATTGGAAGGGTTAAACACAGAGGTTTAAAGTTCCGTGGAGAGATATGCAGAAGTTCAGATTGTTACATTCTATTTAGTTATATGTATCTATTGAGAAATGTTACACACTCTTTGGCTGTCCTCCAACCCCTTCTCAGTCAGAGAGATGAGTCACATTAAACACTTAGATACATTTATGTAAACAAAATGTATCTATGTCAGCTTCGGATGCGTCTGCAGAAATCTCCAGGAACTTAAAAGCACTGTGTAACCCTTCCAATGCTGGTCTAGTAAAAAAAAAATGCTGGTTGCATATAATATACTGTAAATAATGTTTTAGAGCAAAGTTGAAATGCAGGGTTATATTCCGCTTTAAGGACCAGCGCTGTTTTTTGTGATCTGTGCTGGGTGGGCTCTGCAGCCCCCAGCACAGATCAGGTGGCATGCAGAGCGATCAGATCGCCCCCCTTTTTTCCCCCCTATGGGGATGATGTGCAGGGACGGTCTGATCGCTCCGGTCAATAGGCATGTTGCGGGGGGGGGGGCACCTCAAAGCCCCCCTCCGCGGCGGAATTCCCCCCCTCCCTCTCCTACCTGCCCCCCATGGTGATCTGGGCTGCACAGGACGCTATCCGTCCTGCGCAGCCTGTGACAGGATGTCCTCTGTCACATGGCGGCGATCCCCGGCCGCTGATTGGCCGGGGATCGCCGATCTGCCTTACGGCGCTGCTGCGCAGCAGCGCCGTTCAATGTAAACAAAGGAGACATACGTCTCCTGCGTTTACATTTAGTCTGCGAGCCGCGATCAGTGGTCTAACAGGAAACAGCCGCTCGCGCGAGCGGCCTTTCCTGATCAATTAGGGAGGCACCTGGCGACGCAGATCTGCGTCGCTGGTCCTTCAGCTACCACTTTGCCGCCGCACGGTATGAGTGTGCGGTCGGCAAGTGGTTAAGGCTGGATAAACATCTTAAAGGGCACCTAAACTGAGAGGAAAATGTAAGCTGCCAGGGGCATTGGTAGGATCCAGGGAGATCTGGGGCACCAGGTCAGTGTTAATGTGCGACGCGTGTAGCTCGCCGCAGCAAAAAATGGGCATAAACATAAGTGTAACTCACATATTATTGCATTAATCAATAAAGTGCAAAGTGCAACTAACAATGGATTAGATTGTGAGCCCCTCTGAAGGACAGTTAAGTGACAAGACAATGTACTCTGTATAGCGCTGCGGAATCGGTGAGTGGCTGCACGGGCACAGGATGTCTGTGGGGGACCATTAGAAGCCCCGGGTAAATTCAACTCATTTTCCCCCCGAACCCCCTACAGTATCCCTTTAAGGGATTATCAGCAAGCTGTGGGCAGGAATGCTGCTGCTTGGTTCAGAACTATTATGCTCTAGAGTGGGCATGGAAGTTTTGCCACCTGAAGCAAGCCCACCACACCGACCCCCCCAAGCAGATAAGGAGTGCTGCCAGTTTCTGCCTTCCCCCCTTCCATAGTAAGAAGAGTGGCCAGATCCCCCCCCCCCCCACACACACACACACAAAGTCACACACAGAGTTGACCTAGAATTATTCCGGTGGCTTCTAGGCTGGCCTTGGACAAGTTGATTCAGAAAACTGCAGCCTCCAGTTTATATCATCTGAGTTGCAGGAAGTAGCTGGTGGAGGCTTTCTGAGCAGGTGGTTTGCTTGAATACAGCTAATAGGCTAGACAAAGATAAACATGATCACTGAACACTTAAACAGGACTTGGAATACCTTTGTGCCTAATAGATCTAATAGTGTGAACAACTAAGTAAAAAAAAAATTTAAGTTTTGTTGAATTTGCTCATATTTCTCCAAAAGCACACCAGCACACGCCTGGCTTACCCATAGATAATGTCGTGTTATGATCACTCTTCAGCACTGTAACATCATTAAAGCTCAGGTGGGACCCTTTGAACCGCCAAATGAATAGGTCCCAGCTCCCCGAACAGCACAGGACGGATGGCGGCCTTTTGAAAAATCCATTAATTTTCCCCAATTCATCAAGCCGTCCCTCTTGTAGAATCTGCAGAGCCTGGTGTTTCTTCTCTTGCTCAGTGCCTGACGTTTTGCTCTCAAAGCGTGTACTGATGTCAGTCTCAGTCGCTGCTGTCATACAATGAACTCACCCAGAGATATTTGATATGCTGTGATAATGGCTTGCTTAAAATTCTGTGTTAACAGCACATATGTCCTCCTCCAAAAAGAATCTCAGATAGCATCCTAATATTATCAATTATTTATGAGCCACCCTTCGAGATGGGAGGTGACAGACAGCGGCAGACATAAGAGGCATACATATATTTATTACATTCAAGCTTTTATTCTGGAGAGGGGGAAAAAAAAGTGCGCAATGATTTGTGCCAGAACTCAGCACTTTCTAGACGAGAACTTTGCAAAGCGAGGAGAAGACGCAGCATTTGGCACCGCCATTGTGATGCTTTCATACGGCAATTTAAAGTGTAAGTAAACGATCACGGAGAAAGGGAACAATTCCCTGCACGACAGCTGTATACGCTGCAAGAATTTTAGCAAACTTTATTAAAGGAAGTGAGAGGAGGGATATGAGAGGCAGCCATATTTATCTCCTTTTAAACAATACCAGTTGCCTGGCATTCCCGTACCTCCCAACTTTTTGAGATAAGAAAGCACACTTCAGACACCCCCCAAGTCACGCGCCTGGCACACCCCGAGGGCTTGATTCACAAATCGGTGCTAACAGTTAGCACGCTGGTGAAAAGCCCTTTATCACACCTAAACTCAGTGAAGGCGTGATAAGTTTAGGTGTGATAAGTTTAGGTATGATAAGTTTAGGCGTGATAACTATAGCACCAACTGTTTTAGCACCGCACTGCACAGCTGATCAAAGGTTTTGCGCTAGCAAAGTCTGGTGCACTTCGCATAGAGTTTAATGGCGCTACTTTGCGTGCGGGACTTTGCGTGCGATCTAAACTTATCTAAACTTATCACGCCTAAACTTATCACGCCTAAACTTATCACGCCTAAACTGGCTTTTCACCAGCGTGGTGCAATGGTTATCACGCCTAAAGTCTTTTAGGCGTGCTAACTGGGTTAGCACCGCTTTGTGAATCAGGCCCCTAGTCATGCAAGCATACCATTAGTGATGGCCCGAATGGTTTGACCACGAACTTATTCGCGCAAACTTCGGTGGTTCGTGTTCGCGGTGAACCGCAAACTATATGCGAGTTCGACCCATCCCCTATACTACATCATTAGGGTCAACTTTGACCCTCTATATCACAGTCAGCAGACACAGGGTAGCCAATCAGGCTACACTCCCTCCTGGAGCCCCCCCCCCTTATAAAAGGCAGGCAGCATCAGCCTTTTCACTCACTCATGTGGCTGCAGTAATTAGAGAAGGGAGAGAGCCTGCTGTGTAGACATAGGGAAAGCTTATTTAGGCTCTTGTGTTAGGCTTGTTAGCTTGCTCCTTGCTGATACTTATTGCTAAAAAGCACTGCTCGTCCTCAACAGCTCTTTTGAGAGCTAATCTTGTTCTTGTGATCTTTTTTTTTTGTGTGTGTCCCACAGACACTTGTGTTGCATATACAGCCCTGCCAGTCAGTCGCAGCTGCTGGACCTTGGCCCCTTGGTAATTCCTACTGTGCCACTGCCAGGCCCAGCACATTCACTGACTACCTGTGTGTGTGACAGCTGCACATTTGTAATACAAATCCCTGCATACCTGTTCAGTAGTGCACCTACCTACGTGGCCGCAAGCAATGTTATATTATATACCATTCAGTCGCTGCACCTGTTCACGGTACCTGTGTGTGTGACAGCTGCACATTTGTAATACCAATCACTGCATACCTACTTGTTCAGTGCACCTACCTATGTGAGCGCACGCATTGTTATATACCACCAGTCACTGCAGCTGTTCATGGTACCTGTGTGTGCGACAGCTGCACATTTGTAATACCAATCACTGCATACCTACCTGTTCAGTGCACCTACCCACGTGAGCGCAGGCAGTGTTATATTATATACCAGTCTCTGCACCTGTTCACGGTACCTGTGTGTGTGATAGCTGCACATTTGTAATACCAATCACTGCATACCTACCTGTTCAGTGCACCTACCTACGTGAGCGCACACAGTGTTATATTATATACCAGTCACTGCACCTGTTCACGGTACCTGTGTGTGTGACAGCTGCACATTTGTAATACCAATCACTGCATACCTACCTGTTCAGTGCACCTACCTACGTGAGCGCACGCAGTCTTATATACCACCAGTCACTGCACCTGTTCACGGTACCTGTGTGTTTGTGACAGCTGCACATTGTATTGATACCAGTCACTGCATACTTGTTCAGTGCACCTACGTGACCGCACTCAGTGTTATATTATATACCAGTCACTGCATAGTTGTTCACGGTACTTGTGTGTGTGACAGCTGCACATTTGAAATACCAATCACTCCATACCTACCTGTTCAGTGCACCTACCTACGTGAGCACACGCAGTGTTATATACCATCAGTCACTGCACCTGTTCACAGTACCTGTGTATGTGACAGCTGCACATTTGTAATACTAGTCATTGCATAATTGTTCACGGTACCTGTGTGACTGCACTCTGTTTAATATACCAGTCCGTGCATACCTTTTACTGCACCTGTGTGACTGCACATTGTATTAGTCAAGTCAGTACATACCTTTCACTTCATCCCCCCCGATATGGACAAAACAACAGGCAGAGGCAGACCCAGAGGCAGGCCACCCAGCAGGTCTGTTCGAGGTCGTGCTGACGTGATTTCGCGTGGCCCTAGACCAAAGTACAGTGCTCAGAAGAAGGCACATCCCATCAACTCCCTAGATTGTCAGGACGCGGTTGACTATTTAACACAGAACACTTCATCTTCCGTCTCCACCAGTGCTACTCCAAGTACCACATCCACTACATTTGACACTTCACAGGAGTTATTTGGTGGGGAATTAACTGATTCACAGCCATTATTGTTACAACCAGATGAAGGCGCTAAGCAAGTTACACCACCTCATATGTCTGAGTTAGGCGACACTATGGACGTAAGGTGTGAGGAGGAGGATGATGAAGTAGCTGCTGATGGTGCAGTTTTGGAAGTGCCTGATGCAAGCAAAGCTGGGGAGGATGATTATGATGATGATGATGATGATGATACTGCCGTGGATGCCACGTGGGATCCTAATAGACAAGATGATCAAGGGGACAGCTCAGAGGGGGAGTCAGACTGGAGCAGCTCTCCTGGCTGCGCATTTCAGGTGGTCTTACACGGCCATGGCATGCTTTGCCGATATTCAGCAGAGAAACAAATTGCCGTGAGATGCTAAGTTGTAGGGCCCTTTCACACTGGTGCTGTACGGAGGGTAATTTTACCGCACCCAACCTAATGAAAGCCTATGGGTGTTTTCATACAGCATGTGATGTAGTGGGGTGCGCCGGAAGTCACTGATCTACCATGCGGACAAACCGACGTTACCGCGTGACCTCTGCGATGATGTGCGGCGGACTAGAAGTCATGTAAGTCTATGGCGATGCAGGGATTTTAAAATGGATGGCGGCACTAGTGTAAGCACATTTTTTACAATACGCTTCCGAGGACTTCCGTGTTTCCCAAACAGGAACTGACCGCAAGTGAGCATCACTTCCTGTTTGGAAGGGACAGACAGGGATTACCTTGTTTTTGGCAGTGCGGGGTGGTGTCTGAACAGTCTGAAGCTGGCCTGAACAATGCTATGATGCTGAGCAGCAGCTACAGTTCCGTCTACAAAACTTTAGGTACATAGGTAGACGGCACACTTGTTCACTTGAAGGTCTCCATGCTAGACACCCACAGACTACAGCTGACCATACACTTATAGATTTCCACCCAATGTTCCAAAACAATCAATTTCTTTCTGAAAAGAATTGATTCCTACCATACACTGCAAATAAACTTCCAATAGATTCCAGCAGGGAATCTATTGAAAATCCATCAAACTGCAGAATCGCATTTTTCGATGCAGTGCATGGCATTGGCCATTGATCGGCCAATGCTTTAGCCCCACCCTGATTGTTTTAAATTTTTCCATCGATTTTAAGCAAAAAATTGATTTAAAAACTCAATCTGACATTTTGAGCATTTGATTCCCAGCAGATGAATCAAATCTGCAAGGAATCGAATGAGAAAATCGATGAGTGATGGCCACCTTGACTCCTGAACACAATTATTGATTTTTTTCAAATTGATTGATTGAAATCTTTTAGGTTTTTGTTCCCCAATCCAATCTTATTTTGTTTACGTGAACAATCAAATCTCTCTACGAATGGGCAATTTTATCCCTCCACAGGCTTCCTTCCCAGTGTTGCCATGGCAACAAATAAATGGCATGATGAGACGTAGGACCAGTAGAGGCCTTACATACAACAGTTACAAAATAAACTTAATCACTGTCAGAAGAAAGTCCAGCATCCGCCTCTCTTGTCCTCTTTCTTAACATTATTATATGTTCTTAAACTGCATGCGTGTGCTAAGTATTCTCATGCTAATGTATGCTGCTTAGTCACAGGCCACTATTGACACACATGGTAAGCAGTATTAATATATATTTTTTAAGTTACTTTTATGACATCATGTTTTACGTTATTTCAGCTGTTGGTAGATTTATCATATCCTGTTAGGATTGGCATTATGAGGTAATAATAATTTGCACAGACACTTCACTCATCAACACTCTATCTGATCTCCATATTAATGTCTTCCTCGGAGCTGCACATCTCATCTCATCTTGTCTCGGTTAAAATCCTGCATGGGTCTGTGTTGTGCTCCTCCTGTTTTATCTCTTGAGGTGTAATCCTAAGTATTCATACACACATGCAATTTTTCTAGACCAATCACTGACCAATTTTACCACCTCTCCATAACAGTTTTTTAATATTATGAACAGATTGGGGTTGAGTTAACATACCTTATCAGAGTTTACACGCCTTATCAGAGTAGCATAGCGAGTGCTAGGAACTTATGCCTGCTAATTGGCAATGGCGAGAGCTCCCCTCGTCCTCCCATGAGCCCCTGCGGGTCCAATCACTTTAAATGACATTATCTCTGCACTTTGATTGGTCTAATAGGCTGCCTGTTACTTGACAGGAAACTTGACAGGCAGCCTATTGAGCCAATCAAAGTGCAGGGATAATGTCCTTTAAAGTGATTGGACCCACAGGGGCTCAGGGCAGGACGAGTGGAGCTCTCGTCATTGCCAATTAGCAGGCATAAGATTGTAGCGCTTGCTATGATACTCTGATAAGGCACGCTAACTCAGATAGGGCATGTCGACTCTGATAAGGCGTGTTAACTCTGAGAAGGTGTGTAAACTTTGATAAGGCACGCTATTTGTTATAGTGATTCAACCCCATTGCGTGGGTAGGCTCTCATACTACATGGAGGTGGTGAAATTGTCCAATCATTGGCTAATCAAAATTGGATGTGCGTACCAGGCTTTATATGGAACCTGATTTCTAAAAATACTAGCCTTGGGGCTGTAATGATGATCCTCTGGCTATCTCGCTATAAAGCTAGCTACACACATGAAATACAAGTCTTTGGAAAATGAAAGATCAAAGACCAATTTTGTTTGGCAGTTGTTTGGCACCTTGATTATTCATGTCACCTTCACCTTGATTGTTCACCTTGATTATTCATTTTTGTTTCCATACGAGAATTAGCTGGTTTGGCATCTTTCATCCTGAAAGTTTCAAACTCTTCCTCTATCTTATGACTTTGGTCAAGAAGAAAACTCCCATCTTCTGCTCTCTCTCTCTGCCTTACATTATTATTATTAATTGGATTTATATAGCGGCAACATATTACGCAGCACTTTACAATAAATAAGGTTACAAAGGGTAATAGGGGTGACAGACAGCACGATACTGGTAATAAGGAATAAGACACAGGGCCTGATGCAATTGTCAGGCTCGCCAGTGACCAATTTTCATTGGTCCAGCCTGTGAACCAATGGGGAGCCCCGGCGGCTGAATCAAAGATGCTTTGCCGGGACTCTGTTATTAGTAAGTGTAATTACAGTAACTCGTACACTGTAATTACACAGCGGGGACTTGCGGCGAGATGCGGCGGCCGACGGGTGTAAAGCAGCGGTAAGGAATTTAAGCATTCAGCTTTGTGGGGGGTTGCGGAGACGAGCGGCGGCCGGCGGGGAGCTCTGGGGGTCTCCTTATTAAAGGAGACCCCCAGATGCAGCGGCGGAAGATGGCGACGGATGTTCGGCAGGTTGTGCGCATGTGTGGGGAGCGAGGCCGTGGTGCTGATGGACAGCACCACAGGGTAAACCTCGCTCCCCATCGCCCGGGAATAGGGAGCATCGCTCAGGCTTTCGCCTGAGTAATGCTCCCTAACGATCGGCCATCGCACGAGTGAAACTGGCAATAGGATTTGCCGGTAATCCTCGTGCGATGGCAAGGTGATAAGTAGCTCGCATCTGCAAGCTACTTATCACCTGGAATAGCATCAGGCCCAATGCCACATCATACACTGGATAGTAGTCCAAGTAATACAAGTTCATGTTCTGCATACCAAGGAAATGTTTCACAGTGCCTGGATCTTTTGGACTACTAGGACTTTATGTGACGGTTTTGGCTTAGGATGAGTAATAGTTATAAAAGATAGAGTAAAGAGAAACAAACAAACAAAAAAGTATACATCTTCATTCACTCCGTCACGAGCACTAACCACTCACACATGGGCCCATATGCAATTCATCTTTTTCACCTGAGTTTTTTCCAAGGTGATAATTTTTCATCCTGTATTTCAAATAACTTTTTAACATTTTGAAATTGGAAAAGTACCAAAAAGTAGTTGAATAAGTACTAACAAAATTATTTTGAGTATTTTCTTGCTTGCTGTGGGTTTAAAAAGCATTTTATTGATAAGTGAGTGTGAAAGTGTGAAAATATCACCAAGGAGAGAACGCAGAAGAAAAAGGGAATTGCATATGGGCCATACTCTGCCAATTTCAGCAGGAAATTAACCTTGAGGGCTCGTTTACACTAAGAACTGGCACCCATACATCTCTGTGATATGCATGCATTGTGTGGGGAGGCACAATGTTCCTCTATGGAAGAACGCATGTGTCGCCTGGAAAACGGCTGCTGGCAGCAACTTATTTTCAAGATAGGTGGAAACTTAGGTAGAATACATCCAATGATTTTCAGAGCAAGGAAACACCTGGGGCTTGATTCACAAAAGAGTGCTAACTGATAGCACGTCTGTTTTTGCGCGAATTTTCGCATTGCGCGATTGCGAGAAACGATAACGTTTTCACGCACAAACGGGATTTTTTTCCTTAAAACCGCTATCGTTCACGATCGCGCGCAATGCGAAAATTCACACAAAAACGGCCGTGCTATCAGTTAGCACTCTTTTGTGAATCAAGCCCCTAATGTGGATTTTGCACGTGTTCAGTTTCCAGAAATAAGAAACAGTGTTAACAGGAGTACATATTACAACATTGACGTTACATACTATTCCCCCTCCAACCCGTAGCAACTCTAGGGGCATGTAATTTGGGGTCTGGTTATTGCCGACACCCAAATTACATTGAAAATGTTGCTTCGCCGATATAGACGTAATAACATTACGTCTAATGTGGCGCCCAGGTCAGGCGCTACGTACCGTATATATTCCAATACAAGTCGACCCGTGTATAGGCCGACCCCCAAAATTTGACCCTCACAAGGTGGATTTTTCCAATTATTCAAGTATAAGTCTATAGGTAAGCCAGTTATGTGCCTCCAGTATAGGTAGCCAGCATAGGTAGGCAGCCAGGTATAGTTGCCCCCAGTATAGGAAGGTAGCCAGTATAGTTGCCAGTAGCATAGGAAGGTAGCCAGTATAGTTGCCAGTAGCATAGGTAGGTAGCCAGTATAGTTGCCAGTAGCATAGGTAGGTAGCCAGTACAGTTGCCCCCATGTATAGGCTGCAGCGGTGGCGAGAGCGGGCATGGAGGCAAACATCTCACCTTCT
Source organism: Hyperolius riggenbachi (assembly GCF_040937935.1). Taxonomy (NCBI): domain Eukaryota; kingdom Metazoa; phylum Chordata; class Amphibia; order Anura; family Hyperoliidae; genus Hyperolius; species Hyperolius riggenbachi. The sequence goes on along the minus strand of NC_090651.1, from coordinate 68,592,091 downwards.
ATCTTCCATTTACTTCCTCTCCCAGGCATCCCATGCGTTGATACCAGCGTCTCCTGTGATGACATCATCACAGGAGACGCTGGTATCAACACAAGGGGATGCGTGGTAAAGGAAAGTAGATGGAGGATAGAGGCTGTGGAAGGTGGGATGTTTCCCTCCATGCCCGCTCTCCCCGCCGCTGCAGCAGTATCCTCTCTTTTCGCTTCTCCTCCACTCGCGCTGTAACTTCCGCTCCCGACGTCATGTGACATCGGGAGCCGGACCATCTCTGAAGGGGGTAGACGCGCGAGTAAGGGAGAAGAGAGGAAAAGAGGATACTGCGCCCAGCGATTGATGGTGAGTAACCCCTCCACACACACACCCCACATCCATAACCCACAACCTCACCCCACACAGGCTGTAAGTCGCAAAATTTAGGACTATGCGACTATAAGTCGACCCCCCCCACTTTTGTACTTTGAATCAGTCCTAAATTTTGCGACTTATACCCGAGTATATACGGTAGGTGTGTGCTCAAGCCGAAATTACCTGTGTCATGAAAATGGGGCCTTAATTTGCTGATTTCTAACTAAAATAGCCTGACAAGGGGTGAATAACATCCCTTGTTATAATTCTTCTTTTTGATTTAGTGATGTTAAATTTCATGTATGTATCTGCACAGTTCCTCTTTTCAAATGGTCAAGTTTTCTTGCAGCTTATTGGTTGTTGGTCCAAAATTTACAAAAGTTTTCCGCAAACACAAGGTGCAATGGTTGTTGGTTGCATTCTATGGAAACACTCTGGGTCTGACAACCTTCACAATGGCATCAAACATAATAAGTCAGAGAGCTGGGAACTCATCCTTGATGGACACCTAGCACTGATCTCAAAGTGGCCAATTTTTAACTGGTACAGATATAATTTTCACAGTTTCTGTAAAACTTTCCATGGCTTCTATCAAACCTCTTTTGATGTGTTTTGCAGGGTCTGTCAAAATTCTCTTCTCTGAGTTTGGTTGAAGGATTGTGTTTTAAAAATACTGGATCTTTTTTATTTTCCTGGTTAAAAAAAATAGCTAAAATATTTTTTTAGAGCTAAACCTCATACATAAAATTGAAAAATAATCACTTTAAAGAGGGATTCTCAGCCACAAAATCACATTCCATTTACCCACTGCTTTGTGTTCATTATGCAGCCAGGAACCTTACCCTGCATTGCAAGCACCCCATCTAGTCAGAAATGTTTCTGCTGTAATAAATCTCATCTGTCAGCCTGGCTCGATGTGGTACATTGCCGACGAGAAGGAAGCCTGTCATCTCCCCTCCCACATCCCTGCTCCTCACTGATTGGCTGAGGGCAGTTCATTGTGACATGAGGCTGAAATCTGATCTTGCTGTACTCACATGTTTACAAAGCAAGCTAATTAGAGCAGATTCAAGGAGAAAGAAAAAAAAGAGTAAGGGAAGAAATGACATCAGTATTGACTTCAGTCAGAGGGAACCAAAATGGCAAATGCCAGGAACAGAATTCTCTTTATTTACTATATAAAATTCACTGAAATCAAAACGCAGACAGTATAATACATTTGTTATACAAGTAAAACAAATATTTTTCTAGTTATATATGTGTTTTTTCCTGGGATAGTATGGCTGTCCCTCCTGCTTTAAAGTCCTATTAAATGTACATCAGAAGCGTAGGCAGAACACACTTTGAATTCCAACTATAAAAAAGTTTATGATAGAAAAATTAAGGCTGGTGATGAAAGAAAATGATAGAAAATTAGAGGAGCCGCAAGTCTGGGGAACGAGCTTATCACGCTGATGGGCAGCCTGACAGTAGTGGCTAAAATGTCATCTATTGGAAAGACTCTGAACCTGCCATCTCGCATTATTCATGTGCTTGCTTTTCATAAGAAATTTGCATACAGAAATCCATAAACAGGATGTTTTGCCCGTCATGCGACATTTGTACACAAAGGCCAAAATTGCTGTCTTATTATGAGTCAGACAGAATAATAAGATTGGAGACACGAGTCCAGCATGTTTAGTGGGAAGAACTATAGCAAGGATTCTGGGACGGAGGACTTCCTGCACACATGAACATCCTACCCACTGGTTAAAGTTGCTAGATTAGCTGCTTCTTAAAGAGAAACATTACCAAAAGATAGTAGTAGGGGGGGGAAATAAATCAAAACATTGCAAAGTGAAAAGTAAAACAAATTAAAAGATAGATCAAGAAATTATTTATGTTCACTGTGTAATTAATTCGTGTTTTTTTTTTTCTCCACAAACAGCCTGTGGGTCATCATCTTTACTGCTGGTAGACAAGGAAAAAAAACCAGACAGCACTAATCTGCATTGCAATTATCTATAAACTCACCCACTAACAATGTGATTAGCTAAAAGGTTTTTTTTTTTCTCGTTTTTTTTTCTATATATGCGCAGAGGGAGATAGTGCTTGGCAGTTGGGAACAGCTGTTATTTCCCACAAAGCAACGAGGTTTACAGACAGGAAACTCTCAGGGCCTTGGTCCTGAGATCACACTGTGGGAGGGGCTTCACCACAATATCAGCCATACAGGATCCCTGTTGATCTAACTTGCGTTACGGTGACAATTTATTTCTTTTTGGGAAAGGGAATATCGGCTACTGATTGGTATGAAGTTCAATCCTGGGACTTCCCCTTAAAGGGACCCTTTAAATAAAATCGAAATTTGGACTTACCTGTGGCTTCCTCCAGCCTCCCGTAGCCTACGAGGTCCTCCGGCATCCTCTTATTCTCTCTCCTGGTTCTGCTGGCAGGTCCGGTAATTGGCAACTCTCGCTTGAAGTCATGCGTGCGCGCCATCGCTGTGCTCCTGTCACGCCATCACGCTGGTTGCTGTAAGCCTCCTGCGCGGTTCTCTTTAGAGAGGCTTACGGTGTGGTGACGCGACAGGCACGTGGCTGGGGCGCGCATGCATGACTTCACCCAAGAGTCACCGACTACTGGAGCCACCAGTGGGACCAGGAAAGGAAAAAAGAGCATGCCAGGGGATCTCGCAGGCTACAGGAGGCTGGTGGAAGCCCCAGGTAAGTCCAAATTTCAATTTTATTTAATGCTCAGGGTCCTTTAAGACATCTATACTGCTTCTACAAGGTTAAAATGACTCCCTAAACTCATTAACATATCTCTTCACATGATATTAACTTCTTAAAGCACTGTGCCCACACTGCTCATAGCATTGACAGAAATAAGTGGTATCTTATGCTGGGTACACACAATTCTATTTCCCATCCGATCGTCGGGAATCGGATGATTATTTCCATCAGTCTGATCTGCTTCGTTCGATAATGGGATCGATTTTTCAAAGTTATCACAGGAAAATCGGCCCAGTTATTGATTGGGAGCAATTTGTACAAACGATACAAGGCCTAACCCTTAACCCTTCCTCTACTGATGCCAAACCTTTAAAGTGTACCAGAGACGTCCTAAAAGAAAAAAATTGATACTTTCCAGTTGACTCGGCATTCTCTGATTGGTCCAATGTTTCCAAGTGATTGGGCTAAAATTACCAAGTTGCAGTAATGCAGTATTTCCGCAAAAATGTGATTTCCGAAAGGAAATGCCGATTTCTGAATGAGCATTCCTACAGGTGTCCCACAGGTTCGCTAGAACACAGATGAAAGAGCACACTGTTCCCCCTCCTTAAAGTGAACCTCTGGACTAAAAATCTACTCAGCAGAACTGAAAAGGCTTGGTGTTTCTTTAACAGTTTCACAGCATCAAAACTTTGTTTTTCTTACCAAAGCATCATTTTTAGCTGCATTTTTAGCTAGGCTCCACCCATCAAAGAAAACTGCCCGGGCTTTTTTCCCCTGATGCTGTGCAAAGCGTGATGGGATTTCCTATGTTGTTACTCACGTTGCCTAGCAACTGGGAGGGGTGATCAGCACACGGGACAGTTGGAACTGTGTCTCATGCTCCCTGTCACCCCCTTTCAACCAAAAAGATGGCTGCCCTCATGAAATCAAACATTTGCCTGTTCTTTTAAAACCGGGTGGGTAAGAGATTATGGGCTTGATTCACTATGCGGTGCTAACCTACTTAGCACGTCTAAAGTCTTTAAGCGCGCTAACCAGGGTGCTAAGTAGGTTAGCACCGGTTTTCTCAATCAGATCGCGCGCTAAGTACCAAGCGCAAAGTTTTACGCGCGCAAAGTCCTATGCGCGCGCTAAGTCCCATAGGCTTCAATGTGCACTTCGCGCGGAGCGCCCTGCGCTCTGTGCAATGCGCGCGTAAAGGTTTATGCGTATAAAGTTTTGCGCGCTTAAAGCTCGTTTAGACGTGCTAAGGAGGTTTTTACAGGCGTGCTAACAGTTAGCACCGCTTTGTGAATCAAGCCCTATATAACCTATCTATTTTAATTAACATAACTAATGTAACTTAATGACAGTATGTTTGTTTAGGCTGGAGTTCCTCTTTAACCTGTACTGGAAAACAATATAAGACTCTTTTCTTTGCTACTAATATTACATTTCTTAGCTGTTCTACACATGTAATTCATTATCTCATAATTTTATTTTCACTTCAGGATTGCTTTAAAGTTTTTTTTCATCATATGGTATAAAGAAAAAAAAGATATCAATCCCCAATTGTTTATAAACTTGTAATTTTATAAAAACAAGCAGAGAAAATAACTTTCTGTCTAACCATCGGTTGATCTTCCCTCCGCACTCTTTGGAGCTCTCTTGCTTCTGCAGATGGTTGGCTCTGGAGTAAGGGCTGGTGCACACCAGAGTGGTTTTGGAGCGTTTTTAAAAACGCTAGCTGTTTGAAAACTGATTGGGTAATGTATTTCAATGGGCTGGTTCACACCAAAGCGGTTCCTTTTTTACGCAAACTCGGGAGCTGCAACATTTTTTAGATTTCTGAGGCGTTTCTGCCTCAATGTTAAAGCATAGGAAAGTGGAAAACCGCTCTGAAAAACGCTAGATCAGAGCGGTTTTCCAGGCGTTTTTGTTACAGAAGCTGTTCAGTAACAACTTTACTGTAACAATATTTGTAATCTGCTACACAAAAACGCTCTAAAAAACACTAGGCATGTTTAGAAAACGTCTCTAAACATGCCTAGAATCGCTCAGAAAATCTGCTTCAAAAACCTCTTGCGTTTTGCGGATCTGCTAGAGGTTTTTGGTGCGCACTGGCCCTAAGGCATAAGGATGTATGACATAACTGAAAGGAGAGTGGCGGATTTCGATTCTGAGAATCTAATGATGTGTCTGTGTGGGGAAGAGCACAAGACTTTAGCGTTTTTTGTTGTCTACATCGTATCTTCACAGCGTGATCCTCATTCTTCACACCGTATTTATTAGTGTGTTTTCTATCCTTCATTTTCTTCTCACCCTATTTCCTCAATAAATATAAATGTCACCAATATAAATGAGGTAGACGAGGTCTCCTGACCTTTTGAAACGAAGGCTTGTCACCTCTGCCGACTAGGTTTATTATTGCTAACAGGCACATTAACCCGTGCCATGCTGGAGGTCTGTGCAGAGTATTTAGCTCATGTTCACCTTAAGCCCATAGGGGGGAAAAAATAAAGGGGACCTGAAGTGAGAGAAATATGGAGACTTCTTCATTCCCTTATAAGAAATGCCAGTTGCCTGGCTGTCATGCTGAGCTTTTAGCTTTAGTGTTTTTTTGAGTCAGACACCTGCAACAAGCATGAGGCCAGTGGTTACAGACCAGAGTCACAGCATGTGACCTGCATGCTGATTCTGGGGCAGTGACTTATAGTATTAGACGCAGAACAACAGCACAAAAGTTAGGCAACTGGCATTGTTTAAAAGAGGGAGTAAAGATGGTATCCTTTGTATTCCTCACTCTTCAGATTCCCTTTAAAGAAAACCTGCAACTAAAAAAAGTTCCCCTGGGAGGTACTCACCTCGGGTGGGGAAAGCCTCCGGATCCTATCGAGGCTTCCCCCATCCTCCTGTGTCCCACGCCGGTCTCGCTGTGCCCCTCCGAACAGCGGGGATGTAAATATTTAGGCGCAGTATCAGCTCTCTGCTCGGAGATAGGCGGAAATAGCCGATCGCTGTCGGTCCGCTCTACTGCGCAGGAGCAAGTCTCCTGCACCTGCATAGTAGAACTCGGCTATTTCCGCCTATTTCCATGCTGAGAGCCCTCCGCTAGGGCTAGGGAAGTAAATATATCAAGCCTTGTCAGGCTTGTTGAGCCAGGATTGCGGGACGCTTCGGGGGAGCCAGCGCTGAATTGTCTGCAGCCACAAGGATGGGGGAAGCCTCATTGAAACCCTAAGGCTTCTCCCTACCGAGGTAAATACCCCCCGGGGGACATTTTTTTTTATTACTGAGTCTCTTTAAGATAATTCCAGGCCCAGTAGTGGAAGGGGTTAGAACGGTTGTGTGGCTGCAATGATGTACAGTATGCATTTCTGTAGTGTCCAATACAATTTGGATTTATTACAGAAAACTCTCACTTCAGGTGTGCAGATGGCTGAAGATGACCTTCCTTTATCCCACTAACCTCTGAAGGTTTTTCAGAGGAGATGCTTTCACTGTTTGTCAATAAAAAACCTCTTCACCTCCCATTGAGCAAAAAAGTACATAATCAGCTGTCTCAAATTTATTTTTAAGTGTACCGAGGCAAACCTTTGATTAAAAATCACATACTGTATTTACTTAAGAAGAAGGAAGCCTCTGGATCCTGAGACTTACCACGCTGTCCGACACTCCTCCATTGTTGCTCGTTGACCCCTGAATAAATCCGACAAGGGCTTGTCAGATTGAAGATTAGGTTCAGGCTCCTAATCAGGAATGAGCCGTACTGCGCCTGCCAGAGTACGGCCGCAGCTGTGCAGTAAGCCGGAGCCACTTTTACTGCAGTGCTCATGTGGACACAGCATACTGTAGCTGCATTCATGCATGAAGAAGAGCATGGCCTGGAGGGTCCGGTGAGTGGTGGCAGTGGTAATGAGGACACTCGAAGCCTCTAAAGGATGCAGAGGTTTCCCTCCTTGCTAAGTACTGTATGTGGTTTATAATCCGAGGTTCCTCTCAGTTGACAGTGTTCTCCCCCTCTTTTAGCCGGATGCTCCACCTGCACCCAGCTGCCATCAGCTTGCCTCCACATCCACCTCCTGTGCTGTAAGCAGAGTTGCACATAGAAGCACTGGCCCTGCATTGCCCCGTAGCACCCCACCCAGCTACTTTTTCATGCCACCCAACTGGAAACAAATTCTGGGGAGAGCAATGGTCTGATATTACTTTCTTAACTACGGTACTTTTTAGAACTTTTTTAACTTTCAAAATGCTAAAAATGCATGCTGTAAGTAGGAAACCCAGTGGGAAAGACTTCCAAAAGCAGACATTTTAAAAAATATTCAGAGCAGGTTTCTTGGGTCAGTCAAGCTCTCTACACTGTAGTTCTCCAGCCTGGGAGAACCTTAAGAACCTGAGCCCAATGTGATTATTCACCTCTGCTGTCCAACCTTCTGCAGTGTCTTGGGAGACGTCAACTTAGACTTCAAGTAAATTCCTATTCTAAGGAAAAGGTTGCCAACTTGCATTAAATCATTTTCCTGTGTACCTTATATGGATCTACATGTTTTCTACGAGGGCATGTGATCTTCTGTTGAGTGCAGAGTGTCTGCTTGTAACCGCATAAAGGCTTTCTGTTATCAGTACTATGAGGTGATGCGCTTCAGTCAGGTGAACCCCAAGTGATATATGCAGGCCTTTCCAGGTTTCCATTACAGGCTCACACCAGGCCTATTTACACTTCCTTTTCATCTTCCTTCTCTGTAAAGAGGCTCTTTGACATAATATTGCCTCGCGTCTAATATTATCCTTCCCTTCCCTGAGGCTGCCAGGCACACATGTTCCATCTCCTCGCACCATCTGTAACATACAGCAGTTTGGTCTATTAGAATTCCGCGTCGTGAGCGCTAATATCTCCCTGAGGCTTTCTCTATTGGGTTCTATTGACTGATAATAATGGGCGTATGGAGTATGGATTCAAACAGCTGAAACGATAAGGAGGCAAAATGGCTGAGCGTTTAGCAAGCTTACCTGGGAAGATATCGCTCCTGAAACTAATCATTCATGAGAGGAGAAAGACAGGGCTTAATAAGAGGGACAATGGGGGAGTAATAGGAAAAAATTACATTTAGTTCTCGACTGGCAGAGCATAATAGAATGTAAAATGTGTTCTAACGTCATGTTAACAATGAAATGTAGAAAGTGAGAGTGTACCATTATTATTATTGTGTATTTATATGGCGCTGACATCTTCCGCAGTGTCTTACAGAGTAGCTATGTCATAAAAGGACCACTATTGCGAAAAAGTAAGCAGTTACAATCTGATGGAACTGAGAGGTTTTGACTACTCCATCTCCTCATGGGGGATTCTTAGGGTTTTCTTTGTTTTCAAAAGCATTTTCTGATCAGCAGTTGCTAAGTCTAGCTGACAAAATAGTACGATACCAGCCAGTTTCCATACTCACTATTTTGGCAGTTAGACTTAGTAACTGCTGTTCAGGAAATGCTTTTAAAAACAAAGAAAACCCTGAGAATCCCCCATGAGGAGATGGACTGGTCTAAAACCGGTTTGTTCTGTCTGATTTTAACTGCTTACTTTTTTTTGCAATAGTGGTCCTTTTAATTGTCCCGTAGAGAAGCTCACAATCTTATCCCTACGATAATCATAGTCTAGTGTCCCCAGTATAGTGTAAAGGTGCCCATACATGGTACAATTTTTTCATTTTTTTTTTATTAGATAATTTAGTTAGATTATTCTGTTAGATCGATCATAAAGATTTTTCCAACATGTCTGATTGGGTTTTTATAGAAAAAATGGGATAATTGTTCATTTTTCTTGATAAAAAAAAAACTTTCAATTGATTCGATTGTTTTGGTAAAAAAAAAAAAAAAACAGTAAAATTGAAAGTTTTTATTGTACCGTGTATGGGTACCATAAGGCAAGTTTCAGGGGCAAAGGGGGAGCTTTGTACACCTGGAAAAGGTTTCAAGCTCTGCTGGGTTTTAATACTGTCTGTGTTACTGTACTGTCAATTGCATGAAAAGAAAAGAGATCTAATGCTGGGTACACACGATGCGATTTCCCGCTCTATTGGCGGGATCAATTATTTCCGACATGTTCAATCGGGTTTCGATCGATACAGCCGTCGATTTTGCATAAGTAACATGAGAAAATCGACGGCTGTATCGTTCGAGACCCGATCGAACATGTCGGAAATAATCGATCAACCAGCTGATCGCATCGTGTGTACCCAGCATAACATACAAAAGAAGGTGTTTATCTACTCATACATCAAACTCGGCTCCTTAAACCTGTGTCCAGGACTGTCCTGCTGACAACATTATCAGTTAGCAGTGAGTTCAGGAGGCTATTTGGGCTGAGTTTACAGGGCTCAAGGAAAAAAATACAGTCACATTTCAGTGTAAAGTTGGCCATAGACTTATCGATTTTCCCATTCAATTCGTTGCAGATACGAGTCACCGCTTGTCCTCCGCTGGCTCCAGCCTCCAGGCACACTCTATTCACGTGCCCCACGTTGTTGGCGAGCAACGGGGTGCTTGTGTGACAGTATACATGCACCTGCACGTATGCCAACAGCCATGTGGGGCACGTCTATGGCACAATGAGTGCGCCCGGAGCCAGCGGAGGACAAGCGGAAGACAGGCAATGTATAGAGCACTGAGCCCCAGCGGGGGCTTATTACACATGGGGGGTGGAACAGCGCCGGCAAGGCGGTGGATGAAATTGATCGGGAATCAGTCTGCGGTGTATGGGCAGGCAACAGATATCTCTCTAATCAGATTCGATTAGCGAGAGATTTGTCTCTTGGTCGATTCTGCTCATCATCGCTAAATGTATGGCTACCTTTAAAACAATGGAGGGTGGGGCAAAAGCATTGGCAGATCGATGGCCAATAGCTTTGCACTGCATCAAACAAAGCATCAAAGTGCAACTCTGTAGTTCGATCCATTTTCAATAGATTTCCTACTGGAATCTATTGGAGATTGATGTGCAAGTATATGGTAGGAATCAATTCCTTCTGAATTGATTATTTTCAGAAAGGAATCAATCATTTTGAAACATTGGGTGGAAATCCAGTCCATTCCTCTCCTGGACCCCTCATTCCAGTGCTGCCTACCTCGTTAGCAGTCTCCGACCGATAGGCGCCCCCCACAGTCAGAGCCCCCTTCTACACGAAATCTGCATCCTTTCTCGTGTACATGTTTTATAGTTAAGAAAAAATGATAAGGTTTGCATGATAAGTAGTAGCAGTTTTGCATATGATTTGCATCTGAATTGAATGCGAAGTGTGCAGAAAAGTTATTAGAGGTGCTGCACACATGAGCTGGTTGTCATTTCAGATGCAGCCTTAGTGGTATGCGCTGGCCCTCTCCTCGCTGTCCAACAAAATGTAAGTTACACATTTTTTTTGCTTAGCTGCTCTCAAAGTTTTAAATTTAGGTTAGGTCACTTGCCCGGAGGTCTGCCTCACCGTGGCTCAAGTGTCTAGTATAATATACTTTGCATGCAAACCATATTGGAAGCTAAAGTTCCTCCTAGTGTAATAAATGTTAGCACTTGTTTTGGATGCAGGGCATGCATTTTTCAGTCTAATAGAGGCGGTGTATGCATATGCGATTAACCATTCAATTGCAGCATGTGTTTAGGGATGCGCATCCTTCCCCCCACTTTTTCTTAACTCTGCAAGTATATAACTATCAGGTTAGCTGCTCCCAGCCCCTCCTCCTGAGTTTCCTGTTTGCAAGTAGTAGCCGTTTTGCATATGATTTGCATCTGAATTGAATGCAAAGTGTGCAGAAAGCCTATTAGAGGTGCTGCACACTGAGCTGGTGGTCATTTCAGATGCAGTCTTTGTGGTATGCGCTGGCCCTCTCCTCGATGTTTTATAGTTGCCTGTGTTTTTTTAAATCGAGATATTGCCAAAGTTACTTTTTTGGACATAACTCTGCTTATTCCCTCTTTGTCCTATCTTCTAACACTAAGCCTAGTGCACACTATATACATATGTTAAAATGGACCTGAACTCTTGCACAGGACAGAAGGACAACATAGAGAAATGCACCCAGTATATATTTAGATACTTTAGCCTGTTTAATTGCCCCTCATTTGTGTCTAAACACAAGTTGTAATTTGATCTCTCCCCTGTGTCACATGACTGCTACGGCAGAGATGGCAGATAAGCTCATTTGAAAGCACAAGCTATTAACAATTTGTCCGTTTCCATGAATCAGGAAGTAGAAACAGTGCAGATCTATTTTAAGATTTGTATCAGCTGTAACAAAGAAATGTTATGTGTTTAAAGGTTATTATGCTGTTATGTGTCTTTTAGCACAGGGGTAGGGAACCTGTGGCTCTTTTAATGGCTACATCTGGCTCACATACAAATCAGTAGGGGTTGATTCACTAAGCTACACTGTTCAAGCAGCGCAGCTTAGTGTGGCAAAGCAAGTAACATTTACAGAGTAGGCACGCTACTGCTGTAGATTGCACTACTAACATACTCACGCTACACCAAAACTAACAGCTGCTCCAATTGTCCCACTCTGGGCTCTGTCAGGTCCTGTGACTTTGTAGGATGAGATCCCCGCACTTTGGCCCAATAGGCTGCCTGTCAAGTGACAGACAGCCTATTGGGCCAATTATAGTGTGGGGATCTTGTCCTACAAAGTGAATCAACCCCCAAGTCAGCTAGCTAATTGTACAAGCTGTTAGTCGGTATTTCTGGTATTTCTCCTTTCTGGCTCTCTGAGAAATTGCTGAAGTTGCTGAAACCCAAGAGAAGCTGAAGACGTGTCTGACACTTCCGCTGCCCAGCGGATCAACTGTACTGTATACACATCACCATGGCAACAGGGAGATCAGCCCTACTGTCCCAGTTTGAAACATATTGTTTGGCTCTCATGAATTACATTTTAAAATATGTGGCGTTTATGGCTCTCTCAAAAGGTTCCTCACCCCTGTTTTAGAGCATAGAAGAAGTTCTGAGTTCAGGTGGTCGACTATATGTAGCCATTTTCCCCAGATAACAGAATTAATCTGGTCTGAGGTCTGAGTGATGGGAAGGGATGGGGGAAAGCATGGCAGTGCAGCACGGGGACAGGCATAGCAGCGCAGCACAGAAGCAGGCATGGTGCCCATGATGCTGTGGCCCCCGTGGCACAAGCCATGCCTGCACCCTCTAGATATGCCTCTGGACTTTGGGAGCACTTGGGCTCCCAAAAACTTCCGAACCCTTCCTCGGTGGGAGATCTGAATGGGGGAGACAGCGCTGGAACGAGGGGACCAGGAGAGGAACAGGAAGGCTCTATAGGACCCAAAGCCTTCCCCCTCCTTAGGTAAGCATCTGTTTTTTTGTTTTTTAAATGTTCCAGGTTTGCGTTAAAGAGACCCTGTAACAAAATGTTCAGCCTTATTTCTTGTATCCCATAAGTTTCTATACCTGTTCTAATGTGGTCTGGATTACTGCAGCCTTTTCTAGTTGCACTGTCTCTCTAATATATCTAATCTTCTTTTCTTTGTCAAGCTTTGTCGACCCAGGGAGGAATGGGCTGCCTCTGTTGTAATGAATACAAGTTATGCACACCCCTGCAGGCTCTGTGTGCTTTGTTTACTCCTCACTCTCTGCTCTCAATTTGTGAGGCTGAGGGAGGATGGAGCTGCCTGTCACATGCTGAGAAACTGTGAGAATCCCAGATTGGAGTGCAGATAATTCACTATGTAAACTTGTAGTATACTGTAACATGAGATATATATATATAATCAACAAAATATATTTTAATATGTTGGAGGTCCACCTTTGGCGGCAATTACAGCCTCAGTTCTCAGAGGTATTGATTCATACAAATTGTGAATTGTTTCCAAAGTAATTTTAGCCCATTCTTCAGTTAAAACACCCTCCAGTTCTTTAAGAGACGATGGCGGTGGAAATCGACTTCTTACTTGAATCTTTAATAACGACCATAAATGCTCAATAATGTTGAGGTCTAGGGATTGTGGTGGCCAAATGAGATGCTCAACTTCATTAGAATGTTCCTCGTGCCATTCTTTAACAATTCTAGCTGTATGGATTGGGGCATTATCATCCTGAAAGATGGCATTCCCCTCCGGAAACAGTTCTTGAACCATAGGATGAACTTGGTTGCCCAAAATTCCTAAATAGTCTTGACTGTTAATTCTTTCATGAAGGGAAATCATTGGCCCGGCGGATTTCCAAGAAATAGCACCCGGATCATCACAGAACCCCCGCCATGTTTTACGATTGGGAGAAGGCAGTCTAGATGAAATGCTTCTTTTGGCTGTCTCCAAACGTACACTCGGCCGGAGGTCGGAAATAAGGTAAACAATGATTTGTCAGAGAAAATCACATTTTTTCACTGCTCGAGGGACCAATTCTGGTGGTTTCTACAGCACTCTAAACGCTTTGAAACATTTGTCTTTGAGAGCAGAGGTTTTCTAATTGCAGTTCTTCCGTGGAATCCAGATTTGTGCAGCTCCCGACGAACACTTTTTGTGGAAACTGGGTTCTGTAGGTCAGGGGTCCCCAACCTTTTCCGGCCCGGGGACCACTTTCTGACCAAATTTTTCTCCGGGGCCCGCGGGGGGTGTAGCGTCCTAGTGGACAGCGTCGTGCACAGCGGGTTACCGGGGGGGCATAGCTAGCATAGTTGCCCCAGTATAGGGAGTTTAGTTGCCCCAGTATGGCTAGTACAGTTACTCCAGTATAGCTAGTATAGTGCCCAGTAAAGCTAATATAGTGCCCAGTATAGGTAGGTAGTGCCCCAGTATAGCTAGTATAGTGCCCAGTGTTGGTAGGTAGTGCCCCAGTATAGCTAGTAAAGTGCCCAGTATAGCTAGTATGCCCCAGTATAGGTAGTATAGTGCCCCAGTATAGTTATTATGCCCCAGTATAGCTAGTATAGTGCCTCAGTATAGCTAGTATAGTGCCCAGTTTAGCTAGTATAGTGCCCCAGTATAGCTAGTATAAGTATAGCTAGTAGTGCCCCAGTACAGCTAGTATAGTGCCCAGTATAGCTAGTATAGTGCCCCAGTATAGCTAGTAGTGCCCCAGTACAGCCAGTATAGTGCCCAGTATAGCCAGTATAGTGCCCCAGTATAGCTAGTAGTGCCCCAATATAGCTAGTAGTGCCCCAGTACAGCCAGTATAGTGCCCAGTATAAGAGCCCCAGTATAGTGCCCCAGTATAGCTAGTAGTGCCCCAGTACAGCCAGTATAGTGCCCCAGTATAGCCAGTATAGTGCCCCAGTATAGCTAGTAGTGCCCCAATATAGCTAGTAGTGCCCCAGTACAGCCAGTATAGTGCCCAGTATAGCGCCCCAGTATAGTACCCAAGTATAGCTAGTATAGTGCCCCAGTATAGGAGCCCCAGTATAGTGCCCCAGTATAGCTAGTAGTGCCCCAGTACAGCCAGTATAGTGCCCCAGTATAGCCAGTATACTGCCCCAGTATAGCTAGTAGTGCCCCAGTACAGCTAGTAGTGCCCCAGTACAGCCAGTATAGTGCCCCAGTACAGCCAGTATAGTGCCCCAGTATAGCTAGTAGTGCCCCAGTACAGCCAGTATAGTGCCCCAGTATAGCCAGTATAGTGCCCCAGTATAGCTAGTAGTGCCCCAGTACAGCTAGTAGTGCCCCAGTACAGCCAGTATAGTGCCCAGTATAGTGCCCCAATACAGCTAGTAGTGTGCCCCAGTACAGCCAGTATAGCGCCCCAGTATAGCTAGTAGTGCCCCAGTACAGCCAGTATAGTGCCCCAGTATAGCCAGTATAGTGCCCCAGTATAGCTAGTAGTGCCCCAATATAGCTAGTAGTGCCCCAGTACAGCCAGTATAGTGCCCAGTATAGCGCCCCAGTATAGTACCCAAGTATAGCTAGTATAGTGCCCCAGTATAGGAGCCCCAGTATAGTGCCCCAGTATAGCTAGTAGTGCCCCAGTACAGCCAGTATAGTGCCCCAGTATAGCCAGTATACTGCCCCAGTATAGCTAGTAGTGCCCCAGTACAGCTAGTAGTGCCCCAGTACAGCCAGTATAGTGCCCCAGTACAGCCAGTATAGTGCCCCAGTATAGCTAGTAGTGCCCCAGTACAGCCAGTATAGTGCCCCAGTATAGCCAGTATAGTGCCCCAGTATAGCTAGTAGTGCCCCAGTACAGCTAGTAGTGCCCCAGTACAGCCAGTATAGTGCCCAGTATAGTGCCCCAATATAGCTAGTAGTGTGCCCCAGTACAGCCAGTATAGCGCCCCAGTATAGTACCCAAGTATAGCTAGTATAGTGCCCCAGTATAAGCAGCCCCCACTTCCCCCCCCCCCCCCCCGCGCGGCCGCCGCTGCTGCAGTTACCTTGGCCGGCGGTGTCTTACATTCCCCTCTCTCTCTCTCGCCGGAGCGCGCCCCGCTGCTGCTGTGATGAAGAGGGAGGAAGAAGGAAGGAGAGAGCGGTTCCCATAGTAACGGCGCGCCGCTACAGGAAGCCGCTCTTTCTCTCCTGCTTTCTCCCTCTCTGTCACAGCAGCTGCAGGGCGCGCTGCTGTGACTCACACGCTGACAAGAGGGAGAGAAGGGGAATGTAAGATACCAAGCGGCCACCAGAGATAACAGCAGCGGCGGCTGCAGATGGGGCGGGGGCAAGAGGACAGTCCCGCGGCCCAACTGAAAGCGTCCTGCGGACCACCAGTGGGCCGCGGACCACAGGTTGGGGATCCCTAGGTGTTCATTCAGCTCTGCAGTGATTTTAGGAGCCGTGATCTTGCGAGCTTTTCTAACAATTCGATTTAGAGTCCGACGGTTTGTCTCACACAACTTTGACTTTTAGGCATAACTGTGCTTTGCTGAGGAAGTTTTTCCTTCTGTTTCAAAGGTAGTCATTACTCATTACTTTTGAGACAGTACCTTTTGAAATGCCAAGCATTCGGGCAGTTTCTGTTACAGTTTGGCCTCTTTGAAAGTCTTAGAGATCTGCCATTTTTATAAATTACAGCCAACGTTGGTTTAAATATCTGAAATATCTGTAAAAAACAATTATTTTAATTAAACATATCAAATAACAAAAATAATAAACAAAAAACATTAACATATGCCAAGTTTTGATTGCTTAAAACATGTTCAAAGATTATGATGCAAAATGTTAGGTGTTTCCATTATTTTGTCCAACCCCTATATACAGTATATATATATATATATATATATATATATACAGCGGTGTGAAAAACTATTTGCCCCCTTCCTGATTTCTTATTCTTTTGCATGTTTGTCACACTTAAATGTTTCTGCTCATCAAAAACCGTTAACTATTAGTCAAAGATAACATAATTGAACACAAAATGCAGTTTTAAATGATGGTTTTTATTATTTAGTGAGAAAAAAAACTCCAAATCTACATGGCCCTGTGTGAAAAAGTGATTGCCCCCCCTTGTTAAAAAATAACTTAACTGTGGTTTATCACACCCGAGTTCAATTTCTGTAGTCACCCCCAGGCCTGATTACAAACACACCTGTTTCAATCAAGAAATCACTTAAATTGGAGCTATCTGACACAGAGAAGTAGACCAAAAGCACCTCAAAAGCTAGACATCATGCCAAGATCCAAAGAAATTCAGGAACAAATGAGAACAAAAGTACTGTAATTGAGATCTATCAGTCTGGAAAAGGTTATAAAGCCATTTCTAAAGCTTTGGGACTCCAGCGAACCACAGTGAGAGCCATTATCCACAAATGGCAAAAACATGGAACAGTGATGAACCTTCCCAGGAGTGGCCGGCTGACCAATATTAACCCAAGAGCGCAGAGAAAACTCATCCGAGAGGCCATAAAAGACCCCAGGACAACATCTAAAGAACTGCAGGCCTCACTTGCCTCAATTAAGGTCAGTGTTCACAACCCCACCATAAGAAAGAGACTGGGCAAAAACGGCCTGCATGGCAGATATCCAAGGCGCAAACCACTTTTAAGCAAAAAGAACATTAAGGCTCGTCTCAATTTTGCTAAAAAACATCTCAATGATTGCCAAGACTTTGGGGAAAATACCTTATGGACCGACGAGACAAAAGTTGAACTTTTTGGAAGGTGTGTGTCCCGTTACATCTGGCGTAGAAGTAACACAGCATTTCAGCAAAAGAACATCATACCAACAGTAAAATATGGTGGTGGTAGTGTGATGGTCTGGGGTTGTTTTGCTGCTTCAGGACCTGGAAGGCTTGCTGTGATAGATGGAACCATGAATTCTACTGTCTACCAAAAAAATCCTGAAGGAGTTTGTCCGGCCTTCTGTTTGTCAACTCAAGCTGAAGCAATCTTGGGTGCTGCAGCAGGACAATGACCTAAAACACACCAGCAAATCCACCTCTGAATGGCTGAAGAAAAACAAAATGAAGACTTTGGAGTGGCCTAGTCAAAGTCCTGACCTGAATCCTATTGAGATGTTGTGGCATGACCTTAAAAAGGCAGTTAATGCTAGAAAACCCTCAAATAAAGCTGAATTACAACAATTCTGCAAAGATGAGTGGGCCAAAATTCCTCCAGAGCACTGTAAAAGACTCGTTGCAAGTTATCGCAAACGCTTGATTGCAGTTATTGCTGCTAAGGGTGGCCCAACCAGTTATTTGGTTCAGGGGGCAATTTCTTTTTCACAC
Organism: Hyperolius riggenbachi; assembly: GCF_040937935.1. Lineage (NCBI taxonomy): Eukaryota > Metazoa > Chordata > Amphibia > Anura > Hyperoliidae > Hyperolius > Hyperolius riggenbachi. The sequence continues at coordinate 68,574,405 of NC_090651.1, read as the reverse complement.
AGCTCCATGTAGGTTTTGAGTTTTTTACTTACTAAATAATCAGGAAGGGGGCAAATAGTTTTTCACACCACTGTATATATATATATATATATATATATATATATATATATATATATATATATATATATATATATATATATATATATATATATACATATATATATATACATATATATATACATATATATATATACATATATATATACATATATATATATATATATATATATATATACATATATATATACATATATATATATATATATACATATATATATATATATACATATATATATATATATATATATATATATATATATATATATATATACACACATACACACACACATTGAGTACATACACACATATTAGTGTATGCGTGTGTATAAATATATATATATATACATACATACACACAGATATATACAATATATATATATATATATAGATATATATATATATACACACAAACATCAATTCCTGGTTAGCGGCCATGTTTTATGTTTGTAAACATTGCCTACAAGTGGCGATTAAAAGCCAGGACCGAGGCAGGGAGCAGCGGAAATGGCAAAGAGGGATCACAGTGACTCAATTGGTATGTTTTTTATTGTACAAATAGGACAGTACAGATTCTCTTTAAGACAGTTCAGAGAAGGTGGTGCAAGAAAGAGGGCAGAATCTGCAGGAGCACCTGTGAGTTGATAAACAGCTTCTTCTGCAGTTTCTCCCAGGTTCTTTGCATGCAGCAGTGACACAAAAAGAGAAATGGGGCTAGTAGCTGTAATTCGGTCAACCAGGCTCTGTCACTTCTGTTTGAAAAATAAAAGAAGAAAAATTAATGAGGCAATCCATTTACATTACTGACAAGGCTTTATGTTTAAAGCGTTACATGAAGACTATTTTAACAACCAACTTGCATCCCAAAGCATGAGATAGTGAGGGATTACATACACTGGTCCATGCTCTGTAGTTTTCACAGTGTTTTAGTTTACCCAGAACCCTCCTCTGTGTGAAATCCTCTGGCCACGGTTGATAGGGTAGCCTGGAATCATTGTCACCAAAAACTAGGATTCTGCAAGCGAGAGATTTCCAAGTTCCATGTCTCCCGTTTTTACAAATGAATTCTTCATGCCTCTGCTTCGGGAAGCAACGCCGTTCCTCATTCAGCCGCTTTACGTCCGGTTTTGTCATATTTGGCTGTGCGCCTGTACTCTGTCACCCCAATTACTCTGCAGCTTGAACACTGCTGTGTGTTTGTGCTGCGGTTATAACAAAGTGTTGCGATGAGACTAAATAAAATCTGATGGCAGCAGACAGGGGGGACAGACACGCCATCCATTTGCCATTGAATATCACTGGCTGGCAGATGGCTCCACCTATATTATTTTCCTCTGTAACTCAATATGCACCAGAGCGAGCAGGACCGGTTTAATTACTTTCCTTGACTCTGCTGTCTTCAGGGAATTGTTTCACAAAACGCGGGATGTTGTCATCTGTGGCCTGCTTTCTCTAGAATGTTTAAATTAGGAATTATTGTCACTTTATAAACATGGCTTCGGAGATTTTCTGCGTCACTAACTATTCCAGTGTACTTGCCTCAGTTTTAATTTTATTTTGATTTTGCTTGCTACATAATACCCACGGCTTATACATTCTCTCTCCTCCACTTTCAGGCTCTCTTGCTGTCTATTTTTCTACTCTAAAAAAGCTACCGATACTTCAAATATTTCCCATGCGCCTCTCGCCATTTTTTTCTTTCTTAATCACTCTCTTCCATGGTTCATTCTCTCTTCATTTATTTCCATTCTTGCTCTCTATCCACCTTTTAGTCTTGCATTGTCTTACTTCTGACTTTTCCATCCTCTTCACTTGTTGCCATTTAACCTCTCTTTCATGCACTGCCCTGTGTTTCCCCATCTTGTTGTGACAATTAGGCAGTAGCCTAGGGTGCCATCTGCTGGAGAGGGTGCCAAAGGACTATGCCAAGCAAACTTTTTTTAGTTTCAAAATCTTTTTTTATTAGGTTACTACAATGTCATATACAAACATTAACGAGGTACAGAATAGATAGCAGGTATACAGTGGGTTGCAAAAGTATTCGGCCCCCTTGAAGTTTTCCACATTTTGTCACATTACCGCCAAAAACATGCATCAATTTTATTGGAATTCCACGTGAAAGACCAATACAAAGTGGTGTACATGTGAGAAGTGGATCGAAAATCATACATCATTCCAAACATTTTTTACAAATAAATAACTGCAAAGTGGGGTGTGCGTAATTATTCGGCCCCCTGAGTCAATACTTTGTAGAACCACCTTTTGCTGCAATTACAGCTGCCAGTCTTTTAGGGTATGTCTCTACCAGCATTGCACATCTAGAGACTGAAATCCTTGCCCATTCTTCTTTGCAAAACAGCTCCAGCTCAGTCAGATTAGATGGACAGCATTTGGGAACAGCAGTTTTCAGATCTTGCCACAGATTCTCGATTGGATTTAGATCTGGACGCGGACTGGCATGGGCGTCCGCAGAAAATTTTCCGGGGGGGGGCAAAAAGGCAGGGAAAAAGTGTGTGCGCCGAAAAACCTGAGGGTTATGTTGTGCGGCGCGCATAGCGCCGAAGAATGGGTGCGGCCATGGACCAGAATGTGGGTGTGGCCATGGGTGGTGACAAATTTTCATTAACTTACCAATGTGGGACATTAGATTAGGACAGTGGTGGCGAAACTTTTGGAGGCCGAGTGCCCAAACTGCAACCCAAAAGTCACTTTATCTATCGCAAAGTGGCAACAGCAATTTAAACTTCATACAAACGTCTTAACTCATACATGAACATTATGGAAAATCCAAGTTGAAAATAAACTGTGAAGATAAACAATTTCATTCATCCTACTCCTGAAAAATGTATTCTTTTTTTAGAACCTCCCAGTTTATTTCCCGTTTTAAAAAGCTAAAAAGTAGGTTTAATGCTCTTGTCTCATATGATGATGATTCAGCTTTTCCCAGAGGCCCCCAACAAGACAAATTTAGCAATCATGAGGCCCCCAACAAATCATCAGGCTCCCAACAAGACACATTCAGCAATCTTGAGGCCCCCAACAAGACAAATTCATCAATCATGATGCCCCCAACAAGACAAATTCAGCAATCATGAGGCCCCCAACAAATCATGAGGCCCCCAACAAGACATTCAGCAATCTTGAGGCCCCCAAAAAATCATGAGGCCTTCAACAATACGAATTCAGCAATCATGAGGCCCCCAACAAGACAAATTCAGCAGTCATGAGGCACATAAATAGACAGCATTTCACATAAATAGGCAGAATGCCCCCTTAATATGGTAGACACCTCTCACCTGGCTTCTCAATTCTTCTCTACTGGCTGCTGTGCCTGGCAATACTGTTTTTGGCTGGATTGGGGATGACGTACGGGCTGAAAGGCCTTGCGTGATGCTGTGGCCAGGCTGGCTGGCGGTGATGCTGTGGCTGGGTTGGCTGGCGGTGATGCTGTGGCTGGGTTGGCTGGCGGTGATGCTGGGCTGTGCTTGGCTGGTTGAAGTAAATGCTGCCCCCTAGTTTAGGTAGCGCCAGGAACCCCCAGGTTAGGAAGTGACAAGGACCCCCCCCCCCCAGTAAAGTAGTGACAGGGACCCCCAGTAAGGTAGTGACAGGGGACCCCCAGGTTAGGAAGTGACAGGGGACCCCCAGGTTAGGCAGTGAGTAACAGGGACCCCTTTAGGCAGCGAGTGACAGGGACCCCTTTAGGCAGCGAGTGACAGGGACCCCTTTAGGCAGCGAGTGACAGGGACCTCTTTAGGCAGTGGGTGACAGGGACCTCTTTAGGCAGCGGGTGACAGGGAGACCCCCTTTAGGCAGCGGATGACAGGGAGACCCCCTTTAGGCAGCGGGTGACAGAGAGACCCCCTTTAGGCAGCGGGTGACAGGAAGACCCCCTTTAGGCAGCGGGTGACAGGGAGACCCCCTTTAGGCAGCGGGTGACAGGGAGACCCCCTTTAGGCAGTGGGTGACAGGGAGCCCCTTAAGGCAGTGGGTGACAGGGACCCCTTTAGGCAGCAGGTGACAGGGACCCTTTTAGGCAGCTGGTGACAGGGACCCTTTTAGGCAGCTGGTGACAGGGACCCCCTTTAGGCAGCTGGTGACAGGGACCCCCTTTAGGCAGCGGGTGACAGGGACCCCTTTAGGCAGCGGGTGACAGGGACCCCATTAGGCAGGGGGTGACAGGGACCCCTTTAGGCAGCGGGTGACAGGGACCCCTTTAGGCAGCGGGTGACAGGGACCCCTTTAGGCAGCGAGTGACAGGGACCCCTTTAGGCAGCGGGTGACAGAGACCCCTTTAGGCAGCGGGTGACAGGGAGCCCCTTTAGGCAGCGGGTGACAGGGAGCCCCTTTAGGCAGCGGGTGACAGGGAGCCCCTTTAGGCAGCGGGTGACAGGGACCCCTTTAGGCAGCGAGTGACAGGTGCCCCCTCTCTCTAGCCGCCGCTCTTCCCAACTCACCTTGCAGCAACTTCAGACCTCGATCAGCGGCGACCCGACCAGTAAGTGCGGGCGCCGGACGCACCCGCTCTATATGCGGAAGTGATGTCACTTCCGCATATCAGTGCGGGCGCTGGGTCCTAGCGCCCGCACTATTGGTTGCCGTCTGATCGAGGTCTGACGCTGCAGCCAGGAGGGGGTGAGCGGCGGCTACGGCTACAGGGGGGTGAGCGGCGGCCGGGGGGGGGGGGCAGCAGGCGGCCAGGGGGAGGCAGCGGCACCCCCCTGGCTCTATATGCGGACGCCCATGTTGACTGGGCCATTCTAACACATAGATATGTTTTGTTTTAAACCATTCCATTGTTGCCCTGGCTTTATGTTTAGGGTCATTGTCCTGCTGGAAGGTGAACCTCCGCCCCAGTTTCAAGTCTTTTGCAGTCTCCAAGAGGTTTTCTTCCAAGTTTGCCCTGTATTTGGCTCCATCCATTTTCCCATTAACTCTGACCAGCTTCCCTGTCCCTGCTGAAGATATGCACCCCCTGAGCAGGATGCTGCCACCACCATATTTGATAGTGGGGATGGTGTGTTTAGAGTGATGTGCAGTGTTAGTTTTCCGCCACACATAGCGTTTTGCATTTTGGCCAAAAAGTTCCATTTTGGTCTCATCTGACCAGAGCACCTTCTTCCATATGGTTGCTGTGTCCCCCACATGGCTTGTGGCAAACTGCAAGCGGGACTTCTTATGCTTTCTGTTAACAATGCCTTTCTTCTTGCCACTCTTCCATAAAGGCCAACTTTGTACAGTGCATGACTAATAGTTGTCCTATGGACAGAGTCTCCCACCTGAGCTGTAGATCTCTGCAGCTCGTCCAGAGTCACCATGGGCCTCTTGACTGCATTTCTGATCAGCGCTCTCCTTGTTCGGCATGTGAGTTTAGGTGGATGGCCTTGTCTTGGTAGGTTTACAAATGTGCCATACTGCTTCCATTTCTGAATGATCGCTTAAACAGTGCTCCGTGGGATGTTCAAGGCTTTGGAAATCTTTTTGTAGCCTAAGCCTGCTTTAAATTTCTCAATAACTTGATCCCTGACCTGTCTGGTGTGTTCTTTGGACTTCACGGTGTTGTTGCTCCCAATATTCTCTTAGACAACCTCTGAGGCCCTCATAGAGCAGCTGTATTTGTACTGACATTAGATTACACACAGGTGCACTCTATTTAGCCATTAGCACTCATCAGGCAATGTCTTTAGGCAACTGACTGCACTCTGATCAAAGGGGGCCGAATAATTATGCACACACCACTTTGCAGTTATTTATTTGTAAAAAATGGTTTTTTTTTTGCAACCCACTGTACATGCTGAATTGCATAGTGACACAGGTAAGTGGATTGCGCAGATCAAAACATTATTCAAGGTGAATGAAACATGAATAGTATGATTTCTATATGTTACCTGTCGGTTTAAGCTAGGCTAAGACATAGTAGTTGTACCCAATGATTATTAGTAGATGGGATAAATCAATCAATCATAAAAGAACAATGAATGTCTAAATATAGAGCAAGTAACTTATTAACAAATTAGTTAGTTAAACTGCTCACACTAGGACACATAAGATCCCAAAATGAGATGAGTTTTGCTACTAGTTATTTATAGTTAGAAGTTATGAATAGCATTCTGGACACTCTGGGTGGAGGTAGCCTGGATCCAAGGAAGCCAGATTCTCAGAGGCGTAGCTATGGGTGGGCAAGGGGGTACACATGTCCCCGGGCGCAGCACTGTAAGGGGGCACAGAGCATGGCCACCGGCACCGCACCCCCAAGTGAGTGAGAGGCGGCTCGCTGGCTGCCCGAAGTGCACCTACTTCTCTCCCTCCCTCTGCAGCAGAACAAGGGGAGCACATCTATCTAATTATAGGGGGTACATCTGGCTATCTAAACAAGGGGAATCTAAAGGGGGGCACATTTGGCTATCTAAATGGGGGGGGGGGGGGGGGGAGGGGGACACATCTGGCTATCTAAACAGCATTTGTACATTTCGCTAAAAACCCATGACCACACCCACATTCTGATGCGTGGCCATGCCCAATTTGTCCAGAGAGGGGCGCAAAAACTGTTTTTGTCCCCGGGCGCTTAAAAGCCTAGCTACGCCTCTGCAGATTCTATCAAAATGTTGGTTCCTGTCCCAAAGGTTAGCCTTAAAGTGACTAAAAATCTACTCAGTAGAACTGAAAAGGCTTGGTGTTTCTTTAACAGTTTCACAGCATCAGAGCTTTGTTTTTCTTACCAAAGCATCAATTTTAGCTGCTGTTTAGCGTTGCTCCACCAATCAAAGAAAAAAAGCCTGGGCTTTTTCCCCCTGATGCTGTGCAGAGCATGATGGGATTTCCTATGTTGTTGTTCACGTTGCCTAGCAACTGGGAGAGGTGCTCAGGACACAGGACAGTTGGAACTGTGTCTCATGCTCCCTGTCACCTCCTTTCAACCAAAAAGATGGCTGCCATCATGAAATCAAACATTTGCCTGTTCTTTTAAAACAGTGTGGGTAGGAGATTATATTACCTATCTATTTTAATTAACATAACTAATGTAACTTAATGACAGTATGTTTGTTTAGGCTGGAGTTCCTCTTTAATGTTTTCATTCAACATAGTGACATGAATGCGGGTAAGAACACAATCATAAGATAGAGTTTGTTTGAGCCATTGCGAGGCTATGTACGGTAAGTTTTAGCCACATTAATTATAAATTGAATGAGTTTATGTTGGGAGTGGTGCAACTTTTCAGGCTGGAGTCCTAGTAAACAAATAACAGGATCCACCCGTATGTGGAGTAGCAAACTTTTTTTATGGAATTTTGAAACACAGTTCTTGTTTTTACATGTATTAAAGTAGAACTAAACTCAGAATTTCCTCATTGTATTTTGGCAATATGGTCAAAGGAAACAAATATAAGAAAATTGGGAAAATTGCATTCCCCCATCCCCCTGTGAGAAATCACTAACGTGTTACAGAAAAATTGCAAAAATGTGAAAACGTTACTAAATTATTTTCGGACGCATTATTGCTCAAAAGTCGAAATTTACATAATGTTTTAGAACATTCGTAAAGAACATTTTTTTTTTTTTTTTCGCTCATCACCATCCAGCATTAGTGTTTGAGGGATAAATAGGAGCTAGTGTAGTATAAGAGCATACCTATTGAATCTTTTCAAAGTATTAAAAATCCATTTGCCCTCATACTACATGGAAGTAGTAAAATTGGCCAATCAAGATTGTGATGTGTATGCCCCTTTAGGGAAAGTATCAGAATGTTATACACCAGTGATTCTAGATGTAAGCCTGGCTTCAGGGACATAAAGAGATAATTTGCATATTCAGCAGTGGTGCATTGTGGGTAAACGCTGAATTATTGCAAATACCTTCTGTTTTAACAAGGCAAACCACACTAAGCATTACTTTTTAGTAGGAGGGCTTTTCAGTCTCTTTTAGTCCCCTAAACTTTCCTATTTTTTTTTGGGTCACCCTCTCTAGATTTAACTTCTTGCTGACCGCATTACGCCGCATTCGCCTAACGCCAATCGGCGTAAGGTCCTGCAGGCCTGTTTTGCAGGAGATCGCGCGCGCATCTCCGCTTGGTAGGCAGAGCTCCGCCCCACCTTCAGTCTCCCAGCAGCGCTAGGAGACTGTTAGACGGTGAAATCACTGTCTTTTCAGTCCGTACAGCGCTACAATCTAAGGCAGGGCTGTACTGGGGACAGCCGTGTACAGAGGCTCAGGGGTGATCGGCTGTCATAGGCTGAAGCCTGGTTGAAAAAAAAAGAATATTTATTAGGAAAATAATAAAATAAATATTTGTACAAAAAAAAAAAAATAACACATGGGGAGAGATCAGAGAAAGCTCTGTTGGTACGGAGAAAAGGAAGGGGCATGGGGGGAATCACTTATGTGCTGAGTTGTGCGGGACTGCAGCAGGGCCTTAAAGCTGCAGTGGCCAATTTAGCAAAAAATGGCCTGGTCTTTAGGGGGGTTTAACACTGCGGTCCTCAAGTGGTTAAAGGAGATAAGTCAGGGTTAGGTATCATATAAAGTGGGATGAAATGAATTAAAAATCAACATTATTTGGCATTCTCACAATAAACGTACTGTAGCAGTATCACCTTACTCTGTGTCTGAAGCCTGGCACCATGATACATACTTTCTTTATATTCATCCTGGGTGAGCATCCATCTTGAGTTAATGCAATATTTCCAAAACTTGCTCCAAAGTCCCAAACACACCAAAAATTGTTCCAAAATCACAAATACACAAAAAATTACTTCAAACTCACGATCACACCAAAATCACAAGCGCAGGAAAAACACAGAGGAATTGCAATTGCAGAAAAAAAGTAGGTTCAAACAGGTTCATCCTCTTGAATGTGCAGATATTATTTTTTGAAAGGGGAACAATTTCTATACATTTTAATCAATGCTCAATAGTTTTTTTTTATTTTAAAATCAGTGTTTCATCCTGCTTTAAACAGTGGAAGATAAGTTTAGGAATAAAGGAATTGTCATGGTTAGGGGCACGAATCAGGTAGGTGCTATGATATGATTAGGGCAATTGTGGGGCAGTGTTTAAGCAATGAAGAACATTGAGTCAGGCAAAGATAACAAGGTTGTCCTGAACGTGGCAAAAATTGTGGAACTGATCATGGATTCCAGAGGGCACCGACCCACACTCAGCCAGGTCTGCATCAAGGGCTTTGAGGTCTCAAGGGTACATAGCGCATGCTTCCTGGGCAGTACCGTCACCGACAACTTGACTTGGGGTGCAAATACAACCATAAATTAAAAAAAAAGGCCCAGCAGAGGCTGTTCTTCTTGAGGCATTGGAGAAAGTTTGGAATTCTGTGGAAGCTGCTGACCAGTTTCTATACTGTCACCATAGAATCTGCCCTTTGCTCTTTCATCATCGTCTGGTACACAGGGGCAAATGCAAGCGACAAGCCCAAACTCCAGAGAGTAATCAGCACCGCCGAGAAGATCATTGGATCACCTCTACCACCGCTGGACCCCCTCCACACATCCAAAATGAGGTCCAGGGCCAACAGGATAACAATTGACCCCTCCCACCTTGGCAGTCATTTCTTCACCCTCCTTCCCTCAGGCAGCCACTACAAGACCATCCCCTCCAAAACCTCTAGGCACAGGAGCAACTTCTTTCCCCAGGCAGTCCTCCTCCTGAACTTAAGCCCCCTCATGAATGTAATCACTCGGACTTCTGAGCCTATGTCTTACATCATATGTGTCTTTTCTGTTAGTCTCCGATTGGTTTCACTGTGCTGCATGTTGTTATGTCATATGTGGTTTTTTTTGCACTATGGAATTTGCTGTGTGTACCAAAAACAATTCCAGGTGTGGCAGCTGAATAAAGATGATTCTGATACTCTAGGAAAGGGAAAGATTAGTTATAGAGCTAGGAGTAAGTTAGGTTTATATTAGATCGATGGGTTGAGGGAGAATTGTGACTATTGTAGGATCTCTAAGACCAGATGCCTAGAAAGGCACCTGTCACTCAAATGAGTCAGCTCTCATTATCAGGGTGCCCAAAACACATCTACATGGAGAAAAAGTGAACTAAGAATAAAATGAAGAAGAAAAAGAGGTGAAAGAAAAGGAACAAAATAGGAAAATATCAAGGGAACACATTTGAGGTATATGAAACAGAGATATTGAAGACAGAGAGAAAAGAAAGATACCCAAAGTAAACAAGAACCAAGCTAGGACCTTAAAGAGACACTGAAGCCTCAGCAAAACTAAGTTTTTGCAGCAGAATATTGTTTAGCATGTATGCCTTTTCTACAATGCCACATCCCTGCTGCTGAACTCGCAATTAAAACCCCTGAAATCCCTTTCAAAGTCGTGGATTTTGCTGCCCGTGGAGGCAGAGCTTTGGGTTGTAGCTCTGGTTTCATGCGCATCAATCTGTGCTGATTGCCTCCTCTCCCCGCCCCTCTCAGTGAAAGAAGCACAGATTGACGGTAGTAGAGGCAGAGCTACAGCCCAAAGCTCTGCCTCTACAAGGAAGCGCTGCCCATATCCCCCCAAGGCGATTTCCGGGGTTTTAATTGTGAGTTCAGCCGCGGGGATGCAGTGTTTCAGGTAGGGCATTCATGCTAAACAATATTCTGCAGTACAGACTGAATTTTTTGGAGGCTTCAGTGTCTCTTTAATAGAGTGTTCGCATCACCCAGAGTTCTCTTTAGATATTTAGAAAGCATCAAGGTGACTAGGTGAGTCACACCACCACACTCCATCTGTAACTGAAATCTAAGAAGTGAATCCAGGATATAAACTACACTCCAGTCTATAAGACACTATTTCAGTGAGCCAGAGAGCATCAGTTTTTACTGGCCAGAATACTCACAAACTGGCTGTACTGTTGAGATCAGTGACTGCACTTCACAGACCTGCCCAGCGTCGGTAGTAAAGCTTTCTGGTTTTGTTCCATGTTTGTGAGTCACTGCTGCGCAGGAAACTCGCAAGCCAAGCCCCGGTGAAATATATAAATTGAGAAATCAGTGGCCATAAGCAGAAAACAGAAACAGCATTGAATAAAACATCTGCTTTTGATAAAAGACCTTGTTAGGTGGAGATGTATTCCTTATTTGCCAAGACTTTGCCTTGGGAGGGAAAAGCATGGTTTGTAAAATACCCCTACTGTCGCAGAGATCTCGTTTTACAGACCCAATGACTGCGAAGCCGAGTCTCTCTGCTAGTAATTATTTTTTTTTTACAGTGAGCGGGGGTCAGGCCCTGTGCCCCACTTATACTCGACTCATCTCTCTACTATCCTGGGGCTTATTTGCCCTCCTCCGTCCTCCATCCTACGTGACCTTACATCTTACTCTTATTTTATCTTTCCTCCGGGCTCTCTGTTAAACTCTCTCCCCTATCGAGTTGCACTAAAGCGGCTGAAGCAAAGAGGTTTATGGTTAAGAAAATTCACTTAGCCCTTCTCACACAATGTAAATTGTTCCTCTTTGCCTTCCTAATTAATACCGAATACGTTTTCTCACTACAGTGCCCCAGCCCCCTTTTATCTCTCTGTCCACAGGTGGTAAAGACTTGCTACTCTATAAAACTCACATCTGAGTTCTAGAAATAGCAAATGAACAATTAAATAATGCTAATATGAAGACATACTATATCAATTATAACTACAAGGGGTGTAAAAAAAAGTAAAGTGCAAGAAACTCCATCTGAATGGATTTATAATCAAAATCCAAATTGCTGATGAGTAGAGTGTAACGATCGGTGTCAGCACACAGAGAGAATCTGATTATTGATGATCTGCAGAATCATCAATAATACAGATGTATACTTGATTATGGATGATCTGCAGAATCACCAATAATACAAGTATGACTAACCTCTGGGCACCTAATAAAGAATAAGTGTTTGGTGTAACTGTAGGCTATCTCCCGTGAGGCGGGAGATACAAGCAGCTCGGCCAAGAACCACCTGAGGGGCAGGTGGCCCTGGGAAGTGCAGGGACTATCTCCTAGAGAGAGAGAGAGTAGTCAGAACCTGGCAACCAGGGATATCTAGAGTTCAGGTAATAGACTGTACTGCAGCCAGGGGACTCCAGGAGAAGAGGCCACTGGCTGCTAACAGGCCGGACTCTCTGAGGAGCAGGAGTCCTAGTTGCAACTGACACTTGGTGGAATGGTGTCACTGCTAGTACAGATAGACTGAGCACTCAAAGCACTCAAAGGTGAGTGACAGCCTGGAAGGTCGGGCAGGCCACACACAAGCAGATGAGGTACAGAGACAGAAGGCGGATTCGGTAACCGGGTACAGGCAGGGTCTGGCAACAGGTAGGCAGATATGCAGAGGTACCGAATCAGAAAGCAACAGAGAGGTCGACAGAGCAAATAGTCATAACAGAAATAGAACAGAGTCCTAGTCTGAGGTGTGAGGTCCTTGGTCTCAACACCCCGGAACTGTTCTATAGTATAACACAGCAATGACACAGTAATCCTAAGCTTGGGTGTGAGGTCCATGGTCTCAACACCCTGGAACTGGTCTAAGATATAACACAGCAATGACACAGTAATCCTAAGCTTGGGTGTGAGGTCCTTGGTCTCAACACCCCAGAACTGGTCTAAGATATAACACAGCAATGACACAGTAATCCTAAGCTTGGGTGTGAGGTCCTTGGTCTCAACACCCCGGAACTGGTCTAAAGTATAATACAAGCGTAATCTGGCTAAGTGTGAATTTCCAGGTCCTCCTGGTTCTAACACACTGTGGGATCTGACTATGGTCTGAGTGCTCACACGTAAGTATTCGCAACGGCAGACAACCTGAGACTGACCAGCAAGATCTATATATAGTGCAGCGCTTCTCAGCGCCGCCCAGCGCCACTCAGCCAATCACACGCTGCACTGGGATCAGCTGATCACTCTGATCAGCTGATCCCTCTCCTACTGGCATAAAGGCCCTGCCTCCCAGCGCACGCGCGCGTAGCTCTCCATCTGTGTGCACTAGAAGGCTCAGACAAACCAGACGAATGCTGCTGTGCGGAAACTGCCGGTCTGAACACGGAGACAGCCGCCCCGCTGCCAGACCGCGCGGTGGCATCTCCGCAATCCATTACATAGAGATAGTCAGTGAGAGTACAAATAATAATAATTGTTATTTATATAATGCCAACATCTTCCACAGGACTGCCAATGGGGATTGCTGGGAAGTCCAAACGCGCACACACACACACACACACACACACACACACACACACACACACACACACACACACACACACACACACACACACACACACACACACACACACACACACACACACACACACACACACACACACACACACAGCAACAGTGTAAGCCAAGACAGAATGCAGGAGGCACCAAACCTATTGCCAGGTCTAGATCCAGAACAGGTTTATCCACATGGCAACTAGGCATGAGCCTGGGGCCTTGGCACTAGAGATGAGCGTAATGACCTTGTCACGCTTGGAGGTGTAATCTCCACAGTCAGCATACAACACATAAGCTGACGTGAAGGAGGTACACACACCAGCACAAGGGATCAGGATATCCCCAGTTTAGTGGAGGAGAGGACCGACTCCAATAGGAGATTGTGGCGCACAGAGCCGGTGCAGATCCGAACAGCCACAAACAACACTTTCGTAATAACGTCTCAGCGCAAAGTAGCGCTGAGCGCATAAACCAGGACTGAGGAGATCAGAACAAGTAGACAGAATGAACGCTTGCTAGCTAGCGGCTACTTAGCGACAGCAAGCGTCCAAAACCAGACAGACTGGAATGAGGCAGCCAATGCGTTGCGGCGATGGCGTGCCTCACAAAGACAGGACAGGATAGTCAAAAAATAGCAGGATCGAGACAGATGAACGTAACACAGATAAATATACAATAAGTATGTTTTCCTAGCGTATCACAATTACAGCTATCAATGAAACTCTTTGTAAGGTCTGACTAACATATGTATACATCGGCAATGAACCGATACATGACACAAGCAGGAACGCTGACTAGGACTGGAGTAATACAGGGAACAGGACTCAGAAGGATTCGCTATCTCTTCGCAGAGATGAACGCAATCCACAAACAGGACCAGGAACAGGATAACTAGCTCAGCACGGGTGTTCACGGTACGCGCAAACTACCAAAACGTGCTGGAAAACTGACTAACTGAACACAGGAAATAAACAGTTCGTGTACGTATATATCAGCGACACTGATATATCAACGTAACACAAATACAAGGAAAATAACAAAATGCGCAAGTATGCGTATATATTGGCGATGAACCAATATATGACACAAGACAAGCAAGTAGCAACTTCTAGAACAAGAGCAGAACTAGGAGGACTCGCTGACCCCTTCGCAGGAGTCAGCGCAGTCCACACGGACCAGGAACGAGGTGGGGCACGAGTAACAGATACAATCTGAGACTATGATAGCCCATGAGGCATTGCAGGAAGCAGTTCTTTATACTGAGGTCATCCAATGGGAGCAGACCTGCAGATTCCCACACAAGTGAATGGTAATTAATCACAGGCTGATAGCAGGAAAAGGCAGACAATGATATGCAGCCTGCAGGAAAGGGACCGCCCCTCCACTGCAGCAGACAATGTTTGTTTACACAAAAGCATATTAAACTGTCATTAACTTCAGAGCGACTGCAGATGGAATCAGCAACTAGTTTAAGTGCAAACCAAACTATGCAAGCAAATGCATGTAATGACATTAGAACTGCTTGGTTTGCAATACCACTGCAGTCAGCAGTAAACGCTGCAGAAGCGATCATAACAGTACCCCCTCCCTTAAACGCGGCCTCTGGACGCCTATGAAAACTGACAGATTTCTCCTGAACCACCCAAACCAAAAAATCAGAAGTGGGAAATCCAGCAAACTGATCTGACTGAAAATTCATGAAGGTCGGATCCGTCCGACAAAACCAAATTCCCGAATCAGTCTCACCAAAACTAGACCAATTGGAACCAGAACCTACCGAACCATGCCCGTCAGCACTACAAGCCTCAGTGTGACACCCATCAGAACCACGACTTCCAGAAAACAACCCCAAGAAACTCTCTGCGCGATACCCACCGCCTTCCAAGGACTGTCCAAAAACGCCAAAGCCTTTGCAATGCCCACCGGAACTGTCCTTACCAACACAAAACCCACTGTTGAACCAGTCCAAGGTACCAGGACAAGTTTCCTCAGAGATCTCCCAGAACACTTGGAAGCTCCAAAGAGATCCCCACAGGTCAGAACGCCCCTTAGGCTCACATGGAGAACTATCAAGAACCCCTATGGAACCCAGGGCAACTCCAGAGTCAGGGTCACAAGGACAAACATCAAGATCAGGGCTTTTAGGGACCAGAACCATCTCCGGGCATGCAGGCCAACCGGCAACATCAGAACATGTCTTCACTAGGGAAGCACGTGAGCACGCTAACACAGACACATCTGGGTAGTCTGGCATACGAAGCACATCTGGGCACACCGGCACAAGAGAAACCTCTGGGCATGTCAAGGAACTGCGAACCTCAAAGTCAGTCAAGACAGGACCGAAACCAGAACTGGGCAAAAAAAATTCATCATGACTAGACTTCATAGTTACTGGATTCTCACTAAAAACTGCAGGATCAGACTTAGATGTCGCTGATTCCAGCAGGGTTATTAACAAATCATGTTCAGGGGCATTTACAAGACAGGGCAAATCTTCTGATGTATGCACTGAACTAGACAGGGTTCCCATAGCTTCTTCTGGACTAGACAGAGACTCATCAAATACACTGGACTGGAGCTCATGAAGGGCTGCAAAACAAGTCAATATTGCAGCAATCCCCACTGAACTAGGCAAAACTGAGTAACTCACTGGACAGGAAGGGGGCTCTGGAACTTCTGCCACACCGGCCAGAGAACCAGAATTTTCCAGGATACAGGGCTGGGTTTCAGAAACACTCATTAACCCGGACTGAAATTCTGAGATTTCTATTATTTTTTCCAGCGAGTCAGAATTATCCATGTTACAGGGCAAGACTTTTGAAACATTCAGAGGACAGGGCTGGAGTAGTGTTGGGCGAACAGTGTTCGCCACTGTTCGGGTTCTGCAGAACATCACCCTGTTCGGGTGATGTTCGAGTTCGGCCGAACACCTGACGGTGCTCGGCCAAACCGTTCGGCCACATGGCCGAACTAAGAGCGCATGGCCGAACGTTCCCCGAACGTTCGGCTAGCGCTGTGATTGGCCGAACGGGTCACGTGGTTCGGACCCGAACGCGCTCTGATTGGCCGAACGGTCACGTGGTTCGGGTAAATAAATACCCGAACCACGTCATATCTCCGCCATTTGTCTGTGGGTTTAGCTTTGGGTAGGCAGGCAGGGTAGTTCGCGCTCCAGCCACGCTAGCCAGGGTCCCCCCCAGTCATTGTGTGTCGCAGCTGGGAACAGTAGTACACCGCTCGCTCAGCCACACTATATATAGCATTGTTTACTGCCACTGTGTACCTCGCTCAGCCACACTATATAGCATTCTGTGTACTGTTCTGTGTCTGCTGGGAACAGTAGTACACCGCTCGTTCAGCCACACTATATAGCATTCTATGTACTGTTCTGTGTCTGCTGGGAACAGTAGTACACCGCTCGTTCAGCCACACTATATAGCATTCTGTGTACTGTTCTGTGTCTGCTGGGAACAGTAGTACACCGCTCGTTCAGCCACACTATATAGCATTCTGTGTACTGTTCTGTGTCTGCTGGGAACAGTAGTACACCGCTCGTTCAGCCACACTATATAGCATTCTGTGTACTGTTCTGTGTCTGCTGGGAATAGTGGTACACCGCTCGTTCAGCCACACTATATAGCATTCTGTGTACTGTTCTGTGTCTGCTGGGAACAGTAGTACACCGCTCGTTCAGCCACACTATATAGCATTCTGTGTACTGTTCTGTGTCTGCTGGGAACAGTAGTACACCGCTCGTTCAGCCACACTATATAGCATTCTGTGTACTGTTCTGTGTCTGCTGGGAATAGTGGTACACCGCTCACCCGCCACTGTATAGCATTGTGCTCTGTGTCGCTGCTGGGAATAGTGGTACACCGCTCACCCGTCACTGTATAGCATTGTGCTCTGTGTCGCTGCTGGGAATAGTGGTACTGTATAGCATTTCTGTACTGCCACTGTACTGCTGCCAGTCAGCGTGTACTGTAAGGATAAGTGAAATGAGGAAGAAATCGGGTGAAAGAGGGAGGGGCAAGGGAAGAGGTGTTTCCCCTGACGGTTCACGTACAGGCCACAGGGGAGCACCCAAGAAAACCCACTCAATACCGCCCATGTTGTCCAGGACAACAACCCTCACAAATCCAAAAGAACAGGACCAGATAATTAATTGGATGACCTCTCAAGCGTCCAGCAGTGGGTTAAGCAGCACCAGCACATCACGCACGAGGTCCGAGTCCTCAGCCAGTTACAAGGAGCCAGTGGGCACAAAGCTGACACAACCGGCAGCGACACCACGCACACAACTGCCAGATAACCAGTCCGATGAATTACCTCAGGACACAATGGGGTATTCGCAGGAGCTATTCCCAGCCCAACAAACTTCCACCTTTCAAAGGTCAATGGAGGAACAGCCAGAAATGTTGTGCCTGGATTCACAACCGTTAACTGTGGGAAATGCACCGCGCACTGAAATACAAGGCGAGTCCGAAGAGGACTCGGAAACCCAAATCCCAGAGCAATTTGGGCAGGAGGGGTTGCAATTGCAGGAGGTCGGCCGACAAGATCTGGAAGACGACGTTGGAGTGTGCTGCGCAGAGGTTGTTGTGGGGAGCTCTACTCCACGGCGGCGGCCCACAATGACATATGACGAGTTTGAGGAGATGGAAGAGGAGGGTATGGACAATGTGGACAGAGACCCAGATTTTGTTTGTGAACGAGAACATCGCCGTCGTAGCAGCAGCACAGATGAGTCTGTTGAAGAACCCACTGCTGCACGAGCTCGCCTTGTGCCACAAGGTAGGCGGCGCGCAATTTCAGGCACCACAAGCGTGGAAGTTCAAGTGAGAGGCAAAAGAGGAGCAAACAGAAATCGCCAGCAAGGAGGCAGGTGCTCCAAAGTCTGGGCTTTCTTTGAAGACTGCACTGAGGATGTTACCATGGCGATTTGCAAGGTGTGCAAGACCCGCCTGAGCAGGGGGAAAAGTATTAACAACCTCTCCACCACCAGCATGAGCCGTCACATGCTATCCAAACATCCCACTCTTTGGGCAAACGCGTCAGGACAGGGTACCAGAAACAACACTGCCTCCCTTGGGTTCACCAGACCCGCCTCAGCAGCAGCAGTAGCCCAGCCATTGCGTGGTTCACAACATTCACAAACATCAGACGACGCTGACACTGTCACTTTCCGGAGTAGTGCTCTTGAGGTCTCCCAGTGTTCTTCAAACACAACAACCAACAGCCCTTCCGTGTGCAGCGCTACGGTTCAGTTGTCTGTGTCGGAGATGTTTGAGCGCAAGAGGAAATTGCCAGCAAATGACCCCCGGGCCGTGGCAGTAACAGCCAGCATAGCCAAGCTTCTGGCCTGCGAAATGCTGCCATATCGATTGGTGGAGACAAACAGCTTCAAGGGCATGATGTCAGTGGCCATCCCACGTTACGTGGTTCCCAGCCGCTACCACTTTGCACGCTCTGCAGTGCCTGAGTTGCATGAGCACGTGGTCAGCAAAATAACCCGAAGCTTGAAGAATGCCGTTGCCTGCAAGGTTCACCTCACCACTGACACCTGGACGAGTGCGTTCGGCCAGGGTCGATACATCTCCCTTACCGCGCACTGGATGAACCTTGTGGAGCCTGGCAGCGATTCCTCACCTGCTACGGCACGGGTGTTGCCCACGCCACAAACAGCTGCACCGCCGTCCCTCACACTGGATAACAGCAGCACCTACCTCTCTGACTCCTTCTCCTCCAACGCATCTCAAAGCTGTACCTCATCCGGAAACGCTAACCCAGCAGCAGTAGGATCGTGGAAGCAGTGCAGCACAGCTGTTGGCATGCGTCAGCAAGCGTTGCTGAAGCTAATCTGCCTTGGGGATAAGCAGCACACAGGGGAGGAAATTTGGAAGGGAATAAAGGAACAGACGGATTTGTGGCTGGCACCGCTGGACCTGAAACCGGGCATGGTTGTGTGTGATAATGGGAGTAATCTCATTCGCGCTTTAAGGTTGGCTAAGCTGACACACATCCCTTGCCTGGCGCACGTGATGAACCTAGTAGTTCAGCGGTTCCTGAGGACATACCCAGGCGTGGCCGATCTTCTGTTGAAGGTGCGTCGAGTGGCCAAACATTGTAGAACTTCCAGTACTGCTTCGGGGGCACTCGCCAAGATGCAGGAGCGCTTCAATCTCCCCCACCATCGCTTGCTGTGTGATGTCCCTACGCGCTGGAATTCTACGCTGCACATGCTAGCCCGCTTTTGCGAGCAGAAGAGTGCAGTGGTCCAGTACATGACGGCGCAGTACCGAGGCGCATCCGGCCAGCTGCCAAGCTTCTGTGGATCCGATTGGGCCAACATGTTGGACCTCTGCCAAGTCCTCCAAAATTTTGAGCAATCCACGTTGCTTGTGAGCAGTGACAACTCTTCAGTCAGCATTACCATACCACTGCTGTGTTTACTGAAGAGGTCGATGTTAAAAATCAAGGAAACAGCTGTCATGATGCAACTGGGGGAATCTGAAGGAGAAAACGATCAGCGCGATGGTACCAACATCAGGCCATCCGCCTCAGGGAACGCTGGCCCCAGCAGCTATGACGAAGAAGAGGAGGAGGAACAGCTGGAGTTGGAGCAGGAGTTTCATGCCACCACTGACGAGGGCCAGAGCGGTGCACGTTGGACTTCCACAATTCAACGCGAATGGTCAGCAGAAGCAGACCAGGAGGAAGGTGACGACTATGATGCATCACAACAACTATCACAACGCTCACAAGAGGATGATGAGGATTCTGGTGGGACTCTGGCACACATGGCTCAATTCATGCTAGACTGCATTGAACGTGACCCACGCATTGTGCGCATTCTGGACAACACCAATTACTGGGTTTATACCCTTCTGGATCCACGGTACAAACACAATGTTCCAAAACTGCTTGAAGAAAGAGTCAGACAGGTCAAAATGGAAGAATACCAGCAGGCCCTTGTGGAGACTTTAGAGAGGAGATTGACATCCTCCCCCTCCTCTAGCCAGTTGTACGCAGACAGACTGACTTCCGCAAACCCAGGACGACCAGGAGGGCAGCAAACAACGCAAGCCGCAGCTAGTACCCAAAAGGGAATGGTATCCGCAGTGTCCTTGGAGTGGGAAAATTTTCTGACACCCATGCAGCAGCAGCCCACTGAACAGCAAGCGTGCAGATCCACCTCCAACACCGATCGCCTGGAGAAGATGGTCAAGGACTACATGTCAGATGACGTAGCTGTGTCTAACAATCCATCTGCACCCTTCAACTATTGGGTATCGAAGCTAGACACCTGGCACGAACTGGCAATGTACGCAATAGAGGTGCTGGCTTGCCCGGCAGCGAGCGTTATGTCGGAACGCTGTTTCAGTGCTGCCGGAGGCATCGTCACAGATCGGCGTATCCGCCTCTCCACAGAAAATGCAGACCGTCTGACTCAAATTAAAATGAATCAATCCTGGATTGGAAACGACTACGCAACACTCCAGGACCCCAACCAAGTAACATGACCAATGAACATCTGGGATGGTTTAGCGTTTCCGGTCCCTGTTTATTGAACCTCTCATCTGTATTACACTTATGACTGCATGGCGGCAAAAAGCATTGCTATATCCGCACGCTTTTTGTCCTCATGCAAGGCCTGTGTTGTTGTGTCTCAAAAAGCTTGGCCTTCTCCTCCTGCGCCTGCTCCTGTTCCATCACGTCTGCTGCTGCTGGGTTAGCATTTCCAGTCCCTGTTTATTGAACCTCTCATCTGTATTACATTTATGACTGCATGGCGGCAAAAAGCATTGCTATATCCGCACGCTTTTTGTCCTCATGCAAGGCCTGGGTTGCGTCTCAAAAAGCGTGGCCTTCTCCTCCTGCGCCTCCTCCTGTTCCATCATGTGTGCTGCTGCTGGGTTAGCGTTTCCAGTCTCTGTTTATTGAACCTCTCATCTGTATTACATTTATGACTGCATGGCGGCAAAAAGCATTGCTATATCCGCACGCTTTTTGTCCTCATGCAAGGCCTGTGTTGTTGTGTCTCAAAAAGCTTGGCCTTCTCCTCCTGCGCCTGCTCCTGTTCCATCACGTCTGCTGCTGCTGGGTTAGCATTTCCAGTCCCTGTTTATTGAACCTCTCATCTGTATTACATTTATGACTGCATGGCGGCAAAAAGCATTGCTATATCCGCACGCTTTTTGTCCTCATGCAAGGCCTGGGTTGCGTCTCAAAAAGCGTGGCCTTCTCCTCCTGCGCCTCCTCCTGTTCCATCATGTGTGCTGCTGCTGGGTTAGCGTTTCCAGTCTCTGTTTATTGAACCTCTCATCTGTATTACATTTATGACTGCATGGCGGCAAAAAGCATTGCTATATCCGCACGCTTTTTGTCCTCATGCAAGGCCTGGGTTGTTGTGTCTCAAAGCGTGGCCTTCTCCTCCTGCGCCTCCTCCTGTTCCATCACGTGTGCTCTGTGCTGCTGCTGGGTTAGCGTTACCGGTCCCTGTTTATGGAACCTCTTCTCTTTATTACATTTATGACTGCATGGCGGCAAAAAGCATTGCTGCTATATCCGCACGCTTCTTGTCCTCATGCAAGGCCTGGGTTGTTGTGTCTCAAAAAGCGTGGCCTTCTCCTCCTGCGCCTCCTCCTGTTCCATCACGTGTGCTCTGTGCTGCTGCTGGGTTAGCGTTACCGGTCCCTGTTTATTGAACCTCTTATCTTTATTACATTTATGACTGCATGGCGGTAAAAAGCATGCTATCCGCACGCTTCTTGTCCTCATGCAAGGCCTGGGTTGTTGTGTCTCAAAAAGCGTGGCCTTCTCCTCCTGCGCCTCCTCCTGTTCCATCACGTGTGCTGCTGCTGCTGCTGGGTTAGCATTACCGGTCCCTGTTTATTGAACCTCTTATCTTTATTACATTTATGACTGCCTGGCGGTAAAAACCATGTTACCTGTGCAAAGAAACATGACATTTTCAGCATTTAAAAGACAATTTTTCCTTTGAAACTTTACAATCAATTTTCTCAAAAACTATAAGCTCTTTTTGCTAAATTTTTTTTTCCTCTTGTACCCACTCCCAAGGTGCACATACCCTGTAAATTTGGGGTATGTAGCATGTAAGGAGGCTTTACAAAGCACAAAAGTTCGGGTCCCCATTGACTTCCATTATGTTCGGAGTTCGGGTCGAACACCCGAACATCGCGGCCATGTTCGGCCTGTTCGGCCCGAACCCGAACATCTAGATGTTCGCCCAACACTAGGCTGGAGTTCCTCGGCTGTTACAACACCGGAGAGGGACTCAACAACATTGGTTAAATCAGACTGTGTACAGGGCAAGGTATCCAACACACTTGCTGACGAGGACAATATTTCAATGGCTTCTGCTTCGCTGGGCAGAAATTCATCAAGTTTTATTAGAGCAGACTGTAATTCCAAAACAGCTGCTAGACAAGTGAATATTACTGCAACACCAACTGAGGTAAGCAGTGCCTCAGACTGTTCTGCTAGAGGGTTTGAAGTATCCAAAGTACTGGGTGAAGCATAAGACTCTGTGACCACAGCTTCACTGGACAGGATCACCGAACAGTCCACACTGCAGGGCAAAACCATGGAAGCACCTGCTGGACAGCATAATGATTCTGTGACCTGAGTTTCATTGGAGAGATCTACTGCACAATTCATGGTACAGGGCAAGTTCACTGGAACATTTTCTGAAAACGGTAATAATTCTGCGACTTCGGACTCACATAGCAGAAGCTCTGGGTTATTCCTGAAACTAGAGTGAGGTGTAGAAACAGGAAGATCAAAACACAATGTTTGCGCATCTAAATCACCATTCAATTGTGAAATTGGAAAATTCAGATGCTGGGGTTCTGAGATTTCTGGACAGGATTGCTGGGACTCAGAAACTGATGTAGTGCATCTATTGGCATCTGCTGGATCAGACAGGAGTTGAACTTTATTAACACAGGTAATTTCTGCAGAAGTGTTTGCAGAGACAGGCAAGATTTTTCTGGTGTCTGTTTCACTGAACAAAGACTCATGAGTACTGGCTAGGCTGGACTCAGAAGTCAGCAGGACCTCTGGGTCCTCTGCTGAGAAATTTGTGCAGGGCAAGATTAAGGAAGTATCAGTAATTTCTGTCTTACTGGGAAGTAACACTGAGTTATCCATGGTACAGGGTGGAATTACAGGAACTTCAATTGCACACAAAAGGAGCTCTGAATCACTCGCTGAATCAGCCAAAGGTGCTGAAGCAGGCGAGTCCTCAGGAACTGAGGAAGTGGAACAATCTCCACTTGACAGTGTGTCTTCCCTGGTATCAACTGATTGAATCGCATAAAAATCGTCCAGAATCATTCTCCACACATCGATCAATGGAGCCACAAAGTCATACCCACACACACCAGTTTTTATTAGGTTATAGGCAGACTTAATGCATGCATTCAATACTAATTCACTTTTTGCACTGTAAAACTGACAAAATGAACTTGCATCTTTCTTCCATTCATAGACCAGGGCTTCCATCTCTCCTTTCTCAAATGGAGGATCCCATGCATATTTAACAGCTGAGCATTCCGGCTGATCATAGTTTGCAAATGTGTTAGTGGCAGAAACATACATTGGGTTATTTAGCAGGTGATTGGCCGATTTCTTATTCCTAAGGATCTCCAGTACCTGTAGCAAGTGTTGAACTGTAGTGTATGCAAATTTCCCTTGCTGCACGAATAAATTGATCTGTTCAATACTCTGTAATATATCTTCATAATCATATTCAGATAATTCATTTAAACAAGAACCTTTATTTTCCCTGGCTAGCAATGAAAGTTCATTAGTAGTTTCATAGGTCCATTTGACTCCCCTGAATGGTGACTGAATTTCATTATCTGCTAATGGTGGAGTCTCGTTACAGATCTGATGCGCAGTCGCTAAGGGCAACGACTCCGCTGATTGTAACGCTTTTCTTTTGGAGCGTTTACGTTTGGCTTTAGACCCTGCTGCCTTAGCAGAAGAAAAGTTATCAGTAACACTTTCTACTTGCTGCTCATTCTTGCAAGCAATTGAAGGAGCAGCTGATTGGCCTGCTGCCAGGAGTTCATTAAGAGGAAAAGGCAATGGATCTATGCGCAACCAATTGTGAATTACAAAAGCTATAAATTGCAAAGGACTTTGTCTAAACTGAGTGTGATCTAAGACATCGATTGCCCAATCAAAAAGTTTGCCCTTAAAAAGAGCACAAACGATCCAATCAGACCAGGTAGAAATTGCAGAAGCCCGAAAGTCGGGATTGGCCAGAACTTTAACCAATTCTGATATAAATTTGTCTGTAACTTCAGGACCAAGCTTTTCAAATTTTTTAAAGGAGCAGGACCCCTGACAAACAGTGTCATAATTTCTGGAAATTCCCCTCACAATAGGGATTGGTAATGGGGCTATCATAATGTCACGCTTGGAGGTGTAATCTCCACAGTCAGCATACAACACATAAGCTGACGTGAAGGAGGTACACACACCAGCACAAGGGATCAGGATATCCCCAGTTTAGTGGAGGAGAGGACCGACTCCAATAGGAGATTGTGGCGCACAGAGCCGGTGCAGATCCGAACAGCCACAAACAACACTTTCGTAATAACGTCTCAGCGCAAAGTAGCGCTGAGCGCATAAACCAGGACTGAGGAGATCAGAACAAGTAGACAGAATGAACGCTTGCTAGCTAGCGGCTACTTAGCGACAGCAAGCGTCCAAAACCAGACAGACTGGAATGAGGCAGCCAATGCGTTGCGGCGATGGCGTGCCTCACAAAGACAGGACAGGATAGTCAAAAAATAGCAGGATCGAGACAGATGAACGTAACACAGATAAATATACAATAAGTATGTTTTCCTAGCGTATCACAATTACAGCTATCAATGAAACTCTTTGTAAGGTCTGACTAACATATGTATACATCGGCAATGAACCGATACATGACACAAGCAGGAACGCTGACTAGGACTGGAGTAATACAGGGAACAGGACTCAGAAGGATTCGCTATCTCTTCGCAGAGATGAACGCAATCCACAAACAGGACCAGGAACAGGATAACTAGCTCAGCACGGGTGTTCACGGTACGCGCAAACTACCAAAACGTGCTGGAAAACTGACTAACTGAACACAGGAAATAAACAGTTTGTGTACGTATATATCAGCGACACTGATATATCAACGTAACACAAATACAAGGAAAATAACAAAATGCGCAAGTATGCGTATATATTGGCGATGAACCAATATATGACACAAGACAAGCAAGTAGCAACTTCTAGAACAAGAGCAGAACTAGGAGGACTCGCTGACCCCTTCGCAGGAGTCAGCGCAGTCCACACGGACCAGGAACGAGGTGGGGCACGAGCAGAGTAACAGATACAATCTGAGACTATGATAGCCCATGAGGCATTGCAGGAAGCAGTTCTTTATACTGAGGTCATCCAATGGGAGCAGACCTGCAGATTCCCACACAAGTGAATGGTAATTAATCACAGGCTGATAGCAGGAAAAGGCAGACAATGATATGCAGCCTGCAGGAAAGGGACCGCCCCTCCACTGCAGCAGACAATGTTTGTTTACACAAAAGCATATTAAACTGTCATTAACTTCAGAGCGACTGCAGATGGAACCAGCAACTAGTTTAAGTGCAAACCAAACTATGCAAGCAAATGCATGTAATGACATTAGAACTGCTTGGTTTGCAATACCACTGCAGTCAGCAGTAAACGCTGCAGAAGCGATCATAACAGACCTAATTACGATTTTGCGAAATTTCGCGTAATTAGTGTAATTACGATTATGGCCGTAAGTACATAATCGTAATGAAGAAGGATTTCGCGAAATTTCGCGTAAGCGTAATTTTCGCGTAATTTTCGCATTACAGTTGTATCATGCCGTAATTTCGCATTAAACGCTACCGTAATTTCGCGTTAAACCGTAACGCTCCGTATAATATAAAAAAGCCGCCGACTTTAAGGGTTAATAGCAAAGCCCCCTTAAATGCTAAGAGCCTCAAATTTGGAGAATATATTAAGGAGATCAGGAGGAATAAGAGGAAAAATTTTTTTTTCAAAAAGACCTTATAGTTTTTGAGAAAATCGATGTTAAAGTTTCAAAGGAAAAATGTAAACATTTAAAAACCCGCCGAATTTAACGTTTAATAGCAAAGCCTGCTTAAAGTTTAGGAACACCAAATTCCCAGGGTATATTAAGGGGATCAGTGGGAATAAGAGGAACATTTTTTTTTCAAAAAGACCTTATAGTTTTTGAGAAAATCGATTTTTAAGTTTCAAGGTCGAAAATGTCTTTTAAATGCGGAAAATGTCAGTTTTTTTTTATGCACAGGTAACAATAGTGTATTATTTTCATAGATTCCCCCAAGTGGGAAGAGTTTTACTTACTTCGTTCTGAGTGTGGGAAATATAAAAAAAAAACGACGTGGGGTCCCCCCTCCCAGACCTCTTTAACCCCTTGTCCCCCATGCAGGCTGGGATAGCCAGAATGCGGAGCACCGGCCGCGTGGGGCTCCGCACCCTGACTATACCAGCCCGCATGGTCCATGGATTGGGGGGTCTCGGAAGGGGAGGGGCAGCCAAGCTTTCCCCTCCCCCTCCGAGCCCTTGTCCAATCCAAGGACAAGGGGCTCTTCTCCACCTCCGATGGGCGGTGGAGGTGGAGGCCGCGATTTCCTTGGGGGGAGGTTCATGGTGGAATCTGGGAGTCCCCTTTAAAAAGGGGTCCCCCAGATGCCCACCCCCCCTCCCAGGAGAAATGAGTATAGAGGTACTTGTACCCCATACCCATTTCCTTTCCACATTACAAGGCCGATTCCTGATCGATTTCAGCATGAAATTGATCGGGAATTAGCCTGTCATCTATGTGCAGCCAAAAGGGCTCTCTTTAATCAAATTCAATTAGAGAGGTTGAATGAATCTCTCCATCATTGCTAGATGTATGGCTACCTTTAGGGATCCTTACAGGTATATTGAGTAGTAATAATTTAAATTTAGCTACACTTTTTCAGTATTCCAGAAAATGGTCCACTGATAATCAGAGTGGCTTTCACGGGACAGGAAAAACATAGAAGAAGCCACTTAAATACATTATAGAATGTCTTGTAGATTTTTAAAAAGCCTGAAGATATCAGTTGGATGAGCCGTGAAACATCTAACATATTTTGGGGGAAATAAAATCTTAAAAAGCCACTTAGCTTAGCAGTGAAATTCCTTCAAAAATATTTTAAGCAACTGAAGAGGCCCACTTAAATTAGCAGAGAAGGTTTTCTTTAAATAGTTGAATTTCAGTTTCAGAAGATATAAATGCACAAGAACTGTCTGTTATTATGTGGTGAGGGTAAGTAACTATCACTTGTGTTGTATTACATCATAGTCAGGGTTCCTGAGAAGATTTTTGAATGGTAATGGTGTGACAGCAGCTGCATGCAGCATCCAGAGCAAGAGTTTCTTTAAAAAAGAACAAACAAACAAATCTAGAATTCTCTGCATGCGTGTCCAGATTTGGTAAATCCTTTGTCACATTCCACTTGGAGATGTTTTGAGTTACTAGATTAAATGTATAGCAGGAAGCCGGCACCATCCATTTTAAATGCTCTTTTATTGAATCAGATGCTTGTAATCCATTATAGCAACGTTTCAAAGCATACACGCTTCTTTGTCAAGCTAGGTTACAAGGCAAATATTGGTATTTGCCTTGTAACCTAGCTTGACAAAGAAGCGTGTATGCTTTGAAACGTTGCTATAATGGATTACAAGCATCTGATTCAATAAAAGAGCATTTAAAATGGATGGTGCCGGCTTCCTGCTATACATTGAAGTTTGATCTGGAGTGCTGCTGGATCTGGCCGTGGCACATCGAATGAGAAGCAGAGGAGGTGCTCCACTATATCCTTTATAACGTGAGTTACTAGATTAAAGTAAGATAGATCTCCAAACTATGTTTCACCAATTGTATATATCACTATTAACAGGTTTACCTATCTCTTACAGCATACGGAAAGTGATGTGACATGATGAGATAAAATGGGTACATATAGTTCTATCCCTACTAAGAAAGTGCTTTTCTGTTTTCCAGTACAGGAAGAGTTAAACAGCTAAAGTTGCCTGTCCAACAGCTTGTCAAAATCAGTCTTGTTTTCCTAAAAAGTAAATAGAAGCCAAAGCAGCTTCTGAGAAATAGTAAGATAAGGTTTCTGATAGAGTTTTAGTGCTAAAAAGTTCTAAGGGTCATTACATCTATTTGTTTCAATCAAAAGACGGATGTCATGCTACTTGCTGTTTGAATTTCTGCTGGTGTCACACTATGGACTTTACAAGAACGTCCGCTGTCTACCAGCAGAGATCTCACCTCATCTTTGGAACTCTGTGAACAGTCACCTGACCATTGTGCAGTTTTTAAGGCTGCCTCTAGCAGAAGAACATTGCTAGATCATTTTGTGCTGTAGGCCTTGTGCTCTGGTCACACATCCTTGTTCCTAGCTCCTTGCCTTCTGTATTTTGTATTGAATGATCTGATCTCCCGGAATCGACCTCTTGCTTTGTCTGACTACTCTCTTGCACACTGTCTTTGTATTTCTGATATTCTGATCATTGATCCTGGCCTGTACGACAATCCTCCTGTGTGCTGATTCTGCTGATACGTGTCTGTATATATTGTATTATTATTGCTAATATATATATTGTGTGATCTGGGCAGGGGCGTAACTAGACATCACTGGGCCCCCCTGCAAAACTTTGGATGGGCCCCCCCCCCCGTGAAACTTTGGATGGGGCCCCCCACCCCCTCGCTTTCTGCACAAAAAACTGAGGAAAGCTGAGGACCAATGTGTTTTCCCCATGCAGATAAAACACTTAGACTTAAAGGAAACGTCAGGCAATCTATGCTACCCCCAGATCTACTTACCCGGGGCTTCCTCCAGCCCCTTGCAGCTGACAAGTCCTTTGTTGCAGCTCTGCTCCCACATACACACACAGCCGTATTAATTTACTACATGAGAGCACATGCTATATGGAGGAACAACAATGACATGCTGAACATAATATACAGTATTCACTGAAACTTTGGCAAAACATTCCGAATGTCACTGATTGATACTCGTATTACGGGATCTTGGACTCAGTATGAGACAACAAGCTCTCAATGAGGCAGCAACAGTAAGACTTCAATCTCCACTCTGCTGTGTTGTAAAAGTAATTAGAGGCCATAAGGTCATTAGCCTGTGTGATAAGAATCTAGGAATCCTTTCAGAGTGAAAAAGGGAAAGTCTACAACTTTTTTTCAAAATGTGACTCTTTTCTTTGTTAGGTTGTACATGCAGTCATCAGATATTTGCAGCAGTGAGAGACAGATGTTTTTTACGAACCCTAGGGAGCAGGGACAGTGTACAAATTCCAGAGTGTGTATGAGTATTTATCGGTGTGGTGGACACATGCAGTCAATATAACAATGGTGCGAGAGCAGAATAAGTTTTTTTCTCTCGGTGCCCTTAGCTGTCACTCTCTCAAACTTTTCCCCCCACGGGCCCCCTGTGGCTTCGGGGCCCCCCTGCGGAGGCATCCCTTGCAGGGTCTATTGTTACGCCCCTGGATCTGGGTTCCTGTGTGCTGCTATTGTATATATCGTGTGATTCAGGTTCCTGTATGCTGCTATTGTATATATTGTGTGATTCAGGTTCCTGTGTGCTGCTATTGTATATATTGTGTGATTCGTGTTCCTGAGTGCTGCTACCGGTATTGTGTATCTATTGTGTGACCCGTGTCTTTGCATATTTATTGTAAATATGAGTTAGTTAGTTAATTAGTTAGTCAGGGTGATATTGGGGCACTGTGGTCATATTGTACGATTGCATGCATATTGTTTGTATGTGTATATATGTTAATTTGCACTTCTGTAAATAAACATGTTCATTCACCTTTAAATCCAATCTGCGCAGACCTCAGTATTTCCTTACAAGTGATCTCTTATTCCTGTTTTGCCTTGATAAGCATCTGCATGCGCAGATCCTTACAACTGATTTGGCAGTTGCTGTTTAGAAAAAAGAAGCCCAAAATTAAAGAGGAACTGCAGTGAACAATTTAGTGTTGGCAGGTGATGTAGCTGCTGCATGGTTTTTGGCAGTTGGAAACAGCTGTAACGGCTATTTTCCACAATGCAACAAGGTTCACAGACAGGAAACTGCCCCCCAAAAAGTTCAAACTTTTCTTGTGGGAGGGGTTTCTTGTGGGAGGGGTTTCACCACAATATCAGTCATACAACGCCCCCTGATGGTCTGTTTGTGAAAAGGAATAGATTTCTCATGTAAAAGGGGGGTATCATCTACTGATTGGGATAAAGTTCAATTTTTGGTCGGAGTTTCTCTTTAACCACTTGCTGCACCTTGTGCAGTATATCTATGCCCTAGGAAACTTCATCTGAAGTCCCAGGGTCATAGATATTCATCTATTGCCACCGTGCACTCCCGCTCCCTCCTGCACTTGCTCCTGTGATTCTTTCTGCGGATCGTTAGAGGGGAGATCAGTGAATCAATCAATGAGGTGCCTGTGGTCACATACAATTAATCATCTCATAAGTTTATTTTTTCACTTCAGGTTCACTTTGAGATACCTTCAGACACAAAATGATTGTCTCTTAATGTATTTCATTCACAACAAAAGTCTGTAGGCGCTCTCAACCTTCAGCTCATCTCTGTGATTGACAGTTTGTAAGAATGAAACGTGACTGGCCATGATTAAGTTTTGTCTACCGATCACTATTGCATACCCGTGAAGATGCTATAGGAGTTTCCCTTCTCCCCATCTCCTCTCCAAAGGAAACACATGCATGGAAAACCCAGCAGAGGAAGCTGGCCTCTTGTACCTGTGCACAGCTCACTCCACAGGAGAGATGGCAGTTTGAACATGTTTTGTAGATGGATAGTATGATTTGGAGGAAATCTGCAGCCGTTGACAGGAAGCTTTCTTTGAGTCTTCTTGGTTCCTATTCACGCTAATCTGCTTCATAGGTACTTTAAAGAGAAACTCCGACCAAGAATTGAACTTTATCCCAATCAGTAGCTGATACCCCCTTTTACATGAGAAATCTATTCCTTTTCACAAACAGACCATCAGGGGGCGCTGTATGACTGATATTGTGGTGAAACCCCTCCCACAAGAAACTCTTGAGTACGTACTCCTGGCAGATTCCTGTCTGTGAACCTTGCTGCATTGTGGGAAATAGCTGTTTACAGCTGTTTCCAACTGCCAAAAAAGCATGCAGCAGCTACATCACCCGCCAACAGTAAAAATGTCACCATGTAATAAATGTCAGAATGTAAATCAGGGATTTAAAAGATTTTACATTGAGCAAACAGTGACTAAATCATTTATACATAATTATTGTAAAAATAAAGCACTTTTTTAATTATATTATTTTCACTGGAGTTCCTCTTTAACGCCTCCAGACTTTAGAACAGTCTGAAGAAAGATACTCTCTTTGGACAGACCTATCTAGGAGGGGATCTGCACTCATCTTCCTATAGCGTATACGCTACTATGACTTCTGGCGCATTTACTTCACAAGACTGACTCCTGTGGTGCTACAGTAGCCCACCCAATGCCTGTTAGAGAGCAGTCAACATGGTCCCTAGTACCTACAAGAACCAATATTTAGTTGACCATTTTTTACAGATTGAGTGGACTGATGGAGCGGTTTTACTCTGGACTTAATACCCCATGGTACTGGGGTGATTTGAATCCATCCCGTTGCTGTGCCTAAAACATACATGTGTGTACTGCTCACGGTTCACAAGTCGGTAAGGGATTTTGGATTTTTGTTTTTCTTTCTGCATCTGGCTGCATTTGTCCTACCTGAGGCACATTGCTGCCGTATAATGAGAGACATCACGGCGGGATGGCGAGATGAAATCTTTAAGCACAAATGAGGGACTACAGCAGGAGAAGCTGGAGAGTTCAGTGCTTGTATAATATCTCCAAGAGCCATCCGAGCAGCGTGAAATGGGCGAGTGAAAGAGAGAGACTAATTAACCCCCTGGAGTGCCTTCCGCTCTACAGTCTGTGTCTGCAAGAGGGACTGATATTTCATCCAATCAGGAACCAAAACCCATGCCAGCTACTTTATTAATGGAGTTTTCTCTTCAGTTTTTTTTCCTTTTTTGTTCTAAGGACTTGATCAAATCCTTATTGAGAAAATGAGACCTTTGAGACTTGGCAGGCTGAGCGCGTTGCGTCAAACTAACACCTGTTACCCATGTCATAGCCAGACTAAATGTCCTCCCGGTGTCTGGATCTACTCCTGAGTTTCCACAGTCTAATGCTCTTGAACTTATTAAATGAAGCATCATGAAAAGCAATGACAACATGCTTTATTCAGTTATTTAGAAGGTCCTGCTCCTAGCATTTCTTTGCAACACGTCGGCACCTTAGTTATTTCTGCTATTCTTCCTGGATCCCATCCTCTTTGGAGTGTTCCATAGGCAAAAGCAGGGGGGGGGGGGGGATTACAGCTGCCCAGAATCCCCTCTCAGACCAGGGCTGGTGCAGTGTCTGGGGACAGGCACAAGTTGGGACACCTGTAGGCATCCTGCAGCTCACTGCACTGCCCCTTTTCTTTCCCTGCTAAAGTTGACTTTGGATGGAACTGCAGCATGTGTACAGAGCATGGAGCAGGTCTGGGGAATTTAACAGAGTCAGGTATGATATGAGCACAGCTCTGTGCCCTGCTGTGAGAATGCTTCACCTTCCCCTCCATTACCAATATCAGCTGTCATTATTATCTGTATTCAAACTGCTCCTGGTGGATCCCGTTGTCGATCGGGAGCAGATTGGACATGTTGGAAATAATCATCAGATCCTGTCAGTCGGATGGGAAATCGTATTATGTGTACCTAGCATGATATCCTACCATATTATTATACTATATTGTGCGTGGGATAAGAAGACTTTTCAAGAATCCCCCATTGAAAATCCTGAGTTTTCCCTGTGTTTCTGCCCAATTTGGGGGTCCTCTTATCTAAACAGGAAGTCTTGGCACCACTTGCTTTGGGTATGCAATACTTCTATTACCGACAGTCCCACAGGAGGTCAGAGTTAGGATGGGGAGTTAGGAACATGGTCCTAAAACAGTGATGTATCCACCTGCTAATGCTGCTACCTGGGCCCCCATGCAGAGCACTCTAACACTCACCTCTCCAGCACTCACTCCTCTGTGTTTCTGTCATCTCCCAGTACCCATAGTGACCTGACGGCAGTGGGGGTGCGCTCTGGGGGGCCGCCGAGCTGGAGGGGTAGCTGGCAGGACGGGGGTATTGGGCCTAGCGGCGGGGAGGGGGTCGTACCCCCCCTCCCTCGCCTGGGTCCCCCGAACTGCGCTACCCTCCAGCCTTAAATACAAGCAGCCGCTATGTGTAAGAGGCACGGGCGGGTAGGACTCACCTCTTCCTCGTTCCAAGCGTGCGCTCCACTGACGTCACTTCCTGCAGCGTTGCAGGAAGTGACGTCAGTGGAGCACACGCTTGGAACGAGGAAGAGGTGAGTCCTACCCGCCCGTGCCTCTTACACATAGCGTCTGCTTGTATTTAAGGCTGGAGGGGAGCAGAGCACGGGGGACCCAGGCGAGGGAGGGGGGGGTCCGACCCCCCTCCCCGCCGCTAGGCCCAATACCCCCGTCCTGCCAGCTACCCCACCAGCTCGGCGGCCGGCTCCCCGCACCCACGGACGGGCGGGTGCCGCCCCTGGAATTTTGCCGCCTGAGGCAAAAGTTTCACCCCGCCTCATGAGCGGGCCGGCCCTGGGCAGTGTACACACCCACGTACATCGCCAGGTCTCTGGGTGCTGATGCCAGCACAGAGGAAGAATCGCGCTGGCTGGAGAGGTGAGTGTAAGTGCTTTGCTGTGCTAATACTTTGCATGGGGCCCCTGGTAGAAACATTAAAAATCTATTAAAAATTGATTTGCATTGTGTGGCAATAATAGTTACAGGTGATATCTGCAGGGGTCACCTGTAAGTGCTCATATTATCACTTACAGGTGAACCCCTATCTATGTCAGCAGTAACAGGTGACCCCTGATATCAGCACTTACAGGTGACCCCCTATCTCGGCCAGCAGTAACAGGTGATCCCTGATATCAGCAGTTACAGCTGCCCCCCTATCTCTCTCAGCAGTAACAGGTGACCCCTGATATCAGTACTTACAGGTGACCCCCTATCTCTGCCAGCAGTAACAGGTGACCCCTGATATCAGCAGTTACACGTGACCCCCTATCTCTGTCAGCAGTAACAGGTGACCCCTGATATCAGCACTTACAGGTGACTACCCTATCTTTGTCAGCAGTAACAGGTGACCCCAGATATCAGCAGTTACACGTGACCCCCTATCTCAGTCAGCAGGAACAGGTGACCCCTGATATCAGCACTTACAGGTGACCCCCTATCTCTGTCAGCAGTAACAGGTGACCCCTGATATCAGCACTTACAGGTGACCCCCTATCTATGTCAGCAGTAACAGGTGACCCATGATATCAGCAGTTACAGGTGACCCCCTCTCTGCCAGCAGTAACAGGTGACCCCTGATATCAGCAGTTACACGTGACCCCCTATCTCTGTCAGCAGTAACAGGTGACCCCTGATATCAGCACTTACAGGTGACTACCCTATCTTTGTCAGCAGTAACAGGTGACCCCAGATATCAGCAGTTACACGTGACCCCCTATCTCAGTCAGCAGGAACAGGTGACCCCTGATATCAGCACTTACAGGTGACCCCCTATCTCTGTCAGCAGTAACAGGTGACCCCTGATATCAGCACTTACAGGTGACCCCCTATCTATGTCAGCAGTAACAGGTGACCCATGATATCAGCAGTTACAGGTGACCCCCTATCTCTGCCAGCAGTAACAGGTGACCCCTGATATCAGCACTTACAGGTGAACCCCTATCTCTGCCAGCAGTAACAGGTGACCCCTGATATCAGCACTTAAAGGTGACTCCCTATCTCTGCCAGCAGTAAGAGGTGACCCATGATATCAGCACTTACAGGTGACTACCCTATCTTTGTCAGCAGTAACAGGTGACCTCTGATATCAGCGCTTACAGGTGACCCCCTATCTATGTCAGCAGTAACAGGTGATCCCTGATATCAGCACTTACAGGTGACCCCCTATCTCTGTCAGCAGTAACAGGTGACCCCTGATATCATCACTTACAGGTGACCCCCTATCTATGTCAGCAGTAAGAGGTGACCCCTGATAACAGTACTTACAGGTGACCCCCTATCTCTGTCAGCAGTAACAGGTGACCCCTGATATCAGCACTTACAGGTGACCCCCTATCTCTGTCAGCAGTGACAGGTGACCCCTGATATCAGCGCTTACAGGTGACCCCCTATCTCTGCCAGCAGTAGCAGGTGACCCATGATATCAGCACTTACAGGTGATCCCCTATCTATGTCAGCAGTAACAGGTGACCCCTGATATCAGCACTTACAGGTGACCCCCTATCTCTGCCAGCAGTAGCAGGTGATCCCTGATATCAGCACTTACAGGTGACCCCCTATCTCTGCCAGCAGTAACAGGTGACCCCTGATATCAGCACTTACAGGTGACCCCCTATCTCTGCCAGCAGTAACAGGTGACCCCTGGTATCAGCACTTACAGGTGACTCCCTATCTCTGCCAGCAGTAACAGGTGACCCCTGATATCAGCAGTTACAAGTGACCCCCTATCTATGTCAGCAGTAACAGGTGATCCCTGATATCAGCACTTACAGGTGACCCCCTATCTCTATCAGCAGTAACAGGTGATCCCTGATATCAGCACTTACAGGTGACCCCCTATCTCTGTCAGCAGTAACAGGTGACCCCTGATATCAGCAGTTACAGGTGACCCCTATATCTGCCAGCAGTAACAGGTGACCCCTGATATCAGCACTTACAGGTGACCCCCTATCTCTGCCAGCAGTAACAGGTGACCCCTGATATCAGCAGTTACAGGTGACCCCTATATCTGTCAGCAGTAACAGGTGACCCCTGATATCAGCAGTTACAGGTGACCCCTGATATCAGCACTTACAGGTGACTCCCTATCTCTGCCAGCAGTAACAGGTGACCCCTGATATCAGCAGTTGCAGTAACTCCCCTATCTCTGTCAGCAGTGAACCTCAGTCTCTGTCAACGGTTACAGATGGTGCCCAATGAAAGGAGTTACTGGTTATCCTCAATCCCTGGTAGCATTCAGAAGTGACCCCTGAGCTTGGTTAGCAGTTATAGATGTCCCCTAGTATCAGCATTTACAGATGACCCTCAATCTCTGGTGCGCATGCAATCGGGACGGAACTACATTGTGCAAGCTGGCCCTGGCCCCGTATTCCTACTAGAGTTCCTGGGTCGCCTCCTCACACTAGTCCCCAGAAGTAGAGAGAGACCCTACCAGCAGAGAATACCCGCATTCCCCCCGCACAGCCATGTAAAATTAAGAGATGGGAGCAACATGAGTGATCTAATAAATATGAAAAGGGTTAATAAAATTGAAAAAAAATGTTGAAATAAAAAGATTGAATAGAATAGTATATTTTCCCCTGAAACCTGCCTTATGGAAGCCAGCAGCTTGAAAAACAAAAGGAATAAAGAAAGTAATTGTTCCAGCCTTGCAATGCATTCTATTCCCTTCCAATTCCATCCTTGAGCAATCATCTCCAGTGAGTCAGAGCCGCTTGCCTATCAGTGCTTTCATATCACTCATCTGCTTTTCTCCTTCTATTTCCTTGTTTATTTTTCAGTTGCTTTATTGGAGTCTATTCTGCTATTGCCTTTACTGCAAAGACCCCATAATAACTTATGAGACTGATATTGCGCCTTATGGGAAGAGTGATGTTTATGTGCCTGCCCTTCATACATCTATAGGAAAGCATTTTATAGGCATAAACCATGCGGTGGTGTTGATGCGGGATCCAGTGTTATGATACAACCATATTTTTCTGCATGATTTCCAACGCATGTTTCTTACGGTCAAAAATGACCATGTGTTATTTCTTCACAATAGTTTTGCGCACATAAAATGTATACAAAAATTCAGTGTTGTACCAATAACGGATGCAGAGGTTGTTACTCTACTAGGGGAACCTGGCCCAGAGGGATCCACCAGGGGCCTTAAGGCATTTACACACCATGCAATTTCCCCGTCAGATCGATGAATTGGGTGATAATTTCCAGCATGTCTGATCTATTTCCAATTGAGAAAAGGGTTTGATTTTGAGTACTGCACAAAAACAATCTCTTTCCGATCGGAAGCAGATTGAACATGTTGGAAATTATTGCTTGACCCATCAATCTGACTGAGACAACAAACACTGAGCGATACACTGAGGCAAGCTGGGGCATTGTTCCCCCCCTCCCCCCAAAAAAAATCACTGTTCCCCTTTGAGTGCCCCCCCCTTCCCCGTAACATACAGTTAACTGGTTGCAGGCTCCCGCAGCGTACAGTGAACAGGATAGAGTCTAAGTAGGCGTTAAGTAGACCAAGGGTCTTATTTATTTGCCATAAATAACTCCTTGAACCTGGAGCTGCCACTGCTGAGAAATTGCATAGTGTGTACAGTATAAGCCTTAGCTCTTTGTCGGTGGCCTGCTAGTAATGGTCACCTCTAAGGGGTTGATTCACAAAACTTATCTCATTAATTCATATTTTATTTCTCCTTATCTGTTTATTTCATGCATTGACTCTCTTAATCCATCTTAACTCTAGATTTAGCTCTCCTTATTTCTCATTACTAGTGTTGGTGTTCAAATTCGGTATCCAAGCTAGTGGACAGGGTCATAACGTTATGGTCCAAGTCACACTTCCTGTGACTCTGG
The DNA here is from genome assembly GCF_040937935.1 of Hyperolius riggenbachi. Taxonomy (NCBI): domain Eukaryota; kingdom Metazoa; phylum Chordata; class Amphibia; order Anura; family Hyperoliidae; genus Hyperolius; species Hyperolius riggenbachi. The sequence continues at coordinate 68,536,268 of NC_090651.1, read as the reverse complement.
GGCTTTCTCCTTCCAAGGTGGATGAGTGACCTTCCGTGACTCTGTCCACTAGCTTGGTGCTGAAGTGCAGTGTTGGGTGTAATTCGGGTTTCAATGCAGGATCTTGAATTTGAACATCAGCAGTACTGGCGTCAATTCACCAGAGGTTACCGAACTATTAATCACATGGTCGGTAATTTACCTCATGTGTTTTCACATGCTGGTAATAACCTACTCGTCCTACCCACAATCCTTTACTTCCAGCATCCAGAGCGGCAAAGTATTGCATGCAAATCCTTAACACTGCATAACTACCGACCGGTTTTTGCATCCATATCGCTCCATTATCGCCTGCTCCCGAGCACTTGTCTAACAATCCTCGCACAGTGGTGAATTGCAAAATTTTTTAAAATACCGCATGAGGTAAAATACTGACCTTTTATCACTTACTAACTCTCCTCTGGTGAATTGAGGCCATAGTCAGAGGTGTAACAATAGACCCTGCAAAGGATGCACCCGCAGTGGGGCCCAGTGGAAGGAGAGGTTTCTTTTTCCTGTCCTGAGAGACTGACAATTAAGTACGTGGAGAGAAAAAACGTTCTGCTCTCTGCAAAATTGTTCTAATGACTGCATGTGCTCAGCCACTGATAAGGAATCATACAAAGATTTGTAGACAGTCCCTAATCAATGTGCAGCAGGCTCTTGTGTACAGCGCTCTGCCCCCCGCCTCTCCACCCCACCCCCAAGTGCTCTGTATTGTAGTGATGCTGGAAATGTCTACAGAGCGAGTGAGTGTAATAAGCTGAGGCTGGGAGCACACTCGTCTGTTGGCTTTCTGTATGCGTTTTCTGCACATGTTGGGCTTGATTCACTAAACCGTGATCACTCATATCATGGCCACGCCACTCGCAAATGCGCTGTTAAATTCGTGATGGGTTGCGTAAACGCGTGCAAAAAAGCAAGCGCGGTCGTGATATGAGTTATCATGGTTTAGTGAATCAAGTCCCATGTGTGTCTGTATGTGTGAAAACACACATTTTAGCACAGAAGCTAATGTAATTGATAGAGAAAATGCGTGCAGCTCTCCACTGCTGTCTGTTTTTATCTGCATGGGGAAAACACATTCAAGTGCGCACTAGCCAATAGAATAACAGTGGTTCTCAGTTTACCTGTGTAAAAAGCGAGGAGGCCCCATCCAATGTTTTGCAGGGGGGCCCAGTGATTTTAGTTACACCTCTGCCTGGCAACAAGTACATTGAGGGAACCCTGAGGTTTCCTGTTGGTCTGCTGAACTGGCTGATGATAACTCTCTCTTCAGGGAATCCTTATTGGTTAGTTCAATAGACCAATAGAGAGGTCCAAAGATGCTTTTGCCCAGACCACCTCAATATTCTGTATTACAAAGCAGAGAGAATAGAAAGAGTATAGCCAAAAAGTCCCTGTGAAGGTTCCGCCATGACTTCTTATTGGTTCACTGATCTAAACTATAAGGATATCCTCACCAAGGATTGACAATTTACAATCATCTCTAGTACACAGACCACAATAAAACCCTAAAGAGGTTCTAACTTCTTTTCCGCACTATCCAAAGCTCCAAAGCTGAAATAGTTTATCTTGGAGTTGAGTTTTAGGCAGTCAGTCAGCTAAAAGCAATTTTATATTACCTCTGGAAAGTGGAAACTAAGGCTACTTACACACCAGGACGTTGCGTTTAGGGGACGTTATAGGGCACATAACGTGCCCCTAACGCAACGCCTGGTGCTCTCTGATGTGGACGTCAGAGTGAGCCGCGTTGTGCAGCTCACTCTGGTGTCCGTGATGCCGTGATGCGTACTCTTGGACGCATGCGGCATCATGTGGTCCCGCCCGGCCAATCGCCGCACAGAGCGGCCGCTCCAGGAAGTAAACACTGCACGTCACACCGTGCAGTGAATATTAATTAGCCATGTGCCTGGCCGCTCTTCACTCCTCCCCAACACTACTGAGCATGTGCGCACAGTCTAACGCGGCTTAGCCGCGCATAAAACACAGCATGCAGCAGCACTCTCAACGGATGTGTTGTGTTACAATGTAATGCTACGTGGGTACTGTGAACTGAATATTGATTTTTCATTACTGTGTGGTGGGGCTGCGTTACAGGCTGCACTAACGTGCGCCTGTAACGTCTTAATGTGAAAGCAGCCTAAAGGTAGCCATACATCTAGCGATTCTGATTCAATCGACAAAGTGATCGACTTTATTAAGGTATCGACTTCAGCATGGTTGATCGAAAGTCAATTGACTAGTAACCCACACGCTACAAGCGATATGCTATGTGATTTACCTTTACATTTGATCTGACCGATGTGTCTCCATGCTCTGAATGCAAAAACCGATTCAGAGTCGATCGAATGACATGTGAACAGTAGCCGATTCCTGTGCGATCGACCGATATCTTGCATCCTGCTCAACCGACTAAGCTGGTCGATTCGATATGAAATCAGCCAATTTTCATTGTTTGGGAATTCTGAACTCACTCGATTCTCTCTCGATTTTATAAAATGATCGAAATGAATAGTTGATTGTACAGCCAAATCGCTAGATGTATGGCTACCTTAAAGAGACTCTGTAACAAAATGTTCAGCCTTATTTCTTCTATCCTATAAGTTCCCATACCTGTTCTAATGTTGTCTAGATTACTGCAGCCTTTTATAGTTGCACTGTCTCTGTAATATATCTAATCTTCTTTTCTTTGTCAAGCTTTGTTGACCTAGAGAGGTATACACTGCCTCTGTTGTGATAGGGAGAAGTTATACACGCCCCCTCCACGCCCCCTGCAGGCTCTGTGTGTGTGCTTTGTTTATCCCTCACAGACAGGTCTCTGCTCTCAATTTCAGCTTGTCTGAGGGGGGAGGGAGCTGCCCATGCTGAGAAACTGTGAGAATACCTGACTGGAGTGAAGAAAATTCACTATGTAATAAAAACTTGTACTATACTGTAACATGATAAACATAAACACATACATAAAACCCGGATCATGGTGGGGAGGGGGGAAACGGTAAAGAGGGATCCAGGAGATAACACTGACTTGGTATGTTTTTATTGTACAAATCGGACAGTACAGATTCTCTTTAAGATGTCTATTGAAATGATAGCAGTAGTTGTATGTAATGGTTGCGACCGCACCGGTGCATCTGGGCTAGTGGGGTCCACGTGGGGCTCTTCTTCAAATGCTGTGCTTCTCATTGGGGCTATGTTGATAATGCACATCGCCAGCAGAGATGCTCGGATGTGCCTCATCCACGAATTCGGCAATCCGCGTGGTTGCAAAAAAAATCCGCATTCGGCCCCGCCGCATGCGGATTTTCGTCCGCGTCCACGCAACCACACGGATTTTCTGCCGTGAATGGCGTAATCACGCGTGGATTCCCGCCCGGAGGCGGATTTTCTTTTAACGTTAATAACAAAGCCCCCATACATGCTACAATCCCCCAAATTGCATGGATTATCGAGGTGATAAGGGGCAACATAACTTCAACATAAAAAATTCCCCCAATTTTTTTTTTTTTTAATGGCTTTTAAAGACAAATCACCACTGTAAATGGGGCTATTAATTGGTAATACGTGGTTTTAACCACTTGAGGACCCACCCTTTACCCCCCCTTAAAGAGGAACTCCAGTGAAAATAATGTAGTAAAAAAAGTGCTTCATTTTTTACCATAATTATGTATAAATGATTTAGTCAGTGTTTGCTCATTGTAAAATCTTTCCTCTCCCAGATTCACATTCTGACATTTATTACATGGTGACATTGTTACTGTGGGCAGGTTATTTAGCTGTTTCTAGATGCTCTGTCTGTTAGAGACAGCTAATAACAGCTATTTCCTGTCTCTGAACATTGTTACATTGTGGCAGTTTGCCAGCAGTACCGCGGTATTCAGAGCCTCTTGTGGGAGGGGTTTCAGCACAAAATCAGTCACACAGCGCCCCCTGATGGTCTGTTTGTGAAAATCATTGTCTTTCTCATGTAAAATGGGGTATCAGCTACTGATTGGGAAAAAGTTCAATTCTTGGTTGGAGTTTCTCTTTAAGGACCAGCGCTGTTGTAGCTGATCTGTGCTGGGTGGGCTCTGCAGCCCCCAGCACAGATCAGCGTGCAGGCAGAGCGACCAGATCGCCCCCCTTTTTTCCCCACTAGGGGGATGATGTGCTGGGGGGGTCTGATCGCTCCTGCCTGCCGGGTGTTGCGGGGGGGGGGGGGCACCTCAAAGCCCCCCTCCGCGGCGAAATCCTCCCCCTCCCTCTCCTACCTGGCCCCCCCTTGGAGATCCGGGCTGCACAGGACGCTATCCGTCCTGTGCAGCCAGTGACGGGACGTCCCCTGTCACATGGCGGCGATCCCCGGCCGCTGATTGGCCGGGGATCGCCGATCTGCCTTACGGCGCTGCTGCGCAGCAGCGCCGTACAAATGTAAACAAAGCGGATTATTTCCGCTTGTGTTTACATTTAGCCTGCGAGCCGCCATCGGCGGCCCGCAGGCTATTCACGGAGCCCCCCGCCGTGATTTGACAGGAAGCAGCCGCTCGCGCGAGCGGCTGCTTCCTGATTAATCAGCCTGCAGCTGGCGACGCAATACTGCGTCGCTGGTCCTGCAGCTGCCACTTTGCCGACGCGCGGTATGAGTGCGCGGTCGGCAAGTGGTTAAAAAGGGATATATGCGTTAAGCAATCAAAGAGGTGAAGGCGAGTTCCAATGGCACTTGGCGGCGAAGGTACCGCTGGAGGAGGATGAGTGGCTGATGCCAAAAAGGCCCCAGATAGGTTTTTGTAATTTGTTTTTTTTTTTTTTGCAGCAATTAGCTATGACATCGCAGCAGAGTTGTCAGTGGACACGGGCAGTGTGAACGCAGAGTGCAGTGGTGGTAGCGACTGAGTCAGGAGAAGGACTATGCGGGCGGTCAGTTCAGCAGCACAGAAGGACCACGGCAACATACTGGTAGTAGTAGTAGCAGCACAGCGTCATAGTGCTGGCCAAAAAATGAAATGCACCCGGTGACCCGGGCAGTGTGAACGCAGACAGAGTACATTGGTGGAAGCGAGTGAGTCAGGAGGAGGAGGACAATGCGGGCGGTCAGTTCAGCAGCACAGAACAGAAGGACCATGGCAACATACTGGTGGTAGTAGTAGTAGCACAGCGTCATAGTGCTGGCCAAAAAATTAAATGCACCCAGTGACCCGGGCAGTGTGAACGCAGAGTGCAGCAGCGGGAAGCGACTGAGTCAGGAGGAGGAGGACAATGCGGGCGGTCAGTTCAGCAGCAGCAGCACAGAAGGACCATGCCAACATACTGGTAGTAGTAGTAGTAGCACAGTGTCATAGTGCTGGCCAAAAAAATTAAATGCACCCGGTGACCCGGGCAGTGATAACGCACACAGAGTGCATTGGTGGTTCCGTGGTAGCGACTGAGTCAGGAGGAGGAGGAGGACAAAGCGGGCGTTCAGTTTAGCAGAAGCAGCAGCAGCACAGAAGGACCATGGCAACATACTGGTGGTAGTAGTAGCAGCACAGCGTCATAGTGCTGGCCAAAAAATTAAATGCACCCAGTGACCCGGGCAGTGTGAACGCAGAGTGCAGCAGCGGGAAGCAACTGAGTCAGGAGGAGGAGGACAATGCGGGCGGTCAGTTCAGCAGCAGCAGCACAGAAGGACCATGCCAACATACTGGTGGTAGTAGTAGTAGCACAGCGTCATAGTGCTGGCCAAAAAATTAAATTATTATTACTATTATTTATTAGATTTATATAGCGCCAACATATTACGCAGCGCTGTACAATAAATAAGGTTACAGACAATGATAACAGGGGTGACAGAACAATACAGGTAATAGACAATAGATACAATAATACAGGTAATAGCAAAAAGATACACAACACAATGCAGACAGTAGTACAATGCCAGATCATAAACTGGAGTGGTAGTGGCAACAAGTTCCAAATTCTGGGTAAAGTGCACACAGTCGAGTATGATACACAAGTAGAGAGGGCCCTGCCAAAGGCTTACAATCTAGAGTGAGGGGTTGGTGACACAAAAGGAGGGGGTGCAGCAAGAAGTTATTGGCAGAAAGGATTAGGGCAGTGTTGAGTTGATGTAGGCCTCCTTGAAGAAGTGAGTTTTGAGTGCTTTTTTGAAGGTGTTGAAGGTGGGAGCGAGCCTGATGGGCAGTGGGAGAGAGTTCCACAGGATGGGGGCAGCTCTAGTAAAGTCCTGCAGTCGTGCATGGGAGTGTGAGATGCGTGGGGTGGTTAAGAGGAGGTTGTTGGAGGAGCGAAGTGGGCGGCCAGGTGTATATCTGCTGACCAGGTCAGAGATGTAGCTTGGGCAGGACTTGTGTATGGATTTGTAGGCCAAACATAGGACCTTGAAGCTAATTCTGAAGTGAATTGGAAGCCAATGAAGGGATTTGCGTAGGGGAGTCGTGGAGACAGAGCGGTGGGAGGAGTAGATGAGTCTGGCTGCTGCGTTCATGATGGATTGTAGGGGGGCTATGCGGTTTTGAGGGAGGCCTGACAGGAGGGAGTTGCAGTAGTCCAGGCGGGAGATGATGAGGGCATGGACAAGGAGTTTGGCAGTGTCTGGGGTCAGGAAAGGTCGGATCTTGGAGATGTTGCGTAGGTGGAAATAGCAGGCCCTAGCTACGGTTTGGATGTGGGAGGTAAAGGAGAGGGATGAGTCCAGGGTGACACCCAGGCAGCGGGCTTGTGTGGTTGGATGAATGATTGTGCCATTGACAGTGACGTAAAGGCCAGTGGGGGGTGAGGCAGCACGGGGTGGGAAGATTAGGAGTTCAGTCTTATCCAGGTTTAATTTTAGGAACCTGGCAGACATCCAGGATGAAATAGCCGAGAGGCCAGAGGATACCTTCTCCATGGTGGTGGTGGAGAGGTCAGTGGTATGGAGGTAAATCTGGGTGTCATCTGCATATAGGTGATAGTTGAAACCCAGAGAGGAGAGGAGTTTTCCGATGGAGGTGGTGTAAATGGAAAACAGCAGGGGACCAAGAACAGAGCCTTGGGGGACCCCAACTGAAAGTGGGATGGATGTTGAGGAGGAACCATTGAAGGAGGTCTTGAAGGAGCGATTTGAGAGGTAGGAGGAGAACCATGCTAGGGCAAGGTCTTGGATACCCAAAGATTGCAGGGACTGGAGTAGCAGGGAGTGATCGACAGTATCAAATGCTGATGAGAGGTCTAGGAGGAGAAGGATAGTGTATTTTCCTTCGGCCTTGGCAAGCGTGAGGTCATTGACGACCTTGGTGAGGGCAGTCTCGGGGGAGTGGGCTGGCCGAAATCCTGATTGTAGGGGGTCAAACAGGGAGTTGGAGTCAAGGTAATGGGTCATGCGTTGGTGGACCAAACGCTCCAGGAGTTTAGATGCAAAAGGGAGCAGGGAGATAGGGCGGTAGCTGGATGGAAGTGAGGGGTCTAGTGAAGGCTTTTTAAGTAGGGAAGGTACAGTGGCCTGTTTGAAATCAGAGGGGAAGGTGGCTGTGGAGAGGGAGAGGTTAAACAGAGAGGTGAGGACAGGAGCTAGAACAGGGAAGTGAGGACGGAGGCAGTTGGATGGCACAGGATCTAGGGGGCTGGAGGTGGCAGGAGAAGTGGCTAGGAGATGGCTGACTTCATCCTCTGTGATAGGAGTAAAGGCAGTGAGTGGTGGGTGGGGTGGGGGAGAGGTATAGGTGGGAGAGGAAGAAGTGGTGGAGTGGAGGCATGAGATTTCCCGTCGGATGCTGGCTATTTTGTCAGTAAAGTGGGTGGACAGATCAGTGGCTGAGAGGGCGGAGGTGGGGGGAGGAGTGGTGGGGTTAAGGAGGGAGTTGAAGGTGGCGAAGAGGCGCCGAGGGTTGGAGACTTGGGATCCGATCAGGGCAGCAAAGTATTTTTGTTTAGCATCAGTTAATGCGGAATAGAACAGCTGCAGGTTGGCCTTGTACTCCAAGAAGTCGGAGTTGAGGCGGGATTTCCTCCATTTGCGTTCATAGGCGCGTGTCTGTTTTTGGAGGTTGCGAGTGTGTGCATTGTGCCAGGGCTGGGGGTTGATGGGACGGCTGGGGCGGAATGTGGGGGGTGCAGCAATGTCTAGGGCTGCTGAAAGGGCCTGGTTGTATTTGGCCACAGCTTGGTTTGGGCAGGTAAAGTTTGGGAGGGTGGATGTGAGGGAGTGGAGGGGGTTGGCTAGTGCAGTTGGGTCTAGGTTACGCAGATCTCTCTGCCAACGACCTGCGGGTGGTGGAGGGTGGGGGGAGCATGATGGGGAGATTGAGAAAGTGAGAAGGTGATGGTCGGAGAGGGGGAAGGGTGTGATGTCCAGGTTAGGGAGTGTGGCGGATTTTGAGAAAATCAGGTCGAGGTTGTGGCCAGCGCGGTGGGTGGAGGAATTGGTGTGTTGGGAGAGGCCAAGGGAGGTAGTGAGGGAGAGCAGTTGAGAGGCGTCAGGGGAGTAAGGACTGTCCATGGGGATGTTGAAGTCCCCAAGTAAGATGGTGGGGAGGTCAGAGGAGAGGGTGTGTGGGAGCCAAGAGGCCAGGTTGTCCAGGAATTGTTTAATGGAGGTGGATGGGGGGCGGTAAAGGACTGCGATGACTGCCGGAATGGGGTGGTAGAGGCGGATAACATGTGTCTCAAAGGAGTTAAAGTTTAGGGAAGGGGGTGGCGTGAGGACACGGAAAGTGCAGGACGGGGAGAGGAGCAGACCCACCCCTCCCCCAGACCTGCACCCAGTGACCCGGGCAGTGTGAACGCAGACAGAGTACATTGGTGGAAGCGACTGAGTCAGGAGGAGGAGGACAATGCGGGCTGTCAGTTCAGCAGCACAGAAGGACCATGGCAACATACTGGTGGTAGTAGTAGTAGCACAGCGTCATAGTGCTGGCCAAAAAATTAAATGCACCCAGTGACCCGGGCAGTGTGAACGCAGACAGAGTACATTGGTGGAAGCGACTGAGTCAGGAGGAGGAGGACAATGCGGGCGGTCAGTTCAGCAGCACAGAAGGACCATGGCAACATACTGGTGGTAGTAGTAGTAGCACAGCGTCATAGTGCTGGCCAAAAAATTAAATGCACCCAGTGACCCGGGCAGTGTGAACGCAGAGTGCAGCAGCGGGAAGCGACTGAGTCAGGAGGAGGAGGACAATGCGGGCGGTCAGTTCAGCAGCAGCAGCACAGAAGGACCATGCCAACATACTGGTGGTAGTAGTAGTAGCACAGCGTCATAGTGCTGGCCAAAAAATTAAATGCACCCGGTGACCCGGGCAGTGATAACGCAGACAGAGTGCATTGGTGGTACCGTGGTAGCGACTGAGTCAGGAGGAGGAGGAGGACAAAGCGGGCGTTCAGTTCAGCAGCAGCAGCACAGAAAGACCATGGCAACATACTGGTGGTAGTAGTAGCAGCACAGCGTCATAGTGCTGGTCAAAAAATTAAATGCACCCAGTGACCCGGGCAGTGTGAACGCAGAGTGCAGCAGCGGGAAGCGACTGAGTCAGGAGGAGGAGGACAATGTGGGTGGTCAGTTCAGCAGCAGCAGCACAGAAAGACCATGCCAACATACTGGTGGTAGTAGTAGTAGCACAGGTCATAGTGCTGGCCAAAAAATTAAATGCACCCGGTGACCCGGGCAGTGTGAACGCAGACAGAGTACATTGGTGGAAGCGACTGAGTCAGGAGGAGGAGGACAATGCGGGCGGTCAGTTCAGCAGCACAGAAGGACCATGGCAACATACTGGTGGTAGTAGTAGTAGCACAGCGTCATAGTGCTGGCCAAAAAATTAAATGCACCCAGTGACCCGGGCAGTGTGAACGCAGAGTGTAGTAGCGACTGAGTCAGGAGGACAAAGCGGGCGGTCAGTTCAGCAGCTCAGAAGGAGGACCATGGCAACTTACTGGTAGTAATACCATAACACCAAAAAATTAACCAAGGTAGGCACTAGGCAGGTAGTAACTGTCTTTATAAAGGCAGATATAGTTAACAACAGCACATGCAGCAGCCACTTCATGTCCCCCTGTGTCCGACAATAGGGGCCAGGAACTCACCTTCCACCCAAGCCTGGTTGATTTTCAGGAAGGTGAGTTTGTCCACAGAGGCGTTGGAGAGCCGAGAGCGCTTCTCTGTGACCACGCCACCGGCCGCACTAAAGCATCTCTCTGAGAGGACACTGGAAGGAGGGCAGGATAGGAGTTCCAGGGCGTACTGGGAAAGCTCGCTCCAGATGTCCAGTCTCTTGACCCAGTACTCCAAGGGGTCCACGGGGCTGTCGGTGTCATTGAGCCCGCTGGATGACCCCATATAGTCAGACACCATGGTGGTCAGTCGTTGCTTGTGCTGGTTGGTGGTGGATGCTGTGGCGGGCACCTCTGTTCTGGGCTGCTGCACTGCATACAGGCTCTTGCTTAGGCTCTTCAGGTCTCCGGGGCGCCAGTTGCTGCTGCTGCTGCTGGTGCTGGTGGTTGTTGTTGTGCTGCTAGTGGCAATGGCAGGCACCTCTTGCTGGCTTGGCAGAGCAGTTACAGTGGGGGTGGAAGGCTGGGGGAATGCTTCCAGTAGTCTGCGCACAAGGGCCTCCTTCAACTCCCTTGTGCGTTGCTCGGTGGTGGATGGCGTCATTAAGTTTCCCAGCTTCCCCTTCAGACGGGGATCAAGCATCAAGGTAATCCAGATGTTCTCCCTTGAACGCATCTGGATCACCCGGGGGTCCCTGCGAAGGCAGCGCAACATGTGCACAGCCATGGGAAACAAGTGGGCCCTGCCAGCAAGATCTTCCTCGTCCTCGCCATTGTTCCATAACGCATGCCTGTCCTCTTCCTGTGCCATGTCGTTGTCCTCCTCAAACTGCCATCCACGTACAACGCCTGCTGCACTCTGCTCCTCCTCCTCCTCCTCATTCAGGTTAGGGACCTCCAACTCTTCCACTACCTGCTGTGAGCCCTCCTCTGAGCTGGACTGAGCTGCCATCTGCTCCTGTTCTTCCAACTGTCTCAGGGCTTCATCCCCACGCTCAATTAAATTGTCCATTGCCTGCTCCAGTAGACAAACCAAGGGCACCCACTGGCACACAGAGGCCCGCTCCTCACTGACCATCTTGGTTGCCTCCAGGAAGGGACTCAGCACCAGGCATACTTGCTGCATCAGTGTCCACTGAGTGGCAGTAATCATGGGGACTTGCTGGTTGCTGGGGACACTTGGGTCTAGCATGTAGGCCCTAAGAGCCAGCCTGTGCTGACACAGCCGCTCCAACATGGCCAGAGTCGAATTCCAGGGAACTGGCATGTCGATGATCAGCCGGTGTTGTGGCCTTCCATACTGCTGCTGTAAGGTGGACAAGAGTGCAGAGGCAGTGGCTGACAGGCGGAAAAAGCATACCACCGCCCGGGCATCCTGCAGCAGCTCGCTCATCCCCTGGTAGGTGCGCAAGAAGCGCTGCACCACAAGATTGAGCACGTGGGCCAAGCAGGGGATGTGCTGGAGGTTTCCCTGCTGCACTGCTGCCACCAGGTTGGCCCCGTTATCGGCTGCCACTTACCCCACTTCCAGGCCTCTGGGGGTCAGCCACCTCCGCTCCTGCTTCCTGAGGGCGGCCAGGACGTTGGTGGCCGTAAGCCTCTCCTTCCCCAGGGTCACCAATTTTAAAAGGGCTTGGCAGTGCCGAGGCTTGGCGCTGCTGCTGCCGAGGCGGGCTTGCTTTCCGGGTGCAGAGGGAGTGTCGTGACAGGACCCTTCTGCATCCCCCCTGATCCCGCGTGGTGGCACCACTAGCTGGGCTGATGCGCTCTTGTCCTCCCTCCCTTCCATCAGTGTCACCCAGTGGACCGTAAAGGACAGGTAGCGACCTGTCCCAAATCTGCTACTCCACGAGTCCATGGTCACGTGGACCCGCTTGCCCACAGAGTAGTCCAGGGAACGGGCCACGTTTTCCACCGCAAACTTGTGGAGTGCTGGGATCGCGCTCCTGCTGAAATAGTGGCGACTGGGGACTTGCCACTCGGGGATGCCAAATTGGAGCAGCGTCCGCATGGCGCTCCCCTCCTGCACCAGGGAGTAGGGAAGCAGCTGTGATGCCATGGCCCGGGCCAGCAAGCCATTTAGTTTGCGGATCCGCCTGTGGCTTGGAGGCAGAGGCTTGGTCAGACCCTGAAAGGTGTCGCTCAGCAGGGTCTGACGACGCTGGGATGCAGGGGAGACAGAGGAGTGAGACGACCACTGGCTGCCAGCCTCAATGTCTGTGTCCTGAGTAGCCGAGGTGGAAGAGCGCTTGCGTGCTACTACTGCTGCTGCTGTGGGGGATTCACGACCCTGAGGGAGGGATGATGCTGCTGCGCTGGTGGGCCTTCTGCTCTCAGGAACCCCTGCCAGCAGTGCCTGCTTCCTCTTAAACTCCGCATACTCGCGGCAGTGGCGGCTTCTCAGGTGGCCCTGGAGGGATGAGGTACCCATCTTGCTCAGACTTTTCCCACGGCTCAATCTTTTGCTGCATAACCTGCACACCGCATACCTTTTGTCATCAGTACATTCCTCAAAGCAATCCCACACTGGTGACTTTAATTTACTGCGGCCCCCACTAGCAGAGGGTGCAGCGGAACAATGTGTGGTAGTAGTTGCCGGGGGTTGCATGGTAGTGGTGCCGGCTGAAGCAGTGTCCTGTCTACTACCTCCACGCCCACTGCTGCCCATGCCCCTGCCCCTGCCTGACATATGGCGATATCCTTGCCTAGGCCGAGGTGACTCGTCATCCTGCTCTGACCATTCTTCCCCGGACTCAGCAGGCTGCGCATAGTTAGGGTCCACAACGTCGTCATCATCAGCAGCATCATCATAATCCAGCTCTTCCTCTGACTCCCCCGCCTCCTCTTCTGTCCCTACATCCCCAGACACAGACCCCTCTTCTTCATCACCAGAACTCAACAACGCTTGTGATTGTGGCCCGATCTCAATCTCTGCCACATCAGTCCCCAGTAAGTCCTGAGCTTCTTGCATCAGCAGGTTCCCAGATGCCGGACTGAGGGACAGAACGCTGTCATCCTGGGAGGGCTGCTGACCAGTGGGTGCTGGGGTGGATGTCACAACAAGCGTGGGACGTTGGCGGCTGCTGCTGCTGCTGCTGCTTGGAGTGGTGCTCACAGTAGAGGTCTGGGAGGAAGTCATGATGTCTATGAGTACGTCAGGTTCCATTTGCTTAACCACCACACGGGGACCAGAAACTTTAAAATATTTGGACAATGGCGTCCGCTGACTCGGCCCAGGCTTTGCTGCCCCCCTTTCTGCTGCATCACGACCACGTAGAGCTGGGCGTCCTCTCCCTGGACGTGGAGCAGTCCCAGAAGTGGCTGAGGCAATTGAACTCCCTTTCCTCTCACCCCGCGAAACCCTGCCAGACATGTTGCTAGTAATGAATCACTGGATGCAGTGGGCACAGTACAAGGTCACTGAAGGATGCACCAGGCACAGTACAACGGCACTGAAGGACGCAGTGGGCACAGTACAAGGTCACTGAAGGATGCAGTGGGCACAGCAGTGGGCACTGGATATACAACTAGGTCACTGAAGGATGCAGTGGGCACAGCAGTGGGCACTGGATATACAACTAGGTCACTGAAGGATGCAGTGGGCACAGCAGTGGGCACTGGATATACAACTAGGTCACTGAAGGATGCAGTGGGCACAGCAGTGGGCACTGGATATACAACTAGGTCACTGAAGGATGCAGTGGGCACAGTACAAGGTCACTGAAGGATGCAGTGGGCACAGCAGTGGGCACTGGATATACAACTAGGTCACTGAAGGATGCAGTGGGCATTGGGCACAGTACAAGGTCACTGAAGGATGCAGTGGGCACAGCAGTGGGCGCTGGATATACAACTAGGTCACTGAAGGATGCAGTGGGCACAGTACAAGGTCACTGAAGGATGCAGTGGGCACAGCAGTGGGCACTGGATATACAACTAGGTCACTGAAGGATGCAGTGGGCACAGTACAAGGTCACTGAAGGATGCAGTGGGCACAGCAGTGGGCACTGGATATACAACTAGGTCACTGAAGGATGCAGTACAAGGTCACTGAAGGATGCAGTGGGCACAGCAGTGGGCACGGGATATACAACTAGGTCACTGAAGGATGCAGTGGGCACAGCAGTGGGCACTGGATATACAACTAGGTCACTAAAGGATGCAGTGGGCACAGTACAAGGTCACTGAAGGATGCAGTGGGCACAGCAGTGGGCACTGGATATACAACTAGGTCACTGAAGGATGCAGTGGGCACAGTACAAGGTCACTGAATGATGCAGTGGGCACAGCAGTGGGCACTGGATATACAACTAGGTCACTGAAGGATGCAGTGGGCACTGGGCACAGTACAAGGTCACTGAAGGATGCAGTGGGCACAGCAGTGGGCACTGGATATACAACTAGGTCACTGAAGGATGCAGTGGGCACAGCAGTGGGCACTGGATATACAACTAGGTCACTGAAGGATGCAGTGGGCACAGTACAAGGTCACTGAAGGATGCAGTGGGCACAGCAGTGGGCACTGGATATACAACTAGGTCACTGAAGGATGCAGTGGGCACAGCAGTGGGCACTGGATATACAACTAGGTCACTGAAGGATGCAGTGGGCACAGTACAAGGTCACTGAAGGATGCAGTGGGCACAGCAGTGGGCACTGGATATACAACTAGGTCACTGAAGGATGCAGTGGGCACAGTACAAGGTCACTGAAGGATGCAGTGGGCACAGCAGTGGGCACTGGATATACAACTAGGTCACTGAAGGATGCAGTGGGCACTGGGCACAGTACAAGGTCACTGAAGGATGCAGTGGGCACAGCAGTGGGCACTGGATATACAACTAGGTCACTGAAGGATGCAGTGGGCACAGCAGTGGGCACTGGATATACAACTAGGTCACTGAAGGATGCAGTGGGCACAGTACAAGGTCACTGAAGGATGCAGTGGGCACAGCAGTGGGCACTGGATATACAACTAGGTCACTGAAGGATGCAGTGGGCACAGTACAAGGTCACTGAAGGATGCAGTGGGCACAGCAGTGGGCACTGGATATACAACTAGGTCACTGAAGGATGCAGTGGGCACAGCAGTGGGCACTGGATATACAACTAGGTCACTGAAGGATGCAGTGGGCACAGCAGTGGGCACTGGATATACAACTAGGTCACTGAAGGATGCAGTGGGCACAGTACAAGGTCACTGAAGGATGCAGTGGGCACAGCAGTGGGCACTGGATATACAACTAGGTCACTGAAGGATGCAGTGGGCACAGTACAAGGTCACTGAAGGATGCAGTGGGCACAGCAGTGGGCACTGGATATACAACTAGGTCACTGAAGGATGCAGTGGGCACAGTACAAGGTCACTGAAGGATGCAGTGGGCACAGCAGTGGGCACTGGATATACAACTAGGTCACTGAAGGATGCAGTGGACACAGTGCAAGGTCACTGAAGGATGCAGTGGGCACAGCAGTGGGCACGGGATATACAACTAGGTCACTGAAGGATGCAGTGGGCACAGTACAAGGTCACTGAAGGATGCAGTGGGCACAGCAGTGGGCACTGGATATACAACTAGGTCACTGAAGGATGCAGTGGGCACAGTACAAGGTCACTGAAGGATGCAGTGGGCACAGCAGTGGGCACTGGATATACAACTAGGTCACTGAAGGATGCAGTGGGCACAGTACAAGGTCACTGAAGGATGCAGTGGGCACAGCAGTGGGCACTGGATATACAACTAGGTCACTGAAGGATGCAGTGGGCACTGGGCACAGTACAAGGTCACTGAAGGATGCAGTGGGCACAGCAGTGGGCACTGGGTATACAACTAGGTCACTGAAGGATGCAGTGGGCACAGTACAAGGTCACTGAAGGATGCAGTGGGCACAGCAGTGGGCACTGGATATACAACTAGGTCACTGAAGGATGCAGTGGGCACAGTACAAGGTCACTGAAGGATGCAGTGGGCACTGGATATACAACTAGGTCACTGAAGGATGCAGTGGGCACACAAGGATGTCACACTGTGTAATGAGATGCTTATATGCCAGCGAGCAGTGGGCACTGGGCACGGCACAAGGTCACTGACAGAATGAATGAACAGCACTGGCAGAGAGTGGCGGTGCCAGCGGTGTGACTGGCTGCCTGCAAATAGTACAAGTGAAGTGTATAACTGTCACTGAAATAATATACAAGTGTGTAATGAGATGCTTATATGCCAGCGAGCGAGCAGTGGGCACTGGGCACGGCACAAGGTCACTGACAGAATGAATGAACAGCGCTGGCAGAGAGTGTCGGCGCCGGCGGTGTGACTGGCTGCCTGCAAATAGTACAAGTGTATAACTGTCACTGGAATATACAAGTGAACACTGCAGCTGCACTAACCTGCCTGCCTGCATTACACACAGATAATCCCCACTCCCACTACACTAACTACACTGCAGCACTGAACCTGCCTGCACTACACACAGTTAAATAATCACTAGACTCCCACACTCCCACTACACTACACTGACTACAACTAACTACAGCAATCACTCACTGACTAGCTAACTGTGTGCAGTATAAGAGCAGTGTTAGCAAAAAAAAAAACGCTTTGTTTTTAACACAATAAATGCACTTGCTCAAACAACAATGGCCTGGAGATAATCCTCTCAGCACCACAGTCTAGCAAGGACAGAGCTTTTCCATCATGGCCGCCGCTTTATATTCAGGAGGGGAGGGCATAGCTCCCCTCCTGTGATTGGTTGCTAGGGCCTGGCTGGGGCCCTCTGATTGGCCTGCAATGTGTCACTTCCACATAGTTTTACGCATTTCCGCTAACCACGACTTCAGTGCCGGGTTTCACGAGCGTGAATGCGGATTTATGTCCGCATTCACGCGAAGCCGAAGCAGATTTTCATGGTTGAAAATCTATTCACGGCTTAGCGTGTACGAGGCGGAATGCGTCAAAATGGTCGTGAATCCACGCGTAAGCGTGATCATGACCTGGCGGTGAGCACCACTGATCACCAGGCCCTGCTGAGGACACCTCTGTGTGTCTGTTTCTCTGCCCCACAGTACTGCGCATGTCACAAGTTCAGTACTATGAAGGGGGCAAAAATGCACTGAGGTGTCCTTGGCGTGAGCCTGGTGATGTGCAGGGAGGGGGGCACACAGGTGCTACGCTGCTCTAAGAGCAGCAACATAGCAGAGATAAAACAGGAGCACCTGTGGTGCAAAGGAGGTCTGGAAGGTAAGAACATAATGTTCTTACCACATCCTCACAAGGAGAGGATATGTTAGAAAGAATGGCAACAGCTTTTATTTACCCCTGAAAGTCAGTATGTGACTCTGCAGCTCCATCAGTAACTTCACAGATGGCAGGAAGCCCTCTGGATTCTGTGTGGATATTAAGCCTGTTTTTACATTTTATTTTTTTAAGGACCTCAGCTTATTTTTGCCCAGCCTATGAGATGCACTCCATCGTCGTGCTCCTGTGGCTTTTGGCTTTAGTTGCATCATTGTCCACTTTTAAGATTATTTTTTAAAAAATGTTTTAGCCATTTATTTAGGAAAGGGTTCTTTACAGTAAGAGTGATTAAGATGTTGAATGCATTGCCACAGGAAGTAGTTATGGCAAATTCTATACCTGCATTTAAAGGGGGCTTAGATGCTTTCCTTGCATTGAAAGACATCCATGGCTGCAATTACTAGGTAATGCCCAGTGATGTTGATCCAGGGATTTTATCTGATTGCCATCGGGAAGGAATTTTTTCCCTTTTGGGGCTAATTGGACCATGCCTTGTAAGGGTTTTTCCCCTTCCTCTGGATCAACAGGGATATGTGAGGGAGCAGGCTGGAGTTGTACTTTGTTCACTGGTCGAACTCGATGGACTTATGTCTTTTTTCAACTCAAGTAACTATGTAACTATGTAAATTGCGAATTAAACAAACATAAAAAAAATGCAAACAAAAAAACCCAACAATACGAGAAAAAAGAGATAGTAAAAAGCAAGGCTAATCTTCCGTTGTCCTTAAAAATAGGGCAAAAAAGTGGAAGCTTATCAGTTCACAAACTACCCAATCATTTACCTCTCTTCATTCGTACAAACTCTATTCTTCAGCCTTCATTCTCTTTATATCAAACTTTGTAACCTCATCCACCTTCACTCATCACTTCAATCTTAACATTCACACCTGTATCTCTTAACATACATATATCAGTTTATCATGTATTTCTGTTAAGTAATACATTTTTTATTATACTGTAACTTTAATTTTAATTCTCACTTCTTCATCATAATTTATTATTTACATTAATAAAAAAAGAGGTTTAATCACAATAGTGCCTATTTAAAGTGGACCTTAAAGAGTAACCTGTCAGGCTGCAAAAGCTAATTTAAACCTCTATTCTCCTGTGTTAAACAGTTTAGAAGCAAGCCAAAAAGGCAATACTGAAGTTAAAAATCTCTCTTACTTTTGATGTGTGCTGACAGCAAGGCTCTGTATTCCCAAGCTCTTAAAAGGACGAGAGGCCGCATAACATACAGCAAAGCATTCTGGGGCCCTCCCCTTGGCTGCTAGTGAGAAGTTACAGGGTCAAGTTACAACAGCATGTAACTCAGTCCAGCGCACAGCACTGATAAATCTCCGGGCAGAGTACACTGCAGGAGTCCGCTATTGTTCCTAGCCACATGGCTAATTAATATTCACTGCACAGTAGTGTTATTCATTACGAGGTTTTCTGTGAGTCTAATCATCAGGAAGCAGGGAGGATATGACATCACATTTGGCTTCATAGGAGACAGACAAACATGGAACTTGCCATGAGCTGTCAGGAGCATCATTCTCTGCAAATACTATATAAAAATTCTGTGAAGTACAAACGTGGACAGTGAAATGCATATGTAATGTAAGTACAGCCAATATTTAGCTACTGATATATGTGTTTATTTTCTCTGAGACCCTATACCTAACAGCTCCTTTTTAACTCTTGGACAGGACAGAAGGAAAACAGAGAAATGCACCCTGTACATATTTAGAGAGTTTAGCCTGTCTAATTCTCTCTCATCTGTGACTAATTACTACCGTAACTTGATTTCTCAGCTGTGTCAGTTCAGGAATCTTCTCTGCCATGGCAGAGCAGCTATTGTTAACACAGGATGTTAACAATATGTCTGCTTCCATGAAAGCAGGAAGTAGACGCACTGCAGATTTATTATAGGATTTGTGTCAACTGTAACAAACTGTAACAAAGAAATGTTTTTCTTTAAAGAGAACCCGAGGTGGGTTTTAAAAATCCTATTAGCACACTGAGGCTGGGTCTCCATATTATGCCCAGCTTCTGTTACTATACAGTTACCTCCAGGCCCCCCCTTGCGCTCTGCTGTGCCTCCAAAATAAAACTGTCGTGCTAGCGACACGCAGCGTGTTGCTAACAAGCTGTTTACATGTAAACTGTCACTCTCTGCCGCTCCCCCCCTCCTCTATATCGCCGCTCCCCGCCTGCGTCCCTTCCCTCCAATCAGCGGGGAGGGAAAGGACGCATGCGGGGAGTGGCGACATAGAGGAGACAGGGGAGCAGCGGAGAGTGACAGTTTACATGTACACAGCTTGCTAGCGACACGCTGCGAGTCACTAGCAAAGCGTTTTTATTTGGGGGGCACAGCAGAGCGCATGGGGGCCTGGGGGTAACTGTATGGTAACAGAGGCTGGGCATTATATGCAGACCCAGTCTCAGTGTGCTAATAGGTTTTTTAAAACCCACCTCGGGTTCTCTTTAAAGGCTATTGTGCTGTTGTGTTTCTTTTAGAGTGGAAAATTGCATTATGTGTACCCAGCATGATGTCCTGCCATACTATTATACTGTATTGTGCGTGACTGAGGGAGACCTTTCCGGGACCCCCCACCTTTAAAATCCTGGGTTTGCCCCTGGGGTCCAATGTAAAATTTGTACTGAGGCCCATAACTCTTCTGCACTGTCGCTGGTTCTGACACCCCCCTGGTGGTGCCTAAACCTAAGACCCCCCTGGTGGTGCCTAAACCTAAGACTCCCCTGGTGGTGCCTAAACCTAAGACCCCCCTGGTGGTGCCTAAACCTAAGACTCCCCTGGTGGTGCCTAAACCTAAGACCCCCCTGGTGGTGCCTAAACCTAAGACCCCCCTGGTGGTGCCTAAACTTAAGACCCCCCTGGTGGTGCCTAAACCTAAGACCCCCCTGGTGGTGCCTAAACCTAAGACCCCCCTGGTGGTGCCTAAACCTAAGACCCCCCTGGTGGTGCGTAAACCTAAGACCCCCCTGGTGGTGCCTAAACCTAAGACCCCCTAGTGGTGCCTAAACCTAAGACCCCCCTGGTGGTGCCTAACCCTAAGACTCCCCTGGTGGTGCCTAAACCTAAGACCCCCCTAGTGGTGCCTAAACCTAAGACCCCCCTGGTGGTGCCTAAACCTAACAACCCCCCTTAGTGTTCGCTTTATTATGTGGATAATTATGTTTTACAAATAGTGACTGTAAAAATTATATTGCAATATACTGATTGCTTTATTTTGTGAATAATAATGTTTTACAAACAGTAAGGGATACAATTTTAAATAATGTTTTAGTTAAATAGGATAAATATGTTTAGTATTTTTATAAACGTTATTTGTAACGGGTGCATTTTGTAAACGTAAATCATCACAAACACAGTTATAAAACATTAAAAAGCTCCGGGCGCCGTTTGTAAAACGTTATTTATCTCCGGCGCCCTTTTTTCCTGCCCGGAGTCCATTAAACGTTATTGATTATAGGAGTGAATGGCTGCGCCCTTTTTGTCCACTAGCTGCCTGCGCCCTTTTTTCCCGTTCCCCTGAAACTTAGTCTCTCATGCTTCTGCTTTCTCCTTTCTGTTTCATAAACACTAAAGCAGGCATCTTGCTCACCAGTCACCACTGAGAAGCTGTGAGCGTTCCAGAGGCAGCAGCACAGTCTCCTCCACATTTTATCTAAGCTGCAGTCCGCACAGTGCTCGCTTTACAGCTCCTACTTAATGGATGCGTGCACTGAGTGTATCATGTGGTTTTAATGTAGCGTAACGCCTAGCTGGAAAACAGGGCCTCTTGGAAATGTGGGAGCCTCGCAGCTCAGTCCTCATTTGAATACAGGTAATATCGGTGCTCATGGGAGATGAAGTTCAAACAATTAGTGCTAATTATGATCATTAGCTTAGACATAACACTTGCACCGCAGTGGTGAGGACAAATATGGCTCTGTAGAGACAGCGCTTGAGATTCTAAGGTTCATATAACACACAAGGTAAAATTTAGGACTCAGTGGGACTTATGGCAGTACCCTTATTATTCACTTAAATAGGCTGTTCTGTGTCAGACACAAACATTAGACAGCAGTTGTGTTGCTTGAGCAGATCTTTCCTCCATGTAAGTGACTGGATAACAGCAGCCAAGTCAAGCAATAGCCAGCTAATTCTGCAGAGTATGCAGTTAAATCATGGTGAACCAGCACGACTAGGCCAAAAATAATGTGAAAGCAACGCCCGACCCCTCCTCCGAGGGGAACATTTTTTAAAATATAATATTTGTGTTCCTCAAACAGAAAGTATTCACAATTTTCCAGGTTTATGTGAGCAAGAAGAGACTTCCCTGGTGCATTACTTTTGCTCAGTGACTGAATATGCAAATCATTGCAAATCACCGGTACAATTTGCATATTCAGCATTTTGTAATTTAAAAAAGTACCAAAAGTAGTAGAAAAAATACTATCAAAATTATTTTGTACATTTTCTTGCTTGCTGGATTTCCAAAAGGCATTTTATTGACAAGGTGTGAAAATATTAACTTCAGCCTAAACAAACATACTGTCATTAAGTTACATTAGTTATGTTAATTAAAATAGATAGGTAATATAATCTCTTACCCACCCTGTTTTTTTAAAAGAACAGGCAAATGTTTGTGATTTCATGTGAGCAGCCATCTTTTTCATGGGGGCAGCCATCTTTTTGGTTGAAAGGAGGTGACGGGAGCATGCGACACAGTTCCAACTGTCCTGTGTCCTGATCACCGCTCCCAGCTGCGTACGCTAGGCTTCAAATCTCAAATTCAAAATTTAAAAAAAAAATGTGTACCAAAACAGCAGAAAGAGAACAACAACATCAAAAATCCCATCATGCTTTGCACAGCATCAGGGAAAAAATGCCCGGGCAGTTTTCTTCAGTGTAGCTCAAAATGATGCTTGGGTAGGAAAAACAAAGTTCTGATGCTGTGAAACTGTTAAAGAAACACCAAGACTTTTCAGTGCTGCTGAGCAGATTTTTAGTCTGGAGGTTCACTTTAATCAGCATATCTCTTGTTGGTGGAGATTTGGAGTGCCATAAAACCGCAATAGATTGCTTAGCAGTGTTAAGGATGATAGCCGTAAGCCTACTTGATTTACTTGTTGTCTTTGGAGTGGTTATCCCAAAAGTAGCGTAAGCGGTTTGCGTTCTACCTGAGTTTCCCAAATCTCACTTAAAGTAAACTTGAGATATAACTAGTTGCTGTATTTATACTTACCTGGGGCTTCCTCCAGCCCCAAGAGGTGTGTGGGCTCCCTTGCCGTCCTCTCCGAACACTCCATACTTTAGATATCACTCGGCCGCACTCTCATGAGCAGGTGCAGAACACTCCGCAGTCAGGTCGTGCATGCGCAGAAGAGCACGACTGGCTGGAATACCAGGAGTGATATCTAAAGAGCGAAGCATCTGAAGAGGACAGTGAGGGAGCCCACGCACCTCATGAGGCTGGAGGAAGCCTCTGGTAAGTATAAATACAGCAACTAGTTACATCTTAGGAACACTTTAATAGCTGGCAACTGCTTTCCAAAAATGTATACTACATATACAGTCCCAGAAGATATGTATGAAGGTGCCTTGGGAGTTCTGGCATCTCTGTGAGAAGCCAAAGAGCAAGGGTTTTGTTTACGGTATTAATGATAACTTGGGTACCGGTGATGTACCAGGGCACGCTACTGACGTACCAGGGCACGCTACTGATGTACCAGGGCACGCTACTGACGTACCAGGGCACGCTACTGACGTACCAGGGCACGCTACTGTCGTACCAGGGCACACTACTGACGTACCAGGGCACGCTACTGACGTACCAGGGCACGCTACTGACGTACCAGGGCACGCTACTGATGTACCAGGGCACGCTACTGATGTACCAGGGCACGCTAATGGAGAAAAAAGACACAAGCAAAAACGGGAGCCCAAATAGCGTAGTAAGTTTTTGACAGGGGTGAGTTGATGAAAAGAAGTAAGTGGGCGGCAACTCACTAAAGTAGGTTGCAGAGGGGTATCCGACTGCTGAAAGCAGGTAGAGACAATAGACTCCACTCGGGGTGTCCAAATGGACCGGGATACGGTCGCTCTCCTTGTGAAAAATTACTGGCTCTTGGATTGGTGTTGGCCAATTAAGACCAGGGGAACCCCCCCTCTAAACTCAATATGATGGGGGGGGGGGGGAGGGGTTGTGAAAGCAATATAAAGAGGTAAAGAGGTGTCCAGTTGTATATAAAATTGGGTTAAAAACTACTTCCTCGGGCCAATACAAGTGTCTAAAAATAAACAATTTGAGAGGCTTAATGCTATGGTTCAAATATATAATAATACATAATAAATAAAAGCATACAATCACATTTAACAGTAGCATAAACATACGTGTCAGTAATTTAGAAATGTAGAACATTATATACAGGAAATTGTCCATAGGTAAATGTAAAAGAAGAAGCCCACATTTCTAAAAGGTATATTAAAGTATAATTTGGGCCAAAATGGCATAAGATAAATTTCAAAATATGCACACAAAAAATAAAAAAAGGCATTTATTGAAATTGTGTGTATATGCCTTTAAGGCATGTGGAGAATCATAGGCGGTATTGGTTACTCTGCAGATATATAAGATCTTCAGCTACAGTATGATCAAAGTGGAAGTAAAAATGATAATATTAATAATAAGATTGATAAAAATTATAATAACAATAATAACAAGAATGATAATAACAATAAAATTGTTCCTCATGTAAATGTAAAAATGCTTACTAGGGATTAGAAGTAAAATAGAATGGGATAGTTACAGGTTAAATATGTAGTGCAGGTGAATCCTTACATATAGATGGATATATGAGAGTTTCAATTCCACTTTTCACTGACCAATTATACCACCTCCATGAAGTATGAGGATAAACAGATATTGAATACTATGAGCAGATTGTGTAGATTAACCCTCGTACTACATGGAGGTGGTAAAATCGGTCAGTGATTGGCCAATCATAATTGAAAGTGTGTACTAGGCTTAAACGGACACTGAGCAGTCAAAAAAAAATGAAACTGGTTCTTACCTGGGGCTTCCTGCAGCCCACCGTAGGCCGCAAGGTCTACGCGTCATCGCGCTGGCCGGCGTGACAGTCCTGCGCATGCACGGTTTTCTAACTCAGAACTGCGCATCCGCAGGACTGTCACGCCAGCTGGCGTGATGACGTGGAGCAGCCGGCGTGATAATGAGGAGCGTCTCCATTCAGGAAGAACCGGTCGACCTTCAACCCGAGAGTTGCTGGTAACGGAGCCAGTAGCGGGACCGGGAGAGGAGCCAAGAGGATGCTGGGTGGAGGAAGCCCAAGGTAAGTATCAGTTTCATTTTTTTTGACTGCCCAGGATCATGCTGTGAATACTAAGGATGCCTGTACAGACATCAGACTGTTAGACAAAACAATTACAAATCATTGCTTTATCCAACAAAAGTCTGCTGTCAGTGGGGCTCTCAAAGACGAGGTTCATAGTTCATATTAGGAGTTCATCAGTGAAGGAACGTCACTTTTGCTGAGAAAAAAGTCATTGTTTTTATTCTAACTCTATGTATTGCAAGGATTAATGGCGAACATTATTTCATCTTGATTACTTTGTTGTTATGTTTTATTATGTGCACATAAAACACAATCACTCCACAGTGATTCTCACAGAAGAAACGGCAGATAGGAGTAACAAAATTAGTTGTCAGTCAATAGATTAGAACATGTGTTGAAAATGAGTAACATTCTCGTCCTCTGCGGCAGCAAGGTGGGTGTTTCTAGAGAGTCCTGGCAACAGTCCTCCTAACAGAGTACAAAAAGTATTATTGCCAAGGTTACAAAGAAACAAAACTACAAAAAAATAATGTAAATAACCTAATACAAAAATAATAAGGCAGTACTAATCTATATTAATTCACATTTATAACAAAAGTATAACAGGTTACAACTATAAGAAAGTTCTAAGGGGTTGATTAACAAAACTGTGTCATGTTGTAATGTATGGATTTACGTTTTCTACTTTACAAATCTATGTATTTTTTAACCAGTTACCAACTGCTAATAAGTGTATCTACACCCCCCTGCACAACGCTTCACATCCAGGGGCGTAGTTACTTGTACCTGCTTTGTTTACCTCGCTGTTCCCGATCGCTGCTTTGCAGACCTGCCGCTATCCTTGCCTTCGCAATCCCGCCATGCCCTCTTTCGACGCCGCGGCGCGCCGCAAATTTCCTCATACATGTTGCCCCCTACCCATTTGACTGCCCCCTCATATGTGCCAGTCTAGAACCGGCCCTGTACCCCTGCCTACATATACTGGGCACATATACCCCTGGCTACCTGTTCTGGGGACATCTATACCCCTGGCCACCTATTCTGGGGACACCTATAGACCTGGGGCTACCTATTTTTGGGGAACCACTGCTGTCAGATTAAATGTATTTTGGGGAACTGCTGCCAGATTATGGGTATGTTGGGGGAATCGCTGCTGCCAGATTACATCTATTTTTTGGGAACCACTGCCATATTGTCTGTATTTTGGAAAAACCTCTGCCAGATTACGTGGATTTTTGGTGAAGTGCTGTAAGATTACATGTATTTTGGGGGAAGAGGGGAAAACACTATGGCAGGGCTCAAACTTCCCTGGCAGACCTTTTACAGCAATACTAAAATCATGTATATTTGGCCCCACCCATGACCACGCCCACATTCTGTTGCATGACCACGGCGCAGTAGATTTTGTCAGTAAAAAAAATCTTTTGTCAGTACATTTTTGGGTATTTGTCAGTAAAAAATAACGTGCAAGGTTGGCAACCTGTTAGTAATTCACCAGATAGGATAATGTTGCAGACTTAAAGAGGAACTCCAGTGAAAATAATGTAATAAAAAGTGCTTCATTTTTCAATAATTATGTATAAATGATTTAGTCAGTGATTGCCCATTGTAATATCTTTCCTCTCCCTGATTTACATTCTGACATTTATCACATGGTGACATTTGTACTGCTGGCAGGTGATATCAGTAGAAGGAGATGCTGCTTGCATTTTTGGCAGTTGAAAACAGCTGTAAACAGCTGTTATTTACCACAATGCAACAAGACTCCCACAGTGTGATGCCAAAACCATGGTCCTGACATCACACTGTGGGAAGGGTTTCACTATAATATCAGCCATACAGAGCTCTCTGATGATCCATTTGTGAAAAGGAAAAGATTTCTTATTGGAAAGGGGGTATCAGCTACTGATTGGGATGAAGTTCAATTCTTGGTTACGGTTTCTCTTTAACACAGATACCGCTGCACTCCCTCTATGGACACAACCGTCAAGCAATAGCTGCCCACCACCATAGCCTGCATTTTTCGGTCCCCCCTCCCTCATTCCTTTCTAAGAAATCCTTACTGCTACCATATAACTAGTATTTTCAGCACAAGGTTACTAATGACAGCCTTCATATTTCTCTCCTGATAGGTACACTTTAAGAAAGAGCCAAGGCATGAAGCCCTGTGGAATACATCCACTCTCGGCAGCCTACAGCCTGTTTAAGCCCTGATTGCAGCATGTCAGAGCGAGGGATAAACAGTGATAATGATTACATATGACACATGTATCGCTGGCCCTGTGACAGGCCTCCCCTCCGCAGTAATAGGATCTGTGTTTCCCCCGTGCATTGATCTGTTTGCTCAAGTCTGGTGAAAAAAAATGACTTGTGAGGAGTCTCATTATCGTCACACAATTTACGGAGGTTAATATTGTCACTGCGCATAATATTCATAGAGAAGAGGCTGCGGCGGACGTCTGCTATGGAAATGTATGCATACTAGTCAGGAATGTGGATATTGTTTGTCTCACTTGGCTGATTCCAGCAGCTTTGTGATTCTCCACTTTTTCTTTTTTCCTAAAGATTAGCCTGGGGTCTGTTTGTAGAAGGAATCTGCATAGCGTTCTCCTTCCATTCTTCTCTCATCCTCTGCAGGAACATTACCCTTTGTTATAAAGTATTTTTTACCTGTCACTCTACGCCAAGCTACTCCTTGCAGTCAAAGATTTTTTCAACATTTGAATTTCTTCCTTTCATATATTCTATGGAATAAACAGTTAATGGGAACCTAAAGTAAATGGAAAAAAAGCCAATTTAACTTACCTGGGGCTTCTACCACCCCCCTGCAGCCATCCTGTGCCCACGTCGTCACTCTGCGATGTTCCTGTCACCCGCAGTGCTCCTCTTTCTTATGGATGCTCAGCCCCGGTCTGCAGGTCTCCTGATTGCACTCCTGAGGTCGGGAACACTTTGTGCATGCGCAGTAACAAAAATCTTTACTGTGTATGCGCAGGCAACAGGAGCACGATCGAAGACTTGAGCGGCCACAGTCAATGGCCATTAAAGGGGAACTTCAGCCTAAACAAACATACTGTCATTAAGTTACATTAGTTATGTTAATTAGAATAGATAGGTAATATAATCTCTTACCCACCCTGTTTTAAAAGAACAGGCAAATGTTTGTGATTCATGGAGGCTGCCATCTTTGTCATGGGAGCAGCCATCTTTTTGGTTGAAAGGAGGTGACAAGGAGCAGAAGACACAGTTCCAACGGTCCTGTGTCCTGATAACCCCTCCTATCTGCATGCGCTAGGCTTCAAATGTCAAATTAAAATGTAAAAAAAAAAAAAATTGCACCAAAACAGCAGAACAACAACATCAGAAATCCCATCATGCTTTGCACAGCATCAGGGGGAAAAAGCCCGGGCAGTTTTCTTCTGTGCAGCTAAAAATGAGGCTTGTATAAGAGAAACAAAGTTCTGATGCTGTAAAACTGTTAAAGAAACACCAGGCGTTTTCAGTGCTGCTGAGTCAATTTTTAGTCCGGAGGTTCACTTTAAGCATGTTTGTGGCCATTGACTCGCTGAGTCAACCGTCTGAAAGAGGGGCGCTGTGGGGAACTGTAACAGGCACAGGGCGGCTGCAGAGTGGTGGTAGAAGCCCCAGGTAAGTTAAACTAGCTTTTTTTCATTCATTCTCTTTCATGCCCAACTAAATGGAAAATTGAACAAGGCAACTTTTATTCGAAATCAAGTTGACAAGTAAATATATAAACAGTGTATATAAGTTGTGGATTGAATTCCTGTTGCATTGGTCAGCTTTGCTTACCACTTCAGTACTGCTTGCTTCCTCTCCTCACTGGATGCAGCTGGTAGGTGAACCAGTTGTGGTTGTGTGACACACAAAGTAGGATGGAGACTATGGCCCACATGCAATTAACTTTCCCTTCTTAGTTTTCTCCTAAAAGATAATTGCCCAGTGACGTATTTCCTGTCCAGAAGGGAGTACATCACTGGGCAAGGGGGACGTGCGAGCTGTATGCAGGTGGATGTGGCACTATGCATATGACCCTGTCGGAGCACACTGTTGCAGGGTCATATTAATCGATTTTATGGCATTGAGGTACGATGAGAGGGTGCAGAGCATCTCACCGCAACGCTCGCCACAAGTATAAAACCCGCCTCTATCTGTTTTTTTAAAGTGATGTTTTATGGTTTCTGGACTTCTGATAAGATTACTTATCATTACGTTACTTCTTCTCATGTTAAAGCTACATTTGAAGCAAGCATAAAAACACCATTTTGTCCACTTAGAAGATCATTAAAAGCATTTAATGGGCAACTCCACTATCATTAAATAAAGACATTAACATACACCAGTGCTGCACAAACCATTTTTAATGGAATATTATTAAAAACTGCCTAATGTTGATAAAATCAAATCAAGCTAAGTTTGCTTGAAACTGTTGGTTTCAAGTAAGCAGTTCAGCCGCTTCTGGAAAAGAGGTCTTAAAGTGAACCTAAAGTGAAAATGAACTGATGAGATTAACAATTGTATCTATCCTTCTACTCCTAAAAATAACTTTTAGATGTCCTCCAAGTTTATGTTATGTTTGCCAAAACTTTGAAAAAAGTAGATTTGTTGTTTTTTCCCCTCAGATCAATGGCAGCCTGTCCTGTGTCTCAGAGAGCTCAAATATATCAACTATTGACTTTTTAATCTATCCTCTGCTCTCAGAAGCCCATTTCACTGCCAGGAAAGTGTTTTATGGCTGTGAATCCTTATTAGTGTGAAACGCTATAGTCAATTCATTTGCTTAGCTGAATATTAACTATTTCAGGCAGGCAAAGAAGAAAAGGAGGATGGTATAGGTATCTGTATGCTTGCCACTGTATATACACATATCTATCTCATCACGTCACTTTAAGTTCCCTTTAAGGAGTCCACAATTCACTTGCATGTGTGCAACCACACCATCATATAGCAGGCATTCCATATTGGAATAATCACTCCAACTCCTGTGGAACTATATGCTCCTTGCCTCCTGGACTTTCTTTAATCTTGCAGTAATGTCCTCTACTACTTCACCTATTATTTGGCAGCAATGGGCTCTGGTCTACAAAGTGGAAAAAGTATCAATCCTTGATGGTTACCTGTAACCTCCAAGTATTTGTGGAATGAGAGAGACAGGAGCCCAATGGTGCAGAATTGTTGGACAAGGATATATATGTAAGAACATTTGTGTGTAAGTAATATATTCACAAGGGTGGGTTGCAAAACTTGCAACAACCGGCTGAGCCTGTGGGAATACTTGGTGGTTACCCTACTTGGTGTCCAAGGTCTGTTTGTTCAGATGCTGGTCGGACGCTCTTATGAATAAGTTCTGAGCACACCAAGGTCCCTGTGACTATGAACCCCTTGGGGTATAAACTATACTAGAAACACTGGTAGAGGCGCCTTGTTTTGGATCCTTTTCTGGAACATTTGCATCTTGTCCGTTTGGAATTTTGGATGTTGTAGACATACATTTTTCAGTATTACAGACTAGACTTAGTTTATATCACAGTTTCAGGTCGCATTGACATAGCATGGAAATCTGTATGCAAAACAAGCTTTTATGTCTCTGTATGCAATTTGATGGGAATACCATGCCAGTAGAATACTGCCTTTTAAGAGTTTTATAAATATTTAATAATAAAGTAATTGATGATTTTACTATCTGATCTGATTAAGTGACTCATTAAAATGGGTTGGGGAAAGTATTTCTCTCTCTGTTTTTCCATACTAATCTATTTCCTGACCATTCTAAGGCAATACATATTAATGTGTAGGATCATACAGCATCAAAAAAAAAAATTACCTATGAAAAAAAATCCACCACACAAAGGCTGGCACTGATGATACTACGGAAAGTGATTCATAGCTCTCACAGTTGAAGGACAAATCCCATACAGCTTTGGTTAAAATACAGCAGTTTTAAACCCAGGGGTGTAAATAGAAATCATGGTCTCCTCCAGCAAAACTTTGTTAGGGCTGCCGCTCCCCAATGTATACACTCCTTTCCCCTTCCACCAGGGTTGACTCTCATCATGGCTTGGAGGATACATCTGCCAAGGATCATATAACATATAAGTGTAGCCATCATGATCATTTCTTGAAGGGAATCATACTCTTTCGGCAGTGCTCGGCAAGCAGAAGTTAAGAGAGACAAATCATACAGCAAAACCACCATGGGTGTACTTCTCAAATGTTCCTAGCCTACTTGAAACAAAAACTTTGTCTAACAGGCACTCAGCTTTACATAGTGAGTAGGAATACTTTTTATTAAAACACCCTCTGCCACCTGTGGACATAACTGGCACTACAACATAAGGAAGTTGTACATAAAACTTGTATTTTTACCCTTCTCCATAAATGTGTAGCTGCAACAACAATGGGCCATATGCAATTCGAGGAGATAAGAAGCTGAAAACATGCGAGCTTCTTATCTCCTCACATCGCTCAGGATTTACCGGCAAATTCAATTGCCAGTTTCACCTGAGCGATGTCCTTGCGTAAAAGAGCATAACTCAGGCGAATACTAGGTATTCGCCAAGCGATGCTCCTGTGTGGCCAGCGATGTGGAGCGATGCATTTGTGCTGGGGAGCTGTCCTTCAGCACCACAACACTGCTGCCTCGCTCCCGGGAAGATGCGCGCGCATTGGCGCAAGAGCCAGCGTATCGTTGCAAGGCTCATACCCGCCGCCCGTCGCCTCCTGCCGCTCGTCGCTACCGCGGGACCTTCAGAAGATACATACCTCCATCGTTCCGGCTCGCCGCATGTCCCACGCCACTCCTCCGCTCACCTCTGTGACTGTGAGTATTCTTGGAGCCGCAAAGCATCTTTGAGTCTCCCGCCGGGGCTCCCCATTCCTCCACTAGGTGGCCCAATGAGAATCATCCTGATTCTAATTGGACCAATGAGAATCAGGATGATTCTCATTGGGCCACCTAGTGAACGAATGGGGAGCCCCGGCGGGATACTCAAAGATGCTTTGCCGGCTCCAAGAATACTCACAGAGACAGAGATGAGCGGAGGAGCGGCGTGGGACATGCGGCGAGACGGGAACGATGGAGGTATGTTTTTTTGTTACATTTTAAATAGGTAAGAAGTCAAAGCTGACTCCTTTACCTATTTAAATCCCTGGCATCTGGGGTTTCCTTAGTAAAGGAGGCTCCCAGATGCCAAAATCAGCCCGCTGACAGCAGCAATAGGTCTTTTCGCCTGCTCAGAGCAGGTGAAAAGTTAGCACCTATGTTTGGCGGGAAGCATCGCTTCCCAGGAGGTGCAAAATGCAATTGCATAGGGGGAAAGGAACTTGCTGGGCGATTATATCGCCCAAGCGAGTTCTTTTCCGCCCTGGGGGGTGTTAAATGCAATTGCATTAGGCGACCTTGCTGACGCCTAATTTAAGAACTCGCCAGCACTTAGCGCTGGCGAGTTTGGTAATTGCATAGGGCCCAATATCTACAATAGAGGAGGACACCTCTATATCAGAGGCAAGGACGGTAAGTAGCTGGGGCAGCCTAGAGCCTTGGGAAACCCTGCGGCTGCAGTGGCTACTTCCTCCAGTAGTTACACTTCTGTTTAAACCATGTGGCTCTCAGCGAAAATACAGATATTATTTTTGCGTTCATTTGCGCAAAACTAATGTAAAATTTGATTTTATTTTGTAATATGTTTGTGATTTTTCATGTTTTTGGTGATCCTTCACATTAAAAGGTTTTTTTAACATTTTTTTTGCGATTTTTCATGTTATAAGGAGCATTTTTCGTGAATTTTCAAAACAGGGAATTAAAAATGGTTTCCTTTGTGACTATATTGTGAAAATACAATGTATTTTTGCAAATATATTTTTTGAAACCTAAAATAGCATTTTTGATGCAAAAATGACTTTGGTGAACATTTGCAAGCAATGCTGGTGGTTTTCATGCGATTCCTGACCACATTACAGCCATCAACCCCAGCTACCTGTGTGGTCGCTTCAGAGCCGGGACAAGGTCCTCCAGCACCCAAGGCCGAGACACCAAAGTGCGCCCCTCCGTCCCTCCTACACTGATTACTATTAGACTAAGAGGTGCCCCAGTGCCTCCAACACTAGTTACAGTATCTGGCTTGTAGTCATTGCTATATATCCGCTTTTCTTATTTCTCTCTGCTTTAAACACAATAGGGGAGTGATAGCTGAGTGAGTTGTGTTCCCCCTCCTACACTGTGCCCTGAGGCTGGAGCCTCTCTTGCCTCTGCCTCGGCCCAGCCCTGGGTCACTTACACCTGGTTACATGTGCTGCAACTGTGTGAGTTGTAAACTGAGAGCTGCCAGTTAGATAAAGCACGGCAGTTAGATAAAGCACACAATTACCATGCTGTACAGCCATTCCTCTAAACTAGCCCTCACCATCCACAACCCTTGATTTGTTTTACGTTACAGTATTTCTATGACAAATATATTACAATACAAACACTTTCAAAAGCCAGACTCAGAGTGCTTTGAAATGAAGACTGAGTTTCCATAAAAGCAAGAACCTACACTTAGTATAACGAGCCCTATAATGACAACTGTGCGCAATATTACAGCTCACAAGACTGGAAATCAGCACGGAAATTACAATGCGTCTTGACAAGTCGTGCCCTAATACCATCGTATGGGAAATAAAAATAAATGGAAGAGAAAAACTTTGTGATGGGACTAAACACATGAAATAAAATGACTGCATATATATAGATCTATCAGGGCTGGAAAGGTCAGAGGAGATTAATCTAATATGTCACATTTGCATAACAGTGCTGTTCTGGCACCTTCTAGACCAGCTGTGAACTGCACTGTTATCAATAAACCCTGAGCCATCTTGCTTCACAAATAAAGATAAGCAGGAATGGATTTCTGCAAAGACCACAGAGGCCACGGCTTTGCGGAGCTGCTGCTTAGAGGAGGGAGCTTCACATGGAAAATAGGCAATACTGTGTAAACTGAAGAGGCTTCACATGTGGAAACTGATGGATGGGGCTGTACATAAACGAGGGAGCGAATTAATGCGAAGAGAGCTGATGCACATTAGACAGCTGCACATGGAAGACAGAGCTGCTACCAGTGGCGTAGCCAAGGAGCTATTGGCTCCAGTGCAAGGTTTACATTGCCCCCCCCCCCAGCACTCTTGATATGGCGCACCAAAACCTGCCAAGGACAACCACAGTGCAACAAGGGGATGGGGAGCAGTTTGTTAATGATTACTGCTATTCTAAACATCTATAGAAGTGATTATTGGCATATGTACAAGCCACAGGAGTCCCCATCGGGGTGCCGGAGACCTGCTGGTACCAAGAGTCACCAAAAAGTAAGAAAATGTGTGTGAGGATAAATAGGAGACATTCACAGAATAAAAAACTGAAATCTGGACCCTTCTCCCATCTACATGCACACATCCTGGCTGCTTTAACTCCTGCCCCCTGTGGTATTCTGCTATACAAACTGGTGACAGCCATGGCAACCAACAGGTCCCCCCTGCACCACAGTGAGGACTCCATGCACTCCAATACCTCCAAGGCGTCACTTAGATGAGAGGGAATTATGGAGAGGTAAGGCCTGAGGACATGGTCCAAATACCTAGACAGACTTACGGATTTGTGGATTTTGGGCAGATGGTACTACACCGGTTTCACTGGAAACATATCTTATATCCATATTTCTACATATTCCACTAGGAATTAAGTGTTGGTCCTTTTAGTGCATATGTTCTGCATCCAGGGGCGTAGCAATAGGGGTTGCAGAGGTTGCGACCGCATCGGGGCCCTTGGGCCAGAGGGGCCTCTAAGGGCCCATCCTTAACTACAGTATTAGCTCTCTATTGGTCCTGTGCTCATAATAATCACTTCTACAGATACTTTGAATAGTGGTAATAATTAACAAACTGTTCCCCATCCCCTTCTTGCACCTCAGACACTGTAATTGCCATTGGCAGGTTTTGGTGCTCCGCATCAATTGCTATGTATAGAGTGCTTAGGGGGCCCCATTATAAAACTTGCATCGGGGCCCACAGCTCCTTAGCTACGCCACTGTCTGCATCTTATTATAGACACCACCATTGATATGTGTTTTTAGTTGCTTATATTGCTTATATTTGATAATAAACATGATATAATATTTACATGCTTTGGTACAGTGTCATGGCTTGTTTCTTGTTGTTGAGATGCTATTTGTGCTGTTTCTGCACACTCCATGGCTATTACCAGGGCCATATTTTCCATAAGGCACTGTAGGCATGTGCCTACAGGCGCCTGATGATGGAAAAGCAGCTCACTTCCCTCCCCAGTTGCCCCCCTCCTTTTTTATCAAGAGTCCTGAGCAGAGTGTAATTGAGTGGTTACTCACCCAGCTCTTGGCATTCCACTGTCCCTTCAGTCTGGAGGAACTTCTAGCTACCTAACACTTGGGGGCACCTCTAGCTATCTAATACTTGGGAACACCTCTAGCTACTTAATACTGATGATACCTCTGGCTACCTAATACTAGTGTTGGGCGAACACCTGGATGTTCGGGTTCGGGAACGTTCGCCGAACATGGCCGAGATGTTCGTCATGCTCGGGCCGAACCCCGAACTCCCCGAACATCCCGCTTTTGGGGGCCCTATGGGGTCGCAGGCATAAGGGGGGAGCATGCCCCGATCGCGGGGGGGGGTCGGAAATTCCCCCCACCCCCTCCGCTAGCGCTCCCCCCTCTGCCCGCTTCCCCATACAAAAGTTTGACGAAAGTAAAATAGTACCGGTGGTGGTGGCTGGCTGCTGCAGTGGCTGGCTGGCACTATGAAGTGACTGAGGAGGAGGAGTCGGAGTAGGACGCGTTGAGGGAGGCCGGGCAGCGGGCGGTTCAGCGGTAGTACCCTTGTGGTACTTCCGCCCTTTCTCTGACCTCACGTCCTCTGCATACCAGGGTACGCGTCACGCGTACCCTCGTATGCGTCATCACGCAGAGGACGTGAGGTCAGAGAAAGGGCGGAAGTACCACAAGGGTACTACCGCTGAACCGCCCGCTGCCCGGCCTCCCTCAACGCGTCCTACTCCGACTCCTCCTCCTCAGTCACTTCATAGTGCCAGCCAGCCACTGCAGCAGCCAGCCACCACCACCGGTACTATTTTACTTGCGTCAAACTTTTGTATGGGGAAGCGGGCAGAGGGGGAAGCGCTAGCGGAGGGGGTGGGGGGGATTTCCGACCCCCCCGCGATCGGGGCATGCTCCCCTCTTATGCCTGCGACCCCATAGGGGGGCCGTATTCGGCCGAACAGGGCCCTGTTCGGCCGAACAGGGGCCCTGTTCGGCCGGGCATTCAGCAGTTCGGGCGAACCCGAACAGTTTGGCCGAACACCACCAGGTGTTTGGCCGAACTCGAACATCACCCGAACAGGGTGATGTTCTGCAGAACCCGTACAGTGGCGAACACTGTTCGCCCAACACTACCTAATACTAAGGGGCACCTGTGGCTACCTACACACGGCAGGGGAAGTAGAGGAGAACTGACAGCTGGGCCAGCCAGCACACTTGGAGTGTGAATCAGCAGAGGTTTGAGTTTGTGGAGGGCAAAGGGTTAGCTACTCCCAGCCCCTCCTCCTGAGTTTCCTGTTTGCATGATAAGTAGTAGCAGATTTGCATATGATTTGCATCTGAATTGAATGCGAAGTGTGCAGAAAATCTATTTAGGTGCTGCACACTGAGCTGGTGGTCATTTCAGATGCAGCCTTAGTGGTATGCGCTGGCGTTCTCCTCGCTGTTCAACAAAATGTAAGTTGCACAATTTTTTTGCTTAGCTGTTCCCAAGGTTTTAAATTTAGGTTAGGTCACTTGCCCGGAGGTTTGCCTCACCATGGCGCAAGTGTCTAGTATAATATACTTTGCATGCAAACCATATTGGAAGCTAAAGTTCCTCCTAGTTTAATAAATGTTAGCACTTGTCTTGGATGCAGGGCATGCATTTTTCAGTCTGACAGAGGCGGTGTATGCCTGTGCGATTAACCATTCAATTGCAACATGTGTTTAGTGATGCGCAGCCTTTCCCCCCACCTTTTCTTAACTTTGTGGAGGGCAAAGTCTATGGTGCCAGAGCATCTGTGTCTATAGGCTCCTGTGATGTAAATCCGGGCCTGGCTATTACTAGTCATTTTAGTCATTTTAATTGTTCTTACCATATAATGGTGCTTGTCCAATTAGTATAGAGCCAATCAGATTTGGTCTGACATGTCTGTTGTGTCCTTATGGTGACAGAACACAGTCTCATTCTGCACAACTTCTCCAGACACTGCAAAAAAATCGTACGGGTCATAGATAGCAGCGGACATTAACGTGCGACATGAAATCAATGGACAGACACAGAGAATATATAATATGTGTAGTACTTTGATGTGTCAGGAAGGAAAACAATGGTGCACGCAGTGTTTGAGTATCAGGCAGTCTGCTGTAATCAGACAACACACACTTGAAAATATAAAAGAAGAATTCCCTGAGGCTAGCCATAAAGACACTGCTCATCAGACATGTGGCTGATTCCTCAATTGAACAATGCTTCATACAAAAGATTATTCCATAAACAGCAACTATTCTGTTTACTGGAAACATTTCTGAATTCATTTCTCTTAAGATGGAAAAATAGGCTCTCAAAAAAAAAAGTCCTGTTACGAGGATCACTATACTAAAAACTGCAACGATAATCAGTAAACAAAAGAATACTGCACTTCAAATCGCACCCTTCTTCAGACTGCTGTCGTCCCAGGACTGCCACATACTGGCCACATACTGCCACACTGACCCGAGCAGTACTTATTACATTGAGGCAGGTTTTACACCTGATTTTTATGCTGCAGTGCAATGCCGTGCTCCTGCCACATCCCACCGCAACGCAAAAAATGAGTGCGCCGACAGGGTCATATGCATAGCTCTGACCCCCCGCTTAGTAACGTACTCCCTGCTGGGCAGGAAGTATGTCACCAGAATTCTCATCGGTCCGCACATACTTGCCATGATGCAATTCGCTCTGCCATTCACACTTGGGGCTTGGATTCACTAAACCGTGATAACTCAAATATCACACCTTATCAAAGATATCACACCTTATCAAACCTAACACACCTTATCAAAGTAGCATAGAGAGCGCTACAAACTTATGCCAGCTAATTGGCAATGGCACTCGTCCTGCCCTGAACCCCTGTGGGTTCGTAGCGCTCGCTGTGCTACTTTGATAAGGTATGATATCTTTGATAAGGTGTGATATTTGAGTTGTCACGGTTTAGTGAATCAAGCCCTTAATGCGTCGCCCATTAACCTGTTGAGGACCATGGTCTTAAACCCCCCCCCTTAGTGACCAGGCCATTTTTAACAAAATAGGCCACTGCAGCTTTAAAGGGAGTGTCCAAGCAAAACAAAAAAAAAAGATCCACTTACCTGGGGCTTCCTCCAGGCCATGGCAGCCGTCCTGTGCCCTCGTCGCAGCTCTGGAGGCTCCCGATCTTTTCCACTGCAGAACCCGACCTCTCCAGCTCGGGTTCCGGGTCGGTGTCTTCTGCACTCCACCGCACGGGTCACGTGGTCCGGCCGACGTCATCAGGACAGTACTGCGCAGGTGCAGAACTACTGCACTTGCGCAGTACGGTCCTGGTGACGTCGGCTGGACCACGCGACCCGCGCGGTAGAGCGGAGAAGACGCCGACCCAGAACCCGACCTGGCGAGGTCAGGTTCTGCAGCGGAGAAGACTGGGAGCCTCCGAAGCTGCTGCGACGGCACAGGCGGCTGCAACAGGCTGGAGAAAGCCCCAGGTAAGTGGATCTTTTTTTTTGTTTAGTTTGGATGTTTCCTTTAAGGGCTCGCTGCAGGGTCGCATAACTCAGCACACAAGTGATCCCCCCCCCCTTTTCTGCCCACCAACAGAGCTCTCTGTTATAAATATTTGTGTCTTTATTTTTTAAATAAAACATCTTTTTTGTTTTTGTAGAAGTCCCTCCCCCCATCAGCCAATTACTGTGATTGGCTGTCATATGCTTCAGCCTATGACAGCGGATCACCCCTGAGCCTGCCAGGGGGACAGCCATATCACACGGCTGTCCCCAGTACAGCACTGCCTTAGATCGCAGCGCTGTACAGTGTTATTAGATGGTGGTTTTGCCGTCTAAAAGTCCCTAGCAGCGATCGCCCCTGGGAGGCTGATGACGGAGCTCTACTCCGTCATTCAAGCGGGAAAGCTCGCACATCGGCGCGTGTGATCCCTGTAATCTCCACCCAGAGCCATTCACGCCAATTGCCGTGGAACAGTCCTTAGGCAGTTAACTTCCAGTACCCCAAGCACCAAGCGTTAAGCGTGGTGCTTGCGGTAACGCACTGCAGGCTTTGCGTCGGGATTGCCATGTGATGAACCCTTCCGACTGTGAGCAAGATGGAGGAAGCTGGCGGCGCAAACCCGCATGCGTAGTGGGCTG
The DNA here is from genome assembly GCF_040937935.1 of Hyperolius riggenbachi. Taxonomy (NCBI): domain Eukaryota; kingdom Metazoa; phylum Chordata; class Amphibia; order Anura; family Hyperoliidae; genus Hyperolius; species Hyperolius riggenbachi. The sequence goes on along the minus strand of NC_090651.1, from coordinate 68,497,135 downwards.
CAAAGCAGCTGGATTGTGGACTTTACAACGTCACAATGGAGGAGACCTGATGGACATCAAGGGAGCAGACAGACAGGGCTGCATTTCTGGAAAGGCCACAAAGGCCCGGGCATTGGGCAGCTGCAGCACCAGGGGGAACCTGGATCTGAAAAAAAAAAAAGGGTTGCTACATATGAAAGAGAAGGCTGCAAATGGGAGCAACACATGAAAAAAGGGGAATTTGATGCCCAAGGGAGCTGTACATGAAAGAAAAGGGCTGCAGTACATGGATGTGACACATAAAAGAGGGGCTGCACGTGGAATGGGAGGGGCGCTGCCGCACGTGAAAGGGGAGCCACAACATACTTGGCCTGGGCTGAAAAAATATAAATCCGGCTTTGCAGACGGACTACATGGGGCTGGAGGAAGCCCAGGTAAGTATAAATCCCGAATGTACCAACAGTGCAGGTTTTTTATTGAAGCAAGTGCGCAATATAGCTTCATTGCGTTGATTTTTGGAATTATCAATGAGATACAAACGAATTCCAGGCTAATACAAATTTGTATGCTCATTTTACAGAAAATGTATTCGTGTCCACATAGGGGGGCCCAGGATTCATAGTCATGGCTCTGCCTTATTGAGAGGGAGGGGAAAAGATAAAACCAAGCCTTGCAACATTAAAGAGTAACTGTCAGGCTGCAGAAGCTAATTTAAACCTCTATTCTCCTGTGTTAAACAGTTTAGAAGGAAGCCAGAAAGCCATTAGTGAAGATAAAAATCTCAGTTACCTTTGATGTGTGCTTATCAGTAAGGCTGTTAAAACCCAAGAGGACGCAAGCATACTATACTGCAAAGCATTCTGGGGCCCTCCCCTCGGCTGCTAATGAGACGTTACAGCAGCTTGTAATCAGTCCAGCGCGTAGCACTGATAAATCTCCGGGCAGAGTACACTGCAGGAGTCAGCTATTGTTCCTAGCCACATGGCTCATTAATATTCACTGCACACTGTGTTGTTCAAGTACGAGCTTACCTGTGATCAGGAAGCAGGCAGGACATGACGACACATTTGACAGAAAAACATGGAGCCTGCCATGAGCTGTCAGGAGCATCTATCTCTGCATATACTATATACAAATTCTGTGAAATCCAAACGTGGACAGTGAAATGCATATGTAATGTAAGTACAGCCAATCTTTAGCTTCTGATATATGTGTTTATTTTCTCTGAGACCTTATACCTAACAGCTCCTCTTTAAGACAGATTCAGCCAGTTACAGCAGCTAAACTGAAAAAATGATTTCTGTAACTTTAGAAGGAAATAATGCGGCTGGGCATGTTTGCCTGAAGCTCTTCTTTGTACATCCAAGCAGGGTAATCTAATCCTCCCATACATCCAGCGTTTCCCTGTTCTGCAATAATCTCTCTATGAGAAAATGTTATGTTTTCCTATTCCTTTATTGATTTGTCTTGGTTCCTGGCAGCACAGTGACAGAAGATGTCTGCGTCCATCATCTCAATGAATGCATGCTTTCAGGACAGCTGTGCTTGCGTAGAATGATACAGATGTTTGGAGAGTTCTGCCTCTTCCCTTTAGAGCTGTCCCAGAGTCTCTCTTCGCCTTTTCAGAGCTGTTTACAATTGATCTGACACCAGCGATTCAGGGGTGTCTGCTTTTATTTACAGCAACAAAAATAACTCCAGGAGGATATTACCAATCTCTTCCTGAATGGGCCATAGACTTGGGTCTTGTCAGGCATTTCAGTAGCTACAGGCAGGCATTGTTGGTGTATATAATGTATAATGGACAGTGGAGACTATCCAGTGCTGGGATGCCTATAAGTTAAAGGATAACTGAAGTGAGAGGAATATAGATGCTGCCATATTTATTTCATACAATACCATTTGGCTGGCGTCCAGCTGATCTTACTGGGTTCAGTAGTGAATCACGCACCTGTAACAAGCATGTAGCACACACAGTGAAACCTAGGCCAAACATCTGATCAGCATGATTGTTCAGAGTCTATGTCTAAAAGTATTGCTGGCAGAGGATCAGCAGGACTGCCAGGCAATGTGCATATGGCAGACTAAATACATATGGCAGACTCCATATACCTCTTGTCCTTTTAATGTGGAATAGTGAAGACAAAAATCATCACTAAACTTTGTTTCAAAGATAAGGTACACACTGTTAAAACAAATATACTTAGAGTGCTTTTTTGTGAACCCTTCAAATGTTTTAATATTTCTGCATCAATATGGCTTAAAACTAGATAATGAGTTCAAAACATATTTGTATTACTATTATTATTATTATGCAGTTAAATCTGGGCCACAACAATATCTGCATTGAGTTTATTCACCCATGTTTGTATGGGAGTCCTCCGGCATGCTGGTTTCTTCCCATATTCCAAAAACATACAGATAATTGGTTCCTAAAATTATCTGTCCTTATCTTGTCCTTACACTACTAAGACAAAAGACAAATAACATTTATATCGCGCTTTTCTCCTGGCGGACTCAAAGCGCCAGAGCAGCAGCCGCTAGGGCGAGCTCTATAGGCAGTAGCAGTGTTAAGGAGACTTGCCTAAGGTCTCCTACTGAATAGGTGCTGGCTTACTGAACAGGCAGAGCCAAGATTCGAACCCTGGTCTCCTGTGTCAGAGGCAGAGGGATTTACAACTATGGTTATACTAATGTTGGAATTCTGAGCTCCTTTGTGCCACAGTTAATATGACGTGACCAAATAAGACAACAGTAAAGTGCTGTGGAGCATGTCAGTACTATATGTGTTTGTTGGAATATGTATTTAGCAACAACAGTCTATTATGTGTATAAGCTACATTACTAACTATAACCACAGGGTAGCAGTGTGTTTTAGTAGCAAAGGTCCTACTACAGCCCGTGCCTGTAATGTGAGCTTTTATTACTGGTACTTAGTATTTATATAGTGCTGACATCTTCTGCAGCCCTGTACAGAGTATATTGTCCTTTCAGAGGGGCTCACAATCTAATCCATACTGTAGTCATATGTCTATGCATGTATTATGTAGTGTATGTATTGTAGTCTAGAGCCAATTTCGGAGAAGTCAATTAACTTCTCTGTATGCCCGGACGAAATCCATGCAAGCACGGGGAAAACATACAAACTCAATGCAGGTAGTGCCCTGGCTGTGATTCAAACCTGGGACCCAGCACTGCAGGGCAAGAGTGCTAACCACAACGCCACTGTGCTGCCCAAGCTGTGAATAAACTTGTTTATCTTCTTGGTGTGTATTAGCCAAGAGAGCCATTAGCCATTACGCTGATTAATATCTGTTTCTCCTGCATTCTACATTTCTGCACACTAAGAAGAAAGATTATATGGCCTTTCTAAAAGTGTTTTAGTTATTGAACAGTCAATGTCAGCATCTTAAAGGATAGCCGATGTGACATGTGGCATGATGAGAAAGACATGGGTATGTACAGTGCCTAGCACACACATAACTAGGCTGTGTTCCTTTTTTTTCTTTCTCTCCTGAAAGGGTTAAATATCAGGTATGTAAGTGGCTGACTCAGTCCTGACTCAGACAGGAAGTGACTACAGTGTGACCCTCACTGATAAGAAATCCCAACTATCAAACAGTTTCCTACCAGAAAATGGCTTCTGAGAGCAAGAAAGAGATAAAAATGGGAATTTCTTATCAGTGAGGGTCACACTGTAGTCACTTCCTGTCTGGGTCAGGACTGAGTCAGCCACTTACATACCTGATATTTAACTCTTTCAGGCAGAGAAAGAAAAAAAGGAACACAGTGTAGTTATTTGTGTGCTAGGCACTGTACATACACATGTCTATCTCATCATGTCACATGTCACCTCAGGTATCCTTTAAAGGCCTGTTTTACATCACAGGATTTGCTCAGTTTTTTAGCATTCTGCAAGAAGTATGCACTCCAGCTTCTGTGATGTGGTCCTGAACAGTGGGTGAATACTGGGACAACGTGTGAAAAAATGGATGAACTGAAGGTTGCCATGACTGTTACAACCTATAAACAAGCCATTCTTTCATTCTCTAAACTTATTGAAGTATATTGCATTTTCCCTATTGAACCACTGGCCTTCTGTCCGTAGGCTGATCCACAGCTGATTAGATTTGAGCACGTAAACACTTCTCATGCACTTTCCTTGTTTGTGGGATTAATGAATTTTTGTGGATATGATTACAGATTTTCAGAGTTTTGTTACCTTACACACCTTAAGTGCCATCGTACTTTTGTATTTGATTCTATACTTTTTCACTTTTGAATTCCAGTGTATTATGTTTATGGGAGAGTCTAACATTAAATTCCTGCGATGTCGCTCAAGTGGGCGGCATTGCAGGAAGTGATGAGCGGTGGTGGGCAAGCTGGAACACGGAAGAAAGAGGTGAGCAATTGCTCCCCTGCCCACTGCCTGACATGTGTGCCTGCTGGCTGCGGAAGCGGGAAAAAAGGGCGCATGCCGCTAGTGGACAAAAAGGGCGCCGCCATTCACTCTCATAATAAATAGCGTTTAATGGGCGCCGAGCAGGAAAAAAGGGCGCAGGACATAAATAACGTTTACAACTGGCGCCAGGAGATTTTTAATGATTTATAAGTGTGCTTGTGGTGATTTACGTTTATAAAATGCACCCGTGCCGAATAACGTTTATAAAAATACTAAACATATTTATCTTATTTAACTAATTAAAACATTATTTAAAGTTTTATCCCATACTGTTTGTAAAACATTATTATTCACAAAATAAAGCGATCAGTACGTAACGTAAATTGCAAAATATTTTTTGCATCCACAATTAGTAAAACATTATTATCCACATAATAAAGGGGGGTCTTAGGTTTAGGCACCACCAGGGGGGTCTTAGGTTTAGGCACCAACAGGGGGGTCTAGGGGTTAGGGGTAGGTACAGGGAGGGTTACTTAGGCACCAACAGGGGGGGTCTTAGGTTTAGGCACCAACAGGGGGGGTCTTAGGTTTAGGCACCAACAGGGGGGTCTTAGGTTTAGGCACCAACAGGGGGGTCTTAGGTTTAGGCACCAACAGGGGGTCTTAGGTTTAGGCACCAACAGGGGGGTCTTAGGTTTAGGCACCAACAGGGGGGTCTAGGGGTTAGGGGTAGGTACAGGGAGGGTTACTTAGGCACCAACAGGGGGGGGTCTTAGGTTTAGGCACCAACAGGGGGGTCTTAGGTTTAGGCACCAACAGGGGGGTCTTAGGTTTAGGCACCAACAGGGGGGGGTCTTAGGTTTAGGCACCAACAGGGGGGTCTTAGGTTTAGGCACCAACAGGGGGGTCTTAGGTTTAGGCACCAACAGGGGGTCTTAGGTTTAGGCACCAACAGGGGGGTCTTAGGTTTAGGCACCAACAGGGGGGTCTTAGGTTTAGGCACCAACAGGGGGTCTTAGGTTTAGGCACCAACAGGGGGGTCTAGGGGTTAGGGATAGGTACAGGGAGGGTTCTGTGTAAGAGTAGGCTTAGGTAAAGTTTTCATAAAATTTTAGTAATAATTACTAATGTTTTACAACACTTATTACGAACGTAGTTATATTTATATCATCGTTATAAAGAATATTTTCAGATTTTATTATAAGAACAAACCGTAAATGAAGATTATTCACAATAATATAGAATTATAACAATTAAACATATATTATTGTTTTTTTCATAAACGTAATTATAAGTTTAACTTTAGAAACAGGGAAGAATAACGTTTTCACAATTTCTGACTTCATAAACATTATTTAATGATTTATAATTTTGTTAAACCTTATTTGTAAACGAAATATAGCACACTATTTTTATAAACCCTATTAATGATTAATTATTATTTAGAGTTTACACCCCGCGCCCTTTTTGTCCGGGCGCCCTTTTTGTACGTACGTGCTGGCTGCTGTGCAATAAGCTGGATGGGGAGGGCACCCATGTGAGGGAGGGGGGTCTGACCCCCCTCCCCATTCGCTGTGCCTGCCGGCCCTGGCTGATACTCCCTCCAGTTTGGTTGTCCCCCCCCCCATGGCCAGGCAGGCGCCCCCCCACGAGTGTCACCTGAGGAACCTGCCTCACCCCGCCTCATGGGTGACCCCGGGCTGATGATAGATGATACACAACTGTACCTCTTGGCTGACAGTACTGCAATCCATGTACTTACAGTTCTATTTGCAGTAGTGGGATATTACACTGCAACATGCATTTCTTTGTGCTGCCCCAGTCCGTTTAATAAATGATGTCAATAGTGAAGTGGCTGAGCAGTGCACACAACCACCAGTCTGTTATTATGAGAACAAGATCTAAGCATCCCCAAATAATGATATCCTAATACACGAGATCTTCAGGAAATGATACTTCGGTATCTTATCACATATTTAGAATCCCAGGATAATACCCTGACACTCAGGATCTCAGTGCATCAATCTAGTTTCTGTGCTTTATGGATGAATGTTCTCGAGTTAGTGTCATACCGCCCAAATTTTTGAGTGGACCACTTTAAGACACGCCCCTGCTAAACCTCTTACCATGCCCCTGCCACACCCCTAGCCACCCATACCACTAAAAATTCATAAGCAAAGTTTAAACTACACTGGTCCTTTCTATTGTTAGAAATTTAACAACATTATTCTGCAGTATACTAAAACAACCACAAGATGTCACAGTGTGTAAAATGTGATGATGATCTTAATGGGATTATTATTTCCTGTATTCTCTGTTGTTCCTCTCTGTTCTAAGTAAGCTGCATTTCCCCCTAATAAAGTCAAACCTTTGGTGCTTGTATAAGGTGGAAGGAAGACCGTTTCAGCTAAGCAGCAGCCTTCATTTCCTCTAACTGAGCTGACAAACAAGAGGTTCTCATTCAGTATGTTCAAACAAGAAGTAATGAAGTTACACAAATTTTTATCATGTGTGATTTATGGCACGCAGGTGGCACATCTGCTCCTCCATGAGATTCAGGAAGTGTTCTCCGTAAGCAGCTATGAAAGGAAATACAGAGGAGTAACGGGAAAGATGATTTTCTTCTGAACAGTGGCTGCTAGGAACAAAGATACACCGAACTGAATTAGCCCCCTCTGATTCCTCATGAACATATAGCAGCACACTGGAGATTGCATCGCTCCTGAGGCTGAATCGCCTCTATTGCAGCATGTGACCCCTATTCTGCTTTCTTACACAGAATAAGGGCTGGTTCAGACAGACGAAGCTCGCAGAAAAGCATTTGTTGGCTTTCAGCGGTGCTTCCCAGCGTGACCATTTTTCTTCCCTAAAGGGGGACACGGAAGCATGGAGGTAAACCGCAAACAGACGGCGGTGAAAATCGAGATTGATATGTGGCGGTTGTGCAAATGATGGTAAACGGCGGTAAGTGATAGTAGCGACAGCTGAATGGGCAACGTTTAAGCGGCAAGCGCCACAGCTGTCGTTTACCATCATGCAGCAGTCCGTCTGAACCAGCCCTAACATGAACAGTACAGAGTGTGGGAGTGAGGAGGAGAAGGAGTGCAATTTCAAAACATATGTCAACTTTTTTTTTTTAACAGTTAAAAGTATTGGATTTTGAAAAACAATTACCCAGTGGAGATCCTCCACAACCATTACAGCATCCTCGCCTTCCACCCAGCCCCATCCCAAAACCCAGCCCTCACCCACCCTGATTGTGCATTGTGCGACTGCGACTATCTAAACATACCTACAGTGGTTGGCAAAAGTATATGGCCCCCTTGAAGTTTTCCACATTTTGTCATATTACTGCCACAAACATGAATCAATTTTATTGGAATTCCACGTGAAAGACCAATACAAAGTTGTGTACTCGTGAGAAGTGGAACGAAAATCATACATCATTCCAAACATTTAAAAAAAAAATAACTGCAAAGTGGGGTGTGCGTAATTATTCAGCCCCCTGAGTCAATACTTTGTAGAACCACTTTTGCTGCAATTACAGCTGCCAGTCTTTTAGGGTCGGATCAGTGAATAATGGCGCACAGCACCTATGCATAAAAATGGCGCCGCATTAAAAAGATACGCTTATCGTTATTTATCGTTAGTACTGCATAATGATGGCGCACAGGGAAAAAAAAGAAAAACGGCACACACTAACGTTATTTATCAATAGTGACGTTCATTTGCCAAACAGCAGACGTTATTGCGCACAGTAACGTTATTTATCAATAGCGTCCTACATAAGCCAAACTGCAGACGTTATTTAACTGCAAAACGGGGAATGAATTTAATGTAACACTTTCTAGGTTAGGGTTAGGCACCACTGGGGGGGGGGGGGGTCTTAGGGTTAGGCACCACCAGGGGGGTCTTAGAGTTAGGCACCACCAGGGGGGTCTTAGGGTTAGGCATCACCAGGGGGGTCTTAGGGTAAGGCACCACCAAGGGGGTCTTAGGGTTAGGCACCAACCGGGGGGGGGGGGGGTCTTAGGGTTAGGCACCAACCTGGGGGGTCTTAGGGTTAGGCACCACCAGGGGGGTCTTAGGGTTAGGCACCACCTGGGGGGGTGGTTAGGGTTAGGCACCACCAGGGGGGTCTTAGGGTTAGGCACCACCAGGGGGGGTTTATGTGTTAGGGATAGGTACAGAGGGTTCTGTGTGTTAACAGTAAATATCAATAAGGCTTTAACGTTACATAGCGATATGCGGCAAACGGATTAGCGGCAACACCGTGCGCCATTATTCACAGGCGCCATTTTCTGATGGATGCTTTTAGGGTATGTCTCTACCAGCTTTGCACATCTAGAGACTGAAATCCTTGCCCATTCTTCTTTGCAAAACAGCTCCAGCTCAGTCAGATTAGATGGACAGCGTTTGTGAAGAGCAGTTTTCAGATCTTGCCACAGATTCTCGATTGGATTTAGATCTGGACTTTGACTGGGCTATTCTAACACATAGATATGTTTTGTTGTGGTGTACTCGTGAGAAGTGGAACGAAAATCATACATCATTCCAAACATTTAAAAAAAAAATAACTGCAAAGTGGGGTGTGCGTAATTATTCAGCCCCCTGAGTCAATACTTTTTAGAACCACTTTTGCTGCAATTACAGCTGCCAGTCTTTTAGGGTCGGATCAGTGAATAATGGCGCACAGCACCTATGCATAAAAATGGCGCTGCATTAAAAAGATACGCTTATCGTTATTTATCGTTAGTACTGCATAATAATGGCGCACAGGGAAAAAAAAGAAAAACGGCACACACTAACGTTATTTATCAATAGTGCCGTTCATTTGCCAAACAGCAGACGTTATTGCGCACAGTAACGTTATTTATCAATAGCGTCCTACATAAGCCAAACTGCAGACGTTATTTAACTGCAAAACGGGGAATGGATTTAATGTAACACTTTCTAGGTTAGGGTTAGGCACCACTGGGGGGGGGGGGGTGTCTTAGGGTTAGGCACCACCAGGGGGGTCTTAGAGTTAGGCACCACCAGGGGGGTCTTAGGGTTAGGCATCACCAGGGGGGTCTTAGGGTTAGGCACCACCTGGGGGGGTGGTTAGGGTTAGGCACCACCAGGGGGGTCTTAGGGTTAGGCACCACCAGGGGGGGTTTATGTGTTAGGGATAGGTACAGAGGGTTCTGTGTGTTAACAGTAAATATCAATAAGGCTTTAACGTTAAATAGCGATATGCGGCAAACGGATTAGCGGCAACACCGTGCGCCATTATTCACAGGCGCCATTTTCTGATGGATGCTTTTAGGGTATGTCTCTACCAGCTTTGCACATCTAGAGACTGAAATCCTTGCCCATTCTTCTTTGCAAAACAGCTCCAGCTCAGTCAGATTAGATGGACAGCATTTGTGAAGAGCAGTTTTCAGATCTTGCCACAGATTCTCGATTGGATTTAGATCTGGACTTTGACTGGGCTATTCTAACACATAGATATGTTTTGTTTTAAAAGATTCCATTGTTGCCCTGGCTTTTGTTTAGGGTCGTTGTCCTGCTGGAAGGTGAACCTCCGCCCCATTCTCAAGTCTTTTGCAGACTCCAAGAGGTTTTCTTCCAAGATTGTCCTGTATTTGGCTCCATCCATCTTCCCATCAACTCTGACTAGCTTCCCTGTCCCTGCTGAAGAGAAGCACCCCCAGAGCATGATGCTGCCACCACCATATTTGACAAGAAAAAAAAACACATATATCCAGGCACATCGCCTCTAGTTAGGACATTAAATAAGTCATTACGGAAACGGAGGTGCTGAATGGGGTGTGGCCAGAAAACAGCAAAAATCTATTAAAAATTTGCACTCTCGCATGCAAATGTTCAAACAAATACATTCACAGATTCACTTCAGCACAGTATAGGTGACTAAGCATAAGAATGCATTCTTCTGTGAACTAAGACCCCGGCTTTTATCTTAGCTGTAGGGATAACAGTGGTGCCTGGATGAGTGAATCTGTGAATGCATTTGTTTGAATATTTGCATGCGAGAGTGCGAAGGGTTAATATATTTTTGCTTTTTTCTGGCCACATCCCCTTCAGCACCTCCCTTTCCTTAAAAAAGTATTTAATGTCCTAACTAGAGGCGATGTGCCTGGATATATGTGTTTTTTTTCTTGTTACTGACCCCTGTGGCTAGGGTTTTAATTCAGTGCACTCCCTCCTACCCCTGTATGTGTTTTTTTGGTCAGCATGCACACAGCTTATGCTGGTGTATGTGCATGGTGCGCATGGATACATTACGTTAGCTCCCTTGTGCGTATGGTGAGATACGCTATCTGTCCCAGGAGAGGACGTCAGGATGTGTGCTCCAAATCCCTAGATTGGTTTGATGCTTGAATGTTTGCATGTCTGCACTATGCATGTTACAGGGCCAGAGTTTGGACACCTATGTTTACCTGGGTACTTCTGCGCAGTATAGGTGACTAAGCATAAGAATGCATTCTTCTGTGAACTAAGACCCTGGCTTTTAACTTAGCTGTAGGGATAACAGTGGTGCCTGGATGAATGAATCTGTGAATGCATTTGTTTGAACATTTGCATGCGAGAGTGCGAAGGGTAATAGATTTTCACTATATTTGACAGTGGGGATGGTGTGTTCAAAGTGATGTGCAGTGTTAGTTTTCCGCCACACATAGCGTTTTGCATTTTGGCCAAAAAGTTCAATTTTGGTCTCATCTGACCAGAGCACCTTCTTCCACATGTTTGCTGTGTCCCCCACATGGCTTGTGGCAAACTGCAAACGGGACTTCTTATGCTTTTCTGTTAACAATGGCTTTCTTCTTGCCACTCTTTCATAAAGGCCAACTTTGTGCAGTGCACAACTAATAGTTGTCCTATTGACAGATTCCCCTACCTGAGCTGTAGATCTCTGCAGCTCGTCCAGAGTCACCATGGGCCTCTTGACCGTATTTCTGATCAGCGCTCTCCTTGTTCGGCCTGTGAGTTTAGGTGGACAGCCTTGTCTTGGTAGGTTTACAGTTGTGCCATACTCCATCCATTTCTGAATGATCGCTTGAACAGTGCTCTGTGGGATCTTAAAGGCTTTGTAAATCTTTTTGTAGTCTAAGCCTGCTTTAAATTTCTCAATAACTTTATCCCTGACCTGTCTGGTGTGTTCTTTGGACTTCATGGTGTTGTTGCTCTCAATATATTCTCTTAGACAACCTCTGAGGCTGTCATAGAGCAGCTGTATTTGTACTGAGTGACATTAGATTACACACAGGTGCACTCTATTTAGTCATTAGCACTCATCGGGCAATGACTATGGGCAACTAAATGCACTCAGACCAAAGGGGGCCGAATAATTACGCACACCCCACTTTGCAGTTATTTATTTGTAAAAAATGTTTGGAATCATGTATGATTTTCGTTCCACTTCTCACATGTACACCACTTTGTATTGGTCTTTCACGTGGAATTCCAATAAAATTGATTTATGTTTGGGGCAGTAATATGACAAAATGTGGAAAACTTAAAGGGGGCCGAATACTTTTGCAAACCACTGTATAAAGAATTACATTGGGACCTTCCCGGTTCCAAAGATATGGTACAAAAGTGTCACGCGTCAGTGACTAGATCATGATCAGTTGAACCACCTTTTCAAATTTCTGGGGACATATTCTATTCATATACGCCAATTTGTACCAGGCCATGGCCTTATTAACTCTCTGAATCCATGAGTCTTTGGAGGGAGACTGATCAGAAAACCATTTATGAAACAATTCCCTCCTAACATACATACATAAGATCTGAACCAGGGTAATCTGCAGGCTGGAGGGGGAGCATCCCTGTACAGGCTCAGTAGAAGGCTCCTAGGGCCTGCTACAATTCTCACCTCCATAACTGCCCATATTTTAACTTTACCAAAGAAAACATCAAACCTTATAATTTCCCTCATACCTAGGTCAAGTATTTCAATAAGCTGGGACATAGTTGTGATTTCCGGTGGAGTTTCTTAGATCACCGTTGTCACTCTGCGTTTGTTATAGGGAGAGATGCCCTGTGTGGGTGTGTCAGATGTTACTAAGATGGGAGTTGTCACAAACTGATCTGCTTTATTTAAAGGGATACATAAGCCATGAATAAAAAAAAAATGTTTTACTCACCTGGGGCTTCTACCAGCCATTTTATCCATGGCTTAAGCCCCCTGCAGCCGTCTCGTGCCCTCGCAGTCACTCACGAATCACCCTGTCCCCCGCCGCCAGCTAGTTTTGTTTTTGCAGACAGGCTTACCGCGACTGCGCAGGCTTGGCTACACGTCTCCTTCGCATTCCTGTCCGCAATCGCGTCCGTCCTGCGCTGGTGCAGGACGCTATTGCAGGCGGGAACGCAAAGAAGGCTACATGTGGCCAGGTCTGTCAGCGAAACGAAACTAGCTGGCAGTGGGGGACAGGAGAATCAGTGAGTGACTGCGAGGGCACAGAATCGGCTGCAGGGAGCTGGTAGAAGCCCCAGGTGAGTGAAACTGATTTTTTTAAATCTCTGGCTTAAGTATACCTTTAATCATTGAGTCTGCTTTGCAACAAAAAGTTCCAGTACAAATTAAAGCTCACGCTAGAGATGGTCAGAAATGCCAAATTGGCCTCGTTGTTGGCCTAAAACTTCAGAATCTCGGTGATATGGTATTCTGCAAAATTCTGATTTCCACAATCCAATTTCCGAATTCTGTGGAACTTAAAAACTCATCCTTAGTCCACACACTGCCAGGATAATAGACTTTGAGCCTGTTCCAATTTTTCTCTATAAAATGCTACCAGCAAGCAAGAAAATAGAATCATTTTCTCAGCACTTTTTCAGCTACTTTTTGTTACTTTTTCGTTTGCAGAGTGTTGAAAAGTTATTTTAAACAGAGAATTTTCTCCTAGGAAAAAACTTAAAAGAAAAAGTGAAGCGTATTGGGCCCTTTGAGTGATTCTGGTGAAAAAAAAATAGAAATGCAATTGATGGGATATTTTGTGGCAGTGGAAATCTATTGCCGCAAAATGCCAATGATTTTTATTCATTGTGGTTGGGGCAGGAGCAGGGTGGGGTCAATTGATAGGCCATAGCATTGCATTGCATCAAGCAGTGCAATGCTTCAGTATGATCAATAGATTTCACTAGATTTTGTGTTGGAATCTATTGAAAAACTTAATGCACAATGGATATAAATTATCAGATTGCAGCAATCGATACGCAAGAGGTTGGTTATAGCAAAAAAATGGTCAATAACAGTCAATAGGTCGGTCCAGGGAGCAAACAGGGATATAGAATAACAGGCAAAAGGTCAGCCCAGGCAACGATCAGGAATAAACGATAACAAGCAGAAGGTCAGTCCAGGCAGCAATCAAGAATAGTCAGGTTCAATCAAAAGGTCAATTCCAGGTAAACAATCAGAGCAGTATATAGATAAACACCCAGCTACTAGCAAAGCTTATGCCATCACAGGCAATTAGCTATGAGCAGGTTAAAAAAGTTCAGACATCCAATCAGTAGGCGGCTACACAGAATCATCCAATCAAACACAATTCTGCCTGGGTGTCAGATGATACTCCTCAGCTGAGACTATGTATGACAGTGCTTTAACCTATAGGATGGCCGCGTGGTCACGTGTGACTGTCACGACCGTCCCCAGCCTGCGCACTGGTGTGCCCAATCTCAGCAGGGATGGTCGTAGTCAGCCAACTTCGCTACGCTGGAAATACGCGTAGTTTTACGCAATTACGCTTTGCCAAACTACGGCTTCAAAAACAAATATTCACTTCGTATGCATTTCGTAGAATACGCGTTAAAATACGCAATTACGTGTAGTGCGAAGTGTAGTGTATGCGGATACTTATGCCCGTATGCAGAAAATTGTACGCATTAATTTCTGTATAAATGCATATACTTGGAACCCTTCTATGCGTACATTCCCCTTTCCAATGCGTACATTTGTATGCATACAATCGTATGCGGAAAATTAGACGCGAGTAACGCATTCGTAGTTCACTACGCAATACACATGTTAACTACGCATAGCAGGCATAAGCTACGCGTAGCTGTACTTCGCTACGCGTAAATTCGTAAGCATAGATTTGAAACTTCGACTATGAACTACGATGCGTAGATGCGAACTACGATGCGTAAATTCGCACTGGCATAGTTTCTGCTCATCCCTGAATCTCAGGCCTGATGATGTCAGGCACGTGGATGCTGGGGTCAGGCTGCTGCGCCCGACATCCAGGAGTGAGAGGAGCGGCACAGGTGTGAGCGGCAGGTGAGTCCTTTACACAGAGGCTGGAAAAATGTCCAGTACCTCCAGGGTTGGGACTAAGCACGTGTTGGACTGTATGATGATTGGCTGCAATTTGGATTTAGGCTGCATGATTGGCCCAAGTGTGAACAAGAAATTGTTATCTTACCCAGTTATAGGACGCATGCTGCGATTTGTCCAGCCTGGGATTCATGTTGCCTGGCTATGCAGCCCTAAGGTTTTCTAGAACTTGTAGTCCATCCACCAAATGTGCGTTCTTGCTAATGAGTAACAGTGGCGGCGCTATCCGCTATGCCACAAGTATTGTATGCTACAAGTAAGGGAAAGGGGGCCCCCTTTGCCAGCCCTTAATGCTCTGGCCGGCTGCTGCCAGGTGTCTCTGTGTGTGGTCTGACTGACTCTGGTGCCCATTGGTGGTGGTGCATTTTTGCCATTGAAAAAAAAAAAGAAAGTTTGTAAAACAGTTGTTTTTGGTTTGTATTTTCTATAAAATGCCATTAGAAAAGAAAAAAAAGACTCGCACTTATGAATGAATGGAAATACAGTACAATAGAATACTTTGGGCTTGATTCACTAAGACAAATAGCGTGCCTTATCAGAGTTAACACACCTTATCAGAATTAACACACCTTATCAGCGTAGCATAGCGAGTGCTACAAACTTATGCCTGCTAATTGGCAATGACGAGAGTCAATCACTTTAAAGGACATTGGGCTTGATTCACTAAGACAAATAGCATGCCTTATCAAAGTTAGCACGCCTTATCAGAGGAGCATAGCGAGTGCTATGAACCTGTAGGGGCTCAGGGCAGGACAAGTGGAACTCTCGTCATTGCCAGTTAGCAGGCATAAGTTTGCTATGCTACTGTGATAAGGCACGTTAACTTTGATAAGGCATGCTATTTGTCTTAGTAAATCAAGCCCGTTATCCCCGCACTTTGATTGGACCAATAGGCTGCCAGTCAAGTTTCCTGTAAAGTGACAGGCAACCTATTGGGTCAATCAAAGGGATAAAGTGTTTGGACCAGCAGGGGCTCAAAGCAGTGGAGCTATCACATTGCCAATTAACAGGTATAAGTTTGTAGCGCTCGCTGACCTACTCTGATAAGGCATGTTAACTCTGATAAGGCGTATTAACTCTGATAAGACATGCTATTTGTCTTAGTGAATCAAGCCCTTTGTGTGCATGAACATGTCATTTACAGATATAGTAAGCTTCTGATATAGTAAACCACTTTTCCTGATCCCTTGGAGTGTACTATAATGGCATTATACTGTATATTATCTGAAGAAAAAGGAATAGAATACACGCCAGTATCCCCACAGAATATGCAATTGGTAAGGACTGAATAAGAGGGGTAAATTATGGTGCAAACAAAGGAACAGTGAACAATGAATAGTGTGTTGGATCAGCAGCTTAACATAAAAAACAGTAATTTATTAAATAGGAGTTAGGGCTTGCTCACACTACAAGAGCTTTTTAAAGAGACTCTGAAGCGACATTAAAAATCGCTTTTCCCCTTATAATCCACATGGGCATGTCTGCCCCTGCTAAAACGACCCCTCGTTCAGCCGCGGGATAGCGGCGTTTTAGCAGGGGCAAACATGCCCATGTGGATTACAAGGTAAAAAGCGATTTTTAATGTCGCTTCAGACTCTCTTTATGTGCTAGTGATTTTGAAAAGCTGTTAGGATAACATTAGCAAGAACTTTTAAAATCACAAAGCTCTTAGAAAAGCTCTTGTAGTGTGAACAAGCCCTTAAAGCTTGTATGTGTAAATTTTCTATTGCCCAAACTTGTCCAAACTTTGTCTGTTGGACCATAGTTGGGCATGTGAACGTGTGACAAACGACTAGATGTAGACGAGTGACTGATAGTGGGTCGTTTGCGTGATCCATCCGGCAGCTCAACTCACACGACTGGACTGATATCGTGCAGTTGGTCACATGTATACGAGTCGTTTGAATGACTTGTACTTATTTTGAATGCGGGCGGCCGTATCGTGCAGCCCTTCATATGCTTGCGTGTGCAGTATGCAAATGAGTTGCTTGTTCAGTTGGTTGGTGCACAGAAAATACAAGTTGTACAATCGCTTGGTAATGTCGTTAGGTTGATAACACGGAAAAATTGCACGTGTGGACGAGCCTTCAATTGCCTCATAGAGAACTTTAAATTACAATGAATAATTAACTGTTTACAGCTGGAGAAACTGTTCACAAACCATATAATGGATAACTTGCCTGATATGCGTTTCATGGGCCAAAATCTGCTTCTTCAGGGGAAAATGGCAACCTTATGGTGGTTGTTCCATTATCTAATGACACAATACCATGCATACACTTCGGTGGACATTTGTCACCATGGCATCGGGAGGCTCAATCAGATTCTGCGGAATTTAAATTTCCGCATTCCCGATCCAAAAATGGAAGTCTGAAGGAAACTCTGAAGGACAGTTAGCGACAAGAAAATATACTCTGTACAGCGCTGCGTAATATGTCAGTGCTATATAAATACTTGAATAAATAAATAAATAAAATTACACACAAGATTCTATATTTTTGATGTTGTTTTGGTCATTTTTGCATTCTCTGATGCAAAAAAAAAATTATAAATAAAATATTCCTTTGAAATTGGAAAATCGTAAAATCAGAAAAAAACAAAAATCATAAAATCAGAAATCGGCATTGGCGGAAATCGGTATTTTCAGCGGAATTGGAAATGGGCATTTCCAGCCATTCCATGGTATTTACTTTAGTGTTATTTTGGTTTTTAGTTTATATTTTCATTTCATATTTACATTTACTGATGACATTTATTTGGAAAACAGCCCTTCTAACCTGCATGTTATTGTGTTGTTAGATTGTTGATCAAACATTACAGGAATGCCATTTGCCTCAGAAGAAGCTGAACTGGTTCCGTGAAATACACGATGGACAGTTTATGCATTACGTTGTTTGTAAACAATTTCTCTGGATGCATGCTGGGTACATTATTGACAGTTAGACATATTCATAACAGCCATCCATGAGTCATCCATATTTTTCATCGGGACCCAGAGGTCTGTAGCTGCCGTATGTCTCTGAATAATTGGATTTAACTGCTTCTTTCCCATTGTGGGATCAGAAGTAGATAATGAACAGCAACTAAGGTCCAGAACTGACCCAAATTTTGATCAACTAGAATGATTATTCTTAAAGGATACCGATGTCAAATACCTAATCTATTTTTTTTACTCACCTGGGGCTTTTTCCAGCCCCTCGCAGCTGTCTCAGTCCCTCGCCGCATCCCCAATCCTCCACCTTGTCCCACAGCCCCCCCCCCCCATAATGATTTCAACCCAACCGGCAGGTCGGGTCTTCTTCGTCCTTGTCATTGGGCGCGTACTGCACCTGCGCAGTAGTAGTGCGAGGAACTGAAACGGCTGTGAGGGGCTGAAAAAGCCCCAGGTGAGTAAAAAATAGATCAGGTATTTGACATCGAAAGTCCTTTAAAGCAAACTGAACTCTGAAAATGTTTTATTCCACATATATTTTGTCAGGAACCAAGTTCGACGAAGGCTTAGTATAAGCCGAAAGCTTACTGTTTATTCATCTCTAAGCTTGCCAATAAATGATATCATCCTATTTCAAAACTCCTTGGTTCCACACATAGTTACCAAGTTTCTGTGTTCTGCGTTTGTTTAGCCAAATCATACTGTCTTATCAGCAGCTGTGAATAGACTGCAGCAGAGCTCTGCCAACTCCCATGCAGTTAACACTGAGGCTTAACCCTTGCAATGCCTTCTGCA
The DNA here is from genome assembly GCF_040937935.1 of Hyperolius riggenbachi. Classification (NCBI taxonomy): domain Eukaryota; kingdom Metazoa; phylum Chordata; class Amphibia; order Anura; family Hyperoliidae; genus Hyperolius; species Hyperolius riggenbachi. The sequence goes on along the minus strand of NC_090651.1, from coordinate 68,478,685 downwards.
ATAAAAGTGACACCAAGTTAAATTTCAGGTTTTTTTTTAGGATTTTAATAAATTGTAATGAAGAATTTTTTCCCCCATAAAGTTTATTGTGCTGTGCCTTCACCTTTAGAGCAGAGTGGAGGTTTTGAGTTTCTTTACACTACATTTCAAGTGAACGTTCACTGTAGAAGCACACTGCTCAACACTCTGTCAACTGATGCATTACTCCCTGTGGAGTAGGTGCAGGAGGATGACCTGGAGCAATATGCAGAAAATAATAACTGTAGCAATGGGATATAGTCCTCGAGCACAACCTATCGCTAACAGCAAATCAGCAGGTATCAGGGCACACCTGTACATACTCTGCTAAGGTGTCTGAAATGATTATGAATGATTATTATGGGCTAACAAAGTTGGAAGTGTATACGAGCCCTAAGCTTTGATGACACACTTCAGTTGGAGGATGAAACCATGCATTTGTCTCTGCAGATCCAATACAGGTACACTTTAAAGGGTTTGAAAAAAAATTAAGGAATTTCTCCACAGATTGAAAACTAGCTGTGGCAATCAGTGTCTACACAGCAAGGGTATACTTTAACTACAAATTATGGGGCCCCCTAGCAAAACTTTGAAATCATCCTACATATGGGGAATAGATTTTTCAATATGTTAGATTTGTGGACGATGTTCTCATTATGTGGAGTGGTACTATGGAGGCCCTGGAGGAAATGGTGTCTGAGGCCAATGCTGGCCACAACACCATTACGTTTTCCATGGAAGCGTCCAGGGAGTCGATTAATTTCCTGGACGTTACTATCACCAAAAGAGGCAACAGACTACACACTAAGTTGTTTAAAAAACCCACCGACCGTAACAATTTATTGAGGAATGCTAGCTACCATCACCCACACACCTTGAGAGCCATCCCAAAGGGCCAATTTCTGAGGGCCAAAAGGATTTGTTCCACAGTGGAGGAGTATACAGAAACTGGACAGGAGTTAGTGGAGAAATGTGTGACCATAGGTTACAAGAGGGATCAGCTTCAAAAGTTACAAGAGGAGGTGGGTAGAATAGAGAGATCAGAGTTATTGGTTGATGGTAGAAGAAAAGCAAGGGGTGAACGTATTCCCTTTGTTATGCAGTTTGGCCGCAACACTTCACTGGTCAAGAAAACAGTGAGGAAATTTTGGCCGGTCCTGAGTAGCGACCAAACAGTTGGAAGACTGTTCCAGGAAACACCGCTGTTTGCCCTCAGGAGAGGAAAAACAGTTCAGAATGTAGTCAGAAAAGTTGACACATCAGTCATTAAGGTAACACACAATCACCAAAGAGACAGTACTTTTGCCTGTTGCAGTTGCAATGTGTGCTCCGCCATTGTGAGAGGCAACTCCATTTCCCACCCGCATACAGGCAGACAGATTCAGATTAGGGGCAGATTTATGTGTGCCAGTACGCATGCCGTTTACGGACTGAAATGTCCGTGCGGCATGATGTACGTGGGTATGACCACACGGGCAGTAAGAGTACGTATACAAGAGCATAAGCGTTGTATTGGCAAGTTTTTGGAGAGAGATCCGAGTTACGAAAACTCTGTAGCGAGGCATTTCAGAGAAGCAAGACATAGAGCCCCGCAATTACGTTGGTTGATACTTGACGCTCTAGACCTTAAGTCCAGCGGGGACGGCAAAGAAAAATTGTTGCTTCAAAAAGAAGCCCGCTGGATTAACTTTTTGGATGTTATACATCCCAGAGAGATGAATGAGCATACACAATGGACGTGTTTTTTTATAATTGTTTACAGTATTTGAGCTCCATTGTATTGCGTGTTATTATGCCATTCACTTTTCTCTCTACAACCTGGTGTCTACGGGTAGCCGTATTGGAGTGCCCCTGGAATACGGTCAGCCACCTTCCATTCCCTATCCCTGGTGGTCATAGCCTGGGTGCCCATCTTACAAGGGTCATAAAACAAGCGTGAACCTCAGTCCTCACATCCATAACAAATGTAGCAACAAAAACACCTGATCTGAAGCATGGGCCCATTTATCGGAGGAAGTGAAGTAGTAGTCGGGGCCCCCTTACAGCTCTGCCCCCCCTTGCGGTCACAGGAGCTGCTACCTTGTAAGAAAACATTTGTGCCTGGACATGGGCTTTAAAACTTTACTTCAGCATAATTGTGTCCACGTGTTCCATAAACATGTGTACAAAACAGATTTCTTTTTCAGTGTCATTGGAACGTTGTGATTTCCTTGGCAACCGGATTCTATTATCTCCTATGGACATCCCGCATGCCATTAGTCTGCAGGACAGGATGAGAATGAGAAGCTAACGAATGATGGTTTTGCACTCCGCGGTTCAGGGAGACAATGCTTCAGCGGTTGTTATATACAAATTAGGCCCGGCAGCTTTGGCACATCGCAGCGTGGGTCTCAGGCCTGTGATAAATTTGCAGAGCCTTTAAGATAGTAGCAGTTTTTATGACGCGTCGACCAAAGGCTTCTGGTGGCCTTAATAAATGTCCCCAGCTGGCCAAGCCGTACCGTTATGCGAAGAGCGGCAGGTTCGCCGTAAATCAGGTTTAAAGTCTTACAATGCGTAAGGATTTAAGAAGTCTCGTTGTCAAAGCCCGTTCCCAGGAGCTGCCCTTAATCAGCTCTTACCGGGATTCCCGCAAACTGTAAATGTGAGCAGGCTGAAACTTAAGGGGGTGCTTTAGCTACGTTAATAATTTTTTACTATAGCCAATATATCCTTGTCTACTTCGCTGGCTCATCTCCACCTTGGACAGTGTAAACAGGAACCTGTAGTGCTCAGGAAACCCGCAACGGCCTTTAAATCTTACAAACGACCAATTATTGTCTCTTCACTGGACAATGAGTTATAGGGGGAGAATAATTAGCGCTGGGGAAAATTAGATTGTACTGCCTGCCTGCTCCATCTGACCTGAATGAGAACATATGCAGAACTCATACAGGTTGCAGTCTGATTGTATGACAGTTGTCTGGCATTCTTCAAATGGGAAAAATGATGATGTCCTCCATAACTCTCTCACAACAGGTTTCCATGAACATTAAAAAGCACCACAATCTAATTTGGATGTGTGGGGTATTGAAAAATGTTTACTGTTTAACAGCTTTCGGACAGCGGTGATTAAAATCTACGCCATGTTTGGGAGCTGTTTTTCCTGCCAGGGAGTAGGTTTCACTCACCGCGGTGCGCTCTCGCCGCTCCCAACAATTTTGTCGCTGTCCCCCCCGCCGCAGCTCACTCACCCTGCTGTCGGTATGACAGCACAGCTCCGAGAGTCGGTCAGGAGCCAATTACTTTGGCTCCTGACCTTGTGATCAGTGGTGCTCAGCAGAGCTCGAATATTCGAGTAGCTCGAATATTCGAGCTCTTTTTCAGCTATCCGAGCTCGGTATTCGAGCTCCGAATAGCTGTAGCTATTCGAATGGGCTATCCGAGTACACTCGAATAGCCCATTCACTATTCGAGCTATTCGAGCAAACGGCGCTATTCGAGCTCGGTACCGAGCTCGAATAGCGTCATAGCCCAGATTGATGTCCTTAGAGCCAATCAGAGGGCTCCCAGGCCCTCTGACGGCAGCCAATCACAGAGGGGGACCCTGGCCAGCCCCTACCCTATAAATAGCGGCCGCCATGTTCCGTTTCTCCATGCTTGCCTGAGACTTGTACAGAGAGAGAGTTGCTCCTTTGTGCTTTGGCTTAGCAAGTGCTCTATTGTGATCATTTACCTAGCGTTTTTGCTCACCTACACCTGCCATATACACCTATATTGTTGTTAGTTAGATAGACATTGTATTTTAGTTAGTAGCTTGTGTGTTACATTAGAGACAGGCAGCTGCTGCAAGCTTACAGGTTTAGGCCTCAGGGGGGCCTTGCCTCTGTGGGCAGCTGTCCTCTGTTTATTTCTCTCATCTATACCAGTATTTCTGCTGTCCTTTACTAATAGTATTGTAGTTATACTGTACTAGGAGTAGGACACTCACTGACTGTCACTGTTTATAGGCTACTAGCTAGCTCCTGCGTGTGTGCACTCACTCACTGTCTGTGTGTACACACACTCTATTTCCTTCTGATTACTGATAGATTATTGTTAGTTAGTTGTACTTACTGTTACTACTTACTCTTACTGTACTAGGAGTCTAGGACACTCAGTCAGACAGTCACTGTGTTCATAGGCTACTAGCTCCTGCGTGCGGTCACTCACTGTCTGAGTGTACACACACCACCCACACTCCATTTCCTTCTGATCGCTGATTGATTATTGTAATTAGTTAGTTCTACTTACTGTTACTACTTACTCTTACTGTACTAGGAGTCTAGGACACTCAGTCACTGTGTTCATAGGCTACTAGCTCCTGCGTGCGGTCACTCACTGTCTGAGTGTACACACACCACCCACACTCCATTTCCTTCTGATCGCTGATTGATTATTGTAATTAGTTAGTTCTACTTACTGTTACTACTTACTCTTACTGTACTAGGAGTCTAGGACACTCAGTCACTGTGTTCATAGGCTACTAGCTCCTGCGTGCGGTCACTCACTGTCTGAGTGTACACACACCACCCACACTCCATTTCCTTCTGATCGCTGATTGATTATTAGTTAGTTCTACTTACTGTTACTACTTACTCTTACTGTACTAGGAGTCTAGGACACTCAGTCACTGTGTTCATAGGCTACTAGCTCCTGCGTGCGGTCACTCACTGTCTGAGTGTACACACACCACCCACACTCCATTTCCTTCTGATCGCTGATTGATTATTGTAATTAGTTAGTTCTACTTACTGTTACTACTTACTCTTACTGTACTAGGAGTCTAGGACACTCAGTCACTGTGTTCATAGGCTACTAGCTCCTGCGTGCGGTCACTCACTGTCTGAGTGTACACACACCACCCACACTCCATTTCCTTCTGATCGCTGATTGATTATTAGTTAGTTCTACTTACTGTTACTACTTACTCTTACTGTACTAGGAGTCTAGGACACTCAGTCACTGTGTTCATAGGCTACTAGCTCCTGCGTGCGGTCACTCACTGTCTGAGTGTACACACACCACCCACACTCCATTTCCTTCTGATCGCTGATTGATTATTGTAATTAGTTAGTTCTACTTACTGTTACTACTTACTCTTACTGTACTAGGAGTCTAGGACACTCAGTCACTGTGTTCATAGGCTACTAGCTCCTGCGTGCGGTCACTCACTGTCTGAGTGTACACACACCACCCACACTCCATTTCCTTCTGATCGCTGATTGATTATTGTAATTAGTTAGTTCTACTTACTGTTACTACTTACTCTTACTGTACTAGGAGTCTAGGACACTCAGTCACTGTGTTCATAGGCTACTAGCTCCTGCGTGCGGTCACTCACTGTCTGAGTGTACACACACCACCCACACTCCATTTCCTTCTGATCGCTGATTGATTATTAGTTAGTTCTACTTACTGTTACTACTTACTCTTACTGTACTAGGAGTCTAGGACACTCAGTCACTGTGTTCATAGGCTACTAGCTCCTGCGTGCGGTCACTCACTGTCTGAGTGTACACACACCACCCACACTCCATTTCCTTCTGATCGCTGATTGATTATTGTAATTAGTTAGTTCTACTTACTGTTACTACTTACTCTTACTGTACTAGGAGTCTAGGACACTCAGTCACTGTGTTCATAGGCTACTAGCTCCTGCGTGCGGTCACTCACTGTCTGAGTGTACACACACCACCCACACTCCATTTCCTTCTGATCGCTGATTGATTATTGTAATTAGTTAGTTCTACTTACTGTTACTACTTACTCTTACTGTACTAGGAGTCTAGGACACTCAGTCACTGTGTTCATAGGCTACTAGCTCCTGCGTGCGGTCACTCACTGTCTGAGTGTACACACACTAAATTTACTTGTGATTACTACTGATTATTGTAACTGCTAGTTGTACTTCCTGACTGTTACTACTTACTTACTGTACTAGGGGACACTCACTCAGTCACCTCACCAACCAACCCACTCCATTAAAGTACCCCACTTTTCACCCGCCCTTTTAAAAAACTTTTGTCTATACGCCCAAAACATTGAAGATGTCTGGAAGTGGCAGCCAGCGCGGTTTGGGCAAGGGGAAGGGCAGCAAGGGAATCAGGAGGAGAGGGAGCAGCATTGTGGCAAGCCGCGGCCGCGGGCGCGCCACCATGCACAGTTCCGCAGCAGCAGCAGCAGCGTCAGTGGCTAACATTCCTCCCATAGCCTCCCAGCAGGAGCATCTGCAACTCACGCTGCAGAGACACAGCAGCAGCAGCGTGTAGCACCTGCTCCCATTTTCCTCCAGCCGGGTCGGAAACGTCCCATTGAGGAAAAGGATGCAGACACTGTGGTGCAACTCATGACGGAGGATGAGCAGCCCGCCATCAGCTCTGCATCCGAGGCCTCCACCCTCATCACCACCACCACCACCCCTGTTCGCAGCAGCCGCCCAGCAGGGTCTGGGGAGGAGGCCAGTTCACCGTCACTCGCCGACCTGTCATTCAGCAGTCTTTTGACCCCAGGCATCATGAGTAAATTGTCTGCTGTTGTTGGCGATCTTGAGGAGGAGATGCTGATGGGCACTTTGGGGGATGAGGGATTGGACAGCAAGACTGTGGCGACAGTCAAGCAGCCCATCCATGCATCAGGAGAGGAGTTTGGGGGGTCCTCATCCCAGCAGGACATGTTTCAGGAGGGGGAGGATGATGATGACCCGGTGACAGACAGAGACTGGGTGCCACCACCTCCAGGGGATGTCGTCCTCAGCAGCTCTGAGGAGGAGGAGGAGGATGCGCTTGTGGGCCTTGCAAGGAGGCGCATCATTGCAAGCATTGGCAGCGTCCCACACCCTGCTGGTGTCTCAGGCTCAGCAGCAGCAGCAGCAGCATCAGCCAGTACCACCACCAGCCGCACCCAAGCCCCCCCCCCCAACCACCACAGGGAGACAGGCAGCAGCGCTTCCATGCCGTAGGGGGATGTTTCTGTCACCAATCTGGCGCTTTTTCACCATGCCCACTGTGTACAGCAAGTACGCCACTTGCAACCACTGTCAGCGGAAGTTGAGCAGAGGTGCAGACCCCTTAAAGTTCAGCACCAGCTCGCTCATCAACCACCTTGCGGCTAAACATTTCCACCAGCATGAGGAGTTCCAGAGGCTGAAGGCATCTGGTGCTGGCAGTGGCACCACACCCATCACTGCACAGCCTTCAGCAGCAGCAGCAGCAACAGCAGCCACCCGCCCTCCTGCTCCTCCAGCAGCACCAGCAGGAGTGCGGAAACGCACTGCTCCTCCCCCCTCTGCAACTCCTGCCGCCGACACTGAGGCCTGTTCTGGCAGCCAGTCCTCAGTGGCCTCCTCTGCTGTGTCTGCTGATTCCCGTGTCAGCAAAAGGCCACGCCAGAGCCTTTTGAGCGAGTCCTTCCAGGGGGTGGTTAGGGCTCTGCCTCCCAGCAGCCGTCGCGTGCGGCAGCTGAACGGCTTGCTGGCACGGGCCATGTGCTCCCAACTCCTGCCGTACACGCTCGTGCAGGAGGGGAGCGACATTCGTGCGCTGCTTGCTTGCGCAGCCCCAGACTGGCAGCTCCCCAGCAGACACTTTTTCTCCCGCAAGGCCATTCCTGCACTGCACCGCTTTGTGATGGCCAATGTGGAGCGAGGGCTGGAGCACGCGGTTGGTGAAAGGGTCCACGTCACCATGGACTCCTGGAGCAGCCGCTTCGGGACAGGCCGCTACCTGTCCTTCACTGTCCACTGGGTCAGCTTGGTGGAAGGGGGTGAGGATGGGAGAGCAGCAGCGGGCACAGCAGCAGCAGCAACACAGTGGGTGGTGCCACCCCGCAGGGTCAGGGGAACTGCAGCAGGTTCCTCCGATCCTCTGCCATCCTCCGGCACACCTGGCCAAACCCCCCGCCTCAGCAGCAGCGTGAAGGCCCGCCACTGCCAAGCGCTGCTGCACTTGGTCAGCCTTGGGAAGACCAAGCTGACGGCAACCCATGTGTTGGCCAAACTCCAGGAGCAGGAGAGGATTTGGCTGACCCCCAGAGGCCTCAGAGTCGGAGAGGTGGTGGCCGACAATGGGGCCAATCTGGTTGCCGCAATACACAGGGGAAACCTGACCCACATCCCCTGTCTTGCCCACGTGCTGAACCTGGTGGTGCAGAAGTTCCTGCGCACCTACCAGGGGATGGGCGAACTGCTGGAAACGGCAAGGAATGTTGTGCGTCACTTCCGGCGCTCGGCTGCAGCCTGTGCGAGCCTGGAAGACGTGCAAAAGGAGCTGGATCTGCCACGCCATCGGCTGATCCTTGACGTTCCGACTCGCTGGAACTCCACCCTGGCGATGTTGGAGCGTCTGGTTGAACAGAGGCGCGCTGTCAACCAGTACCTTGCCCTGGCCAATGTTTCCGCAGCTCAGAGAAGGGACAAGACCAGCAACATCCCGTCCATCGTCCCCGATGATGACTGGAGGCACATGCAGCAGGTGTGCTTAGTGCTGGCTCCCTTCCTGCAGGCCACAAACATGGTGAGCAGGGACCATGCTATGGTCTGCGAGTGGGTGCCCCTGGTTTCTCTGCTGAACAGGGCCCTCGATGCTTTGCTGGAACAGGGAGCGGCAGCCTTGGACCAGCAGGAGCGGCAACCAGCTGCGCAGTCCACCTCTGAGGGGGAGGAGGAGGAGGACTTGGTGGAGGTCCCTGACCTGGCAGCTGATGAGGGGGATCAGCACAGCGCAGCTGAGTTGGTGCGGGGGTGGAGAGAGGATGAGGCGGCAGAGGAGGAGGATGAGGAAAGCACTGACGTCGATGTGCCAGCAGACGTGGCCCGCCTCTTCCCAATGGCAGCGCACATGCTGACGACGTGCCTGCGCAGGGACCCCAGGGTGATCCAGATGAAGCAGAGGGAGGACATCTGGATCAGCATGATGTTGGACCCACGCCTCAAGGGGAAGTTGAGCCAGTTCCTGCCGCCTGGAGGAGGAGACCCAGCGCAACAAATAAGGAGCTTGCAGCAGGCCCTTGTTGAGCGCTTGGAGGAAGCCTTCCCCCAGCCTTCCACCCCCACTGTCCAGCAGCCAGCACAGAGGCAGCAGCAGGTGCCTGCATCCAGCAGCAGCAAGCGCCCCACAGACCTGCTGTCTCTCAGCCACGAGCTCTACAGGACTGTAGAGGCTCCGGCAGCAGTGACTAGAGAGGAGATGCATGCAGCAGCATCCTCCTCCGGTCACAGCCAGCGCCTGACCCGCATGGTGGCTGACTACATGGGGTCGTACAGCGGGCTTGACAGCGATGCCCCTGTTGATCCCATGGAGTATTGGGTCAAGCGCATGGAGATCTGGAGCGAGCTGGCGCAGTACGCCCTGGAAGTGCTGTCCTGCCCCCCTTCCAGCGTGCTGTCCGAGCGCTGCTTCAGTGCAGCTGGTGGCGTGGTCACCGAGAAACGCTCACGTCTGTCTCACAAGTCTGTGGACAGACTGACGTTTCTCAAGATGAACCAGGCGTGGGTGGAAGGCGAGTTCCTGGCCCCTGTTGTCGGCGAGAGGGGGACATGAACTGGCTGCCGGAACCATCGTTAATGTGCCTTACCACCCTTTACCACCTCCTGGCTCCTGCTCACTAAGCCAGCCTGGTTCACTTTGACTATTACGTCACCTGCAGCCACACATTTTACACCTACAGTGGGCTGCTGTGTACTGCCCTTCTGCTGTCTGTCTGTGTTTCCCACTGCCAGGGTACACAGATGATTTACCTTCTGCTGCCACTCTGCCACCAGCTATTACGTCAAACAATAGCTATATTGGTTGCAAAACCAAAACCAAACAAACCATTAAAAAAAAAAAAAAGGTTTAATTTTTCTGAGGTGCCCGGGTTGAAAACTGTGTTGTCCCAGTTGTGTATTGGACACAATGTGGGCTGCACGACCGCTGTCTGGGACCTCCTGTTGTGTTTATTTACAGCCCTGGTATCACCGCTAGGTACCAGGGCTATTATGTCACGCTGCCTACCTGCTGCCACACTCACACTGCTCCTCCATACCTCCTCCTGCTGCTGCTGCTGCTGTCTGTCTGTGTTTCCCACTGCCAGGGTACACAGATGATTTACCTTCTGCTGCCACTCTGCCACCAGCTATTACGTCAAACAATAGCTATATTGGTTGCAAAACCAAAACCAAACAAACCATTAAAAAAAAAAAAAAGGTTTAATTTTTCTGAGGTGCCCGGGTTGAAAACTGTGTTGTCCCAGTTGTGTATTGGACACAATGTGGGCTGCACGACCGCTGTCTGGGACCTCCTGTTGTGTTTATTTACAGCCCTGGTATCACCGCTAGGTACCAGGGCTATTATGTCACGCTGCCTACCTGCTGCCACACTCACACTGCTCCTCCATACCTCCTCCTGCTGCTGCTGCTGCTGTCTGTCTGTGTTTCCCACTGCCAGGGTACACAGATGATTTACCTTCTGCTGCCACTCTGCCACCAGCTATTACGTCAAACAATAGCTGCTCGCCTACTCCTCCATTCCTCCTCCTGCTGCTGCTGTCTGTCTGTGTTTCCCACTGCCAGGGTACACAGATGATTTACCTTCTGCTGCCACTCTGCCACCAGCTATTACGTCAAACAATAGCTATATTGGTTGCAAAACCAAAACCAAACAAACCATTAACAAAAAAAAAAAGGTTTAATTTTTCTGAGGTGCCCGGGTTGAAAACTGTGTTGTCCCAGTTGTGTATTGGACACAATGTGGGCTGCACGACCGCTGTCTGGGACCTCCTGTTGTGTTTATTTACAGCCCTGGTATCACCGCTAGGTACCAGGGCTATTATGTCACGCTGCCTACCTGCTGCCACACTCACACTGCTCCTCCATACCTCCTCCTGCTGCTGCTGCTGCTGTCTGTCTGTGTTTCCCACTGCCAGGGTACACAGATGATTTACCTTCTGCTGCCACTCTGCCACCAGCTATTACGTCAAACAATAGCTATATTGGTTGCAAAACCAAACAAACCATTAAAAAAAAAAAAAAGGTTTAATTTTTCTGAGGTGCCCGGGTTGAAAACTGTGTTGTCCCAGTTGTGTATTGGACACAATGTGGGCTGCACGACCGCTGTCTGGGACCTCCTGTTGTGTTTATTTACAGCCCTGGTATCACCGCTAGGTACCAGGGCTATTATGCCACGCTGCCTACCTGCTGCCACACTCACACTGCTCCTCCATACCTCCTCCTGCTGCTGCTGCTGCTGTCTGTCTGTGTTTCCCACTGCCAGGGTACACAGATGATTTACCTTCTGCTGCCACTCTGCCACCAGCTATTACGTCAAACAATAGCTGCTCGCCTACTCCTCCATTCCTCCTCCTGCTGCTGCTGTCTGTCTGTGTTTCCCACTGCCAGGGTACACAGATGATTTACCTTCTGCTGCCACTCTGCCACCAGCTATTACGTCAAACAATAGCTATATTGGTTGCAAAACCAAAACCAAACAAACCATTAAAAAAAAAAAAAGGTTTAATTTTTCTGAGGTGCCCGGGTTGAAAACTGTGTTGTCCCAGTTGTGTATTGGACACAATGTGGGCTGCACGACCGCTGTCTGGGACCTCCTGTTGTGTTTATTTACAGCCCTGGTATCACCGCTAGGTACCAGGGCTATTATGTCACGCTGCCTACCTGCTGCCACACTCACACTGCTCCTCCATACCTCCTCCTGCTGCTGCTGCTGCTGTCTGTCTGTGTTTCCCACTGCCAGGGTACACTACACAGATGATTTACCTTCTGCTGCCACTCTGCCACCAGCTATTACGTCAAACAATAGCTGCTCGCCTACTCCTTCATTCCTCCTCCTGCTGCTGCTGTCTGTCTGTGTTTCCCACTGCCAGGGTACACAGATGATTTACCTTCTGCTGCCACTCTGCCACCAGCTATTACGTCAAACAATAGCTATATTGGTTGCAAAACCAAAACCAAACAAACCATTAAAAAAAAAAAAAGGTTTAATTTTTCTGAGGTGCCCGGGTTGAAAACTGTGTTGTCCCAGTTGTGTATTGGACACAATGTGGGCTGCACGACCGCTGTCTGGGACCTCCTGTTGTGTTTATTTACAGCCCTGGTATCACCGCTAGGTACCAGGGCTATTATGTCACGGCGAGCTGCCTGCCTCATTGACTGCCTGCTGCCACACACTCATCCTCCTCCTCCTGCTGCTGAATTTACCTCCTGCTGTCTTTGTGTTTCCACTGCCAGGGAGCACATACAATGGCGCTTCCAACATGCGTGCGCCCACCAGCTATTTGTTACGCTCAAAAATAGCTGCATTTCTTTAAAAAAAAATTGAAAAGAGAAATACGTGAAGAAGAAGAAGAAGAAGAAGGAGAAGAAGAAGAAGAAGAAGAAGAAGAAGAAGAAGAAGAAGAAGAAGAAGAAGAAGAAGAAGAAGAAGAAGAAGAAGAAGAAGAAGAAGAAGAAGAAGAAGAAGAAGAAGAAGAAGAAGAAGAAGAAGAAGAAGAAGAAGAAGAAGAAGAAGAAGAAGAAGAAGAAGAAGAAGAAGATGATGATGATGAAGATGACAATATAGAAGAAGAAGAAGAAGAAGATGAAGATGAAGATGAAGATGACAATATAGAAGAAGAAGAAGAAGAAGACAATATAGAAGAAGAAGATATAGAAGAAGACAATATAGAAGAAGAAGATATAGAAGAAGAAGATATAGAAGAAGAAGAAGAACAAGTATATACAGTAACACTACTGAACAAAATTAAGGACACAACTTCTCTTTCCACATTTTTTTTTAAAGGAACATCCCCACATAATCACTTGCTGTTGTTACTTGGAAAAAAAGAGGTTTCTTGCATCATTCACCCTCAAAACAAGTGTTGGAAGCTATTTAAGGCCAATTCGAATAGTCAGCTCGAATAGTTAGCTCGAATACCGACTCGAATAGTGAGCTCGAAGTCCGAGGTCGAATCGAATAGTAAAAATTATTCGACTCGAATATTCGAATGACCTCGAATAATTTACTATTCGAATTCGACCAAACTCGAATTTTAAAAAGGGGTATTTGAGCACCACTGCTTGTGATCATTGTGAGCCAATCTCATTGGCTCACATTGATCACAGGGTCAGGAGCCAAAGTAATTGGCTCCTGACCGGCTAACAGAGCTCTGCTATTTTAATGTATCAAAAAGTTATTTTGTAAAAACAGAATTCACAAATCTTCAAACGAATTCATCCTTGTAAACAACATCCCATTATCAAGTACCAAAAACATATGTCGAAATATGCAATTATTTAAAAAGGCGACAACGTCAACTTGTTTCGGAGTAACCTTCTTCAGGCCTTCACAAACAATTGTAATCTGTAATATACAGGACACAAATTGGGACGGGTACCATCTGGACAAAATCAAGCCAGGAAACACCACTTAGACTAACATTGGACACAGCACACAGGCAAGATGTACCATATTTGTACCATACTTATATGGTTATATTATTGGTGTTCTGGCACACCATTGAGAATATGGTTTTTGGTCTCTCAATTTTTCCAATAACAGAGCTCTGCTGTCATAGAGTCAGCAGAGCGAGTGGGCTGAGGCAACAGGGGTGTCGCAGCGTGAACATCGATTCAGTGCGTCAGTTCTTCGTTTTGGTACCAGCGGTCTCTGGTCCTTAACCTTAACCTTAACCGGCAAGGAGGCAGCGCAGGAGTTTTTTTTTTTTTTTAAATCATGTAGCGAGCTGAGCGGCGGCATTTCCCCCCCCCCACTCCGATCGCCTTCGGCGATCAGAGTATGCAGGAAATCCCGTTGAGAACGGGATTTCCTGCAGGGCTTCCCCGGTCGCCATGGCGACGGGGCGGGATGACGTCACCGACGTCATGGACGTCGGGACATCATGGGGAATCCCGATCCGCCCCTCAACGCTGCCTGGCACTGATTGGCCAGGCAGCGCAGGGGTCTGGGGCGGGGGGGAGCGGCTCGGCGCAGCGGATTGCGGCAGATCGGCGGCGAGCGGCGGCGAGCGGAAGTTACAAGCAGCTAGCAAAGTGCTAGCTGCTTGTAACAAAAAAAAAATTATGCAAATCGGCCCAGCGGGGCCTGAGCAATCCTCCTGCGCAGGTTACCCCGAACTGAGTTCGGGATAACCGGCAAGGAGGTTAAGGTGGCAGAGACCGCTGGTACTGAAGGGGTTAAAGGATGCAGGAAATAGCTGGCAGTTGAATATCAGTAAATTTACCAATATTCTACTACTCAATTCTCATACTGAAATATTGGTAATATTTGCTGATATTTCACTATAACCTAACCTATCGCTACTCTCACATAGAACCCCCCTTTAGATGCCTGACCTTAACACCCCCAGGTGGGCGCCTAACCTTAACCCCCCCCCCGGATGGGCGACTAACCTCTCCCCTCCCTGGTGGGCGCCCTAACCTTAACTGTCCGCTGGTGAGTGCCTCACCTTATTTCCTGCTCAAACTGGCAATAACCAGGGCCGGATTTAGGCCAAGGCCACCTAGGCCATGGCCTAGGGCACCACAGGAGCAAGGGCACCAAAGCAGCAGGCTAACCAGGTGCATTTGCAAGCTTGCAAATGCTGCAGTGCAGGGAGATCAGGCGAGTGCCTCACTGCAGTACTCTGCTGCTAGCTGCCTGTGCAGCAGCCACCTTGCTCTCTATGCACGTTTGCATTGTGGCGGGCAGCTATGGACTTGGGCAGCATTAAAGATGAGAAGGAAGAGGGAATTTCTGCACTGGAGACAAGTGGAGAAATGAGTGACACTGATGGGTGCTCCAGTGTAAAGGCAAACTGGCTACCTATACTGAAAGGGGTGGGGTGGGAAAAGGAGGGATTAAGGGAGTCATCTGGCTACCTATACTGGAGATAAAGGGGGGAGGGGTCATCTGGCTACTTATACGGGGGGGTCATCAGGCTACCTATACTAGAGGGAGGAGTCATCTGGTTACCTATACTGGAGCGAAGGGGGGAGGGGTCATCTGGCTACTTATACGGGGGGGTCATCAGGCTACCTATTCTAGAGGGAGGAGTCATCTGGTTACCTATACTGGAGCGAAGGGGGGAGGGGTCATCTGGCTACTTATACGGGGGGGTCATCAGGCTACCTATTCTAGAGGGAGGAGTCATCTGGTTACCTATACTGGAGCGAAGGGGGGAGGGGTCATCTCGTTACCTATACTGAAGGGGGGCGGCTGGCGACAGTGGCCTTGGGCGGTAAAAAGTACAAATCCGGCCCTGGCAATAACCCCTCCTACCCCACTGGCTGCATCCATTGCAGAGTCTGCAGTCAATTTGTCATCTGTTTTTGAGGACATACAAGGATTCAGCAGAGCTGCGTTAGTAAAAGCAGACCAAGGTTGTTTCTAGTTATTTTGGTGCCCTAGGCAAAACAACCCGCTCTACCACTCCCCCCCCCCCCCCCCCCATTAAAAATGAGAACACAAAAAGAAGTTCAAAAACAGGCTATAACATTATTATTAATTTATATAATGGCAGCATCATCCGTGGCACTGCACAACAGAATACAGGGTATAACAACCCCCCGCCCCCCCCCCCCCCCAAAAAAAAAAAACAACACGACAGTTAGCAACAAATCAACTACAGATTTTTACACGGGGTGCACAGCATTGAGAGACATAGGGGAAGGAAGCCCTGGTCAAAAGGCTTTTACATTGCAGTCTAATGTTTTAAAGGAAACATCAGGTTTTTTAACCTAGACCAGATTTACTTACAGTACCTGGGGCTTCCTCCAGCCCCGGTAGCCTATGTGCTCTTGTCACAGCTTAGCTTCCAGCCGGTCTCCCGGGGTCCCCTCTATAGCAGCCGCCGACCTGGCGAGGTTGGCTGCTTCTGTGCCTGCGCGAGGGCGTGGACACACTCCTGTACCCGGGAGCGTTCTGTGCAGGCACAGTACTTCTGCGCCTGCGCAGAAGACACGACCGTGAGCAGCATGGCTGCGGGCTCTCGCTGGCACAGAAGTCAATGACCTTGCCAGATCAGCGGCTGCTACGGAGGGGACCCCGGGAGACTGGCCAGAAGCGGAGCTGTGGTGAGGGACACAGGCAGCCAGGGGCTGGAAGAAGCCCCAGGTAGAAGATCTGGTCTAGGTTAAAAAGCCTTATGCTTCCTTTAAGGGATAGAACAATAAGTGAAGGTAAGCTGTATATGAAAATTAAAACACACGTTTACTATTCTGTGTTGAATCACAATACTGGACGGGCAGACTGAGAAATCTATTGGCAGGTAACACACTGTATACGTGTTTGTTTCTGCCTGGAGCTCAGAGTAGTTTTTCCCAATGCCTATGTCATCACACACTAATGGGTAGAAGCCCCGCCCGCTCTACCTCATAGGACGTTTGATAGATAAATTAACCACAGTTCCGCCCATGCCCCAGTCTTTTTTCCTCGGAAGCTCACCTCAGGACAACAGGTTTTCTTTTTAATGTTATGAATTGGAAGATATGTTATTCTGTTCCCCTACCTGCTGTTAATTACAGCTATTGCTGGTGGCCTCGGCCAGCTTCCCCTGTATCCTATAACATAGTTTGGGGGCGCCTGTTGGTTTGCTGGTTTGCTCAGGCTGGCTACGTCCTTAACAGACTAATAGTCTGGGACTGGGGCTGAAGATTCATATGGCGGGAAGAGATTATACCTTCTAAACGCGCCGGCTGCGCTCCACGAGTCCTCTTTCCTTCCTCTTCCGCATCTGCGTCTCAGCTCCGGGGGCCGGCGACGTCACTTCTGCCGGAGGTGACGTCGCGTGTAAATCCGCGTTACGCATTGGCCCGGACTGGATTGTAGGCGGAGTAACATGACGCCGTACGATTCCGCATTCCGCATTGGCTCATTGCGGAGCATAGGCGGAGTTGCCATGGGGGAACAAAATTTAAATGGAGATGTCAGCGTACATCACGCTGGCTACACTATGGAGCGTCGGAGAGCGATTTCGGAGCAGCCTTCTATGAGTGCACCTCACTCATTCACAGGTACACTGTAACCTTGTATGTTCTCTACGATGATTCTCCATAGGCTACCCATATTTTTACACTCTCTCTCTCTTTTTCTGCAGCTTCTTCTGCTGCAACTAGGGAAAACTCTGCGCACCAATCAAACCAGCCACGGGCTAAAAGGTAGGGGAACCTTTTCTTAGGTAAGTTACAGCCCGCAACGCTGAGTGCTTTACTGACAACAGTATATTTTGTCAGTCCTAGGAGACAACATAAAAGCAAGAAGTCAAGAAGTCGATCGAGATCGCGTAGACGGAGCCCTTCCCATCATCATCATTACCGTGAAAGGAGTAGATCTCCTAGGAGACATAGAAGATCACGCAGCAGAGAGAGAAGAGGATGCTGGGCTTGTAATAGACCGGTTATGCCTGGGAAAACCGTGTGCAGTCAATGCTTTACGGAAATGGCTACGGAACCTCAACAGCCACAGATGGACGTTTCAGAACTAATTAAACAGGCTGTTCAAGATTCAATGAAGGAGTACATAGAAGCTCTTCCGGCACAACCTTCAACCTCTGCTGAGCCTCCACAACAGCCCTTAACGGTCGAAGATGATCTCACTGCCGCAGGCTTCGATTTTGCATTAGTGGAACCTTTCGTATGTTCTGTTAGAGAGGCCATACAGTGGGAAGATATTGAAGAGGATGAAGGTACAGAGAAACCGAAGAAACAGAGGGAATATTACTCCCATCTAAAGTAGAAGGTGACCCCGTTTCCGCTTATGGACGAGATCGCAGAATTGATAAAAGAAGAATGGGAAAAAATAGAGAAGAAAGCGCCATTAGCGAATCGCCTAGTTAAGTTGTACCCGATGAAGGAGGATCAAGCTAAACAGCTGGATAACCCCCCGATAGTAGATGCTTCGGTTATAAGATTGGCAAAACCGACGACATTACCCAGAGAGAATGCTGCTTCATTTAGAGACGCTTTGGAACGTAAAATGGATTCAGAACTAAAAAAGATATACGTTTCCTCAGGAGGAGCAACCAAGCCAGCAGTAGCGCTGACGTCCATCGCAAAGGCATTAAAAACCTGGACTCTTAATATAGAGGAAGATCTAAGGAATGACGTAGATAAGGAAACAATAATAGCAACTCTGGATGAACTAAAACTCACCGCGGACTTCATGGGAGAAGCCGCGGTGGATGTCATAAGATGTTCCGCAAGATCAATGGTACATTCAGTAGTGGCGAAGAGAGCACTCTGGTTGAAGGCCTGGTCAGCCGACCCTGCCTCACGCCAGGATTGGTGCAAAATTCCCTATGATGGGGAGAACCTTTTTGGTAAAGAGATGGACACTGCAATTCAGAGAGTAACCGGAGGCAGATCAGGATTAATCCCACAGGACCGTAAACCAAGAAAACAGGCTCCCCAACAAAGTAGATTCCAGCAGGCTAAGTACAGAATCAATCGTACATACAGACCTGGTAGAGAATACCGTAGAAACTGGCAAAACCCCCAGACGTCCGTACCAAAAACAAATAGACTACGCACTACGTCCACTAATCAGACACAGAAGTCTTTTTGATGGTGTCTCCGCCCAGACTTGTCCGGTGGGAGGAAGACTTTGTCTGTTTGGACAAGTATGGGCGGACAACATATCAAACCCTTGGGTGATAAAGACTATCACTCAAGGCCACAAATGGAAATTCTCAAAGGGTCCACCAAGAGATACTTTCACTCCAACCAAGATCCCGTCATCTATGGAAAAACGGTCAGTGCTGACACAATACATAGAGACCCTGGTATTAAAGAAAGCAATAATACATGTCCCCAAAGAATCGAGAGGCAGAGGATTTTATTCCCCATTATTTCTCGTCCTCAAAAAGACTGGGGATTGGCGACCGGTGCTCGACTTAAGGAAATTGAACGAACGGATCTCGTTAGGAAGATTCAAGATGGAGACACTGCAGACGATAATGGCGTCAGTAATGAAGTCGGACTGGATGTTATCAGTGGACTTAGAGGATGCGTATTTACACGTGCCCATCCATACAAAATACCAGAAATTCCTCCGTTTCGCGGTAGGCCAGGCACACTACCAATTCACGTGCCTCCCATTCGGGATCTGCACAGCACCACGCACGTTCTCGAAGATACTACTGACCGTGGTCGCACTGTTGAGATTGAGAGACCTACGGCTTTATCAATACCTGGACGACCTACTCCTATTGTCACAGGACGTTCCCACTCTACTGCGACACAAACAAATATTATTGGATACACTCCAGAACTTTGGTTGGAAAATCAATCTCACCAAAAGTCAGATGGAACCAACACAGCAGATGATTTTTCTCGGAGCCTTAATCAAGACTCAGGAGAACATCATAATGTTACCCGACAGCAAAGTAACCTTATTGAAAGCAAGGATACATCAAGTACAACGGGCAGACTCGATTCCAGCAAGACAGTGTCTGAGCCTAATCGGATACTTAACCTCGACCATACCTATGGTCAGATGGGCTCAATGGCACATCCGATCATTTCAGTTTGGATTCCTCAAACAGTGGAACAAGGAGAGCATGAATCAACTAATTTCGATAACAATCACAATGAAGCAAGGTCTACAGTGGTGGTTGATAGACTCCAATCTAAGGAGGGGCCATCTCATCCAGTGCAACCAGCAGATCATGATTACATCCGATGCCAGCATGAAAGGATGGGGAGCGTTTTGTCAGCAACGCACAGCTCAGGGGTTATGGACTACACCTCAAACATCGACACCGGCAAATATCCTCGAACTGAGGGCAGCATACCAGTCACTACTAGCCTTTCAAGACTTGATACAAGGGAAAATAGTTCTGATCAGAATGGACAATCGTACAGCGGTATCCTACATCAGACGGCAAGGAGGGACGAGGAGTCGAAAATTGCTATTAGAAACGGAGGAGATCTTCCAATTTTCAGAAGCAAACCTCTGGAATATCGAAGCACTTTACATCCCAGGGTCAGAGAATGTGACAGCAGACTATCTCAGTCGACACACATTGGACAATTGCGAATGGAGCCTGTGCGAGACAGTCTTCCTCTGGGTGTGCAGCCAGCTTGGTTATCCCCAGATAGATCTTATGGCCTCTCAAGCCAACGCAAAATGCAAGACCTTCATGGCCAGACACCCATGCAGCCAAGCCATTGCAATAGATGCTATTACGGCCCCATGGAAATTCAGCATCGGTTACGTCTTCCCTCCGACTCCGATGATTCCCCATCTTCTCACGAGACTACTGAGAGAGAGGGTAACCCTAATTGCGATCATACCCAACTGGCCGAACCGTCCTTGGTTCCCTCTCCTCTGGGAGCTGAAATTACGATCTCCTCTGCCCCTTCCGATCAGGAACGACCTACTGCAACAGGGAGTAATCAATCACCCGAATCCCGACAGATTGAACCTAATGGCTTGGGTATTGAGGGGAAGAGGCTAGAATCTTTGGGATGCAATCCCTCAGTAATAGACACCATGTTAAAAGCCAGAAAAGCCACAACAAACTCAACATATAAGAGGGTCTGGGACAGATTCGTGGTCTTTGCACAAGAGGAGCAATTCGACCCACTAATACCACAGCCACACCAACTACTAGCCTTCCTCCAGAAAGGATTAGATAAAGGTCTAGGATATTACACTATCAAAAGTCACATCTCTGCAATTTCAGCTCTAACAGGAACATCATGGGCAAACCATTCGTTACTTAAACAATTCGTAAAAGGAGTATTGAAACTGAAACCTCCCAGGAAGAACTTATTCCCCAAGTGGGATTTACCTTTAGTGCTACAAGCTTTGACAAAGGAACCGTTTTTTCCATTAGAAAAATGTTCACTTTGGAATTTGACACTGAGAACAATATTTCTCGTAGCCATATCATCAGCCCGTAGGGTGTCCGAGATCCAAGCACTAGGTCATGAGGAGCCGTATCTTATATTCTTTCCTGATAGAGTTCTGTTGAGACCAATTCAAAGATTCATCCCAAAAGTAACGACTGTTTACCATCTGAACCAGGATTGGACGCTTCCAGTTTTCCTACAGGAAGACTCCCAGTCCATACATCCACTGGACATTGCAAGTTCCTTAAAATATTATCTGGAAGCCACGAAAGACTTTCGTACGTCTGAAAGACTATGGGTAATCCCATCAGGCTACAGAAGAGGCCAACCAGCCTCAACCAGAACAGTAGCATCATGGATAGTAAAAACTATCCAAGCGACTTACAGAAAGATGGGACTAAAGCCACCTGAACAAATCAAAGCACACTCTACCCGTAGTGTGTCAACCTCATGGGCAGCCATGAACAGAGTGCCGGCAGATAAAGTCTGCCAAGCTGCTAACTGGTCAAGCATAAATACATTCATGAGACACTACCGCTCAATCCACTGTGACATTTGGTAGATCAGTACTAAATTCTGTTACTGTGTGAATATACAATTAAAAATTACTTTGTGTGACAGCATAATGACCCTCCCTTCATTTCCTAGTTAAATCCCATTAGTGTGTGATGACATAGGCATTGGGAAAACGGAAAATTGTTACTTACCTATCCGTAATTTTCCTTTCCCGATGCCTTAATGTCATCACACAATGCCCACCCTTCTTGTTGGCTTCGGTGTTTCCGAGGTTGACGAGACTGGGGCATGGGCGGAACTGTGGTTAATTTATCTATCAAACGTCCTATGAGGTAGAGCGGGCGGGGCTTCTACCCATTAGTGTGTGATGACATTAAGGCATCGGGAAAGGAAAATTACGGATAGGTAAGTAACAATTTTCCGTTATGTCTGCCCTAATCTTACTCTTACAGTCTTGCTAAATCTTGCTAAATTATAATCAAACAACTAAGCTGTGTATCACCATGGAGGCAACACGCAATGAAAGATTCCGCTATTAAGCTTCTAAGAATCATATCTTAGCCGGAACAATTATAGCATTTGTAGTGATCACAGCAGAGCAGTAGCTGTTTATTTGCACTGGGATGACCATTCACTTATTTGAAGCAACCGTTAACTGCAGTAAATGTGGTGATTAATTTCCACCCGGGTAGACCACCAGTCCCCTAAAATAATGAGAGCTGAATGCGCTCCTGATGGACTCTGTGGCCGCTTGGCCTTGCCGCACAGCTTGGTGTTTAGTATTGCATTTGAACGTTTAAAAAGTTGTCTCATTTAGATCTATAGGCAGAGAGATTGTTTCGCCACTGAGAGCAATCTCACAGCAGGCAGCTGGAGGATTTTTCACGCAGGAAAAATAAGCGATTCCTTAGCAGCCCTCAGAGGGTGAGATATGAATTTACTTTACTACAAATCATTACTGATGGCCGGATAGTGGACTCTGCGTTGTCAAGCCGAAACTCCAGCCCAGCAGTAACATCATCACATGCTCGTTTCTTGCCATAGTGGCAAACTTTGCTTTATTTTACTGTCTTTGGGCCATATCCTATTCAAGGTGATAAGTAGCTTGCAGATGTGAACTACTTATCACCTTGCCATTGCGCGAGGATTACTGGCAAACCCTATTGCCCATATCCTTCACGCGATGGCCGATCGTTAGTGAACATCACTCAGGGCCCGTTTCCACTGGCCACCGCGCGCGGCTGCGAGATGCACGGTGGCACTTCCTGGTCAGCGGGAACGCTGATGGAGTCGTGCCATGCACAGCTATGGGTTTCGCAGCCTCCCGCACGGAAACTGACGGCAATGTCATCCGAATCACTAAGGTAAGCGATTCGGACGGCGGTGCCATAGTTTCCTATGGTAGAGTTTCCCCGTGCGGTTCGCCTGCGGGGAAACTCTCCGAATTCGACCCGGTTTCCGCAGTAGTGGAAACGGGCCCTCAGGCGAAAGCCTGTGCGATGCTCCCTTTTATCAGGCAATGGGGAGTGAGGATCACACTGTGGTGCTGTCTTTCAGCACCACGGCCTCACTCCCCACACATGCGCAAACACGGCGAACATCCGCCGCCATCTTCTGCCGCACCATCTGGGGGTCTACTTTAATAACGAGATCCCCAGAGCTCCCCGTTGGGTCTCCGTACACCTTAGAAACCCCCCACGTAGCTCTGCCAGGCACCCCTGTTAACATACATACCGCGCTGATCACCCGACGCCTCTCACCGCAAATTCCATCGCATAATTACTGTGTATCCTTACACTGTAATTTCTGTGCGCATAGGGAGCACAGCATCTTTCTTTAAATCTGAAGCCGGGGCTCCCCATTGGTCTGCTGTCTGAACCAATAAAATGGCTTAAACAGCGCACCAGCTTCAGATTCCAAGATGCTGCGGCAACGACTTGCGTTACTTGGTTTAGACCTGCTCTTTGAAGGTCTAAGCTAACGCTCATGTCTGCTGGGAAACATTGCTTCCCAGAGGAATGCAAAGGGTAACTGGATACCGTGTAAAGAACTCGCTGGGCGATTATATCGTCCAAGCGAGTTATTTTCCGCCTTGGGGGATCATAACTTTATTAGGATTGGATGATGCCCCCATCGCCTAAATTAAGAACTCGCCAGTGCTTAGCACTGGCAAGTTCAGTAATAGGATATGGCCCTTAGTGTTATTAGTAAGAGATGGATAGTGAGATACTAATAATTCTGCCTTGCATGCATATGTAATGCAAATTGTATGCCACATAGGATTGTGCCAATCTAATGCTCTTCCTGCATTTAATTGCCCCAATTCGAAAGCTGCATACATTTTGCATTCAATTTGCATGCAAGCTGGAATAATTACTACACTTCAAGCAAATCTGAACTAAAAATAAAAGTCAAAATAAGCTTACACATGTCATACTTACCTCCCCTATAGTCTATTCATCAATCTCTTTCTCCTCTCCTGCATCCTGTTTGTCCACTGTGATCAATGGAATTCTCCATCCTCCCTTTTGAAAATGGCAATGACCCCTTAAAGAGAACCCGAGGTGGGTTTGAAGAATGTTATCTGCATACAGAGGCTGGATCTGCCTATACAGCCCAGCCTCTGTTGCTATCCCAAATCCCCCTGAGGTCCCCCTGCACTCTGCAATCCCTCATAAATCACAGCCACGCTGCTGACAAACAGCTTGTCAGAGCTGGCTGTGTTTATCTCTATAGTGTCAGTCTGCTGCTCTCCCCGCCTCCTGCAGAACTCCAGTCCCCGCCTGCATCCCTTCCCTCCCTGCTGATTGGAGGGAAGGGATGGGGGCAGGGACCGGAGCTATGCAGGAGGCGGGGGAGCAGCTGAGACTGACACTACAGATGTAAACAAAGCCTCACAGCATGGCTGTGATTTATGAGGGATTGCAGAGTGCAGGGGGACCTTAGTGGGGTTTGGGATAGCAACAGAGGCTGGGCTGTATAGGCAGATCCAGCCTCTGTATGCAGATAACATTCTTCAAACACACCTCGGGTTCTCTTTAACAGCTTCTGGGTTAGCACACTGTTTACCAGCCATAGGGAAACATGAACAGTACCGTGCACATAAGTTGTCCTTTCAGTTATAACTTAAGCAACTGATATAGTGGAAAAGGGCCCTAAGGGTCCTTTTACGCCGTATCAGTTGCTTTCAGTTGTAACTGAAAGGACAGTTGATGTGCAGTCCATTGTCCATGTTTCCCTATGGTCTCTTTCATACTATAACCTGAGAAAATTAAGCTTTTTCATAATGCACTTGTATGTATTATTTTACTCAGTTCAGATCCCCTTTAACAAAATTGAATTTAAAGAGTTTCTGTATGGGAAAAAAAGTGCACAAACAGGTACTTACCTCAGGAGGGTTCTCCATAGGCTACCATACTCCTACTCTGGGCTGCATCCTCTGAAACAGGGCTGTGGAGTCGGAGTAGTGTAGTCAGAGCAATTTTTGAGTACCTGGAGTCGGAGTCGTGGTGTCATAAAATGAGAAGAGTCGGTACAGAAATCATCTGACTCCAACTCCAAAGCCCTGCTCTGAAAGGCCAAAAGCTTGTCCACAGCTTGTGTGGTTTTCGAATACTCAGTAGCTCGGACCAAATCAGGTTTCAACTAAGAAAGCCGAGCCTGACTGGGCCTGTGCTACTTCAAGTGTGAGCAATCTGTGCTTGCGATTTTCAGGGGTCTCAGTGCCAGAACTGCTCGGCGGAGGAGGACAGGGGAAGTCTCTTGAGGAGCTCCCGAGTTAAGGATCCAAAACGTAAGCTTGGAAACCTCCCAGGTCTATTGAAAATTAGGCCTCTGACGACTGATGTTTTATCTACTGGATGGTCATTGAGAAAGGCTGTTATGTTTGCGATCAAGCAAGCGGGGGCACAGGGCACCATAAGCAGGAGCAGTGCTTGATTGACAATCTCATAGCTTTGTAGTGCGGTATTGGTGTGGGGACCTCATCTAATATTGACTGGAGTACAGCTAGGTACCCACACTAAAAGACACATGGCTGAGGCAGCAGTAAAGGACTAGTGTGCTTGCAGGATCTTTAGCAAAAACGATGTCCAGCGGAACCCCCAAGCACATTGTTCTCCTCAACTTGCTGGAAGCCCCTTCATAATGCCCCTTGCTTTTTCCTCCTCCGCTATCCATAGCAACATGTACCCATAGCCTAGCAACACATCTGTACAACACTTGGCCCAAACTGAGGAAATAAGTCACGGTTCCTGTGGGCGACAGTGCTTATTTGTGTATACAGAACTCATGTAAAATCGATGTGATCAATTGAAAGAGGATAGGTTTAATTCCTTTGCCTGATCTTACCGGTGTATGGCCAGCTTTAGAGATACAGGCTGCAATCTTCTCTGCAGGGGTGCAGCTGAGGTTTTTGTGGCCCCAAGCGGACTGTAGGAAGTGGCCCTATCCTGGGCGTGGCTATCCAGCATAAGTGGGCGTGGCCATGCCATGTGGGTGGAGCTGGAGGGCGGATTGGGGCGGGGCTGTTTGCGGGGAAAATTGATGTGGGGGTGATTGAGGCGCGCGCAGCGCGCCGCGCCGAAAGATGGATTTGGCCATGACATTGTATGGGCGGAGCTAAACCGTAGCACAGCAAATATAAGTCAACTATGACCATTAAATAATAAATGCAGCAACAGTTACCCCAGACACCAGAAAATAAGAAAGCAATTTGTGCAACATTTCAGCAGAAAACAAATGCAATTTGTGCAACATTTCAACAGAAAACAAACAGAATTTGGGCCACATTTCAGCAGAAATCAAACGCAATTTGGGCCACATTTCAGCAGAAATGAAACGCAATTTGGGCCACATTTCAGCAGAAATCAAACGCAATTTGGGCACATTTTCAGCAGAAATCAAACGCAATTATGGCACATTTTCAGCAGAAATCAAACGCAATTTGGGCACATTTTCAGCAGAAATCAAACGCAATTTGGGCACATTTTCAGCAGAAATCAAACGCAATTTGGGCACATTTTCAGCAGAAATCAAACGCAATTATGGCACATTTTCAGCAGAAATCAAACGCAATTAGGGCCACATTTCAGCAGAAATCAAACGCAATTTGGGCACATTTTCAGCAGAAATCAAACGCAATTATGGCACATTTTCAGCAGAAATCAAACGCAATTAGGGCCACATTTCAGCAGAAATCAAACGCAATTTGGGCACATTTTCAGCAGAAATCAAACGCAATTAGGGCCACATTTCAGCAGAAATCAAACGCAATTTGGGCACATTTTCAGCAGAAATCAAACGCAATTATGGCACATTTTCAGCAGAAATCAAACGCAATTAGGGCCACATTTCAGCAGAAATCAAACGCAATTAGGGCACATTTTCTGCAGAAATCAAATGCAATTAGGGCACAGTTCAGCAGAAATCAAACGCAATTAGGACCACATTTTCAGCAGATATCAAACGCAATTAGAGCACATTTTCAGCAGAAATCAAACACAATTAGGGCACAGTTCAGCAGAAATCAAACACAATTAGGGCACAGTTCAGCAGAAATCAAACACAATTAGGGCACAGTTCAGCAGAAATCAAACACTATTAGGGCACAGTTCAGCAGAAATCAAACACTATTAGGGCACAGTTCAGCAGAAATCAAACACTATTAGGGCACAGTTCAGCAGAAATCAAACACTATTAGGGCACAGTTCAGCAGAAATCAAACACTATTAGGGCACAGTTCAGCAGAAATCAAACACAATTAGGGTACAGTTCAGCAGAAATCAAACACAATTTGGGCACAGTTCAGCAGAAATCAAACGCAATTAGGGCACATTTTCAGAGCTGCAAAAAGAAAAGAATGTACTCACCTGGCACTGGCAGAAGTCTTCTCTCCCCGTCTCCTCTCCTGGCCGGTGGCCGGTTCCTCAGGCGCGCAGTTCCCACGGAGCTCCCTCCCTCCTCCAATCTCCTGCGCTGATTGAATCAGGGCTACGGGAAGATGGACACCCGAAGCCCTGTACTGGAGACATAGTCTCCAGAGCAGGGCTTCGGCGGCGGCCATCTTCCCGTAGCCCTGCCCTGCTCTGCCAGCCCCGCGGGGCTGCGGGAAAACAGTGACGTCACGCCGACGTCACTGAGCCGCCGAGGCCCCTACGATCTTGAGGCCCCAAGCGACCGCTTGGCTCGCTTTATGCCTCGCGGCGCCCCTGCTTCTCTGCACTCCCGAAGACCGAACCGCTTAGAGATACTGTGGTGAGTAGCAACAGCTCTGACTTCTCAATTGCTTTAGGTCACATGACCAGATTTTTATGCCTGGAAATTTTTTTTTTCAAAGTCATATATCTTGATGGGTAGCCATGCCTCTTTCATTTTCTGATCTATTTCAGCTTTGATTTGTGCAATATATATACAGTATATTGAATGAATACTTTAGGCAGTCCCTTATATTACATAGAAATGGTAAGATTGGACAAAAAAGATTGGAATTATGAGTGCGTGCCTTAAAGGGATCCAAGCAGTTTTTTTCTGAAGTTTATCCTGGTTTCTAATAACTGTAGGAGCTTCAATTTCCCCCCTTCTCTTCCCTTTCCTTTGCTTTTCTCTGCCCATATTTATGTAATCAAGTATGACTTCTCTGAACTATTTAAACAACACTGTCCTATCTTCCCACACCCCTGCTGATGAAAGCTTTTTTTGCTCATTGCTTATCAGTCCTTATCTGCCTCCCGTCCCCGCAGGGCTTGGAAGTAGGGCAATAAAAGCCTCTAACAAACATCTAAATGTAAAAAGAAGAGGTAAAATAATGGATTTTTTTTTAGCAACAGCCACATTGTTAGCATACATTTTTAATGTGCTATTGAGATGACCTGTGGGCTACAAATGCTGCTAGGTTCCCTTTAAGGTTAAGGATCTCAGATATGTGCTTCCTGTACTAAATATGTTGTGCTGGGAGGATGTGAATGGTGAGTGGCAGGGATGACACACCCCCTCCCAGCAGCAGGAACCCAGTTCCCCGCAGTGACACAACAATATACCTTAAAAAAAGCTCTTTGGGGGAGTAAAACACACTTTTGTGTTAGCTGCAGGGGGTGGAGGATTTAAAGAAATGTAGCCTGGCTTTAGATACTGAGTCACTTGCATGGAGATATTACTGTGAAACTGGTATCCAATTTCTCCCATTTTACACAGCCATTTCCTCCTCACACTTTAAGAGAAAAAACCCGAATATAACACTTCCCAGTGATAACTTGCATGACCACTCGCCGTAAAATTCTATGTGATAGGTCAGAGCTCTCGTAAACCAGGAGCCTTAACGATCTTTCATTAAATCAGCGGCTACATTAGCAGTTTTATATCCCGCGTCTCCCCAGCTGGATGTGTGAAGTATCAATGTTTATTGACGTAGCCGGTTATTCAGATCTTGGCCTCTCCTGTCATTATGTGTGTAATGAAAATCTTATGCATTGTATTATCGTGATCGAGACCCGAGGATAAATCATTATTTCTGGCCTGTGCTACCATAATGGTACACACAGTTTCCTTTTCACCGAGAACTTCTTGCCGGATCTCTAATGGGCCTCTGACAATGTCTGCCGCTTCAGAGATAGGAATGACCTTGTGAAGGTCACGTTGTGAATTTAATAGCGCTGGAGATATTGCGTAGCCAGTATTGAGCGTGAGGCTGTAAACTCTGGTCAATATCATGTATCACGACCTATAGGCTGTTCCGTGCAAACAAAAGCTAAATGTAACATTTCATAACTATGTTTAATATTTCCTCTTGTGAAGTCTACGTGTGAAAGGGTACATTTTGCATTCACTCTTCCATCCTAATTAATCTGAAAATGAAATAAGTCAAATTCTACTAGCAATGAGCTTGATCAATGAATATAAGCAGTGTATAGAAGCAAAGAGATGAACAAAATACCTTTATCATTATCCGGGAAGGGGGGGGGGGGGGGGGTTTAGGAAAAGAAGTTTCTTCTATGAAGCAACGTGAATCATGTGTTTCAGGGTGGAAACAATTAGAAGGTGGTAAGTGACGTCTCTTCTCCCCAGTATCCTTTCTTCGCACTCCTCATCCTTAGATGCGCGGCGCCACTTCACTCACCTGCTCTCAGTGTTCCAGCGATGGGATCTCCATCCACCCATCCAGCGTCCTGGGTACAGCGGTGCCTCATGTGACCTGTTACATGCTGGCGAGTCACGTGAGGTGCCGCTGTAGTCAGAGAGGAAGCAGGACTTCCAGTGTGGCTGTTGATCCCGTGATGGGGGGATCAACATGTTCCTCGGGGGCCCGTCAACGTCGTAGGGAAGTCTAATAGGGAATAATTTGTGCACATATTATTTATACTGAAGTTAATGCCATCCTTTGCTGTACCTGTTTTGAATGCATGTTGTGCAATTTTGTCCACATTGTGGAGCTCTGCACATCTTTGCAAATAGCTAATTCGTGTACAGCCTCAGTTTGAAAGTGCTGCCACTTCCTCCTGCTGTACAAAATTAAAATAAGTATATAATTTGACTAGCTACATTCATTTGCTTTAACCTGCATTCAAATTTTTAGATTAGGAATTAGTGCATAATTTGCATCTGATTTGTATTCAAGTCATGTATTTAGCTCTTGTGGGGCTCTGCATGCCTCTGTCGGCTTACATTTCAGTTTGCAGCCTGGAGCACTGTCACTTGTTTGATGTCTCCTGCCAGATTACCACGTCGCCCACAAAGCTACAGCTACTGTTGCTGGGTCACTTAGATGACTCCGTGAGCTAACCGCATAGGTGCGTAAACATGACCACTTTTTGCAGCACGATACTAAAGCCAAGACATCAAATATTAATGAAAGCATACCTCCCAACGTTTTGGCTAATGGACACCCGAGGTGAAAATAGACTGATGAGATAAACAATTGTATCTATCCCTTTTCTCATAAAAATGCCAATTTTAGATATCCCACAGGTTAATTGTAACGAATGTGGAATCGTCTCCGTGGTCAGCGCACCAGATGTGCGCTGACACGGCGGATTTCCTCCACAAGCGTATAAATTTGCAGGAACCCAGCAGTATACAATAATACAATACAATAACATTTGTAAAGCGCTTTTCTCCCATAGGACTCAAAGCGCATAGTTGTGTCTCAGATTAATACAGGGTTTCAGGCTGGGTTGTGTTACAGAGGAGATAGTCAGATGTTCATGAATGCCAGACTGAAAAGGTAGGTTTTCAGTTTAGACTTAAATGCTTCCAGGGATGGGGCTGTCCTGATTGGGTGTGGCAGGGAGTTCCAAAGTGTAGAGGCAGCATGACAAAAGGCTCTGTCTCCAAAGGTTTTGAGGTGGACTCTGGGGGTGACCAAGGTGTTACGTCCTTTTGATCTAAGATTGTGGGGGGTGTGATGTAGTTGCAACAAGTCCTTCAGGTATCCAGGGCCTAGATTGTGCAAGGATTTGAATGTCAGTAAGCCAATCTTAAACAGAATTCTCCATTTTATCGGTAGCCAGTGGAGTGAGCTCAGGGTTGGTGTTATGTGGCAATGGCGGGGTTGGCTCGTTAACAGCCTTGCGGCGGCATTCTGTACTAATTGCAGGCGGCGTAAGTCTTTCTTATGCAGGCCTGTGTAGAGGACGTTGCAGTAGTCTAACCTTGATGTGACGAAGGCATGAACTAGGGTTGGAAGATCCTCTGAAGGAATTAGGTGTTTAATCCTTGCAATATTCCTTAGGTGAAAGAAGGAATGTTTCACAACAGCTGAGATTTGATTCCTGAAGCTTAATTTCCCATCAATCAGTACTCCCAGGCTGCGCACACAGTCTGAGTTGTTCAGGTCTGAGCTCCCTATCCTTAGCGGTGTTGGTTGAGACTGGAGCTGCTTTGCTGTTGAGCCCTGGCCCTCGATAACAAGAACCTCAGTTTTGTCAGCATTAAGTTTTAGCCAATTATTATTCATCCACTCCTGAAGCTCAGCTAAGCATGCGTTTATTTGTGGAGTAGGGTCAGCGACATCAGGTTTGAATGACAAATATAGCTGGGTGTCATCAGCATAGCAATGATATGTCAGGCCATGTTTTTGTATGATTTCTCCAAGTGGCAGCATGTATATGGTGAACAGTAAAGGGGTAATATTGGGCCCTGAGGTACACCGTATTTTAGTGGTACAGGGTTGGAGAGGAAGGGCCCTAAGGCTACCCTTTGTGTTCTGCCAGCCAGGAAGGAGTTGAACCACCGGAGAACAATGCCATCTATGCCACAGTACTCTTGTAGCCTGTTGAGTAAGATTTCATGATCGACTGTGTCAAAAGCCGCTGAGAGGTCGAGCAAAATCAGGATGGAACATTGACCCTTGTCTCTTGCAATGAGCAGATCATTGCAAATCTGGGTGAGGGCTGTTTCACAGCTGTGATATTTCGTGAAACCAGATTGAAGAGGGTCAAGGATGTTTCTGGAGAGCCTGGCTTCAAGTTGGAGGTAGACAGCCTTTTCAATAACTTTTCCCAGAAAGGGGAGGTTTGAGACAGGTCTGTAGCTGTTTAGAGCATCTGGGTCTAAGGATGGTTTCTTGAGTAGAGGCCTGGCGATTGCTTCTTTCAGAGTAGAGGGAAACCACCCTTCTTGTAAGGAGCCGTTGACTATTTTGTGGAATGCCGGTGTAAATAGTTCAGGGCATTTCAACATGAACTTAGTGGGGCCAGGGTCCAGATCGCAGGTAGTCTGGCGAAGGTTTGAGAGGATATCCAAGATGTCTTTTTCAGTGATTACCTTAAAATCAGA
This sequence comes from Hyperolius riggenbachi, assembly GCF_040937935.1. NCBI lineage: Eukaryota > Metazoa > Chordata > Amphibia > Anura > Hyperoliidae > Hyperolius > Hyperolius riggenbachi. The sequence goes on along the minus strand of NC_090651.1, from coordinate 68,446,542 downwards.
CCATGGTGGTAGGCTATTTTTGCACCTGTTATATGGCTCTGCATGGGTTTCTGGGGCTGTGAATTGAATGGCAGATCGTATGGAGGAGACTTTGTCTGAGAAGAAGTGGGCAAATTTCTCGCACAGTTCCTGTGAAGGTCTGATGCTGGATTTCCTGCAAGATGGATTGCAGAGACTGTCAACCGTGCGGAAGAGTTGGGCAGGTCTGTACTCTGTAGGTGCAATGCACCTGCAGAGGGAAATTCCTGACGGCAGGTGGAGCTGTGGAGTGCAGAGGAACAGCTCCTCTGCTCTACCACACACGCCAGACAGGAATTGTACGAAGGGAAGAACCGTAATCGCAAGAGAAGCGATTGAGAGTGAGCACAGAGACAGATTGTGTGTGTGTGCATAAAACTAGTCGCCAACTCGCAACTGTGCACACACCACAGCAGATACGAAGCAGGAACGCGATCGCGAGAGGTGCGATCGCCAGACGTGACACAAGGCTGCAGCAAGGCGGAGCACGAGAGTAGCAAAGGCACAGTAAATCATACACTGAGGAGATACGGAAAATTACAAACGCTAGCTAACCGCGAACACCACACTCATTCGCAACAGTGCACGCGGTTATGCGCGGTCTCCACGTGATAAGCACAATAGAGACAAGCACGCCTAACTAACCATCGACAGACAAACATGAAACAGAGGACGCGAACACTTGCTTAACGGTTACCTCACCGAGCCTCCAGCAAGCATCCGTAGCAGACAAGACAGACACATGAAAACAGGGACAAGCGAGAGATAGGATCCACAGCACTAGCGAGAAGTGAGTGTGATCCAGGTACAGAGTAGCAGAACAGAAGGATCCACAGCGCTAGCGAAAAGTGGCTAGCGCGATCCCAGGAGACAGAACAGAAGGATCCACAGCGCTAGCGAAAAGTGGGTAGCGCGATCCAGGAGGCAGAACAGAAGGATCCACAGCACTAGCGAAAAGTGGCTAGCGCGATCCCAGGAGACAGAACAGAAGAGATAGCTGGTAGCAACCGCTGCACCAGCTATACTCCAAGAACAGAGATCAGAACCATTTCCTGTCGACCACCGCTGGGACAGGACAACAGCAACAGAACAAACAAACAGATGAACAATCCTAACTGCACTTAGGGAATCTGCCTAGCACAGTTTCCAGGAATTACTCTAAGCTGATCTTCAAACCAAGAGCATGGCTGACACTCTCCCAAGTGTTTCACAGGAAGACTCCTTATGACCAGCGAAGCATTGTGGGAAAGACATAGTACTTATAGTACACGCCTCCAATGAATGTGGCCAGGCAATTTGCATGACAACGTATGCAAATTCCTCTGCAAGCACAAGCTGCAAAACTGACAGAAGCTCTTCTTTCCAGAGTCCTGCAGCATGCAAACCTACACAATGGTCAGAAAGCTGCCTGCCTGCACAGGCAGCTGAGCAAATCATCACAGTACCCCCCCTCCAGGGTCGAATTCCAGACGACCCTCAAAGCTGATATCTCCAAACCACTCTAACAGAAAACTCATGAAGGTCGGGGCAGCCCGACAAGGTCCAATTCCAGAGTCAGTCCACCCGAAACCGACCTCATCGGAAACAGAAGCCACCGAAACATGCCCATCAGTGCTACCAGTCTCAGTATAACACCCATCAGGACTGTGAATGCCAGAGAAGAAGCCATCGACACCCTCCAGACAAAACCCACCACCTTCCAAGGAGCGTCCAAAAATACCAAACCTGCCACAATACCTGTTCGAAGTGTCCCCTACAACACAAAAGCCAGCTGATCTTATCCAGGGTACCAAGCAAAATTTCTCCCGGAATCTCCCAGAACCTTTTGAAGCTCCACAGAGATCCCAAGAGGGCAGAACAATCACCAGGCTCACATGGAGAATTACCAAGAACCCCCATGGAACCAATGACAATTCCGGATTCAGAATTACGAGGACACCCATCAAGATCAAGACTTTCAGGGACCACTTCTGGGCATGCAAGCAGGCAGGCCATATCAGAGCATGTCTCCACCAAGGAAGCATATGAGTACGCTGGTAACCGAGGCACACTTGGGCTTTCTGGGTCACAGAGCACACTGGGGTACACCAGCACAGGAGAAACCTCAGGACATGTCGGGGAACTGCCAACCTCAGAGTCCGGCACGACAAGACCAAAACCGGTACCGGGCAGAGAATCATCATGAGTGGAGGTCACAGGCACTGGACTTTCAAAAGAAGACTCGGATACAAATTCAGAAATTTCTGTGACAATAATATCATCATTGACTACATATGAGTGAAGCTCCATCAGAGCTGAAAAGGTAGCCAGCAAGGCAGCAATGCCTACAGAAGAGGGTAACACCTCAGAAGGACTTGGGGGGGGCAGGAGACATCTCCTACAAGTTCTGCACCCTTTGGGAGGAACTCGGAGACCTCCAGAACATCAAACAAGACCTCAGGAACATCATTTTTCAAGTTTTCTAGGAAGGATTCTGAACTATCCATGTTACAGGGCAAAACTGGAACTTTATCTTGTGGACAGGGCAGATGTCCCAAGGAAGGTTCCACCATAAACTGAGATTGAATTTCATAATCATGAGGGGAATGTACAGGCATATTCACTGGACCACACACTGACTCCCTAACTTTAATCTCACTGCACCCAGAATTCTGCGTAGCAGTCAAACTAGCTTGCAATTCCAAAACTGCAGAAAAACAGGTGAAAATAGCAGCAATACCTAGACGAGCCTCTAGGGACACTGCAGGAGATATTGTACAAGGCAATATTGACTCATCCAGAGTACAGGGTGGAGAGTCAGAACTTTCTTCAAAACAAGAAAGGAGTTCCCAAATGTCAGTGTGATTGGACATCATATTATACAATAATACAATACAATAACATTTCTATAGCGCTTTTCTCCCATAGGACTCAAAGCGCTTAGGCTCTCTCAGATTCAGTAATTAGTAGGATGAAGTATTCACACAACAAAAGTTATATTTCTGCAAATGCCAGACTGAACAGGTGGGTTTTCAGTCTGGATTTAAACACGTCCAGGGATGGGGCTGTCCTGATCTGTTGAGGTAAGGAGTTCCAAAACGTAGGGGCAGCATGACAGAAGGCTCTGGGACCAAAAGTTTCCAAGTGGACTCTGGGTATGACTAGATTATTAGAACCTGTGGATCTGAGAATGCGGGGATTGCTACGCAGCTGTAACATATCTTTCATGTATCCAGGGCCTAGATTATTCAGGGATTTAAATGTCAGTAGGCCGATCTTGAATAGGACCCTCCATTCTATAGGTAGCCAGTGAAGGGAATGCAGGACTGGCGTTATGTGGCAGTGACGGGGTTGGTTGGTTAGCAGTCTGGCAGCAGTATTCTGTATCAGCTGTAGGCGGTACAAGACGTTTTTTGGAAGGCCAGTGTAGAGAGCATTGCAGTAGTCCAGTCGGGATGTGATGAAGGCTGTGGGTATGAGGTGCTTGATTTTTGCAATGTTCTTCAGGTGAAAATAGGATGATTTCACCACAGCAGAGATTTGAGTTCTGAAGTTTAAATCCCCATCAATTAGAACTCCCAGGCTACGCACATGATCAGAGCTGCGTAGATCCGTGCCTCCTATTCCCAGTGGTGAAGACTGCAAGTTAAGTTGTTTTGTTATCATGCTCTGCCCTCCAATCAGAAGGACTTCAGTTTTGTCTGCATTTAGTTTCAGCCAGTTGTCATTCATCCATTGCTGTAGTTCACGTAAGCAGGCGTTTATAGTTAGAGTTGGGTCTGTCACACCAGGCTTGAAGGAAAGATATAGTTGGGTGTCGTCTGCATAGCAGTGGTATGTCAGGCCATGTTTTTGGATTAGTTTTCCCAACGGTAGCATGTAAATCGTGAAAAGCAGGGAAGAGAGGATTGAGCCCTGGGGCACCCCATACTTAAGTGTTACAGGGGTGGACAGGAAGGGCCCCATAGACACTTTGTGGGTTCTGCCACTCAAGAAGGATTGGAACCACTGAAGTACTATGCCATCAATGCCGCAGTATTCCTGTAGCCTGTTTATCAAGATGTCATGGTCAACTGTGTCAAAGGCTTCAGAAAGGTCTAGCAGTATGAGGATCGAGCACTCTCCTCTGTCTCTTGCCATGAGCAGGTGGTTGCATATTTGGATGAGGACAGTTTCAGTGCTGTGGTGTTTCCTGAAGCCAGACTGGAATGGGTCATAACTGTTATTTTGTAGGATTCTGGCTTCTAGCTGGAGGTATACAGCTTTTTCAATTAGCTTGCCCAGAAAGGGGAAGTTAGAGACAGGTCTGTAGCTGGTCATTGCATCTGGGTCCAGGGAGGGTTTTTTGAGGAGAGGCCTGATGATTGCTTCCTTCAGTAAAGCAGGAAATATCCCTGATTGTAAGGAACAGTTAACAATTTTGAGGAATACCGGTACGAACAGGTCGGGGCAGTTCAACATGAACTGTGTTGGGCCAGGATCCAGGTCACAGGTAGTTAGGCGGACGTGAAGGAGGATGCTTGATGTGACTTCTTCATCAATTTCTTTGAAGTTTGACCAAGGTGTTACGTTGTCTCTGCTAATGGTCTTCGGCGCTATATTAGGCTCAGATGCTGTAAGTTGGATGGCGGACCTTATAGCGGAGACTTTGTCTGTGAAGAAATGGGCAAATTGGTCACAGAGGTCCTTTGAAGACTCGATATTAAGTTTTTGACATGCTGGGTTGCAAAGTTTTTCCACTGTGCGGAACAGTTGGGCTGGTTTGTTAACTGCATTTGCAATCTCTTGTGATAGAAAGGATGATTTTTTTCCCGTGATTACCTTTTGGTAGCTCTTCAAGTGGAAGATTAAGGCATGTTTGTCTTCTGGGGACTGAGATTTGCGCCACAGCCTCTCAAGTTTTCGGCCTTGTCTTTTCAGCTCTTTTATAGCGTTAGCAAACCACTGTGCATGATGGTGTGGAGTAAAATATTTGGTGCGCAGAGGAGCAATGGTCTCAAAGGTGGAGGACACACATTTGTTGTATTTAAACACCAGAGTATCAGGGTCCAAGCTGGAGTCAGTCAATTCATCAAAGCTAAGGTTATCTCGGATATGTTGAGGTGTTAGCCCTTTTAAGCGGCAATATTTTATTTGATTCTTGACCTGGTGTTTGACGGCTGGTATTGAGAGGGAGAAGTGGATAGTGTGATGGTCTGACCAGGCAACAGGATTAATTTCCACATTGGCTATTGACAGCCCAGTATGGAATATAAGGTCCAGAGTGTGACCTTTCCTGTGAGTAGCAGAGCTGATTGATTGGAGGAAGCCCAGTTCATGTAAGGCACGAGGTAGCTATTTTCTAAATTGTGAAGAGGAGTCGTCCACCCATGTATTGAAATCTCCAAGAACAATCCATCTGGGGTGTTCCAGTGTTAGGTTGCATAGGAGGTCTACAAGTTCCTCAAGGAAGTCTGAGTATTTTTCTGGTGGGCGGTAGATCAGCAATATGTGAATGTTTTCCTCAGCTGAAAGTTGCACCCCCAAGCATTCAAACGAGTTGGTAGGACCTACAGTAAGTGGTCTGATTTTCAAAGCTGATCTAAAGCAAAGTGCAACCCCTCCTCCCCTGCGTTCTTTCCTGTTGCAGTATATCACGGAATAGTTTGATGGCACAGCTGCCTCCAGGGTGGGGCCAACAGGTTCAGAAAGCCAGGTTTCAGTCAGGCAGGCCAGATCAGAAGACTCTATTAGATCATGTATGATTGCTGTTTTGTTGTTTATTGATCTGACGTTGCAGAGGACAGCCTTGATGGGGCTACCCTGGGAGCTGTGGTCTGAGATTGAGGACTCCAGGAGGGAACAGTCTCCAGATGTGTGGCTGTCATCTCTGCTGGATTGTGCTGGAGCTATTAGGGTTGTTGGCTGGGTGTACTCTGTAGATTTTGTCACAGAGTTATTTTGGTTCTGCAGTGAATAACGTCTTTTCCCACGTCCCCTGGATCCTCTCTTTGTCTTTCTGTAGATTCCAACAGACTTGTTATTCATGGTACAGGGCAGGCTCAGAGAAACCTTCTCTGGACCCAGCAAAAACGCTTCAGAGTCAGATTCGTAAAACCAAAGTGCTGTCTCACTCTTAGACTCGGCTAACAATGTCGAATCCGAGGAGACAGAACGCAAAATTTGCGGATCCAAGATTGCTTTAGGTTGCGAAACTGATGCCTCCATAGCGCAAACCTCCGCGATCTGCGTAGCAGACTGCAAGGCATCTGGGACAGAAACACTGGAGCAACTGTCATTAGGCAACAGGCCTTCACAGGTGTGAACAGAATAAGGCATAGATTCATTTGCAAAAGAAGTGGCGACAACAACAGAAGAAATTTTATTAGACACATCAATAATTTTCGTAAAGTTGCATAACTTAGGAATTTTCCCCATAGTAGGTTCATAAATAGACGATCTCAGAGAACCTGAGGGAAAATATCTGTCTTTCTTAGACAAAGGACCACACAGACCTTTTGCAGCCATACGTGCAGTGGCGACATCAGACCGCACTGGTTCAACTTCCACACAATCAACTGCTCTGAACGACTTGCACTCAGGCTTCAAACACTCAGTAGCTTTGGGAAAGGAAATGCGTTCAGAACTCACTTTCTTTAAATCCAGAGAATTGGAACAATCGTCCGTTGACAATGTGTTTTTACAAGAATTAGCAGATTGAAGCGCATGTAGTTCATCCAAAATCATTCTCCACACGTCAAACAGCGGAGTCACAAAGTCAGAGATACATTCACCAGTCTTGATTAAAGTGCACGCAGACTCAATGCACGCATACAAAACTGCTTCGTTTTTAGAAAGGTAATGATTGCAAAACGATCTCCAATCACCTTCCAATTCATATACCAGGAGCTCGATCTCCCATTTCTCAAACGGGGGTTCCCATGCACACTTAAAGGATGAACAATCATAGTGCGCACAGTCTACAGATGGAATTGGAGCAGGAACAGAACGGGAAACTTTTACCTCTTTATTGGGATCAATTGATTGGTGTGTGTGTAATTTATCCAAAATCGTCTGCCATACAAACATCACCAGATCCACAACACACTCATCACATTCATCAGAATCAATCAAAAGGTACATAGAGTCAAGACAATCGTTCAGGACATCCGCGCTTTTTGCGATATAAAAATCGCAAAAGGTTTTCCAATCAAAATCAAATTCTTCCACCAAGGCCCCGATTTCCCATGAGGCGAATGGTGGCTCAAACAACCCGGTGTCTAAATAATCTCCATATGGGTGGGGATCAGGAACGAGTACAGATTTTTTAACTGCTTTAATATAGCGTGCGATCCTACCTATAATAGGATCCACATACGCTTTTGTCTCAGGCAATGACATCTGAAACAAATCGAAGTTTCCCTCTGCCCTGGGAATTTTGGTTTGGCTGCTCATACTGTAACGAATGTGGAATCGTCTCCGTGGTCAGCGCACCAGACGTGCGCTGACACGGCGGATTTCCTCCACAAGCGTATAAATTTGCAGGAACCCAGCAGTAAGTGCAATGCACCTGCAGAGGGAAATTCCTGATGGCAGGTGGAGCTGTGGAGTGCAGAGGAACAGCTCCTCTGCTCTACCACACACTCCAGACAGGAATTGTACGAAGGGAAAAACCGTAATCGCAAGAGAAGCGATTGAGAGTGAGCACAGAGACAGATTGTGTGTGTGTGCATAAAACTAGTCGCCAACCCGCGACTGTGCACACACCACAGCAGATACGAAGCAGGAACACGATCGCGAGAGGTGCGATCGCCAGACGTGACACAAGGCTGCAGCAAGGCGGAGCACGAGAGTAGCAAAGGCACAGTAAATCATACAATGAGGAGATACGGAAAATAACAAACGCTAGCTAACCGCGAACACCGCACTCATTCGCAACAGTGCACGCGGTTATGCGCGATCTCCACGTGATAAGCACAATAGAGACAAGCACGCCTAACTAACCATCGACAGACAAACATGAAACAGAGGACGCGAACGCTTGCTTAACGGTTACCTCACCGAGCCTCCAGCAAGCGTCCATAGCAGACAAGACAGACACATGAAAACAGGGACAAGCGAGAGATAGGATCCACAGCACTAGCGAGAAGCGAGTGCGATCCAGGTACAGAGTAGCAGAACAGGAGGATCCACAGCGCTAGCGAAAAGTGGCTAGCACGATCCCAGGAGACAGAACAGAAGGATCCACAGCGCTAGCGAAAAGTGGCTAGCGCGATCCCAGGAGACAGAACAGAAGAGATAGCTGGTAGCAACCGCTGCACCAGCTATACTCCAAGAACAGAGCTCAGAACCATTTCCTGTCGACCACCGCTGGGACAGGACAACAGCAACAGAACAAACAAACAGATAAACAATCCTAACTGCACTTAGGGAATCTGCCTAGCACAGTTTCCAGGAATTACTCTAAGCTGATCTTCAAACCAAGAGCATGGCTGACACTCTCCCGGGTGTTTCACAGGAAGACTCCTTATGACCAGCGAAGCATTGTGGGAAAGACATAGTACTTATAGTACACGCCTCCAATGAATGTGGCCAGGCAATTTGCATGACAACGCATGCAAATTCCTCTGCAAGCACAAGCTGCAAAACTGACAGAAGCTCTTCTTTCCAAAGTCCTGCAGCATGCAAACCTACACAATGGTCAGAAAGCTGCCTGCCTGCACAGGCAGCTGAGCAAATCATCACATTAATATTATATTTAAATCCACTTTTTAAGTTTTTACTGTTTGATTGTTTCTGCTCAATTACATCTATATATATAATAGAGTAAGTGCCTCAACCTTCAAGCAAGAAGAAGTAGCGCCCTGCCCCCAGGGCCAGTCCAAGCAAGAAGAAGGGGCTGGTCCAAGCAAGAAGAAGAAGTAGTGTCATTTCAAACCAAGGGCAAAGAGGGATAATTTGCATATTCAGTAGCAGTGCATTGTGGGTAACCATAAATGTTCACTTATAGCTGAATTATTGCAGATTAGCTTCTGTTTTAAGAAGGAAAATTACACCAAGCTTCGCTTTTTTTAGTAGGAGGGCTTTTTGGTCTCTTTTATCCTCCTACACATTCTTAGTAGTGTTGGGCGAACACCTAGATGTTCGGGTTCACGAACGTTCGCCGAACATCGCCGCGATGTTCGGGTGTTCGACTCGAACTCCGAACATAATGGAAGTCAATGGGGACCCGAACTTTCGTGCTTTGTAAAGCTTCCTTACATGCTACATACCCCAAATTAGCAGGGTATGTGCACCTTGGGAGTGGGTACAAAAGGAAACATTTTTTTAGCAAAAAGAGCTTATAGTTTTTGAGAAAATCGATTTTAAAGTTTCAAAGGGAAAACTGTCTTTTAAATGCGGGAAATGTCTGTTTTCTTTGCACAGGTAACATGCTTTTTGTCGGCATGCAGTCATAAATGTAATACATATAAGAGGTTCCAGGAAAAGGGACCGGTAACGCTAACCCAGCAGCAGCACACGTGATGGAACAGGAGGAGGGTGGCGCAGGAGGAGAAGGCCACGCTTTGAGACACAACAACCCAGGCCTTGCATGAGGACAAGAAGCGTGCGGATAGCAATTTGTGTTTTGTCGCCATGCAGTCATAAATGTAATACAGATGAGAGGTTCAATAAACAGGGACCGGAAACGCTAACCCATCACAGATGTTCATTGTTCATGTTACTTGGTTGGGGTCCGGGAGTGTTGCGTAGTCGTTTCCAATCCAGGATTGATTCATTTTAATTTGAGTCAGACGGTCTGCATTTTCTGTGGAGAGGCGGATACGCCGATCTGTGACGATGCCTCCGGCAGCACTAAAACAGCGTTCCGACATAACGCTGGCTGCCGGGCAAGCCAGCACCTCTATTGCGTACATTGCCAGTGTGTGCCAGGTGTCTAGCTTCGATACCCAATAGTTGAAGGGTGCAGATGGATTGTTCAACACAGCTATGCCATCTGACATGTAGTCCTTGACCATCTTCTCCAGGCGATCGGTGTTGGAGGTGGATCTGCACGCTTTCTGTTCTGTGTGCTGCTGCATGGGTGTCAGAACATTTTCCCACTCCAAGGACACTGCCGATACCATTCCCTTTTGGGCACTAGCTGCGGCTTGTGTTGTTTGCTGCCCTCCTGGTCGTCCTGGGTTTGCGGAAGTCAGTCTGTCGGCGTAGAACTGGCTAGAGGAGGGGGAGGATGTCAATCTCCTCTTTAAAGTCTCCACAAGGGCCTGCTGGTATTCTTCCATTTTGACCTGTCGGACTCTTTCTTCAAGCAGTTTTGGAACATTGTGTTTGTACCGTGGATCCAGAAGGGTATAAACCCAGTAATTGGTGTTGTCCAGAATGCGCACAATGCGTGGGTCGCGTTCAATGCAGTCCTAGGCCGAAGAGGTCATAGCCTAGGGTCACAAAAACCTGTTTATTTGGGCTATTTCAATGGTAGTGATGGTGACGTACATAAATCTCAGCCATGGCCGTTAGCAACGTCTGAATTTCACGAAATGTCTCATGCAGGTAGAAGACATATTGTTAGACTTGGATTCCAAAGATGGGGTCCCTACATCTCTGCAAACCAGAGTTACAGGGGTCCAAAATTGGTAAAATCCCCCATAGACTTTCATTGCCTCCCTATTTCACTTTCCAAAATCTCACATCTTTTCAAAGGGCAATGGCTCAGCAGTACCATATTTTCTAGCATTGTAGGGACCCTTAGGGGGAACATGACTGGTGAGTTTCGGGCCCCTAGGCCAAAGAGGTCATAGCCTAGGGTCACAAAAACCTGTTTATTTGGGCTATTTCAATGGTCGTGATGGTGACGTACATAAATCTCAGCTATGGCCGTTAGCAACGTCTGAATTTCACGAAATGTCTCATGCAGGTAGAAGACATATTGTTAGACTTGGATTCCAAAGATGGGGTCCCTACATCTCTGCAAACCAGAGTTACAGGGGTCCAAAATTGGTAAAATCCCCCATAGACTTTCATTGCCTCCCTATTTCACTTTCCAAAATCTCACATCTTTTCAAAGGGCAATGGCTCAGCAGTACCAAATTTTCTAGCATTGTAGGGACCCTTAGGGGGAACATGACTGGTGAGTTTCGGGCCCCTAGGCAAAAGAGGTCATAGCCTAGGGTCACAAAAACCTGTTTATTTGGGCTATTTCAATGGTAGTGATGGTGACGTACATAAATCTCAGCCATGGCCGTTAGCAACGTCTGAATTTCACGAAATGTCTCATGCAGGTAGAAGACATATTGTTAGACTTGGATTCCAAAGATGGGGTCCCTACATCTCTGCAAACCAGAGTTACAGGGGTCCAAAATTGGTAAAATCCCCCATAGGCTTTCATTGGGCCTACTATTTACCGTTCCAAAATCTCACACCATTTCAAAGGGCAATGGCTCAGCAGTGGCAAAACTCACCAGTCATGATCCCCCTAAGGGTCCCTACAATGCTAGAAAATTTGGTACTGCTGAGCCATTGCCCTTTGAAAAGATGTGAGATTTTGGAAAGTGAAATAGGGAGGCAATGAAAGTCTATGGGGGATTTTACCAATTTTGGACCCCTGTAACTCTGGTTTGCAGAGATGTAGGGACCCCATCTTTGGAATCCAAGTCTAACAATATGTCTTCTACCTGCATGAGACATTTCGTGAAATTCAGACGTTGCTATTGAAATAGCCCAAATAAACAGGTTTTTGTGACCCTAGGCAATGACCTCTTTGGCCTAGGGGCCCGAAACTCACCAGTCATGTTCCCCCTAAGGGTCCCTACAATGCTAGAAAATTTGGTACTGCTGAGCCATTGCCCTTTGAAAAGATGTGAGATTTTGGAAAGTGAAATAGGGAGGCAATGAAAGCCTATGGGGGATTTTACCAATTTTGGACCCCTGTAACTCTGGTTTGCAGAGATGTAGGGACCCCATCTTTGGAATCCAAGTCTAACAATATGTCTTCTACCTGCATGAGACATTTCGTGAAATTCAGACGTTGCTAACGGCCATGGCTGAGATTTACGTCACCATCACTACCATTGAAATAGCCCAAATAAACAGGTTTTTGTGACCCTAGGCTATGACCTCTTCGGCCTAGGGGCCCGAAACTCACCAGTCATGTTCCCCCTAAGGGTCCCTACAATGCTAGAAAATTTGCCACTGCTGATCAATTGCCCTTTGAAAAGATGTGAGATTTTGGAACTGTAAATAGGAGGCCCAATGAAAGCCTATGGGGGATTTTACCAATTTTGGACCCCTGTAACTCTGGTTTGCAGAGATGTAGGGACCCCATCTTTGGAATCCAAGTCTAACAATATGTCTTCTACCTGCATGAGACATTTCGTGAAATTCAGACGTTGCTAACGGCCATGGCTGAGATTTACGTCACCATCACTACCATTGAAATAGCCCAAATAAACAGGTTTTTGTGACCCTAGGCTATGACCTCTTCGGCCTAGGACTGCATTGAACGCGACCCACGCATTGTGCGCATTCTGGACAACACCAATTACTGGGTTTATACCCTTCTGGATCCATGGTACAAACACAATGTTCCAAAACTGCTTGAAGAAAGAGTCCGACAGGTCAAAATGGTAGAATACCAGCAGGCCCTTGTGGAGACTTTAAAGAGGAGATTGACATCCTCCCCCTCCTCTAGCCAGTTGTTCGCCGACAGACTGACTTCCGCAAACCCAGGACGACCAGGAGGGCAGCAAACAACACAAGCCGCAGCTAGTGCCCAAAAGGGAATGGTATCGGCAGTGTCCTTGGAGTGGGAAAATGTTCTGACACCCATGCAGCAGCACACAGAACAGAAAGCGTGCAGATCCACCTCCAACACCGATCGCCTGGAGAAGATGGTCAAGGACTACATGTCAGATGGCATAGCTGTGTTGAACAATCCATCTGCACCCTTCAACTATTGGGTATCGAAGCTAGACACCTGGCACAAACTGGCAATGTACGCAATAGAGGTGCTGGCTTGCCCGGCAGACCAGCGTTATGTCGGAACGCTGTTTCAGTGCTGCCGGAGGCATCGTCACAGATCGGCGTATCCGCCTCTCCACAGAAAATGCAGACCGTCTGACTCAAATTAAAATGAATCAATCCTGGATTGGAAACGACTACGCAACACTCCCGGACCCCAACCAAGTAACATGAACAATGAACATCTGTGATGGGTTAGCGTTTCCGGTCCCTGTTTATTGAACCTCTCATCTGTATTACATTTATGACTGCATGGCGACAAAACGCAAATTGCTATCCGCACGCTTCTTGTCCTCATGCAAGGCCTGGGTTGTTGTGTCTCAAAGCGTGGCCTTCTCCTCCTGCGCCACCCTCCTCCTGTTCCATCACGTGTGCTGCTGCTGGGTTAGCGTTACCGGTCCCTTTTCCTGGAACCTCTTATATGTATTACATTTATGACTGCATGCCGACAAAAAGCATGTTACCTGTGCAAAGAAAACAGACATTTCCCGCATTTAAAAGACAGTTTTCCCTTTGAAACTTTAAAATCGATTTTCTCAAAAACTATAAGCTCTTTTTGCTAATTTTTTTTTCCTCTTGTACCCACTCCCAAGGTGCACATACCCTATAAATTTGGGGTATGTAGCATATAAGGAGGCTTTACAAAGCACGGAAGTTCGGGTCCCCATTGACTTCCATTATGTTCGGAGTTCGGCTCGAACACCCGAACATCGCGGCCATGTTCGGCCCGAACCCGAACATCTAGATGTTCGCCCAACACTACACGTGACCCGTTTGGCCAATCACAGCGCTAGCCGAACGTTCGGGTAACATTCGGCCATGTGCTCTTAGTTCGGCCATATGGCCGAACAGTTTGGCCGAACACCATCAGGTGTTCGGCCGAACTCGAACATCACCCGAACAGGGTGATGTTCTGCAGAACCCGAACAGTGGCGAACACTGTTCGCCCAACACTAATTCTTAGTAGTTTGGGTCACCCTGAGCTGCTTGGTTACTCTGTTGTACTGGTCAAAGCCCTTTCTCATACAGCCTTATCAACCTCTGCTATCTACTGATGAGGACCAAATGTCTGAAATAGGCTGTCACATGTGGGTTTGATATGACTGTGTAAAGCTTAAAGCTATAGGCTTGCTTGACTTACTGAGGGTGAAAAGGAATAATTTGCATATTTAGTAGCAGTGCATTGTGGGTAATCACAAATGTTCACTCATAGCTGAATTATTGCAGATTTGCTTCTGTTTTAAGAAGGCAAATTACACCAAGCTTTGATTTTTTTTACTAGTAGAAAAAGCCCTATCTCATACAGCCATATCAATCCTTGCCATGTACAGATGAGGACCAAAAGTCTGAAACAGGCTGTCACATGTGGGTTTGATATGCCTGTGTAAAATTTAAAGCTATAGGATTGCTATACACCAGTGGTTATGGATGCTTGCTTGGCTTACTAAGGGTGAAAAGGAATGATTTGCATATTTAGTAGCAGTGCATTGTGGGTAACCACAAATGTTCACTTATAGCTGAATTATTGCATATTTCATTCTGTTTTAGGAAGGCAAATTACACCAAGCTTTGCTTTTTTTAGTAGGAGGTCTTTTTGGTCCCTTTTATCCAAGCTCTATCTCATACAGCCGTATCAATCCGTATCAATCCTTGCCATGTACTGAATACTGATGAGGACCAAAAGTCTGAAACAGGCTGTCTACATGTGGGTTTGATATGACTGTGTAAAATTTAAAGCTATATGCTTGCTATACACCAGCAGCTCTGGACGCTTGCTTGGCTTACCAAGGGGGAAAAGGGGTAATTTGCATATTTAATAGCAGTGCATTGTGGGTAACCACAAATGTTCACTTATAGCTGAATTATTGCAGATTTCCTTCTGTTTTAAAAAGGCAAATTACACCAATACAGTGTGCGGCATTGCAGGAAGTGACGACAGTGGAACGCACGATGGAACACGGAAGAGGTGAGTCATCCCCGCCTGCTGCCTCTTACTAATAGTGGCAACTGCTACTGTGCTTAAGCAGGAGGGGGAGCGCACATGGAGGACCCAGGTGAGGGGGGGTTCCTGCTGAGCTTAAGCTGGAGGTAGAGCACACATGGGGGACCCAGTTGAGGGGGGGTCCAACCCCCCTCCCCACCGCTGTGCCCAATACCCCCTTCCTGCCTTCTACCCTCTTATGCGGCGTATGCTACGCCGCGGGTCGGCTAGTTCATTATATTATGCCAGAGCTAAAATCTATGAACTATTGACCCTTTCTATCTCTTCCCTGCTCTCAGAAGCCATTTCCTGCTAGGAAAGTGTTTTATGGTTGTAATTCCTTATCAGTGAATGTTACGAGGTAGTCCGACCCAGACAGAAATCATTATTATTATTATTATTATTTTTTATTTATATAGCACCCGTATCTTCCGTAGCGCTGTACATACTACAAACAAATAATGGGGAACAAATATACATAAGAAATACAAGACACTGTACAGTCATGACATTGAATAGAATAAATATAGATACATACATAGTTGATATGTAGTTGGTACATGTACATATGTTAAAATAACAGCAGTATGAGAAACACTAGGAATCATGACATACCTGATGTTTAACTCTTTCAGGCAGAGAAAGAAAAAAAGGAACACAGCCTAGTTATTAGTGCACTTGGCACTGTACATACACGTCTATCTCATCATCTCACATGTCACCTCGGGTATCCTTTAAAGAGACCCAGATATGAGATATTGCTGTATTTTTACTTACCTGGGGCCGTCCTCCTCAGCACTGCCGTTCAGCCGCAGTCAACTTCCGCTAAGCGGCTCAGTCGGACTCAGTCTGACTGAGTGACGTCAGCTGGGGCTTCTGTGCTTGCGCAGAGGGTTCACACATGCGCAAAAGGTCCGCCGCAGACGTCACTGAGCTGCTTACCGGGGAAGATTACGGCTGCACGCCGGCGCTACGGAGGATGGCGAGGGACACATCCATGATTATGGGGCTGGAAGAAGCCCCGGGTAAGTAAAAATACAGCAATACATCTCATCTCTGGGTCTTTTAAAGTGGATCTGAGATGAACTTTTACTCATTGCATAATTGTGTTCCTTTCCTATTGTTTATAGGGCATTCCTCAAGCCAAATACTTTTTTGTTTTTGTTTTAATGCTCTAATTCCCTATAAACTAAACAAGCCATGCCCACAGGTTTTCAGAGAGCCAAGGCATTTTCAGACAGTAGCAAGGGCTCATGGGAGCTCAGTCTGGGCAGGAGGATGGGGAGGTATTACTAGCCAGAGATTTCAGAGGCAGAGGGGAGGAGGGAGGAGGAGGGGGATTAGGTTTTTTTTTCACAGGCTGAGTGCTCAAGATGCAGATAAGCCTGCCTCTGTGTAATGTTTACAAACAACATGGCTGCTGTCATTGTATCACAGGAAGAAATAACCATATTCTATTAAAGCTGTTTGCAGCTAGATTTGCTATGTGAACTATCTAAACTTTAGATAAGATATATAGACAAGTTACTTGTTATAGTTAGTCTTTCATCTCAGATCCACTTTAAAGAAAGAGGGACAACTTAAGACATGCCCCTGCCACACCTTTAGCCATGCTCAGCCACACCCTTAGTCACAAAGAATTCATAAGCAAAATATGTACTTTTCTCATTTAAACCACACTGGTCCTTCCTCTCATCATTCCATTTTTATTTCATAAAAGTAAGAAATATATTATTTTAAAGGATGGGAATAAAGTTTATAGTGAGTGAATATGAAACATTTTTCAGGAGAAAAATACATGTATTTAAAAAGATCTGTACATCAGTCCTGAAAGAGGGACAAATGAGGAAGAAAGTGGGACAGAGAGGTGAATTTCAAAAGAGGGACAGTTGGGAGCTATGCTTAGTGTTGCTTGCCTTCTTAAAACAAAAGGTATTTGCGATAATTCAGCTTTAAATGTGTAACTGTGGTTACCCACAATGCCCCTGGAGCCAGGCTTTCATCCAGAACCGCTGGTTTATAGCAAGCCTATAGCTTATATATTTTAAACAGAATTCCTGACAAGTGGAAACAGGCCCATCATCTTGTATTGGTTAAGCGAATATACATGCAGAAAACACATGCAGATTCGCTCTAGTGGAAACGTACCCTAACAAAAAGAATTGTTCAAAAATACCTTGTAGTTTTTGAGAAAATCGATTTTAAAAATACAAAAAAATGTTTTTTAATCTGTCATTTTTCTGGTTTTAAAAACCATTTTCTTTGCATATTTAAAATCGATTTTCAAACCAGCATGCAGAAAGCCTGTTTCAAACTGTTGGTCCTCCTCAGTGCATGGCAGGGATTGATATGGCTCTGTGGGATAGGGCTTGGACCAGAACAACAAAGTACCCAAGCAATGGTAAAAGTGATATAAGTGATATTTATTAAAGGGAGTCTGAAGCGAATTTAAAAATAAAAGTCAGACACTGACCTAAGGAGAGGGAAGGCTTTTAGCCAGACTGCTTTTGTTTTATGCAAGCAGGCAAATTGCCCTGAAATGGAAGTGTGCAACCGCACCACTCCTAACAGACCTCATTAAAGGACAACTGTAGTGAGAGGTATATGGAGGCTGCCATATTTATTTCCTTTTAATCAATACCAGTTGCGTGGCAGCTCTGCTGGTCTAGTTTACTGCAGTAGTGTTTCAATCACACCAGAAGCAAGCATGCCGTTAATCTTGTCAGATCTGACAAAATTGTCAGAAACACCTGATCTGCTGCATGCTTGTTCAGGGTCTAGGGCTAAAAGTATTAGCGGCAGAGGATCAGCAAGATAGCCAGGCAACTGGTATTGTTTACAAGGAAATAAATATGTCAGCCTCCATATACCTCTCACTACAGTTGTCCTTTAAATCTGTCCCTACTGATCTCCCAGTATATAAAAGTATTTATGAAAATAAAGGGTGTAAAAAGAAATTTTATAAAATCTGGACCCGCTGGTTGTCCAGATTTAAAACTATGTGATTATAGACTAATTGCTTGTTTGCTGCAACCTGTATACCTCATATTGTCATGTACAGGGGTGTAACTATAGACCCTGCAAGGGATGCAACCGCAGGGGGGCCCAGAAGCCACAGGGGGTTCCGTCCTGAGAGACTGACAACTAAGGGCAAGGAGAGAAAAAAAACTTTCTGCTCTATGCACAATTGTTCTAATGACTGCATCTGCTCAACCAGTGATAAGGAATCATATAAAGTTTTGCAGACAAAGATTTGTAGACAGTCCCTATTCAGTTTTCAGCAGGGTTTTATGTACAGCATTGTTCTACCCCCAGCCTTTCTACCCCTCCCAAAGTGCTGTGTCCTTTAGGCCCACTGCACACCGAGCGGTTTTTGGAGCGATCCGCCGGCCGCATCCGTACTCTAAAAACGCTTGTCTAATGTATTGCAATGGGATGGTGCACACCGGCGGTTTGCGGTTTTTGTCAAGCCGCAAACGCGCCTCCTGCTGCGCGTTTGCGGTTTTCGGAAGCGTTTCGTCCTCAATGTAAAGTATAGGAAAAACGCAAACCGCTCTGAAAAACGCTAGTTCCGAGCGGTTTGCCGGACATTTTTGTTACAGTAGCTGTTCAGTAACAGCTTTTACTGTAACAATATGTGTAATCTGCTACACAAAAACGCACGCAAAACCGCTAGGTATGTTTAGAAAACCTCTCTAAACATACCTAGAATCGCTCTGAAATGAGATCCCAAAACCGCTAGCGTATTGCGGATCTGCTAGCGGTTTTGGTGTGCACTGGGCCTATGTGACGCTTGAGGAGTCTGGGCACTGAGAGAAAAGCTTTCTGTTCTGTGCACAATTGTTCTAATGACTGCATCTGCTCAGCCACTGAATCATACAAAGATTTGTAAACAGTCCTTATTCAGTGTGCAGCAGGCTCTTGTGTACAGCGCCCAGCTCCCAACCTCTCTACCCCTCCCCAAGTGCTCTGTACTGCAGTGACGCTGGAGAAGTCTGCAGAGCCAGTTCTGCTCCATCAGAGATGGACAAGGTGAGTGTAATAAGATGAGGCTGGGAGCAAACTCGTCCGTTTTCGCGGGAAAATTAGCGACTGAACACGAAAACCGCCACGCACGTTGTAGCATGCGCAAACCGCTAGCGTGACCGTGATATGAGTTATCACGGCTTTGTGAATCAAGCCCCATGTTTGTCTGTACGTGTGAAAACATGCACGTTTTATCGCATAAGCTAATGTAATTGATAGAAGAAATGCATGCAGTGTTTCACTGCTGTCTGTTTTTATCTGCATGGGGAAAACACATTAAAGTGTGCACTAGCTAATTGAATAACACTGGTTTTCAGTTTACCTGTGCAGAAAGCGGGGGGAGTGGGGTTGGCGGGAGGGGTGTCCAAACCAAAGTTTTGCGGAATATACGGGAAGACGCCGAGAGCCCAGTATAGTGTAGTATGTACTGTAAATTGGGTATGGAAGGTAAGTATAGGTAGGTTATACTCACAAACAAGGGTTACCGTCCAGGTAACCACTATGAAGGCAGGTGAGGAGATTAGACCTGTCCCCACTCAGGATTAAGAAGTTGCTCTCTGTAGATCAGGAAAAAGGAATTATTCCCCTCCACCAGGGGTGGAAACAACTGCAAAAGTAGTACAGAGGCGCCAACAGGGTAAAAACAATATTTCTTTAAAATGGATAAAATGAAGTAGGTAGCGGTCGACTTACCCCTCCAAAACAGACACAAAAAATTGCTGTTTTAAGCAAAAATCAGTTTATTTACATACTCCAAAAAGGTGCAACGCGTTTCGCGGGTATATCCCACTTCCTCAGGCAATAAATAGGAGCATATCACCAATGCGGTCCGGTACATAGCCTGGCGCCTCTCGACAGAGACCGCATTGGTGATATGCTCCTATTTATTGCCTGAGAAAGTGGGATATACCCGCGAAACGCGTTGCACCTTTTTGGAGTATGTAAATAAACTGATTTTTGCTTAAAACAGCAATTTTTTGTGTCTGTTTTGGAGGGGTAAGTCGACCGCTACCTACTTCATTTTATCCATTTTAAAGAAATATTGTTTTTACCCTGTTGGCTACTCTGTACTACTTTTAAAGTTTTGCAGAGGGGCCCAGTGAGTTCTAGTTACGCCCCTGGTCATGTATTCCTTTTTCTGTTTATTGCCTATAACATTGCTTGAACTTTGGGACTGGGTCTATGGACTGGAGAAGATTGTGGGGATTGTGTTAAGTTGTTGTTTTTTTCTCTCTGAAAAAAACAATAAAACTATTTTCCACAAAGGACAGGGAAGGCTCTGGGTCCTACAGAGCCTTCCTGTTCTCTTCCCTGTCTCTGGGTTCCCCCCGCAGGCTCCAACCATGGGCCATAGACTGTTCTCTTCCGCATTGGGTGCACTTTGGCAGTCTTCAGACGCACTCAGGCTTCCAAAGACGGACCGCTCTGTACTCTGGGTTCCAAAGTCTCCCCCTGCAGGAGATTAAAACTGTGGATCCTGCCAGGGAACGAGGACACCGGGAGGAGAACAGGAAGGCTCTATAGGATCCAGAGCCTTCCCTCTCCTTGGATAAGTATCTGTTTTTATTTTTAAAAACACTTCAGACTTGCTTTATAGATAAGTGCTCAGTACACAAACAGTATAAGGGCTTGTTCACACTCGCAATCTATTAATTAGGATTACGCCAAATTACGTGTACATTTTCACAATTACGCCTATATACGTAATTGCAAATTTGTAATTGAATTGACTTTAAATAATCATTTGTAATTACGCATGAATTTATGTTAAGGAGATTAGTGGGTACAAGTCCAAAAACATTTTTTTTCAAACAGACCTTGTAGTTTTTGAGAAAATCGATTTTAAATATGCAAAGAAAATGGTTTTTAAAACCAGAAAAATGACAGATTAAAAAACATTTTTTTGTATTTTTAAAATCGATTTTCTCAAAAACTACAAGGTATTCTTGAACAATTCTTTTTGTTAGGGTACGTTTCCACTAGAGCGAATCTGCATGCGTTTTCTGCATGTAGATTCGCTTAACCAATACAAGATGATGGGCCTGTTTCCACTTGTCAGGAATTCTGTGCGGTTTGCTGTGCAGAAAAAATCTGCACGGCAGAGCCGTCAGAATTCGCACGCGCACACCCGCACACGATTTGACGGTAATGTAACTAAATAGGAAAACCGCAAGTGCTTTAGTCTTGCGGTTTTCCCGCCGTTTCCACGTGCGATTTCGTTTTAAAACCCATGCCAATGCTTGTTAAAACGCGTCGTTAAAACCACAAACGATTCTGCGTGAAAATCCGCATGAAAACGTCAACGAATCCACAACCGCATGCGGATTCGTTGACGCGTGTTCCGCGAGCAAATCGCGCCGCACAAGTGGAAACGTACCCTGACTTGGACCCACTATTCTTCTTAACATACGAGCGCAGTTTTGGTAGCAATATCATGTATGGGGGTTTTGACATTCCCCGCCAAAGTCGGCACAACATTATGCGTAAATTACATGTAAATTCATGCGTAATTACGAATGGTAACAAATAACTATGAAATGAATTACGCTATTCCGCTGAAATTTTGCATTACGATTATGAAGTGTAATTGCGTATTACGATACGTAATTAGGCATGGGCGTAATTTCCGCTCATCAATGTTTACACTACAAGAGCTTTTCTAAGCGCTTTGCGATTTTTAAAGCTCTTGCTAATGTTATCCTATGTGTGTGTTCTCACTGGAGCGATGTGATTTTGTAAACATCCCCCATAGCATTGCATTAGCAAGAGCTTTTCAAAATCACAAGTCCTTGTAGTGTGTGTGAACAAGCCCTAAGCGAAAGCACTGCAAAATAAGATGACAAACAAGAATCAGCAAGCATCAGAGAAATAATAACCACCATGAGCTAACTGACTGTACAGTAACTGACAGCTAACTGACAGTACAATATTAGTAGACAGAAAGAAAATCACAATCAGGGAATCAGAACTACAGAATAGGAAGCGGAAACAGAAGTGTCTAGAGTTCAGCAGCACTCAGGGCTTAGCTGCCAAATATTGTGACAACTCTTATGCTGGGTACACACGGTAAGTTTTTCCGCTCGATTTTCCCCACGATCGTTTTTTTCGCTCGATTCTGCATTCAATTCTCTTATCTTCCTCTCATTTTTCTTATCTTTTTTCCATTCACTCCTATGAGAAATCAAGCCCAAAAACGATCAGAAGCATTATCAGACATGTCGGAAATTATCTTTCGAACCCATCTATCGGGAGTAAAAACGTATGGTGTATTCCCAGCATTACACATCAGAAGCCTTCATAAAGGCAATCCCCAGGTGTTGCATACTTAATCGAACATTAATGGCTATCACCTGCTGGTGGAACAGCATAGGTTTCTGATACTCTAGATGCCACCTACAGGCGACACATAAAATTGTAGTTTTAATCCAAAATCTGGAAAAAGGACATCTGCTGGTGGGCAGGGTAAGCCCACCACATATCCACTAGCTAGAGAAACCAGACAAAAAGGTTCCTGATGAATGGGGATGTGTAATGAAGCCTGTGTAATGTCATGGCTGGAACCAGTGGAGTAGCAATAGGGGAGGCAGAGGGGAGGCAGAGGGGATGCAGAGGCTGTGACTGCACCAGGGCCCTTGGACCCTCAACCACAGTCAGGGCCAGTTTAAGCAACAATGGGGCCCCAGGGCAAAAAAAACCTGGGCCCCCCCCCCCCCCCCCCAACATATACCCCGGAACAAAAATTGGCATTAGGGGACCTTTTTTGCAGCTGGTATAGTCAGGGTGTGAAGTCCCAATCGGCCAGAGCTCCACATTCTGGCTATCCCAGCCTGCATGGGGGACAAGGGGTTAAAAAGTTTCAGGAGAAGGGACCCCACATAATTTAAAAAAAAAAAATTCCCACACTCTAAACATAAAATTTTTTTGGGAAAATAGGAAAAAATGCCAGGGATCTTCATACAGCCATATTGCGGCTGTATAGCGATCCCTGGCCAAAGCGCTGCGGCTGCGTATAGACCCCCTGGAAACCCCGTCAGGAAATTTATTGCACTTTCGTTTGATGCATGTAAAATTACACTACCGTTAGGCTTGCTACTAAAAGTTACATTTACCGCATTTAAAACTATACTTTTTTCCTTCTAAACTTTAAAATCGATTTTCTCAAAAACTATAAGGTCTTTTTGAAAAATTGTTTTTTCCTCTTATTCCTAATGATCTCCTTAACATATCCTGCAAATTTAGGGTTTCTAGCATTTAAGGTGGATTTGCTATTAACCATTAAAGTCGGCAGGTTTTTAAATGTGTTTTTTTTCCTTTGAAACTTTAAAATCGATTTTCTCAAAAACTATAAGGCCGATTTGAAAAATTTTTTTCCTCTTGTAGCCACTGGGGGCCCCTACAAGCTCTGGGGCCCTGGGGCAGCTGCCTACTTTGCCTTAATGGTAGCGCCGGCCCTGACCACAGTATTAGCTCTTCAATGGTCCTGTGCTAATAATGATCACTTCTATAGATGCTTTGAATAGTGGTTATTATTAACAAACTGCTCCTCTCCTCTGCGTACACCTCTCATACTGTGCATGTCTTTGGCAGGTTTTGTTGCACCATATGAATTGTTATATGTAGAATGCATGGTGGGCCCAATGTAAAACTTGCACTGGGACCGAAGCTCCTTCGCTACCCCACTGGCTGGAACTTTGGGGTTCTTGTGAGTAAAAGATTGGGTGAAGGTTTCTGGTCCATGCATGTGTTACTGGAGGAGGCAAGGAGGGAGCAAAAAAAAATATAAATAAAAATAAAATAGTAAAATAATATTGGAACTGAACGCCACTTCAGGATGCTGCCTATACCCAGTGAAACGCGTTGTGTGAATAAAATCTTTGACTCTACCTCTATTGCCTACCTGTCTTCTGTGAGAATCTGAGCCAATTTCCTAGCCTTACATATATCCTAAGGATTAGAAGTAATCTTGACATCTTATGTTCTCATAGATGACAGATAAAATTAAGAGTTTTATTTATGATGCATTTTGCCAGACGCAGCTTCCTCAGGTGCAAATATCAAAAAAAAGCAATAATTGAAGGTGCTTCAAACAGGTGCTGAGTTCCCCAATTTTAGTCTAGAGATTTGCAGGCCAGCTGTGTGAAATGCGTTGCAAATAATTTTAACTTTAGCGTAAAGTGAATGGGAACCACATTTAAAAAAATGAGATAGATACTTACCCAAGGAGAGGGAAGGCTCTGGGTCCTATAGAGCCTTCCGGCTCCTCTCCTGGTCCCGTCGTTCCGGTAGCAGTATTTGACTAAATTAGTCAAATACTGCTTTACCCGGTCGAAGGAGGCTTCAGAAGTCTTCAGGGAGCCCGAGTGCTCCTGAAAAAGGGCGGCCCTGTACTGCGCTCACACCTGTGCAGTATGGAGCCGCACGTCTTCGGGAGGACACGGCTCCCGAAGACTTCCAAATACCCTTTCGGTGGAAGATTGAAACGGGGGGGAGCCAGCACAGGATAGAGGGCACCGAGAGAGGAGACGGAAGGCTCTATATGACCCAGAGCCTTCCCTCTCCTTAGGTAAGTATTTGCTTAATTTTTTAAAAAATGCGGTTCCCATTCACTTTAAACAGAATATTTTTATCCACTCCAATTGCAGGAGGGAGATGTCGGATAGCAGGATCTTGTAAATGGTTTAAAGAGATGTACAGTAGAACTTCCCTGTAGTAAAACCTTATCTAAACCTGTCTATCACTGTTTCTTTGATGTAAGTGCTTCAGAAAACAGGACAGTCGTATTCAACCAAAGCTGGGTAGAAGAGCTCAGAAAAGCTTGTTTGCATAGATAACCGAAGTTTTCTAAAGGGCCTGTTTCAACTACACGCAGATTGGATGCAGAAAAACTGACTCCAATGAATGCCTATGGGCCTGTTTCCACTAAACGCAATATTTCTAATGCAGATTTTCCCATAGGTGTTTATTGGAGTCTATAAGGGCCTGTTTCCACTACACGCAGATTTGATGCAGATTGGATGCAGAATGGATGCAGAAAAACTGACTCCAATGAATGCCTATGGGAAAATCTGCATCAGAATAATCGCGTTTAGTGGAAACAGGCCCATAGGAATTAATTGGAGTCAGTTTTTCTGCATCCAATCTGCATCAAATCTGCGTGTAGTGGAAACAGGCCCTAACTCTTCCTGTACTGGTAACAATACAAGACTATTTTATTTGCTACTAATGTTCTATTTCTTATAAATGTCTAGAAATGCTTTTTTTTTACACCGCTGCATACTAACATTCCTGCACTGTATTTTCAATAATATAATAGCCAACATTTTAGTGTGGAACTCTTGCATAGATCAGGCTGGACACGACCCAGCTGCGCCTGTAATAACTGCCGTTACTTGTGTGCACTTGTGACAAAGGATACCCCGTTATTCTCCATAATTGAAAACATTTTATTGTTATTTTTCCCTTTTTTTTTGTTGCAAATTTAAGAAACCAATCAGCCAGGTGTCTCCATGTGAGAGAGTTACTCAAACTCAGAACGGCAATCACTTCCAGCACAATACAAAACCAGATCCATCCATCTGCCCGCCGCCGCCGGCACATTCTTCAGAGTCGCTGTTCTTGCTGGCAGTTTTATCTCCCTTTTCTCCTCCTAGTTAATTTCAGTATGAATTTATCTGTAACGTGAGTGTATAAATCAGACGCAATGCTGTGCTTTTCTGCCTGTCTCTCCGCAGTGCTATCTGCTACCTCTTCTCTCCTCCCTCTTCATTTAGGGAAAAACTAGTGAAGAATGGCTGGGAATCCCGGTGCCATCAGCGGAGTGACCGAAGTGGGATGGGCCTTAAAGAGACTCTAACACAATTTTCAGCCTTATTTCTTCTATCCTATAAGTTCCTATACCTCGAGGAGAGGGCCAGCGCATACCACAAAGGCTGCATCTGAAATGACCAACACAGGGGCGTTGCAAGGATCCTAAGAGATCTGAGGCACTTTTGGGCACTACAGCCAGAAAATGGGTGTGGCCACACACCATGATGTGGGTGTGGTCATGGGTGGGGCCAAATTTACATGAACGTAGCAGCAGTCTAAGGCCTGCTCAGCAAAATGTTGGATGAAGCCGCCCTCTCCATTAATACACACACACAAATATGCAACATATCACACGAATAGGCAATATCACTTAACCACCCTGGCGTTCTGATTAAATCGCCAGGGTGGCTGCGGGAGGGTTTTTTTTAAATAAAAAAAAAAACTATTTCATGCAGCCAACTGAAAGTTGGCTGCATGAAAGCCCACTAGAGGGCGCTCCGGAGGCGATCTTCCGATCGCCTCCGGCGCCCAGAATAAACAAGGAAGGCCGCAATGAGCGGCCTTCCTTGTTTTGCTTACATCGTCGCCATAGCGACGAGCGGAGTGACGTCATCGACGTCAGCCGACGTCCTGACGTCAGCCGCCTCCGATCCAGCCCTTAGCGCTGGCCGGAACTTTTTGTTCCGGCTACGCTGGGCTCAGGCGGCTGGGGGGACCCTCTTTCGCCGCTGCTCGCGGCGAATCGCCGCAGAGCGGCGGCGATCAGGCAGCACACGCGGCTGGCAAAGTGCCGGCTGCGTGTGCTGCTTTTTATTTCATCAGAATCGGCCCAGCAGTGCCTGAGCGGCAGCCTCTGGCGGTGTTGGACGAGCTGAGCTCGTCCAGACCGCTCAGCAGGTTAAACGGGTTATCTGGCAGTTCCCTCACAACATTCCCTAACCTTCTACTGGAACACCTCCCATGCTCCCACGGGCCTCGCCTCTTATTGAGGCACCACAACTCCCATAAAAGAACCACCGCTCCCTGCATGCGCCCATAAAGGCAATATAGCACCCAACATGGCACCACAGCACCCAATGTGGGCACATAGGGGCACCACAGCACCAAGCCTAACTCCGATTGATGCACCACAACTCCCAGCATGCCCGCCATTGAGGAACCACAGTTAACTCTGCCTGGGGGACATCCGGGGCACCACAGAATAGAACTGGGGCACGTGCCACTGATCTTTGGGACTAGCAACGCCCCTGGTTTTTACCCAGAATATATTTTACAAGTTATTCCAGCACATCTTGACCGTACAACCTTACACAATCTATACAGCAGAAGGGTAAAATAAGTGAATATACTTTGAATGGTTGTTTAGGTAGTATTTCATATTACATAGATTTTATGCTTGTTACATCACTTTATGATTCAGTGCAGGATGCAAGGCTAAAAAAGTATAGGTAGAAGCTTCTCATGGACAGGCTAATATCAGCTTTCCTATACTACTTTGTCAGTGATGTTTTTTGCGCTTGTTCCACATGGATTACCTAACTCTAACGGTTCTCCTCTTGTTCCCAGTGCCTTTGCCTGGCCTCTAGTCCAACATTAACCCCTTCCTAATACTTCCTAATACTCAACACTAATCTACTAACCCTAGCTAAGAAAAACTAACCTCATCCTCACCTCAACCCTCCTAATCTATTACTAACCCTAACGAATACTAACTCCTAAAGCGGACCCAAACTCTTGCACAGCATACAATGAAAGCACATATAGTTAGTCAGAAATTCAATTCACTCTGTTTGTGTTTAGGAAGATCAGCCTGTCTAATTAGCCATTATCAGCAGGTTATCAGCTAGTGCGAATCAGGGCTGTGAGCTGTGCTTGAGCTGTGCCACGGTTCTGTGATAATATGTAAATACTGAAGGTTAACCCTTTCTGTGCTCCCAGGAATGTCCAGAAAGGTAACACTTCAGAGAGGAAGTTCTGAGTTTAGCTCCACTGTAAGGCAGGTACCAAAGAGAAGCATCTGCCATGGATAACCTGCTGCTATTGTGGCATGGCATTTCTGCTATTTTATAAACTGAAGGTGATGATGGAAGAAAAGAGCTGGGGACAAAAAGTGAGTGTAGCAGAGAGTTAAGGAAAGAGCGCAGGGTGATGGAGAGAAAAAGAGAGTATGCAATACTGTAGAGAGGTAGAAAGAATACAGGATGGCACAGAGCGCACACACTGTGGCAGAGAGAGAACACAATGGTGGCAAGAGAAAGGGGAAAAGAAGCACAAGGCGGAAGAGCAAGAAAGAGAGAACACAAGGTAGCAGAGAGACCATTCACAAGTAAGACCGGCACCACTCAGGATGAATAGCATATATAAGCTCTTTTATTCAGATGAACATGGCTAAGCAATGACAGACGCTGTTTCGGGCTATGCCCTTTCACAAATTGCAAGGCTGTTGCAATTTGAGAAAGGGCATAGCCCGAAACAGCGTCTGTCATTGCTTAGCCATGTTCATCTGAATAAAAGAGCTTATATATGCTATTCATCCTGAGTGGTGCCGGTCTTACTTGTGAATGGACTACTGCAGGTCTCTAATGGCACAGAGGCTTTGATCGTGGCACACTCCAAGTTTACTTCATTTGCGGTGCTTCTCCTGAAACTTTGTGTTCAAGGTGGCAGAGAGAGAAAGTTATGGGACAGGATGGCAAAAGGAGCACAACCTGGCAGAGAGAGAAACAGATAGTGGCATTAGAGAGATAGAAAGCAAGGGCAACAAGTGGCAGAGAGAGAGCGAATATAAAAGAACTCAACATGGCAAGAAAGTTAAAGAAAAAAAGAAAAAAAAAAAAGAAGAAGAAGAAGAAAGAAAAAAAAAATTGCCAAAGTTGACAGAAAGAAGGAAAAACGTTTGTGCTGCATAACGGCAGATTAAATTAATTCTGTCCAAATTTCTGCAGAAATCTGACTAGAGCTGAAGCTGCAGTGTGATTCATCAATCAATATTTCCTGATTTTGAGCAGGAAATGTGTCTGCAGTGAGTGGGATCAGCCCAACAAAGACAGGCTATTTTTTTTCGATCAGATAAATTCTGTCAAAGAGAAATGAGAAAAAACAGCGAGGAAGGAAGATAAAAAGGACAGTAAGCTCGGTAAAGTAGAGTAAAGCAGAGGCCAATATTTAATGTGGGAATAGGACTGCCTCATGCACATATGGTATACAGTATATTTACAATTATAGACTGAAAGAAGGGTTATTATCATTTAATAACTTACAGTGGTATGAACCTCAGCATTTCTTCTTTGCTCTAAAAGACTACTTACAGCTTTAAACTCTACTACCACAACAAAACAAAACAAAAACAAAAAACAATTGTAGCAGAACAGTATCCAAACAGTTAAACACAGCACCTTGTTCTGCAGTAGAAAGCTCCTACAGCTTGTGATCGGCATCCAAAGAGGAGAGCTTTTGTGTACATTTCTCTGTTTCAAGCATACACACAGTTCAGAAGAGCTCACTAGAAGAGCTCAGCGCTGCGTAATATGTTGGCGCTTTATAAATACAATAAATAAATAAAATAAATAAACTAGAAGATTTTAATATACAGGATCTTCTCCAAAAATTAGCATAGTGTGATAAAGTTCATTATTTTCTGTAATGTACTGATAAACATTAGACTTTCATATATTTTAGATTCAAATACACACAACTGAAGTAGTTCAAGCCTTTTATTGTTTTAATATTGATGATTGTGGCATACAGCTCATGAAAACTCAAATTTCCTATCTCAAAAAATTAGCATATTTCATCCGACCAATAAAAGAAAAGTGTTTTTAAAACAAAAAAAAGTCAACCTTCAAATAATTCTGTTCAGTTATGCACTCAATACTTGGTTGGGAATCCTTTTGCAGAAATGACTGCTTCAATGCGGCGTGGCATGGAGGAAATCAGCCTGTGGCACTGCTCGGGTGTTATGGAGGCCCAGGATTAGAGTGACCATATTTTTGTGGGTCCAACCTGGGACGGGGAGGGGGGCGGCGCGCGTAGCGCGCCGCGGCGAAAAGTGGGGAGGACTGAGGAGCGCGCTGCGACGAAGACGGGGGGGGGGGGGGGGCGCGGCGAAAAATGGCCGTGGCCATGACATTGTATGGGCGGAGCTAACGTAATGATGTAACAGCGAGGCATAAGAAAGCAGTGTTTACACCATGATGTGGACAAACTAGACTTTGCATCATGGGTGTGCAGAAACTGTGTGATGCTAATAGTATACCGTAACCACAAAACATTTCACCAGACAAGAAACGCAATGCGGGCAAACATTTCACCAGAAATGAAACGCAATGCGGGCAAACATTTCACCAGGAATGAAACGCAATGCGGGCAAACATTTCACCAGGAATGAAACATAATGTGGGCAAACATTTCACCACAAATGAAACGCAATGCGGGCAAAGTACACCTGGAAAAAAACCATTTACTCACCTGGCAGAAGTCTTCCTCTGGCACGCTGCTCCGTCCCGGGACCGTCTTGTTCCTCCTGCTCTCTCTGGTCTCCCGCGCTGACAGGGCTACGGCAAGATGGCGCCCGAAGCCCAGTACTGGAGACACAAATAGGTCTCCAGTACAGGGCTTCGGCAGCCATCTTGCCGTAGCCCTGCTCGCCTGCCGGTGTCGGAACAGACACCGGAAGAGGAGGCTGGAGCGGGGCTGCAGGAAATGAACTGGCACGGCGTCTATAGACGCCGCTGCCAGTTCATGAAGAGAGAGTGGCCAGAGTCCCGAGGCCGGGACGTCCCGCTGCTGAAAGCGGGACGTTTCCCGGGACCTCATGCTGCCTGGGACAGTGGACCCCGAATCCGGGACGCGTCCCAGGCAATCCGGGACGTCTGGTCACTTTACCCAGGATGCTTCGATAGCGGCCTTAAGCTCATCCAGAGTGTTGGGTCTTGCGTCTCTCAACTTTCTCTTCACAATATCCCACAGATTCTCTATGGGGTTCAGGTCAGGAGAGTTGGCAGGCCAATTGAGCACAGTAATACCATGGTCAGTAAACTATTTACCAGTGGTTTTGGCACTGTGAGCAGGTGCCAGGTCTTGCTGAAAAATGAATTCTTCATCTCCATAAAGCTTTTCAGCAGATGGAAACCCCCTTACCAGCCCCCCCCCCCCCCCCCAAAGTGAATAGTGATCCACCAGTGCCCCTGCAGAGTACTTGCAGAGAAGCAAACTCCGCAGTCTGGCCAGCACGCTCCCTCATTCATCTGTGTGCTTCTGTCTTCACCCTCTCAGGCAACTTTTCTCCATAACCCTGCAGCATTATACGTGAGTACTGTATGTACAATCCACTGGCCATGGAGAGGAGGTGCCCATGAGGGTGAATGTGGAAGCGCACAGTCTGAAAGAGGGAGCGCGTCGACTGGACAGGGGAGTTTAGTCCGCTGTAAATACACTGCAGAAGCCACGGGGGACCATCATTCACTTAGGAGGAGGCTTGGTAGGGACGTCAGTCAGGGGCCAACCTAATACTATATTGGGGATGGGGGAAAGGGCTCACCTGATGCTGCTCTGGTGATAAAGGGGTGGCTGGGGGGAGTGTGTGTGTGTGGCAGTTGGGAGGGGGGGGGCAGGCCCGGTCCGCCAATGATGCCAAGTGAGGCGACTTCCTCAGACGGCAGAAGTCTTGGGGCAGCACCAGGAAAAAACAGGAAGTGAAGAGAGTGCCTGCCCAACCTATACTGTGGGCAACTGTACCTGGCTAACCTATACTGGGGGCAACTGTACCTAGCTAACAATACTGGGGGCACCTATACCTGGCTACCTAGCTATACTGAGGGTGTTTTTTGGGGGCTCACCGCAGCTATAACGTGCGGTGCAAATTGTTGGGTGCCAATGGGGGGTGGAGGGGCGCATCCTCACAAGTTTGCCTCAGGCAGAAAAGTCTTGAATTGGCCCTGGGGAAGGGTGTAAAGTGACTACTGCCATGTTACTGCTGTCTGTGACAAACATTCTGGGGGCCAGTGAAAAGATTTTGTCTTAACAAAACCTGATAAGTTGATAATATATCGCCATGACCCACATCAGACACCGCCGCTGGTGCATGTAATATATAAGAGACTAGCTTGTGGTGAGGTGAGTGCGAACTAAAACGCAGGGATTTTTGTAAAGATGACATATAGTTTCAAGATTTTTCAAATAAAGGACTTTAGAATGGCCGCCATGTGTACCTGCCTAAAATCACTGATTAAAGGAGAACTGTAGTGAGAGGTATATAGAGGCTGCCATATTTATTTCCTTTTAAGCAATACCAGTTGCCTGACTATTCAGCTAATCCTCTGCCTCTAATACTTTCAGCCATAGGCCCTGAACAAGCATGCAGCAGATCAGGTGTTTCTGACAAATTTGACAAATATGACAATATTAGCTGCATGCTTGTTTCTGGTGTGATTCAGACACTTCTTCAGCCAAATAGACCAGCAGGGCTGCCAGACAACTTGTATTGCTTAAAAGGAAATAAAGATGGCAGCCTCCATATACCTCTCACTACAGTTCTCAGTTAATGCAGAATAAATATGGCCACCGGGATCGTGCCTTATATTGAAGGGGTGGGGAGTGTGGCCTGGGAGGTTATCATGTCAGATTGGCCGTCCTGACCCACCTGACTTCAGAGTGAAGGCTCAAAATATGGCATTATGAGAAAGTATAGGGCAGGCACGGTGGCCCACATGGTTCGTGCTACTCCCAAGTACGTGTGCAGGTGCACATTCACCAGCTAATGTGTTCTGCAATCCTTGCCAGAGACAGAAGTGATTTACATATTTGCTCACTGAGCAAAAGTGATGCATCGTGAGAGCTCTTTGACAGAGCTACAGTAAATAATTGCACATTTCTATTTAGCCCATTTTGTTATAGAAATAGACAGTAATTATATAGCTTAACCTTTGCTCACTAGAAGGCAGTCTGCCTGTTTGTGTGTACAGAGCATTCCCATACCATATCGTGTCTGGTTCTTGTTGTTGCGCCTCCGGGGATTAGGCAATTAGCGCATAGGTTTATCAGGGAAATCACAACAAATCATTATGTAATAAGGTTGGAAAACAATAATATTTTTTCTTCTGCGTCTTAAATAAAATAAAAAAATCTTTTCATATTTACAATTATGTTACACCTGATTAATTAAATTGATTAGCAATAATTATTGTTTTTCTCTTGTTAGTTAGAACGTAGATGTTGGTACATGTGGATTGTTTCCTGAGTTTTAGCATGTGTGATGCTCTTTATGATTTAATTAGAGGTAAATGTAAAGTATCCTATGTAAGAAAACCCTAACTGTCCCTGCGTCATCCTCCTGGACGGGGCCAGGAGGTGCAGGCGGAGGGTGGCGGGGGCAGGTGCGCATGTGCACGCGGCAGGCGGGTGTGCACGTGCACGTGGCTGACATGTGGTGGTGGTGAGAGAGGCCTAGGGCCTGTTTTTAAATGGGCTTAAGTCAACTAGTTTCTTTATAAAAGCCCCTCTGTCCCTGCTTCATCCTCTGTCCCTGTGTCCGTGTGTTTTAGCTACTGCACATGTGTTGCCGTTGGGACAGGAGAAGGATGAGGCGGGGGGGTCGGTCGTGTGTGCACGCGGGTATGCAGGTGGGCGCATGCACGCTTACATGCGGCTGCGGTGGTCATAGGGGCGGGAGGGGAGGAGGGTTGTGAGGGACTAGAGCCCATTATATTAACGAGCTTGGTCCACCTAGTTTCTTTATAATTGTCATTTGCATTGGTGTTAAACTGATGATGTGCTAGCATACTTCATCACCTTCCTGCTCCTCCTTCTACTCATGTAACTGAAGTTTAAAGGATTACCAAAGGCAACATACAAATCAGTTTAACTTACCTGGGGCTTCTTACAGCCCCCTGCAGTTATCCTGTGCCCGTGCCATCCTTCTGAGTCCCTCCATTGAGAGGCGGCGACCCCCTCAAAGTTGGCCAGTAGCGGGCAGTTAGAGGCTACTGCGCAGGTGCGGCCCCAAGCCACACACACCCTTATCACGCTCCAGTGGTCGGGAGCATCTTGCGCATGTGCAGTAACGATTTTTGTTACGGTTTGTTTACTGAGAGTTCTATGCTCAGAGGGAGATATTGCTTGTTTGGCAGTTTTGACAAAGCTGTTATTTCCCACAATGCAACAAGATTCACAAACATCAAACTGTCATGACCATGGTCATGACATCATACTGTGGGAGGGGTTTCACCACAATATCAGCCATAAAGACTCCCCTGATGACCTACTAAAGCAAAGGTGAAGATTTCTCATGGGAAAGGGGGTATTGGCTACTAATTGGGATTATGTTCAATCCTTGGTTAAAGTTCCTCTTTACGGCCTCTTCATGCTTCATGGTTCAGATTCACTCCTGCCTGCCCCTGAGTGCCTTACGGCTGCACTGTAATGTAATGCAACTGGATGGCAGTGTTTGCAACTCCTTGCTTGTCAGCACTTTACACACGGTGCGGTTACATTGCAGCAAGAAACCGCATTATATCATGTCTGAGTGTGGCTGTGGCCATGGTCAGACATGACTGAATGTGGTGGCCACCTCAAGCATGCCCTGGTGGGTCAATCATAATCTTTATACTAGAAGCACCCATAGCCAGAGCAGGATCAGCCACCAGGCAACCTAGGCAAGTGCCTGGGGCCTAGTGGGTGTCGATGGGGCCCATCTGCCAACTTCTTAGACCTTTCTCCACTTCAGCTTACCAAAAGGACCACAGAGGGGTGCCAAATCTACTACCTTGCCTAGGGCCCCATTACATATGAATCCATCTCTGCCCATAGCTGTAAATCAGCACACTTGCACTGGCCACGCTCGAGTCCACGGACTGCACATGCCTCGTATATGTGAACAAGCTCATTTCCAGCAGGCATACAGGAGTTCCTTGAAGCACACATAACGGGTAAAAGAAATTGATCGTGCATGAAGGAAAGAAGACGTGCACAAGCAATGCTTTTTATATTCAATTCATGTTTGCTTTATGTTGGGACTCTTTAAAGAGAATCTGTATTGTTAAAATCGCGCAAAAGTAAACATACCAGTGCGTTAGGGGACATCTCCTATTACCCTCCGTCACAATTTCGCCGCTCCTCGCCGCATTAAAAGTGGTTAAAAACAGTTTTAAAAAGTTTGTTTATAAACAAACAAAATGGCCACCAAAACAGGAAGTAGGTTGATGTACAGTATGTCCACACATAGAAAATACATTCATACACAAGCAGGCTGTATACACCCTTCCTTTTGAATCTCAAGAGATCATTTGTGTGTTTATTTCCCCCTGCAGCTATCTTCCACTGAAGTGTCAGGCTGTTTTGTCCTGCAGAGTGCAGACAGCTCTGCCTGTATGTAATTCTTCAGTATGTGAAAGCCCAGCCAGCTCAGAGGAGGATTTATCCAGCTTGTAAAAGATGAGAGAGAAGAGAGAAGCTGCCCTAATCTAAATAATACACAGGCAGTGTGCAGAGAGGGGCCTGGAGGGGGGAGATGCATCACAGAACCACAACACTGAAGAACTTGGCAGCCTTCCAGACACAGGCTGACAAGTCTGACAAGAGAGAGATAAGTTGATTTATTACAGAGATGGTGATAGTAGAACCTGCTGCAGTAAGCCAGAGCACATTAGAATAGCTTTTGGAACTTGTAGGATGATAAAAAACAGGATGCAATTTTTGTTACGGAGTCTCTTTAACTAGTGTTGTTTATAACTTTTGGCAATATGTCGTAGATTCACATTAAAGGGCTTATGCACACAGGTGTTTGTGTTTTACATCTGATCTGTGTTTTTGAAGCACTTTTGACTAATCTGAAAAAGAGAGTTTGAATTATAAATGAGGACTTACTGCGCTGTGTAAGCCTACATTTTAGTTGCGTATGACAAGCCTTGTTTGCATTCCGTTTTGCTAATTGCAGAATGTACTATTAGATTGCTTTTGGTGTGTGGATTGTATGGAATTTAGTGATGGCTAAAGTTAAGTACACGTTCTTTATGCTGGGCACAGACGGCTCGATTTTCTTTATCAATCGAGCCACTGATGGCTCGATTGATAATTTCCGACAGGTCCGATCACCGTGCGGATCAATTCCCCGCTCGATAACCGCGGGCGGACAATAGCGGAAATCAAGCGGAAGATAAGGAAGTGCCCGTGGGGATGAGCGGGAATCGATCTTGGGACGAGCGGGGACGCGGCGGGAGTCGATCCGGCGGCTAATCGAGCCGCAGAAACGAACCGTCTATACCCAGCATTAAATCCCAAATAAAGTTTCAACTTAAAGTAAGAGAGTCAGTACAACTGACTGCCACTGACTGACGGAATTACCCATAGCGGAGGACGCAGGTGTGACACTTGTCACTCTGCAACAGATACGTGGGATCTGTGGCACTTAGCAGACAGCAGTCTGCGATAATCCCAAGCAGACGGATGCATTCCCCCATATAGCCTACGGGGGTAACGCATCCGCCCCGGGCTACATGTCCCACCGCTGCTCGGTCCCTGTACACAGCCCGGCGGCCGGCGGAAGCATGGGGATCTCAATTAGGTATCTCCATGGGGGCTGCAAAAAAACAATGGGAATCCTCAGCAACAGGGAGAATTCTCATTGCTTCATAAGGAGAATTAGTCTAATGAAGCCTACGGAGAGCCCCATGCTTCTGCCAGCCTTTGGACTGAGCACAGGGACCAGGCGGCGGAGATTGGCAGTGATCAGCAGCAGGAAATGACGATCACTTTGGATGGACGTGGAGAGGACGGCGCATGGCTGGTGCTAAATGGAAGGAGTGCATACTATGCCTGTTTTGCATCAACACAAGTGGGAACCTGAGCCTCAGTGTTAATCTGACAGGAGCTCTGATCAGCCAGATGTTTGTGAAAAGCATCTGTCTGATTTCTAAACTGACAGGTATCAAGAAGGGGAGGAGCCACCACATTTTGGAAAATAGCAGGTAAGACATGCAGGATAGTGCTGATCTCATCACCATAAGGCCCACTGTCTGCCATTATGCACAGTCTTTAGCTGGGCTTTAATCACTTTGCATTTAGAGGTTGTTTTCACCTTATGGACCAGAGCAATTCTGACATTTACGCTATGTCCTCATTAATTCAGCAATAACCTTATCACTACTTTATCGCTACTTATGAGCAGTATTTTTTCCAAGACTTGTCTTATTTTCCACACTCTATAAAGAGAGAAAAAAAGAAAAAAACTTACTACAGCTTTCATATAAACAGTATTACTCCAAATGAAACCACAAATATATTTTGGGCTATTTATACTGTTTATCTCAACACTGAAAAGTAAACCTGAGACGGAGGGAAAAAGTTGACTTTCACTTACCTGGGGATTGCTTCCAGCCCCCTGTAGTCTTTCAGGTCCCTTGGTGTCCTCTGGCAGAGCTGGATCATCCACAAGGCAACCGTAGCCATTTGCCTAGGGCCTGAAAAAAAATCCAGTGGCCTAGTAGATGCTACCTAACACCAAACCTAACTTAATTAAAAAGCCAGGTGACCATCAGCGGTGGGCAAAAACTGCTATCTTGCCTCGGGCCCCATTTCATCTGAATCGATTTCTGCGTCCGGTCCCCTCCATTGTGCTGCTGTCATCCCAACCTCCATTCACTTGAAAATAATGGTATTTTTTCTATGTTGTATACTTTTTTTCTTCTAATTGTATGTCAATTAAAAAAGATCATAAGGGTAAAAATATAAGAAAAGTTTAATAAGGGGTCAATTTGGTTATTTCATACTTTTTTAGGTATAGTCTTAAAAGTGGGTGTGGTTAAAAGTTGTCTCTAATGTATTTTCAGCAAAATAGCCCCCGTTTATGTCCCATTCCATCCTCTCTGTTATGGTGCCCCTCTTACATGCAAAAAATTATTGTGTCTGCTGGCTGTCATCAATAGGAATGTGTATAGTGAGAAGCACCAGGTGAGAACAGGACTATCAACCCAGTAATGGGAGCAGGTATCATATAAAGAGATGTACGTTTTATAGCAGGAATTGCAGCAGAATACAACTGGAATTACATTTCAGGCTCTGATGCTTTGTCAAGTGCTCAGTAAACTGAAGTGGTACAAATACATTTACGCAAACACCATCAGTAACCACACCCCCTGAAATGGGATGGGCTCATCCTTAAAGGAACTAAACTATACAAAAGTGCCAATAATGGGTACTTTTTGGGATCACTGGAGATGCTTTAGTACATCCGGCCCTATGGGTATATGTCAGCAGGGGCGTAACTAGTTAGGGTTGAGCCGAAATTTTTGAAATTTCGCGTTACTATAATTACGCATGCGAAATTTGCTATTACGGCGCGAAATTATGGTAGCGTAATTGCCATTAAAATCGTAATTGATAATACCGTAAGCGTAATTTCCAACGCGTAATTTCGCGTTTCGTTCATAACGTAATTTCACGTACAACTATACTGTAATTTCACGTTATATTATACCATAACGTAATTTCGCATTTCTTTGTAATTTCACGAATTTCGTAATTACTTGTTAGCTATAAAAAGAAATACATTTTAATTTTGAAATTGAAAGTAATTTCGTTTATAATAGTAATTACTAGACACAGGAAAGTGCAGGCAGGCTCTTCCCCTATGAGATTGCTCAACTTCCTGTTGTTTTTGTTCGCATTAGCCAATCAGAAGCGAATCAGCGGTAGTCAGACACACGCTAACAAATTTTTGCATATGAACGCTTTTTCGCGTTAAATAATGTAAAAACTAAGCATGCGCAGTTCAAGGGTGTATTGACAAGAATGTTTCTACGCATAGAGCAAGCTTTTTCGCAATAATTACACTGTGATCAATGAGAGTAATATGAACTATCGCGAAATTACGTTACGTAACTACGCTTACAAATGTTTGCATGCAAGGCAAACGTAATTTCGCGATACCCACTGTAATGCAAAAGCTACGCGAAAATTACGCTTACGCGGAATTTCACGAAATCCTTCTTCATTACGATTATGTACTTACGGCCATAATCGTACTTACACTAATAACGCGAAATTTCGCGAAATCGTAATTAAGTCATTACGCTCACCTTTACCCATAATACTAAAATTTGCTTCCTCCGATACAGGGGACTATACTTCAGATCAGGTGTTATTGTGGCTACACTTGTTATGGGTGTGATGATCAGGATGGCCACATTTGTTTTATGACCAGTGTATGATGGGGCCCCAAGCTGTGACGGTTACCAGGGGTAGGCGAGGGAAAGGGTGTGATTACTAAGGGCGCCCCATCAAAGTTTTGAGAAGGGGGGCATAAATTGCAATTATGCCACTGTACAGGGCCGGATTTTCCATAAAGGCACTGGAGGCTTATGCCTATAGGTGCCTGAGGGTGGATAGGTGGATCACCCCCTCCGTTCCATCCCCATCTATGTAGAATCACGACCTGGGCGTAAATGAGAAGTTACTCATCCGGTTCTCCATTTTACTGACAAAATCTCCATTCATCTGTGTGTCCTGTCTCCATGGCTACAGTGGCATTTCTCATCATGTAACAGGGCAGTACATGCTGGTGGGTCAGATGCCGAGTGACAAGCTGTACCGATAGATGGACAATGGACGCGGCTAAAGGGAGAGTCAGTGGAATGACTAGAGACGAGTGAGTAACCTCTCATTTACACTCCTCTGGGGACTCATAAGGAGGGAGGACGAGGCACACACATCTAATACCTATACTGGGGGAACTGCCTAGAGCCGCTTAACCATTTCTGCCACTGGGAAGTGAGCTTCACGTCCGCAGCGGCAGCTGCTACAGCAGCAATGACACGCTAGTTACGTCCCTGCAGTTTAGGGGGCTGTGCGGGCGATCGTGCAGGCAGATGCCCGCGATCGCGATGTTTCCGGTAACAGGGGGGATTGACTGCAGAGGACAAAAGTCCACTGAGCCAATCTGTACAAGTCCGCCGAGAATGAACACTGTTTTAGTTCAAAAACAGTGTTCATTCTGAAATAGAGCTGCCGTGCTCCCTAAACAACAACAAAGATTAATGAATGGGAACAAAGTTCCCATTCATTAATCTCCCCTCTAGGCCAC
The DNA here is from genome assembly GCF_040937935.1 of Hyperolius riggenbachi. NCBI lineage: Eukaryota > Metazoa > Chordata > Amphibia > Anura > Hyperoliidae > Hyperolius > Hyperolius riggenbachi. The sequence goes on along the minus strand of NC_090651.1, from coordinate 68,406,658 downwards.
CGTGGTCGCAGGCATACATTGATGCCTGCATCACTTCCCTAGTTACAATGTAGCAACACATTACTTCCTATAGCGTACTTATTGTACACTAATAGGAAGTACTCAGCAGCAACATCTTGTGGCCAAATAGTAAAATGACACCTACTTTTTTAAAATATGTATGTCAAGAAGTTATATTATTATTAAATTATGGGCTAAAAATTAGTGATGGATGTAAAACTGAAAAAAATGCACCTTTATTTACAAATAAAATATTGTCACCATACATTACACTAAGAATAATTTTAACGTTGCAATAACCAGGAGAAATGGCCAAATAAAAAGTGTGGATTTTAATTAAGGAAGTGTGAGGAAACGCGGAAAAGCCGCCGCGTGTGCCAAGAGCTAGGCGGCTGACTCCGCGTCCTACGCGGCGGTTTGCACGCGTCTGGTTGTGTGGTGGAACGCGGAAAAGCCGCCGCATGTCCTGACAGCAAAGCGGCTGTTTGCATGCAGCAGCATGTGCTTGGTGTGGCTGGGTCTGTTAGTGCACCTAGGCAGATGGAGAGCTATGCTCGCGCGGGCCTGAATTCAGGACCTTTATACCTGCAGAGGAAGTGTCAGCTGATCAGGAAGGTCAGCTGATTCCTGCAGGACTCATGATTGGCTGAATGGTTCGGGCGGGGCAGCAGAGTCCAGCAACTATATATTCTGCTGCTTATTCAGTTGCTGGTTGTCTGGCGTTGCGATCACATACGTGGGAGCACCCAGATCTGTAGTCAGATCCGCAAGTGTGCCGGGACTAGCTGGAGCTGTAATCCTACACTTAGCTAGTTTCTGTTGATAGCTTAAAGTACTAGTTTGATTGTGATTATCTGTTTTGACCTTTGCCTGACTATCCTCCTGAACTCTGATCTTGTACCTCGATATTTCTGATACTCTGTTGCCGAACCCCGGCTCGTCCTTAGACTCTGCTTCTGCCTACTGATCTTGTACCTCAATATTTCTGACACCCTGTTGCCGAACCCTGCCTGTACCTGACTCCGCCTTTGCCTCTTGATATTGTACTTTATCTGTCCGTGTGTGTACGACCTGGCTTGTCCGACCTCGAGAACCGACCTCACTGTTGGAGGCGGTTCCCCGTTCTATCAGTGACACTTTCTCCAGAGTGTTACTTTTAGACAATCCTTCCTACTCGCAGCCTGACTCCTCCCGTCTTGGAGAGTCCAGGTCTTCGGAAGGAATCCGTGCAGTATACCTTACTGCGCTGAGGCTTAGTCCTCAAAGTGTTACTGTTAGACCAAACACTACACTCTACTCAGGTGAACAGAGGTTAGCTGGTATATCGGATTATCGGTTATACTGCAGATCACTTATAATCTGGTATACATCTGTATTCCCAGTGATACTGCAGATCACCGGTAATCAGATCCTCTCTGTGCTTTACCGATCGTTACAGGAAGCATGTATTACTTTAAAACTATAATGGCTGAAAACTGAGAAATAATGAATTTTTTCCATTATTTTCTTATTATTCCCATTATCATGCATTTAGAATAGAATAATTCTTAGCATTACGTACCACCCAAAGAAAACCTAATTGGTAGCGGAACAAACAAGGTTTAGATCATTTTGTTGTGATAAGTGGTGATAAATTTATTGGGGAATGAAAGGGAGGAGCGCTGAAATGTGAAAATTCCTCTTCTCCATAAGGTGAAAAATACCTTATTCTACACTTGCAGTGTGGTTTGGCAAGGGTTTGTGTGTTTATGGAGGTTGGAGTCTGGGATGCCAGAGAACAGGTGCCTATAGGCTCATGTGATGTAAATCTAGGCCTGCCACTGTATGGCACATACTTGCTTCTTGTACATGTTCAAATCCGCAGTACTGTTTATTGCTTCAAATCACCAGTTCTATGGTTCTCAAAATGTCATCATTATGTTTTATAAAAAAAATATATATAAACAGACAACAAAACTTTGTAGCAACAAGTGTGGTTGCCAATGTAGCACTTTAAACAGAGCAGCACCACCAACCATACAGTACAACGGGCCCTGTAAGTGTTTACAATTAAAGTTAAATCCTTTAGAGGTGAAACATAAAACATTATTGCTATGAATCCAAATGAGTCTTGTATCAGGTGGCAATTGTGCCCTGTGCGCTATCATCGATCTTTCCTGTGCTGGGCTCTGCTAGGTCCCCCCGCCCTCTGTGAATGCCAGGAGCAGCCCTGGAACAGGTCACTGGCTAAAACGTTCTCTCTTTGCTCCAGCGCAAGGTTAGAGCTTCAGGCTGAACCATTTGTATTACTCACTGGCAAGGTCGACGAAGCGCAGCCTCAATCACATGCAGGCAGGACATGTCAGACGCCTCTGCATGCAGAACATGTTTGCAGTGACAGCGGTGGAACTAGGGGGGCCTGTCAGGGGTGAGTCTCAGCAAAGTGCTGGAGATGAGGAGGTGATGTCAGCCACTTGCTTCCTCTACGTGAAGTAAACAAGCAGAGTTTTATCAGGAACTATAAATAAGACAGATTACTGATAGTAAGCAAAGGACAGAAGAAGTGGTCAGCAAGCAGTCTAACATTGGACAGATCTATTCACACAAAGCAAAATCCTTCTTGAAATGAGATTGGTGCCTTTAGTTTGGCTTGTAAAGGCTATAACTTGTGCAGCAGTTTGCTTGGGAAATGCATCAATAGCACTTAGATGCTGGGACTCTCCATTGCGTTGGGTTTAGAAAGATGAGGATAGATGAGGGCTAGGTTGAAGTCACCTTGACGGTGGTCATTCTCAGTTTCAAGGTAGATTAATATGGTCAATGAAATGGTCAATGAAATGCAAATAAATTGGGTTTTCACAAAAACTCACACCCGTTCACCTCAGCCACATGGCACATTGTTTTTGACACTGACCTGAAGAAGCGGGAGACACCAGTGAAATGCGTTGCCCTATCATTTGTTGTATGCAATACACTTATATGTCACATAAGTCTGATTGTTTTATCAGGAGTGATAGGACTTTGGTTACCTGTCATCTTTAGTATTTTAAAAACATTTTATTTTCAATTGGGTGCTTACCTACCCCCATCCCCTATTGCTTGGGAGTGGGTCAATCAAACAGACCTCCTACCAATTTTGTGTGGTCTATTTTTAAACCTCATGTAAATCAGAATTATTTGCATCTCATTCACCATCTCTTATCGTGGTGTACGTTATTTACTTCATATGTCAACACTCATATAATGTTTTCCTTCTGTCAGTCTCAAAGCATTTTAAAGCATACCTGAAGTGAGGAGTACATGGTGGCTGCCATATTCATTTCCTCTAAAACAATACCAGTAGTCTGGCAGTCCCAATAATCTATTTGGCAGCAGCAGTTTCTGAATCACACACCTGAACCTATCTTGTTTGGCCCATTCAGGGGCGTACCTAGAAATCCCCCGCCCCCCTGCAAAAAAAAATCCGGGCCCCCCCCCCACCTCCCTAGGGCCTGCTCAGGGACTTCTGTGTTGGCAGGAGGGGTCGCAGCATAAGAGGAGAGCGTGGCCGCAGATCGGTGGGGAGGGGGGACATTCCCCCCCCCTCACCTCGGGCTCTTCTCTCAGCGCTTTCCCTCCTGCAATCATTGGCGGTAGCGGCAGCAGGCAGGCTGAACACATACCTCCTTCTCGCCGGAGGTCTTCCGCTCTCTAAGTGCTTCATGTAACTTCCGGTGTAAACAGGAAGTAACATGTAGCTCTTAGAGATTGGAAGACTTCCGGCGAGAAGGAGGTATGTGCTCAGCCTGCCGCCGCTACCTGCCCGCTGCCACCAATGATTGCAGGAGGGAAAGCGCTGAGAGGAGAGCCCGAGGTGAGGGAGGGGGGGGGGGAATGACCCCCCTCCCCACCGATCTGCGGCCACGCTCTCCTCTTATGCTGCGACCCCTCCTGCCCCACAAAAGTTCCTGAGTGGGCCCTAGGGGGGGCCCGGGTTCCCCCGCGGCAGCAGGGGTCGCATCCCCTATTGTTACGCCAGTGGGCCCAAATTTGTTTCCTTATCAATCGAGCCACTGATGGCTCGATTGATAATATCCGACAGGTCCGATGACCCGCCGGATAGATTCCCCGTTTGATCCCCGGGAATCGATCCACGTGCACGCTGGCTTGATACCGGCGCATAAACTTACTGTGTATGTCCAGCATAACAGACTGGCACCCCTCTAATCTGTACTGAACTCTGCTGCTTGCCACATTCATCTTTCTTCCCGCTCTTCCTCTGCTGCTCCTCTCTGTCAAGCTCTTCATTGGCTACCAATTATCCAGAGGATCCAGTTCAAACCCTAACCTACAAAGCTCTCCACAATTTCTCTCCCCTGTACATCTCCTCATTAGTTTACAGATACCAACCCAACCTCAATCTCAGATATGCACATGACTTTCTTTTGTCCTCCTCTAGAATCACCTCCTTGTATTCACGTATACAAGATTTCTCATGTGCCTCACCCTTTCTCTGGAATTTCCTTCCAAAACACATCCGCCACTCTCCAGCCTTCGAAATTTTTGAGCACTCCCTCAAAACTCACTTTTTCCGACAAACATATACTCTAACTTAGGTCATTAACCTCCAACATCTGGCCATGTCTTTCTCCTTACTAGATAACCTAAAACACACTGCCTCTAGGTATGCATATTGTATACTATACTATTGTATACATCCCCTGTTCCTTTAGATTGTTAGCTCAAACTAGGGCAGGGCTCTCTCACACTTTTGTGTCTTGGAATTTGTTATTCTTGTTGTTGTTAGAATTTGTTATACATTTTAATTATCACGTTACATTTGTTACTGTAATTACTTTGTCTACCAATTTTGTATTTTGTACCAGTGTCTATATTTGCTGTATACCATTGCCTGTGTTACAATGGACCCCATGTTAATTTGTATAGTGCCATGGAATATGTTGGTGCTTTATAAGGCTTATAACCTACACACCTTAAAGAGGAACTCCAGCCTAAACAAACATACTGTCATTAAGTTACATTAGTTATGTTAATTAAAATAGATAGGTAATATAATCTCTTACCCACACTGTTTTAAAAGACCAGGTAAATGTTTGATTTCATGATGGCAGCCATCTTTTTGGTTGAAAGGAGGTGACAGGGAGCATGAGACACAGTTCCAACTCTCCTGTGTCCGAAGCACCTCTCCCAGTTGCTAGGCAGCGTGAATAACAACATAGGAAATCCCATCATGCTCTGCACATCATCAGGTAAAAAAAGTCCAGGCTTTTTTTCTCTGATGGGTGGAGCTTAGCTAAAAATGCAGCTAAAAATGATGCTTTGGTAAGAAAAACAAAGTTCTGATGCTGTGAAACTGTTAAAGAAACACCAAGCCTTTTCAGTTCTGCTGAGTAGATTTTTAGTCCGGAGGTTCACTTTAAATCAAATTCTTACTAAAACTGAGGGAGACAGTAATAGAGTTGATGCAAATGTTATGTTAATTTTATGAAAATGTATACATCTTGGAATTAGACCAATCCAATATAGTAGGGGGTAATCTTGATTGGTCCAAGCTGTATACATTTGTACAACATTAACGTAAAATTTGTATCACCTTGAAACTATTGAAACATCTCATTTACAATCTTGCCTGGGGAATATAGGAGGGAAAGGTTTAAGTTTCCCCAGTGTACAGCAGAAGCTGCAGAAAAGGAGAGGGTCTGATAACCAGCTTTCAGAGCACAAGCTCTTCTGCAGGCCTGGAATACTAGAAAAATGGACAAGAATATCAATAAAGAAATGTGACAGCCTTACTAAATAATCTCTTATTATAAAGCATTTAAGCCATAATAGCAGCGAAGGTGCCACTGCCCTTTAGGCGTACTACTGAGAAAGTAATCCCATGATAATGATCTCATGATGACAGTTGATAACAGATGCCCGATGATCTCCTGCAGTTGTGTTTATTTTTTATATTCTCTGCTTGAACTTTCTCTGCCTCTGAGATTAAAATTAGCATTTGTAGCCCTATTCTGTATTGCCAAGCTGTATTGTGCAGCACACTCTGTTTCTGCACCAGCTTACTGATGCAGGATATAAGGGTAAGTATGATGTCCCAATAATACCCTCTGACTCTCTTACCCAATCCTATATTACTAACCTGCCCTGAGACTAGCCCTGTCTCTGAAGTTTACTTAAAGTGAACCTTAAGCCAGAAAAAAAAATGAGTTTAACTCACCTGGGGCTTCTACCAGCCCCCTGCAGCAGTCCTGTGCCCTCGCAGTCACTCACTAATCCTCTGGTCCCCCGCTGCCAGCTAGTTTCGTTTTTGCCGACAGGCCCGTCAGGACTGGCCATGTGTAGCTTTTTCCGCATTCCCGACTGTAATTAGCGCTATTGCGTTGCGTTGCCGCATATTTATGCGTGCGTAATGCGGCAATGCGTATTTTTGTACGTGTTGCAGTCCGCAATAGCGCTAATTACAGTCGGGAATGCGGAAAAAGTTACGCTTGGCCAGTCCTGACGGGCCTGTCGGCAAAAACGAAACTAGATGGCAGCGGGGGACCAGAGGATTAGTGAGTGGCTGTGAGGGCACAGGACTGCTGCAGGGGGCTGGTAGAAGCCCCAGGTGAGTAAAACTCATTTTTTTTTTCTGGCTTAAGTGACTCTTTAACATTTACCAAAATAAGCTCTTTATAGCTTGATTTGTTTGTTAGTACTTTTCCATTACTATCTCTCCCTTCTGGCTAACATTTATTGGCAGGTAAAAACATCATGACTTTAAACTGAAGTATTGTAAAGCAACCACAAGATATCACTCTCTGTAAAATGTGGTGGGTGATGGTATCTATAGTATTGTGATTTTCCTGTATTCTTGATGTGTTTCTCTCTGTTCTAAGTAAGCTACATGATGGTGGTGTATGTTTTATCTCTACATGTATTTCTTCAGCAAAGAGTACTAACTTGTTATGCTGGCTGCCTGATGTCTAGCTGCGTGTACAGACTTTACTCCATCAACACTAACCTTCTGTGCAACCATTTCCTGATGCTAACTCGTATTTTTCGGAATATAAGACGATCCGGCATATAAGACGCACCTAGATTTAGAGGGCAAAAATCAGGAAAAAAAAAAATAAACTAAACCTAGGTGCGTCTATGGTGCAGGGGCTTCTTATGGACCTCTAACTCCCCCAAAACTGTCTTTATCTAAGCTACACTGCCCATCTATACTAACACCTGCTACACTACACTTCACTTACCCCTGCTGCCCCCACCAACTACACATTACTTCACTAACCCCTACTACCACCACCAACTACACTACACTACACTACAGTACTACACTACAGTATACTACACTTCCCTCACTAACACCTGCAGCCAACCCAAACTACACTACACTTCACTAACTAACCCCTCCAGCCAACCCAAACTACACTACACTTCACTAAGTATCCCCTCCAGCCAACCCAAACTACACTACACTTCACTAAGTAACCCCTCCAGCCAACCCAAACTACACTACACTACACCCCTGCTGCATCTCACCTGATCCTGTCGCCGCGATCCTCCCCTCCTCCATCTTCCTGTCATCACCCGAGAGTCGCAGCAGCCGTCATCTAAGGGTCCAGCAATCCCATCCAGTATCCCCGCTCTTTAAGTGACGTCATGCGTGACCCCGGCGCACATGCGCCGCTCGTCACACAGAAGGGGGCACTGTATCTAAGAAGAGGACGCCGTAACTATGGAGGAAGGCGGCCCCGGCAGCGCGTAGTCACCGCGTGATTACCGCGAGCCTGCATACAAACATGACTGCAGTGAAGAGGAGGCGGCGACATGGACACTTAAAGAGCGGGGGTACTGGATGGGATTGCTGGACCCTCTGATGACGACATTGGATGACGGCGGACAGACGAAGGAGGCGAGGGTCGCGGCGGCAGGATCCGGTAAGTATGTTATGGGGCAAAAATACCGTACCTTTGGAATATAAGACACACCCACTTTTTCCCCCCAGTTTTGGGGAAGAAAAAGTGCGTCTTATATTCCGAAAAATACGGTACTCCTCTCCTCTGCCTAGCTAACCTTATCCCTGACCCTTTCCTAAAGCTAACTTCTCTCCTCTGCCTAGCACTAACCTTATCCCTGACCCTTTCCTAAAGCTAACGCCTCTCCTCTGCCTAGCACTAACCTTATCCCTGACCATTTCCTAAAGCTAACTCCTCTCCTCTGCCTAGCACTAACCTTATCCCTGACCATTTCCTAAAGCTAACTCCTCCCCTCTGCCTAGCACTAACCTTAACCCTGACCATTTCCTAAAGCGAACTCCTCTCCTCTGCCTAGTACTAACCATCTCTCCGACTATTTCCTAATGCTAACTCCTCTTCTCTGCTAGCACTAACCTTCTCGCCAATCATTTCCTAACATTAACTCCTCTCCTCTGTCTAGCATTGTTCTTCTCTTTGACCTTTTCGTAATGCAAACTCCTCTGCCTAACACTAACCTTATCTCTGACCATTTCCTAAAGCTAATGCCTTTCCTCTGCCTAGCACTAACCTTCGCTCCAACCATTTCCTAATGCTAACTCCTCTGCTTCACACTAACCTTCTCTCCCACCATTTCCTAACATTAACTCATCACCTCTGCCTAGCATTGTTCTTCTCTCTGACCAATTCCTAATGCTAACTCATCTACCTACAACTAACCTTCTCTCCGACCATTTCCAAATATTAGCTCCACTACTTTGCTTTCCTAATGCTAACTCCTCTCCTCTGTCTAGCACTAACCTTCTCTCTAACCATTGCCTAACACTAACTCCTCTCCTTTGCCTAGCACTAACCTTCTCCCTGACCATTTACTAATGCTAACTCCTCTCCTCTAACTAGCGCTAACGTTCTCTCTCACATTTGATAATGCTAACTCCTCTCCTCTGCCTAGCACAGCACTATCCTTTTCTCCAACCATTTCCTAATGCTAACTCCTCTCCTATGCCTAGCATTGTTCTTCTCTCCAACCATTTCCTAATGATAACACCTGTCTTCTGCCTAGCACTAACCTTCTCTCCGACCATTTCCTAATGCTAATTCCCCTGCCTAACAGTAGCCTTCTCTCTGACCATAACCTAATGCTAACTCCTTTCCTCTGCCTAGCACTAACCTTTTATCTGACCATTTCCTAATGCTAACTCATCTCCTATGCCTAGCATTGTTCTTCTCTCCAACCACTTCCTAATGCTAACACCTCTCCTTTGCCTAGCATTTACCTTCTCTCCGACCCTTTCCTAACTCTAATTTCTCTCCTCTGCCTATCGCTAACCTTCTCTCCGACCATTTTCTATTGCTAATTCCTCTCCTCTGCCTAGAACTAACCTTCTCTCTTACAATTTTCTAATGCTAATTCCTCTCCTCTGCCTAGAACTAACCCTCTCTCTTACTATTTTCTAATGCTAATTCCTCTCCTCTGCCTAGAACTAACCTTCTCTCTTACTATTTTCTAAAACTAACTCCTCTCCTTTGCCTAACACTAAAGATGGCCACTAATTGTCCAAATTCCTGAACAATCAACTGGCCAACCTGGTAAATGCGCTCATTTGGAAACAGTTTATCAGGTCCACTATCGTTAAGGGAACAAGTACCCGATCCGATCAATGGAATTGATAGAACAAAATGGAAATTGGACCATTAGTGGCCACCTTAACCTTTTCTCCCACCACTTCCTAATGCTCCTCTCCTCTGCCTAGTACTAATCCATATTTTACATTCATTATCTTGGTTTCAACATCAGAAAATATACCTGTATATTTATTTGTATGTAACCCCTCCCTTCCAGTGATGTTCAGACTAGACTAGAATATCACACAGCCCTGCCTCTGCCACAAAGCACTCTGGGAGATCAACTGATGAACACTGACTAAATAATTTATAAATTAACATTCTCAAAATTAAGTTTTACAGTATTATTCAGTAATGCATTTAACAGGAACAATGTTGCTATAATATGTTGCTATAATAATGTCTTACTTTCTAAAATGAGACATTTTGCGGATATTGCCTAAAAAACTGTGAAGACACATAGCACACCAGGGACTCCAGGAAGGATACATTCAGCCTGTTTTACACAATGTTTCCTATTGAGAATCAATTACCTGGGGAGCGGTATGATTTGGAAACTTTTGTTCCACTTAAATTCTTCATTAACCCCCTCACCTCAATTGCCGTAATCTTAACCTTGTCTCTAGTGTTAACTCTTTCACTAACAAAGCACTAAAAACTAAGGTGGACCTTTGCCATGCTTAACCCTAACCTGAATACTAACAAATCTCTAGCATTAACTTAGCACTCAAAATATTGTCAACGTGGTCCCAAGGTTTACCTAATCCTAACTGATACACTAATGCTAACCTGACCCTGATATTAAACAAAACCTCCATAGCAGTCTGTAGAGGCATAGCAAAAGGGGATGCAGAGAATGTGACTGCACCTGAGCCCTTGGACCTGAGGGGCCCACATGAAGCCCTCCTCCAAACACTGAAAGTGGTGCTATAGTGGTAATGATCTCCACTATATGTGCTTTGAATAGTGGTTATATCACTGCACCAGCATCTTGAGCTTGTTAATGCCTAATACTCAAGAATGGCCTTAGACTTTTTTCACCCCTAGGCTAACCTTCTAGTGGCTCTCCATCAGTGTGTAAGAGCTACCCTCTCATTCTGTTACATGCAGAGCCCTCTCTTCCATTTGTAACATTCATGTAAAGCAGTCCGCTTTTATGTACAACTCCATTGGGCTGAAGCTCCTTTTCGTCCATGTGTTGTTCCCCATTTGCAGCCTCCCTTTTCCATTTATAGTCTCCTCCCCCTTTAGGCAGCAGTCGCACAAGGCCCAGGCCTTGTGGCTTTTTTTGAGAAGTCTGGGGGTAAACACATTAACTACCTCCTGCTACTTCCATCCTAAAAAAATCTCCAGAATCTGTCCCTTCCTCTCACAAGAGGCAACCAAAATGCTTGTACATGCTCTAATCATCTCCCGTCTTGACTACTTTAATACCCTACTCTGTGGTCTACCAAAAGCAGACTGGCACCTCTCAGTCCCTACTAAACTCTGCTGCCCGTTTCATCCACCTCTCTTCCAGGTCCTCTGAGGCAGCCCTCCTCTGCCAATCTCTCCATTGGTTACCAGTTGCCCAAAGGATCCAGTTTAAACTTCTCACGTTTGCATACAAAGCTCTTCACAAGCTATCACCACCGAGGGCAGGGACCTCCTCCTAGTGTTTCTCATACTTCTGTAATTTAACATATCCACATGTACCAACTACACATTAACTAGTGTTGGGCGAACACCTAGATGTTCGGGTTCGCGAACGTTCGCCGAACATCGCCGCGATGTTCGGGTGTTCGCGCCGAACTCTGAACATAATGGAAGTCAATGGGGACCCGAACTTTCGTGCTTTGTAAAGCTTCCTTACATGCTACATACCCCAAATTTGCAGGGTATGTGCACCTTGGGAGTGGGTACAAGAGAAAAAAAATATTTGAAAAAGAGCTTATAGTTTTTGAGAAAATTGATTGTAAAGTTTTAAAGGAAAAACTGTCTTTTAAATGTGGAAAATGTCATGTTTCTTTGCACAGGTAACATGCTTTTTGTCGCCATGCAGTCATAAATGTAATACAGAGAAGGGGTTCCTGGAAAAGGGACCGGTAACGCTAACCCAGCACAAGCAGCAGAACACGTGATGGAACAGGAGGAGGCGCAGGAGGAGAAGGCCACGCTTTTTGAGACACAACACCCCAGGCCTTGCATGAGGACAAATAGCGTGTGGATATAGCAATGCTTTTTGCCGCCATGCAGTCATAAATGTAATAAAGATGAGAGGTTCAATAAACAGGGACCGGCAATGCTAACCCAGCAGCAGCAGCAGCAGCACACGTGATGGAACAGGAGGAGGCGCAGGAGGAGAAGGCCACGCTTTTTGAGACGCAACCCAGGCCTTGCATGAGGACAAAAAGCGTGCGGATATAGCAATGCTTTTTGCCGCCATGCAGTCATAAATGTAATACAGATGAGAGGTTCAATAAACAGGGACCGGAAACGCTAACCCAGGCCAGCAGCAGCACACGTGATGGAACAGGAGGAGGCGCAGGAGGAGAAGGCCACGCTTTTTGAGACACAACATCCCAGGCCTTGCATGAGGACAAATAGCGTGCGGATATAGCAATGCTTTTTGCCGCCATGCAGTCATAAATGTAATACAGATGAGAGGTTCAATAAACAGGGACCGGAAACGCTAACCCAGGCCAGCAGCAGCAGCAGCACACGTGATGGAACAGGAGGAGGCGCAGGAGGAGAAGGCCACGCTTTCAGACACAACAACCCAGGCCTTGCATGAGGACAAGAAGCGTGCGGATAGCATGCATTTTGCTGCCATGCAGTCATAAATGTAATAAAGATAAGAGGTTCCATAAACAGGGACCGGCAACGCTAACCCAGCAGCAGCACACGTGATGGAACAGGAGGAGGCGCAGGAGGAGAAGGCCACGCTTTCAGACACAACAACCCAGGCCTTGCATGAGGACAAGAAGCGTGTGGATAGCATGCTTTTTACCGCCATGCAGTCATAAATGTAATAAAGATAAGAGGTTCCATAAACAGGGACCGGCAACGCTAACCCAGCAGCAGCACACGTGATGGAACAGGAGGAGGCGCAGGAGGAGAAGGCCACGCTTTCAGACACAACAACCCAGGCCTTGCATGAGGACAAGAAGCGTGTGGATAGCATGTTTTTTGCCGTAATGCAGTCATAAATGTAATACAGATAAGAGGTTCAATAAACAGGGACCGGAAACGCTAACCCATCACAGATAGTCATTGTTCATGTTACTTGGTTGGGGTCCAGGAGTGTTGCATAGTCGTTTCCAATCCAGGATTGATTCATTTTAATTTGAGTCAGACGGTCTGCATTTTCTGTGGAGAGGCGGATACGCCGATCTGTGACGATGCCTCCGGCAGCACTGAAACAGCCTTCCGACATAACGCTGGCTGCCGGGCAAGCCAGCACCTCTATTGCGTACATTGCCAGTTCGTGCCAGGTGTCTAGCTTCGATACCCAATAGTTGAAGGGTGCAGATGGATTGTTCAACACAGCTACGCCATCTGACATGTAGTCCTTGACCATCTTCTCCAGGCGATCGTTGTTGGAGGTGGATCTGCACGCTTGCTGTTCTGTGGGCTGCTGCTGCATGGGTGTCATAAAATTTTCCCACTCCAAGGACACTGCCGATACCATTCCCTTTTGGGCACTAGCTGCGGCTTGTGTTGTTTGCTGCCCTCCTGGTCGTCCTGGGTTTGCGGAAGTCAGTCTGTTGGCGTACAACTGGCTAGAGGAGGGGGAGGATGTCAATCTCCTCTCTAAAGTCTCCACAAGGGCCTGCTGGTATTCTTCCATTTTGACCTGTCTGACTCTTTCTTCAAGCAGTTTTGGAACATTGTGTTTGTACCGTGGATCCAGAAGGGTATAAACCCAGTAATTGGTGTTGTCCAGAATGCGCAAAATGCGTGGGTCGCGTTCAATCCAGTCTAGCATGAATTGAGCCATGTGTGCCAGAGTCCTGCCAGAATCCTCATCATCCTCTTGTGAGCGTTGTGATAGTTGTTGTGATGCATCATAGTTGTCACCTTCTTCCTGGTCTGCTTCTGCTGACCATTCGCGCTGAATTGTGGAAGTCCAACGTGCACCGCTCTGGCCCTCGTCAGTGGTGGCAGGAAATTCCTGCTCCAACTCCAGCTGTTCCTCCTCCTCTTCTTCGTCATAGCTGCTGGGGCCAGCGTTTCCTGAGGCGGATGGCCTGATGTTGGTACCATCACGCTAATCATTTTCTCCTTCAGATTCCCCCAGTTGCATCATGACAGCTGTTTCCTTGATTTTCAATATTGACCTCTTCAGTAAACACAGCAGTGGTATGGTAATGCTGACTGAAGAGTTGTCACTGCTCACAAGCAACGTGGATTGCTCAAAATTTTGGAGGACTTGGCAGAGGTCCAACAAACATGTTGGTCCAATCGGATCCACAGAAGCTTGGCAGCTGTCCGGATTAGTGTTGGGCGAACAGTGTTCGCCACTGTTCGGGTTCTGCAGAACATCACCCTGTTCGGGTGATGTTCGAGTTCGGCCGAACACCTGATGGTGTTCGGCCTTTTAAGTTCGGGTTCGCCCCGAACTACTAAATGGCCGCGAACAGGGCCGAACAGGGCCCCTGTTCGGCCGAACAGGGCCCTGTTTGGCCAAATACTGCCCCCCTATGGGGTCGCAGGCATAAGGGGGGAGCATGCCCCAATCGCGGGGGGGGGGGGTCGGAGATTCCCCCCACCCCCTCCGCTAGCGCTCCCCCCTCTGCCCGCTACCCCATACAAAAGTTTAATGAAGTAAAACAGTACCGGTCCGGTGGTAGTGGGTGGCTGGCAGTGGGCGGCACTGTTTAGTGAGTGACTGAGGAGGAGGAGTCTGGAGAGTGACGCGTTGAGGGAGGCCGGGCAGCGGGCGGTTCAGCAGTAGTACCGTACTACTGCTGAACCGCCCGCTGCCCGGCCTCCCTCAACGCATCACTCTCCGGACTCCTCCTCCTCAGTCACTCACTAAACAGTGCCGCCCACTGCCAGCCACCCACTACCACCGGACCGGTACTGTTTTACTTCATTAAACTTTGTATGGGGAAGCGGGCAGAGGGGGGGAGCGCTAGCGGAGGGGGTGGGGGGAATTTCCGACCCCCCCGCGATCGGGGCATGCTCCCCCCTTATGCCTGCGACCCCATAGGGCCCCCAAAAGCGGGATGTTCGGGGAGTTCGGGGTTCAGCCCGAACATGCCGAACATCGCGGCCATGTTCGGCGAACTTTCCCGAACCCGAACATCCAGGTGTTCGCCCAACACTAGTCCGGATGCGCCTCGGTACTGCGCCGTTATGTACTGGACCACTGCACTCTTCTGCTCGCAAAAGCGGGCTAGCATGTGCAGCGTAGAATTCCAGCGTGTAGGGACATCACACAGCAAGCGATGGTGGGGGAGATTGAAGCGCTCCTGCATCTTGGCGAGTGCCCCCGAAGCAGTACTGGAATTTCTACAATGTTTGGCCACTCGTCGCACCTTCAACAGAAGATCGGCCACGCCTGGGTATGTCCTCAGGAACCGCTGAACTACTAGGTTCATCACGTGCGCCAGGCAAGGGATGTGTGTCAGCTTAGCCAACCTTAAAGCGCGAATGAGATTACTCCCATTATCACACACAACCATGCCCGGTTTCAGGTCCAGCTGTGCCAGCCACAAATCCGTCTGTTCCTTTATTCCCCTCCAAATTTCCTCCCCTGTGTGCTGCTTATCCCCAAGGCAGATCAGCTTCAGCAACGCTTGCTGACGCATGCCAACAGCTGTGCTGCACTGCTTCCACGATCCTACTGCTGCTGGGTTAGGGTTTCCGGATGAGGTACAGCTTTGAGATGCGTTGGAGGAGAAGGAGTCAGAGAGGTAGGTGCTGCTGTTGTTATCCAGTGGGAGGGACGGCGGTGCAGCTGTTTGCGGCGTGGGCAACACCCGCGCCGTAGCAGGTGAGGAATCGCTGCCAGGCTCCACAAGGTTCACCCAGTGCGCGGTAAGGGAGATGTATCGACCCTGGCCGAACGCACTCGTCCAGGTGTCAGTGGTGAGGTGAACCTTGCAGGCAACGGCATTCTTCAAACTTCGGGTTATTTTGCTGACCACGTGCTCATGCAACTCAGGCACTGCAGAGCGCGCAAAGTGGTAGCGGCTGGGAACCACGTAACGTGGGATGGCCACTGACATCATGCCCTTGAAGCTGTTTGTCTCCACCACTCGATATGGCAGCATTTCGCAGGCCAGAAGCTTGGCTATGCTGGCTGTTAGTGCCACGGCCCGGGGGTCATTTGCTGGCAATTTCCTCTTGCGCTCAAACATCTCTGAGACAGACAACTGAACCGTAGGGCTGCACACTGAAGGGCTGTTGGTTGTTGTGTTTGATGAACACTGGGAGACCTCAAGAGCACTACTCCGGAAAGTGACAGTGTCAGCGTCGTCTGATGTTTGTGAATGTTGTGAACCACGCAATGGCTGGGCTACTGCTCCTGCTGAGGCGGGTCTGGTGGTGAGTCTGGTGACCCCAAGGGAGGCAGTGTTGCTGGTACCCTGTCCTGCCGCGTTTGCCCACAGAGTGGGATGTTTGGATAGCATGTAGCGGCTCATGCTGGTGGTGGAGAGGTTGTTAATACTTTCCCCCCTGCTCAGGCGGGTCTTGCACACCTTGCAAATCGCCATAGTACCATCCTCAGTGCAGTCTTCAAAGAAAGCCCAGACTTTGGAGCACCTGCCTTGCTGGCGATTTCTGTTTGCACCTCTTTTGCCTCTCACTTGAACTTCCACGCTTGTGGTGACTGAAATTTCACGCCGCCTACCTTGTGGCACAAGGCGAACTCGTGCAGCAGTGGGTTCTTCAACAGACTCATCTGTGCTGCTGCTACGACGGCGATGTTCTCGTTCACAAACAAAATCTGAGTCTATGTCCACATTGTCCATACCCTCCTCTTCCATCTCCTGAAACTCGTCATATGTCATTGTGGGGGGCCGCCGCCGTGGAGTAGAGCTCCCCAGAACAACCTCTGCGCAGCTCACTCCAACGTCGTCTTCCAGATCTTGTCGGCCGACCTCCTGCAATTGCAACCCCTCCTGCCCAACTTGCTCTGGGATTTGGGTTTTCGAGTCCTCCTCGGACTCGCCTTGTATTTCAGTGCGCGGTGCATTTCCCACAGTTAATGGTTGTGAATCCGGGCACAACATTTCTGGCTGTTCCTCCATTGACCTTTGAAAGGTGGAAGTTTGTTGGGCTGGGAATAGCTCCTGCGAATACCCCATTGTGTCCTGAAGTAATTCATCGGACTGGTTATCTGGCAGTTGTGTGCGTGGTGTCGCTGCCGGTTGTGTCAGCTTTGTGCCCACTGGCTCCTTGTAACTGGCTGAGGACTCGGACCTCGTGCGTGATGTGCTGGTGCTGTTTAACCCACTGCTGGACGCTTGAGAGGTCATCCAAGTAATTATCTGGTCCTGTTCTTTTGGATTTGTGAGGGTTGTTGTCCTGGACAACATGGGCGGTATTGAGTGGGTTTTCTTGGGTGCTCCCCTGTGGCCTGTACGTGAACCGTCAGGGGAAACACCTCTTCCCTTGCCCCTTCCTCTTTCACCGGATTTCTTCCTCATTTCACTTATCCTTAAAGTACACGCTGACTGGCAGCAGTACAGTGGCAGTACAGAAATGCAATACAGTGGTGGGTGAGCGGTGTACCACTATTCCCAGCAGCGACACAGAGCACAATGCTATACAGTGGTGGGTGAGCGGTGTACCACTATTCCCAGCAGCGACACAGAGCACAATGCTATACAGTGGCGGGTGAGCGGTGTACTACTGTTCCCAGCAGACACAGAGTGGCAGTAAACACAATGCTATATAGTGTGGCTGAGCAAGGTACACAGAGTGACAGTTAACACAATGCTATATAGTGTGGCTGAGCGAGCGGTGTAGTACTGTTCCCAGCAGACACAGAGTGGCAGTAAACACAATGCTATATAGTGTGGCTGAGCGAGGTACACAGAGTGGCAGTAAACACAATGCTATATAGTGTGGCTGAGCGAGCGGTGTACTACTATTCCCAGCAGACACAGAGTGGCAGTAAACAGAATGCTATATAGTGTGGCTGAGCGAGCGGTGTAGTACTGTTCCCAGCAGACACAGAGTGGCAGTAAACACAATGCTATATAGTGTGGCTGAGCGAGGTACACAGAGTGGCAGTAAACACAATGCTATATAGTGTGGCTGAGCGAGCGGTGTACTACTATTCCCAGCAGACACAAAGTGGCAGTAAACAGAATGCTATATAGTGTGGCTGAGCGAGGTACACAGAGTGGCAGTAAACAGAATGCTATATAGTGTGGCTGAGCGAGCGGTGTACTACTATTCCCAGCAGACACAGAGTGGCAGTAAACAGAATGCTATACAGTGTGGCTGAGCGAGGTACACAGAGTGGCAGTAAACAGAATGCTATATAGTGTGGCTGAGCGAGGTACACAGAGTGGCAGTAAACACAATGCTATATAGTGTGGCTGAGCGAGCGGTGTACTACTATTCCCAGCAGACACAAAGTGGCAGTAAACACAATGCTATATAGTGTGGCTGAGCGAGGTACACAGAGTGGCAGTAAACAGAATGCTATATAGTGTGGCTGAGCGAGCGGTGTACTACTATTCCCAGCAGACACAGAGTGGCAGTAAACAGAATGCTATATAGTGTGGCTGAGCGAGGTACACAGAGTGGCAGTAAACAGAATGCTATATAGTGTGGCTGAGCGAGCGGTGTACTACTATTCCCTGCAGACACAGAGTGGCAGTAAACAGAATGCTATATAGTGTGGCTGAGCGAGGTACACAGAGTGGCAGTAAACAGAATGCTATATAGTGTGGCTGAGCGAGCGGTGTACTACTATTCCCAGCAGACACAGAGTGGCAGTAAACAGAATGCTATACAGTGTGGCTGAGCGAGGTACACAGAGTGGCAGTAAACAGAATGCTATATAGTGTGGCTGAGCGAGCGGTGTACTACTATCCCCAGCAGACACAGAGTGGCACTAACACAATGCTATATAGTGTGGCTGAGCGAGGTACACAGAGTGGCAGTAAACACAATGCTATATAGTGTGGCTGAGCGAGCGGTGTACTACTATTCCCAGCAGCGACACAATGACTTGGGGGACCCTGGCTAGCGTGGCTGGAGCGCGAACTACCCTGCCTGCCTACCCAAAGCTAAACCCACAGACAAATGGCGGAGATATGACGTGGTTCGGGTATTTGTTTACCCGAACCACGTGACCCGTTCGGCCAATCACAGCGCTAGCCGAACGTTCGGGGAACGTTCGGCCATGCGCTCTTAGTTCGGCCATGTGGCCGAACGGTTTGGCCGAACACCATCAGGTGTTCGGCCGAACTCGAACATCACCCGAACAGGGTGATGTTCTGCAGAACCCGAACAGTGGCGAACACTGTTCGCCCAACACTAACATTAACTATGTATGTATTTGTATTTCTACTATTCAATGTCATGACTGTACAGTGTCTTGTTTTTCTTATGTATATTTGTTCCCCATTATTTGTTTTGTACTAAGTACAGCACTATGGAAGATGTTGGCGCTATATAAATAACATATAATAATAATAATAATAACACCCAGGTGCAGCACAAATGGTTATGCAGGTTTTTTCTGTATTGTAAACTGTAGGGGACAGATTCTATGATAATTGTTTGGTTTACTATAGATACCCCACCTAAAGGTGCCCACTATTGATACAATCTTATTTGTACAATCTTACTGAATGAATCTATGTAGTGGATGAGAAAACTGAATGAACATACTTTGAAAGAATATTGTATTTTTCAGAATATAAGATGCTCTGGAATATAAAATACACCTAGGTTTAGAGGGCAAAAACCAGGGAAAAACACACACACACACACACACACACACACACACACACACACACACACACACACACACACACACACACACACACAGTGCATCTATGTTCCAGGGGCATCTTGTAGATGGTCTCCCCCATTCATTGTCCTCCTGTGTCCCCTTCTGTCCCCTGTGGCCCCTCCTGTCCCCTTGTGTGGTCCCCTGTGTCCTCCTGTGTCCCCCTGTGTGGTCCTGTGTGTTCCCTCTGGTCCCCTTGTGTGATCCTGTGTGTCCCATTGTGTGGTCCTGTGTGCCCCCCCCCCCAACCGCCGTGTGTATCCTCTGGTCCCTTGTGCCCCTCCTGCCTGACTGTTTCCCCTCCTGCACCCCTGTGTGGTCCCGCAGGCCCCCCACATGTCTCCTCTGCTCCCGTGTAAAAATAAATAGCAGCACAGCGGCTCACCTCACTGCAATTCCAGCGGTAATCAGCAGACCTCTCATCTCCTGCGTGACTTCCCCTAGTGACGGCTTCTGCTGATTGTGTCATCAGCAGTATCCTTCACTAGGAGGAGCCGAGGTCTGCTGATAAGTGATCACCGCTGGAGCCGCTGGATGAGGGGAGCCGCGCTGCTGCTAATTATTTTTAAACAGGGGAGCGGAGGAGACATGCAGGGGGCCTGCAGGACCACACAGGAGGACAAGACATTGAGTTCCTGACATTGTGGCGGATCGGCTGTTTGTATCGGTGGGCGATCGTAAGTCAGGAACTCCCTGTCTGTAGAATATAAGACGCAGGGACTTTTTCTCTGCATTTTTGAGAAGCAAAAATGCAACTTATATTCTGAAAAATACAATACTTTAGGTAGTTCTTCATATTATAAGAGGGAAGATTGGACAAAACAAATTGTATCATTAGTGGTCGCCTTTATGGCCTGGACATTATGGCAGAAATCCTGCATCTTTTGTTATGTTTCCCTTTCTCCCCTCCAATCCCATGTGTGGTTAGAAGGCTCCGTAGCCCGGTTTCTCCATCTAGTGCTCTGCCACTTCTCATGTAGGCTGGGAAACAATCAGCCTTTCTACTGCCCAATCTCCCGGGACCAGCAAATGTAACAATGCAGGTAATTAAAGCAGGAAGATTCAGCTCAGATTAGTGAGACATTACAAGGCGAGAGACGGGGAGGAAATGTGCCCGCGTATTAGGAATCATAACGAGCCTGCGAAAATATCAAAGTGCCTGCCGCTTGTCACACTGTCCTAGACTGTAATTCTGTTAACTCGATCGCTGTTGTTTTCTTTTGGATTAATTGAGCTGGAACTATTAGGCAAATATATTTTTAAATGGGGAAAATTGAATATCAGTGGAAACTGAAATATGCTGCTGCAAAAAGACTTTTAATCAGTGAACTCCTTCAAGGCTGTTATACAGCTTTTACAGCAGAATTAAAGTCTGAGGCTACTTTCACAGCGGTGCATTGTGGTGCAGCATAACGGCCTCTTTGTAATGCAGCTTGCTTCACTGCAGTGCACCACTTATGTGTCGTTCACAGTGTGGCTGGTGCATTGCAGTATAACGGTGTGCGGCATTGAAACACACAGCATGCGGTGCATTAGCACAAACAAATGTGTTAACCGTGACAGAGAAGCATACTTCATATGCTTCACTGTACTCCACTGTATGTGATACAATGCACAGATAACGTGCAGTGCAGCTTTCCCAATCCGTTGCGTTCCTGCTGTGACAGGGGATGCCACCAAACATTCACTGTGACTGTAGCCTTATAAAGAAGGCAGCCCAGGGTACAGAAATTTCACTATAATACTTATGACACTACTGAAATTATTATGGTTCTTTTTTTATTAATATTTATTTATTTTATTTTTTTTACTGATACAGTGTTTTAATGCTGTCCATAAAGATACTGGGTAGCTTGCCTACTGCAGTTATTGCAACCAACTGATGGTCTCTTCTGTGTTTGCTGCCTCAAAAGCCTGGGGCCAGGTCCAAAGATAAAGCCTTGTGGAACCAACCACACTTTGACTGTAGAGAATATTCAGGTAACACAATCTCCTTTGAGTACTTCTGTTTATTAAGTATCTTTTCTTTTGAATAAAAGTAAAATTAACTCATACAGTTTGCCTTTGAGTGACACAAAAACATTAAACTATATCATGAATGGCTGAAATATATTTCTATTAGGCCCCATTCACACTGCACGCGTTTCCAGCCGCGTTTTGGAAACGCATGCAGGTGGCCGACACGCAAGACATCAGACAGTGCATACAGTGCACTGTCTGATGTTCACACTGCATGCGTTCCGGACCTGTGCGGTCCAGGAACGCATGCTGCACGCATTTTTTGCCAAAACGCGTGGCTGTCCCATTCACTTTTCAGTGATGGGATCAGCCACGCAACGCATACAAACGCGGATGGCGTGCGTTCGCATGCGTTGCGTTCCGCGTGCGTGCCCGTCCGCGTTTGTAATGTGAACGCGGCCTACAATCAATGTGCACCAAGTATATTATGTAACTGTTTCCTATATTACTATCAGAAACTGGTTAAATACTAATGCTCCACTTCTGACATATGAACTATTAACTGAAATTCTGACTATATCAGTATTAGTGATGATTGCAATGCAACAGTAAAGCCCCCATACAGGCTAACATGCTAGGTATGTTAGTGGGAATAGTGGGAACATGTCAGATTTTTTTTCATAAGACCTTGTAGTTTCTGACAATCAATTTTTAAAAACTTCAAAGACAAAACGGGTTTTAAATGGGTAAACTTACATTTTGCTGTGGTACACTTTATATTCTCAGTTCCGAACACACAGTTATACATTTAAAAAAGACAGAGTGCCCCCCCCCCCCCCCCAGCCTCTTTAACCCCTTGTCACCCATGCAGATTGGTACAGCCAGAATTCAGAGCCTGGACTGCGTGGGCCTCCGCACTGTGAGCTATACCAGCCTGCATGGTCCATGGAGTGGGGGAGCTCTAGAACAGAGGGGCGCCCGGGCGGCGAAGAATCCCCTTCTCCCCTAAAGCAGTTTTCTATACCATGAGGCTCATCCCCACCCCGCCCAGGAGGATGTGGGGTAACTACCCCCATACCTGTGGGTGTTGGCCCTGGGGGTTCATGGTGGCATCTGAGGGTCCCATGGGACAGGCACCAACACCCCCATGACAGCCCCTCCACTGACACACAAAGCACCCCCCCTCCCCCGCCACAACCCACAAAACCCCTGAGACCTGCAGCGCCCCCCCCCACACACACACACGCACCACAACGCTGTCATCCACACTCAGCGCCAACACTATGCCCCTGTACTAGAGGGTGAACACTGACAAAAGCACTTTTGAAGTTTCTGCCGGGGATTGCCATTGATCATTACACTAACCAATGAAATCCCTCTATTTTAAAGCACCCCTGAATGGAAAAATGTTATGTGAAATAAAGTCCATAGTGGGCTAGATTATCCTTTTTCTGAATGTCCTGGCTTTGCTCATTGTTATTGGGGTCCCCTAGTCCCCTGTGCTCGGACCTCAAAACTCCACAGCCTCCTGGAAGTTCCTTTGAGTGGGGAGGGCAAATAAGAACTGCACAAGCACGAGTTCAGCACTGCGTCTGTGCAGTGAAAGAAAGCGCTTACTTTCACCATGTGGTGCAGCTTGTGATCTTCAATCCCATCAAAGATTTAAATGAATCGGGCCCGGGGTATGGGGATGACAATGAGCAATGGCAGAACATTCAGAAATAGGTTATCTAGCTCACCATAAATTTTATTACACATTTTGTTTGTCAGTTCAGGGGTACTTTAAGGCCACCATGACCGCCTACAGGGCTAGACCCACAGGCATTGGGGTAGTTAACCCCATCTCCTCCTGGGCACTGGAGGTGAGGATGGACATTATGGTCCATGTGAGCTGGTATAGCTTGGGAGGCGGGACCACACACTGTTAATTTTAAAAAAAAAATGAATAAAATGAGTATACAGAACTCGGAACTCACTATAAAAAGTGTACCACAGCAAAATGTAATTTTACCCATTTGACAAAACATTTTAACTTTGAAGTTTTTAAAATTGACTTTCTCAAAAACTACAAGGTCATTTTGTATTTTTTTTTTAATGTTCCACTATTGCCCCAAAGCAAGTTTGGTGATGATTGCGTGCATATTAACTGCTAAAATCAGTGGCATTGACTTCAATGTAAATTTTATGCAGTTATAAGTAAAATTACGGATCATAATTATAGTTACGGGCAAAATTAATTAAGCAATTGCTTGGAATTTTACATTACAATTTTTCTATCATAATTGGAATATTAGAGGTGAAATTACAAATATGCTAAATTTGAGCTCATTACTAATCAGTAGACACTATGGCCTCCATTCATAAAGCATGACCGCATCAGGTAATGCATAAAATAGCTGACTATACTGAGCACTTAGGAAAATGTCAATTCATAAAGGCTGTTACCGCATGGAAAGCTGAAATTACAGAGCAGTGAGGTAAATCAGCGACTTGTGCGGAAAATACCTCAACACATGTCTGCAAATGTCAATTCATGAAAATTACAGCATGCGGTGTAAAGCCCAGAAACATTACTGGTAGCTCTGGTCTGTCGGAAACAGCGCAAAGACCGGAGCTGGACTCACAGAAGCAAAGAGGGATTACCTATGACTGACAGCAGCAGAGAGCCAAAAGAAACATCCTCTGTCTCCTGCAAATCCCGATGATCGGATGTTGATAGGATGCTATGGCTTCAATTCATCAAGCATTACCGCATTCGGTAATGCTGAAAACAGCTGACTTAACGAAGCACTTTAGAAAATGTTAATTCATCAAAGCTGTTACCGAATGAGAAGCTGAAATGACACAGCAATGAGATAAATTACCGACATGTGCTCAACAAATGTTAATTCATCAAGGTTCCCACATTCGCTAACACATTCGGTGTTTATCTCAAGCTCTCCCCTGTCCTTACAGGCTTCGAAAGCCTTCGGTGTGAATGTTTTCATGATTAGCAGGAGCAGGCAGCCAATAGAAACAGCCCCTGTTCTCCTGCAAGTGCCCCTGATAGGTCACACAGGCTTCTCCACAGGAGCTTTCAGACCCCCCAGGCAGTGAGCAGAGAGAACGGGTCAAAATATATCCCCAGATTCCCTTCGGTGGTGTAACCCTTTCAGGCCCTGTTTGATAATGCAAAGATGCTGGTGGTGAAATCACCAAGCATGGCATTTGTAATGTCTCCAGGAAGTTCATCTACGTTGTGGCAAATAAATAAAATGTTAAGAAAGACTGATCGACAGATTCAGAGCAGCAGAGGCAGTATAAGTAACAGTAAATATAACACGTTTACATGTAAAGGGATGTCTGGATGCCTTCTATTGTAATCAGCTTGTAACAACACAGGGACATTCCAAGCTGCTCTGCACCACTCTGCTGTTATCTAACAGCCTTTGATGAATTGAAGCCTAGTAGTTCGGTAACTTAACGAACCTCTACGACACATGGGAAAATATTGATGAATTAGCACAGTGAAGTGTAAAATACCGAATGCGGTATTTTAAGGACTGGGGTTTTGTTATCGAACACCCTTTGATGAATTGAAGCCTATGTCTTCTCAGGAGGGACAAGCTTTTCTACTCCCCAGGAAGCAGAGGAGAGAGAACAGAACAAAAGAGGTTTCCCCCGTAGCCCTTCAGACGTTTAACCCTTTAGGTTCCTGTTTAACCACTTCTCCACCAAGGTTTTTTATCCTAATGGACCAGAGCAATTTTCACCTGTCAGCGCTCCTCCCTTTCATTCGCCAATTACTTTATCACTACTTGTTCAGTTTTGCATCCGTTGCTAATTACAACCTCACATATGGAAATATAACAGTAATATAGCCTCTCATGCCATACATAGTAGAAAAGCCGAGCCCCTAAAGTAACTTTTTTTTTTTAAATTGCTGTCATTTTTTTTTTACTTTGGTAACTATTCAGGGACGGGGTAGGAGGTATACATTTCTTTTTATTTAATTTTATAAATGTAAAATGTAGTGTAAAATGGATTTTTTTTTTATTTTTGCATGTATTTTTTTGACCACTAAATGTCCTCACACTCTCTGTCTCTGTGAGACAGAGAGGATGTTGTAAGAGCACATCCCATTGGCTTCTTGTTGAAGCCATGATCTTTGTTTACTTGCCCTCTGATTGGTTCAGGGAAGGCTTCTTCCCTTTCCCCAATCAATGCCCTGCTGGTCTCAGTGGTAAGCGCGACAGGGGGCGCGATCCCAAATGCTAGCGGCAGTGAGGGGGGCATTTTAAAACGTCCATTGGTCCGTGAACAGGGACAAACAGGGCATTTTAAAACAGCGTGTGGGTGGGTAGTGGTTAAAGATGCAGAGGTGCTAAGGGGGAAATCACCTAAGCATGGCATGTTTAAGGTTTCTTGCAGTTCATATAAGCTGTGTCAATAAAATGAAATGTTAAGAAACACTAATGGACAGATTCACATGGAGCAGAGGCAGTATAACAAACATGTACATTCCAAAGGGATGTCAAGGATGCCTCTTACTATTGTAATGCCGTCCCTGCACAGAACAGCATGTAACAAAACAGAGACAACTCCACACTGCTCTGCTGTTACCGAACAGGTTTTTGTTAATTGTAAGGCCATTTTTTGGTAAATTACTGAACTTCTACCGCATCTGTGAAAATCTTTATGAATTAACAAACAAAAGTCTAAAATACTGAATGCAGTATTTTATAAAGATCTTTTTTTTTTTTTTTAACCACACAGCCCTTTATGAATAAAGGCTAATCTGGATATTTATACTGAAATATTCTTATACCTTTAACTATACCCTTCAAGTCCTAACAAGTAAATACAGGTATAATAATAACACACCTATGCTATTGTATTAGTCCCGGTTCACACCTGCATTTGCTAATGGAACCGGACGTACGGTTCCATGGTCCGTTCCACTGAACGGACAAAAAAGTGCCGCAGGACCAAATTTCCCGGACTGTTTCACTTAGTAGAACGGAAACGGAAAGTTTTTCAGCTACATAGGAACAAATAGAAAAATGACAGTTTACAGCACACTGGCTGTAAAAACTGATAATTTTTACCTGATTCTGATGGCGGATCTGTACAGCCGGCTCTGCAGAAAAAAACACAGATGTGAACCGGGCCTTACATAATTTATAGCAACCTACCTAATAAAGAGCACGTGTCCCTGCAACCCATGTCCCTGTGTCAGTGCTTTTTTGCACTGCGCATGTGCAGGGAGGGACGCAGAGACACTGAAGAGAGCCGGAGGACGGGGCCAGAAGGGGCGGGCGTGTGTGTGTGCAGCAGGCGTGTGCAGCCGGTAAGCGTGCGTGGCAGGTGGGTGCGCGCGTTGCGGGCATGCGCATGCACGCTGATGTGTGGTGACAGACCTAGCCCATTTTTAAACGGGCTAAGGTCACTAGTACAATATAATATGATATGAAACTTCTGGTTAAATCTCTCTGGGCAATTCGATACCGGAATCTCCATAGGCAATTCAATTATGCTACACAGTCTTCAGTCTTTCCTGAAAGTTCAACTAGTTTTCCAGAAAGAGTAAACAAATTATCGTTGACTGTAGCAACAAATAGGACACTGACAGCTGATACTCTAATTCAGATAAACTACACAGTCTTCAGTCTCTCCGGAAAGTTCAGCTAATTACCTTGAGAATGATACTTAAAGGACAACTTAAAGAGACTCTAAGTCTCATAAAATGCACCTTTTTATTTAAAAAATGTCTTTTACATCACTGCCCTAACTAAATCGCTGCATCCCCACGGCTGAACACTAAGTAAATCCCCCCAAACTCACCCCTGCAAAATCCACGACTTTCTTGGTCGTGGATTTTGGTGCTGGAGGAGGCAGAGTTTTCAGCCACAGCTCTACCTCCATGCGCGTCATTCCACGCATATCTCCGCCTCTCTCCCGCCCCTCTCAGTGAAGGAAGACTGAGAGGGGCGGGGGAGAGGCGGCAATCCACGCTGATAGACGTGTGTATTAGGCAGAGCTACAGCCTAAAGCTCTGCCTCTCACGAAGTGCTCCCCGCAGTGTGACCCGGGGAGTTTGGGGGGATTTAGTTAGTGCACAGCCGTGGGGATGCGAGGTTTTAGTTAGGGCAGTGATGTAAAAGAGATTTTTAAAATAAAAAGGTGAATTTTATGAGACTTCAGAGTCTCTTTAAAGGGAATGTCCAAGCAAATAAAAATAAAAGCAAAAAACATCTACTTACCTGGGGCTTTCTCCAGCCCCTTGCAGCTGACATGTCCCACGCCACATCTCTGCTCTCATCCGCCAGCCCGGCGTCACTGCCCGTGCAGAGGCTGATCTTGCAAAGTCATCCTCTACTGCACCTGCGCGAGCGCCGCAGTCACTCAAGTCCACGTTGTCCGGAGTGTACTGCGCAGGAGGTCGGCCTCTGCACCAGCGGGGACCCCAGGTCGGCGGCTGGGAGCGGAGCTGTGACGTGGGTCATGAGGGCTGCATAGCCCCAGGTAAGTATATATATATATATTTTTATTCAGTGGCGGACACAGCCAGCAGTGGGCCCCTGTGCAAAATTGTAATTGTGGGCTCCCCATGACCTGCGGCGCTCGTAGCGCGCTGCGGCAACATATGGGCGTGGCTAGAACCTGGGTCGTGCGAAGCGCGCCGCGGCAAAAAATAGTGGATAGAGCTGCGGCAAAAAAAATGGGCGTGGCAATGACCGGATGAGGGCGGAGCTAACTGTAACTTAAAGCGAACCCGGGGTGAGGGTTTATTTCCTTTTAAACAATACTAGTTGCCTGGCGGCCCTGCTGATCTATTTGGCTGTAGTAATAAACTGAATTACACCAGCAACAAGCATGCAGCTAATCTTCTCAGTTCTGACAATATTGTCAGAAACCCCTGACCTGCTGCATGCTTGTTCAGGGTCTATGGTTGAAAGAATAAGAGGCAGAGGACCAGCACGGCAGCCAGGCAACTGGTATTGCTTAAAAGGAGAGAAATATGGCAGCCTCAATATTATTCTCACCTCAGGTTCCCTTGAAAAGTGCAACGCAAAGACAGTGGGCCCAAGTTTTGGTGACCCTTTCCCCAGAAAATTCACATAATTGTGCAGGTTTTCTCAAGAAAATACACATATATGCCCAGAAAATACGTGCAATCATGTCGGCAGATATGCCCAGAAAATACGTGCAATCATGTCGGCAGATATGCCCAGAAAATACGTGCAATCAAGTCGGCAGATATGCCCAGAAAATACGTGCAATCAAGTCGGCAGATATGCCCAGAAAATACATGCAATCAAGTCGGCAGATATGCCCAGAAAATACGTGCAAACAAGTCGGCAGATATGCCCAGAAAATACGTGCAATCATGTCGGCAGATATGCCCAGAAAATACGTGCAATCATGTCGGCAGATATGCCCAGAAAATACATGCAATCATGTCGGCAGATTTGCGAAGAAAATACATGCAATCATGTGGCAGACCTGCCCAGAACATACACCTGCTAATATAAATAAAACAAAAACATTTACTCACCTGCAGCAGCAGACCTCCTGTCCCAGCCTCCATGCGGCGCGCAGCTCCCATGGGTGGTTGGGTGGATAGGTAGCCTGGTGGGTGGATGAGTGGGTGGGTGGGTTGGTAGCCTGGTGGGTGGGTGGGTAGGTAGCCTGGTGGGTAGGTAGCCTGGTGGGTGGGTGGGTAGATATCCTGGTGGGTGGGTGGGTAACTAGCCCGGTAGGTAGGTAGGTAGCCTGGTGGGTGGGTAGGTAGGTAGCCTGGTGGGTGGGTGGGTAGGTAGGTAGCCTGGTGGGTGGGTTAGTAACTAGCCCGGTAGGTAGCCGGGTGGGTGGTTAGGTAGGTAGCCTGGTGGGTGGGTAGGTAGGTAGCCTGGTGGGTGGGTTGGTAACTAGCCCGGTAGGTAGCCGGGTGGGTGGTTAGGTAGGTAGCCGGGTGGGTGGTTAGGTAGGTAGCCGGGTGGGTGGTTAGGTAGGTAGCCGGGTGGGTAGGTAGGTAGGTAGCCTGGTGGGTGCGTGGGTAGCCGGGTGGGTGGGTAGGTAGCCTGGTGGGTGGGTTGGTAACTAGCCCGGTAGGTAGCCGGGTGGGTGGTTAGGTAGGTAGCCGGGTGGGTGGTTAGGTAGGTAGCCGGGTGGGTAGGTAGGTAGGAAGCCTGGTGGGTGGGTAGCCGGGTGGGTGAGTAGGTAGGTAGCCGGGTGGGTAGGTAGGAAGCCTGGTGGGTGGGTAGCCGGGTGGGTGAGTAGGTAGGTAGCCGGGTGGGTAGGTAGGAAGCCTGGTGGGTGGGTAGGTAGCCGGGTGGGTAGGTAGGTAGCCGGGTGGGTAGGTAGCCTGGTGGGTGGGTAGGTAGGTAGCCTAGTGGGTGGGTAGGTAGCCTGGTGGGTGGGTTGGTAACTAGCCCGGTAGGTAGCCGGGTGGGTGGCTAGGTAGGTAGCCGGGGGGGTGGTTAGGTAGGTACCCGGGTGGGTGGTTAGGTAGGTAGCCGGGTGGGTAGGTAGGTAGGTAGCCTGGTGGGTGGGTGGGTAGCCGGGTGGGTGGGTAGGTAGCCTGGTGGGTGGGTTGGTAACTAGCCCGGTAGGTAGCCGGGTGGGTGGTTAGGTAGGTAGCCGGGTGGGTGGTTAGGTAGGTAGCCGGGTGGGTGGTTAGGTAGGTAGCCGGGTGGGTGGTTAGGTAGGTAGCCGGGTGGGTAGGTGGGTAGGTAGCCGGGTGGGTGGTTAGGTAGTTGGGTGGGTGGTTAGGTAGGAAGCCTGGTGGGTGGGTAGGTAGCCGGGTGGGTAGGTAGCCGGGTGAGTGGTTAGGTAGTTGGGTGGGTGGTTAGGTAGGAAGCCTGGTGGGTGGGTAGGTAGCCGGGTGGGTAGGTAGGTAGGAAGCCTGGTGAGTGGTTAGGTAGTCGGGTGGGTAGGTAGGAAGCCTGGTGGGTGGGTAGGTAGGTACCCGGGTGGGTAGGTGGTTAGGTAGCCGGGTGGGTAGCTATCCGGGTGGGGGGCCTGACTCCTATCCTCCTACCCTCCCTCCCTTACCTCGGGGGGCCCCCTCCCAATATGCGCGGCGGGAGAGCGAGCGGCAAATGCAGGAAGTCTTCAGGGCTCTCCAGGCATCCGCTAGAGGCCCAGCCGCTAGTCTCCAATATGTCTCCAACTGGAGACATATTGGAGACTAAGCGGCTGGGCCTCTAGCGGATGCCTGGAGAGCCCTGAAGACTTCCTGCATTTGCCGCTCGCTCGCTCTCCCGCCGCGCATATCGGGAGGGGGGCCCCCCGAGGTGAGGGAGGGAGGGAGGATAGGAGTCGGGGGGCCCCCCGGGGGAATAAAATAATAAAAAAAAAATATATTAAAAAAAAAAATACTTAATGGGCCCCTGAAGAAAACGGAACTTCAGGGGCCCTCGTGCGGCGGCACGGCCTGCACGGCCGTATGTCCGCCACTGTTTTTATTTGCTCGGATAATCCCTTTAAGTGTGAAAAATATGGAGGCTGCCAATCTGCCATATTTATTTCCTTCTAAACAATACCAGCCCTGCTGATCTATATACCTGCAGTAGTGTCTCTGAATAACACCAGAAACAAGCATGCAGCTAATCTTGTCAGATTTGATGATGATATAAAAAACGCATGATCTGCATGCTTGTTCAGGGTCTATGACTAAAAATGTTACAGGCAGAGTTTCATCAATATAGTGAGGCAACTGGTATTGCTTAAAAAGGAAAAAAATATAGCATCCCCCATAGTCCTCTAGCTTCAGTTGTCCTTTAACAGGTTTAGCAGCACAATTCCAGATGCATATAATCCAGGAAGAAAGAACATCCTTGTAGAGTTGTATACATAGATCTGCATTGATGTCTTTGCTTTCAGTATTCTGGAATATCCTGATACAATCTTAGACAATTATGGAATTGACTCTGCTGAAGTTTACTTAGGTTTGTAATCCACAATAAGGCTTGAAGTAGAACAAAAACAAACAAATAAGGCAAGAAAATATAAAAATATTTTTTTTGTATCTTCTCTCCTACAGGTAAACTGATGTTTCCCTCTGGGTCCCTTATTTCTTACAAATTAGTGGTTGCAATCAAATTGCATGGAGCAGGAAGTGGCCTTGGGTCACCTCAATTAGACTAGTTCCATACTAGATGATTCAGGCCTCTTTCACAGTGGGACGGTGCGGTTGATGCGAAGTTAAAGGGAACCAGAGACAAAGCTCCCTCATGTATTTTACCAAATATATCAGTGGGGACATTAGAGAAAACACCTACCCTGCTCTCTGTTTCATTATTTACTGTTCAGATTGCTTCTTATCAGCCCTGATAAAATCTCTGACTGAGCATTCAGTCTGGCTTTGTTCAGGAATCTTTATAGCTGAGTCTGTCTTCTGTGATGTCTTTTCAAGCCCAAGCCTGCCCCGTTGTGGCTCTGCTCAGGAATCATTATAGCTGAGTCATTATAGCAAAGCTAGACTGAATGCTCAGTCTGGGATTTTATCTGGGCTGATAAGAAGCAATCTGAACAGTAAATAATGAAACCGAGAGCAGGGTAGGTGTTTTCTCTAACGTTCCTACTGATATATATGGTAAAATACATGAGGGTGCTTCGTCTCTGGTTCACTTTAAGGTTGCATAACGTGCCCCTAATGCAACGCATTGAAAGATTATAACTTGGACGTTATAGAACATTCTTTAGCCCTGCGTTTGGTGCGCTGTTTTTGTCAGATGCTGATGGAACGAAAACGGCGCATGCCGAAAACATTACTGAGCATGTGCAACACACACAACGCAGCAGATTAACTGCTAAACGCACAGCATGCAGCACTTTCTAAGTATTGCTACACGTTACACACAACGCAACGTGTGCACTGTGAATGTCGCACAGACTTACTATTGCTGTGCGTTAGTCCACGTTAAAACATTTTCTAACGTGTGACTCTAACGTCGCACTGTGAAAGAGGCCTCAGATAAACTACACAGTATTTAGTCTCTCCTGAAAGGTCAACTAATTACCATAGAGAGACTAATGCTGGGTACACACTATGAGATTTTATGGTCGATTTACTGTCAGATCAATTATTTCCAACATGTCCGATTTCCTTTCCGATCGATTTCAGAGCATTTTCCGATCGGTTTCCTATAAAAGTTATCGGAAATCGATCGGAGAGCAAATCAGACATGCTGGAAATGATCGATCTGACAGTAAATCGACCATAAAATCTCATAGTGTGTACCCAGCATGATAGTGACTTAAGGGGGCCATACACTTAAAAATTTGCAGCAGATTCGACCATCAGATAGATTTCTGTCAGATACCTGTCAAGTCGAATCTGACAGGAATCTATCTGATGTGTGCCACACACTAGGAACAGATTTCCAATAGATTTCAGAATGAAATCTATTGGAAATCGATCTAAATGCATTATTGGACCATTAGATCCAATGCACTTCTATGGGCCACCGATCTGCTGCCAGCAGCAGATCGACTTAGATTTTCCATCCTGTCAGATAGATCAAATCGATCAAAATCGGCCACAAATCGATCGAATGGGGAATTTAAAAGAATCGATTTCTGATTAATCGATCGATTCTATAGAACTGATTGATCGATCGATGGCTGAAATCGACCAGTGTATGGGCCCCTTTAGTAAGTTTAGTCGCACAAATCCAGATGCATATAATCTAGAAAGAGAACATTCTTGTAGAGATGTATAAATAAATCCTCACTGATGTCTTTCCTGGTAAAATGTCTGCTGAAGTATATGTAGGCTTGTTGTAATCCACAATGGGCTTCATTCACTAACAGCGCCGGAGTGAACAGCCGCTTAGTACCCTATAAGTAGCTTTGCGGGCACTAATGCTGGGCATACACGATCCATTTCTGCGGCTCGATTAGCCGCCAGATCGACTTCCGCGCATCCCCGCTCGTGCCTGGATCGATTCCCTCTCGTCCCTGCGGGCGCTTCTCTTATCTTCCACTCGTTTTCCGCTATTGTCCGCCCGTGGGTATCGAGTGCAGAATCGATCCGGCGGGTCATCGGACACATCGGATATTATCAATCGAGCCATCAGTGGCTCGATTGATAACAAAAACAACGACCCGTGTATACCCAGCATTATAGTCCCGCAAAGCTACATCGCACACAAGACCACCCACATCGCGTGCAGGGCGGCGGGACAGTAATAGTGCCTGATGCGACGACAACGTCGCACCCGCTGCCTTGTAAACGGAAAACAGCGCATCTGGTGCTCCCCGAAGCGGCGCATTGATTTGCTTTCCGATTGATACCAGAGCATTTTCAGATCGATTTCCTATTAAAGTTAACGGAAATCGATCGGAAAGCAAATCGGACATGCTGGAAATAATTGATCTGACAGTAAATCGACCATGAAATCTCATAGTGTGTACCGAGCATGAGAGTGACTTAAGGTGGCCATACACTTATTTGATTTACAGCAGATTCGACCATCAGATACCCGGTGTGTTTTCGTTTACAAGGCAGTGGGTGCGACGTTATCGTCGCACTGCGCACTATTACTGTCCCGCCGCGCTGCGCGCGATGTGGGTGGTTTTGTGCGCGATGTAGCTTTGCGGGACCCAAATTAGTGCCCGCAAAGCTACTTATGGGGCACTAAGCGGCTGTTCACTCCGGCGCTATCACATAGCGCCAGTTAGTGAATCAAGCCCAATAAGGCTTGAAGTAGAACAAAAACAAAAAAAACAAAAAACAAAAAGAAAAACCTTTGTATTTTCTTTCCTACAGGTAAACTGGTTCCAGATACCAGCTTATTACCCAGGTAAGTCTTTATAATGTGAATTAACTATTTCTGCATAACCTTCTAACAACTCTGTATATCAACATCTGTTTTCTTTTTCACAGGAGTCATCAGGATAGAGAACACACACATTCCATTACAGGTAAGTTCTTACATTAAATAATAAACTTATTTTGTCATCCAACTAATAATTTTCTTTTCTCCTTTCAGGACAGGATGTCGTGTGTCACAGGTAAGTACCAATCTATACACTCACACTTATCATATATCTGTTTATAGATTAGAGGTTGCTGTGAGAGATTATCATCATTTACCATTACCAACACTTCTCAGTAGCATGTGGGAAGTGACAGGGCAGAGTATATCCATATTCTTTATGCAGGTTAGTTTGTTGGTGACAGTGAACATATTTATACACGAGGATGGAGGAATCAATCAATCAAATAACTTTTTCCAAACAGTTCTTACGGAAGCAGTAAAAAAAGGGCGTATATGGCTAGTGGTCAAAAAGGGCGCCGCCATAGACTGCAATGCAAAATATCGGCTATTGGGCACCTGACAGGAAAATTGGGTGCCTGAGAAATAGCGGTTGCAGGGATCGTGTTAACAAAAGTTTTTGTTTACAGAGTAAGGTTTATTACAAATACCGTTTACCAGTTAGTTTTAACTGTGTGGTTTACTTATCATTTTTTCGTTTTTAAATTTCGTTTAAATTTCGCTTATAGGAGCTTTTACTTATTTTTCCGTTTTTAAATTTTGATTTAAGGGCTTTAAGTAAATGATCGTTTACAATTATTCTATTATTTACAACTCGTTTTCATACGTATAATGCTTAAATATCGTTTTCAACCTTATTCTATTACAAATACATCACTTTTGGTATTAACTTTGTTTTTTACACTTATAATGCGTCAATTATAGTTTTATTAACTTACTAATACATCGCTTTTAATATTACCGTTATTTTAAGATTTTTAATGCGTTCGTGATTGTAAGGCTATCTATTCTATTATCTATATATACCTTTTTCTATTTATAATATTATTAATGTGTACGTGATTTTAAGGCTATTTATTTTATTACAAATATATACATTTTAGTGCTATTTATTTTATTACAAATATATAAATTATTCTATTCATGTTATTTATAGTGAAGTATTTTAAGGATTAAATATATTATCACTTATATGTGTGTAAGGGTGTTTGTGCAGTGAGGATGGTTAGGGTTAGGCACCACCAGGGGGATGGTTAGGGTTAGGCACCACCAGAAGAGATTTAGGGTTAGGCACCACCAGGGGAGTGGTTAGGGTTAGGCACCACCAGGGGAGTGGTTAGGGTTAGGCACCACCAGGAGGTCTTAGGGTTAGGCACCACCAGGAGGGTATTAGGGTTAGGCACCACCAGGAGGGTATTAGGGTTAGGCACCACCAGGGAGGTGGTTAGGGTTAGGCACCACCAGGGGAGTGGTTATGGTTAGGCACCACTAGGGGAGTCTTAGGGTTAGGCACCACCAGGGGAGTCTTATGGTTAGGCACCACCAGGGGGGTGGTTAGGGTTAGGCACCACCAGGGGGGTATAGGGGTTAGGAATAGGTACAGGGAGGGTTCTGTGTGAGAGTAGGGTTACGTATAGTTACAGTAAAATATACACCACCAGGGGGGTGGTTAGGGTTAGGCACCACCAGGGGGGTGGTTAGGGTTAGGCACCACCAGGGGGGTGGTTAGGGCTAGGCACCACGGGGGGGGTCCTAGGGGTTAGGTACAGGGAGGGTTCTGAGTGAGAGTAGGGTTAGGTATAGTTACAGTACAATATATGTAATATATACAATTTATTAAATTATGTATATTTACACAAAGGGGGGGGGGGGAGTCTAGGGGGTTAGGGATAGAGCTGTGTGAGCCTAAAGTTAGGTATAATTGCAGTAAAATACTTGTAAAATCTACCATTCTATTACTATGCTTAACACAAGTGTAAATATCGTTTTTTGTTATAGACACTATTTGATGTTTCATTTCAGAATTCGTTTGTTGTTATAGATGGTATTTTGCCATTTAATTTCCGTTTATTCAACCTATTTAGCACTAAATTTTCGTTTACAAGCTATTAAACGAAAAATATAATGCTGCACATTTTTCCCTCTCAATATTTTCAGTTGTTGATCATATTTTCTTGCAAATCTTTAGCAGGCAGCACATTTTGCACAGTAGAGTCTGCTGTCAGTTTTACTTTGAGGCACTGTGTTTATATAGTTTTAAAGGGTTGTTTCGATAACTCCTGTTGTTTCTTTTTCGGTTCATAATGGGAGATCCCTGTCACATTACCTTGTGAAAAGCATGTAGCTTCCTTCTTTAGCAACTTCCGTATATATACTTGTGTATAAGCCGAGATACCCACTTTTACCACAGAAACCAGGAAAAAAGATTGAGTCACATATAAGCTGAGGGTAGGAAATGTATCAGCTCCTGCATTTCAGAAATCAAAATAAATGCCAATAAAATTACATAAGTATAAGTGTTTGCATGTATAACTTCTCTTGTACACTTAAATATTTATGGTGAACATACACAAGTGCTGCATACACATATGCATTGGTTTAGAGACAGATTATCATGCTGGAGTCTCTCTTCAGGGGCTGGTATCACTGCTGCCCACTGATTTGATCTGCAATGCACTATGGGTAAAGGTCAGTCTTCACACACTAAATAGGTGACTCGCATATAAGCTAAGGGGGTAACTTTTCAGCACATTTTTATGCTGAAAAATTAGGTTTATACGTAAGTATATAAGGTAGTTGTGTCTGTACTTCAGTGTGACACATACTGATGTCTGCGGCCAATTTATTGTTGCTGTTTAATGCTTTTTGGGGTGCCTTAATCCGAGTTGTCTATTTTTTTGTGTGCTATACCCTCATATCGTACATTTGTGGCTGTGTAACTTGTGACATCTAGGGCACTGGTATTCTAAGGGCCGGTTCACACTTGCGGTTTTGCAAAAACCGCACCGGATGTCCGGACCGCACCGGAGCCGGATCGGACCTGAACCGTACGGTTCCTGTCCGGATCCGGTCCGGTTGCATACGGTTTCCGTGCGGTATGAACACGGTTGCGGTCCGGATCCGGATTCTTAAAGAGTTTTACAACCTGTATAAAAACAAAAAAAAATGTTGGGGTCTGGGAGGTCAGCAGAAGGGGGACCTGTGGAATCAGGCCCTCTGCTGTTTAGCACTCACCTCCACCTCCGACATGCTGCCAACATCTCCGGATCCGGATCCAGCTGTGCTGCTCCACTCCAAAATGCTTGCCCATGTGTCCCCAGCCAATATCGCCGCAAAAATCCGCATAGGAAGTGGGGTAGAACATCCGGATTTTTTGCCAGTGTGTTGTGCGCTCTCCGGTTCTCATTGGTTTCCATTGGCCGGATGGTGCAGTCCGGCTCCGCCCCGGATACGGCTGCCGGAGGAGCCGGACCAAAAAATAGCGCATGTTGGAACGGACACCGGAGTCCGGATCCGGTCCGGCTCCGGTCCGGACGAAACGGACACATGTGAACCCTGGCATAGACTTACATTGCTATGCCGTGCGTCCGTTTCGTCCGGCCAGCATGCGGTGCGGCTCCGGCACGGCTATTCCGGATAGCCACCGCTAATGTGAACCGGGCCTTATACTCAGCTGAAATTTAGGAAGTGCTTATGTGGAGATTTGTATTTATTGTTGTTGATCTGAAGGAGGATATGGTAACTTTAAGTTTATTTATTCAGGTCTAGAGGATGTTTTGTCACTGCTACAAAGAAACTTCTTTAGTTTGTCGAGGTTGAATAGACACAGAGGCTTCCAAGTACAGGTGATCCACTTAGGGTATGTACATACATCCAATTTTGATAGGCCAATGGTTGCCCAATTTTACTACTTCCATGTAGTATATGTGCTTAAAGAGACACTGAAGCGAAAAAAATATATATGATATAATGATTTGGTTGTGTACTACGAATAATTACTAGAAGATTAGCAGCAAAGAAAATATCATATTTTTATTTTTTTAGGTATATGGTGTTTTTTTCTAACATTGCATCATTCTCTAATATGTGCATATTACACAATACTCAGCATTCAAAATGATTCTTTCAGAGCAGTCTGTGAACTAATGACCTCTCCTCTGGCAGAGAAAAAGTAAACAGTTGAGATAATAAAATTCAGAAGACAGCCCTCTCCACGACTTTTGAAAGTCGTAGAAATGAATGGCTTTTTTGCATAGAGATAACAACTGGAGTTTCTTAACTCTTCCTGTACTGGAAACAATTAGACTGATGTATCTGATCTTAATGTTTTATTTCTTAGCTATATTACACATACAAATCATAATATCATAATTTTTTTTTCGCTTCAGTGTCTCTTTAAGCTTTGTATACAAGTTAGATAACAATCATTCAAAATGAACAATGGAAGACCGAGTTGTGAGTGATGCTTCGTTAGCGATGGGGTGCATACACAAGACACTATAAACTACCAGTGAATCATCAGATAATTTGTGCAGCCAGAATTGCAGTATGTCGAATGTGACGATAATGAAATCATCTGGGAGTTAAGGTGCAAACATCCAGGAAGTTGGATACAAATACATCGATAAACAGTCATACACGTTTACAGCTTACAGGCATTGTGCTACTTACTTCAGATACTTCTAACAGACATCTCACTACCAACTTATAAAGTTCTTATCACCACAGTGATGCACAAATATTTACAACCACAAAAGAGAAAGCAGAGTCTTACCAAGTCTTACTGTCATGTATTATATCTATACCTATATTTGATCACTGTCTGAA
The DNA here is from genome assembly GCF_040937935.1 of Hyperolius riggenbachi. Classification (NCBI taxonomy): domain Eukaryota; kingdom Metazoa; phylum Chordata; class Amphibia; order Anura; family Hyperoliidae; genus Hyperolius; species Hyperolius riggenbachi. The sequence goes on along the minus strand of NC_090651.1, from coordinate 68,367,575 downwards.
GACATTTTTGACAATAATTCACTTTCCTTCTCCTCTTCCCTGGCTGATGACGAACTGTAAATAATATGCTTACCTTCCAATACCAAGGTGACATGTGACATGATGAGATAGACATGTGTATGTACTGTTTTAAGCATATAAATAATTATGCTATGTTCCTTTTTTTCTTTCTCTTTCCAAAATTTAGGAATCAAAGTGACATTCTCTCTCCAATTGGGACTTATTTGGGCTATAGCGTAACCCATAATGATAAGGCATTACAGCCATAAAGCTCTTCCCTGGAAAAGAATAGTTTCTGAGAGCAGGGAAGAGATAAAGGTTAATAGTTCATAGATTTTAGCCACAGCATACATTGAAGACTGTGTCATTGAGTAGAGGAAATGAAACATTAAAAACTTAAAATTAGATTTAAACATAAAACTGTAGGCTATCTAAAAGGGCATTTTAGGCATAGGAGGATAGATACAATAGTTTATCTCATCAGTTTAGTATTTTTTTTTAATTGTTAACTAACCTCAACCTATTCCCGATCTTTTATCAACTCTATCCTAACCTATCTTATGCTGGGAATACACATTTCCTTTTCCCGCTCGATAGATGCGTTCGATTGATGAAATCCGTCATGTTCGATATTCCTCTCGATCATTTTATCGCTCAAATCCTCATAGAACTGAATGGAAAAAGATAAGAAAAACAAGTGAAAAATTGGAGAATCGAGCAGAATAAAACGATTGAGAGGAAATTCGAACGCTTCAGGTTCACTTTAAGTAGAACCTAAACTGACCTTAGGCTACCACCAAGACGTCCAGTACCCTAACCCTAAAGGGGAGGTTAGGAGTAGGGCAGCCTAACCATTAAAATTTTGATACTTACCTATTGACATAAAGACCGCTGATATATGTTGTATGTTGTGCTTTGGACATTTGAAGTGAAATATTAGGTATTCATCTACCAGAATGCTTGTAGTCAGAGGTGGCTAAATGTCACAGACCTAACGTAGCATCGGTGTGGGTGTTGTTAGCCATGCAAATGTGATAGGATTCATTCGCTTTGTTACTCCTAAAGCAGACCTAAACTCAGAACTTCTGCTCTGCTCTAAAAGATAAGCAACGACCAGGGGCGTAACAATAGACCCTGCAAGGGTTGCAGCCGCAGGGGGCCCAGAAGCCACAGGGGGCCCCGTCCTGAGAGACTGACAACTAAGGGCAAGGAGAGAAAGAAACTTTCTGCTCTCTGCACAATTGTCCTAATGACAGCATCTGCATTAGCCACTGATAAAGAATCCATAAAGTTTTGCAGACAAAGATTTGTAGATGTCCCTATTCAGTGTTCAGTAGGGTCTTGTGTATAGCGCTGTTCTGCAGGCAGGAGGGGGCCCTATCCAAAGTTTTGCAGGGGGGCCCAGTGATTTCTAGTTACGCCCCTGGCAACAACATAATAACCTTTTAAGAAAAACATTTCTTTGCTACAGCTGATACAAATCTTAAAATAAATGTGCACTGTTCCTACTTCCTGCTTCAACAAAAGCAGAGATATTGTTAATATCCTGTGTTTTCAATTGAGTTTATCTGGCATGGCAGTCAGATGACACAGGGGAGAGATAAAATTACAATTTGTGATTAGACACAGATGAGGTGAGATTAGCCAGGCTTAGCTCTCTAAATACATACAGGGTGCATTTCTCTATGTTTGCCTTCTGTCCTGTGCAAGAGTTCAGGTACACTGTAGCACTCATCATGTCAGGGTTGCTCACACCACCATACTCCAACAGTGGCCGTTTCCCCCGGAAGAGTTGTTTGTGTGTAGCAGAACGGCAGCCACAAAATACTCCTAAAATGTAAGCATTGTATAATTTTCGTGGCAAATTGGCTGACTAAAGACCTTTCTACCTCATTCTGAAAAAAAATCTATACTTACAAATAGGAATTCCATTAAAAAGGTAAAAATTTACACGGCCAATCTTCACCCGGGGCTCTATGGCTAATAATCTGTCGCTTTTATATACACTATATAACGCTTTCTATAAAACCAGAAATTGGCTGTAATAAGCTCAGTTATGGGACTCAATATAGATTTGGTTTGCGGACTTTTAGCTCGTTCTCTGTCTGTATAGTTCAGAGAGTTCAGAGGAAGCGCTCTAAGCAGCAAAACACCCACGCACTGTAATGGTGGCGATGTTTACATCTGTTTATATGCCTATTTCCTAGCATGGATGCATCTGGTCAATATTATGAATGAAGCTACGAAATTTACCTCCTGGTGGACTGTGACTGATGTAATTGGAGGCGTGCATGAAAAAAGGGTGCCGTGAAAAAAGGGCCCGGCTGTATAACGCAATGGCGCCGGTGGATAACGAAATCTGATAACGATAAGTATCGTTGTCAAACTTGGTAAACGATAAATACTGTTGTGAAAACAGACGGGAAATACTAATGAAAAGATATTAACGTTAAAAATTGTTACGTACCTCAGCAATACAGCTTAACCCAACCCTACTCTCACACAGAACCCTCTCCTGGTGGCGCCTAACCCTAACCACCCCCTGGTGGTGCCTAACCCTAACCACCCCCTGGTGGTGCCTAACCGTAACCACCCCTGGTAGTGCCTAACCCTAACCATCCCCCCGGTCATGGTGTTGCCTAAAACTAACCGCCGCCCAGGTGGTGCTTAACCCTAAGCACTTCTCCTGGTAGTGCACAACCCTATCCCCTCCCTCTGCAGAAACACACTTTTACACATAGAAACGATAATATCTTTGATAATGTTAATTCTGTACATAGAAACAAAATAATATGACAAAAACTATAACGTCACAAGCTTCTAAAATGATAACAAACTTCAAAAACTGTAATGTTTAATGTTGTTAAAGATATTTATTGCAGCACCCTTTTTTCTTTTATTTCCGTCGTGTTAACGATCATTGCATTAGAGTCTATGGTGGCTCCTTTTTCGTCCACCCTCAGCTGGCGCCATTTTTCCCTGCCACCAATTGGAGCTCTCCATCCAGACAGGAAACTGTTGATTAGGTAAGGTAAGACAGGGCAGATCATTTGCTATGAAAATTACCCTATTTCAATGTTGCCAAGCCAATGTCTGTTGATGGATCTATAATAATCTGTATGGTGGACATACTTTTCTGCTATACACATTATGCACCAGATTAGAATTCACTGAAGCCATTACAAAATGAAAATTTCCACTGGTAAATAGGGATAGTTGGAAATGCAGATTTCCAATTTTGTTGAAATTCCGCGATCTGATTTTTATTAAGGATATATCAAGACTTATAAAAGTACAGGTATTAAAAAGTTGTAGTGGATAAATAATCATCAATTTTTCTAAATAAATCATAAGTTATAACAAGTCATAAAAGTAGTATAAACATTACAATAACAACATTACAATAACATTACAATAAAGTGTACTTTCAAAAGAATATGGATTAATTGTTCTTATGTACCATATCTGTTGTACTTATATCTATAAGTATTATTGTCTAGTTGCATATCCTATATAAATTTAGAGAAAGGAAGGAAAATCTAACATTGCTGGTAGGAACATACAGCCAAAATAACAAACAATAGTCGGTGGGCTCTCAAACTCAATGCTATCTCATAAGGTGGCCACACACGATACAATAAAATGATCCGATTTTACTGCAACTCAATAAAAACGATCGTATCTCCCGAAAGCTTTTTTTTCATTCGACTGAAAAATTCGATCGGATTTCCTGTTTTTTTCGATTTATATCGATCCGGAATGCCAGATATTGCTTATTAATTTTTTTAAAGATTGTATGGTGTGTGTTAGATTGTCAATTTATCAATATTCACACCCTAGCAATTTTCTTAGAGTTTCCAATCAGTTTTATCATAATTGGGGAAAAATTGAACATAGGTGCGTGGTACATTGGTCAGATTTTTGAAATGTTACAATCAGTTAGAAAAATTGATTGCAATTCTTAAATTGAACAGATATTTAAAAAATTGTATGGTGTCTGGCCACCTATACAATGATAATTGTTGTGGGTTGTTGCATGTAAAATATAATGGTTCGCTTAATGAACATCCACACTTCAATGGGCACTAAAATGTTTGTTGGGTGAGGAGGGAGCGTCATAATCTAGTTAAAGTACAATTGTAGCCGATAGATTAGCTATCCAGGGTGACCAAACTCAGTGAAAAGATGACAAATTATCATTTAATATTTCTTTGATTTTTTTCTGAAATCATTATGTTGGATATAAGATTAAAGGCATCACTGGCAGGAAGTATCGAGAATAGCCACTTCTTGGCGATGATGATCACAGCAGCCATAGCAATATGTTGGGTTAATTTTTGATTAGCATTGGAAATATTAGGTATTTTTTTTGCGTACGTTAAAAAGGGGCGCTGGGAAAAAAGGGCGCGGGGTTTTAAACGATAAGCATGGATAACGTTTAAAAATGTATTGTACTGTATTTCGTTTAAAATTAATGTTTTATAAAGTTATAAATCATTAAATAATGTGCATTAAATCGGCAATTGTGAAAACGTTAATCTTTCGTTTAAATAGTGAAACGTATAATAACGTTTAAAAAAATAATTACTAAGTAACCCTCCCTGTACCTACCCCTAACCCCTAGACCCCCCTGTTGATGCCTAAACCTAAGACCCCCCCTGTTGGTGCCTAAGTAACCCTCCCTGTACCTACCCCTAACCCCTAGACCCCCCTGTTAGTGCCTAAACCTAAGACCCCCCTGTTGGTGCCTAAACCTAAGACCCCCCTGTTGGTGCCTAAACCTAAGACCCCCCTGTTGGTGCCTAAACCTAAGACCCCCTGTTGGTGCCTAAACCTAAGACCCCCCTGTTGGTGCCTAAACCTAAGACCCCCCTGTTGGTGCCTAAACCTAAGACCCCCCTGTTGGTGCCTAAACCTAAGACCCCCCTGTTGGTGCCTAAACCTAAGACCCCCTGTTGGTGCCTAACCTAAGACCCCCCTGTTGGTGCCTAAACCTAAGACCCCCTGTTGGTGCCTAAACCTAAGACCCCCCTGGTGGTGCCTAAACCTAAGACCCCCCTGTTGGTGCCTAAACCTAAGACCCCCCTGTTGGTGCCTAAACCTAAGACCCCCCTGTTGGTGCCTAAACCTAAGACCCCCCTGTTGGTGCCTAAACCTAAGACCCCCCTGTTGGTGCCTAAACCTAAGACCCCCCTGTTGGTGCCTAAACCTAAGACCCCCCTGTGATAAGCATTAATAAAGTTTCAAAAACATATTGTGCGTTTTTTTCGTTTAAAAATAATGTAAAAAAAAAAAAAATTGTACTGTTTTTCGTTTAAAAATAATGTTTGAAAAAAATATTGTACTGTTTTTCGTTTAAAAATAATATTAAAAAATGTATAAATCATTAAATAATGTGTAATCATGAGAAGCAGTAATAAAACATTAAGTCTCTGGGCGCCGCTTTTAAAACGTTATTTTTCTCCGGCGCCCTTTTTTCCTATCGGGCGCCCATTAAACGATATTTATTATGGGAGTGAATGGCGGCGCCCGATTTGTCCACTAGCCTCCTGCGCCCTTTTTTTACTGTTACCATTTTTTTTACCCCTCAGTAATATATATGGGTCTTTAGAGATATGTGTGCCTAACATTTTTTTTTTTTTAGTTAATATTTTTATTTATAAGATTCCATAATTTGGCCACCTCCTCACATAGCCACCAGATATGCATAATATCTCCTCTACCTTCACAAACCCTAAAACAGGAGTCTGAAATATCACCATTGATGGCATGTAGCCTACTAGGTGTCATGTATGTCCCATCATGTAATAGTTTAAGAGAAGATTCTATGAGCGAGTAATATAAATTGTTTGTAGATAGAGTGTCATACCATTCTTCAACAGTTAGGGCTTGTTCACACCTAGGGCGTTTTGCATTTTTTTTTTGAGCGCCAGCAATTTTTAAAAATGCCCTGAAATCACTAGTGCAATGGTTCCTTATAGCACAGTTCATATCAGTGCGTTTTGTCTGCTTTCTGCTCAGCAAAGCGCTGCATGTACCATTTTCAGAGCGATTTTGCTACTATGGAAGGTATAGAAAATGCTCAAAACGCTCATGGTATTTATTCATTTCCCAGGTTGAAGAGTTCACTTCCTGACTGACGTCAGCAAGTGAAAAAACTGAAATTTGGTTGAATTGGATATGACCACCTTAAGTGGAAGTGGGATTTTGTAGACATAACACGCATTGCTGCCTGCTAAATATGTTTTAAGCTTATCAGATGGATATGCTGTTTGGGATTTTAAACTGTGTGGAAATATTTCAATACAACAGCATATGTGTTTGTGAAATGCTCTTTTATGAGGCTGTGTGCAGTTTTATCTTATTGTTTAACCTTCCTGGCCATCTATTAAAAACCGCCAGGGGGCAGTGCAGCAGTTTAAATTTTTTTTTTTTTTAAATCATGTAGCGCTACATGATAGCCGCTGTGCAGCGGCATCCCCCCGCCCGCTTCGATCGCCTCCGGCGATCTCCAATCAGGAAATCCCATTCCCGTCGCGGGATGACGTTATCGACGTCGTGACATCATTGAGAGTCCCGATCCACCCCTCAGCGCTGCCTGGCACTGATTGGCCAGGCAGTGCACGGGGTCTGGGGGGGGGGGCAGCACGGCGCGGCGAGCGGCGGGTAATCAACGCGGAGCGGCGGCGATCAGAGTGCACACGCAGCTAGCAAAGTGCTAGCTGCATGTTACAAAAAAAAAATATGCAAATCGGCCCAGCAGGGCCTGAGAAAGCCTCCTGCACGGTAACCCCGAACTACGTTCGGGGTTACCGCCAGGAAGGTTAAACAAAAGTACCACCCAAGGCTTTTATTTTAGTGGTACATAGAGTGTACTTCTTTAAAATTAGGCATAGACTAATATATATATATATATATATATATATATATATATATATATATATATATATATATATATATATATATATATATATATATATATATATATACTGTAGATATATATATACAGTATATATCATGGTCTTTAGCTTTTTAGAAAATTTTAATACTAGAATGCAAAAAAAAAATGAAAAAAAGAAAAATCACATATAAACAGGATGAAAATCCTCAGACATTAATAGCTGCCCATAAATAAGTCCCAGAACCACTCTATATCCTTCACCAAACTTCTTAGCATCCTAGCAAGTGTACCCTTGCAGTTATACTTTAAAGAGGAACTCCAGTGAAAATAATTTAATAAAAAAAAGTGCTTCATTTTTACAATAATTATGTATAAATGATTTAGTCAGTGTTTGCTCATTGTAAAATCTTTCCTCTCCCAGATTCACATTCGGACATGTATTACATGGTGACATTGTTACTGTGGGCAAGTTATGTAGCTGTTTCTAGCTGCTCAGGCTGTTACAGACAGCTTTAAACAGCCATTTCCTGTCTGTGAACATTGTTACATTGTGGCAGTTTGCCCAGAGTACCGTGGTATTCAGAGCCTCTTGTGGGAGGGGTTTCAGCACAAAATTAGTCACACAGCGCCCCCTGATGGTCTGTTTGAGAAAATCATTCAATTTCTCATGTAAAAGGGGGTATCAGCTACTGATTGGGATAAAGTTCAATTCTTGGTTGGAGTTTCTCTTTAAAGAGAATGTAGAGTTCTCCCTAGAGCCTGTGCCTGTGCCTGGCTATTTTCAGTAAGCACCTGGCTGTCATCACTGGCCCTGGTCCGTGGCAGAGAGGAGAGAGAAGCCAAAGGATGGTTCTCCCTTCGCTAGGTTATCTCAGGAGGAAATACTCAGGGCCAGGCCGAGGCCGAGGCGAGAGAGGCTCCAGCCTCAGGGCGTAGTGTAGGAGGGGGCGCACAACTCACCGAGCTATCATTCCCCTATTGTGTTAGTAGCAGAGAGAAATAAGAAAAGGGGACACATGGCAGTGACTGCAAGCCAGATAACTAGAGATTAAGGCACCTCTAATAGCAATCAGTGTGTGACAGGCAGCTGAGGTGGGAGGGATGGAGGGGCGCACTTTGGTGTCTCAGCCTTGGGAGCTGAATGACCTTGTCCCGACTCTGGTAATACTAAATATATTCCCCTACTTATTACCCAATTTATTTTTATGGGTGCTTAATTTGGGGTCTGGCTATTGCCTGCACCCTAATTACCATAATTCTAACCTGATCCAGACTGCGCTGCTATAGTTGTAATTAACATTTCGGTCTGCAGGGGTGCCTAAATCAGGGCAGTGCAGCAGTGCCATGACCTGACTTGCCCAGTGTGACCCTCCTCCACCGAACATGACCCTACTTTCCCACTCGGCTTCTTTTTCATGTCATCTGACCGGAAAACAATTCTGGGGAGAACACTGAGAATGTATAGTATTTTAATATAGCTATTTTATCTATAATATTTGGCACAAAGAATATACGGTATATATTTTTACTGTAATTCTTTATAAACAGCATATGAGTAGAGATGGCCCGAACAGTTCGCCCTCGAACGGTTCCAGGCGAACTTTGGGTGGTTCTCGTTCGCCAGCGAAGGCAAACTTTTGCGGAAGTTCTGTTCGCCCCCATAATGCTCCATTAGGGTCAACTTTGATCCTCTACATCACAGTCAGCAGGCACGTTGTAACCAATAAGACTACGCTCACTCCTGGAGCCCCCCCCCCCCCCCCCATAAAAGGCAAGATTCTCCGGCTGTTTTACTCACTCGTCTGCCTACAGTAATTAGTGAAGGGACAGCTGCTGACAGACTCTGCTAGGAAAATCTTAGCTAGGCTCTTGTAGGCTTCTTAACTTGCTCCTGGCTGATCGTTATTCCTTATATAGCACTCCACAACAGCTTTCCTCCTCCCCTCTCCCCTCCTTATCCTCCTCCGGAGGAGGATCTTGTCTTCCTTGGATTTGTAGGATGTCAAAAGCACGCTCACATACATTGGCCAGGAATCGAACCCAGGTCAACTGCTTGGAGGGCAGCTATGCTTACCACTATACTACCAACACTACAGGCTGAAGCCAGCCTAGCTGGCCTGGGAAGGATGAAAAGCTAGGTGGCCATGCAACCATTCCTGCAAACCTAAAGCTTACTTGCAGGCCTACACTACTGCATGTGTATACATCAATCAGGGAATGTAATTATCCCTCTCTCCCTCCCTCCTCCGGAGGAGGATCTTGTCTTCCAGGGATTTGTAGGATGTCAAAAGTATGCTCACATACATTGGCCAGGAATCAAACCTAGGTCAACTGCTTGGAGGGCAGCTATGCTCACCACTATACTACCAACACTACAGGCTGAAGTGTAGTATCACACTCATCTCTTCAACTACAAGAAAGGCCCAGGATTAGTGTGCTGGGCCCATAACCCAAAGGTTGATGGATCGAAACCAACCTCTGCTAGGCATGATTTCATTTTTGCACGTCGCTTTATCGCATGGGCAAAACGGTTCCATAGCCCTGTAAGAGAAAGTGTAATAAGGGCCCTGTCATAACATAGATATTACGGTAGCTAAGACTACTCCTGGGCCTTTCTTGTAGTTGAAGAGATGAGTGAACTGTGACACCACACTTAAAAAAAAACACACAAAAAAAACAGCAAACAGAGAAGCTTCCCCATATTGGAGCATTGGATTTGGTAAAGTCTTAAGCCAATGTGTTGTAAGACATAAGTAAGCTTTAGGTTAGACTTAGCAGGAATGGTTGCATGGCCACCTAGCTTTTCATCCTTCCCAGGCCAGCTAGGCTGGCTTCAGCCTGTAGTGTTGGTGGTATAGTGGTGAGCAGAGCTGCCCTCCAAGCAGTTGACCTGGGTTCGATTCCTGGGTCAATGTATGTGAGCGTGCTTTTGACATCCTACAAATCCCTGGAAGACAAGATCCGGAGGAGGAGGGAGGGAGATTGATGATTGATTGATGTATAAACATGCAGTAGTGTAGGCCTGCAATTTAGCATTGAATGTGATTTCTGCCCTTAAAACGCTGCTTTGCGTGAAATCCAGATTTTCCCCGGGACTTTTGGCGTCTATCCCACTTATCCATGCAAAAACTCAGATGTTAGACCCCTTGAAACATCTATTCCATCACTTTTGTGGCTAGCAAGAGTGTATCTAGTCTTTGCGGTTCCCGAAAGTTCGCACGAACCGAACCTTTCGTGGAAGTTCGCGAACCCGGTTCGCGAACTGAAAATCAGAGGTTCGGGCGATCTCTACACATGAGCCATGAAACTGAATGTTTACATTTTTGAAGTTCCATCTGCTGGCATGACTAACAAGTTTTGTAATCGGAAAAACATCTTGCTTACTAGCGTGATTGAAAACAAGTCTCTGTCACTATAGAAACCAAATTTCCTGCATAAGTTATCAATAATTACATCTATTTGCCCACTTGCTAGTTTCTTATCTTTACTACACACCATTAAAACAACAATCTGTTTGGATTAAAAAAAAAAAAACTTGTGAGTTAACGAAAGTGGGGTAAGCTCCACAAATGAAACATTTACATTTATATTTCATGTTTTTCAAATCAAATATTTTCAGAATATTAAACTCACCACAAGAGTTTGCATCTGATGCATCTAGTGAACATCTATCAGCTACAAATCATTGTATTGACCAGAGGTGATGGCTGTTGATCTGGTATGTAAGAATGTGGAATTTCAGTGGCTGCTGATCTGGTATCTGAGACTGTGGAATTTCAGTGGCTGCTGATCTGGTATCTGAGAATGTGGATTTTCAGTGGCTGTTGATCTGGTATCTGAGAATGTGGATTTTCAGTGGCTGCTGATCTGGTATCTGAGAATGTGGATTTTTAGTGGCTGCTGATCTGGTATCTGAGAATGTGGATTTTCAGTGGCTGCTGATCTGGTATCTGAGAATGTGGATTTTCAGTGGCTGCTGATCTGGTATCTGAGAATACATTTTTTTTAGTGGCTGCTAAACTGGTTTCTGAAAAAATGGATTTTCAATGGCTGCTGATCTAAAATCTGAGAATGTGGATTTTGAATGTTGGGTTGATTTACAAGTTTTGTATCCAAAACAGAATGAAATGGGAGGTAGGAGGCGCCCTAGGGGGTACTCAAGGAAAATAAAAACTATATATGTTTATAGATATATATATATATATGTAAAAAGGTAGGGAACAATCCTACCTTAATAAGTAGTCACTCACGAAATTGTAAAACAGATACAGTGATGTGAAAAACGATTTGCCCCCCCCCCCCCCCCTTCCTGATTTCTTATTCTTTTGCATGTTTGTCACACTTAAATGTTTCTGCTCATCAAAAACCGTTAACTATTAGTCAAAGATAACATAATTGAACACAAAATGCAGTTTTAAATGATGTTTTTTATTATTTAGTGAGAAAAAAAACCTCAAAACCTACATGGCCCTGTGTGAAAAAGAAATTGCCCCCTGAACCTAATAACTGGTTGGGCCACCCTTAGCAGCAATAACTGCAATCAAGCGTTTGCGATAACTTGCAACGAGTCTTTTACAGCGCTCTGGAGGAATTTTGGCCCACTCATCTTTGCAGAATTGTTGTAAGTCAGCTTTATGTGAGGGTTTTCTAGCATGAACCGCCTTTTTAAGGTCATGCCACAACATCTCAATAGGATTCAGGTCAGGACTTTGACTAGGCCACTCTAAAGTCTTCATTTTGTTTTTCTTCAGCCATTCAGATGTGGATTTGCTGGTGTGTTTTGGGTCATTGTCCTGCTGCAGCACCCAAGATCGCTTCAGCTTGAGTTGTTGAACAGATGGCCGGACATTCTCCTTCAGGATTTTTTGGTAGACAGTAGAATTCATGGTTCCATCTATCACAGCAAGCCTTCCAGGTCCTGAAGCAGCAAAACAACCCCAGACCATCACACTATCACCACCATATTTTACTGTTGGCATGATGTTCTTTTGCTGAAATGCTGTGTTACTTCGACACCAGATGTAACGGGACACGCACCTTTCAAAAAGTTCAACTTTTGTCTCGTCGGTCCACAAGGTATTTTCCCAAAAGTCTTGGCAATCATTGAGATGTTTTTTTAGGTTTTTTTAGCACAATTGAGATGAGCCTTAATGTTCTTTTTGCTTAAAGAGAACCCGAGGTGTGTTTAAAGAATGTTATCTGCATACAGAGGCTGGATCTGCCTGTACAGCCCAGCCTCTGTTGCTATCCCAAACCCCACTAAGGTCCCCCTGCACTCTGCAATCCCTCATAAATCACAGCCATGCTGTGAGGCTCCGGTCCCTGCCCCCGTCCCTTCCCTCCAATCAGCAGGGAGGGAAGGGATGCAGGCGGGGACTGGAGTTCTGCAGCAGGCGGGGAGAGCAGCAGACTGACACTATAGAGATAAACACAGCCAGCTCTGACAAGCTGTTTGTCAGCAGCGTGGCTGTGATTTATGAGGGATTGCAGAGTGCAGGGGGACCTTAGTGGAGTTTGGGATAGCAACAGAGGCTGGGCTGTATAGGCAGATCCAGCCTCTGTATGCAGATAATATTCTTCAAACCCACCTCGGGTTCTCTTTAAAAGTGGTTTGCGCCTTGGCTATCTGCCATGCAGCCCGTTTTTGCACAGTCTCTTTCTTATGGTGGAGTCGTGAACACTGACCTTAATTGAGGCAAGTGAGGCCTGCAGTTCTTTAGATGTTGTCCTGGGGTCTTTTGTGGCCTCTGATGAGTTTTCTCTGCGCTCTTGGGGTAATTTTGGTCAGCCGGCCACTCCTGGGAGGGTTCATCACTGTTCCATGTTTTTGCCATTTGTGGATAATGGCTCTCACTGTGGTTTGCTGGAGTCCCAAAGCTTTAGAAATGGCTTTATAACCTTTACCAGACTGATAGATCTCAATTACTTTTGTTCTCATTTGTTCCTGAATTTCTTTGGATCTTGGCATGATGTCTAGCTTTTGAGGTGCTTTTGGTCTACTTCTCTGTGTCAGATAGCTCCTATTTAAGTGATTTCTTCAATTGAAGCAGGTGTGGCAGTAATCAGGCCTGGGGGTGACTACAGAAATTGAACTTAGGTGTGATAAACCACAGTTAAGTTATTTTTTAACAAGGGGGGCAATCACTTTTTCACACAGGGCCATGTAGATTTGGAGGTTTTTTTTCTCACTAAATAATAAAAACCATCATTTAAAACTGCATTTTTTGTGTTCAATTATGTTATCTTTCACTAATAGTTAACGGTTTTTGATGAGCAGAAACATTTAAGTGTGACAAACATGCAAAAGAATAAGAAATCAGGAAGGGGGCAAATAGATTTTTACATCACTGTACTTTAATGGGGCACTTTAAAATGACAACACGTCGAGTAATGTGCCTTAATCAGAAGTTCCCCAAGATCAGGCGCCCGATCTTGGGGAACTTCTGATTAAGGCACATTGCTCGACCTGATGAAGCGGTTTATGCCACGACACACGTTGTCATTTTAAAGTGCCCCATTAACCTTCTTGGCGGTAACCCCGAACGTAGTTCGGGGTAAGCCGCCGAAGGGTGCCGCTCAGGCCCTGCTGGGCCGATTTGTTTAATTTTTTTTTTGCTGGACGCAGCTAGCACTTTGCTAGCTGCGCCAGCACCCTGATCGCCGCCGCCGCGCGCCCGATCGCCGCTATACGGTGCGGCGCGCGGCCCCCCCCCCAGACCCCGTGCGCTGCCTGGCCAATCAGTGCCAGGCAGCGCCGAGGGGTGGCCCGGGACTCCCAATGACGACCCGACGTCAGTGACGTCGGTGACGTCATTCCGCCCCGTCGCCATGGCGACGGGGGAAGCCCTCCAGGAAATCCCGTTCTTTGAACGGGATTTCCTGATCGGAGATCGCCGAAGGCGATCGAAGAGGGCGGGGGGATGCCGCTGAGCAGCGGCTATCATGTAGCGAGCCCTGGGCTCGCTACATGATATAGAAAAAAAAAATTAAAAAAAAACTGCCGCGCTGCCTCTTGGCGTATTTTTTTATACCGCCAGGAGGGTTAAAGTATCTGTTTTACGATTTCGTGAGTGACTACTTATTAAGGTAGGATTGTTCCCTCCCTTTTTACATATATATATATATATCTATATACATATATAGTTTTTATTTTCCTTGAGTACCCCCTAGGGCGCCTCCTACCTCCCATTTCATATTGTCCTTCCCCTGGGACCAGAGGTACCACCTTGGCAGGTGGCATTTTTCTAAGGAGCTGCGACCACCAAAGCAACATCACAAGGCAGAGTGGGGACGGTACTTCCTCACCTGCTACATTGATTGGTTGCCTCACGTGCAACCCGTCTTGGTGAGTACATACGATTATTCTTAATTTACACCTACCACATGTGAGATAATACACCAGATTGGGCTCCCGGTGTCTTCCAGCTCCCTTTCTTTATCCTGCCACTATATGTATGCAAAACAGATTCTTGTGTTGCTGCTGATATAGGGACTGTTCATTAATCATAACAGTCAGTCCCCTGTCTAGCAACAGTGACCTCTGGTGGAACTGGCGCAGCAAAACAAATTTCCAGGCCTCAACATGGAAATTCCACTGACCAATGAGATAGTTCCATTTAGCCAGTGTGAGGTTGTGCCCGGTGGGTTTAGAATAAAAAAGTGCACTTGCAAGCAGATACTTTACCAATTAAGCCACTTGCGGCAGTCGAGGAGCCTGTCTGCCATCATTCTTTGCCTTAAAATTGGCTCATCTTTCCGTGTACGCGGCAGGTGCTCTTTAACGATGCTCTACCAGAGCCTATGCTCATAATTAGGCATCATTGACTGCTGCTGCTTCCCGATATTTTGGAAAGAAGCCACAAGCAGCCAGCGTGCAATCGCTAGAATAAGAAAGAGAACTTCACTCAGATCTTGGAATACAATTCAGTCATTGGAGACCCAATTTGCGGCGCATCTCCATATTGTAGCTGCCAGCCAGGGCCAATTAATGCTCGGCCCGTATGCAAATGATGTACCTGGTAGGAAGCTGATGGGTTAAGTGGTAGGTGGGTGCTGTGTACTCTTAGCTTCTCCCCGGAGAAGCACGCATCCCTCATTTGCAGAAACAGAACAGCTATTCCCGGCTGCCTCTGAGGATACCTAACAATTAAACAGAAAATGCTTCTCGCCTGAGCACAGCTTGAGGTGTGGGGGAAACAGCTGAGCAGTTTGTTATAGTCTGTGTGATGGAGCTTTGATAACTGGCACTGGCTTTGTGCAGAGGGGGGGGAATCTGCCTCAGACACCACTCACTCCTGTTCAGAGAAGGGCTTTTTTTTTGCAGGCGGCTGAGCGATGGTGTGTGTGTGTGTTCTAGGCAGGCTCTGTGTGTGTATGTTTGAGCTTGGAAAGAAATTAATGAAAGCCAGTAGGCCTGGCTTATTATGCCAAATGTATATGTCTCCAGCATCAACTAAGCAATGCTCCGTAGCAAAACAAACTGTTCACAGAGCTGGGCAAAGTCAGTTCAATGGGAGAAAACAAACAGGACTGAGTTTGATTTTATCTGGTTTTGATCGAAATAAGAATGATGCAAGCCTTTTTGAGCCTTTATTTAATAAGGTAAAGAGAACAGTGCGAGGTACAGTAAATTGCAGCAAACAGCCAGTGCCTGGATTCTGACTACAACATGCCTAATTTAAAGAAGAACTCTAGTCAAAATAACAAAATGAATACAATTGCTTATTTTTTACTTTAAATAATCACTTTTAAATTATTTGTCAGTGTTTGACCTTTGTAAATTCCTTTCCGCTCCGCAATTTACTTTTTAAAATGTGTCACAGTTGAGAAACCTATTTAGAACTGGCAGGTAATCTCTGGGAAATGTTTATTTAGTGAGAGTTCTAAAGCCAGTAGAAAAAAAGGATAGGCATGAGAATGCAGATTGAGCAGCAGGATGAAGGTGTGGAAGGAGAGGCATAAGGTAAGAGGAATGAGGAGGCAGGCAGAACAGCAGGGTGAAGGTGTACAGTCAGGGCAGTTTCTAGGCTAAATTGCACCCAGGGCGGTGGTGTAAAAATTGCAACCCTCCCCCCGGCCCGTAGACTCACAAATCCACACTATGCCCCCAGTATAGGTAGTAAGGTATGGGTGTGTCCAGTATAGGTAGCCAGGCATAGGTGTCCCCAATATTGGTAGCCAGCTGTAGGTGCCCCAATATAGATAGCTAGCTATAGGTGCTCCTAGTTTAGGTTAGCTAGGTATAGGTGACTTCAATATAGGTAGCCAGGTATAGGTACCTTCGGTATAGGTAGCTAGGTATAGGTGGCTTCAGTATAGGTAGTTAGGTATAGGTGCAGCCAGTATAGGTTAGATAGGTATAGGAGCCTTTGGTATGGGTAGCTAGTATAGGTAGCTAGGTATAGGTGCAGCCAGTATAGGTTAGCTAGGTATAGGTGCTCCCCGATATGGGTGATGGAGGGGGAGCCACGGCCACACTGAGATTCAGCCACATGGAGGGGAGACAGACTTCTCCTTCCTATCTTCTCCCCAGGGCTCCCTTCCATGCCCCTATTTGCAGAGTAAGCGCAGCGGTAAGCCTCGTATGCTCAACTGCCACTGATACCCTCCATCTGCATAGCTGCTGATACGCGCTCTACTTCATGTGATGCAGGAAGTACAGTGTGTATAAGCGGCTATGCAGACAGAGACGGTTCCCCTCCACGCGGCTCAATCTCAGTGTGGCCGCGGCTCCCCCCTCCATCACTGCTCCCCCCTCCCTTACAGCACTCTGGGTGGTCGTCAGTCTGATCCACCCATAGATATAGGGCTGTGTACAGTGTGGAAGGAGAGGCATGAGGAAGCAGGCACAGCAGCAGGGTGAAGGCATACAGTGTGGGAGGAGAGGCATGAGAAAGCAGGCAGAGCAGCAGGGTGAAGGCATACTGTGTGGGAGGAGAGGCATGCGGGGAGAGAAATGGGGAAGCAGGCAGATCAGCAGTGTGAAGATGTACAGTGTGCAGAGAGAAACAGGGTAAAGGTGTACAATATACACAGCCCACAGACTGCTGGTAAAGGTGAAGTATTTGTAAGTAATAGGGAGCCAGTAAGTTATCAGATCTCCTCCAGGCTGCAAAATCAGTCATAGATTATTAATACACTAGTGACCTTACACGTCTATCTCTGCGCGCCTGCCGCACGCATTCGAGCACCCGCCTGTCGCGCACGTCCGCCGCCGCCTGCGCACCCGTCACGCGCGTGCACAACCACCGCACGCACCCGCCGCACACCCGGCCGCCCGCCTGGCCCCGTCCCTGTGCTCCTGCCTGTGTGAGGCTGGGTCCGTGCTGCACACATGCGCAGTAGCAAAAAGCACGGACCCAGCTACACAGAGACAACTGTCCCGGCTGTACGCAGGGACAGTTGCCTATTATTATATAGGATTACTGTTCAAGGCAGTGGTGTAGGGCTCACCATAGCAGCCATAGCAACTGCTATGGGGTCCATGGCCAAGGGGGGGCCCATATAAGTCGCCAGCAGCGAAGAGCGGTCTGCAACACACCTCAAGGAGACCCCCAGTGTCCACCATTCAGTGTAGAGTGAGAAGAATGAATTGACTCATATCTCCAGGCTCCACCGGTAATCTATTGTGTCTTGACATCCCTGTTAGTGTTGCTCAGATACCCCCAATCACAGATTCGAATAAATCTAGCCACGTCAGTCCCAAATTCCGGTTGAGCCGTGATTGTGATCTGGATTTGAAACTGACTGACGAATTCCACTCTGATTTATCTGTGATTGCCTGTAAAATTCGTGATCACGAGTTCGTGATCCGGATTTACCTTTAACGTTTAACGCTAATAGCAAAGCGCCCATACCAAAGCTGCCATACATGCTACAATCACCAAAATTCCATGGATTATAAAGGTGATCAGTGCTTACAAATTAAAAATTTTTTTTTTTTCAAAAAGACCTTACAGTTTTTGAGAAAATCAAATTTAAAGTTTCCAATGAAAAAGTATTGGTATTCCAACAAAACCCGCCATGCTATAAACATGCTATTATTATTTTTTTTTTCAAAAAGACCTTAAAGTTTTTGAGATAATAGATTTGAAAGGTTAAAAAAAAAATATATACATTTAAATGCGGTAAATGACAGTTAATGTATTTCTGGCCGCATTTACATGTTTACTTTTTTCCTTTGATATATCCTTTGAACCTTTAAAATCGATCTTTAATATCTCAAAAACTATAAAGTCTTTTTGAAAAAAAAAAAAGTTTCCACTTATTCCCACTGTTCTATTTAACATATCCTGCAAATTTGGTATTTATATCATGTAAGGGGGCTTTGCTATTAACCGGCGGCTTTTCAGCTTATAATCATGGATGTATTTTCCGTGATCATGCCCGAATACGCGAAATAACGGCCGCATCCGTGATTGAATTCCGTGGTCGATTCTCGATCACGGATTCAGATCATGATGTCGGATAGTGAAAAAATGCTTGTGAATCCCAGCGATGCCGTGCACTGATCGCTGTCTCCATGACTACAGCGCCCCCTCTCATCACGTGCCTTATCATTTTTTTTCTGGGGGAGTGAACCAAAATGTTGCTATGGGGGCTGATGCTTTCTAGCTACACCCCTGGTTTAAAGAGAAATCTTCAGCTTATTTACCATAATTACATGACAATACTTCACTGGTCTTTAACGTTTTTATTAACAAAGTTAAGTGTTACAAATTGTTATAGTGATTTTTCCTTTTGTGGTCCTTAGCTGAGAAGAAACCTTCACCGCTCTGTCTGTATATCCAGCTACTATGCAGTATTACATCTCTTTTATCAAAATGTTTGTAATAATGAGGCTTGACATTACTGCGTTATCTCCCCGCTTAATATTTAAACAGATACATTGTCCCTGTCGGTTTAACTTTTGAGGAAGGGATAAAAAAAAAAGATGGCTATGCAGATCTCTTTTCTACTTTTGCAAACAAACTAACATGATGACAAACCTTTATTTGATTTAATTTTATTTAATTTGAAGCTTGCAATTTGACTTTATTGGAGTAAACTCATGGCCCCCTCCTTGAGCGTCTGAGGCTGATTATCGCAATAAAATACCGGTAATAAGAGCAAGAAAGATTGCGCTAGCTTCTGTGTAAATATATTTTCTGTCATCTACAACATCTTCCTGAAAAAGGATCTTAAAAATGTCAACTTCAATGTCCTTGAGTGAGATAAAATCTGCAGCGTAGACTGTACCGACGCAGGAGGACCTGTTCTATCAGTGCAGACAATAGTCTCTGGCCACATCTGCAGACCCGGATAGGGGCTTCCTCTAGATGACTGACCCAGATAGTGACCGCAGGGAGCAGAAGGCAGCGGATAACACGAGAGAAGTAGAAATTGAAATCTCAACACAGAAAAGTTCAGAAAATAAGAAGGAGCATAGCAACGTGTAAGATGGAATCATGATACATGGCAGCTTACAGCTCAATTTTCAAAAGGGGGGCTCACAACTAGACTTTAAAGAATTTGTGAGCTGGGATGGGGTGGGGGGCATTAGATTTACTTACCTGAGGCTTATTCCAGGCTGTAAAAGTCGTCCAGATCCCTCGCTGTAGTTCTACTGCCCTCCAGGGTGCCGCAATCCCCTCCAAAAGAACCCCGACCACAACTGTGGTCGTGTGCTACTCAGTAATGGTTCCAGACTTTTGTGTGTACAAAGCCGTACCAGAGAGGAGAGACACATTACGCTGTGCTTTGCAGGCACTGGCACTACGCTTACCTCCCTCTGTTTCCTCCAAGACAGCATCTTCTCCCTGCTGGCCTGCAGCATCTGATCCCCAGGATGTTGGGTATGTGCTACTCATACCGCATAACTCACCCAATCTCCGCAGATTAGCAATGCAATCACCAGCTACATGTGAAGTCCTGCTTCCTCTCTGACTACAGTGGCGCCTCATGTGAGCCGACAGCACGTAATAGGTCACATGAGGCACAGCTGTAGCCATGGATACAAGATGCTTGATGGCCGATGGAGATCCCATCGCTGGAAAGCTGAGAGCAGATGAGTGAAGCGTCATCTGGGGGTGGAGAGACAGGGAGTGCGAGGAGGGGGACATTTGGGGAGGGGTTCCACCTTATGCTGTCCTCTAATTGTTGCCACCATAAAGCACATGATTCATGTTGCATCATGGAAGAACCACACTTGGGTCTACTGTGCATGTGTTTTAACACTTGATAAAGGCCGCAGGTCGAAACGTTGTGTGTGTTTTATCAACTATGGATTAAATAAACGTAGCCTTTGCGGCTTAAATCCAGGTGGAGACCCAGTCACTTTCTTCTTTTCATAGTGAATCCTTGCACCTTGTTTGGATCCAGGTGCAGACTGGTTGACTCCCTGGTGTATATGAACATTGCAGTTTGAGCATGTGGCTTATTTTCCTTGCTACTGTGCATGTGGGCCTGTGCGCTTTTTATGATTGCGGTCCTATGGCCACAAAGACTGTGCCCATGCATGTGCAGTAACCTGCGACCACAGCTTTGGTCGGAGCTCTTTTGGAGGGGACAGCATTGCCCTGGAGGGCAGCAGAACTACAGTGAGGGACCTGATAGACTGCTAGGGGCTGGAAGAAGCCCCAGGAAGTATAGTAGGTCTAATCCATCCCCAGCTCAGATGTCTTTTAACACAAAAATACAGTAAGTGATCTGTGTCCCCTGTCTAGTCGCACAGAATACCCTTGTAATATCCCCTTCCTGGGCCTGCTGACTGATAAAGGAGGCCAGCACAGCAGCTGACTGATGAGTTCATCATGCTGCTCTATGTATCATCATGCTTCCAATATGAGGGGGGCCTGTTCACACAAGCAGTCGGACACAACGATGCACACAACTCTGCAGCGCCTCTTTACTGCTGCTGCGCAGTCTCCCACCTCACAAACACGGTGCGGTTCACACCGCAGGTTGTGTGGTGCAGCGGCTATACATATTGCTATCAGGAGCATTTTGACACAATGCAGCCTTATTCCCTTGCATTGAGTGGAGTAGCACCACTCCTTACACTTCTGTGGCCAGCAGTGTAGTGCACCCATGTCCACCATTGGACACCACTGCATGTGTGAACAAGCCCTCAGATCGACAATGCTGTGCAACATAGAAGAGCCCAGCTGTCTTATAGCCCAGCCCTCTTCCTCCTAGTGTGACTGCAGAGTGTGCAAAGAATCAAATTTAACTATGTAGGGCTGGTTCCCACGGCGTCTCGCTGAAATGCTTTGCTGCTAGCGAGCAGAAAAGCATTGGGCTACCTTCAGCGGCGGTTTTCGTCAGTCACCATTTTTGAATCCCGCAGGGTGACATGGAAGTGCAGCGCTTAGACAACCCTGGAAGCCACATGTAGCGTTCAGGAATAAACAATGAGAAAAATCGGGATCAAGTGCAGCATTTGTGCTAACATTGGTAAATGATGGTACTGGTGCTGTCCACTTATTTTAATTGACATCACTCAAAGGAAACCTGAGACAGGGGATATAAAAAATTATAAATACCTGGGGTCTCACTGTCCTCCTACGTCGCCTGGATCCTCCTCCATTCAGCCTGTAAAGTCCTTCAGTCTGGCACGCGCTTGCCCACATCACGTTACCGTCGCTCAATGGGGGGAACATGCAGCCGAACTGCACATGCTCTGACTGGCTGTGACTGAAGGCCTTTACAGGCCGAATAGCAGGAGATCGAGGCAGCACAGGAGGATGGTGAGGGAGCGATCAGCCTGATAGGGGCTGGAGGAAGCCCCAGGTATATACAGTATGTATATTTTATCCCCCGTCAGTACACTTTAAACAATGAGTGTTGCAGCTGTTGTTTAACGCCATGCAGAAGCCCATGTGACCCAGCCCTTATTATTGAACTGGATTAAATGACAGTATTTTTTTTTAATAATCATTTGCCTGGATTATACTTTTGTAGGGATTCTAAAGAAAGGAATTAAGTTTTACTGACCTCCGAAACATTACATGATGTGAATGCTATGTGGTGTAAACATGACCTACGTAGGTCACATGGCCTGCGTATATAAAGATGTTGCTGCACAAGGATGTTGCCAGTGGGAAGAAAAGAGAGGATAACAAATCTGAATGTTTGCTCTATATTCATTTTGATCTCCATTCTTTATGTCCCTTGAAACAGTTTATCTGTTCACAGGAACCTGACTCACCATATTTGTAAATTGCCTGAGACATCTCAAAGCACAGTCTCCGAGAAATGATGTCTGTTCATAAAGTGACCAGACTGAGTCATAGCCAGAAATAGCAACAGATGGAGAGAGAATGTAAGACAGGAGTTTGTAGTCTGTATCAGAGACGATGGCATGAAAATATATGATATTCACCAGAGCCCCTGAACCAGTGTTGCCAACCTTATTTACATTTTTTTTACTGAGAATGATATACAAATGTACTGACAAAGGATATTTGTTACTGGCAAAACCGGCGCGCCAAAAATGGGCATGGTCATGTAACAGAATGTGGGCATGGTCATGGTTGGGGCCAAATATACATGACCTTAGCAGTGGTGTAAAAGGTCTGCCAGGGAAGTTTGAACTCTGCCATAGTGTTTCCCCATAAAATAGATGTAATCTGACAGCATTTCACCATAAATACACGTAATCTGGCAGAGGTTCCTCCAAAATACAGATAATATGGCAGTGGTTCCCCCAAAATAGACATAATCTGCCAGCAGCAGTTCCCCCAACATACACATAATCTGGAAGCAGTTCCCCAAAATACACATAATCTGAAAGCGGATCACCCAAAATACAAGTATCACCCAAAATACATGTAATCTGGCAGCAGTGGTTCCCCCAAAATACACATAATCTGAAAGGAGCAGTTCCCCAATATATACAAATCTGGCACCGGTTCCCCAAAATACACATAATCTGGCAGCAGCGGTTCCCCCAACATACACAATCTGGCAGCTTTTCCCCAAAATGCACTTAATCTGGCAGCAGCGGTTCCTCAAAAATGCAGAAAATCTGTCAGCAGTTCCCCAAAAATAGGTGGCCAGGTCTATAGGTGATCCCAGAATAGGTATCCAGGTCTATAGGTGTCCCCAGAATAGGTAGCCAGCTCTATAGGTGTCCCCAGAATAGGCAACCTGTGCCGCATTGCGCTGGAAGTGTTCATCTTGACGCAATCCTGATGCACAGCCTGCAGCACGTTACCGCAAACATGGTGCTTAATGCACGGTATTTGAGGTATTGGAAGTCAATGGGTGCAGTAAGTGTAAATGACGAGGCGTGGTGTATCGCATGAGCAATCCGATGAGAATCCCGGGGACGTACTTCATATCCAGAAGGCAGTACACCACTGAGCAGGAGGGGGGGGGGGGGGGGGGGCGGCTCTATGCATGTGACTACCACGCAGATGTGAGGCTCACGTCTGGGCGGTAGTAATGGTTAACATAAGAATTCACGCTAAAAAAAAGTCTGAAGATTACCTAGATTTCAGTTTGCAGCATGGTCATGTGAATGTCAGTCCTTCTTCCAGGGATCTAGTGGAGGAATGATGCCTTCTGGGATGGAAGGTGTGGCAAAACTACCACTCACTGCCCCTATTAATCAGGTTTCAGGAGGGAGGTGAGGCCCAGATACCATTCTCCATTGAAGTCAGTGGAAGGATTAATTCTGACTGTAGAAAGGGGCAAGGTTCCAGATTCAGGCTCCCAGGAAATGTCTAAGGCAGGGGTCCCCAACCACAAGTCCGCGGCCCACTACCGGTCCGTGGGCTGCTTTCAGCTGGTCCCTGAGCCTGGCCTCAGTGTGCAGCAGAGCACCAGGTGGCGCTGTCCTCCTTACACAGCCATCTGCTGTACTGCTTTAGCTTCCATAATGACATTCAATCAAGAGACGTACCATGTTACATGCAGCACAGTGGACGGCTGTGAAAGGAGGATAGTGCCATCCAGTGATGCTTGCTGCACGATGATCTGGATGAAGGAAATCAAGTGAGATGAGAGGCCAGGCCTGCAGACCGCAGCATGTAACAAAACTCTGCAATCTCATTTGGACTAAATTCAATGCCCAGGTGCTGCTCCTTAAACTGTGGGTTGTCAGGGCTCTAGGACAGAACAGAACAGGAGCGCCCCAATGGTGCATTAACTTTTATTGAACTAACAAAAAATGCATAACAGTACTTACGATTAATTAATTTGTAGATTTAAAATTTGCATCTCCTTTTTCTTTGAGGGAAAATGTGTCTGAGAGTCTTTATATGATTTTTAACTGTTCAGATTGTAAGTGCATATTTTTTTTCTTGATTAGTTCTGTAAATGTTAACACCCCATTGCAGCGCTTGAGTCCTGTTACTTTCTGCCCTCTAATAATGCTGCCTCTATGTACACATGCGCAGCAGCAAAATCAGAGGGGTTGCACAGAATGTCACTACTAATGTGGATAATGGCTACAAGAATATCGGTTTCAATTTAACCTGTTCAGGACCATAGGCTTACACCCCCCAGTGACCAGGCTATTTTTTGCAATTTAGGCCACTGCAGCTTTAAGGGCTTTTCTGCCCACCAACATAGCTTTCTGTTGTTGGGCTCTGATTGCTGCTGCCTTGTTTATTTATTTTTGATTTCTTTTTTTTTTTTTTTTTTAAATAAGTTTGTCTATTTTACTATTTTTTTCCCAGCCCTCCCTCCCCTGCCAGCCAATGACAGCGATTGGCTGTCATAGGCATCAGCCAATGAGAGCTGATCGCTCTTGTGCCTCTCCAGGGGACAGCCAAGTGACACGGCTGTCCCCAGTACAGTGCTGCATAGATCGCAGCACTGTACCTTGTAAATAGATGGAGGCTTCACCATCGAACAGTCTCGTAGCGGCGATCGCCACTGGTAGACTGATGAAGTGGGGATGCATGCTTGATCCCCCGCAATCTCTGCCCCTAGGACTTCACTCCAATTGGCGTTAGGCGGTCCTGGGGAAACTGCCACATTCACACCAATTGGCATGAGGAGGTCAGCAACAGGTTAAACCATATTCTACTATCATCTTCCATAACCTTACTTTCACAATAACATATCCCCCATACTCGACACACAGCCCCGATACCAGTCCCCAGGAAAAATCCACACAGGATATGGGTACCAAGGTTGAAAAAGGTTGGAGACCCCTGGTCTAAGGAGTCTGCCAGTCCTAGGGCTACAATAACATCGCAGCAAAAGTTAATTGACCACACTGAAAATTCAACAATTAACAAAGGTATGGTCCTTTTTTAAGCATTAACTCCAACTTAGCTACGTCTTCAAGCCAAACTTTCAACGCAAGATAATTTTAGTTGCAGAAGGAGTGTTTGACATGGAAAGAGAACAGTTTGGCCTTCTGCTTACTAAACTATCAGATAATATACATATACAGAAAAGTCAGATAGATTTTTTTTAAATTTATGTTACCAAATTTTGCTGATTTTATTAAATTCAGAACATGAATTCGAAGTCAATAATAACAACTATAGTAAACTGTAATAAACTATAAATTCAACTAATAAACATTCAAACAAATAAATGGACAATCCTGCAGGACATCTGTGGCCTTCTTTTCAGTGAGTCCAATGAGGTTGTTTAGGTCCCTTGCTTAATATAAATAAATAAAAGTGTACAGAGCAGTTTAGGCTATCCACGGCCAGCCTAATGAGTGTTCCCTTAACCAGCTCGGGAAGGATGGCGCCCCTATCATCTTCTATTGTTCTTAATGATACTAGACAGAGATTCATTGGCTATATTGAGTACAGTGGGTGCCTCACTCTGTTTCAAATGTGCACTTCCAGCTTCACAAAAATAGACCTGACCTAACTGACCTCAGTCTTTATGTTACCCTGTGTTATATTAAATTACTTAGTGATGCCAGGCAACAAGAAAATCCAGACAATTGCTTGGCCTATCAAGAAAACATTGCAACTGTGCTGACATTACAGTACACTGAGGGACAGATTGAGCAAAGAAGATTGCACCAGAGAGAGAGCAGATGCCCAGAGCGGCCAGTCAGAGAGTAGCCAGGCAAAAACCTTGTTTCCTTCAAGGGCTGAAGCCATAGACTGACATGATGTTTTTAAGAAAGATGGGTGGTAATAAACAATTGCCCTGAAAGTGTACCTGAGATGGCGATTGAAAGAAAAAAAAATACATGCATGGGGCTTGCTCCAGCCCCCAGTGGCCTGATCACTCCCTCGTAGTCCTCAGTCGCCTCCCGGTTCTTCTGCAATTGGCCCCGGAAAGTCCTCCAGCCCGGGAGCCAACTGCGCATGTGCGTCCAGGCTGTGCACGTGCTCCCACTGTGCTCCCATCGCCAGGAGCATTCTGCACCTGCGCAGGAGCAGGCGCGTGACAAAGACATGCATGTGGCTGGACTGCGCTTGCACCTACTGGCCTCAACTGGATGACTTACCCGCGCCAGTTGCGAACGAACCAGGTGGCGACTGAGGACGATGAGGGAGCAATCAGACCAGAGAGGGCTGGAGGAAGCCCCAGGCATGTATACTTTTTTTCTTTCAATTACCATCTCAGGTACACTTTAAGGGCAATTGTTCACTACCACACATCTGTCTTAAAAAAAATCAGTCTCAGTCCTGGCTTCGGGCAAAGACCATATAGGCTATGGAAAAGGATGGCATTATTGCCAGGACTGCCAACTTTGTACCACTTGTTAAATGAGTGTTAATCCTACTGAACAAGTGATGTGTTCTTAAAGCCAATGAGAATCCGTACTAAATGAAAAAAGTTAGATACTCACCTAAGGAGAGGGAAGGCTCGGGTCCTAATGAGCCTTCCCTCTCCTTTCCCGGTGCACTCGGTGCTGCGCTGGCTCCCCCGTTCAAATCCCCTGCCGCGGGGACTTTGGAAGTCTTCGGGAGCCAAGTCCTCCCGGTGGGGAAACAGCGGTATTTGACCGAAACTGTCAAATACCACTATGGGGGAGCCAGTGCAACAGTGGGGACCGGGAGAGAAGAGGGAATGCTCTATGGGACCCAGAGCCTCCCTCTCCTTAGGTGGGTATCTGACTTTTTCTTCAGTATCGGTTCCCATTCATTTTATTCTACGTCATTGTGAAATTACAGATCATAATTACTATTGAATGCAAACTAAGTTTCACAATAGTTAAAAATTTGCATTACAATTTTGCATCATCAGTCCAAATCGTGCTGTGAAATTACAATTGTGCAAAATTCCAGCTCTTCATGAATGTTGAACCTGCCCATTCAGTATTGTTGTTCCCCTGTTGACCACACTGGTTGAAACAACCCTAATCACTACCCCCAATCCTTGTGTGATTTGACATAGTAGTTCTCATGTCTGGAGTTTAGTTCTTTAACACAATTGTTGTGAGGATGCTCTACAAAAGCCACAACTCATAAGCAGCAGCACACCAGGCATAATCGAATCAGAATCATTTTTAATTTGCAGAGCATGACTGGGTCATGCCCATAATTGTTTTTGGCACATACAGGGTTCATACAGGGCACAAAGTAGGAGGAAGACAAAAATAGAGTTTATCGATAACAACCGCTGTGGTACAAAAAAGCATTCAATAGCAGTTAACAGTAATAGTAATACCAATAATAATAACAGCTGCTGCCAGGTAGCAGCAGGAATGTCCACTGCCTAAGGGGAAAGAAAGGAGTGGGAGGTGGCCTCAGGTGGGGGGGGGGGAGGCATACGTGAGGAGAGTCTGACCGGGGAGGGGGAAAAAGTGTATCTATGTCTTGAGGTATTGGTGGTGATGGCCTGGAATTCCTAGCCTGATGGTAGCTGCCTGAAGTAACTGAAACCTGGGTGTGAAGGGTCGTTGGCAATCCTCATTGCTATGGAGCCATGGGCGGCGCCAGGGGGGTGCGAGGGGGTGCTCAAGCACCCTCTAGAATTGTCCAAGCACCCCCAAAGCACCCCTGGCGTGAACTGACTTCAGGCGTCTAAGAGACGCCGAGTCAGTTCACAGCGGCAGCCTGAAGCAGCAGAGCAGGGCTACGGTAAGATGGCCGCCCGAAGCCCTGCTCTGCAGACTTGGAATCTGCAGTGCAGGGCTTTGGGCGGCCATTTTTCTGCTCACCGGGCAATGCAGGTTGCAGGCAGGAAGTCACGTGAAGGAAGAGGATCGTGGGAGCTGCGCGCCACAAGGAGGTCGGGACAGGAGGAGGTCGGGACAGGAGGTCTTCTGACTGTAAGTGAGTAAATGAGTTTTTATTTTCTTTTTCAGGTGATGCTGCTGATTGTGGTCAGAACTGCTGAGCATTGTGCATATTGGGGTCAGATCTGCTGAGCATTGTGCATATTGTGGTCAGATCTGCTGAGGATTGTGCATATTGGGGTCAGATCTGCTGAGGATTGTGCATATTGTGGTCAGATCTGCTAACGTTCGTGCATATTGGGGTCATATCTGATAACGATTTGTGCATATTGGGGTCATATCTGATAACAATTGTGCATATTGGGGTCATATCTGATAAAGATTGCGCATATTGGGGTCATATCTGATAACGATTGTGCATATTGGGGTCATATCTGATAACGATTGTGCATATTGGGGTCATATCTGATAACAATTGTGCATATTGGGGTCATATCTGATGACGATTGTGCATTTTGGGGTCATATCTGATATCGATTGTGCATATTGGGGTCATATCTGATAATGATTGTGCATATTGGGGTCATATCTGATAACGATTGTGCATATTGGGGTCATATCTGATAACGATTGTGCATATTGGAGTTATTGAACGTGTTTTTTGTTCAAATCTGCTCACATTACGTGTATTTTCTTGAGAAAACCTGCACAATTATGTGAATTTTCTGGGGAAAGGGTCACCAAAACTTGGGCCCTCTGTCTTTGCGTTGCACTTTTAAAGGGAACCCAAGGTGATAATAATATTGAGGCTGCCATATTTATCGCCTTTTAAGCAATACCAGCTGCCTGGCTGCTGTGTTGGTCCTCTGTAGTGATGGGCGAACACCTGGATGTTCGGGTTCGGGAAAGTTCGCCGAACATGGCCGAGATGTTCGGCATGTTCGGGCCGAACCCCGAACTTTCCGAACATCCAGCTTTTGGGGGCCCTATGGGGTCGCAGGCATAAGGGGGGAGCATGCCCCGATCGCGGGGGGGGGTCGGAAATTCCCCCCACCCCCTCCGCTAGCGCTCCCCCCTCTGCCCGCTTCCCCATAACAAAGTTTCAAAAAGTACCTGGTGTGTCCGGTGGTAGTGTGGGCGGCTGGCAGTGGGCGGCACTATGCAGTGACTTAATGAGGAGGAGGAGTCCGGAGAGTGACGCGTTGAGGGAGGCCGGGCAGCGGGCGGTTCAGCAGTTCAGTACTGCTGAACCGCCCGCTGCCCGGCCTCCCTCAACGCGTCACTCTCCGGACTCCTCCTCCTCATTAAGTCACTGCATAGTGCCGCCCACTGCCAGCCGCCCACACTACCACCGGACACACCAGGTACTTTTTGAAACTTTGTTATGGGGAAGCGGGCAGAGGGGGGAGCGCTAGCGGAGGGGGTGGGGGGAATTTCCGACCCCCCCCGCGATCGGGGCATGCTCCCCCCTTATGCCTGCGACCCCATAGGGGGGCAGTATTCGGCCGAACAGGGCCCTGTTCGGCCGAACAGGGGCCCTGTTCGGCCCTGTTCGGCAGCCATTAGAAGTTCGGGGCGAACCCGAACTTAAAAGGCCGAACACCATTAGGTGTTCGGCCGAACGCGAACATCACCCGAACAGGGTGATGTTCTGCAGAACCCGAACAGTGGCGAACACTGTTCGCCCAACACTAGTCCTCTGCCTCTAATTCTTTCAGCCACAGACCCTGATCATGCATGCAGCAGGTCAGGGGTTTCTGACAATATTGTCAGAACTGACAAGATTAGCTGCATGCTTGTTTCTGGTGTAATTCAGTTCACTACTGCAGCCAAATAGATCAGCAGGGCTGCCAGGCAACTAGAATTGTTTAAAAGGAAATAAATATGGCAGCCTCCACATCACTCTCACCCTGGGTTCACTTTAAATTACAGTTAGCCCCGCCCTCATCCGATCATGACCACGCCCATTTTTTTGCTGCAGCGCAGGTTGTAGCCACACCCATTTTTTGCCGCCTTCGCGCGCCACAGGTCGTGAGCTACCCCAGAAATTGGTCCAGCACCTGCATAGCACCCCCTAAAAAAAAAGGAGCCGCCACTGTATGGAGCACATTCTGGAGGAGTGAAGGAGCTCTAGTAGGGGAAGGGGTTTCCCAATCAGTGGCGGCGCTACACTGGGGCTTGCCCAGGCTTCAGCCCCAGCTGGCAACTTGTTAGCCCCTCTTAAAGCCCCCCCGCTGGCCATGGCCACTGCAAGTCTGTACTTGCGTATTTTCAGAAGAGAAGGAGGATTGGAGAGGGGCTGGCCTGCTGGCTGTCAGATGACAAAAAATGATCGAGGCGCCAGCCGCGCTAATAAGGGATGTGGGAGCCTGCTTTATTCCTCCCTCCCTCCTCCCTTCCTATGAATGCGCCCCCACCTGCTGTGAATGACTGTCCCCCCCGTAGGCAGTGTGTGCGGAGCAGAGCGGAGCGGTAGGTCCTCTTACCGCAATCCATGCTCACCGGCAACTAGTCTCTTGCTTCCTGTTTACCATGACGTCACAGGAAGCAGGAGACTAGTTGCCGGTGAGCATGGATTGCGGTAAGAGGACCTACCGCTCCGCTCTGCTCCGCACACACTGCCTACGGGGGGGGGGGACAGTCAAAGCAGGTGGGGGCATTCAGAGGAAGGGAGGAGGGAGGGAGGAATAAAGCAGGCTCCCGCATCCCTTATTAGCGCGGTTGGCGCCTCGATCATTTTCTTCCTGTCTTCTCTCCCCAGGGCAATCTCCTCACACACAGGGGCACCTTCCTCCCCACCCACAGGCATTCTCCTCCCTCCACTGACGACCCCCCTACCCACTGGCACCCTCTTCCCCACCCACTGGCACCCTCCTCCTACCCACTGAGACTATCCTCCTACCCACTGGCACCTTTCTCCCCCACCCAGTGTCACCCTCCTTTCTATCCACAGGTACCCTCCTCCCCACCCACTGGCACCCTCCTCCTACCCACTGACACCCTCCTCCTGCCCACTGGCACCCTCCTCCCCACCCAGTGGCACCCTCCTTTCCACCCACAGGTACCCTCCTCCCCACCCACTGGCACCCTCCTCCTACCCACTGAGCTTCCCTGGGGCCCCCAGCCCACCACCACCAGCCAGGCCTGAGCTGCCCTGGGGCCCCCAGCCCACCACCACCAGCCAGGCCTGAGCTGCCCTGGGGCCCCCAGCCCACCACCACTAGCCAGGCCTGAGCTTCCCTGGGACCCCAGCCCACCAGCCACGCAGGCATGAGGCCTCCAGCCCACCACCAGTCAGGCTTGAGGTGCCCTGGGGCCCCCAGCCCACCACCACTAGCCAGGCCTGAGCTTCCCTGGGACCCCAGCCCACCAGCCACGCAGGCATGAGGCCTCCAGCCCACCACCAGTCAGGCTTGAGGTGCCCTGGGGCCCCCAGCCCACCACCACTAGCCAGGCCTGAGCTTCCCTGGGACCCCAGCCCACCAGCCACGCAGGCATGAGGCCTCCAGCCCACCACCAGTCAGGCTTGAGGTGCCCTGGGGCCCCCAGCCCACCACCACCAGCCTGACTACATATACTGGGGACAGCTATATGCCTGGCTACATATACTGGGGACATCTATACACCTGGCTACCTATGCTAGGGACACTGTCTGTCTGTCATTATGTGCATTTACTGGTGAAAAGTTGTCTCTTATGTGCATTTACTGGGGAAATTCTGTCTGTCATTATGTGCATGAACTGGTGAAAAGTTGTCCCTTATGTGCATTTACTGCGGAAACGCAGTCTGTCATTATGTGCATTAACTGGTGAAAAGCTGTCCCTTATGTGCATTTACTGCGGAAACGCAGTCTGTCATTATGTGAATTAACTGGTGAAAAGCTGTCTCTTATGTGCATTTAATGGGGAAACTGTCTGTCATTACATGCATTAACTGGTGAAAAGCAGGCTCTTATGTGCATTTAATGGGGAAACTGTCTGTCATTACATGCATTAACTGGTGAAAAGCAGGCTCTTATGTGCATTTAATGGGGAAACTGTCTGTCATTACGTGCATTAACTGGTGAAAAGCAGGCTCTTATGTGCATTTACTGTGGAAACGCAGTCTGTCATTACGTGCATTAACTGGTGAAAAGCTGTCCCTTTATGTGCATTTATTGCAGAAACGCAGTCTGTCATTACGTGCATTAACTGCTGAAAAGCTGATTCTTATGTGCATTTACTGGTGAAAGGCTACCTGTCATTATGTGCGTTTACTTCATTTTTTTTTCATGTAACTATGTTAGCTGGTACAACATTAAAGTTAGCCCCGCCCACATGACATCATGACCACGCCCAAAAATCTGAAGCTGGAGCCGCCACTGTTCCCAATTATCCTCTCCGATGATCTGATGATCATTCGTAGTCTGTATCTGTCACTGGCAGTGGAGCCAGCATACCAGACCAGGATGAATGAGCAAAGGACAGATTCAATGATGATGGAGTATCCCCAAGAGAAAGATTGTGCTCCAAATGGTATCTGCAATTAACCAGGGGTTTGCAGCTAGAACAAAGTCACCGTCTCTTTGTTTCACCCAATTCAACCAAAATCACTGCGCTCCACAATTACGTGACCCCCACTACAGAGGTAGCACTGATCAGCCCTGAAATAGAACCAGAAAATGCACATAGTGCTGAATAACGTTTTGATTGGGGGACCCTTGCCCTGAGCTCCAGTCCTGAGCCATGCCAAACTTCCTTAGTTAATGGAGAAAGAAAAGCATAGCTCCCAACTGTCCCTCTTTTGGAGGGAAAGTCCCTCTTTGGGAACCCATTCCCTCTGTCCCTCTTTCTTCCTCATTTTTCCCTCTTTCAGGACTGATGTACAGATCTATGTAAATATATGTATTTTTCTACTGAAAATTGTGTTTAATTAAAAATTGTTTATATTGATGTATTACTTATTTCCACATCTTAATATGAAGGAAAATGAACCAGCATAGAAAGGATCATTGTGGTTTGATTAATAAAACAATATATTTTTCTTATGAAATCGTAATGTTATGTGTGGCTAGGGGTGTGCTGAGGGTGTGACAAGGGGTGTGGCAGGGCATGGCTTAAGTGTCCCTCTTTCTTACCTCAAAAAGTTGGGAGGTATGAGAATAGTTTCATAGCATTTTGACTGTAGTGGACGCTTAACCTGCTGAGCGGTCTGGACGAGCTCAGCTCGTCCAGTACCGCCGGAGCCTGCCGCTCAGGCCCTGCTGGGCCGATTTGGCTCAAATAAAAAGCAACACACGCAGCTGGCACTTTGCCAGCCGCGTGTGCGGCCTGATCGCCGCTGCAGTGCGGCGATCCGCCGCATGCAGCAGCGAAAGAGGGTCCCCCCAGCCGCCTGAGCCCAGCGTAGCCGGAACAAAAAGTTCCGGCCAGCGCTAAGGGCTGGATCGGAGGCGGCTGACGTCAGGACGTCGGCTGACGTCCATGACGTCACTCCGCTCGTCGCCATGGCGACGAGGTAAGCGAAACACGGAAGGCCGCTCATTGCGGCCTTCCGTGTTACTTCTGGCCGCCGGAGGCGATCGGAAGAACACCTCCGGAGCGCCCTCTAGTGGGCTTTCATGCAGCCAACTTTCAGTTGGCTGCATGAAATAGTTTTTTTTTTATTAAAAAAAAACCCTCCCGCAGCCTCCCTGGCGATCTTAATAGAACGCCAGGCAGGTTAAATTAGAAATGAATAAAATAACATGTAGACTCTGGAATTCAGCCAGGGGCGTAACAAAAGACACTGCGAAGGATACGGCCACAGGGGGGCCCAGAGGCCACAGGGGGCCCGGTAGGGGAAGAATTTTCTTTTCCCTGTCCTGAGAGACTAAAAATTAAACACACTGAGAGAGAAAAAAAACTTTCTGCTCTCTGCACAATTGTTCTAATGACTGCATCTGCTCAGCTACTGATAAGGACTCATACAAAGTTTTGTAGACAGTCCCTATACAGTGAGCAGCAGGGTCTTGTGTACAACCCCCAACCCCCAATGTCTCTACCTCCTCCCCAAGTGCTGTGTACTGTAGTTATGCTGGAGAAGTCTACAGAGCCAGGTCTGTTCCATCAGAGATGGACAGAGTGAGTGTAATAAGCTGAGGCTCGGAGTACACTCGTCTGTCGGTTTTCTGTATGCGTTTTCTGCACACCATGTGTGTCTGTATGTGTGAAAACATGTTTTTTCACAGTAGCTAATGTAATTGTTGGAGAAAATGTGTGTAGTGCTTTACTGCTGTCAGTTTTTTTCTGCATGGGGAAAACACATTCAAGTCGCACTAGCCAGTTGAATAACATTGGTTCTCAGCTTACCTGTGCAGAAAGTGTGTGTGTTTGTGTGTGTGTGTTGGGGGGTTCTGGGGCCCAGTGATTTCTAGTTACACCCCGAATTCAGCTATTCATGTCTTTTGCAGGCAGCAGCACTAGTGGTTCTTCAGCTTTTATCCAGTCATTTATTTTTCTTTTTATGGGTAAATGGTCCTATGTGCAGGAGGCAGTGTAGCCATGATCTTCTCCCACGGTGTGGCTGTCAGGTTGAGGTGATGCAGAGCGATATGTGCTTCGCTGCACCACTTAACACTGTCATTATTGTCCAGCATCGGTGTGTGGGAGGATTTCCGCTACAGATTGGCGGGCTGCAGAACACAAATGAACTGGAATATGAGTATGGTCTGTCTCTCTTATATTTATTGCTGCCACAGAACACAAATGATTTGGGAAACACCCTGCCTAACAGGCATGGTCGGAAGAGCCAATTTCCGATTCCGCGGTAATTCCGTATACCGCCATAACAAAAATTCCGCTTCCGCTACATTCCGGTGGAATTCCGCGGTATTCCGCCACGTGCACTTTCCGTATTTTTAAACGGATTTCCGTAATTTTTAACCGGATTTCCGTAAATTTAGGAGGAATTACTCAATCGCTCATTTGAAATATCGTTTTTGTATCTGAAATTTAAGATGATCATCAATACTGTTGATAACAGTCTATTGTTAATAAAGTTGATTTGTATTTTGTAAATTTGGATAAAAAAATGTTGAAACCGTTATTTTAGCGTGGTAACTTTCCGCTGATTATGATTGGTCAACTCATTCCGCATCTCCCGATTGGTCAATTCATTCCGATTTTGCCGGAATTCCGAAATCCGGATCGCAATTTCCGAATTCTGCGGAACCATGCGGAAACCCCAATTCCGGCGGAATTTCGGAATTTTAGCTTCCGCGGAATTCGGAAGCCCATGCCTGCTGCCTAATCATGTTTGATAGAACACTGTGCTGATCATATTGGGGACACTGCCTAATCATGTTGCTTGAGGGGAGACTGCCTAATTATGTATGTTGGGGGGGGGGGGCACTCTGCATAGTTATGTTGTTTAGGGGGAATATGCTGACACTGCCTAATTATGTTTTTTGAGGGACACTTTGCCTAATTGTTGCCCCATAAGCGCTAATGCAAAATATTGGCAATTGGGCGCAGAAGAAGAAATTTGGGCACCCAATAAATAGCGGGCGCTGGACCATCCAACCAAAATTTTAAGTTTTGAGAATTAGGGTTTCGATAATTATCGTTTAGAAATTAATTTAAGATCGTTATTATCTTAGAAATGTATTGCTTTTCGTATTGACAGTATTTGCAGTGGAGAAAGGGGGTTTAGGGTTAAGCATCAGGAATGAGATTTTAAGCACCACCAGGGGGTTTAGGATTAGGAATCACCGGGGGGGCATCAGTAGAGGGAGGGTTCAGTGTGAGAGTAGGATTAGTTTTAGTTGTAATGAAATATCGGTAATGTTCACTAAAGTTTTACTATGCTTAATGTTATATATTTTTGTTTTCATTGTTATGGAAGATAATTTGCTATTTTATTACCGTTATTTTAATATATGTATTATACTACCTCAGCTAAAGATGAAAAAATAATACAAATATTGTTAAAGACAATATCTTAAAATTTTGGCTAGACCCCGCACCCATTTTTTCTTGGTGCATTTATCTGACGTATGCCTGGTAGGAACGTTCCCTACATGTCAGCATGTCATTAAGTGTTCAGGAGTCCATACAATTTGGCAAACTACAACATTGCCTAAATATTACGAACAAAGGGAACGTTTTTCTTGTTCTGCTCATGGCTTTAAATGGGTACAACTATTCTAGCCATAAGCTCATTTAATGCATGTTACCATACCCAGAAAAAGTGGGTGGGGTCACAGACCACTATGCATTGAATGAAAAAGTCACCTTGGAAAATGTGCAGCCTCTTGCAGCCCTCATTCTAACACAGTTCAGCTCTGGCATATCTCATTGTCTCCCGTCCAGCACTGATGTGTGAAAGACACCAAACACTTGAGTGAATCTGCCTAACTTGTTCTCCGGGGCTGCCATAGCAATGCACCGTCACACGCTACTCTGTCATTACTCGCCAGCTGATGTATTCTGGGTAGCGACGTGCAAGTGAGCATGCCAAATTGCATCCAATTACCAGCAGGCGAAGGCAGCAGCAGGGTAATATCCTGCCTTATTGTAGGCTGATAACTGAAATTTCAGGACACATTTGTAAGTAACCGCAAGTGTCGGCTCGCTCCTCGCTTCCAGCCCAATCCGTCCTTGCGTACAGCCCTCTGGGGAGAGATCCCCGCCATGTCCCCATCATCTCCACTCAGCACCTCATCTGTTTCCTTCTGGATCCATCTGATGGATCTCGATGAGAGGTGCCAGAAGTCGTAACGCTCGCCCATTTGTTTTTGGGCAGATCATGCACTAAACTTGGGATAAATGGACTAGTGAGGGGCCGTTAGAGGGAAAGTGATGTCTCTCTTTCTGTGGTAATCGCAGCTGTCATTTAACCGCTGTTAATGATACACTGACAAATTTGGATAATGACTTGTTCTCTTCCAGATCATTCATAACAACAGGGAGACCCAGAGGACAGTCAGAGCCGGAGAGCAAGAAAGGAAATTAGTGCGCAGTCAGGAGAGAAGGCAAAGCAGGAAATAAGGGCAGCCTCTAATTAGAGGAAGCTGAGGGCTTGGGGCCAGGGTTAAAGGAGAGCTCTTACCTTCAGATATTAAATAACTGTGAATGTGGCTATTATCAGATGATGTTTATTTGCCTTTTTTTTGGTAACTATATATGTAACTCTGGTCACAGAAATGAGACAACAGGGCTTTCAGTCTGAAATTCAGTGGCTTATTATTCTTAATGAGGAACTGTAGTAAACATAACATAATTAATAATATATATATATATATATATATATATATATATATATATATATATATATATATTTTAACAATATTAATTTAATCTGATTTCTATCCTGAAATGTACCACAGATGGCAACATCTTTAGTTCTGCCAGGTGATCTCTGTGGAATGTTTGTTTACTGAGAGTACTATGCACAAAGGGAGATATTGCTTGCTTGGCCGTTATTTCCCACAATGCAACGAGGTTCGCAGACTGCAAACTGTCAGGACCATGGTCATGACATCACTCTGTGGGAGGGGTTTCACCACAATATTAGCCATACAGACCCCCGGATGATCTATTAGAGACAAGGTAAATATTTCTTGTGGGTAAGTGGATATAAGCTACTGATTAGGATGTAGTTCAATCTTTGGTTAAAGTTCCTCTTTAAGGGGCCCATTGACAACACAATCTTGATTGTATAATATTACCAGATTTGTGGAGCAGAAGGGTAAGGTACCTTTCACAAATGGCAGAATACATGTGTGAATTGCTTTTTTTGTGAATTCGCATTTGCTGCACATCAAAGACAAATTAATGCCATTGCATCCTGGTGTGCTTTTTTTTTTCCGCAATGGACATGAGAATCACATTCTATGCAAGTCAATGGAAATACAAATGTTTTTTGCATTCCCAATGTGAAAATTCACATGCCAATAAGCAGGCCCAGATTTACCTTACAGGAGCCTATAGGCACTGATGTCCTGGCACCTTAGACTTAGCCCTCCATAAACCTACGAACCCCCATCAAACCGCACCAAAAGTGTGCCGGCTAACCCAGCTGTCACTTATAAGGAACCTGCCTGTCATTGATAATGTTTCCGCCGAGACCCAGGCAGAGTCCGTCGCTTCCGGGTCTCGGCGCTTGTTCCCAGCTAATGACGCAGCTGCTGGAATGCAGGCCGCACATCCTGATAGGCGGAGGGTGCCCTCCGCAGATGTAAACAATAGTCAGCTGACCGTGGTGTCAGCTTACGTTACAGCTGAAACCTAGGTAGGTGTACCGCTGTGTGATTGGATGTGCAAATTGTGGCTGGCCACTGATTGGATGAAAGTTGTATTTAAGCCTGCAGAGTGCTCCCAGTCATCGCCCGTGATGATCATAGTTGTGGCTAGTTGCTGGGTGCGCACTCAAATTGTCTGATTTACTGGAACTTGACCTTGCCTTGTATTTGACCATTCTTGTCTGCTGTTACTAACCCTTGCTTTGATTCCTAAATACTCTTGCCTGCCGGCTGCCGCCTGGACCGACCTCTGGTTGTTAATTGGATACTCTCGCCTGTTGTCTGGACGACTTCTGCTTGTTAACTGGACACTCTTGCCTGTCGCCTGGACTGACCTCTGCTTGTTAAGTGGACACTCTTGCCTGTCGCCTGGACCGACCTCTGCTTGTTAATTGGAAACTCTTGCATGCTACCTGAACTAATCCTTGCTTGTTGCTTGAACAACCTTGCATGTGGACTTTGCATGAACTCTCTCACATTCTGTCTGGATCATTCACTGCCTGTTCCTGAAACACTGTCATTACTGGCAATCAACGCTGAGGGCCTCATCCTGCTGAATCAAGGTACTAGTCTTGTGTGATACTTATGAACTATTGAACTGTTTTACTTGCCTCAGGGGGGTTCTGGCAGGTTATTGTCCTCTCTACTTCAGTCTGTATGCCTTGCAGGTTAAGACCTGGGGGTAACCGTTGTCAGGAGACAAATAAAGTGTCCTGTTCAAGTGGGGGCTTGTCTATAGGTGAAGACCGTGGGCCGGTCTCAGAGCCGTGGAAATAGATTGGGGCATAGAGACTGATTGGGGACATAACCTGTCAAGCCTTACATCACTTCACTCTTACTTCCCTTGCCTGTCATAGGTAGCTACCTAATACTAAGGTTCCCCTTAGTATTAGGTAGCCAGAAGTACCCTCAGTATTAAGTAGCTAGAGGTGCCTCTTACTGAAGGGAGATCTCGTCAGTGGAATGCCGAGAGCAGGGTTAGTAACCTCTCATTTACACTCTCATCAGAACTCTGTATAGGAAAGGAGGAAAAGAGGCACTTGGGGAGGGGAGTGAGCAGCCTTTCTATCATCAGGAACCTGTAGGCACATGCCTACAGTGCCTAATGATAAACCCGGCCCTGCCAATATGCAGTTAGAGTCTATTTCCACTAGCCCCGAATTCTCAGCATTTCCACACATGTGAGCCAGACAGGAAATGCTGCCTATTCAGACAACAGGCTTGCCATGCCGCAGCACGCATCTGAATCCTAGAAGTGCATGGCACGGCTATAGCGACATACACATTTTATTTTATTAAGACTTTAGCTTTTAACTTTTTTTTTTAACATGTAAACTTGTCAGACAATATCGTAACCCTCACTGCTGTAAACGTTTAAACATAAAATAAAACCATGGGATATCTTAAAAAGGCATTTTTAGGAGTAGGAGGATAAATACAATTGTCTCATCAGTTTATTTTCACCTTGGGTTCACTTTAGTGCTACCGCCACCAACGATTGTAATTAAATCAGTCTGCCAGAGGAGAACGTTTCGTGAAAATACACTACACGTTTGGAAGTATAGGCACATTTGTGAAAACCTATTTCCTCATGCCTGATTGAGTTCAATTTATTTTTGCAAAAATACAAGACACGTTCCTTGAAATTAAAATGATTATTATTTTTATTATTATTATTTTAAATGTAAATTTTATAAACATTTTGGGAGAAATGAAAATGGCTCTATTTGCTCATCACAACTGTGGACGGACAAAGCCTATAAACACATTAGAACATCATCCATAAGCAATTGGTTTGGTGGCAATAATGTACATTTTGTACAGAGATAAAATGTGGCCTTGAAAAGAACATACTGTATATTGATAAATATAAAAAAAGAATACAAAGAATACAACAGCCACTGAAAAATATGGATTTACTGTGGCGTTTGCATTGACCTGCTTACATATTGGTCATTAGTCAAGTAGTGAACAACATAACCATAAAATCTCAAGTGATTTAAGAAAAAGCATTATAATAACAGTGGAGTTAATGATGGATGAATATTGATCTATTGATTTGACATTCTGGCGCTGATAGAGGGCTCCATCATTACATAAATAGATGCGTTCTGTGTACTTGGAGGATAGATTGCGTTATAAAACGTGAGACAATCTAACTACATGTTTCAGAGCAAAGACAACGTAGTGCAGTAATAGATGGGTACAACTACAATATAGGAAAACACATAGGCCCATATGCAGTTAACTTTTTTTCCTCAGATTCATCCTAGGTGGTATTTTCATACTTGTCAATAAAATGCCCTTTTAAACCACCAGCAAGCAAGAAATAATCAGAATCATTTAGATAGTACTTTTTAACCCACTTTTTGGTATTTTTTTAATTGCAAAATACTGAAAAGTTATTTTAAATAGAAGATAAAAAAAATTATCCCTTAGGAGAAAACCAAGGAGAAAAAGTTAATTGCATAAGGAACGTACTATCTAGACCACTTTATGGTTTCTGTTCCCCTACCCTGAAGACCTCTAGGATTCCCAGCTATACTCTCTCAAGAGCCTTGAGTTCTCCTGCTTGGAGGTAAGATTAGCCATCCACTGAGTCTCAGTCTAGTAGAAAGCCCCAGACTGGGCTGTTAAAGTGTGCACCCACCCTCATCCTGTTCCCTACAACCTGTGACTTTATTCAAATCTCTCCCTGGCTTGACACATTTTAGAGAGGAAAGTTAAGCTTTTTCCCGAACTAATCTCTACATCTTTGTCTCTTCCTGCATGAAGCCTCCCCCCTCCCCCCCACACACATGTTAGGAGGGGTGGGGTTTGTCTTCAAGTCCTCCAAAGAAAATGATGCTCCTCCAATAGAGCCTCATACTCATCGCAACGACCCAGGAAGATGGATCCAGCGATGTCTCCCTCACAACAAACATCCAGTGATTCATCTTCCTGCCGGCAGGTATGTGCCACATCATGTCATTATACAACAGGTGCGAACAGGAAGTCAAGCAATCGTGGTATGTTGCATGGTGTTGTCATGGTTCTTAAAGATCCGATCCTCTGTGACGGTCATTTATCGCTGTGTGACGCTAAAGACGTTTGCATGATTGTGTGCCTGTACCCACATTGCAACGTCGTGTAAACGACCGCTCGTCACTCAAAAAATCGTAGGTCATCGGGAAAATTGTTGGTAAGATCGCAACAGGGGGTATACAGCTTATGTCCAGGAGCTTAAAGAGGAACTGTTAGCCATACTATCTCAGAAAAAAATACATATATAAGTAGCTAAATACTTGCTCTAGCTACATGTGTATTGCACTGTCCACATTTTGATTTCAGTTTTATATAGTAAATAAAGAGAATTCTGTTTTTGTCAGTTTCCATTTTAGAATCCCTGTGTCTGAAGTCAATCCTGATGTAATTTCCTCTTTCCTCTCGTCTTTCTGATTGTGTATGCATTGCCCGCCCTCCTCCCAGTCTTCAGACACTCCCACACAGCTCTGCAGTAAGAAGTGCATTGTCACAAATCATTGTGTGACTTTGCAGACCTGGTTTATTTGTATGGATAGGATTTCAGCTGAGTCACCTTCTCAGCTTCTCAGCACAAGAAATCTTGGCAAATCAGAGAGGAAAAGAGGTGTGGGAGGGGAAAACAGGAGTGGAAGAAACTTCAGCCAATCAGGCTTCCTTAGTTATGCACTGCAGCTTTTCTTTTGTGACTCTTGGTGAGAAAAAAAAAGACACAGAGGGACGGGGAGCCCGATCTGGTGTGAGGTTGCCAGCAGGTGTGTGTAGAAATATATATAAATATATTATACTCACAAAATTGGGTTGCTTAGCCAGCAACCACTCTTAGAACATGTGGGGAAATACTGTCCCCACTCGACCTTGCTTCTGGTCAAAGGCTTGGTCATAGCTCAGAGACTCAGTCGCAGCTCCAACAGAAAAAATTCCCTTGGAGATCTTCCGTAGGAGAATCCCCCTAGGCGGGGGTGGTTAGTAGTTCGGAAAAGGATAGGAGGCGCCCGTGATGTCAAGAGCTACTTTATTGATATAGTTAGACTCTATGCTCAAATAATCAATAATCAGGAAATGTGCTAAGTCCCGGGCACCGTAGTATATGCTACAGTGCCCAGGACTTAGCACATTTCCTCCAGGCATATTCTATTGACCTGAGGAAGCGGCGTTGGCCGTGAAACACATCGTCAAGTGCTTATATGATTAATAAACAGTAAGAAGTTTTTTAAACATACCACAACTGCGGTGTTCCAATGGCCACAAATTTACGGAAGGCCTCAGAGTCCACCAGCTTGTATGGTAACA
The DNA here is from genome assembly GCF_040937935.1 of Hyperolius riggenbachi. Taxonomy (NCBI): domain Eukaryota; kingdom Metazoa; phylum Chordata; class Amphibia; order Anura; family Hyperoliidae; genus Hyperolius; species Hyperolius riggenbachi. Next base: position 68,325,008 of record NC_090651.1, on the reverse strand, counting down.
GCTGGCGAGCTAACAGTTTCACCACACCAGCTGTCAGATGCCGGGCAAGGGGGTGACTGGCAGAAATTGGCTTCTTCCGCTCAAAGATTTCCCTCACGGACACCTGGCTGCTGTGGGCAGAGGAGCAGGAACCGCTCAAGGGCAGAGGCGAAGCCGAAGTGGAGGAGGGTGGCAGTGAAGGTGCAAGGAAGAAAGCGGCTGAAGATGCTGCACCTGAAGGAGGAAGAGGAGAAGGAGGGTGGCTTTTCTTTTGTGTGCTGCTTTTGCTCAGGTGCTCTTCCCATTGCAGTTTGTGCCTTTTCTCCATGTGCCTTCGTAAGGCACTTGTCCCTACGTGAGTGATGGCCTTTCCACGGCTCAATTTTTGGAGGCAGAGAGAACAGATGGCATTGCTCTGATCTGAGGCAGACACATTAAAACATTTCCAAACCACTGAGCCCCCCTGGGGTGATGGCACTATGGTGGCATCAGCAGCTGACGTTGAAGGGCATGTTGGCTGGCTGAACATAGGATGCAATATATGGCGCTGGACACTGCCACCAGCTGTTTCTGATGATGACTAGCTCCCCCTGCTTCTTTCAGGAACTCATCTCCTTCTACTCCTCTCTAACTCCCCCTCTGAACTGTCCCTTGGTCAACTTGTCTATTAGGAACCCATGTGGGATCCGTATCATCATAATCATCATAATCATCCTGCCCAGCTTCACTTGCCTCAGACACCTCCAAAACTACACCAAAAGCAGGTACTTCATCCTCCTCCTCCCCACACATTACGTCCATAGTGTCGCCGCCTAACTCAGACATATGAGGTGGTGTAACTTGCTTAGCGCCTTCATCTGGTTGTAACAATAATGGTTGTGAAGCAGTTAATTCCCCACCAATTAACTCCTGCAAAGTGTCAAATGCAACGGATGTGGTGCTTGTAGTGGCTGCGGAAGATGAGGTGTTTTGTGTTAAATAGTCAACCACGTCCTGACAATCTTGGGAGTTGATGGGACATGCCTGTACTTTGGGCCAGGGCCGCACAAAATTACATCAACACGACCTCGCACAGACCTGCCGGGTGGTCTTCCTCTGGGTCTGCCTCTACCTCTGCCTAATTTGTCCATATCGGGGGGGGGGGGGGGGGATGAAGTGAAAGGTATGCACCGACTTGACTAATACAATGTGCAGTCACACAGGTGCAGTTAACAGGTATGCACGGAGTGGTATATCATACTGCGTGCACTCACATAGGTAGGGTGTGCAGATATACTTAGATTCTGTGGTCTGACATGGGTAGACATCCCACATAGAGGAGGGGATAGGGAAAGGTTTCTATGTAGGGAAGAGGCAAGATTAATATCTGTTTCAGATGCATGTGGTAATATGGGCTTAAATGAACGCAATGAGTTACACTGCTTCTTGGATAAACATTAGAACTTAGGCTTTCTGGCAATTCTTTCGAGAGCTATCCTCCCTTCCCCCCTAGGTATGTGTGGAGGACTTGTTCCCAGCAATTGAGACCCCTGTTCATTGGGTAGACCACTGTGTGGTGTGTTTCTCCACATTTTGATACATAGATGCAGGGCTATTTTACTATCTTACGCATAGGGACTCCTATATAGAGTATTTATTTCCTTCTTAGATGTTAGGGTAGATCCCCCGTAGGGGAGGTTGTGTCCCCATGGACTCCGATGTAATGTATTCGCCTGTTTTGAATATTTTTGTAATTTTGCCCCATCTCAGCGCAGTATCATTCAGCATTATGCAAGTTTATCCTCACTGTTTTTACTGTTTTTAATGTTTCTTTCTCTCTCTCTCTCCTTTTTTCTAATTGTTTATAGGAGGAGCCGGAGGTTGCCAACGTCAGACGCGTCCCCCAGGTTACCAGCTGGGCGGTACGTGGAAACCGGCTTATTGTTACCCCCCAGCAGGCTGCACGCATGGATACGTCATCACGCGATTGACGCGGATGACCCTGATTGGAGGAGGACTCCTGGAGGTATCATCCCCAAAAGGGGCGGAGCCGATGTGCGGTGCGCGCCGGGAGGCTCGGGACGTTGTATCAACAACGATGCACGCTCGGTAATGAGCCGGACAGCTGACTGGTGAGTGGGCCCTCCCTCCCTCCGTTCTCCTCCTTCTTTTACATTTGAATGTATATAAATATGTCATTGTTCCTGGGGCTAATTGTCTCTGAGGAAGCAAGTGTTTTGTGCTTGTGAAACGGCTGTTAGACCAGCCCTGTGCACCCTTTTCTGTCGGTATGTGGGGATGAAATAAACGTGGATTGTGCAGCTTTTTGGTGCCCGGACTCTATCTACCTTTTTTGTTCATGTAGGTAGGTGGGTGGGTGCACTGTGAACAACAGGTAAGTAGGTATATGCATTGATGGGTATTACAATGTGCACCTGTCACACACAGACAGGTAGCGGACAGGCACAATAACACTGCATGCGCTCAACTCACGTAGGTAGGTGGGTGCACTGTGAACAACAGGTAGGTAGGTATATGCAGTGATGGGTATTACGATATGCACCTGTCACACACAGACAGGTAGCGGACACTGCAGGCACAGTGACACTGCGTGCGCTCAACTCACGTAGGTAGGTGGGTGCACTGTGAACAACAGGTAGGTAGGTATATGCAGTAATGGGTATTACAATGTTCACCTGTCACACACAGACAGGTAGCGGATAGGCACAGTGACACTGCGTGCGCTCAACTCACGTAGGTAGGTAGGTGCACTGGGAACAACAGGTAGGTAGGTATATGCAGTAATGGGTATTACAATGTGCACCTGTCACACACACCGGTAGTCACTGAATGTGCTGGGCCTGGCAGTGGCACACACAGTATGAATTATCAAGGCTGTCTATGCAACACAAGTGTCAGTGGGACACACAGAAAAAAAAATAGATCACAAGAACTAGATTAGCTCTCAAAAGAGCTGCTGTGGGGTGCTATTTTAGCAAGAAGAATCAGCAAGGAGCAAGCTAACAAGCCTACAACAGCCTAACTAATCTTTCCCTATGAGAGTCTGCAGCAGCTGTCCCTTCTCTATTTACTGCAGGCACACGAGTGACTAAAATGGCCGACGATGCCTGCCTGGGGGGGGGGGGGGGGGGAGTGGCTCCAGGAGGGAGTGTAGCCTGATTGGCTACAATGTGCCTGCTGACTGTGATGTAGAGGGTCAAAGGTGACCCTAATGGTACATTGTGGGGGCGAACCGAACTTCTGCAAAAGTTTGCGGTTCTCCGTGATTACGAGCCCCCGGAAGTTCGCCGGGAGCCATTAGCCGGCAAACCGTTCGGGTCATCTCTACACATGACCACTAGCTTCAATAAGGAAAAAAAATTGAAATTCTATTTAAAGGGAACCTGAACTGAGAAAAGTTATTTAAAATAATCACATGAGGTAACTTCAAATGAACATTACATAGTTACGTTGCCACCAGTTCCTCTCAGAAGCTCACGATTTTCTTTTGACAGTAATCTCTTCCAGTTCTGACAACATTTTTCCAGAACTGAAATATATCAGTTGCTGCCAGTTATAGCGGAGAGGACAACTGATGGTGTCATTTATCCCTATGGCTTAAAGAGGAACTCCAGTAAAAATAGTGTAATAAAAAAAAGTGCTTAATTTTTACAATAATTATGTATAAATGATTTAGTCAGTGTTTGCTCATTGTAAAATCTTTCCTCTCCCCGATTGACATTCTGACATTTATTACATGGTGGCATTTTTACTGTGGGCAGGTTATGTAGCTGTCTGTGAACCTTGTTACATTGTGGCAAACTGTCAAAAGTACCGCGGTCCGCAGAGCTTCTTGTGGGAGGGGTTTCACCACAATATCAGTCATACAGCGCCCCCTGATGGTCTGTTTGTGAAAAGCAATAGATTTATCATGTAAAAGGGGGTATCAGCTACTGATTGGGATAAAGTTCAATTCTTGGTCGGAGTTTCTCTTTAAGTGGGCAATGTTACAGTTTAACAGTGTGCTGACCAGGAAGCTGTTATGGAGTAATGGCCATTTTGAAAATGAAGGACGGAGAATTCCCTTGATCACAGTGGACAAACAGGACGCAGGAGAGGAGAAAAAGATTGAGGAGTAGACTACACGGGAGGCAAGTGTGACCTGTGTATGTTTATTTTGAGTTTACATTTTCGGTTCAGGTTTTCTTTAAGTATTAATAATCTCAGCAGGTGTGGATGTGGAGTGTCGACCATTAATCACATAACCAGTAGGCATTATAATTCTAATGTGTAGTTTGCATGTATATATGTGTGTGTGTGTTTAAAATAACGTTATCACTTTCTAAGATGTCTATGTACATTAAACATAACCCGTAGGTCTATGAATTTTCTCTGTTTGTCTTGATCGGCTGCTAAATAGGACTGCGTAGGTCAAGAGCAATCTATGTTAAAAGAACAGTCAGTGTTTGAAGAGCTGAGCATGTAAAATGGAAAACAAAGCTGTGCAGAGTCACATATCCATCTGTCCTTGGGGATGACAGTTGGTACAATGAAACATGCTATAATAAGTGATGATTGTCTGGGTGACTAGGAAGTCATCATGTACAATTGACAGCCATCAGAGTGTTGGGCTGGAGACTGCAGGAAAATCTGTTGCCTATTCCACAGTTACAGAAGAACACCAGGCAGACTACAGAGCTTACTATAAAAAGGGAATCATTATTTACTCATGTCTCACTATTTTTTTCGGAATAAAATATTTTAAAGGGAATCTGTAAAAAAACAAAAACAAAAAAAAACAGCCCCTGGGGGGTACTTACCTTGGGAGGGGGAAGTCTATGGATTCTAATGAGGTCTCCCCCGTCCTCTCCACCCTCCAGGATCCAGCGCTGGCAGCCCCTGAACAGCGCCAATATAAATATTTAACTTCCCGGCTCCAGCGTAGGCGCAGCAGCAGATTGTCGATAGGCTTTGGTGGAAATTGGGTCCACTCTACTGCACAGGTGACTGAAAGATTAGAATATAATAGCAATTTGTTTTGTCAACTTTAATATTTAAAGAAGAACTCCACCCACTACAATGGTAGCGCATAAATAGGCAGGGATGAGATAACTGCTATACTCACCTCAAAGGGGAAACGTCTTGTTTTCAGATACTGAAAAAATCTGAGCCACATACCCAGCAACTTCTGGCTCAGAGCAGTGTGATCACACGTTGACAAACTCACGATCAGTCAAGCCTTACTCTCCTCTCCTGCTATTAGAGTAGGGTTGCAAATCTACTTTTTAATTTTATATGGACAAAAGTCTCAAAAAATCTGGACACCCAAAATTTTGGATGGATGGAGGTGGAGTCAGCAGCACACTTTTATACCTATTGTCGGTGAATCTAAACCATGGGTGTGGTTACAAGATTTTTTTGGGCTACAATATTTTTTTAGGCTACATTAACTGATGCAACAGGCTCATTCAAACCCCTCTTTTAGCAAAAACCCCAGACAAGCCCTAAGCTACCAATGCAGCAACCATAAGATGGGGTCCAAAATGACAAATGCAGCTATCTTAGGGCCCTTCAACCCCCAGTGTGACAATATTAAGCAATCTTGAAGACCCCTTCTCCCTCCATGTGACAAATGAAGCAATCCCATGAACCCTTCCCCCCAATGCAGCAATTATGAGCAATTATGACATCAAAAATATCACTTTTTTCAATACCTGGTCAAAACCTGTTTTACAAGCCATTTCTGCAGCACATAATTCCTAGTGAGCCGTCATCTTCCCAGAAAGGTCTACTGGCATATTTGTACGCGTACGTACAAAAAGGGCGCCTGGACAAAAAGGGCGCGGGGTGTAAACTCTAAATAATAATTAATCATTAATAGGGTTTATAAAAATAGTGTGCTATATTTCGTTTACAAATAAAGTTTAACAAAACTATAAATCATTAAATAATGTTTATAAAATCGGAAATTGTGAAAACGTTAATCTTCCCTATTTCTAAAGTTAAACTTATAATTACGTTTATTAAAAAAACAATAATATATGTTTAATTGTTATAATTGTATATTATTGTGAATAACCTTCATTTATGGTTTGTTCTTATAATAAAATCTGAAAATATTCTTTATAACGATGATATAAATATAAGTACGTTCGTAATAAGTGTTGTAAAACATTAGTAATTATTACTAAAATTTGACTAAAACTATACCTAAGCCTACTCTTACACAGAACCCTCCCTGTACCTATCCCTAACCCCTAGACCCCCCTGTTGGTGCCTAAACCTAAGACCCCCCTGTTGGTGCCTAAACCTAAGACCCCCCCTGTTGGTGCCTAAGTAACCCTCCCTGTACCTACCCGTAACCCCTAGACCCCCCTGTTGGTGCCTAAACCTAAGACCCCCCTGTTGGTGCCTAAACCTAAGACCCCCCTGTTGGTGCCTAAACCTAAGACTCCCCTGTTGGTGCCTAAACCTAAGACCCCCTGGTGGTGCCTAAACCTAAGACTCCCCTGTTGGTGCCTAAACCTAAGACCCCCCTGTTGGTGCCTAAACCTAAGACCCCCCTGTTGGTGCCTAAACCTAAGACCCTCCTGTTGGTGCCTAAACCTAAGACCCCCCTGGTGGTGCCTAAACCTAAGACCCTCCTTTATTATGTGGATAATAATGTTTTACAAATTGTGACTCCAAAAAATATATTCCAATTTACATTACGTACTGATCGCTTTATTTTGTGAATGTTTTAAAAACAGTAAGGGATAAAACTTTAAATAATGTTTTAATTATTTAAATTAGATAAATATATTTAGTATTTTCATAAACGTTATTCGGCACGGGTGCATTTTATAAACGTAAATCAACACAAGCTCAGTTATAAATCATTAAACAGCTCCGGGAGCCGTTTGTAAACTTTATTTAGCTCCGGGCGCCATTTGTAAACTTTATTTAGCTCCGGCGCCCTTTTTTCCTGCTCGGCGCCCATTAAACGTTATTTATTATGGGAGTGAATGGCGGCGCCCTTTTTGTCCACTAGCGGCCTGCGCCCTTTTTTCCCAGCTCCTATTTGTACCATCCCTTTGCATGCCCAGCACTAAACCCAACCAAGCCACTAGTCAAAACATAACGTTAATCTTAAGTACCTGGGGCCATATGCAATTCACTTTTACTCCTGACTTTTCTCCTAGGTGATATTTTGACAGGTTGTAAATAAAATGCCCTTTAAACCATCAGCAAGCAAACAAATGCTCAAAATAGTTTTGACAGTACTTTTTCACCTACTTGTAATACTTTCTCCCTTGTAATGTGCTAGAAAGTTATTTTAAATGGAAGATGAATAATTATCTCCTAGGAGAAAACTCAGGAGAAAAACTGAATTGCATATGGGCCCCTGGGGCCATATGCAATTCACTTTTTCACCTGAGTTTTCTCCTGGGGGATATTTTTAAATTTCTTAATAAAATGCATTTTAAGCCATTAGAAAGCAAGAAAATGCTCAAAATAATTTTGATAGTACTTTTACATTTACTGTTTGGTACCTTTTTAGTTGAAAAGTGCTGGAAAGTTATTTTAAATCAAAGATGAAAAATTATCTCCTAGGAGAAAACTTGGGTGAAAAATTTAATTGCATATGGGCCCTGGTGTCTAATCTTAAAGGCTTACAAACACATTCAATTTTCTGGTCAGATCAATGGTTCAATCGATAATCTTCAACACGTCCTGCATGTACTGCTTTTGATCAAGAATGGGATGGATTTTGGGATCAGTACTGCACAAATTGATCCCTTTCTCAACTGGAAGCAGTTCGGATTGAGGTATTGGGTCCTGTTCCCTTCATGGCAACATTTCTCATACATATGTATGATTCTTAAAGGTCAACTGAAAAGAGAGGTATATGGAGGCTGCCATGTTTATTTCCTTTTAAGCAATACCTGTTGCCTGGCAGCCCTGCTGATCCTCTGCCTCTAATACCATTAGCCATAGCCCCTGAACAAGCATGCAGCAGATCAAGTGTTTCAGACTTTAAAGTCAGATCTGACAAGACTAGCTGCATGCTTGTTTCTGGTGTTATTCAGATACTACTGCAGAGAAATAGACCAGCAGGGCTGCCAGGCAACTGGTATTGATTAAAAGGAAATAAATATGGCAGCCTCCGTATACCTCTTGCTTCAGTTCCCCTTTAACTTCATAAATAAATGATCACAGCTTCAAAGTATATGGTCTTCATATCTAGCCAAGCCAGTCTTTGGCACCCGTGAATACACACAATTAAAAATATTAGTATTATTATTTAGTATATAGTGGCGACATCTTCCACAGCTATGTACAGAGCGTATTGTCTTGTCACTTAACTGTCCCTCAGAGGGGCTCACAATCTAATCCCTACCATAGTCATGTCTATGTATGTATTGTGCAGTTTATGTATCATAGTCTAGGGTCAATTTATGGGGTAAGCCAGTTAACTTATCGGTATGTTTTTGGAATATGGGAGGAAACCAGAGTGCCCGGAGGAAACCCACACAGACACAGAGAGAACATACAAACTGTGTACAGAAGGTGCTTTGGCTGAGATTTAGAATCAGATGGTGGTATCCTTATTGTATCACTGGTCTTGAGGTATTTTCATTGTGACTGACTAAAGCTACTGACCGATCGGCCTGAGGAGTTCCTTATCATGTCACAGATATAAATACCAGCGCCATCTGGAGGAAACGTATCCTAGTAATCACTCATCAGTTCTACATTGCTAAAGGGGTTTATAACAAAAATCCTTTAGAAATATTCAATGCCTTCAGTTAAATCAAGGTAAAGGTGGCAAAAGTTCTTTCTCATTTTGTTTCAGTCAAGCTGTTTGCTGAGAAATTGATTTTGTTAAAAATGCCGACACATTCCCAAGTGAACATCTAATGATTCTATATCATCTTTCATTATGGAATGCTGTAGAATAAGAAATGTGTAACAAAGTATCAATACGAATAAAAAAAAGTGTTACTGAATTATTCGATAAAGAGTCAGCTGACACTGTCCAGTGCTGATGAATCCAGTACTAATGTTGTCTGTGGTGCCAAAGGAACTTATGGCGGTTATACATAGAGTAATCTACTGTAAATGCGCAATCAATCTCCATGATCTAATAATAGCCTGATAGGCACAAATTGAATGAATAGTACCAATCCTTCTCATAGATTTCTATCAATTCAATCTAATTTTCTGACATAGCCAATCAATAAAAACATTTTCAGACATTTCAATTTAATTAAGTTTAATTCAATTTGTAGCAATTTGATTTATGGATATGTGGCTACAGTGGTGGCAGTGGTGCTAACGCAGACTGCAGTCCTGCCAGTGGTGGGGAGGAGCGTAAATGCTAAAAAACGATTTGCAAAACAGTTTGAAAAACTTTCCCATCTTTGTGAAGCTAAGTGAATCCAAGGCAGGCTTCTTTGCAAAACTATGAGTGTGTGATACAGCAAATTTCAGGAAATCTTTATTTATACATTTTGTTAACTTTTAAGGTAATTAGAGCAATGTGCATGTACAATCATGTGAAACTGTGCATAATATAATACTTTATGGTAACTTAAATAAAGCACAATGTTGAAAAATGCAGTAACTGAAATAACACACAATCACCTGGAAATGTGCACAGTAATAAACTTTACAGTAAATGGAATAACATGCAATCTTGTGGGAACTACAAGGTGAGCTCTATTTACAGGGTTCTTGCAAGATCAATTCCTATAGAAAATCTGGGTGATAGTGCTCTCCATGGTGATGAACAAGCTTATTGCGCTGTCCATGGTGATGAACAAGCCTATTGTGCTGTATATGGTGCTGAACAAGCTTATAGCACTGCTCATGGTGATGAACAAGCTTACAGCGCTGTCCATGGTGATGAACAAGCTTATAGCGCTGTCCATGGTGATGAACAAGCTTATAGCGCTGTCCATGGTGATGAACAAGTTCATAGCGCTGTCCATGGTGATGAACAAGCCTATTGCACTGTCTATGGGACTGAACAAGTTTTACAGTGCTGTCTGTAGTTCTGAAGCAGGTTTCAGCACTCTCCATGATGATGAAGCATCTTACAGTGCTAGTCTGGAGGCATTGGGCAATTCCTGTGGTATATGGGTTTCAAATAGACCCACAGGAGGCATAGGCTGAAAGACCATCAAAGTGTCAAACCTGCAAGGCCTTGGGCTTCAGTAAAAAACTCCTTAAAGGTTTATGGAGCTTTGCTGCAATGCATCTTCCAGTTCATGGCCTTGGGTACACCCTGCTAACAAGCAGGAAGGTGACAAAACGCTACTAAATAGGCACTAAGACATTTCACACACTGCGTTTCAACTGTGTATTTTGCGCTTTTTCTGTAATTCAGTACTGAAAATACCTAGAAGGTCAGAGTCAAATGATTGATGCCACCTCTGCTTCCCTGGTTAAACAATCAATCAATAGCAGAGACATCCTTTTTAAAAGTGTTTGGACACTTTGCAAGTTTATTGGCACACCTGGTCCTCTGCCCTTTGGACAAATATAGAGCATATTTGCCAACTTTAATAAAGCCTGACACCAGGGTTTTCTTTTAACCCTGTATTACTGGTCATGAGACTTATGGCTGACCTTCTCTTCTAAACCATTATGTACAAGTGGTGTAGGAACAACTAGCAAACCAGACAGATCAGAGAAGGTTAGAGGTGAGCTCAGCACTCTTCACAGGGAAGGTATGTACACACGATCAGACACAAGGAGATGAAAAGGCTATAATGCATTCCCCATCAATACTTGTTAAAAACAAAAGAACACACAGACACCGGGAGCCCGCTTTGGTGTAATAACGCCAGTTAATGAGCAAAGGGTGGTGGGTGATGATATACTCACAAGTGGGGGTTACTCTGAGAGGCAACCACTTGTCTGGAATGCGTGGAATGTGCAGCACTGCTTGTCATTGGCAGAAGCTTTACACACCCCCTCCAAGCTCTGCATGAGTCACACAGTAAGCTAGTTCTCAGCCTATGATTCTGTGGTTAGAAGCCAGTCTTTTGTTTGTAAACACTGCCTAAAACTGTTCATTACAAGCCAGGATTGCACCAGGGAGTGGCAGAAACAGCACAGAGGGGCACAGGAGAATAGAGGAATAAGGAATAGAATGGTATGCTTTTTATTGTAAGAATATTAGAGTACAGATTCTCTTTAAGGTGGTCACTAAAGATAAAATCTTTTTCATCCAATCTTACCATTTCTACGTAATATAAGTGACTGCCTATAATAAACATTCAAAATATTCACTCAGTTTACTCTTCTACTAGACTACTACATAGATTTGGTGAGATTAGATGAAAAATATTGGATTGTTAGAGGCCACCTTTAGTTAGGCTCACAATGTAATAGGTACAAAAACAGGGTGGCCAGGATTGACCATACTACATTCATAGGCACATTACACACCTGAGGAAGTGGTTTACACCATGAAATGCATTGTCCAAAGTGCTGCTAAATAAAAAGTTGATCTGTTTTTGTACCTATTACACGGTGAGCTTCCATTCTTAAGGTAGGTATCTCGCATTTAGAATCATAATGTTTTTGACTTTTTTGGGCGCCTCTTACTTTTTTCTGTGTACCTTATTATAATGCACTCCACAAGCCATGGGAAGAGTAATAAGTGTCAGACACCATAGCAGCATTACATTATAGGCTACTTATTTTCAGCCTGGTTATATTAAAAGTTATATGGGGCCCTTTCCTCTGTAGAGGAGTTACACTTTAATCTTCTGCATATGACTGGACACGTGGAGTGAGCACTGCCTCCCCTCACCGCCCTCCATTGCACACCTCATTTAGTAAATCCCCTAAAGTTCTGGTTCAGCAATGGTATTAGGACTCTTCTAATACAGAGAAGCAAACTTATACTAAATCCTCTGGTATAGTTCTCTGTATGTCTCTCTCCTGACCTCTGCAGCAATTTCACCCAGCTGGTTAAAACTACTTATATTACAGGAAGAGCAGCGAGCTCACAGACATAGCTAGTTTTGGGTTCTGGGATGTCAGATGTTTGCAGGGTCATTTAGGAGAGTGCCTCCAGCCATGGAGCGATGACTAGCCCCTTGTTACATGCACATCAGTTAGTTGTAGGCTCTAGGGCTCCCCGATCACCCCTACAGCTGTCTCATGGCCTTGCAAGGGGTTGGTGGGGCGCCACTGATCAGCCCTAAGGCCTTCCTCACCAACTGGTGTTGTGTGCACTGTTTTCCATCTTGCTCTTTGTGCTTTTTCTCTTCATCTCTTCTGCCAATGCCAATGGCACAAAGCAGTGATTATGCTACAGTGGATATTTAAATAGACAAATGCATGCAGCTTGTGTCTTCCTGGGCTTCTGTGCACATTCTTCCCTGGCAGGCCTGCTAACAGATGCGTACAAACACAGAGAGTTCACCACCTGTGGAGTGGCCCCAAAAGGAATGGGAATATGAAGTTGTGGCATGCGATACAATATGACACATGCTGGGCCCGGCATGGACTGCATAGCAATGTTCTGAAAATTATATATATTCTATGCCAACTGTGGAGTGATTTGCATTTCAGCCTGTGCTGCTTAACTCTGTGTTGTAATGTGGTTTAAGTTATGTTTGCGTAGATATAAGATGGTTGCAGAGGAGAGAGACTGATATGACATGGGTAGATAGGTAGATAGATAAATAGATCTATAAATCTTGTATTTGAATTTTTTTATGTGTCATTTTTTTGTGTGGAGATTTTATCATGCCTATATTTTATATCAAAATAAATGTGTCAACGGCCCACATTATATTACATTAACTGATACCAGGGCCGGTTATCGCTACAATAAGGGCAAAATAAGCCTACTCCTCCAACATACCTGACCCCCCCCCCCCTGCCTAAAGCGGCTTTTGCCCACCCAGATCTCCCCCCAACTTATGGTAACTGTTTCTCCTTGGGGCCCCAAGTCTTCAGGAGATAAACATCTCACCTGTCCCGCTAGTTGCATACATGGGGCCAGATGCAATTCACTTTTTCACCTGAGTTTTCTCCTTGGTGATAATTTAAAACTTGACAATAAAATGCCTCCAGAAAGCAAGAACATACTCAAAATAATTTTGATAGCACTTTTTTACCTACTTTTTGGTACTTTCAAGTTGAAAAGTACTGGAAAGTTATTTTAAATCGAAGATGAAAAATTAACTTCTAGGAGAAAACTCAGGTGAAAAAGTGAATTGCATATGGCCCATGGTGCAGTGGGATTTTTGGTAGGCAGAAGAGCCTAGCAAAGCACATCACACTGCACCATTGCATGCAGAATGGTCCCTGTGGCAGATTGTGCCAGCAGGAAAATCTGCATGCCCTCACCCCATGAACATGTATGAAAGTGATGCCTGACCCCTCAGTCACATGCACACTTCTAGACAGGAAGTACGTCATGTAATTCCGTAGTTATGCGCATGTGCACCACACCACTACTGCAACAACTTCAAACTTCAAACAAATGACAGCGCTCATAGGCTGCAACTGAATTGTAGACCAACAGAGGCATGCAGAGCCCCACAGGGCTAAATACATGCCTTGAATGCAAATCAGATGCAAATCATGTACTAGTCCTAATCTATAATTTGAATGCAAATTGATGCACATGGATGCAGCTAGCCATAAGTATACTTACATGAGTTTTGTACAGCAGGAGACATTGGCAGCGCTTGTTCCAAACAGAGGCTGCACCCGAATTGACTACCTGCAATAGATGTGCAGAGCTCCACAATTGTGGACTAAAATACACAACATGCATTCAAAACAGGTACTGCAACAACTGTAGCGGTGTGGCACAAATATGCATTGACTCCAATGCAATCGTGTGCCATGTGGCTCTGCTAGTACCGCCTCTGCGTTACCCAACGCACTGCGTGTACTGTGGCCTGTCTCATTGAGATTAATGGCCATTGTGGCAGAGAGTGGGGTGAGATGCTACACCATAGTGTGCAAGGGGCTGAAACTGAATACAGATGACTAAGGCAGGGTTTACACTTGATGTTGAATTGCAAAGTACAACCAATACAAGTCAATGCAGTATAATTATGCACACTGTGTGAATTTTCTGTAGTGTCTGAAAATTTGCGAGTGAAAAATGTTTGTATTTTTCCGCACAGAGATGTTTTCTCAATGAATCCTTTAGCAAATCAGCCCCATGAAGTCTTTCCAGGAGTCCAGTAATATGCTGTATGTAGTGGCAAGCGTGCATGGAGCAAAACCGTGTTGTTACCTCACCTCCCCACAGCTTATTGTGGCGGCTGTCGCTACGGATTCACCCTGGAAGGAACAAGTGCTGATAACCATTTTCTTTCTGTATTGATGATGCAGACACATTGCTTGTATAGCTGAAATACCTCAGAACATTAACGCTGATGGAATTCTCTTTTGTAATTCTGATTCTTGTCTTCTGGCACACAATGCAGCACAAAAATTCCTTCTGGCTCCGACAATGGAATTTATTGTGAGAGCTCATTAGCATGTGTCTTCCCAGAGTCCTCTGCTGCAAAACATGTGCTGCATGCTGTGTAATTGTACCTGGAGACTTTAAAATGTGATTCTGAGAGACACATACAAGGGGGATTACCATTTCTTTTCTCTGTTTTTTTTTCATTGTACCCTCATCCCTTCAAAGTGAGGGTTAATTACTAATACATTAACTGTATTGTGTAAGGTAAGTATGTGCTATTTATAAATAGCTGCTCTTTTCTGCCTCAAAAATGTATGCGTTTGGTACTGGGTGAGCAGAGCGTGAACACACTGCATGCAATCAAAATGAATCATCATTTTTCATTGTTTTGACTCCAGTAAACTGAGATCTGATTGGCTGCTGTCGGTGAGGCACCTTTTACATCACGCTGCACTTTTGTTACATTAGCATTAGGACACACAAGGGTGCATAGCTTGTGTAAAACTGCAAAATGTAAAAAAAGCTAAAATGACTCTTACCACTTACTGTACAGGCAAATATGGATAAATATTAAACACATCTAGGGGTAAGTAGGCAGATCTGGCTATCTATAGGGGGGAGGGGGGCATATCTTGCTATCTATAAGGGTAGGGGGCACATCCAGCTATCTGTGGGGGGAAAGAGGCACATCTGAGGGAAAGGGGGCACATCTGGCCATCTATGGGGAGAAGCGGGGCACATCTGGCTACCTATGTGGGAGGGGGGCACAGAGTGGTGTGGCCTGTGTTAAGGGGTGGAGTTTAGGGCACCCGAGCTCATGTGTCTATAGCAGGGGTCAGGAACATTTTTAGCTGCGAGGGCCATGACATATTTTAAAATGTAATTCCGCGAGAGCCATACAATATGTTTCAAACTAAATACAAGTAAATGTACGTATTTCATGTAAGACGAACACCTCTTGTTTCTTCGTATTGGTCTTGGTCTTTTCCTACCTACGATCACTTTTCATTTTACTTCTGCCCTTTCTCTTATCTTTCCTCATTTCCACTCTCGCCTTGTTGTATTTGATTGAATCTTTCTTGCTGTGACAGTGCCATCCAGACTCTGACTGAAGTAAAGACCTGTAATAATGTAATCATGCAATGCAGTTACCGGCTATGGGGCTGTTGCCATGGTGATGTATTTACAGTTAATCCTTCGGGGCAGCGGAAGCGTCCAACACGTCTTCAGCTTCTCTTGGATTTCAGCAACATCAGCAATTTCCCTGAGAGCCAGACATGAGAAATACCGACTAACAGCTTGTACAATTACTTAGCTGACTTGAAGGGTTGATTCATTTTGTAGCATGAGATCCCCGCACTTTGATAGACTCAATAGGTTGCCTGTCAAGTGACATGCAGCCTATTGGGCCAATCAAAGTTCAGGGATCTCATCCTATAAAGTCACTGGTCCCGACAGTACAGAGTGGGACAATTG
Organism: Hyperolius riggenbachi; assembly: GCF_040937935.1. Classification (NCBI taxonomy): domain Eukaryota; kingdom Metazoa; phylum Chordata; class Amphibia; order Anura; family Hyperoliidae; genus Hyperolius; species Hyperolius riggenbachi. The sequence goes on along the minus strand of NC_090651.1, from coordinate 68,309,137 downwards.
GAGCGGCCGTTGGTTTTGGGGGGAGCGCAAGTAAGTTAGTAGTGCATGCTACAGCAGTAGCGTGCCTACTCTTAGAATGTTATCCACATTAAGCTGCGCTGTTTGAGCAGTGAATCAACCCCTACTGATTTGTCTGCGAGCCAGATGTAGCCATCAAAAGAGCCACATCTGCCTCCCGAGCCATAGGTTCCCTACCCCTGGTCTATAGACTCCTGATCTGTAAATCCGGCCCTGGTTCTTCTAATAGAGGTGGGCTAAAGAAACTGATTTCTTATAAAAAGTGGAGTTTCCATATAAACACACGTTCTGAGTTGGAGATTCATGTAGGAGAGGAAGTTAATTCCTCCAAAGAGGCAGCGATGAAGAGGTTAATCTTTTCCCCAGTAATGGCCCAGCTATTAGAAGCTGTAGAGGAAAAGCTATAAGCCTCAGCTGTTCTGCTTTACCAACGGATCGCTTGTTCAATGGCTGGGCCGCCCTCTGATTTATTAACAAAATCCTAATGTATTCAAGGGAAGACAGAAGAGACTTATAGCTCATTAAAGCCTGTCCTGGGCTGAACAATGTGAAATATTAACATACTCAGCACTGACCTGTGGCCTGCGGAGTCTATAAAGGCAGCTGGAAGGCTTTGCGGAAGAGGCAAATATCCCCAGAACTTTTTTGAAGCTGCCTTGGGTGCCGCACGGCAATAAGTAATAATATCAGTGACCTGATCCGGCTCTTCTTCAAGTCATCATTTCTCCTGCGACGTGATAATTCTGGGCTAATAGGCTTCAGATCAATGACTCAATATGTATCTCCCTATTGCATCATTCATTATCGAGAAATGAAAAAGATTAGTTTCGCTTGTTGATGCTGATGAAGGTGAAGTGGGCAAGGTCGTTGATGGTAATAGCTCCATTAACCATAGAAATAATCACCTGTAGCTGTGGATGTGGGAAATATTTCCCAGAAAACACCAGCTGCAACTGACACGATGGCACAACAGTTTGACTTTTTGGGGGTGATTTAGAAATCTCGCAATGAGGTTGGTTCAGTAAAAGTAAAGCGCACAAGCAGCACGGGATAAAATTAGCACTTCCGAGCTAAGCTCGGTCCTGTCAGCACAGCTTGTGCTCTGAAGTTATGCGCGATTCTTACAAGTGCTGCGCAATGTCATGTAGCGTGACCACGATATTAACTACCTGCGGACTGCCGGAGTATAAATCTACGGCGGGCAGGGGATACTGCGGTTCTGACCGGACGTAAACTCTACGTCCCATTCACCGCGCGCCCCCGCCCGTCCCCGCCGCTCTCGCTGCTCTGCCCCCGTCGCAATGTGCTGCCCTGCTGCCTCTATGATGGCAGAGCACTGTGAGCCGGGCAGGAGCCGTTTTCATTGGCAGGGTCAGGAGCCAATGAAAGCGGCTCCTGACCGGCGCACAGCGCTCTGCTGTCATAGCGACGGCAGAGAGAGCAGCCTGCGGCAGGGACAGAGTGACGTGGCCGGCGGGAGCGGCGGATTTTATCGGCCATTCGTCGGGAAGCGCCGGTTTACTGTACCAGCACCCTCTGGTCCTTAAGGGGGCAGAGGGTGCTGATACTCAAGTGGTTAACATAGTAGTGGCTGTGTTAGTGAAGTATCACGGTCATGCTACCGAACTTCGTGCTACACTTGTAAGGATCACATGTAACTTCAGAGCGCACACTACGCTGACAGGACCAAAGGTCGAGTGCGAGCGCTAATTTTATCCTGCGCTGCTTGTGCCCGTTACTTTTAGTGAATCAACCCCCATGTAAATGATGTTTACATGCAATCAGAAAAAAAAAGTGATTGTGGATAATAGGTTTTTTTGTAGACAGGCAATGAGCATGCCTGTGGATGGACACGACTCATGATGTCACTTTATAAACTCACCAAATAACTCTCGGCTATCACTTTAGAGCTTTTTGCTCTCAAGTGATGACAAACCTTTTTAGAGACCGAGGCCCACATGTAATTAACTTTTTCTCCTTAATTTTCAAATAAGTGATATTTCCAAATGTGCCAATAAAATGCCTTTTAAATCACCAGCAAGCTCGACAATACTTAAAATACTGTAGTTTTGATAGTATCTTTCCATCTACTTTTTGGTACTTTTTCAATTACAAAGTGCTGAAAGATTATCCTAAATAGAAGATGAAAAATGATCTCCTAGGCAGGACCGGATTTACCATAAGGCACTGTAGGCACGTGCCTACAGGCGCCTGATGATGTAAAGGTGGCTCACTCCCCTCCCCTTGTGCTTCCCTCCTTCACCTTGCACAGTCCTGAGCTGAGCATAAATGGGAGGTTACTCACCCTGCTCTTGGCACTGATGAGCTATCCCTTCACTCAGGGGGCACCTCTAGCTAATTAATACTGAGGCTGCCTCTGGCTACCTAATGCTGAGGGACACCTGTAGTTTCCTAGGGCAAGGGAAGTAAGGGAGAAGTAACCGCTTGGACGGCTAGCACATTTTACGTGCTGTTCGGTGGGGCTTTGTACATTCATGGAGGGTGGGGTCTAGGGTGCCAGGACATCTGTGCCTATAGGCTCCTGTGATGTAAATCTGGGCTTGCTCCTAGGAGAAAACTCTAGAGAAAAAGTTATTTGTATGTTGGCCTGAGGGGACCAGTCAAAAATGGCGCATATGAAAAATGTCTCACGGTGATGCCGCTGTTTTTTTTTGCTGCTTATCGTTATTTAACAATAAACTATAAACGTTATTAAACATTATTTAACATTTAGCTATAAAATGTTATCAGCCAGATGACAGAGGCTACAAATATAAATGCCGGGGCTCTGTCACTGCCACTGAAAGTACTTTCTTACCCTGTGCATGATGCTCCAGGCTGGTGGCTGGCCGCTGTCTAGTTGTGCTGTAAGTGGTCAAGCAGCCGATCCCGTGTGGGTGACCCAGCACACTGCTGCCTGCGTGGCATTCGGGCTCCTGCTGCTGTGCTCTCCTCCTGCCAGCATCATCCCAGCACTGTGTCAACCATCCTCATCCCAGGATCTGCTTTTCCTATACGGCAGAGGTGGCAATCCTAAGGTGTCCGCTCTCCACCCGTCCACTCCTTTCTCTTCCCCCCGCTGCTTATTTTGAAACTTGAGAAGCCGCCACATACAAGGAAATTATGTCAATGAATGAGTCAGCAGCCGAAGAAACCATCCTCACGGTGGGTTAATTAACGTTAAAGATAGTAAAATGATAATTAGCGATATGCCGCTCAACAATTTAACCTTTCAATTCGTTTTTTGTCTGTGCGCCATAATTAAACATTGATATTGCTAAATAACGTTAAGCCCCCCCCCCCCAGAATAAGTAAGCCCTAGGTAGCCCCCAGTATAGATAATCAGAGGGGTCCTCAGTATTAGGTAGGCAGATATTCCCGCCTGGTGTATGTAGCTCCTAAGTATAGCTAACAAGAGGGACCCTCAGCATAGGTAGAGATCCGTTGAAAAGGGTGCCTGAGCTGCCTGTATGAAAAGGGTGCCTCCATTGACATCAATGTTATTTCTGCAAATATCGGCTACAAGGTGGTGAAAAGGGCTATGTTTTGATATAGGCTACAAGCGGGCGCCCTTTGGTAGCCCATATTTCATTTGGCTACTTTCGGCTACAGTAGGGCACCCCTTTATAGCCCATAGTTTTTTTTGGGCTACAAGGTTTTCGGCTGCAGTAGGGCGGCCCTTTGTAGCCCATATTTTTTTCCGCCTACATGGTTTTCGGCTACAGTAGGGCACTCCTCTGTAGCCCATATTTTTTATCGGCTACAAGTATATCGGCTACAAGGTTTTTGATTCTGCTACAAAAGGGCGCCCCTTTGTAGCCCATATTTTGCATTCAGCTACAAGGTTTTCGGCTACAAGGTTTTGATTCTGCTACAAAAGGGCACCCTTTTATAGCTGACATTTTTGAATTGGGTGTGCAGGGTGGGTTAGGATTAGGCATCACAAGCAGGGGGGAGGGGTGGGGGGGGGGGGGTGGGGAGGAGGGGAAGCTTAGTGTTAGGCACCACCAGGGGGGTTTAGGGTTAGGCACAACCTGGGGGGTCTTAGGGTTAGGCACCACCAGGGGAGTCTTAGGGTTAGGCACCACTAGGAGAGTCTTAGGGTTGGGCTCCACCTGGGGTGTCTTAAGGTTAGACACCACCTAAAGGGGTCTTAGGGTTAGGCACCACCAAGCGGGACATAGGGTTAGGCACCACCAGGGGAGTCTTAGGGTTAGGCACCACCAGGGAAGACTTAGGGTTAGGCACCACCTGGGGAGTCTTAGGGTTAGGTACCACCTAGGGGGTCTTAGGGTTAGGCACCACCTGGGGGGTCTTAGGGTTAGGCACCACCAGGGGAGTCTTAGGGTTAGGCACCACCTGGAGGGTCTTAGGGTCAGGCACCACCAGGGGGGTTAGGGTTAGGGGGTGTTATGTGTGAGAGTAGGGAGAAGTTAGGTCATAGTAATCACCAGGGGCAGTCTTAAGGTTAGGCACCACCAGGGAGGGGTTAGGCACCACCAGGGGGGTTAGGTATAGGCACCATCAGGGGAGGGTTCTGTGGGAGAGTAGGGAGAAGTTAGGTCATAGTAATCACTTTTCTCAGCTATATCTAGAGCCCTTTTATATTCCAACAAATTTTGTCTATAACAGCATCTTTTTTATAAACTAAAACTAGCTTTATCGGCTACACCAGGAGCCCTCTGTAGCCGAATTTGGCATAGATGGGCTACACCAGGCGCCCTTTGCAGCTGAATTTGGCATATATGGGCCACACCAGGTGCCCTTTGTAGCCGAATTTGGCATATATGGGCTACACCAGGTGCTCTTTTTTCCAGGCCCCCTTTTCAAATAGACGCCATAGGTAGCCCCCCAGTATAGGTAGCCAGATAGAAAAACACAAAAAAAGTTGACAGTTTTTTTTTCTTTTAATACAAAAGTAGTTGCCTTAGGCACTCAATTTTTTAATGTGTATGTCATGAGGTTATACAGTTATTTTAGCAAATAAGAGATTGCAATTATTTATAGGGTACAAAACTATTTAATCTACTGTATTTACCTGGACATAGTAAATATTGATTGTGCCAGTATTAAGGGAATGAAAAGATAGCACCAAAAGTATCTTCATACAAATACCCCTTATCCTTATTAGGGCAGACAGAGGTGGTAGTGGTCTTGTCTTTCACCATTAGAGAAGGGTGGTTAGGAAGGTAGTGTGTCAGGATTTAAACCCCCCCCCCCCCCCCCCCCTAGCATATTACCTACCAAAAAGAGCTTGCTCCCGAGGAAGCAGATGAGTTTATGCAAAACATATATCATGCACAATGGCAACATTAAGGGGCCCTAAAAACCTGTGACGTTAAGGATTTGCAGATTTCTATTGGTGACCTCTAAGCAGCAAAATATACCCGTCCCCAGTTTTTTTAATTGCTACATACCCATACTTATTGGCTTCCCATGTATTTGGCTGATGTAGTTGCTCTAAAGGAACCTGAGAAACTCCCACAATGCTTTTCTATCAACCTCACCTGAATTCCGATTAAATGCGGTGTGAATCCGTAACATTTTGAGCAGCTCACTGTTCATATAAACAGTATGCCAGCCATATCTTAGCAACATTAGCCATTAGTGTACATTAACATTTTGTCCACTGTAGTGCTCTGTATGGTATAAATGTAGGTTTAGAAGTTCTAGTGGTTCTCTACAGTAAGCCTCATGACTTACATCCCCGTTTTCAATATCCCCAGGGCTAGATTAACACAAGATGGAATTCACCATTGGCTAAAGTGGCTGAAATTCCAGGAGAGACTGTAAGGATGCATAGAGGAAGGGGGGGGGGGGGGGGGTTGGAGGAGTGGGCCGTGATTAGCTCATTGATTCTACAGCTGAAATATGAGCAAGTCCGTCCACTGGATGGGATCGAAGCATCTCAGCAGGTTGCTAAGATGTGAAAGATGAGTCTAATACAATGCTAATACCACGGTCGCTGCCTTCCTTTATGTTATAGCTCTGTAATATGCAGGTGACGGGGGATGCTGGCCCTTCTGCTCTACCTGCAGTTCATAGATCAGCACATAGGCTGAGCCTAATGAAGATTTAACACTAGCTTCCTGCTGCATAATAGCTTTCAGTATGTGCACAGGCCAGGTTCATGCGCTCAGGTCTCCCCATCTATTCAATGTATTTGTACACTGTGTGAGCCTATTAGATTTTATGATATAGAATCTCAGAAATCTGATCTCTGTGTAAAGCGGTCATAGCTTGGTCACGCTTTCTCACCCGCAATATGCTATACTTCCTATACCCCCCAACTATAGATCTATATCTGATAGCTCAGTAGGAAGCCTAGTATCCAAGGTTCTCCAGCTAAACGTTCCTTTTTAAAATGTGATCATGTGACCTGAAACAGTCTAGCTGAAGGAGGTTAAAGTGGACCTGCTTTCTTGCACAGGACAGAAGGAAAACAAACAGAAATCCACCCTGTATGTATTTAGAGAGTTTAGCCCAGCCTTTCTCAACCTTTCTACCCAGGAGGAACCGTGCAAATAGCTTTTGGATCTCAAGGAAGCCCTGCAAACAATTTTTTGATCTCGAGGAACCCCCTGCATTTATTTTGCTGAAGGCATGGTCTTTAAAAGTATACGTGGCTGTTTATTTCACTACCCCTATTACACTGCCACTCATTATAGTGCCTCAAAAGCCCCTAATTTAGTCCTTCTTGTTACAGTACCACCTATTATACATCCCCATGAGGGGAAATGCCAAGGAACCCCTGCAGAGTACTCAAGGAACCCTGGGGTTCCAGGGAACCCTGGTTGAGAAAGCCTGTCAAATTCACCCTCATCTGTGACTAATCAAAATCGGAATTTGATCTCTCAGCGGTGTCAGCTCAGGAATTACGACAGCCTCATCAAAGGAACTAATTTTTAAACACAGGACGTTAACCCTATGTCTGCTTCAATGACAGCAGGAAGTAGACACAATGCAGATTTATTGCTGGATTTCTATCAGCTGTAACAAAGAAATGTTTTTCTTTAACCACTTGCTGACCGTGCACTCATACCGCGCGTCGGCAAAGTGGCAGCTGCAGGACCAGCGACGCAGTTCTGCGTCGCCGGCTGCAAGCTAATTAATCAGGAAGCAGCCGCTCGCGCGAGCGGCTGCTTCCTGTCAATTCACGGCGGGGGGCTCCGTGAATAGCCTGCGGGCCGCCGATCGCGGCTCGCAGGCTAAATGTAAACACAAGCGGAAATAATCCGCTTTGTTTACATTCGTACAACGCTGCTAGCAGTAGCAGCGTTGTACCAGATCAGCGATCCCCGGCCAATCAGCGGCCGGGGATCGCTGTCACATGACAGGCAGGAGCCTGTTAGAGGCTACACAGGACAGATCCGTTCCTGTGCAGCCTCGGATCTCCGGGGAAGGGAGGGAGGAGAGGGAAGGGGGAATTTCGCCGTGGAGGGGGGCTTTGAGGTGCCCCCCCCCCGTAACACCCAGGCAGGCAGGAGCGATCAGACCCCCCCAGCACATCATCCCCCTAGTGGGGAAAAAAGGGTGGTGATCTGGTCGCTCTGCCTGCACCCTGATCTGTGCTGGGGGCTGTAGAGCCCACCCAGCAAAGATCGGCTAAAACAGCGCTGGTCCTTAAGGGGGGGTAAAGGGGGGGTCCTCAAGTGGTTAAATCAATGGCATAGCTAGAGATCATGGGGCCGTTCGAGCAATAAAACTTAACTGTGGAAACTGTTTGCACACATAATGCTTTGTGCGCTCATTTGCGCATGCAAAGCCTTTACACGTGATAACTGAGTCATCACATTTTAGTGAATCAAGCCTATTAACTACCTCCTGGGCCCTCTCTGCTCCAGGGCCCCATGGCTATTGCTGCGCCCCTTTAAGGCTATGTTCACATTATAAATCAACAGCACTATCGCAAGTGCTGAGCGATTTATTGGGAGGTTTTTTTCAGCGCTTTTCCCTGCACTTTGCACTTATAAAAGTGCTTTTCTAGGAGATTTTGCAGAGCGATTCGGCTTTTTTCACTTCCTGACGTTAGTCAGGAAGTGAACTCTTTCACTTAGAAATGAATACATACAATGTATTTATTCATGAAAGCGCTGGGGAAATCGCTATACAAAGCACTTTTACAAGCGCTTTGAGATTTTCCTACATCTTACATTGCGGCAAATCGCCAGAAAACGTTACAGGCAGCACTTTTTGGAGCAGATCGCAAGCGAACCGCTCTTTTGTGAACACTCTCATAGGGAATCATTGCACAAGTGCTTTTAGGGTGATTTTCAAAATCGCCAGCGCTTAAAAAACCCTGAAAATGCTCTAGGTGTGAATAAGCCCTTAAAGAGACTCAGAGGTGACACATACTGCAGTTTTTTTACTTACCCGGAGCTTTCTCCAGCCTCATAAGCATGGATGTGTCCCTCGCCGTCCTCCTCAGCGCCGCCGTTCTCCCGCAGTCAACCCCCGGGCAAGCGGCTCAGTCGGACTCAGTCTGAGTGACGTCAGCCGTGGCCTTCTGCGCTTGCGCAGAAGGTCCGCCGCTGATGTCACTGAGCCACTAACTGGGGGAGATTGCGGGAGAACGGCGGCGCTGAAGAGGATGGCGGGGGACACATCCATGCTTATGGGGCTGGAGGAAGCCCCGGGTAAGTAAGAAGTATGTGTCTCTTTAAGGTTATTCTGCTGTTGTTCATCTTTTAGTGCAGGGAGAAAGTTCTGAGTTCAGGTCCCCTTTAATGGTAGGTTCTGTGTCAGCAGTAATTAGCTTTCTGAAACTGTCAAGTGGACCTGTGGAGGTTTTAGCAGAGTGGCAGTATACTAGCGGGACACTAGAGCGGCATTAGTATAGAACTTTTAGAAACAATTTAAATTATAGCAGCACTACAGCTAGTTCCAAATGCAAAATCAATAATGCAATATAAGTGCATTATTGATGATGAGGAGATTTAGGACACATTTTGATTACTATTTATTTTATCATTAAAATTACCCTTTAAGCAGAATATTTTTTTCCTCTGTCCCCTGAATGACTCATTTTATTGTATTCCTCTTTGAGTCAAAAGACTCTTTATTGATCAGTTAATAGAACACACTTCAGAGTCTTGGTGTAAGTACCACGTGAGCTCTGAGCACCTACCCAGCTGAGTGATTCCACATCATTGAGTAAATCCATGGCAAGTATTGAATGTTAACTTGTTATTTAACCCAGGATTGAACTTCATCCCAATCAGTAGCTGATATCCCTTTTCCATGAGAAATCTTCACCTTTTCTCAAACAGATCATCAGGGGGGTCCGTGTGGCTAATATTGTGGTGAAACCCCTCCCACAGTGACCATGGTCCTGACAGTTTGCTGTTTTTGAAACTTGTTGCATTGTGGGATAACGGCTTTTTCCAACTGCCAAGTAAGCAATATCTCCCTCTGTGCATAGAACTCTCAGTAACAAACATTCCGTACAGATCACCTGGCAGAACTAAAGATGTTGCTACCTGTGATAGACAAAGTAGAGGGTGAACAGTCACCCTGGAACGAAAAAAACACAGAGACACCGGGAGCCCAGATGGTGCAGTACTTCACAAATGATAGAAGAAACAAAAAAATATGAACAGAGGGTACTCACAAAGGGAGGTTGCAAGGGGGCATCCAACCACTGCAGGCAGGTGGAGATCAACAAACCCAACTCCACTCGGGGGTCCAAGCTAGCCTGAGATGGTCGCACTTTTTGAGAAAAAGGCCCTAGAAGCCCGTAAATGGGATAAAAGGGTATCAGCGCTGCGTAATATGTTGGTGCTTTATAAATACAATAAATAAATCCCCTACCCTGAGCCTGGGGAAGATATACAATGCACAACAGGATAAAAAGGTGCCCATAGACTGATAAAATGAATTAAAAACAATATAATAAATAAAGTTTGAGGTGGCTTACCTCAAAATTGCAATTTCATGCAATTTTATGCATTTTCATGCAATTTTATGCATTTTCATGCAATTTTATGCAATGTGCTTGTATTCGTAATTTCTTTGTTTTACTTGTATAGATGTATCCATTATCAGGGTTCAGAGTTTTTTTTACTGTTTTGTGTTAGTCATTTTAGGCACTTGATTTGGCCTGAGGAACTGGGCAGGCACCCACGAAATGTGTTGCCAGTGCTATTAAAGTTAATTTTATATGAATTTGTCTCCATTGAGGTAAGCCACCTCAAACTTTATTTATTTTATTGTTTTTAATTAAGGTTATCATTCTCTGGGCGCCTTTTCATCCTGTTGTGCTACCTGTGATACATTTAGAATGCAAATCAGGAAGAAGAAGAGTTTACAATGGACAAACACTGACTAAATAATCTATAAATGAATATTGTAAACAATAACCAATTTTATTTGTTATGTAATTTTCATTACAGTTTACAGGACCGGATACGTGACATGGGCCTAGATTCACTAAACTCATGCTATATATGCAGCCTGTGTGTTGTTTCTATAATGCACTTCTCCCTATTAGCATAGTGCATGCATAGCGCATTGTATTCATACCACAAGCTACGCTATGAGCACAATGCACATTTTTTTGCCAGTGTGCACACTGATAACATTGCTGCGTGGTGTCTGTGCACAGCGATTTTACCATCATTTAGTAAATCAACTCCATGGAGAGAAAAGCAGAGTACATATAGTATAGTACTAGTCCTACTGTTTGCTTGTTTAAGACTCCTTTCTATTATTTATTTTTTTGCATTGCAAGTGCTGCTATGTACGCAAATTAGGCAGTCTTAGGACCCATTCACACTTAAGCGGGAATCGCGCGATTCCCGCTAATCACAAATGTGCTATTGTAGCCTATGGTGGTATTCTCACTACCACGATCGCAGGCATTTTGCGATTATCGCTAATCACAAATGCGCTACCTGCAGCGTTTTGCCAGCGATTCTGGAGCAATCTTAATTAGCATGTATAGAACTGCTAATCGCGATCGCTCCAAAAACGCAAATTTGTCCAGTGATTTTTCTACATTAAATCGCAGAAAAAAATCACCCACGGAAAATGCTAATGCAAATCGCTAGCGTTTAGCAATTTTAGGTGTGAATGGGCCCTAACAGCAAGTTGAATTCAGCTCATAGTCTGAAAAGTAAGCAGAAACAAAACACTTCTATCTGGCTATGCAAACAATCCTGATGGCAAGAGAGTGCTCACAAACTCACAGCCAATTGTTTTTGTTGGGAGCTGAAAGAACCAGATTTTACATCACACTGATGTGGATTGTGGATACTGTGCACATTTCAAAGTAAAAATATAATATAATAATTATCTCCTTATTTTCAGCACAAAAACTTATTTTACACTTTTTCCCAAATTCACTAAGATAAAATTTCCCTCATGTGGTAGAAGTTTGATAATATACAGCGAAAACATGCTTCAGTTCGCTAAGCCCTGGTCAGTACCGTAAGTCTTACCAGCTGTTGAGCAAGTCAGGAAGCTGTGAGTTTTCCCACAAGTGTTTGCATGAGCTGTTGCTCTGTAATTCTGAAGTCCTTCCCACCAGTGCATTGGATCAAATGGGATGAGAAGCAGGGCTGTGTGGCTCTCCCTGTTGGCAGTCTGGTTTTCCCTACTGGCTGTCTGCTACAGCTGTCAATGTTACTGCATGGAGAGTGTGAGTTATCGGCTGCTCAGCGCTAGAGATAAATACCGAAAACTTTTACTTGATTTACCGAATGCTTTAATCTTTGTTAATTGCAATTTCTTGACATTGCTTGAGGTATTTACCGCACAAGTTGGTAATTTACCACATTAGTTGGTAATTTTACTTTTCAGTGCGGTAATAGGTTTAGTGAATTGGCATTTGGTAAGGTGATTGGTAAAATCAGCTGTTTTCTGCATTACCCAATGCGGTAATGCTTAGAGAATTGTCGTCCTAATTTAGCTACCTCAGGAAATTGGGGTTAAGCTAGTGAAGAAATGTTGATTGTGTACAAATCGCTGCCTCTCTCCGTCTATCAATACATCCCTTTGTGTGAAATATTCCTAATGTTGGTTAATGAAAAGCAGAATGGTGGCACACTTAGAATCAGGGTCCTTTAATACAGCATTTTCTTGGAATCAGAGACTAGAACTTGGACCAGCGGCTGCATTTTCCAGCAGGAATTCAGCCCACTCGTACAAGTCACGCGTAGCCGGCAATTATTTCTACAAACACTTTAACACAGAGTGTTCACTCTCCAACGCATGTGACAATTAACACTTCTACCAGTCGCACCCAGACTACTTAGCAGCAGCTTCTAGCAGACGTATTTGTTTGTGTTTATTGTTCATACAAGTGCTGCAAAACTGTCACTTGTGCAAAAGCAAGCGGGCTGCAACACAACACTGGTGCAATTAAAACACAAGAGAAGCGAGAGGAGAATAGAGGCAGCCACCTTCATTTCCTTTAACCAGCTGAGCGGTCTGGACGAGCTCAGCTCGTCCAACACCGCCAGCGGCTGCCGCTCAGGCCCTGCTGGGCCGATTTTGATGAAATAAAAAGCAGCACACGCAGCCGGCACTTTGCCAGCCGCGTGTGCTGCCTGATCGCCGCCGCTCTGCGGCGATTCGCCGCGAGCAGCGGCGAAAGAGGGCCCCCCTAGCCGCCTGAGCCCTGCGCAGCCGGAACAAAAAGTTCCGGCCAGCGCTAAGGGCTGGATCGGAGGCGGCTGACGTCACGACGTCGGCTGACGTCGATGACGTCACTCCGCTCGTCGCTATGGCGACGATATAAGCAAAACAAGGAAGGCCGCTCATTGCGGCCTTCCTTGTTTATTCTGGGCGCCGGAGGCGATCGGAAGATCGCCTCCGGAGCGCCCTCTAGTGGGCTTTCATGCAGCCAACTTTCAGTTGGCTGCATGAAATAGTTTTTTTTTTATTTAAAAAAAACCCTCCCGCAGCCACCCTGGCGATTTAATCAGAACGCCAGGGTGGTTAAAAGTGGTCAGTTGCTTGGTGCTAATGCTGATTTTACAGCCTGTAGTGTAGTGATACAAATACTAGAATGTGTGGTGTCTGAACCTTAATCAGAATTGGGAGCTGTTAATTATGTACCTAAATAAAAAAAGAAAGAACAACATTTGTATAGTGCTTTTCTCCTGTCGGACTCAAAGCATTTAAGAGCTGTAGCCACTAAGGGTGAGCTCAACAGGCCACCCTGCAGTGTCTCCAATGGCGTAGCTAAGCAGCTATGGACCGCGGTGCAAGTTTTACAATGGGGCCCCCCCAAGCACTCTCTACATGACAATTGATACAACGCACCAAAACCTGCCAATGGCAACTACAGTGTCAGAGGAGCAAGAAGGGGATGGGGAACAGTTTGCTAATGACTACTACTATTCAAAGTATCTATAGAAGTGATTATTTTGAACAGAGGACCAATAGAGAGCTAATACTGCAGTTTATGGAGGGCCCTTCGGGGCCCCTCTGGCCCAAGGGCCCCGATGCGGCTGCAACCTCTGCGACCCCTATTGCTACACCCCTGAGTGTTTCAAAGTCCTTCCCAAGGACTTCTGTACCGAATCCTAGTCCAGGATTCAAACCCTGGTCTCCTGTGTCAAAGGCAGAGCTCTTAAAGGGGATATACAGTGAAAATAAACTTATGATAAAATGATTGTATGTGTAGTATGTGTAGCTAAGAAATAAAACATTAGTAGCACAGATATGAGTCTCATATTGCTTCCAGTACAGGAAGAGTTAAGAAACTTCAGTTGTTATCTATGCAAAGGAGCTTTTGTGAGCTCTGCAACTTTATAAAGTAGTGGACAGCACACTGTCTTTTGAAGCTCTTATCCCAACTGTCTCTCATTGTTTCTTCTTTGTTTATGTTTTTTTCTGCAGAGAAAAGTTCAAAGAGGCATTAGCCTGCTCTGTGTAATCATTTAAAATGCTGAGTGTAGTGTGGAAACTGCAAATATTAGAGAATGATGCAATGTTAGAAAAGCTATATACCTAAAAATAAAAATATGACACTATTTTCTTTGCTACTAATGTTCTATTAATTATCCGTATTACACAACCAATTCATTATATCATGAGGTTTTTTTCGCTTCCGTGTCACTTTAATCAGTACACTATCTAGCCACTACTGACCAGACAGCTAATCAATTAATAAAGCTGCCGGTTGGTAAATACCAACTCCACAATTAAGGTGCATGCATACACACATCAGTCCATAGTCTTTGGAAAATGAAAGATCACAGACCAATTTTACCCCCTTCCATGTAGTATGAGAGCCATACTCTACACAGTCTATTCTATTGAGCTGAACTCCCCATCAGGTAGAAATCTTTGCAAGATGCTGAATACATTCAAAAGATCAGTATCTGCAAAAGATCTGTTCCTGCAAAAGATCCATTCCTACAAAATGCATTCATAGTCTATGATATCTGCAGATCCTCATACACACCTTGTTTAACAGACATTCATCTGCAGATCAGACACTCATCTGCAGATCTGAAGATCCATCCTGGTGGATCTGATCTGCAGATGAATGTCTGTTAAACAAGGTGTGTATGAGGATCTGCAGATATCATAGACTATGAATGCATTTTGCAGGAACAGATCTTTTGCAGATACTGATCTTTTGAATGTGTGCAGCATCTTGCAAAGATTTCTATCTGATGGGGAGTTCAGCTCAATAGAATAGACTGTGTAGGTATGGCTCTCATACTACATGGAAGGGTGGTAAGATTGGTCTGTGATCTTTCATTTTCCAAAGACTATGGTCTGATGTGTGTATGTGGCCTTTAGTCTTTGCAGAGATCAGGTTTAGCCCCTGCAAATTCCATCTCCCATTGAACCACAATATGCATTTTAATTTTCTGATCACTTCCAAAAAGTACAATATTGTCTGTTGCAATGCAGCCAGTGGATTTAAAACACATAATCTGGTACTTAACAGAGAAACTAATGGGAACATTAGGGAAATTAGAGATAACATAAGAGTATTCCTATCAGCTAATGGACAATCGGAGATGACAAGGGAGAAGGGAGGGTTGGGAGGGTTCGGGGGTTGAAAGGGTTTTGACCGAAATGATCTCCATATCCTAATAAGAGAGACATAGTATAAGATGAGTAACTATGCTTTATTTACAAAACAAATACTGTGTTTGTACAACAAGAAGTTGCGATTACTGTACTTTTTCCTTCTTTTTCTGAACTTTGATTATGTTGCACTTCTCTATACAAGATCTTGTCATTGACGGTCAAAAGAAAATTCAAATAAAGTTTGTTTAAAAAAAAAAAAAAAACACCTAATCTGCATGCTAATTCTAGGTCAGTGAATCAGAAACAATAGAAGGGCTCTTTTCCACTATGAAATGTGATCGTAATTGTGCTGTGATCACATTTCAAACTAATTTCCACTAATATGATTGTGATTGAGTTAGTACGCACAGTACAGTAGAGCTCAATAGCATCAAAAATGTGGCAGGACAACAATTGCGCTCAGGACACAAATCGCAACACAAACAGATTGCACTAATGGAAATGGCATCTGCTGTTTCCATTAGTCTTACTGTACCCTGCGTTTTGGGAGTTGTGAGCGCAGGATAGTAACGCAGGGTAGTATAAAAGGGCCCTAAGGCAGTGCATGAACAAAATACCCAGATTTTTAAAGCCCCAGTTCAAACTTGTGTTTTTATTGCATACTTAGTGGAATACATCATTTGCAATGCACAAAGTTCTGTGCATTACACATTAACCAGTCTTTGCATTCTTAGTTTTTTCTTGATTTTATCTTGCTTGCAAAACTTTCTTCCTTTGCCAATGTCTGATGCCTGCTGAAGAGAAATGCAATTATGTGAGCTGTTCAAATGTATACCTCTATTCAAGCATCACCCACATGAGGTAGTAAGGGAGATGCTGGGACTCTTCCACTGTGAAAACAACGTTTGTAACCTGACAACCTCACCCACATGCTGCCCATAGGTTAACTATTTGGACAGAAAAATAACTATGCAGAGTCTTGTACTCTACTCCTGTCTGGTACATCCATTCTCAGCCTTTAATAATACATTAGCCATTTCCACACCATCCCTGCTGTATTTATATATA
This sequence comes from Hyperolius riggenbachi, assembly GCF_040937935.1. Classification (NCBI taxonomy): domain Eukaryota; kingdom Metazoa; phylum Chordata; class Amphibia; order Anura; family Hyperoliidae; genus Hyperolius; species Hyperolius riggenbachi. The sequence goes on along the minus strand of NC_090651.1, from coordinate 68,293,057 downwards.
TATATAAAAAATTAAATAAAAGAGCATTGAGATTTTGTTGTTATTTTATACAGGTTACAAATTTGAAGAAAAAAAAGTGTAAACAAGATGTGGGGAGGGTTAAAAGCGTTATTACACATGAAGCATGGAGGAGCTAAACAGGATGATGATGTTGGTGATGATGATGATGATGAGACTCTGCAGACTATTTGCCGTACAAGCAAAGGGGGCAATTGCACCAGGGCCTCTAACCTCTGCAGACGCCCCTGTGCCACGGACCCTGCAAAGTGGTCTTCCCCACTGCTTCCCAGGGCCCCAGCAAATGTAGCTGCATCAATCACTCACCTGTCCCAGTGGGTGGCAGCTGCACTGTCCATGCAGTCTTCAGCCATGATGTCTATGGCCTAGTATGTGTTTACACTTAAGAGTACCCGAGGCGGTGCAGAGTGGTACAAAGAAGCATGTTCCCTGCTGCAGCCTGCAGGACATGCCTTTGTGCTCCCCCCACACTGCTCTCGTCCCCCTTTCCCCATAACCGCCGGCATCCTATGACCCCCTAAAATTAGGGACAATGATTGTCGCTATTCTAGAGGGTAAGGGAGGACAGCTTAAACACCCACTACAACAGGTTCCTGCAGGCCTTCCAAAGCTGTGATTGGGCAGTCCTCTCTCTCCCTGACCGCGCCCCTGCCTCCCTGCAAACTGCTCTGTGAGAGCAGCTTCTTCCAGCGTCGTGACCCCAGGGGTCACAAAAATGAAACCAGAAGACTGCAGGCCAACGGAGTGGTGAAGAGCGGCGGAGATGGTGGCTACCTGATCCGTCCTGCCCCCAGGATCAGGTAGCAATCTTTTTTTCATTTACAGCCCCACCTCGGGTTCAACACAGGTGGGATATAGAAGAGACAGTTAAATGACAGAAGAGAGAAGGCAGTTAACCTCCCTGGCAGTATTGACAGATATACACATCAATACAAAATATGCTGTGAACAGTATTGACATGCATACACATCAAGACTCTCCTGCACCGTATACTAGATCCTTGCTTGACACGTTTTGGCAAGTTACAGGAAAAAGAAGGTTATGAAAATTAATTAGATCACTTTTATCAAAGAGATCCTGGAGAAATTGAACACCAGGTAGGTTAAATGAAAGAAAATGTCTCAATCAGTAGTGTCAATGTACATATATCAAAAGAAAGAGCAGTGAAAGTATGCAGTGCATAATGAGCACCTGGAAACCCCAGTGGAAATTGCAATGCTTTGGCCAGTGATCCCTGCACAGCCACAATATTGCTGTATAAGGATCCCTGGCAAATGTAGCTATGTTATGGCCATTAAAAGGTTACATTAAAAAAAAATGATGCAGGGCAAACCCAGGAATTTCAAGGGGGGGGGGGGGGGGATCCTGAAAGGTCTCCCTTAGGCACGCACAACACAGTATAATAAAACTAGCGGACCTAAGCCCGTTTCAAAATGGGCTCTAGGTCTGTCGCGCGCATGCACCCGCCATGCGCACACATCTACCGCTCACACACCTGCCGTGCACGCGCACCCGCCCGCCCCTTGCCACCGTCCACCCCTGCAAGCCGCGGTCACTGACCCTCCATGTCTCTGCGTCCCTGCACATGTGCAGTTGTGAAAAGCACAGACCACCCCCCCCCCCCTTCCCACACACACACACACCCTGGGACGCAGAGGCACAGGGGTTTTATATACAGTGGAGGAAATAATTATTTGACCCCTCAATGATTTTGTAAGTTTGTCCAATGACAAAGAAATGAAAAGTCTCAGAACAGTATAATTTCAATGGTAGGTTTATTTTAACAGTGGCAGATAGCACATCAAAAGGAAAATCGAAAAAATAACCTTAAATAAAAGATAGCAACTGATTTGCATTTCATTGAGTGAAATAAGTTTTTGAACCCTCTAACAATAAAAGACTTAATACTTAGTGGAAAAACCCTTGTTTGCAAGCACAGAGGTCAAACGTTTCTTGTAATTGATGACCAAGTTTGCACACATTTTAGGAGGAATGTTGGTCCACTCCTCTTTGCAGATCATCTCTAAATCCCTAATGTTTCGAGGCTGTCTCTGTGCAACTCTGAGCTTGAGCTCCCTCCATAGGTTTTCTATTGGATTAAGGTCCGGAGACTGACTAGGCCACTCCATGACCTTAATGTGCTTCTTCTTGAGCCACTCCTTTGTTGCCTTTGCTGTATGTTTTGGGTCATTGTCGTGCTGGAACACCCATCCACGACCCATTTTCAGTTTCCTGGCAGAGGGAAGGAGGTTGTCGTTCAGGATTTCACGATACATGGCTCCGTCCATTTTCCAGTTAATGCGATTAAGTTGGTCTGTGCCCTTAGCAGAAAAACACCCCCAAAGCAAAATGTTTCCACCCCCATGCTTGACGGTGGGGACGGTGTTTTGGGGATCATAGGCAGCATTTTTCTTCCTCCAAACACAGCGAGTTGAGTTAATGCCAAAGAGCTCTATTTTGGTCTCATCAGACCACAGCACCTTCTCCCAGTCACTCACAGAATCATTCAGGTGTTCATTGGCAAACTTCAGACGGGCCTGCACATGTGCCTTCTTGAGCAGGGGGACCTTGCGAGCCCTGCAGGATTTTAATCCATTGCGGTGTAATGTGTTTCCAATGGTTTTCTTGGTGACTGTGGTCCCTGCTAATTTGAGGTCATTCACTAACTCCTCCCGTGTAGTTCTAGGATGCTTTTTCACCTTTCTCAGAACCATTGACACCCCACGAGGTGAGATCTTGCGTGGAGCCCCAGAGCGAGGTCGATTGATGGTCATTTTGTGCTCCTTCCATTTTTGAACAATCGCACCAACAGTTGTCACCTTCTCTCCCAGCTTCTTGCTAATGGTTTTGTAGCCCATTCCAGCCTTGTGCAGGTCTACAATTTTGTCTCTGACATCCTTGGACAGCTCTTTGGTCTTTCCCATGTTGGTGAGTTTGGAGTATGCTTGATTGATTGATTCTGTGGACAGGTGTCTTTTATACAGGTGACTAGTTAAGACAGGTGTCCTTAATGAGGGTGACTAATTGAGTAGAATTGTCTAACCACTCTGTGGGAGCCAGAACTCTTAATGGTTGGTAGGGGTTCAAAAACTTATTTCACTCAATGAAATGCAAATCAGTTGCTATCTTTTAATTAAGGTTATTTTTTCGATTTTCCTTTTGATGTGCTATCTGCCACTGTTGAAATAAACCTACCATTGAAATGATACTGTTCTGAGACTTTTCATTTCTTTGTCATTGGACAAACTTACAAAATCAGTGAGGGGTCAAATAATTATTTCCTCCACTGTAAGAGGATGGTGGGACATCATGCTGGGTACACATAATGCATATTCCCGTCCAAATGACAGGAGCTGACAATTATTTCCTAAATGTCTGATCTGCTCCCGATCAACAACGGGATTGATCAGGAGCAGTTTGGCTACAGATAATAATGAGGACAGCCGACATAATAATGAACAGGAAAGTGAAGCATTCACACAGCAGGGCACAGTGCTGTGCTCATATCTGCCTCTTTTAAGTTCCCCAGAGCTGCTCCATGCTCTGTACACAGGCTGCTGCTCCATGCTCTGTACACACGCTGCTGCTCCATGCTCTGTACACACACTGCTGCTCCATGCTCTGTATACACACTGCTGCTCCATGCTCTGTACACACACTGCTGCTCCATGCTCTGTATACACGCTGCTGCTCCATGCTCTGTACACACACTGCTGCTCCATGCTCTGTACACAGGCTGCTGCTCCATGCTCTATTTACACACTACTGCTCAATGTTCTGTACACATGCATCTGCTCCATGCTCTGTACTTATGCTGCTGCTCCATGCTCTGTACACAGGCTGCTGCTCCATGTTCTATTTACACACTACTGCTCAATGCTCTGTACACATGCTGCTGCTCCATGCTCTGTACACATGCTGCTGCTCCATGCTCTGTACACACGCTGCTGCTCCATGCTCTGTACTTATGCTGCTGCTCCATGCTCTGTACACAGGCTGCTGCTACATCCAATGCCAAATGTAGCAGGGAAAGGAAGGGGGCAGTGCTGTGAGCTGCAGGATACATGCAGATATTCAGGTGTCTCAACTTGTGCCTGTCCCCAGACCTTGCACCGGCCCTGGTCTGATGGGAAATTCTGGGCAGCTGTAATCCCACCCTGCGTTTGCCCATGTGATGTGAGGTTCTCCCTCCAAAGCCTCTTTAACCCCTTCTCCCCATGCAGGTTGGGATAGCCAGAATGGGTAACACAGACTACGGTATGGGGGGGCTCTAGAAGAGAGGGGTGAACAAGCCTCGCTATCTCCCCAAAAGCCAATACGTGGACAAGGGGCTCTTCCCCACTTCTGGTGGCCAGGAGGAGGTGGTGGGCATATGCTAATTATATCCACACATCTATACAACTTGAATATGGACCAATATTCTGATCACTGATTTGCTTTGAACATCATCCTCTTCCTCCCTCGCTGCCGTAAACATGAGGCTCATAATACAGCAGTGCATGAAACTCCCGGGCAGACTAAACGTATATTGTTATTAAAATGTTTCTATTACGCTTTTCTTTATACCTAACTTGCCTTTTTTCCAAGAGAACTGTAAATTGTCAGCGCATTTTAAAAACAGCCCTGACTTCCGTGCACATTGTTTTGACGCTTCGATACATATTTTAGTTAAAAGCATGTAAAAAAAATATATAAATATTCTATTGGTCTTTTGAGAGAAAGACTAGACTACAGAGAGCAGAAAAACCACAAATCATTTTAATAAGGCAGTCCCACAGCAGCCACACTCGCCTGTCTTTTCATTAATAAATACTGAGGCAGCGTGCCTGATAGGAACCTTGCTTGTGCACAATTTTGGGATCAGTCACATAATCCGCTAGTCATCACGGCTCCATTTTAGTGTTCCAAAGTGGCTCTTTAATTCCAGATATACCGTGCAGCATGAAATGTGTACCAGCGGGACCCGCTTCCTGCACCTGGAGGGCACTTGTTTTCCAGGTTCAGCCTTTGAAAATCACATCAGTTAGGAAGAGGAGCCGTCACTGCACAGTATCAAAGAGGTACTTCTCGTTACAGGAAACAACAGGTGAAACTGAGAGATTTGCATTTTGTTACCTCGCTGAATAATTCATGCTTTTTGGTACAAACAAGAGCTGGTGTAGTCACGCCGTTTGTCTTCCAATCCTGTCCCCAATCTGTCTCTTTCCTTTCTTCATCATTCTTTCATTTGCCTCATCTTCTCATTTCTCTCTAACCCTCTGATGATGCAATCTGGTCTATGTCCACCTATCTTCTCTTTTTCTCTCTTCATGCTACTGCCCCTTCGACTCAGTCTGTCTTTCTGTCCATCAGTGCCACTTCCCTATGACACTGTTCCTACTCTTACCTTTGTCTCATTCTGTGCCCCACAATTTGCTCCATGACTGCTGTATGTCTCCTCCATTCTGTGACTTCTCTACACTCCCCACATTGGCAAATACAGGGGGGGGGGGGGATTACAGCTGCCCAGAATCCCCCCTCAGACCAGGGCCTGTACAGTGTCTGGGGACAGGTGCAAGTTGAGACACCAGAATATCTTCAGGTATCCTGCAGATTACAGCACTGCATCCTTTCTTTCCCTGCTACAGCTGACTTTGGATATAGCAGCAGCGTGTGTACAGAGCATGGAGTAGCAGCGTGTGTACAGAGCATGGAGCAGCAATGTGTGTACAGAGCATGGAGCAGCTCTGGGGAACTTAACAGAGTCAGGTATGAGCACAGCCCTGTGATCCTGCTGGGTGAATGCTTCACTTTCCCCTTCATTACCAATGTCGGCTGTCCTCATTATTATCTGTATCCAAACTGCTCCTGATCGATTCCGTTGTCGATCGGGAGCAGATCGGACATTTAGGAAATAATCGTCAGATCCTGTCAGTCGGATGGGAAATTGCATTGTGTGTACCCAGCATGATGTCCTACCATATTATTACACTGTATTGTGCGTGGCTGAGGGAGACCTTTCAGGAATCTCCCCCTTGAAAATCCTGGGTTTGCCCCTGCCCCACCCCCCTGCCCCACCCCCATTCCCCAACCTCCCCTCCCATTAGTCTGTGACTTCTTTATCTCTCTCCCAGGTGTGTAACAACAACATCATGGGGTACCCATGCTGATCTGCATGTGGGTGGGGAGAGGAAGGAGGAGAGGGCCTTCACAGCCTGTTGCCCCCCACATTTCCCCCTGGATTAGCAAAGGTCACAGGAGCAATCATTGTGCCCCTGATTTCTCGCCATTCCATTATTTCTTTATAGAGCGAAGCATCACTCCTGTATATCTCCTATCATTTTATTTCTTCTGCTGTTTTTCTTACAGTCTTTTCTTACTTTTTTCATCTCTCTGCCTTTTTGCTCTGCTTTTGTACGCTGCCGTCTTTTTCTGCCTTTCCCTCTCTCCCTTCTATCTTTGTTTCTGTGCAAGGCCAGATTTAATTTCTGAGCTCTCCTAGGCCATTTTAATGATATCATCCCCAAGGCAACAGATCTTGCTGTTGGTTTGTTTTCCTGTATATTGCATGAAGTGATGAAGTAAGTAATAATATAAGACATGGTATGTAAACAAAATTCAAAGCAGCGTCTTCTGTTCAAATGCCGAGAAGCATCCCGATACACTGTGAAACTGCACTACTTTTACCTTTCCACTGATCCAACCTCATCAATGTGGATTTTAAAGGCTGTCTGACCATTATTGTCTGTTATGCCCCAACACTGGCCAGAACTTTCAGTGCAGCTTTCAGCCTATTTCCACTACACGCAGGTTTCTGGATGCAGAAAACTGACTCCAATGGATGCCTATGGGAAATCTGCATCAGGAAAATCGCATTTAGAAGGAAAAAGGCCCATAAACATTCATTGGAGTCAGTTTTTCTACATCCAGAATCCGTACGTAGTGGGCTGGTCCAGGGCTGTGGAGTCGGTACAAAAGTCATCCGACTCCTCAGTTTATGAAACCACTTACTTTGATTCTGATTCTAGAAAACCAAAAATTGCTCCGACTCTTGGTTCACACGGGTGGTAAACTAGAGATACGTAGAGGGCACACTTCTCCTGCATAGATTGGCCCGACTGACGGAAGTGTGGGGACCCGGTATCGGAGCTGCGAGAAGACTGAATGAGGACTGCAGAGTGCGAGCGATCTGTGCATATGGGGCTGGAGGAAGCCCCAGGTATGTATAAAACGTTTTATTTGCTCTCGTTTCCTTTAAACGATGGTGTGGTAAGTTGGCGTTGTTTTTGTAAACATCGAGCTAGATCCCTTTTTCTCTTCCTGTCTTGGACGCAACTTGTTAGACTGTGCCACTGCCTTTTAGTGAGTTTTTTTTTAAATAAAGGCAACCTTGAGGAAAGCCTCTAGGGTTTATATACTAGTCTAAAACCTGTTTATTCCTATTGTCTTCTATAAAAACTGCTTACAGGAAGTGGAAGGGGTGGAGCCAAGACTGACTTTCAAGCAAAACAAAACTATTTTTGTATACTACTAAAACTTCCATTTTCTTTGGTGCTACTTACCATGACATTTTCACAAAAGATTCTCACTGACTACATCTTCATCATATATTTAGCATGTAATGAGAGACACTATTTTTGCCAGCTCACTGCCTGCTTTGGCATTGCTGATGCTGTCCCGTTTCTAGTGCCAGGCGCAATGTTCAGGATACTCATGGAGTTCAGGCAGGTGTCAGAAGGCAGAGCTCAGGAACAGAAAGAGAATGTCAATTTTTAGCTGTCTCGCTGTTCACAGTAAAATAGTCACAGAACTTCGGTGAAAGTAGAAGCAACGTCAATGCATTAATGATCCCTGAATATTTAGATTTTATGCAGGGTTTCTGTTTCAATGGTTGAACTGCGTGTTTGAAAGTTAGTATAAATTAGAGCTACGCTGTTATATTTTCATTTACAAGCTAGTTTACAAGAAGCTCTAATTGCAGCGTATCCCGAGCTGTTTCCTCTTCTTCTTCTCATGTTACATGCTTGTGACACGGATATCCTGATGCTGAGCGGCTGCTTTGCTACAAAGCATGCACCTTTCAGATGTGCTTGTCGGGACCTGTTTAATTGGGATAAGATGTCTGTGTCTGTATAGCTCGGAGCAGCTGTGTTTCCCAATTAGGACGCCAAGGTGAGCCACAATGACATTCCGGGTGTTTTCCAACAAAGTAACGAGGATCTGGCATAAAGCTGAAGTTTCTGTTGGATTTCTACTCTGATCTACCCCCCCCACAGCCTCCTGAAATCTAACCGTGCATTTATTGACAATTTGATTGGGAGATCATAACATTTACATATAACTATGATTATCTGACTGTGCTCAAACAGTTAAAAACAAAAAAAAGGTTATTCTACAGCACAGAGTGCAAGACACTTACATCTAAGGATGGTTGGAAATGCTGATTTCCATATCCGCAGAAATTAGCATTTTCACCAATGCCGATTACCGATTCTGCAGATTTCTGATTCCAAATTTCCAAGGAGTCTTTATTTTGTCAATTTTTGCATCCTCTAATTATCCAAATACTTTCAAGTTGACTCAGACGTATTGGACCAATCAGAGAATGCAGAATTTTAACACGGTAATCCTAATAGCACAGAAATTTTGGGCCAATCACAAGACTCAGGAATACTCTGTAGCATCCGAGTCTTGTGATTGGTCCAAAATTACCATGGCAATCTGATTTTAGAGATGGCCCAAACCTCCGATTTTAGGTTCGCGAACCTACTGCAAAAGTTCGGTTCGCGCAAACTTTTGCGAACCGCCATAGACTTCAATGGGGAGGCGAACTTGAAAAGTTAGAAAAAATTATGCTGGCTAGCAAAGTAGCAGAAAAGATGTTTCAAAGCATCAAACACCTGGAGGGAGACATGGTTGACTGGGATAGACATCAAAAGTCCTGGAATTTTTTTTTAGTTTTCACTCAAAGCAGTGTTTTAAGAGCAGAAATCCCATCCAATGCTAAATTGCAGGCCTACACTACTATATGTGTATACATCAATCAGGGAGTGTAATCCTCCCTTCCTCCTCCTCCGGAAATGTGTGTTTGCATACAACAGTCTATCATGTGTTTATCTATGCATTACCAGCTATAACCACAGGGTGGCAGTGTGTTCTAGTGGCAAAGGTCTTGCTACATCCTGTGTCTGTAGAGGAAGTTATGAATAAACCTGTTTGTATCCTTGGTGAGTAACATCCAAGAGAGCCATTACCATGAGGATGATTAATATCTGTGTCTCCTGCATTCTGCATTGCTGTGCACTAAAAAGCTAGTTTATATATACAGCCTGTCTATCAAGCCACTTCTTCAGGTCAGTGCCTCAGGTACACTAGCCTGAAGACTTGGGCGTCTAATAACTAAGTTAAGATAATCTGGTCCCAAGTGGATCTGCTCACACGTTGTTAAGAAACCACTTTGTGAATAATTTGCCTATTAATTTGTGCAAAATCTAAAGTGTACCTGAGGTGACATGATAACATGTGTATGTACAGTGCCAAACATATTAATAACTACGCTGTTTTTTTTTTTTTCCTGCCTGAAAGAGTGAACTTCAGACATGCAAGTGACATCTTCTCTCTTTGTCAGATGCTTGTTGGATAGTTGTGTAAACATCACTGATAAGGAATTTCAGCCATACAACTTCTGAGTGCAAGGGATAGATTAAAAAAGGGCAATAGTTCAAGTAGTAGAAGGTTAGGATTATGCACCAGGAGAGGGTTAATATTCAGAGGAAAAGTTAGGGTTGGGGCATAGCAAGGGGTTGACATAAAAAGTAGGTTAAGACTAGGAGTCAGTAGTTCAGGTGACTTGGGTGTAGGAAATGGCAAGTGTTTGATAAACACCTATGGTACTTATCGGTAACTAGGTGCCCAGGTAGTGAGCCCATCAGCTCCTACAAGAGGAACAATTACCAAGTGCTGCTGAATGTCTATTTTATATACCAATGGCTAGAAATAGTGATATCAGGGCTAGAGTTAGGCATTAGGAGGGGCGGTTAATATTAGGCACTAGGAGGGGTGGGGAAGTATGAGACTTGGGCCCATATGCAATTAACTTTTTCACCTGAGTTATCTCTTAGAAGATAATTTTCATCTTCTCTTTGAACGAACTTTTCGGCATTTTACAATTGAAAAAGTACCCAATAGTTGGCGAAAAAGTACCACTAAATATATTTTGAGTGTTTTCTTCCTTGTTGGTGGCTTAAAATGCATTTTATTAAATGTTGTAAAAAAATATCACCAAGGAGAAAACTCAGGAGTAAAAGTGAATTGCATATGGGCCTTGGTGTCAGGTAAGTGTATAGTAAAAATATTGGAGATGTAAATTATCAATATTTTTACTAGTAGTGCCACCTGATGCCCAATTCACAAAGCGATGCCACAACATGTACTCAGGAGGAATTTAATATTGGGTGGGAGGTTGGACTTAGGCATTAAGAGAGGGTTAATCAGGCCCGGGCCGCCCATGAGTCGGAGTGAGGCAAGTTCCTCAGGCGGCGGAAGTTTGGGGGCGACACCAGGCAGAAAGAGGAAGTGAGTACGAATGACCTCTGCCGCGGCTCGCTTTACCACCGCTAGCCTGACTGCACATCACCCGGCCGGACTGCACCCCTGGCCCCGGCGCATTGCCACCACCCTGGCTGCTGGCCTCTTTGGGCTTTCCAGCCTTCCCTTCATGACGGTGGGTGCCGGGTGTGGGCGGAGGCAGAATCCAGAAGTGACTGGAAGAGTCACGCTGCCTGCCGCCTGCCCTGCCTATCACCGAGCGATGACCCACTCCCGCTGCCCCCTGCCAGTGTCAAGACCAGGAGGAGGATGGATGGTGTCTGCTGCCCGCCCCCTGTGGCCGCCAGGATCGATGGGGAATCAGCATCAGGGAACTTGAAAATTTGAAAACCGTGGAAATATCACATTATCACCTTGGTAATTTTAGCCCGATCACAGAACTCAGAAACACTGGACCAATCAGCGAATAAGTCAACTTGGAAGGATTTGGCCAATCAGAGAATGCAAAAAATGACCCCCAAAAAACCTCATCAGAAATTGGAATCGGAAAACCACGGAATAGGCAATTGGCATTGGAGGAAATTGGAATTTCCGCCGAATCAGAAATCGGCATTTCCAACCATCATTGGAAGTCAGCAAGAGAATAAATAAAAAAGTCAAAGACGATAGTAAACCTCACAATTCTGATGCTGTAAATCTGTAGTCACACATAGAGCAGAAGCATAGATGTCAGGGAATCTCATCTGGGTATTAGAAATACGTTTTGTGCTATCAACATTCATAGCAAAACTGCATTAAACTAACCTCACATTTGTGAAAAGAATGAAAAATGAAATTGGGGCGTTTGACTTATGACTAGAAGCTAATAACAGACAAGATAGGCAGCTTCTGCTTCCCTCAGATAATGTGATGACTCAAACCCCTCATCAGTTCCAGGAGAGAAGCTGAACTGAAATAAAAGAAGAATTTCACAGAGATCTATAGCTGTGACATGAAAGCAACAAACTTGCTGCTACATGCCCACAGACAGACCCGCAGTGTGACAAGGCCCTGGAGCCTCGGAAACCCCATAGACACCATAAACACTGGGCCTGATGTACTAAAAGGGCATACATCTGTCATTGCTGAGAGACGCCAGCCATGGATGTTGTAAATATACTGTGAACAGCAGCACACATGTATGAAATAATGTGCATATGTGGCCTATAATAGAAGATCAGGAATTTTCCAAGTGACTTGCCATCCTTTGCTGCTGGAGATGGCTGCAATGCTCCCCATGTAAGTATGTGGCGGTGATGCCTCTACAGTGGCAAGGGTGTTATATAACTATTCTTTCTCACATATATGTCAGGGAAAATGTTAAATGCAATAGCAGCCTGCATGGTCCTTACCTTGCAAAGCCGTCTTGCCACTTTGGAAGTGAACCCTTATCCTAATTTTAAAGGGTACCGAGGTGAGCCTAGGGTCGAAAGTCAAATACTTACCCTAACAGTGGCGTTACTACAATTCATAGGGCTCCCCGTCAAAACTTTGATGCCCCCATGTTCACGCCCCTTCCCTTGCCTTTCCATGGGACCCTTCAGGGCCTTGGAGCCTATTTCACAACGGTAATAAGACAGGGGTGACCAAGATGATCTCTACACCCATAACAACCATAACCACAAAAAAAACCTGATCTGAAGTATAGTCCCCTGTATCAGAGGAAGGGAAAGTAAGTAGCTGCCCCCCCCCCCCCGTCATCACATGGGCTACTCCCCTCTAGGTACACCCCTGCTTACCTAAGAATAGGGAAGCCTCTGGATACTTTAGAGGCCATCCTCCATTCCATGGTTGCAGGGTGAGGACTCCCCAAAGGAATTCGTCAAGCTCTTGTCGGATTCCATGCTCATGATTGTGTTCTGGTTTAAGCACCAGCAAAACTATACTTCATTTGCATGAGCATGACTGCACCTGCACAGTAAGTTGGATCTGCTCGTGCATGAGGGTCTGTGCTACTGGGAAGTAGTGATGGGCGAACACCTGGATGTTCGGGTTCGGGAAAGTTCGCCGAACATGGCCGAGATGTTCGGCATGTTCGGGCCGAACCCCGAACTTCCCGAACATCCCTATTTTGGGGGCCCTATGGGGTCGCAGGCATAAGGGGGGAGCATGCCCCGATCGCGGGGGGGGTCGGAAATTCCCCCCACCCCCTCCGCTAGCGCTCCCCCCTCTGCCCGCTTCCCCATTCAAAAGTTTCAAGAAGTACCTGTATAGCGGATGGCCTGGCAGTGGGCGGCACTGTGGAGTGAGGAGGAGGAGGAGTCCGGAGAGTGACGAGTTGAGGGAGGCCGGGCAGCGGGCGTGAGGTCAGCGAAAGGGCGGAACTTCCGCCCTTTCTCTGACCTCACGCCCGCTGCCCGGCCTCCCTCAACTCGTCACTCTCCGGACTCCTCCTCCTCCTCACTCCACAGTGCCGCCCACTGCCAGGCCATCCGCTATACAGGTACTTCTTGAAACTTTTGAATGGGGAAGCGGGCAGAGGGGGGAGCGCTAGCGGAGGGGGTGGGGGGAATTTCCGACCCCCCCCGCGATCGGGGCATGCTCCCCCCTTATGCCTGCGACCCCATAGGGGGGCCGTATTGCGGCCTGTTCGGCCGAACAGGGCCCTGTTCGCCCGAACAGGGGCCCTGTTCGGCCCTGTTCGGGGGCATACAGAAGTTCGGGGCGAACCCGAACTTAAAAGGCCGAACACCATGAGGTGTTCGGCCGAACTCGAACATCACCCGAACAGGGTGATGTTCTGCAGAACCCGAACAGTGGCGAACACTGTTCGCCCAACACTACTGGGAAGGTGCGGTCGTGCTTGCATGGGAGCACCACGGCCACACTGGCGCATTAAGCGGAGCACAGTCATGATGTGCAGGAGGGTCCCGGGCAGCAGTAGAGGTCTGGAGAATGGCATGGGAATTTCTGGGGGTTCCAAATGCTTCCCCCTCTTTTTTGTAAATTTTGATTTTGGACCGGAGGTTCACCTTGGGTTCTCTTTAAGAACAAGTTACTGATCTTCATTTACAGCACCAATGAGGAGATGGATGGTAATAGAATGGGGGAACTTGTGAGACATCCACTAGGCTCCTTTAATAAGAGGGTCCCTAGATATCCACTCTCCTCTAGGGATACTAAAGGGGTCATTTATGATGCTTTTGCTATTTACCACAAAGAGTTTAAAAATAGGAGCATTCACACCATTCATTTTTTAATAAGATAGAACATTCTTTTTTCAATTATTTTTTAATTAGTAAACCTTGTTTTCTTTATGTTCTAAATCTATGGTTAAAGGGGAACTTCAGCCTAAACAAACATACTGTCACCAAGTTACATTAGTTATGTTAATTAGAATAGATAGGTAATATAATCTCTTACCCACCCTGTTTTAAAAGAACAGGCAAATGTTTGTGAATCATGGGGGCTGCTATCTTTGTCATGGGGGCAGCCACCTTTTTGGTTGAAAGGAGGTGACAAGGAGAAGGAGACACAGTTCCAACTGTCCTGTGTCCTGATAACCCCTCCCAGCTGCACAGGCTAGGCTTCAAATGTCAAATTCAAAATGTTAAAAAAAAAATTGCACCAAAACAGCAGAACGAGAACAACAAAATCAGAAATCCCATCATGCTTTGCACAGCATCAGGGGAAAAAAGCCCGGGCAGTTTTCTTCTGTGCAGCTAAAAATGAGACTTGTATAAGAGAAACAAAGTTCTGATGCTGTGAAACTGTTAAAGAAACACAAAGCCTTTTCAGTGCTGCTGAGTCGATTTTTAGTCCGGAGGTTCACTTTAAGCTATATATGTATCTGTCTTCATCTGTACAATTCAGTCTTCTGATCTGTAAACCGGTACTTCCTTTTCATCTGTATTTTTTGTTTTCCATCTTCCATCATGTGTTTCTTCCCTTTTTCCTCCTTGCTAGTAGTGTTGGGCGAACATCTAGATGTTCGGGTTCGGGCCGAACAGGCCGAACATGACCGCGATGTTCGGGTGTTCGACCCGAACTCCGAACATAATGGAAGTCAACGGGGACCCGAACTTTTGTGCTTTGTAAAGCCTCCTTACATGCTACATACCCCAAATTTACAGGGTATGTGCACCTTGGGAGTGGGTACAAGAGGGAAAAAAAATTAGCAAAAAGAACTTATAGTTTTTGAGAAAATCGATTTTAAAGTTTCAAAGGGAAAACTGTCTTTTAAATGCGGGAAATGTCTGTTTTCTTTGCACAGGTAACATGATTTTTGTCGGCATGCAGTCATAAATGTAATACATATAAGAGGTTCCAGGAAAAGGGACCGGTAACGCTAACCCAGCAGCAGCAGACGTGATGGAACAGGAGGAGGCGCAGGAGGAGAAGGCCACGCTTTGTGAGACACAACAACCCAGGCCTTGCATGAGGACAAGAAGCGTGCGGATAGCATGCTTTGTACCGCCATGCAGTCATAAATGTAATAAAGATAAGTCGTTCAATAAACAGGGACCACGCGGCAACGCTAACCCAGCAGCAGCAGACGTGATGGAACAGGAGAAGGCGCAGGAGGAGAAGGCCACGCTTTGTGAGACACAACAACCCAGGCCTTGCATGAGGACAAGAAGCGTGCAGATAGCATGCTTTATACCGCCATGCAGTCATAAATGTAATAAAGATAAGAGGTTCCATAAACAGGGACCGGCAACGCTAACCCAGCAGCAGCAGCACACGTGATGGAACAGGAGGAGGCGCAGGAGGAGAAGGCCACGCTTTGTGAGACACAACAACCCAGGCCTTGCATGAGGACAAGAAGCGTGCGGATAGCATGCTTTGTACCGCCATGCAGTCATAAATGTAATAAAGATAAGAGGTTCCATAAACAGGGACCGGCAACGCTAACCCAGCAGCAGCAGCAGCAGCACACGTGATGGAACAGGAGGAGGCGCAGGAGGAGAAGGCCACGCTTTGTGAGACACAACAACCCAGGCCTTGCATGAGGACAAAAAGCGTGCGGATAGCATGCTTTGTACCGCCATGCAGTCATAAATGTAATAAAGATAAGAGGTTCCATAAACAGGGACCGGCAACGCTAACCCAGCAGCAGCAGCAGCAGCACACGTGATGGAACAGGAGGAGGCGCAGGAGGAGAAGGCCACGCTTTGTGAGACACAACAACCCAGGCCTTGCATGAGGACAAAAGCGTGCGGATAGCATGCTTTGTACCGCCATGCAGTCATAAATGTAATAAAGATAAGAGGTTCCATAAACAGGGACCGGCAACGCTAACCCAGCAGCAGCAGCAGCAGCAGCACACGTGATGGAACAGGAGGAGGCGCAGGAGGAGAAGGCCACGCTTTGTGAGACACAACAACCCAGGCCTTGCATGAGGACAAAAAGCGTGCGGATAGCATGCTTTTTACCGCCATGCATGCAGTCATAAATGTAATAAAGATAAGAGGTTCAATAAACAGGGACCGGGCGGCAACGCTAACCCAGCAGCAGCAGCAGCACACGTGATGGAACAGGAGCAGGCGCAGGAGGAGAAGAAGGCCATGCTTTTTGAGACACAACAACCCAGGCCTTGCATGAGGACAAAAAGCGTGCGGATATAGCAGCAATGCTTTTTGCCGCCATGCAGTCATAAATGTAATACAGATAAGAGGTTCAATAAACAGGGACCGGAAACGCTAAACCATCCCAGATGTTCATTGGTCATGTTACTTGGTTGGGGTCCTGGAGTGTTGCGTAGTCGTTTCCAATCCAGGATTGATTCATTTTAATTTGAGTCAGACGGTCTGCATTTTCTGTGGAGAGGCGGATACGCCGATCTGTGACGATGCCTCCGGCAGCACTGAAACAGCGTTCCGACATAACGCTGGCTGCCGGGCAAGCCAGCACCTCTATTGCGTACATTGCCAGTTCGTGCCAGGTGTCTAGCTTCATGCCCGGTTTCAGGTCCAGCGGTGCCAGCCACAAATCCGTCTGTTCCTTTATTCCCCTCCAAATTTCCTCCCCTGTGTGCTGCTTATCCCCAAGGCAGATCAGCTTCAGCAACGCTTGCTGACGCATGCCAACAGCTGTGCTGCACTGCTTCCACGATCCTACTGCTGCTGGTGCTGGGTTAGCGTTTCCGGATGAGGTACAGCTTTGAGATGCGTTGGAGGAGAAGGAGTCAGAGAGGTAGGTGCTGCTGTTGTTATCCAGTGGGAGGGACGGCGGTGCAGCTGTTTGCGGCGTGGGCAACACCCGCGCCGTAGCAGGTCAGGAATCGCTGCCAGGCTCCACAAGGTTCACCCAGTGCGCGGTAAGGGAGATGTATCGACCCTGTCCGAACGCACTCGTCCAGGTGTCAGTGGTGAGGTGAACCTTGCAGGCAACGGCATTCTTCAAGCTTCGGGTTATTTAGCTGACCACGTGCTCATGCAATTCAGGCACTGCAGAGCGCGCAAAGTGGTAGCGGCTGGGAACCACGTAACGTGGGATGGCCACTGACATCATGCCCTTGAAGCTGTTTGTCTCCACCACTCGATATGGCAGCATTTCGCAGGCCAGAACCTTGGCTATGCTGGCTGGCTGTTACTGCCACGGCCCGGGGGTCATTTGCTGGCAATTTCCTCTTGCGCTCAAACATCTCAGAGACAGACAACTCAACCGTAGGGCTGCACACCGAAGGGCTGTTGGTTGTTGTGTTTGATGAACACTGGGAGACCTCAAGAGCACTAGTCCGGAAAGTGACAGTGTCAGCATCGTCTGATGTTTGTGAATGTTGTGAACCACGCAATGGCTGGGCTACTGCTGCTGCTGAGGCGGGTCTGGTGGTGAGTCTGGTGAACCCAAGGGAGGCAGTGTTGCTGGTGGTACCCTGTCCTGCCGCGTTTGCCCACAGAGTGGGATGTTTGGATAGAATGTGGCGGCTCATGCTGGTGGTGGAGAGGTTGTTAATACTTTTCCCCCTGCTCAGGCGGGTCTTGCACACCTTGCAAATCGCCATGGTAACATCCTCAGTGCAGTCTTCAAAGAAAGCCCAGACTTTGGAGCATCTGCCTTGCTGGCGATTTCTGTTTGCGCCTCTTTTGCCTCTCACTTGAACTTCCATGCTTGCGGTGCCTGAAATTGCGCGCCGCCTACCTTGTGGCACAAGGCGAACTCGTGCAGCAGTGGGTTCCTCAACAGACTCATCTGTGCTGCTGCTACGACGGCGATGTTCTCGTTCACAAACAAAATCTGGGTCTATGTCCACATTGTCCATACCCTCCTCTTCCATCTCCTCAAACTCGTCATATGTCATTGTGGGGGGCCGCCGCCGTGGAGTAGAGCTCCCCAGAACAACCTCTGCGCAGCTCACTCCAACGTCGTCTGGTTATCTGGCAGTTGTGTGCGTGGTGTCGCTGCCGGTTGTGTCAGCTTTGTGCCCACTGGCTCCTTGTAACTGGCTGAGGACTCGGACCTCGTGCGTGATGTGCTGGTGCTGCTTAACCCACTGCTGGACGCTTGAGAGGTCATCCAAGTAATTATCTGGTCCTGTTCTTTTGGATCTGTGAGGGTTGTTGTCCTGGACAACATGGGCGGTATTGAGTGGGTTTTCTTGGGTGCTCCCCTGTGGCCTGTACGTGAACCGTCAGGGGAAACACCTCTTCCCTTGCCCCTCCCTCTTTCACCGGATTTCTTCCTCATTTCACTTATCCTTAAAGTACACGCTGACTGGCAGCAGTACAGTGGCAGTACAGAAATGCTATACAGTGGTGGGTGAGCGGTGTACCACTATTGTCAGCAGCGACACAGAGCACAATGCTATACAGTGGCGGGTGAGCGGTGTACTACTGTTCCCAGCAGACACAGAGTGGAAGTAAACACAATGCTATATAGTGTGGCTGAGCCGTGTACACAGAGTGGCATTAAACACAATGCTATATAGTCTGCTATATAGTCACCCCGAACAGGGTGATGTTCTGCAGAACCCGAACAGTGGCAAACACTGTTCGCCCAACACTACTGGGAGGGAACGCAGATTTTAGTACCTAAACACACGATACAACATGTTTTCCGGGTTCGGACTCTGAGGCACATACAGATGGTCCCGATCATCATCCTCATCATACAACTCTTCTCCTGAGTCTGACCCACCCACCACCTCTGCCACCCCAACATCCCCAGACACAGACCCCTCATCGTCCTCAACATTAACTTGGGATGCTGGCCTGAGCCAGACCTCCTCCTCCACATCAGGCCCCATCATCTCCTCAATGGCAGCCCTCATTAATCGCTCTGGCGACGGACCGATGGACACAACGTTCTCCTCCGGGGAGGGCTGCTGCTGACCACTGGCTGCTGGGGTGGATGTTATAGCTTGCGTGGGGCGTTGGCTGTTGCTGTTGTTGGGAGTGCTGCTCACAGCGGAGGTCTCTGGGGAACTCATGTTGAGCTCATATAGTGGTTGACGGTGAGTGGAGTATTACTGATCCCAGCAATATACACACTGACTGGCAGAGTACGCAATGCTATATAGTGTGGCTGAGCGGTGTACACAGAGTGGCAGTAAACACAATGCTATATAGTCTGGCTGAGCGAGCGGTGTACTACTGTTCCCAGCAGAATCAGAGTGGCAGTAAACAATGGTATATAGTCTGGCTGAGCAGTGTACACAGAGTGTCAGTAAACAATGGTATATAGTCTGGCTGAGCGGTGTACACAGAGTGTCAGTAAACAATGGTATATAGTCTGGCTGAGCGGTGTACACAGAGTGTCAGTAAACAATGCAATATAGTCTGGCTGAGCGGTGTACACAGAGTGTCAGTAAACAATGCTATATAATCTGGCTGAGCGGTGTACACAGAGTGTCAGTAAACAATGGTATATAGTCTGGCTGAGCGGTGTACACAGAGTGTCAGTAAACAATGGTATATAGTCTGGCTGAGCGGTGTACACAGAGTGTCAGTAAACAATGGTATATAGTCTGGCTGAGCGGTGTACACAGAGTGTCAGTAATCAATGGTATATAGTCTGGCTGAGCGGTGTACACAGAGTGTCAGTAAACAATGGTATATAGTCTGGCTGAGCGGTGTACACAGAGTGTCAGTAAACAATGGTATATAGTCTGGCTGAGCGGTGTACACAGAGTGTCAGTAATCAATGGTATATAGTCTGGCTGAGCGGTGTACACAGAGTGGCAGTAAACACAATGCTATATATAGCGTGGCTGAGCGAGGTGCACAGTGGCAGTACACACAATGCTATATAGTCAGGCTAAGCCGTGTACACAGAGTGTCAGAAAACACAATGCTATATATAGCGTGGCTGAGCGAGGTGCACAGTGGCAGTACACACAATGCTATATAGTCAGGCTAAGCCGTGTACACAGAGTGTCAGAAAACACAATGCTATATATAGCGTGGCTGAGCGAGGTGCACAGTGGCAGTACACACAATGCTATATAGCCAGGCTAAGCCGTGTACACAGAGTGTCAGAAAACACAATGCTATATATAGCGTGGCTGAGCGAGGTACACAGTGGCAGTAAACAATGCTATATATATAGTGTGGCTGAGCGAGCGGTGTACTACTGTTCCCAGCAGCGACACACAATGACTGGGGGGGACCCTGGCTAGCGTGGCTGGAGAGCGAACTACCCTGCCTGCCTACCCAAAGCTAAACCCACAGAGAAATGGCGGAGATATGACGTGGTTCGGGTATTTATTTACCCGAACCACGTGACCGTTCGGCCAATCAGAGCGCGTTCGGGCCAGAACCACGTGACCTGTTCGGCCAATCACAGCGCTAGCCGAACATTCGGGGAACGTTCGGCCATGCGCTCTTAGTTCGGCCATGTGGCCGAACGGTTTGGCCGAGCACCGTCAGGTGTTCGGCCGAACTCGAACATCACCCGAACAGGGTGATGTTCTGCAGAACCCGAACAGTGGCGAACACTGTTCGCCCAACACTACTTGCTAGTAAAAAACACCCCATCCCGGCATCCATACCTTCAACATTCCCCATTTACTCAGCAGGAACATGCACAGACTGTCACATTCTTGAGATTCCCAGCAGGAATTTCAAACCAACCCCGGTGACTGATTTTGATTTCCCACTAGGGGTTTATTTAATTTTATCAGCTTCAGACTGGTTGAACAACAAATTACAGAAGTACTAGCAGCATGCATATAGTCTCTACATCCAACTAGAGAAAGGGTAAAGAGATCACCAGTCAGATCTAAGAGACAGGGGCGTAACTAGACATCACTGGGCCCCCCTGCAAAACTTTGGATAGGCCCCCCACCCCCCTTGCTTTCCGCACAGGAAAACTGAGGACCAATGTGTTTTCCCCATGCAGATAAAAACACTTACACTTAAAGGGGAACTGAAGAGAGAGGTATATGGAGGCTGCCACATTTATTTCCTTCAATACCAGTTGCCTGGCAGCCCTGCTGATCCTCTGCCTCTAATACTATTAGCTAGTGTTGGGCGAACATCTAGATGTTCGGGTTCGGGCCGAACAGGCCGAACATGGCCGCGATGTTCGGGTGTTCGACCCGAACTCCGAACATAATGGAAGTCAATGGGGACCCGAACTTTTGTGGTTTGTAAAGCCTCCTTACATGCTACATACCCCAAATTTGCAGGGTATGTGCACCTTGGGAGTGGGTACAAGAGGAAAAAAAAATTAGCAAAAAGAGCTTATAGTTTTTGAGAAAATCGATTTTAAAGTTTCAAAGGGAAAACTGTCTTTTAAATGCGGGAAATGTCTGTTTTCTTTGCACAGGTAACATGTTTTTTGTCGGCATGCAGTCATAAATGTAATACATATAAGAGGTTCCAGGAAAAGGGACCGGTAACGCTAACCCAGCAGCAGCACACGTGATGGAACAGGAGGAGGGTGGCGCAGGAGGAGAAGAAGGCCACGCTTTGTGAGACACAACAACCCCGGCCTTGCATGAGGGCAAGAAGCGTGCGGATAGCAGGCTTTGTACCGCCATGCAGTCATAAATGTAATAAAGATAAGTGGTTCAATAAACAGGGACCACGCGGCAACGCTAACCCAGCAGCAGCAGACGTGATGGAACAGGAGCAGGCGCAGGAGGAGAAGGCCACGCTTTGTGAGACACAACAACCCAGGCCTTGCATGAGGGCAAGAAGCGTGCGGATAGCAGGCTTTGTACCGCCATGCAGTCATAAATGTAATAAAGATAAGTGGTTCAATAAACAGGGACCACGCGGCAACGCTAACCCAGCAGCAGCAGACGTGATGGAACAGGAGCAGGCGCAGGAGGAGAAGGCCACGCTTTGTGAGACACAACAACCCAGGCCTTGCATGAGGGCAAGAAGCGTGCGGATAGCAGGCTTTGTACGGCCATGCAGTCATAAATGTAATAAAGATAAGTGGTTCAATAAACAGGGACCACGCGGCAACGCTAACCCAGCAGCAGCAGACGTGATGGAACAGGAGGAGGCGCAGGAGGAGAAGGCCACGCTTTGTGAGACACAACAACCCAGGCCTTGCATGAGGGCAAGAAGCGTGCGGATAGCATGCTTTGTACCGCCATGCAGTCATAAATGTAATAAAGATAAGTGGTTCAATAAACAGGGACCACGCGGCAACGCTAACCCAGCAGCAGCAGACGTGATGGAACAGGAGCAGGCGCAGGAGGAGAAGGCCACGCTTTGTGAGACACAACAACCCAGGCCTTGCATGTGGACAAAAAGCGTGCGGATATAGCAGCAATGCTTTTTGCCGCCATGCAGTCATAAATGTAATACAGATGAGAGGTTCAATAAACAGGGCCCGGAAACGCAACACCATCCCAGATGTTCATTGGTCATGTTACTTGGTTGGGGTCCTGGAGTGTTGCGTAGTCATTTCCAATCCAGGATTGATTCATTTTAATTTGAGTCAGACGGTCTGCATTGTCTGTAGAGAGGCGGATACGCCGATCTGTGACGATGCCTCCGGCAGCACTGAAACAGCGTTCCGACATAACGCTGGCTGCCGGGCAAGCCAGCACCTCTATTGCGTACATTGCCAGTTCGTGCCAGGTGTCTAGCTTCGATACCCAATAGTTGAAGGGTGCAGATGGATGGTTCGACACAGCTACGCCATCTGACATGTAGTCCTTGACCATCTTCTCCAGGCGATCGGTGTTGGAGGTGGATCTGCACGCTTGCTGTTCAGTGGGCTGCGGCTGCATGGGTGTCAGAAAATTTTCCCACTCCAAGGACACTGCCGATACCATTCCCTTTTGGGTACTAGCTGCGGCTTGCGTTGTTTGCTGCCCTCCTGGTCGTCCTGGGTTTGCGGAAGTCAGTCTGTCTGCGTACAACTGGCTAGAGGAGGGGGAGGATGTCAATCTCCTCTCTAAAGTCTCCACAAGGGCCTGCTGGTATTCTTCCATTTTGACCTGTCTGACTCTTTCTTCAAGCAGTTTTGGAACATTGTGTTTGTACCGTGGATCCAGAAGGGTATAAACCCAGTAATTGGTGTTGTCCAGAATGCGCACAATGCGTGGGTCACGTTCAATGCAGTCTAGCATGAATTGAGCCATGTGTGCCAGAGTCCTACCAGAATCCTCATCATCCTCTTGTGAGCGTTGTGATAGTTGTTGTGATGCATCATAGTCGTCACCTTCCTCCTGGTCTGCTTCTGCTGACCATTCGCGTTGAATTGTTGAAGTCCAACGTGCACCGCTCTGGCCCTCGTCAGTGGTGGCATGAAATTCCTGCTCCAACTCCAGCTGTTCCTCCTCCTCTTCTTCGTCATAGCTGCTGGGGCCAGCGTTCCCTGAGGCGGATGGCCTGATGTTGGTACCATCACGCTGATCGTTTTCTCCTTCAGATTCCCCCAGTTGCATCATGACAGCTGTTTCCTTGATTTTTAACATCGACCTCTTCAGTAAACACAGCAGTGGTATGGTAATGCTGACTGAAGAGTTGTCACTGCTCACAAGCAACGTGGATTGCTCAAAATTTTGGAGGACTTGGCAGAGGTCCAACATGTTGGCCCAATCGGATCCACAGAAGCTTGGCAGCTGGCCGGATGCGCCTCGGTACTGCGCCGTCATGTACTGGACCACTGCACTCTTCTGCTCGCAAAAGCGGGCTAGCATGTGCAGCGTAGAATTCCAGCGCGTAGGGACATCACACAGCAAGCGATGGTGGGGGAGATTGAAGCGCTCCTGCATCTTGGCGAGTGCCCCCGAAGCAGTACTGGAATTTCTACAATGTTTGGACACTCGACGCACCTTCAACAGCAGATCGGGCACGCCTGGGTATGTCCTCAGGAACCGCTGAACTACTAGGTTCATCACGTGCGCCAGGCAAGGGATGTGTGTCAGCTTAGCCAACCTTAAAGCGCGAATGAGATTACTCCCATTATCACACACAACCATGCCCGGTTTCAGGTCCAGCGGTGCCAGCCACAAATCCGTCTGTTCCTTTATTCCCCTCCAAATTTCCTCCCCTGTGTGCTGCTTATCCCCAAGGCAGATTAGCTTCAGCAACGCTTGCTGACGCATGCCAACAGCTGTGCTGCACTGCTTCCACGATCCTACTGCTGCTGGGTTAGCGTTTCCGGATGAGGTACAGCTTTGAGATGCGTTGGAGGAGAAGGAGTCAGAGAGGTAGGTGCTGCTGTTATCCAGTGGGAGGGACGGCGGTGCAGCTGTTTGTGGCGTGGGCAACACCCGTGCCGTAGCAGGTGAGGAATCGCTGCCAGGCTCCACAAGGTTCACCCAGTGCGCGGTAAGGGAGATGTATCGACCCTGGCCGAACGCACTCGTCCAGGTGTCAGTGGTGAGGTGAACCTTGCAGGCAACGGCATTCTTCAAGCTTCGGGTTATTTTGCTGACCACGTGCTCATGCAACTCAGGCACTGCAGAGCGTGCAAAGTGGTAGCGGCTGGGAACCACGTAACGTGGGATGGCCACTGACATCATGCCCTTGAAGCTGTTTGTCTCCACCAATCGATATGGCAGCATTTCGCAGGCCAGAAGCTTGGCTATGCTGGCTGTTACTGCCACGGCCCGGGGGTCATTTGCTGGCAATTTCCTCTTGCGCTCAAACATCTCCGACACAGACAACTGAACCGTAGCGCTGCACACGGAAGGGCTGTTGGTTGTTGTGTTTGATGAACACTGGGAGACCTCAAGAGCACTACTCCGGAAAGTGACAGTGTCAGCGTCGTCTGATGTTTGTGAATGTTGTGAACCACGCAATGGCTGGGCTACTGCTGCTGCTGAGGCGGGTCTGGTGAACCCAAGGGAGGCAGTGTTGTTTCTGGTACCCTGTCCTGACGCGTTTGCCCAAAGAGTGGGATGTTTGGATAGCATGTGACGGCTCATGCTGGTGGTGGAGAGGTTGTTAATATTTTTCCCTGTGCTCAGGCGGGTCTTGCACACCTTGCAAATCGCCATGGTAACATCCTCAGTGCAGTCTTCAAAGAAAGCCCAGACTTTGGAGCACCTGCCTCCTTGCTGGCGATTTCTGTTTGCTCCTCTTTTGCCTCTCACTTGAACTTCCACGCTTGTGGTGCCTGAAATTGCGCGCCGCCTACCTTGTGGCACAAGGCGAACTCGTGCAGCAGTGTGTTCTTCAACAGACTCATCTGTGCTGCTGCTACGACGGCGATGTTCTCGTTCACAAACAAAATCTGGGTCTCTGTCCACATTGTCCATACCCTCCTCTTCCATCTCCTCAAACTCGTCATATGTCATTGTGGGCCACCGCCGTGGAGTAGAGCTCCCCACAACAACCTCTGCGCAGCACACTCCAACGTCGTCTTCCAGATCTTGTCGGCCGACCTCCTGCAATTGCAACCCCTCCTGCCCAAATTGCTCTGGGATTTGGGTTTCCGAGTCCTCTTCGGACTCGCCTCGTATTTCAGTGCGCGGTACATTTCCCACAGTTAACGGTTGTGAATCCAGGCACAACATTTCTGGCTGTTCCTCCATTGACCTTTGAAAGGTGGAAGTTTGTTGGGCTGGGAATAGCTCCTGCGAATACCCCATTGTGTCCTGAGGTAATTCATCGGACTGGTTATCTGGCAGTTGTGTGCGTGGTGTCGCTGCCGGTTGTGTCAGCTTTGTGCCCACTGGCTCCTTGTAACTGGCTGAGGACTCGGACCTCGTGCGTGATGTGCTGGTGCTGCTTAACCCACTGCTGGACGCTTGAGAGGTCATCCAAGTAATTATCTGGTCCTGTTCTTTTGGATTTGTGAGGGTTGTTGTCCTGGACAACATGGGTGGTATTGAGTGGGTTTTCTTGGGTGCTCCCCTGTGGCCTGTACGTGAACCGTCAGGGGAAACACCTCTTCCCTTGCCCCTCCCTCTTTCACCGGATTTCTTCCTCATTTCACTTATCCTTACAGTACACGCTGACTGGCAGCAGTACAGTGGCAGTACAGAAATGCTATACAGTACCACTATTCCCAGCAGCGACACAGAGCACAATGCTATACAGTGACGGGTGAGCGGTGTACCACTATTCCCAGCAGACACAGAACAGTGAACAGAATGCTATATAGTGTGGCTGAGCGAGCGGTGTACCACTATTCCCAGCAGACACAGAACAGTGAACAGAATGCTATATAGTGTGGCTGAACGAGCGGTGTACTACTGTTCCCAGCAGACACAGAACAGTACACAGAATGCTATATAGTGTGGCTGAACGAGCGGTGTACTACTGTTCCCAGCAGACACAGAACAGTACACAGAATGCTATATAGTGTGGCTGAACGAGCGGTGTACTACTGTTCCCAGCAGACACAGAACAGTGAACAGAATGCTATATAGTGTGGCTGAGCGAGCGGTGTACCACTATTCCCAGCAGACACAGAACAGTGAACAGAATGCTATATAGTGTGGCTGAGCGAGCGGTGTACCACTATTCCCAGCAGACACAGAACAGTAAACAGAATGCTATATAGTGTGGCTGAGCGAGCGGTGTACCACTATTCCCAGCAGACACAGAACAGTGAACAGAATGCTATATAGTGTGGCTGAGCGAGCGGTGTACCACTATTCCCAGCAGACACAGAACAGTGAACAGAATGCTATATAGTGTGGCTGAGCGAGCGGTGTACCACTATTCCCAGCAGACACAGAACAGTGAACAGAATGCTATATAGTGTGGCTGAGCGAGCGGTGTACCACTATTCCCAGCAGACACAGAACAGTGAACAGAATGCTATATAGTGTGGCTGAGCGAGCGGTGTACTACTGTTCCCAGCAGACACAGAACAGTACACAGAATGCTATATAGTGTGGCTGAACGAGCGGTGTACTACTGTTCCCAGCAGACACAGAACAGTACACAGAATGCTATATAGTGTGGCTGAACGAGCGGTGTACCACTATTCCAAGCAGACACAGAACAGTGAACAGAATGCTATATAGTGTGGCTGAGCGAGCGGTGTACCACTATTCCCAGCAGACACAGAGTGGCAGTAAACAGAATGCTATATAGTGTGGCTGAGCGAGGTACACAGAGTGGCAGTAAACAGAATGCTATATAGTGTGGCTGTGCAAGCGGTGTACTACTATTCCCAGCAGACACAGAGTGGCAGTAAACAGAATGCTATATAGTGTGGCTGAGCGAGGTACACAGAGTGGCAGTAAACAGAATGCTGAGCGAGCGGTGTACTACTATTCCCAGCAGCGACACACAATGACTGGGGGGGACCCTGGCTAGCGTGGCTGGAGCGCGAACTACCCTGCCTGCCTACCCAAAGCTAAACCCACAGACAAATGGCGGAGATATGACGTGGTTCGGGTATTTATTTACCCGAACCACGTGACAGTTCGGCCAATCAGAGCGCGTTCGGGTCCGAACCACGTGACCCGTTCGGCCAATCACAGCGCTAGCCGAACGTTCGGGGAACGTTCGGCCATGCGCTCTTAGTTCGGCCATATGGCCGAACGGTTTGGCCGAGCACCGTCAGGTGTTCGGCCGAACTCGAACATCACCCGAACAGGGTGATGTTCTGCAGAACCCGAACAGTGGCGAACACTGTTCGCCCAACACTACTATTAGCCATAGCCCCTGAACAAGCATGCAGCAGATCTGGTGTTTCAGACTTCAAAGTCAGATCTGACAAGACTAGCTGCATGCTTGTTTCTGGTGTTATTCAGATACTACTGCAGAGCAATAGACCAGCAGGGCTGCCAAGCAACTGGTATTGCTTAAAAGGAAATAAACATGGCAGCCTCCATATACATCTCTCTTCAGTTCCCCTTTAAAGGAAAGGTCAGGAAATCTATGCTACCCCTAGATTTACTTACCCAGGGCTTCCTCCAGCCCCTTTCAGCCGACAAGTCCATCCCTGCTCCCAGTACATACATACACACACAGCCTTATTATTTTACTACATGAGAGCACATGCTATATGGAGGAACAACAATGACATGCTGAACATAAGATATAGTATCAATGTAACTTTGGCAAAACATTCAGAATGTCACTGAGATCTTATGAGACAACAAACTCTCAGTGAGGCAGTGACAGTCAGACATCAAACTCCACTCCATTGCATTGTAAAAGTATTCAGAGGTCATAAAGTCATTAGCCAGTGTGATAAGAATCTATGAATCCTTTTGCTGAAAAGGGAAAGTCTACAAACAAAGGAGTCACCTTTTAAAAAAAAGTGTAAAGTCTTTGTCAAGTCTTTAGAACTTTGCTGGAGTGAGAGACAGATATTTTTTTTTTACGAACCCTAGGGAGCAGGGACAGTGCAGGGACAAATTCCAAAGTTTGTATGAGTCCTTATCTGTGTGGTGGACACATGCAGTGAATATAACAATGGTAGGAAAGCAGAATACATTTTTTTTCTCCATGCCCTTAGCTGTCAGTCTCTCAAACATTTTCCCCCCACGGGCCCCCCTGTGGTGTCTGGGCCCCCCTGCGGAGGCATCCCTTGCAGCGTCTATTGTTACGCCCCTGCTAAGAGAACTGAAAACTCTGGGCTTTGGGAGATTAGAGTTCTTGTTATGGGCTCTCCAAGAGAGCTAGTTCCGCATTGGATGATAATATGCAGATAGTAACACACTAGGGGGCACACTGAAAAACTTGTACAAGATGATTAAAGAATATTGCTCTATACTCTCAGCTTCCCCTAAAATAAAAGAAAAACGAGAGAACATCAAAGATTGAAAGCTAGAAGAGTGCTTTCCCTATGAGATAACCTGGTCTCAAATGAATACATACAAAAAAACCTCCAAAACATGGTTTAACAACCATATTCCAAATATTCAAGGTGTGGCAGATAGAGATGTCACAAACATAACATTTTCTGTTCACAAACGGCGAACGCGAATTTCCAAAAAATGTTTGCGAACAAGCGAATCTGGCGAACCGTCATAGACTTCAATGGGCAGGCGAATTTTAAAACCTACAAAGACTGTTTCTGGCCACAAAAGTGAGGGAAAACTAGTTTCAAAGGGTCTAACACCTGGACAAGGCATGCCGGAGGGGGATCCATGCCGGAGGGGGAGTTGACAAGTATAAATATTTTTTTTATCCCCCCCCTTCCCCGTCTCAGGTACAATTTAAGATCAGTTGTGTGTAAACTATTTGAAGGCTTCCTAGGGGACACTACACAGCACAGAATACTCTAGTTTCAGATCAAAAATATGGCTTTACTAATGAAAGGCCTTGTCTGACCGCCATGCTCAGCTGTTATCAAGTGGTGAATGCAAACACATGTAACCTACTTGAGCTGTTGACAGCCTATCTCAAAATAGCCTGATATAAAAGCCAAGGAAAGGGACTAGGGAAGAATATGTCTACATGTGTAAGGACAAGACTCACTGACAGACAGCAAAAACTGGTAGTAAATAAATCATACTCAATATGAGAAACTGCTAGGCCCGGTTCCCACTGCCACAGATGGAAAACTGATCTGTGTAAAAACTGATCTGTGGAACGGATCCCTTTTTTCAAGGCATCAGTTTTCCATACACGACCCTCCGTTCCATTAGCGCGTGGTCAATGTGACGCATCCGTCGATCTGAAAATAATAGCTGTAGACCCAAACTGGTCTGTGTTGCGGAACAGAACGTACTGGAGCCGTTCAAACGGACTCATTGGTTAACATTGGATCTGTTTGCATCCATTCTCGTCTGTTCCGTTATGGTCCACTAAACCTTCTGTTTTTCAGGCCAATGTGAACCGGGCCTAAGCAGGGAGGTCCTCCAAGTGTCACCACTGGGACCAGTTCTCTTCAATGTATTTATTAATGACCTAGTAGATGAAATAAAAAAACAGTGTTGATTTTTTTCAGATGACAGCACTCTGCAGGATGATAACCTACCACCGAAGGATCTTGACAGCGTGGCTATATGGGAAGTCTAATGGCAGATGGTAATTAACCTTGCTTAACCCAAGTAGTCAGGACAGCTCTGATAGTTACAGAAGACATTTGGAATGGTTGTAACACAGCGACACCATGGATTGTGTAGTCATGTAAGCCTGTTTCAGACCTATGGAAGTGGGTATGGGGGGGAGGTAGTTATAAATGCACATGTCTATTTCTTCATGTCACAGGTCACATAAGGTTCCCTTTAAGCTGCCGGGCATTAGAGTTCAGTCCTTTATCTTCCCTTGTATCCTGCTCAGGTCTAGCTGCAGTTGCATGCAGAACATTTGGAATATTTTATGTTTTTTACATGAACTGCTGACGATTAATCTTTGCCCTCTCTCTCCTTACTTGCTAATTTTTATTTCTCTAGATCAGTAGTTGTAGCCAAGTTCAGTGATACCTAATTTCATGTGGTGCTAATATCTGCCTACACACAGTGCTGGAAAAGTACCAAAGCACGCATTTCTATTTTCTGAATTTCAAAATAAATATCGTCCCTCCCTCACCTTCCTTCCTTCTTATCGGCTGCATCTTCTTTTAAACACTTACAGGAGCAAAACATTCCTCTATCCCCTCTGCTGGGTTAGTCAACTGTGGCCAATTAATGATTTTTTTTTTTAAGCCGACAGTAGACTTAACAAAATTGTTAACAAATAGACTTATATAATAATATGAATCTCTTTTCTGAAAGTGCTGAAGGATTACTGGTATTCGGTATGAATGCATTGGGCCGGCTGCTTTTGGCCCTGGCACAGAGTATCAGCATATCCATTGATGAGGTTTAGCTAAAAGTATTAGAGGCAAAGGATCAGCAGCAGAGACGGATTACGATGTAATGGGGCATTAGGCAAGGTAGTAGATTTGGGCCCCCCTTGTGAAGTGAAGAGAGATCAAAGAAGGTGGCAGTTGGCCCCCTTGACACCCACAAGGCCCCAAGCGCCTGCTTATATTTCCTGGTGGATAATTCTGCTCTGATCAGCAGGACTGCAAGGCAGCTGGTATTGCTTAAAAGGAAATAAATGTGGCAGCCTCAATATAACTTTCAATTCAGGTGTCCTTTAAGTCTCAATGCTAAAGCATCTGATCTGCATGCTCATTCTGGGCAAGTTACTTAAAAGGGTACCCCTGGACCCAACATCAGAAAAGAGTTAACTTCTGAGAGAGAGGTTAGGGTTGGGACCCACTAGAGCATTTCTGGCAGCGTTTCAGGATCGTTTTCAATCACTAGCGATTTCCCAAAACCCTTTTCCAATGCAAGTGCAGATCACACTGGAGCGATTGTGATTATGGGAATCACAATCCCAGGACATGCAGCATTTTTGGAGCAATTCCATTTTAATGTATTGTATAGGAGCAGGGAAATCACTTCCAAATTCGCTTACAGAGTGCTATCACAAATAGCTAGAGATTGCGATAGCACTTTGTAGTGGGTACTATACCTTAGGCACCATGAACAAACACAGAACATTTATATCGCACTTTTCTCCTGGCGCACTAAAAGCGCCAGAGCTGCAGCCACTAGGATGCGCGCTATAGGCAGTAGCAGTGTTAGGGAGACTTCCCCAAGCTCTCCAACCAAGATCTCTGAGCAGGCAGAGCCGAGATTCAAACCCAGGTCTCCTGTGTCAGAGGCAGAGCCCTTAACCACTTCCCAACCGCCTAACGCACAGAGGCGGCCGGAAAGTGGACCCCGCAAGGACCAGTTCATGCCCAAAAGCGGCGGTCCTTGTAGGGGCATGGACGGCGCGATCGCGTCATTCGTGACGCGATCGGCCGCCGGCGCCTGGCTCCGCCCCCCTTGCGCTGTAACCCGCCGGCCGTTCGGAAGCGCCGGCGGGTTACTAGCACCCGGATCGCCGCATACAAAGTGTATAATACACTTTGTAATGTTTACAAAGTGTATTATACAGGCTGCCTCCTGCCCTGGTGGTCCCAGTGTCCGAGGGACCACCAGGGCAGGCTGCAGCCACCCTAGTCTGCACCCAAGCACACTGATTCCCCCCCCCCCCGCCCCCTGATCGCCCACAGCAGATTGCCCTCAGACCCCCCCTTATCAATTCGCCCGTGCAATATTTACATCTGTTCTTCCCTGTAATAACCCACTGATCACCTGTCAATCACCTGTCAATCACCCATCAATCACCCCCTGTCACTGCCACCCATCAATCAGCCCCTAACCTGCCCCTTGCGTGCAATCTGATCACCCACCCACACCAATAGATCGCCCGCAGATCCGATGTCAGATCACCTCCCAAGTGCAGTGTTTACATCTGTTCTCTACCCTAAACACCCACTAATTACCCATCAATCACCCATCAATCACCCCTTATCACCACCTGTCACTGTTACCCATCAGATCAGGCCCTAATCTGCCCCTTGCGGGCACCCAATCACCCGCCTACACGCTCAGATTGCCCTCAGACCCCCCCCCCCTTATCAATTCACCAGTGCAATATTTACATCTGTTCTTCCCTGTAATAACCCACTGATCACCTGTCAATCACCCGTCAATCACCCCCTGTCACTGCCACCCATCAATCACCCCCTGTCACTGCCACCCATCAATCAGCCCTAACCTGCCCCTTGCGGGCAATCTGATCACCCACCCACACCAATAGATCGCCTGCAGATCTGACGTCAGATCACCTCCCAAGTGCAGTGTTTACATCTGTTCTCTCCTCCAAACACCCACTAATTACCCATCAATCACCCCCTGTCACTGCTATCCATCAGATTAGACCCCTATCTGCCCCTAGGGCACTCAATCACCCGCCCACACCCTCAGAATGCCCTCAGACCCCAGCCCTGATCACCTCGCCAGTGCATTGCTTGCATCTATTCCTCCCTCTAATCACACCTTGAGACACCCATCAATCACCTCCTGTCACCTCCTAGCACACCTACCCATCAGATCAGGCCCTAATTTGCCCAGTGTGGGCTCCTGATCACTCAGCCAAACCCTCAGATCCCCCTCACACCCCCTTCCGATCACCTCCCCAGTGCATTGATTGCATCTATTTTCCCCTCTAACCACCCCCTGAGACACCCATCAATCACCTCCTGTCACCCCCCTAGCACTCCTATCCATCAGATCAGGCCCAATACAACCTGTCATCTAAAAGGCCACCCTGCTTATGACCGGTTTCACAAAATTCGCCCCCTCATACACCACCTGTCATCAAAATTTGCAGATGCTTATACCCCTGAACAGTCATTTTGAGACATTTGGTTTCCAGACTACTCACGGTTTTTGGCCCATAAAATGCCAGGGCGGGATAGAAACCCCACAAGTGACCCTATTTTAGAAAAAAGACACCCCAATGTATTCTGTTAGGTGTATGACGAGTTCATAGGAGATTTTATTTTTTGTCAAAAGTTAGCGGAAATTGATTTTTATTGTTTTTTTTTCACAAAGTGTAATTTTCACTAACTTGTGACAAAAAATAAAATCTTCTATGAACTCGCCATACACCTAACGAAATACCTTGGGGTGTCTTCTTTCTAAAATGGGGTCACTTGTGGGGTTCCTATACTGCCCTGGCATTTTAGGGGCCCTAAACCGTGAGGAGTAGTCTAGAAAACAAATGCCTCAAAATGACCTGTGAATAGGACGTTGGGCCCCTTAGCGCACCTAGGCTGCAAAAAAGTGTCACACATGTGGTATCGCCGTACTCAGGAGAAGTAGTATAATGTGTTTTGGGGTGTATTTTTACACATACCCATGCTGGGTGGGAGAAATATCTCTGTAAATGGACAATTGTGTGTAAAAAAAATCAAACAATTGTCATTTACAGAGATATTTCTCCCACCCAGCATGGGTATGTGTAAAATACACCCCAAAACACATTAAACTACTTCTCCTGAGTACGGCGGTACCACATGTGTGGCACTTTTTTACACCCTAAGTGCGCTAAGGGGCCCAAAGTCCAATGAGTACCTTTAGGATTTCACAGGTCATTTTGCGACATTTGGTTTTAAGACTACTCCTCGCGGTTTAGGGCCCCTAAAATGCCAGGGCAGTATAGGAACCCCACAAATGACCCCATTGTAGAAAGAAGACACCCAAAGGTATTCCGTTAGGAGTATGGTGAGTTCTTAGAAGATTTTATTTTTGGTCACAAGAAGTTAGCGGAAAATGACACTATTGAAGTGAAAAAAAAACTATTGAAATCAATTTCCGCTAACTTGTGACAAAAAATAAAATCTTCTATGAACTCACCATACTCCTAACGGAATACCTTGGGGTGTCTTCTTTCTAAAATGGGGTCATTAGTGGGGTTCCTATACCTCCCTGGCATTTTAGGGGCCCTAAACCGTGAGGAGTAGTCTTGAAACAAAAATGACCTGTGAAATCCTAAAGGTACTCTTTGGACTTTGGGCCCCTTAGCGCACTTAGGGTGCAAAAAAGTGCCACACATGTGGTATCGCCGTACTCAGGAGAAGTAGTATAATGTCGTTTTGGGGTGTATTTTTACGCATACTCGTGCTGAGTGGGAGAAAGATCTCTGTAAATTGACAATTGTGTGTAAAAAAAATTAAAAAATTGTCATTTACAGAGATATTTCTCCCACCCAGCATGGGTATGTGTAAAAATACACCCCAAAACACATTGTACTACTTCTCCCGAGTACGGCGATACCACATGTGTGGCACTTTTTTGCAGCCTAACTGCGCTAAGGGGTCCAAAGTCCAATGAACACCTTTAGGCTTTACAGGGGTGCTTACAATTAGGCACCCCCCAAAATGCAAGGGCAGTAAACACACCCCACAAATGACCCCATTTTGGAAAGTAGACACTTCAAGGTATTCAGAGAGGGGCATGGTGAGTCCGTTGCAGAATTAATTTTTTTTTGTCGCAAGTTAGAAGAAATGGAAACTTTTTTTTTTTTGTAACAAAGTGTCATTTTCCGCTAACTTGTGACAAAAAATAATATCTTCTATGAACTCACTATGCCTCTCAGTGAATACTTTGGGATGTCTTCTTTCCAAAATGGGGTCATTTGGGGGGTATTTATACTATCCTGGAATTTTAGCCCCTCATGAAACATGACAGGGGGTCAGAAAAGTCAGAGATGCTTTAAAATGGGAAAATTCACTGTTTGCACCATAGTTTGTAAACGCTATAACTTTTACCCAAACCAATAAATATAGGCTGAATGGTTTTTTTTTTAATCAAAAACATGTTTGTCCACATTTTTCGTGCTACATGTATACAGAAATTTTACTTTATTTGAAAAATGTCAGCACAGAAAGTTAAAAAATTCATTTTTTTGACAAAATTCATGTCTTTTTTGATGAATATAATAAAAAGTAAAAATCGCAGCAGCAATCAAATAGCACCAAAAGAAAGCTTTATTAGTGAGAAGAAAAGGAGCCAAAATTCATTTAGGTGGTAGGTTGTATGAGCGAGCAATAAACCGTGAAAGCTGCAGTGGTCTGAATGGAAAAAAAGTGCCTGGTCCTTAAGGGGGGTAAAGCCCACGGTCCTCAAGTGGTTAAAGTGGACCCAAATTAAAAATACAAGATTTCAAAAATAAAATCTATTTTCTAAATTATAATAATAAATAGCAGCCTTTTTTCATCTGCATAATGACAACTATAAAATATTTTACATTTATTGGAGGAACCCCTCCCTTCCTTTCATATTGCCGGGACAGAATCCGGCAAACTGGTGGAGTAGGTGGTGTCCAGCAAAGGAGGAATTGATAATGGCTGCCACCTGTATAACCCTAGTTATGAAAAGAGAAGGGTGAAAAGCATGCACTGAAATGCTCATAGGCTTGAAGGAGTGTTTATTTATCTTTGTATGTGTCAGAGTGGAGCAACTAAATATTTTGAATAAAAAAATATTTGGTTTGGGTCCGCTTTAACCAGTACACTATCCAGCCACAGCAGGGGCTAATGTCTGGAGAAAGCGGTGGAGCTTTAGTTAAATGTCAAGATGTAGTTAAGATTAGGCATGGGTGTCCGCAGCATAGGGCAAGAGGGGTCAGGTGCCCCCCCCCCCCGGGTTAACAGCCCCCCCGGCCGCAACTCACAGACCTCAGATCAGGGTGACCGGAGAGGCAGCAAGAGGCAGAGCAGGGCGCACGCTACCCGCAGGACGCGAACACTTCAATGCGGAAGTGACGTCATTGTTCACTTCCGCATGTGAAGTGTACAGGTCTGGGCAGATAGCGTGTGCCCTGCTCTGCCTCTCGCCGCCTCTCCGATCGCCCTAATCTGAGGTCTGTGATTAGCATGCAGCACCCAGCCAAGCCCCCAGCCTTGCAAAGCGCCTATACTGGGGGGTCCCTTTTACTAAACTTGGGGGATCTCTATCACTACCTAAACTGGGGGCACTTGTCACCAGCACCTGTGTCGGAGGCGCTCACAATCTAATCCCTACCATAGTCCTAGTCTAATGTCCCACCATTGCCAAGTTAATGTAAATTTGGCTCCACCCGTGACCACACCCACATCCTAGTCCATGGCCACGTCCATTTTTCAGCGCAACTTGCCCCCACTCTCCCCCCTCCCATTTTTGCCCCCCTTTGGAAAATGTGCTGCGGACGCTCATGAGATTAGGGTTAGTTAGCAAGAAGTGAGAGGGATATGGAGGTTGCCATATTTATGTCCTTTTATACATTGCACATTTCCTGGCTGTCCTGCTGATCCATTGCCTCTAGTACTTTTAGACATAGACCTGAGCAAGCATGCAGATCAGATGTTTCTGACAAAAATCTGACTAGATTAGCTGCATGCTTGTTTCAGGTGTGTGATTCCGACACTTCGGACCAGAAATATCAGCAGGACCGCCAGGCAACTGATATTGTATACCTGCCCGGTCTTCTTGTTATGAGTCTCTCCCAGGGTTCTGTGCCCACCACTTCCGGTGCGTATCCACCACCTCCCCACTGAAAAACGCCATGGCGTTCTCTCTACTAGGCGGGGCTATGTGACAGAAGCAGGTGGATACGAGAGAGATTCTCAACAAAAAGACTGGGCAGGTAATTATAACTTTACAGAAGAGAATTCTGCGAATTTGTGTTATAGGCTAGATATCTTATTTAAAGAGACACTGAAGCGAAAAAAAATATATGATATAATGAATTGGTTGTGTACTATGAATAATTACTAGAAGATTAGCAGCAAAGAAAATATTCTCATATTTTTCTTTTCAGGTATATAGTGTTTTTTCTAACATTGCATCAC
The DNA here is from genome assembly GCF_040937935.1 of Hyperolius riggenbachi. Lineage (NCBI taxonomy): Eukaryota > Metazoa > Chordata > Amphibia > Anura > Hyperoliidae > Hyperolius > Hyperolius riggenbachi. The sequence goes on along the minus strand of NC_090651.1, from coordinate 68,255,986 downwards.
TCTATAATATGTCCAGATTACACAACACTCAGCATTCAAAATGAGTCTTTCAGAGCAGTCTGTGAAGTAATAAACTCTCCTCTGCTAGAGGAAAAGTAAACAGTTTAATTACAGTTGAGATAATAAAAGTCAGATAACAGCCCTCTCCACGACCAAGTTGGTCGGAGAGCTTAATAGCTTTTTTGCATAGAGATAACAACTGGAGTTTCTCAACTCTTCCTGCGCTGGAAACAATTAAACTGATGTATCTGATCTTAATGTTTTTTTTCTTAGCTGTAGTACACATACAAATCATAATATCATCATTTTTTTTTCGCTTCAGTGTCTCTTTAAGTGAATAAATCAGTAGAAGGCCTCTATGGGAAATACATACCACACGAGACATACTCAGAGGACTGAAGTAGAGGGAGGCACGTCCTGCAGCACCGCCCTGTCCTGTTGTAATGTAAACACTTGCCTTACAGTTGTATTGACAAATGAATGACTGGCCACAGGTCACTATTTTAGGGATAAAAAGGTATTTGGGCTCTTTTAAGGCCGGTACTCACCTACAGATGGATCGGGGAATGCACAGCGACGCTAGGACGAACAAGCGTTCCCTGATCCATCTTCCTACCCGCAGGAACATGCGACATCATGCTACAGCTTACGAGGGGCGCAAACTAGAGTTCAGACGACTGCGGTACTTTGCGTGGGAGTCATCGGGGATCTTAAAGATGCATCATGGTGGTCGTAATGACCGCGTGACGCAAAGCATCATTCATGTAATCGTGCACATGTACCCACATCATGAGATCATGGAAAGGATCACTCATCAGGCAAAAAATTGCCAGTCACAGGGAAAATAATCTGAAAAATTGAGACGTGGCTTCATAGCTTTAATAACATTGGACTATATATATACCATCAACCTTGTGAAATGTGAAGAAGGGGGATTGGCAGATGTACAAACAACGGTGGAATCTGTTCATGTGCTTTAGGCCCCTTTCAGATGGACAGGTGAACTGTGCACTTGCTGAGCATCTCAGTCTCCTGTCTGCACCCACCAGTATAATTCTTATGCAATCTAAATGCAGCCAAATTGCAGCGGTTGTAACACCACGTGGGTCAAGCGTTGACACGTGGTGGCGTTACTGGGCGGCAGAGGACCGTGACGTGTTGAGTCTGACGGGGCTGTGGCCAAACTCAGATTTCACTCCATGGGGGATGGTGGGGGGGGGGGGGGGGGCTGTACAGCACCGGTACTGAGCGCTCCAGATGAAGAGCAACTGACAGGTGGCGAATTCACCGCTTGTCAGCTGCCCATGTGAACTGGCCCTAATTGTATTGTGAGAGCCTCAATTAAGATTCACACAATGCCAGTCCTCCTACTGCTGTGGCACTGCCCCAATATCTTCGGTCCAGTTGCCAAGCCAACTCACATAAGAAAAACAAAGGGAAAACACTAAACCGAGGCACTGCTGGCTTGGAGAATGCTGGAAAGGTTAAGTGCGCACTCCATAATGAGTCTGGAAAGCTCAGCGTTCCTATAGAGTGAGACCTTGGTTATCTTTTGGTATACATGACTAAAACAGTAAAACAATTTACAGCAGCAAACTAACAACTGCTTTTAAAACATACAATATTGATCCAAAGGGATTTGAATGCAAGAAGCCGAGGTTTTTTTTTTTCCCTGTGATGTGAAGTTTCCGAGTGCTCTTTTCATACACCTCAGCGTGGCTCCGCCATTGTGTTCCGACTGTACTTTCTTCCCTTCTCTTGACTTTGTTAATTACAATACCCACTGCCTTTAATTAAATCTACTCCGAAGTCGTTCAGCTCAAACGGCTCACAATGTACCCCTGCAGGAGAGCCCTGTGCGGCAAAATCAGATGAAAATAAACCGTGGGGAAGGTGATGCCAACTCACTGTGCCGCTGAAAAGTCTCCCGCGCCAGTTGCTGCGCTGGTGTTGTGCTGTAATTACAGCAATTGTGTTGTTTTGTAGACACGGTGTTGTTTTAGTGAAGCTGACTCTGATTATATTTTATGGCTGAACAGCACAAATAAGCTCTCTAAGCCGCTCTTATCGGAAAAGGAAAATATGGTTTGTTCTGATGTTTTGCTTGCAAACTTTGCACTCCGATTCCCAGAACTGACAAATGGAAGGACTTCATCTGTAGAGGCTGCAATTATTACTGCTGATGAGGTCTCGGCCCGGCCCCTCCTTATTAGAGTGCAAGCTTCAATGAGCAAGTCCTTCTGTGTTTGATTGTGAGATCTAATGAGTGCCTCCCTGTTTGCTGTTAGAGTGTAAACTCTAACCAGCAGGACGCCTGCCCACTGTTCTTTCTTATTATGTAACATTTGATTAGAAGGACTCTTATATTTCCTGTATCCAATTAGTGTGTACAGTCAGACGAGAAGGGTCCTCCTACCTCTATTTCTGTTTTAGATTGCAACTTCTAATGAGAAGTACTCTCATAGCTACTATTCCCTGTTAGACTGAAAGCTTTACAGCAACAACAGCAACAAAACATTTTGTTAACCTCCCTAGCGTTCTGGACGAGCTAGGCTCGTCCAGAGACGCCGGAGGTCACTACTCAGGCCCCGCTGGGCCGATTAGAATAATTTTTTTTAAAAAACACGCAGCAAGCACTTTGCTTGCTGCGTGCCTTACCCGATCACCGCCGCCCGCCGCCAATCCGATGCAGGGCCCCCCCAGGCGAGACCCCGTGCGCTGCCTGGCCAATCAGTGCCAGGCAGCGCTGAGGGGTGGATCGGGTCTCCCTGTGACGTCACGACGTCGATGACGTCACAACGTGGGTCGCCATGGCGACGGGGGAAGCCCTCCAGGAAATCCCGTTCAGAACGGGATTTCCGGACGGGCCATTGCGCCGGCGGCGATCGGAGGGGTGGGAGGGATGCCGCAGGGAGGGGGGAATCATGTAGCTAGCGCTAGGCTAGCTACATGAAAAAGAAAAATATATATATGCAAAAAACGCGGCCGCGGGAATCAGAACGCCAGGCAGGTTAAGTACTTTTCTTCCAAAGGACCTAAAGCACATAAGCTTGTGTCAGATCAGTACAGTTGCTGTTTGTGAATTGTGATGTGTTACAGAAGAAAATGTTATGTGATCATAAATTCCAGACTAAAAAAGGAGTGGCTTTTTAGTTTTGATTTAATCGGCTCCAGGGATGGAGCTGTCTTGATTGGGTGTTGCATGGCGTTCCAAAGTGTAGGGGCAACGTAACAGTAGGCTCTGGCTCCAAAGGTTTTTAGTTGGATTCTGGGGTGTTATTTGATCCTGTTGATCTGAGGTTATGCGAAACGTGATGCAGTTGCAACAAATTCTTTTAGGTATCCGGGGGGCCTAGAGATTTGAATGTTAGCATACCATTGTAGCACCCATTTTATTGTGATTAGAATTATCCTCTTTTCACCTGTTCACTATGGGATTGTAAACTCTGATCAGTGCCATGATGGCAATCAGGGTATTACTAAATACTTGTAGGGTATTTTAAACTGAAGATGAAAATTTATCTCATTAGAGAATAAGTGAATTGGATCAGGCCCTATGTGTATAGAGTTTGTATGTTCTCCCTGTGTTTGTGTAGGTTTCCTTGGTGCTCTTGTCCTGTCCCCTCCTACAATTCAGAAATATACCTCTAGGTCAGTACTGTCCAAATGGTGGCCCGCGGGCCGCACTCACTTGCCCGGACTATTTTTTGTGTCAGTCCCCCTCCTCTGTCAGGTTTACATCTTGTTCGGGCTTGGCTCCGCCCCCAAAGCCAGGACATTGATGCTCTGCCTTCTCTAGCTGAAAAATCTGGTGCTAGTCATGCCCCCTGCCCATGAAGTGGGACAGCACTGCTCTATGTTATATGGCTTCCTTAGAAAGTTGTAGGCACATTAGATTGTGAATCTTGGAAGAATGTAAGATCTGATGAGCAACACACAGAACTTCTGCTATTCCGGCATGTAAACTCCTGTTTACCTTTTCTTCTGGGTTGTGCTGTTGCGCCAGTGCGAATTTACACATCATAGTTCGCATCTACGCATCGTAGTTCATAGGTGAAGTTTCAAAACTACGCTTACGAATTTACGCGTAGCGAAGTACCACTATGCGTAGCTTACACCCACTATGCATAGTTAACATGTGTATTGCGTAATGAACTACGAATGCGTTACTCGCTTCTAATTTTCCGCGTGCGATTGTATGCTTACAAATTTACGCATTAGAAAGGGGAATGTACGCATAGAAGAGTTCCCAGTATAAGCATTTAAAGAGGTATTAAAGCGTAAAAGTTTCTGCATACGGGCATAAGCATCCGCATACAGTAAGCTTCGCACTACGCGTAATTGAGTATTTTAACGCGTAGTCTACAAAATGCATACGAAATGAATATTTGATTTCGAAGCCGTAGTTTGGCGAAGCGTAATTGTGTAAAACTACGCGTAGTTCCAGGGTAGCGAAGTTGGCTGACTACGATCATCCCTGATCATAACCATTTCTCAGTACAGGCTATCCAGGCAAAGACCTGGGGTACCCTCTAGTGTACACAGTGCACAACTGCACCCTGAGTTTTGTGTAAAACCGTCTGTAGTGTACAGCACAGCATATTTCAGTTTTTAAAGGGCATCTGTGATGACTTGCAGCCTTCCATTGGCCCCTGTAGTAATCCTTGGCTGACACTACTCCACTCATCCTATTCTCTCTCCAAAGATTGTCTGCGTGTATGTGGAGAAGGGCCGGGTCACAAGTTATTGTGTCTAGTGCACAAATAGGTCAGAAATGGCACTGGTGAAAAGGATCTGGTCTCTCACCTCTCTCCTTCACAGTGAAGCTATTGCCTTCCATATTCAGAAAACCCTCTTCCTGGTCAAGCAGCACCACTGGGCAGCAGCTACCCAAGGCCTGGGCCTTTTTCTGGAAATATGGCCTAGGCTAAAGCATATTCTTCTTTTTACTAAAGGTTTGTATTGAGGACTAGCGGATGTGAGATAAATTATAGATCTAAATACTGTTTTCTGTAGCTAACAATTGCATGATCTCCTCAAGCTCAACCAAACTCAGTCTGACTGGAGATGTCATCTTTTGCTAATCACAATGGCTACTATTTCTGTACCTTTTCCCACAATCCTTTGTTCTTAGAAATGTGGGGCTGCTGCTTTTTAGCCTAAGGGCCCATTTGCATTTAATCAGTTGGTGTGCATTAGTGTGTGTTAGTAAGCGTTAGTGTGCGTTGGTACGCGTTTTTCCATAGCAGTGCATTGTGAAAAAGATTTCAGTTAAAACGCGTTAAAGAGAAACTCCGACCAAGAATTGAACTTTTTCCCAATCAGTAGCTGATACCCCCTTTTACATGAGAAATCTATTCCTTTTCACAGACCATCAGGGGGCGCTGTATGGCTGATATCGTGGTGAAACCACTCCCACAAAGAAATTCTGAGTACGTACTCTTGACAGTTTCCTGTCTGTGAACCCTGTTGCATTGTGGGAAATAGCTGTGTATAGCTGTTTCCAACTGCCAAAACAGCAAGCAGCAGCTACATCACTTGCCAGCAGAAAAAATTTCACCATGTGATAAATATCAGAATATAAATCAGGGATTTAAAATATTTTACAATTGGCAAACACTGACTAAATCATTTATACATAATTATTGTAAAAATGAAGCACTTTTTCTATTACACTATTTTCACTGGGGGTTCCTCTTTAAAGTGGACCCAAATTAAAAATACAAGATTTCAGAAATAAAATCTATTTTCTAAATTATAATAATAAATAGCAGCCTTTTTTCAGCTGCATGATGACAAATATAAAATATTTTACATTTATTGGAGGAACCCCTCCCTTCCTTTCAAATTGCCGGGATTTTTCCAGCAAACTGGTGGAGTAGATGGTGTCCGGCAATGGAGGAATTGCTAATGGCTGCCCCCAGTATAACCCTAGCTATGAAAAGAGAAGGGTGAAAAGCATGCACTGAAATGCTCATAGGCTTGAAGGAGTGTTTATTTATCTTTGTATGTGTCAAAGTGGTGCAACTAAATATTTTTAATTAAAGAAATATTTGGTTTGGGTCCGCTTTAAGTGTGAAAGGTGCCATAGGAAAACATGGGCATTACTTTAAAAATCAGTTTTCGTTCAGTTATAACTGAAAGTAACTGATTAAGTGGAAACAGGCCCTTAGGACTCTCTGTAGATATTCTGTAGATGGATATTCTGTAGATGGTAATTCCTCTTTAATAAAAGTACATATTTGTGCTGGCAATACTAGTTTTATTTCTGTAGATGGACTTTTACATATAACTGCATATCTGCATTATCTTTGGTGAATTCAAGTGCTTTAACGTTTGCTGACAGTGACACTGATTGGTGTCCGACGTACAGAAAACAATGTGATTTAATGGGAAGTCCAGCTGAGAGAGTAATTGCAGCAGAGTCTCCTGAGGCCGAGCATCAAGCTTGTGCTGTGTTGTTAAGTAATATTATAATCTCACATTAATAATCTTTTTTTTTCTATATATATCCTTCTGTGATGGCCGCCCTGTCAGCTCTTCCAAGAGACACACAGAGGTTTGATTGCCTTCTCTCTTCCAGCCGCATTGCTTCAAAGTCAAACTCACCAGTCTTCCTGGAAAATGGGGAAAGGAGATTTGGAAGGTCATTATTGGAGGGCAAGTAATGAGGATATAACACTAATGGAAGGCATATAGTGACAGACTAGCAACATACTGGTGGTGACATCAAGAATTAGTCAGAAGTAGACATGGGAGATGAGATGTTAGTAATTGCAGCTTGCAGGCAAATTTATTGCAGCCTGAAATCTGGCCAGTTAAAAATGGCAGAAAGTACATTTGATTGGGCAGTTCCAAACTGCAGAAAATTTGCATTAAATTGCATTGAAATCAGAATGATTTGCATCTTGTTTACCATCTCTAGTCAGAATCAGTGTAATAACAGGACTAAGCTGGTTTGAGTGGATTTTTTTAAAGGGCCCCTGAAGTGAAAGGGATATGGAGGCTGCTATATTGATTTCCATTTAAACAATTGCCTGGCAGCCTGTTGATGTCTTTGGTTGCGCTAATCTGAATCATAGCCCCCAACTGTCCCTCTTTTGGAGCGATGGAGTTCCCGTCTATACTCTCTGCACTACTGCTGGTGGCTGGAACCATTAGTAGGGGAGTCTGTGTGTGCGCTGCCTTTATTCCTCCCCGCTATGCTCTGTAATAGAGAGGAGAGGAGATGCTGAGTGCTGAGAGGGTATGCGGGGGAGGCGAATGCGGATAGAGTGTGGAGAGGGGGCGGACATGGCACACTACAGGGGGGGCCAAGGACAGTGACAGAGGACAGGTGCTGGCACCCTCCCTGCGCCCTAGCAGCTGGCTGCGACCATTGGTGAAGGAGCACAGGCGGCCAATCAGCGAGGAGAACAAAGGTTTGGGAGGGGAAAACTGGAGGGATAAAGGCTTCAGCCAGTCAGGTTGAGTTAGCATGCACTGTCTGCAGCTTCCCTTCTGCGGCCGTCGTACGAGATAAGAGCCTGGTGGCATGGGGAAAGATACTCTATTAAGGAAAAAAAGTGAGATTGATTTTAAACTGGTAATAGCACATGCCTCAAACCTGGTCCAGTTGGTCACTGGGTGACTAGGGTTCAAATTCAGAAAGGGGGCGGAGCCACAAACAGCCAATCAGATTTGTTAATTTTTTAATGGGAATATACAAAGTATTGATACCAAGGACCCCAAAGCTGATAAACTTGATAATTGAGTCAGTGGCGTTCCTACCATAGGGCAGCATGGGGCGCCCCGCACCGGGTGTCGGGCGCCCCAGGGGGTGTCACCAAGGCCTCCCACAGAGGCCTGTGCAAGACAGGAGGGGGAAGCAACACGGAAAGGAGGGGTGGCGGGGAATGCGGCGGGGAGGGGGGCCGGACCCCCCACCTCCCTCACCTGGGTCCCCTCCTTCTGGCGCTTCCCCCTCCTAATTAGCAGCAGCTAGATGAGCGGGCAGGAGCGGGTGGAGAAGACTTACTCACCTACTTCCTGCGTTCCAGGCGATGGCGCATAGCGTCATCGTCACGTGACGCTGGTCTCCACCTTCTCCACCGCCCACTGTGCTTCCTGATTTGCGGAAGCACAGTGAGCGACAGAGAGAGAAGTCGGAGACCAGCGTCACGTGAGGATGACGCTGTGCGCCATCACCAGGAGCAGGTGAGTAAGTCCTCCCCGCCTGCTTCGCTAAGCTGCTGGCTGCTGCTAATTAGGAGGGGGAAAGCGCCGGAAGGAGGGGACCCAGGTGAGGGAGGTGGGTGGTCTGGCCCCCCTCCCCGCCACCCCACCTTCCAAGCTTCCCCCCATACCGGGGGCACCTATGCTACACTGGGGGCACCTATGCTACACTGGGGGCACCTATGCTGCACTGGGGGCACCTATGCTGGATGCTACACTTGGGGCACCTATGCTACACTGGGGGCACCTATGCTACAATGGGGGCACCTATGCTACACTGGGGGCACCTATGCTGCACTGGGGGCACCTATGCTGCACTGGGGGCACCTATGCTGCACTGGGGGCACCTATGCTGCACTGGGGGGCACCTATGCTGCACTGGGGGGCACCTATGCTGCACTGGGGGGCACCTATGCTGCACTGGGGGCACCTATGCTGCTCTGGGGGCACCTATGCTGCACTGGGGGCACCTATGCTGCACTGGGGGCACCTATGCTGCACTATGCTACACTGGGGCCACTATGCTACACTGGGGCCACTATGCTACACTATGCTACACTGGGGCCACTATGCTACACTATGCTACACTGGGGTCACTATGCTACACTATGCTACACTGGGGCCACTATGCTATACTGGGGCAACTATTCTAGCTATACTGGGGCAGTGGCGGTGCCAGGGGGGTGGTTTGGGTGCTGAAGCACCCCCTAATATTGTCCAAGCACCCCCAGCGTGAACTGATTTTCGGCGTCTAATAGGCGGGAGTTTCAGTTGCTGGCCGGCTGCAGAGGATCGTGGGAGCTGCGTGCCGGACGGAGGCTGGGACAGGAGGTCTGCTGCTGCTTCAGGTGAGTAAATTTTTATTAAATTTATATTAGCAGGTGTATCGACTGTTCTGGCCAGGTCTGCTACATGATTGAAGTGTTTTCTGGCCAGGTTGGCCACATGATTGCATGTATTTTCTAGTCAAATCTTCTACATCATTGCATATATTTTCTGGGCAAATCTGCCAACATGATTGCATGTATTTTCTGGGCAAATCTGCCGACATGATTGCATGTATTTTCTGGGCAAATCTGCCGACATGATTGCATGTATTTTCTGGGCAAATCTGCCGACATGATTGCATGTATTTTCTGGGCAAATCTGCCGACATGATTGAACGTGTTTTTTGGGCAAATCTGCCAACATGATTGAATGTGTTTTTTGGCCAAATCTGCCGACATGATTGAATGTGTTTTTTGGGCAAATCTGCCGACATGATTGAATGTGTTTTTTGGGCAAATCTGCCGACATGATTGAACGTGTTTTTTGGGCAAATCTGCCGACATGATTGAACTATTTTCTGGTCAAATCTGTTCACATTACGTGTATTTTCTTGAGAAAACCTGAACAATTATGTTAATTTTCTGGGGAAAGGCCTACTGTCTTTGTGTTGCACTTTTAAGGGGAACCCGAGGTGAGAATAATATTGGGCTGCCATATTTATCTCCTTTTAAGCAATACCAGTTGCCTGGCTGCTGTGTTGGTCCTCTGCATCTAATTCTTTCAACCATAGACCCTGAACAAGCATGCCGCAGGTCAGGGGTTTCTTACAATATTGTCAGAAGAACTGACAAGATTAGCTGCATGATTGTTTCTGGTGTAATTCAGTTCACTACTGCAGCCAAATAGATCAGCAGGGCTGCCTATTGTTTAAAAGGAAATAAATATGGCAGCCTCCATATCACTCTTATCCCGGGTTCACTTTAAATTAGTTAGCTCTGCCCTCATCCGGTCATGGCCACGCCCATTTTTCGCCGCGGCGCGCCGCATGTTATAACCACTCCCATTTTTTTGTTAGCTATACTGGTGCCACTATACTATACTGAGGCCAACTTTAGGGGGGGGGGGGGGGGGGGAGCGAGCCTACAACTGGCATTACCCGCCGTGTCACGTTTAGCATGCCACATTTGCTGTTTTTTTTTTGTGGGGGGGGGGGGGGTGTCTTTTTAATACCCAGCACCGGCTGTGAAATGCCCTAGGTACGCCACTGGATCTCCTGCAATCTACATGCTGTTGCCTGTGCGTCCTAGCATTTTATTTTTTTCGAATGCAAGCGATCCAAAAATATGGAAAAAAAACGATTGTTTGCGCCCTTCATCCATACCTTGTGCACTCATTAGCTGGACCTATAGCTCATTTGTATGCACAACAACAGCAGAAAAATATCTCCAGAAATCATTTGCAAATGTTGGCAATCCGCTACACATTCACACCCTATATGACTCCACTGACGCCATCCTATTAAAACCCCTGTCGCGGTAATAGGCAAACACTGCCATGCACAACACGCTCTTATTGACTATCAATTGGTTACAGTTGGTAATGATGTTAAATGCTTTGTTAACCAGTCGTTAACAGATGTGTAGCAATCTGGTATTGAGCGGCACGAAGCTCTTACGCTTCGCCAGATGAGTCGGGGCAGTTCATCATCAGAATGGAGTCAATTCAGCACAATAATGAACGTGATTACATTTTCTGCTGTTTACGCGGCACACACAATTGTCTGGGGAGCGTGTGCACAGCGGCTATGTAATCCGGTACGTGACGCACTCAGACTTGGGGATTCACCATTAGCAAAATGTTCAGACAGGAAAACCCCAAAGTCTGCTAGTTGCCTTATAGTGTGAAATGAGATATATCCCATAATGAAGGCATTTACTGCAAGTATCATTTTGTAACGCACAGTTCAGCTCCGAGCAGAAAGCAGATGATATTTAGATTTCTGCCGCTACTTTAGAATTCTGCAGCCACAAATCTGAATAAGTGGCCTCAAACTGCCAAGGTGAAAGCATTAAAGAGGCACTGTAGTGGCATACAGTAGAATGCAGTAAATGGTTCAGGATATCCACTTTTACATTATATATCCAAGTTTTAGCATCAGAAACACTTCCTATAGCTATATAATGCTGTATATTGCTATGCATCCACGCTCTGCCGCTGAGGCTTGGCCTAGGTTGCTTATTATGTGGAACTCTCCCCCATTCAGAACAATCTGGGAAACAAGGGATCTTACCTACTGGCTTTAGAACTTTCAGTAAACAAACATTCCACAGGCATCACCTGCTAGTACTAAAAATGGTGCTGCCTATAATACATTTCAGAAAGTAAATCAGGGAGAGCAAAGATATTACAATTGGCAAATAAATTATAAATTAATATTGTAAAAAAAAATGATGTTATTTTGACTGTAGTTTCTCTTTAACAACTGGCAATATAGGTAGAACTATTGATAATGTTTAGCTCGGCATTAGAAATGGAGGTTTGTAACAGCATGGTTTGCCAGCAGCTAACTTCAATCCCATAATACCTAGTATGACCTCTAGCCTGAAGTCAGCTGGCCAATAGGGATGGAGCCTGACCCGGTGTCACCGTGACCTCGCTTGTGCACATTAACAAGTGCAGTCACCATGGCAAACTCCATCCCTACTGGCTGGCTGACTTCAGTGTTAGAAGTAGTATGTTTGCTGTGATGGTATAGACTGAGCATGTCTAAGATATGATGTCATACCCTGTTTCCCCAAAATTAAGACACTCCTCGAAAGTAAGCCCTAACACAGGGGTCCCCAACCTTTTCTGGCCCGGGGTTAGCAGCGGCATAGCTAGCATAGTTGCCCCAGTATAGGGAGTTTAGTTGCCCCAGTATGGCTAGTATAGTTAACCCATTATAGTTAGTATAGTGCCTCAGTATAGCTAGTATAGTGTCCCAGTATAGCTAGTATAGTGACCACCAGTATAGCTAGTATAGTCCCAGTATGGGTAGGTAGAGCCCCAGTATAGCTAGTATAGTGCCCAGTATAGCTAATATAGTGTCCAGTATAGCTAATATAGTGTCCAGTATGGGTAGGTAGTGCCCCAGTATAGCTAGTATAGTGCCCAGTATAGCTAATATAGTGTCCAGTATGGGTAGGTAGAGCCCCAGTATAGCTAGTATAGTGCCCAGTATAGCTAGTATAGTTCCCAGTATGGCTAGTATAGTGCCCAGTATAGCTAGTATAGTGCCCAGTATGGCTAGTACAGTGCCCAGTATGGCTAGTATAGTGCCCAGTATAGCTAGTATAGTGCCCAGTATGGGTAGGTAGTTCCCCAGTATAACTAGTATAGTGCCCAGTATAGCTAGTATAGTGCACAGTATGGGTAGGTAGTGCCCCAGTATAGCTAGTATAGTGCCCAGTATAGCTAGTATAGTGCCCCAGTATAGCTAGTATAGTGCCCTAGTATAGCTAGTATAGTGCCCAGTATAGCGCCCTAGTATGGGTAGGTAGTGCCCCCACCCACCCCCCGCGGCCGCCGCTCCTGTTACCTTATGAGCTGGCGGCCGCTTGTTCTCTTAGATTCCCCGTAGCCGCTCTCCTCTTAGCAGCATCTCCTATTACAGCAGCGCGTCTTGTGGCTGTGAGGAGGGAAGGAAGCAGGACAGCGGCTTCCTGTAGCGGCGATATGCATCGTCGTTACCATGGGAACCGCTGTCCTGCTTCCTTCCCTTCCTTACAGCAGCCGCAAGATGTGCTGCTGTAATAGGAGATGCTGCTAAGCAGGGGCGTAACTAGGCCCCACCGGGCCCCCTGCAGAATTTCTGAGCGGTCCCCCCCCCCCCCCCGGGGCCCGCTCGGGGCCGTTTTGTGGGGGTTGGAGGGGACGCAGCATGAGGGGAAAGCCATGCAGCAATTCGGCGGGGAGGGAGGAAGTGTTTGAAGTCACGTGAGCGCCGAGTGGAACGCATCGTGGGAGGCGCCGAGGGACGGCCGAAGAAGACGTCAGAAGGGTAAGCTTGATCCTCCGCCCAGCCCGCACAGCACAGCAGTACTGGGTGTCATCCGGATAACTACTATCCGGATCACCCGAAGATTGCCCGCCGCTGCCCAGACACTGCCCGGACTTAGATTTAAGGCGGAGGGGAGCGCAGAGGGGAGAGCCCCGAGGTGAGGGGGGGGGGACCTTCCCCCCTCCCCGCCGAATTGCTGCATGGCTTTCCCCTCATGCTGCGTCCCCTCCAACCCCCACAAAACGGCCCCGAGCGGGCCCCAGGAGGGGGGCCGGCCCCCCCGCGGGTGCAGGGGCTGCAGGCCCTATTGTTACGCCAGTGCTGCTAAGAGGAGATTGGTTACGGGAAATCTAAGAGAACAAGCGGCTGCCAGCTCATAAGGTAACAGGAGCGGCGGCCGCGAGGGAGAGGGGCGAGATGACAGACCCGCCGCGGCCCAGTGGAAAACTGCCAACGGACCAGCAGTGGGCCGCGGCCTGGTGGTTGGGGACCACTGCCCTAACAGATATTTTGAAATTTAAAGTGAACCTCCAGACTAAAAATTGACTCAGCAGCACTGGAAAGGCCTGGTGTTTCTTTAACTGTTTCACAGCATCAGAACTTTTTTTCTCTTATACAAGCCTCATTTTGTGCAAAGCATGATGGGATTTCTGACGTTGTTGTTTTCGTTCTGCTGTTTTGGTGCAATTTTTTTTTTTTAATTTATTTTTTTTTACATTTTGAATTTGAGATTTGAAGCCTAGCGTGTGCAGCTGGGAGGGGTAATCAGGACACAGGACAGTTGGAACTGTGTCTCCTACTCCCTGTCACCTCCTTTCAACCAAAAAGATGGCTGCCCCCATGACAAAGATGGCAGCCCCCATGAATCACAAACATGTGCCTGTTCTTTTAAAACGGGGTGGGTAAGAGATTATATTACCTATCTATTCTAATTAACATAACTAATGTAACTTAATGACAGTATGTTTGTTTAGGCTGAAGTTCCCCTTTAAGCCCTACCCAGAAAGTAAGCCTTAGTGGCAGTAAGGGGAAAACATATGGCAAATTAACTTACAGGGGCGTAGCAATAGGGGTTGCGATTGCATTGGGGCCCCGAAAGGGCCCTCCCTTAATTACAGTATTAGCTGTCTATTGGTCCTGTGCTCATAATAATCACTCCTATAGATACTTTGAATAGTGGTAATCATTAACAAACTGTTCTCCATCCCTTTCTTTCACATCTAACACTGTAGTTGCTATTGGCAGGTTTTGGTGCACCGTATAGAGTGCTTGGGAGGCCCCATTGTAAAACTTGCATCAGGGCCCACAGCTCCTTAGCTACGCCACTGGCAACTTGTGTTATAAGCGGAAGCGGAAGTGACGTCAGCCGCTAGAGCGAGAAGGCGGCGATGGAACGCAAGGAAGAAGATATGTATCCTGCCGCCGCTGCTGCTCGCTGCCCACACACGTTCACTAGCTGGAGGGGAGCGCAGAGGGGAAAGCCCCGAGGTGAGGGAGAGGGGGGAACTTCCCCTCTCCCCGCCGACTGTGGGCAAGGCTTTCCCCTCATGCTGCCACCCCTCCAGCCCCCAAAAAACGGCCCCGAGCGGGCCCCAGGGGGGGGCCGGGCCCCCTCCGCGGGCGCAGGCGCTGCAGGGCCTATTGTTACGCCCCTGCCTGGAAAACAGCTCTGATCTAGCGTTTTTCAGGGCTGTTTTCCACTTTACTATACTTTAACATTGAGGCAGAAACGCCTCAGAAATTTAAAAAATGCTGCAGCCCCCGAGTTTGCGTTTGTGGAAAAACGAACCACTCTAGTGTGCACTATCCCATTCACTTTCATTAGCCAAGCGGTTTTCCCCCTGAAAGCGTTTTAAAAAACGCTCCAGAACCGCTCTGGTGAGCACCAGCCCAGAGTGTGTGAAATGAAGTAGCATTTTCAGATCTCTGTGTTTGTTATAAATAAAGTTTGTTTTACAGAGCTACAGCCATTAGTGCACATGCAGCAGGCCATTCAGGAGTCTTTGCCAAAGAATACGTTCTGGCTCCAGCTAGGAGTAAATCCTGGTTTCCTATATCAAAGGTGTTTTATTTAACCTGGCTGTGCACTATCCAGCAACTTCTCCTACACAACACTAACAGGGATGGTTTTGGTCTGTATTTGGGTTAATAGTGGGGGTGGTGCAACATTCTAGGAGCGTAGACTGTGGGGAAGGTGTAAGTCAGTGACATCATAAGCACTCAGTTGTCCTCCATAT
Organism: Hyperolius riggenbachi; assembly: GCF_040937935.1. Classification (NCBI taxonomy): domain Eukaryota; kingdom Metazoa; phylum Chordata; class Amphibia; order Anura; family Hyperoliidae; genus Hyperolius; species Hyperolius riggenbachi. Next base: position 68,240,728 of record NC_090651.1, on the reverse strand, counting down.
CCAGAGCAAGGAATGAGTTTAAATTATATGTATAGGATATAGGATAGGATAGAATATTTCTGAATGGAATCACAATTACAGTAGTTAAAGCAGACCTGAATTTGTGCACAGGACACAATAAAAAATAATTAATCCACATTTATTTGCTGAAGAAATTCACTTTTCTGTGTTCTGTGTTAGTTTAGCCTGATCAAACTGTCTAATTAGTTCCTACCAAGTCTGAAGCCTTGTATACATGCTAGATGGCATGTCTGTACAGAGCTCGGCCCTGAACACTCACTCAAAAGATTGAGTCCTAACCTCCCTGGCGGTCTATTAAAACCGCCAGGGGGCAGCGCAGCACTTTACATTTTTTTTTTACATCATGTAGCTAGCCTAGCGCTAGCTACATGATAGCCGCTGTACAGCGGCATCCCCCTCCCCTTCCGGTCACCTCCGGCGATCAGAGCAAACAGGAAATCCCGTTCAGAACGGGATTTCCTGTTTGGCTTCCCCCGTCGGCATGGCGATGATCGGGATGACGTCATCCACGTCATGGCGTCGGAGGGAGGGAGATCCACCCCTTAGCGCTGCCTGGTGATGATTGGCCAGGGTGCGCAAGGAGTCTGGGGGGCAGCGCGGCGGGTAGCGGCGGCGATCGTGTAGCTCAGCTCGGGCTTACCGCCAGGGAGGCTAATCCCTGTGGGTGACAGTCCCTGAATGTGTGTATGAGGCTTTATTCTCTCTTTATGTTACAGATACTACTTATTGCCTGATTAATTCAAGTTATCACAATGCTCTTCTATTTAATCCCAACTAAATTAAATTTCATTGCCAGCCACTGTTTTCCTTTGATGTCAGTCCAACTCAGTATTACAGGACTACAGATTCCCTCACAGTTCAGCTAGCATGAAGCCGATTCAGCTCCACACATCCTGCCTGTTGTGCAGCGCGGACTCATACAAGCCTGTGGAATTGAAACCTCCCAGGATCCATACCGTATCGATCTCTGTGTCAATGGGTAAAGACTCTGAACTATTGTGTGATTAACTGAATGCGTTAACTTTATCTGGAATAAGCGCAGGCAGCCAGAGACTGTCGAAGACCTCCAAGCAAAATATTGTCACATTCGTTTGGCATGTGTGTAATGCAATTAGAATGTTTCTCTCCGATATGACAGTCAGTAATTTATAACAAATAGATCTATGCTACCAAAGTTGGCAGCCTCTGAAATGAACAGAGATGTCAGGCAGAATTTTAAATGCTACCTTGCTGTCTAAGGGAATTACAGTAATTTGTTTTCCAAACTCTGCTCTTTTCTTTCTTATTCTAACAGTCCTAAAAGGAGGCTAAGGCTACGTTCACAGTGCTCAGATACGTTGCGTCATAACGGAGGTTTTTAACGGAGAATATCGCAAAGCAATGAAAAGTAAATATGACGTTCACAGCGCATGCTGTGCGATGGGCGTCTACAGGGTATGTAAAAAATAAAGCAGATCCTGCTCCGCGTTTATGCAAATATATGCATTGAAGCACTCAATGTTAGTCTATGGTAATGCTGGCAAGTTTGAATGTTTGCATCGCATCGAACTACGTTACAGGCATTGCACATGTGCAAATCTGTTTTTAAAAAAGGCAGAGCTGTATAGTGTTAAAGGATACCCGAGGTGACATGTGACATGATGAGATAGACATGGGTATGTACAGTGCCAAGCACACTAATAACTATGCCAAGTTCCTTTTTTTTATTTCTCTGCCTGAAAGAGTTAAATATCAGGTATGTAAGTGGCTCACTCAGTCCTGACTCAGACAGGAAGTGACTACAGTGTGACCCTCACTGATAAGAAATTTCAACTATAAAACACTTCTGAGAGCAGGAAAGAGATAAAAAGGGTCAATCGTTCATAGATTTTAGCTCTGGCATACTTCAATGAATGTGTCATTGAGCAAAAACAATGAAACAGTTAAAAATTAAAACGTAGATTTAAACATAAAATAAAACTGTGGAATATCTTAAAAAGTCATTTTTAGGAGAAGGATGATGGATACAATAGTTTATTTCATTCGTTTATTTTTGTCTCGGGTGTCCTTTAAATGTGCGACACAAACAGTGCACATCTATGATGCTATTTTGAATGTTATGCCTCCGTTACATCGCATGCCACCGCAACTACAATACTTGATACTTGCGTTTTATCCGTGTTGTGTAGCAACGCAATGGGTGTCTGCACTGTGAACCTAGCCTAAAGTTGATAGCACAGCTGTCATTGAGATGCTACATGGACACTGGACCCTCGGCGTCACTGAGTCTGCCATGCAGGTGAAAAGCATAAGCACACAGCCGGTATGGACAAAACACACAGGATCAGGAAGACAGTATTCTGGTTTGTCAGGGATCACCAAGGCAGCACAATGAGCTGGTTGCAAACAGGGGTGCAACTACAGGGGAGAAGCCCCTACCATTGCATGGGGGACCAGAGCTGTAAGGAAGGCCCATCTACTACTTCATTCCCTCCAATAGAGGGGTCCATCCTTTGTATCAGGTGTTTTTGTGGCTACTTGTTATAGGTGTGGAGATTACAATGTCCACACTTGCTTTATGACCCTTGCATGATGGGCCCCTAGGCTGTGAGGGTCACAAGGGGTTATGGCAATGGAAAGAGTGTGACCATTGGGAGCTCCATCAAAGCTTTGCTGGAGGACCCCATGATTTCTAGTTACGACCCTGGTTGCAAGTAGATGCAAAACTGGCAGGGTTCCTGTTGACAAATATCCAGGCAAACTATTATTAAATGGGGTTCAGGTGTCTACACAGAGACCAGGATACTAGGACAGGAAACTGTCTCTGTCAGACAGGCGTGACAATGCCTGCTGCCTCTTGGTTTCATTTACTTACTAGTAACCAAGATTTGGCAACTCTGTGCAGCTAATTACTCAAGCAGGAGGATGAGAAGTTCTGTGTAGTCCATACTCAAAATAGAGGACAGATACCATTCTTCCAAAGGGATGTAGCTTTAACTTACAGTTGGTTTTAGAAACTCATTACTGGTTACAATCTGAAATGGAGAGACGAGGAGCTGTAGTTAAATAACAATTCTTTACCTTTTACAATATTCATTTATAAATTATTTGTTCAGTGTTTGCCCCGTGTCAGATCATTTCTTAGCCTGATTTACATTCTGAAATGTGGAGACGTAGGAAGCGTTTCTGATGCTGAAACTGGTGGGAAAATGACCATAAAAGTGGGTATCCTGAATCCTGAGCAGTGGTTCCCGACCTTTTTGAAGCCGTGACACACCTCGCCAAACGCTCAGATCTCCGTAACTCCTCACATTTGTATAATAAAAAGAATACTAATGTAACATCTGCAACTATGGCAGCTTGGGACACGCAGGGTATACCCGCAGCCGCCTTTGTTCCCTGTTCTCAGGCCTCATCCGTTCCATCGGTACTGTCTCGTGCTCATAGTGTCGCTGTATCGCGCGGGCGCGTGCGTAGACAGGACCTGACGTCAGAGGTGACTCACACCGCTCGGATTGGCTGATTGAACAACAGTTGCAAAATCTAACTGACATAATAGTGTGCAAGTGATTAGGGAGGCCGGCTGGTATCTTGCTATTTTGGCAGTTAAACCGCTGTTCAGGAAATGCTGTTGAAAACAAAGAAAGCCCTGAGAATCCCCCTTTTTAAAAAGATGGACTGGCCCAAAACCTGTCATCTGTCACATTTTTTAACTGCCTACTTTTTTTCGCGAAAGAACCCCTTTAAACCTTCACTTGTCATTTGCAACTTGTCTGCTGTTGCGAATACACTCGTGTTAGCGCTCAGACCGTATCCGGTGTGCTTTGATCTGGGAGGAAACCAAGGATTTCACACAAGAAAGACTAGACAGTAGTCAGGTGTAGGTGCCCTCAGTATAGGTAGCCAAGCATAGCTGCCCCCAGTATAAGTAGCCAGCTATAGGTGCTCCCAGTATAGCAAGTCAAGTGTAGATTGTTTTATAATGGAAAAAACACAAGCACAAACAGAAGCGCAGCTATTGTCTTCTATTTAGGAAATAATGGCTGTTTCTAACTGCCAAGCCACCAGTATCTCCCTCTGTGCGTATTTTCATATTTATAAAAGAAAACAACCTTTCAGCCTATCGCATTGTTTGCAGGGGGTGTGGTTATAAATAATGGCAGTTGGTGCGACCTGTTTTTTTTTTCATTTCTTCCAGTAGTAAATATGATTACATGCAGGCTGATTATGGATCAAACAACATGAACAAATTACATGACGTATATCAATCATTTCTTGCTCGGTCTTTCTCTTTTTTTTTTTTTAACTTATCACTTTGCAATGCTTAAGTTCCTCTTGGATGTCAACAAGACTGAGATGATTTCTGCAGAAGTTTCATGAAAAAAAACTTTTGTTTCCTTTTAAACATATTCCAGGGCTGGCTGGAGCGCGTACGTACGAAAAGGGCGTCGGGAAAAAAGGGCGCGTGGTATAAACGATAAATGGAAAATATCGTTTATAGAAATATTGTGTAGAATTTCGTTTATAAATAGTGTTTTAAGAATTTATAAATCACTAAATAATGTGTATGAGATCGGCAATTCTTAAAACGTTAATCTTCCCTATTTGTAAAGTGAAACTTATATTTACGTTTATTAAAAACCCTCCCTGTACCTATCCCTAACCCCTAGACCCCCTGTTGGTGCCTAAACCTAAGACCCCCCAGTTGGTGCCTAAACCTAAGACCCCCCTGTTGGTGCCTAAACCTAAGACCCCCCTGTTGGTGCCTAAACCTAAGACCCCCCTGTTGGTGCCTAAACCTAAGACCCCCCAGTTGGTGCCTAAACCTAAGACCCCCCAGTTGGTGCCTAAACCTAAGACCCCCCAGTTGGTGCCTAAACCTAAGACCCCCCTGTTGGTGCCTAAACCTAAGACCCCCCAGTTGGTGCCTAAACCTAAGACCCCCCTGTTGGTGCCTAAACCTAAAACCCTCTATGGATAATAAAACAGACATTAATAAATAAAAAATGTAAAGAAAAAAATGTAAATTATTTTTTTGGGTGGATAATAATGTTTTAGAAATGTTTTAGAAATAGTGATTTAGTATCTTCATAAACGTTATTCGTCACGGGCTCATTTTGTAAACTTAAATCATCACAAACATAGTTATAAATCCTTAAATATCTCCGGGCGCCGTTATAAATCCTTAAAAATCTCCGGCGCCTTTTTTTCCCTGTTCAGCGCCCATTAAACGATATTTATAATGGAAGTGAATGGGGCGCCCTTTTTGTCCACTTGTCTCATGCGCCCAAATCTACTGCTTCCGGCTGGAGCAGCTGACCTGCTGAAAGGGCGTACGTACAAAAAGGGCGCCTGGACAAAAAGGGCGCGGGGTGTAAACGCTAATTAACAATTAATTTTTAATAGCGTTTATAAAAATAGTGTGCTATATTTCGTTTACAAATAATGTTTAACAAATTTATAAATCATTAAATAATGTTTATGAAATCGGAAATTGTGAAAACGTTAATCTTCCCTGTTTCAAACTTATAATTACGTTTATTAAAAAACCAATAATATATGTTTAATTGTTATAATTCTATATTATTGTGAATAACCTTCATTTATGGTTTGTTCTTATAATAAAATCTGAAAATATTCTTTATAACGATGATATAAATATAACTACGTTCGTAATAAGTGTTGTAAAACATTAGTAATTATTACTAAAATTTTACTAAAACTATACCTAAGCCTACTCTTACACAGAACCCTCCCTGTACCTATCCCTAACCCCTAGACCCCCTGTTGGTGCCTAAACCTAAGACCCCTCTGTTGGTGCCTAAACCTAAGACCCCCTGTTGGTGCCTAAACCCAAGACCCCCCTGTTGGTGCCTAAACCCAAGACCCCCCTGTTGGTGCCTAAACCTAAGACCCCCCTGGTGGTGCCTAAACCTAAGACCCCCCTTTATTATGTGGATAATAATGTTTTACTAATTGTGGATGCAAAAAATATTTAGCAATTTACGTTACGTACTGATCGCTTTATTTTGTGAATAATAATGTTTTCGAAACAGTAAGGGATACAACTTTAAATAATGTTTTAATTGGTTAAATAAGATAAATATGTTTAGTATTTTTATAAACGTTATTCGGCACGGGTGCATTTTATAAACGTAAATCACCACAAGCACACTTATAAATCATTAAAAATCACCTGGCGCCGTTTGTAAACGTTATTTATGTCCTGCGCCCTTTTTTCCTGCTCGACGGCGCCCATTAAACGTTATTTATTATGAGAGTGAATGGCGGCGCCCTTTTTGTCCACTAGCGGCCTGCGCCCTTTTTTCCCGCTTCCCTGAAAGGAGCCAAATCCTTTCTTCAACTAATAGCTGATTTCTGATGTTGCTGTGGGCTAATATACTCTGCCTTTGTTCCAGCTTTCTTTGTACCTGCCTGAATAAATAAATAAGGCAAGCTACAAGACCAAGCTAAACAAGCCAAGCTATGTTTAAATCAGGGTTGATTTAAGGACTTCGTGTTTTGTAAATCAATGATCCTGGCATTCAGGCACCAGGCCTGACCCTGACACTGAAGCTGGATGCTGAAGCCAGGAGCAGATTTAGGACACCTGCTACTTCCTGTCAGGCAAGACTTGATGCCCCATTATACAGCACAGCCATAACCGGGGCTACATTGTAGCCAGATCCAGGGAATAACTCATGGGCACTTGGCTTTTATTGCGCCTGATACAAATGTCTCCCTCTCACCCGTTATAGAGATCTCTAGCAGTTACTGGGAAATAAAATGAATTCCTGGTCCCTCCAATAAAAGGAATTAAATTCGATATCAGGCCGGGTCGGTTTTTCCTCTGTGCCGTATTTATTGGCCGTCTGAAATATAAGGACATTAAATATAACGGCCTGGTTCACCTGCTCTGTCCGTCCCTCCGTGTTTTACAACGTTGCGCTCCCCGGTTCCTGGGCCATTCTGCTGCACTGATGTATATGGCAGGCGTCCAGCATCAGACGGCATCGCTCAAACGTCTACAAACGCCGCTCACTTCTGCTTGCTGGCATAAATATTTTAAGAACATACTACCGATATGGAAACAAACGCCGCTTGTTTATAAATGTGCCTCCATCAAAGTAGAGCCAGCGAGATTTTCTCCTAATACACTCGGAAAACACAGTTTGCTCACAACAGGATATGCTGCTTCTAAAGGGCAAGTTAAGCCTCACTCCAAGCGCAAATGTTTCCAAGATCTGCATTACTGAGATTGTTTTATTCAGTTTATAAGCTCCTTGAGCCAGCTATTGTCAAATAAACTTGTAAAATACCCAGTAAGGAGTCCAGATAATGGGCAATTCCAGCTTAACTGAATGTCTGTGCTATAGGCTACTATGTTCTTAGGCAGATTCAGACTGTGCCTTTTTTTGTAGTTTAAAAACTCGGGTTGAGGCAATCTATTCAACTTCAGCAGCCACACCAAGGGAGCCTGAGACCTGATTTAAAGGGGAACTGAAGTAAGAGGTATACGGAGGCTGCCATATTTATTTCCTTTTAATCAATACCAGTTGCCTGGCAGCCCTGCTGGTCTATTTCAGTGTAGTAGTATCTGAATAACACCAGAAACAAGCATGCAGCTAGTCTTGTCAGATCTGACTTTAAATTCTGAAACACCTGATCTGCTGCATGCTTGTTCAGGGGCTATGGCTAATAGTATTAGAGGCAGAGGATCAGCAGGGCTGCCAGGCAACTGGTATTGATTAAAAGGAAATAAATATGGCAGCCTCTGTATACCTCTTACTTCAGTTCCCCTTTAATGAAATCCTTGGTTTTGATCATCACATGGTCAGGACGAGTCCTGACGGGCGTATACAGCTCAGCTATTAGACGGTTTAGTGAGCTGAGTGCAGAGCGGCAATATCGATGGGACATTCAAATGTATGTCCTGGCAGGAATAAGAGCTCCACGCAGGGCACAGATTTCAATTACCTGCATCTGGAACAGATTAAAAGATATACTGCTAATGTCTTGGTACCAGGTACGCAGGACACCTTCAACGGCCTTGTGGAATCTAGGCCTCAAAGGGTTACAGCAGAAAGGTGACCTACAGAATATTAAAGGGGACCTAAACTTTTCCACCAGAGAGAAGGAAAACACAGAGAAACCCACCCTGTTTGTATTTAGAGATAACAGCCTGTCTGATTCTCCTTTATCCTTAAGTAATGAGCCACGGAAGCAGTAAAAAAGGGCACATATGGCTAATGCACAAAAGGGGCGCCGCCATAGATTGCAATGCAAAATATCGGCTATTGGGCGCCCGACAGGAAATTTGGGTGCCGAGAAATATCGGTTGCAGGGATCGTGTTAACAAAAGTTTTCGATTACAGAATAAGGTTTATTACAAATATCGTTTACAAATTCATTTTGACTTTGTGTTTTACTTATTTTTTTTCGTTTTAAATTTCGCTTATAGGAGGTCTTACTTATTTTTTCATTTTTACATTTCGCTTATAGGAGGTTTTACTTATTTTCTCGTTTTTAAATTTCACTTTCAGGACTGTAACAAGTACCATATTTTTCGCCATATAAGACGCACTTTTTCTCTCCAAAAAATGGGGAGAAAAAGTCCCTGCATCTTATACAGCAAAGGCAGGGAATCCCTGACTTCCGAATACCCGCCGATAGAAACTGCCGACCTGCCGCTACCTCGGGGATTCCCTGCCTGTGTGCCTGCTCTGTCCCCCGCTACTAGCATCTGTCTCTGTATGATGGTAAATGTGTAAAGTGTAGCTGCTGCATCCCTGCTATGTCCGCCGTGTCCCCGCTATGTCCACCGTGTCTCTGCTATGTTAGACGTGTCCCCGCTATGTCCGCCATGTCCCTGCCATGCAAGCCGTGTCTCTGCTATGTCCGCCGTGTCCCCGCTATGTCCGCCATGTCCCTGCCATGCAAGCCGTGTCCCCCGCTACTAGAATTTGTCCCTGTATAATGGCAAAGGTGTAAAGTGTAGCACTGCTGCAGGTTCTTCCCTCTCCAGCAGCGCCTGCGGGGACAGCGCTACGCAATATGTTGGCGCTTTATAAATACAATAAATAAATAGCCGACCTCTTCTCCACCTGACTTCTCGCTCTAATGACCGTGGCTTGTACTGACGTCAGTACAAGCCGCGGTCACTAGAGCGAGAAGTCAGGCGGAGAAGAGGTCGGCTATCCCCACGGGCGCTGCTGGAGAGATAAGAGCCTGCAGCAGTGCTACACTTTACACGTTTGCCATTATACAGGGACAAATTCTAGTAGCGGGGGGCACGGCGGACATAGCGGGGACACGGGGCTTGCATGGTGGGGACATGGCGGACATAGCGGGGACACGGCTTCAATGGCGGGGACATGGCGGACATAGCGGGGACACGGCGGACATAACAGAGACACGGCTGACATAGAGGGGACACAGCGGACATAACGGGGACACGGCTGACATAGAGGGGACATGGCGGACATAGCGAGGGACGCAGCTGACATAGCGGAAGGGGGGGGGACAGCGGGGATGCAGCAGCGCTACACTATATAAACTTACGATCATGCAGGAACAAATGTTAGTATTGGGGGACATAGCGGGCACATGGCGGAGATACAGCAGCACTACACTGTCTACATTCGAACATTGAGCAGGGACACGTGCAAGTAGCAGGGACATGGGGAGAAAAGCAGGGACATGGCCGAGACGGTAGGGACACAGGGGAAGAAACATAGACACACGGGACATAGCAGGAACACCTGGGGACATCTGGGAGGACAGAAGGGGACATAGGAGGATACCAACTGGGGGAGAACATCTTCAAGACGCTCCTGGAACATGGATGCACCAGGTTTAGTATATTTTTTTTCCCCCTGGTTTTTGCCCTCTAAACCTAGGTGCGTCTTATATTCCGGATCGTCTTATAGGGCGAAAAATACGGTAAATCTTTGTTTACACTTATGGTATCATTTTAAAATTAGTTTTCATGCGTATAATTCTTAAATATCGTTTTCAACCTTATTCTATTAGAAATAAATCGCTTTTGGTATAAACTTTGTTTTTTAGACTTACAGTATAATACATTGATTATAGTTTTCTGATTTATTAACTTACTAATATATCGCTTTTAATATTACCGTTATTTTAAGATTTTTAATACGTACATGATTGTAAAACTATTTATTCAATTATATATATATATATATCTTTTTCTATTTATAATATTATTAATGTGTACCTGATTTTAAGGCTATTTATTCTATTATAAATATATACATTATTCTATTCATGTTATTTATAGTGAAATATTTTAAGGATTAAATTAATATATTATTGTTTATATGTGTGTAAGGGTGTTTGTGCAGTGGGGATGGTTAGGGTTAGGCACCACCAGGGGGGTGGTTAGGGTTAGGCACCACCAGGCGGATGGTTAGGTTTAGGCACCACCAGGGGGATGGTTAGGTTTAGGCACCACCAGGGGAGATTTAGGGTTAGGCACCACCAGGGAGGTCTTAGGGTTAGGCACCACCAGGGGGGTCTTAGGGTTAGGCACCACCAGGGGGGTGGTTAGGGTTAGGCACCACCAGGGGGTGGCTAGGGTTAGGCTCCACCAGGGGGGTCTAGGGGTTAGGAATAGGTACAGGGAGGGTTCTGTGTGAGAGTTGGGTTAGGTATAGTTACAGTACAATATTTGTAATATATACATTTTATTAAATTATGTATATTTACACAAGAGGGGGGGGGGGGTCTAGGGGTTAGGGATAGGGAAAGATCTGTGTGAGCCTACAGTTATAATTGCAGTAAAATACCTGTAAAATCTACCATTGTATTACTATGCTTATTACAAGTGTAAATATTGTTTTTTGTTATAGACGCTATTTGACGTTTTTAGTTGTAGACGGTAATGCAAAAGCAGGCGAACAAGGAAGCGACCCCGAGGTCATTCCCAGTGGAATGTTCTCTGTAGAACAGAGTAGAACAGTTCGGGCCATATCTATATGTAAACACAGCGGGTTACTGTTTCTGTGCTCCCATGAAACCAGGAAGTAGCCACTCTGCCGAATCTTAGTACGAGTTCTGTGGGCTGTAACAAAGAAATGTTTTTTTCTGTAAAGGTTATTATGCTGTTGCTTACATATTAGAGCAGAGAGGGAGTCCTGGGATTAGGTCCGCTTTAAGCAGGTTGTTTAAAGTAAGCCTGAGATTAATGAATGCAAAAGTTTTATACATATCTGGGGCTTCCTCCAGCCCCCTTTGGCCCGACCACTGCCCTCCGCCTACTCCATCCTCTGTTATGACTCCCGGTAAATTTGGGAGTCGGGGCTTACAGCGCATGTCCGTCCCGGCCGCAGGCGTTTGCCCACTGTGCTCCCATCGCTGTGAGCATTCTGTGCCTGCGCAGTATTTCTATGCTGGTGCAGAACGCACCCTGCCGTGGGAGCCAGAATGGGGATCGTGCGGCCGCGCAGCGTCTGCGCTGACTTGCCAAAGTTACCGTGAGCCATAACGGAAGATGGAGGAGGCAAAGTACGGCGGCGGTGAATGGATCAGGCCGAAGGAGGCTGGAGGAAGCCCCAAGTATGTATAAAACTTTTTCATTCATTCATCTCAGGTACACTTGTACACTTAATAATATGTAGAAGTTTTCCAGCATATAAACATTAGCTTAAAAAATGTGCACATTGTCCCAAAAAATGGAGTACGAGTGAAATCGGCACAGGGAGACTTGGGCGCAGGATACAGCCAATATATGGCTTACCCCACTTCTGCACAAGTCCCGGCAGCGTTAATTACTATTCCCCCTCCAGGTTCACGTGGATGGTAGGGAATGATTCAGGCTGAATTACAGTGTTTTAAACGTAACTTCAGCTCCGTCTTCTGATGGCGCCGAAGTTACTCACTGCAGTGTGCGCAGCTATAGCTGTAATTCTTATTACAGTCTATGGTGGCGCCGGCTGAGCCAAAATCTCCTGGGCTGGATACAACGTGTTAAAAAAAATGCAGCATGCTGCCATTTTTTTGGATCCATCTGAAAATGACGCCTGCGAATAATGGCGCACAGTGTTGCCGATAATCCGTTTGTCGCTTATCGCTATTTAACGTTGAAGCCTTATCGTTATTTAGCGTTAACACACAGAACCCTCTCTGTACCTATCCCTAACCCCTAGACCCACCCCTGGTGGTGCCTAACCCTAACCACTTCCCTGGTGGTGCCTAACCCTAAGACCCCCCTGGTGATGCCTAACCCTAACCACCCCCCTGGTGGTGCATAACCCTAACCACTTCCCTGGTGGTGCCTAACCCAAACCACTTCCCTGGTGGTGCCTAACCCTAAGACCCCCTGGTGGTGCCTAACCCTAACCACCCCCTGGTGGTGCCAAACCACCCCCCTGGGGGTGCCTAACCCTAATCACCCCCCCGATGGTGCCTAACCCTAAGACCCCCTAGTGGTGCCTAGAGTTGGGCCGAACCTCCGATTTTAGGTTCGTGAACCGGGTTCGCGAACTTTCGCGGAACGTTCGGTTCGCGTTAAAGTTCGCGAACCGCAATAGACTTCAATGGGGATGCGAACTTTGAAAAAAAAAAAAAAATTATGCTGGCCACAAAAGTGATGGAAAAGATGTTTCAAGGGGTCTAACACCTGGAGGGGGGCATGGCGGAGTGGGATACACGCCAAAAGTCCCCGGGAAAAATCTGGATTTGACGCAAAGCAGCGTTTTAAGGGCAGAAATCACATTGAATGCTAAATGACAGGCCTAAAGTGCTTTAAAACATCTTGCATGTGTATACATCAATCAGGTAGTGTAATTAAGGTACTGCTTCACACTGACACACCAAACTGTTCACTGAACAGAACAGGTATGCAGTGGCGGGTTCACTGAACAGGTATACAGTGGCGGGTCCACTGAACAGAACAGGTATACAGTGGCGGGTTCACAGAACAGGTATGCAGTGGCAGGATCACTGAACACAATAGGTATGCAGTGGCGTGTTCACTAAACAGGTATACAGTGGCGGGTCCACTGAACAGAACAGGTATACAGTGGCGGGTCCACTGAACAGAACAGGTATACAGTGGCGGGTCCACTGAACAGAACAGGTATACAGTGGCGGGTCCACTGAACAGAACAGGTATACAGTGGCGGGTTCACAGAACAGGTATGCAGTGGCAGGATCACTGAACACAATAGGTATGCAGTGGCGTGTTCACTAAACAGGTATACAGTGGCGGGTCCACTGAACAGAACAGGTATACAGTGGCGGGTCCACTGAACAGAACAGGTATACAGTGGCGGGTTCACAGAACAGGTATACAGTGGCGGGTCCACTGAACAGAACAGGTATACAGTGGCGGGTTCACAGAACAGGTATGCAGTGGCAGGATCACTGAACACAATAGGTATGCAGTGGCGTGTTCACTAAACAGGTATACAGTGGCGGGTCCACTGAACAGAACAGGTATACAGTGGCGGGTTCACTGAACAGGTATACAGTGGCGGGTCCACTGAACAGAACAGGTATACAGTGGCGGGTTCACAGAACAGGTATGCAGTGGCAGGTTCACTGAACACAACAGGTATGCAGTGGCGGGTTCACTGAACAGGTATACAGTGGCGGGTCCACTGAACAGAACAGGTATACAGTGGCGGGTCCACTGAACAGAACAGGTATACAGTGGCGGGTCCACTGAACAGAACAGGTATACAGTGGCGGGTTCACAGAACAGGTATACAGTGGCGGGTCCACTGAACAGAACAGGTATACAGTGGCGGGTTCACAGAACAGGTATGCAGTGGCAGGATCACTGAACAGGTATGCAGTGGCAGGATCACTGAACAGGTATGGAGTGGCAGGATCACAGTACAGGTATGCAGTGGGCTGAGGGCTCACTGAACAGAACAGGTATGCAGTGGCAGGATCGCTGAACAGGTATGGAGTGGCAGGATCACAGTACAGGTATGCAGTGGGCTGAGGGCTCACTGAACAGAACAGGTATGCAGTGGCAGGATCACTGAACAGGTATGCAGTGGCAGGATCACAGTACAGGTATGCAGTGGGCTGAGGGCTCACTGAACAGAACAGGTATGCAGCCAGGAAGAAGTTAAGCCTAACTAATCTTTCCCTATATGAGAGACTGCAGCAGCTCGCCCTACCCTCACTAATGCAGGCACACGAGTGGCCGTAATGGCCGCCGCTGCCTGCCTTATATAAGGGGGGGTGGGGCTCCAGGGGCTAGTGTAGCCTAATTGGCTACACTGGGCCTGCTGACTGTGATGTAGAGGGTCAAAGTTGACCCTCAGTGCATTATGGGGCGAACCGAACTTCTTCCGCAAAAGGTTCGCGTGCGGTACCCGCACGCGAACCACCTACGTTCGCGCGAACCACGTTCGCCGGCGAACCGTTCGGCCCAACTCTAGTGGTGCCTAACCCTAACCACCCCCCTTGTGGTGCCTAACCCTAAGCACCCCCTTGGTGTTACCTAACCCTAAGACCTCCCTGGTGGTGCCTAACCCTAAATCTCCCCTGATGGTGCATAACCCTAAGACCTCCCTGGTGGTGCCTAACCCTAAGCACCCCCCTGGTGGTGCCTAACCCTAAGACCTCCCTGGTGGTGCCTAATCCTAACCTTGACAGTGTTACATTAAATCCATTCACCGTTTTGCAGTTAAATAACTTCTGCAGTTTGGCTTATGTAGGGCGCTATTGATAAATAACGTTACTGTGCTCAATAACGTCTGCTGTTTGGCATATGAACGGCACTATTGATAAATAACGTTACTGTGTGCTGTTTTTCTTCTTTTTTCCCTGTGCACCATTATTATGCAGTATTAACGATAAATAGCGATAAGCGTATCTTTTTAATGCGGCGCCATTTTTATGCATAGGCGCTGTGCGCCATTATTCACTGATCCGCATTTTTTATCTAGTGAACAGGAAAATGTGTTACATGTGAACAAGTCCATTGACTTACTTAGGCTGTCAGTTCTAATCCGTTTCTGCACTGTTATGAAATGCAAAAACGGAGAGTGAACAGAGTGGGCCCCTTCTGTTGACTGATAAGTGTCATTCTCCTTAGTAAATTGCTGCAGATGATCAGCACTACAATGGGATTGATTCACAAAGCGGTGCTAACTGTTAGCACACCTGTGAAAACCCCCTTAGCACGTCTAAACAATCTTTTCGCGCATAAAACTTTATGCGCGCAAAACTTTATGCGCGTAAAACTTTACGCGCGTACTGCACAGAGCGCAGGGCGCTCCGCGCGATGTGCTGATCATCTGCAGCAGTTTACTAAGGAGAATGACACTTATCAGTCAAAACAGAAGGGGCCCACTCTGTGATATAGCGACTGATCAGAGTATCCAGAGATTTTCCACTGTGTCATAGAATCATTTACGAAGGCTGGTCACGCTAATTGAATCTGCCAGTAATTGAAAAAGAGCAGAGGGTGGAATTATGGGGGATTCAGAGATTCCTGAGTGATCAGGATTAGTCCCTATCTCATTAGGGTTTATTGATTTGTTTGCTGTTTAATATCTCTCTCATTTCCCCTGTTGTCTGCCTAAATAGTACAGCAATTCTTGTTTCAGGACAAAGGATGCATGACAACTGATCAGGACTTGCCATGCCAACTGAAAGAGGAAAAAAATCCTGTACCTCTGCCTAGTCTCCATAGGCGGCCTTCAAGGGGTAATCTATCTTCATCATCTTTCTGGAAGATGTCAGTTTGTAAAGCAGAGCAGTCATATAATCAGCATTTTTTTCCTTTTTAACCTTTTGGCCCGTTTCACATGGCTAATGTAGATGATGTTTCAGTGGCTGTCAGCTGCTCTGGCGCACCACCCGATCGCTGGGAGGTGTCCGGCTCATAGAAGCATGTTTGAACATGGCTGCAGCCACAGTCAAATGTGATATCAAGAAGTTCTTTGTTGCTCTGTACACTGACACACACAGAACATTTTTATTGTGCTTTTCTCCTGGCAGACTCTAAGCACCAGAGTTGCAGCCACTAAGGCGAGCTCCATAGGCATTAGCAGTGTTAGGGAGTCTTGCTCAAGGTTTTCTACTGGTACTGGCTTACTGAACAGGAAGGGCCAATATTTGACCCCCTGGTCTACTCTCCTGTGTCAGCGGCAGAGCCCTTAACCAGTACACTATCCAGTCACTGCTACTGTAAACACACTGCCTGTCAATTGCTGACACCTGTGGGACTACAAGCACTGCCATTTGGCTGCATTAAACTGCAGCCGGAGGGTGCTCAGTGTGTGGCTGAACTGTGTGTCAAATGCCCATTTCAATTTTGTGTGTAAAAAGGCCTTATGCTATTTGTTAATATCTACAAAGATCTACGGTTTAGAAAATACTGATGGTTATTGTATTAAATCTGGTCATTCAGCTTCACCCCCTGTGTCTGGATGCCTGGCAACCAACTAGTCATAAAGGGGTGAATTCAATAAATGTTGGTAAAATTGATTAGCCTAAACAATTATAAGGAGAGCCGCCCCTTTAATTAATGATTGGTGCAACTCGCATTAGCAAGGAGCCTGTAGCCTAATTTCAATTATAGCCAACGATTCTATAGAAAGGACTACTGTCTCAATGCACATACAAAATCATTTTAATTAAAGCCTTGGCTACATGAAATTCGCACAACATGTTTAAAAACACCCACAGCTTTAAAAACAACAGTACCTGGCCAGGATATGCGCGCCTATTCTAAGAGGGACAAGATCAGGTTTTATGCAGGGTGAAGTCGCCCAACCGCAGCCTCATGCAGAAAACACCCTGCTACCACGATCTATTTGTCCTAAACCACCACCAGAACACCGCACACACTGTGTAATGCTTCTATTTCCGGTTTTCCATAGCAAGATCAGTTTATAACTGCAGTATGTGAGGCCTTTCGATTTTCACTATAGATTATAGCATTGCAGTCAGTCCAGGCAATAACATATGCAGACAGGGGGTCACAGATAGCAAATGAGCCTCCACAATATGGCGATATCGTTTGGCTGTCAGCCTATGATACTTGCGCACAGTAGTTGATGAGCTCCAGCTCACAAGGCCCTTCCATTATCCGCAGTGCACTGGATGTATCCAACTGTCTCCGCTGCTGTGCTGTGATTAGCTTTCTTCTGCTGAGGCCTCAGCACAGCTTGTACTTCCTTTCAACTCCTTAGCTTGGAGCCGGATCAGCGTGTGTTCACACGTGGGGACACCACGCGAGCACTCCTGCGGTAGCCACGCCCACCGACGCGTTTCGCCTCGCCCACGGGGCTTTATCAAGGTGTTGAGTGGCAGCAGCTCGTTCGAGTAAACGGATTGGTGGCCACATTGGAAACATTCGAAATGGCGACCTAGATAGCCCATTGGGCAAACATTTTATGGAGCACCATGGGGGAAAACCTGATGATTTGAGGTTCAGAGGAATCATAAAGCAACTAATCCCCTTTCGCGGTGGCGACATAGAGAAATAACTTTATAAAATCGAGCAGATGTGGATCTATCGTTTGAGGACTCTTGCCCCAAGGAGTTTAAATACAGATTTGAATTTAGTGTACTTCTTATGAGTCATCAGCTGTCTATGTAGAAAGTGAGCAGTGTGCTGTGATCACTCTCACTCCCTACCTGTGTGCTTAATACAAATGAATCGTCCAAAAAAGACCTATGTATATATGCGATACAAAAAGTGAATAAATCATCCTGAAATTACAGACATATGTCAGATAATGGAGCAATGCCTAGGCAGTGATGCGTCTCCTATTGTAATCCAGCCTCCCTCCGTGTTATGTACAGTGTGTACGACAAGTATCAGCAGAGCTGAGGCTGAGTGGGCGTGAGCTGTGAGCAAATGGTATAATAAGGGAGGAGAACGAGCTGCTGCCACTCAACACCTTGAGAAAGCAGGCTTGGACTTGAAAAGACATGAGAGAACACAGACTGAGCTATAAATATTCCTGAGCAAAGCTAGACTGAATGCTCAGTCTGGGATTTTATCAGGGCTGATTAGAATCAACAGAGCAGTGCAGAATGAAACAGAAAGCAAGGTAGGTGTTTTCTCTAATGTTCCCACTGATATATATGGTAAAATACATGAGGGTGCTTTGTCTCTGGTTCCCTTTAAAATTACATGTACATGTATTGCAGTGCTATGCATGTGTCTGATGGCTGCCAGAGGGTCCTCTCCTCCTTTAGCCTGGCCAGGGCTTTGAGCGATGTTGGTAACCAGAAGAGGTGCGCAGTGGGTGTTACCAATGTCATTTGCATGCCATCCTGTCATCACTATGGTTTCGGTGTGTACCACGCCTGCGTCAGGTGAAGATCGCACAAGGTGCACACCAGGTTAAGGAAACAGTGAGGACCCGCAGTCAGACACACGCATAACACTGCAATTCCTGTAAGTGTAATTTAAAGTGTTTGTAAGCAAATATAAGTTCTAATGCACCATCGGAGTGCTCTTTCCACTTTAATGGAGCACTTCACATTATGCTAGTAGTGCAGTATGTGGTACCCTTCCATCCTGTGCGTGGATCATGCTTATACCAACATTTATTGAGTACACCCCATACCAACCTGTCACAGACCCAGGTCACATGGTTGGCTTTCCAGAGTTTAAAGTATACCTGAGGTGAGCTTTAAGTCAAAAAGCAAATACTTACCTAAGATGAGGGAAGACTGGATCCTGCAGAGGCTTCCCACGTCATCTTCCAGACCTCCGTTGTCGCTTGCAGACCTCCCAAAGAAATACATTAGCTTGTCATATTGAAGCTTTGGGCCCCACTTCACTTTGTGAAGGAGCGTGTCCATACTGCGCCTGCGAGAGTGTGGGGCTCCTGAGTAGTAAGCCAGAGCCACTCGTGCATGAGTGGCTCTGTGCTACTGCGCTTGCATGGTGATGCTTGCGCAGGTGCAGCTCAGCTATGCTCTTGCATGAAGATTATTGTGTCTTAGTTCTTCTTGTGTCCCAGCAGATGGCTGCAGCCTACAGGAGTGAGGGAGAAATGGGTAAGGTTCTACAGGATCCGAAGGCAATCCTCATCTTAGGTAAGTATGTGTTTTTTGAGCCAAGGTTTTCCTCTGGTTCACTTTTAAGACAGGTTTTAACCTCCTCCACCATAGAATCACTCTCTTGTGAAATCTTCTTTTGTGCCAATTTGAGGGCATCCAGAAAGGGATGAATGACAAGCAATTTGTGTGCATGCAATCAAATACTGAGGAAGGGATCGTGCACTGGTTGTTATACTGGCCTCACTTCCAGGCATGGGCTTCCGAATTCCTCGGAAGCTAAAATTCCGAAATTCCGCCGGAATTGGGGTTTCCGCATGGTTCCGCGGAATTCGGAATTTGCAATCCGGAATTCGGAATTTGCAATCCGGAATTCGGAATTCCGGCAAAATCGGAATCGGAATGAATTGACCAATCAGGAGATGCGGAATGAGTTGACCAATCATAATCAGCGGAGAGTTACTGCGCTAAAATAACGGTTTCAACATTTTTTTTATCCAAATTTACAAAATACAAATCAACTTTATTAACAATAGATATTTCAAATGAGCGATTGAGTGTTTCCTCCTAAATTTACGGAAATCAGTTTAAAAATTACGGAAGTCCGTTTAAAAATACGGAAAGTGCACGTGGCGGAATACCGCGGAATTCCGCGGAATGTAGCGGAATTCCACCGGAATGTAGCGGAAGCGGAATTTCGGTAGTGGCGGTATGCGGAATTACCGCGGAATCGGAAATTGGCTCTTCCGACCATGCCTGCTCACTTCCTTCCTGGGGGCAGGGGCTCCATACTGCACACATTCTCTATGGAGAGGAATACATTAATGGCCGCACTGGCTGTTGGGGTGGGGTGCTAAACTTGCTATGAGGGTAAGGATAATATTCTTGTGATGCTTGCTGGGGAGGGGGGGCACTGGTGCTATATTTTCTATGAGGGGGTGGGTTGCTATACTGGCCACACTTGCTATGGGAGGGATGCTGGCCACTCTGCTTCCTATGGAGTTTGGGAGAAGTGTTATACTTTCCACATATGGATGGGGACCAAGAGAACCTAGGGTCAGTGGACCCCATTTGATTTTCGAGGGGGCCCGGTGATCTGTAGTTACATTACTGCTGATAACAAAAGGGGATAAGAGGCGCCCAAGGATATATAAAGCTGTGTCCAAAACAACTAAAATGAGAAAAGAGGAAGTGGCTTACCTCAATAATAAAAATTAAAAAAAATTACATATGCACACCAACGCGTTTCATGACTTTAAGCTCACTTCTCCAGGCCAAATAAGGCACCATCTAATAAATTCAGCCAAACAAAACGTGTTGGTGGTGCATAATGAATTGTCATTTGTTTTATGAAGTTACCATTTTTGAGGTAAGCTACCACCTCTTTTCTCATTTTAGTTGTTTTTAACAAAGTTTTATATATCATTGGATGCCTCTTACCCCACTGGTTTTTGCTTCTCACCATCCTTTTGAGGGGTGATATTGGTCTTAGATGGCCTGGCCACATTTAGGTCCAGTTACTTTTCCTAAGACGGCGACTGCATCCAGAGTGGAGTCGGGTTTGTAGATCACCTGCCTCAAGTGGTTCATTGCCCCTCCTGCAGCCTTTCTTTGTGAGTATAAATTCTTTTTTTCTACATATTTTCCAATTGGATGACATAGGCCTCGATTCATCATTGTCTTTGCGATAGCTTTTTCCAGTTCGTTAAATTACAGAATTCAAAGTTTATCAATTTCTAGTTGTATTCATCAAGGTTTTTCTGCATTCGATGTAAATTCAATAACAATGGTAACCATTCGGTAATGTGTCGATATTTCCATTTTACAGCAGTAATTTAACACAAGGCCATAAGATTCCCGTGGAATTGTGGGTAAAAAGGCGGTCCTTTGAACACCACATAGCAACATTCCGAATAGGGCTTAACACCTGGACCAGGATTCTGGAAGTGGCTTGGGACAATCCCACAATTTTGCCAGCTATGGCTTTAATAGGAGCCTTTTCTGAAAAAAATGTAATGCAGCTAGCAATTTAGTTATCCATGGCACTGTCTGTGTTCTCTTACAAGATGATTCAAGAAAAAATGCAGATGTTCTGGTATAGCAAATAAATCCATTCTCTTGCAAATTGATATGGTTCTAGACCTTATTCTTGCCCTTTAGCACCTTTGAATCACTCTCAGCTGATACCTAACCACTTCAAATGGCTCCATCTTCTCTGTAAGCAATGATCTGACAGGAATAACGACAGAGCAGTGAAGGAGATAACTAATCCTAAAATTAACGCTAAACCACGCCCACTTTCATTTTCATGAATTGCACTTTCTTCCATTTTACCGCATGATTACCGAATGCTCACTAACAGCTGTAGATAACTTTGATGAATCCTGAAATCAACTTATCGAGTTTGGTATTTTACCGAGCTGTCGGTAATTGATTCGATAAGTCTTGATGAATCGAGGCCATATTGTGCTATTGTCTGTTGTCTCTGTCTTCGGTTTTCAAGGTGTACAGCCACCATACCTTCACTTCTGAAAACAAGCAGCAGTTTATTGTCGAGCAGTTAGTCTGTGCATATATGCCACCCCAGACCTTCCATAAAGGACTCTTAGACCATAACATCAGATGTTTACATTATGCATTCAGGCATTGGGTCACTGTGCCCTGTAAATGGCCCATGGTTGTTACTCGCACATCCTCTTCTCCTCAAGTCGTGGCCCCTCCATGATGAAAGGGAATTGTAAAGCAAACAGACTCATTCATTAGGGTTAATGTGACATTAATTAAAGATGGCATATCCGTTATATCTGGTCATTAATGTTAACATGATCTTCATTTCTTGTAATTACATTCTTCTAAATGAAATATCTATGTGCCTTAAGGGGGAATTCTGCGTTCATCTTTAACGTTCACTTTCATTATAAAACTTAACCCTCGCCTATCCTGCCATCCTCCCGCAGCTTTCCTACCACGCACCTAAATCTAGCAGACTGTGTTGGTACTGCTGTTCAGTTTCATGTAGTACGCCAAAACCATGCTCCTTTTCTCACTTCTACTGAATATTAATCATTCCCATAAAAATAGGCAAATCCAGATTGTACCTTGCCTAAAGAGGACCTGTAAGATTAAAAAAAACCTTTTGGGGAATACTTATCTCGGGAGGAGGAAGCCTCTGGATCCTAACGAGGCTTCCCCATCCTCCGGTGTCCCGGCAATCCAAAGCTGTGACCCCCTGAACAGTGGCGAGGTAAATATTTACCTGCTCCCCCCCCACACACAGACACCTTAAAGGGGCTCTGAACACCTCTCATGGGTATGCCTTTAAGACTCCGACTAGTATTGCAAAGTATTTAAAGATGCATATACTTCTGTAGCTTGTGCTCTCCTCTTTCATTTGATGCCTGAATCGCCGTTCTACACCAAATAGTTTGGATTTGCAAATAGTTTTTGTTTGATTTTAATTTGAAAATCGCAGCTGCCATCTTGGCTATGTTATAACTTCTGGGTCACCCCTGTCTTCTCTGTTAGAGAAGTTCATCACTGAATGAAGCAGTAAGAGGAGGTAACACATTGCAAGAGGCTCCGCCAGAGGGGTCATAGCACAACTTTGTTGGAAGTCATCTGGCTTAAAGGCATGCCCATGAGAGGTGCTCGGAGTCCCTTTAATCTCTAGTTATCTGGCTTGCAGACACTGCCATGTATCCCCTTTTCTTATTTATTTCTGCTTCAAACGCAATATGATAGCTGAGTGAATTGTGCGCCCCTCCTACACTGCGCCCTGAGGCTGGAGCCTCTCTCGCCTCTGCCTGATCAGGATGATACCATTTATTGGCTAACTTAGAAGAAAAGCAATAAGCTTATGGCAACGAAGCCTTCATCAGACTGAATCCTGGATCAGAAATCGGTTTGACGAAGGCTTCATTACCGTAAGCTTACTGCTTTTCTTCTAAGGTAGCCAATAAATGGTATCATCAGGCCCGGATTTACCTCACATGAGCCTATAGGCACAAATCTGCTGGCACTTTCGACTTCGCCCTCCATGAACCTGCAAATCCCCCACAGAACTGCACTGCAAGTATGCTGGCTGAACCAGCTGTCACTTCTTCCTTTCTTCCCTTGCCCTTCATAGGTAGCTACAGGTGCCCCTGTAGCTAAAGGAACCTCAGTATTAAGTAGCTAGTGGTGACCCTGACTGAAGGGAGATCTTGTCAGTAGAATGTTGAGAGCCGGGTGAGTAACCTCTCATTTACGCTCTGATCAGGACTCTGAATAGGGAATGAGGGAGGGAGGTGCTCCGGAAGGGGACTGAGCCGCCTCTCCATCATCAGGCGCCTGTAGGCATGTGCCTACAGTGCCTTATGGTAAATCCATCCCTGGGTATCATACTGATTCAAAACTTCTTGCTTTTACTGATGGCTAATGAGGTACAACACTCTCCTGCTTCGACTAAACTTGTTTGACAAATGCTTGTTGAATCAGTTTCTTTTGACCTTGCTCCTGGCTTTGGATGGGCACAACGGGACTGGGCATGTGCGAGCAAGGTCTGCACATGCCCAGTAGAGCCAAACACTCATGCACAGAGCAAAGGTGTGGCTGAGTAGCTCCATTTTACTGGGCATGCATGGACTTTGTGCATGCCCAGTCCGGATGCATTAGTCAACATGCGGCCAGAAGATGAAGTGGGACCCTGTGCTGGAACATAGGCTGTTCGAGGTTCCAGGTAACCTCTGGATACTCCTATCTAGAGGCATCCAACAGCTGAGTTAAGTATTTAAGTTTCTATTCCACTCCACCACTAGTTTACTTGATATCAGTTTGGGAATTCACCAGGTGAATGCAATGCTGCCTTCGGCTTGCTTTGGTGATTAGCGGGAATCACCCGCTAATCGCCTTAGTGTGAATGGGCCCTTAAGCTTTATTAACCCTATCAGCATTAAAGGTTGCAAGGCTAGAAAGCTTGCAGAAAAACATAAGCACCCATACTGTTAACCTTCTGCGGGAGCCCCTATTTTAACACCTGGAGTAAAGTGCTTGAAAAGTTTGGAAAAAATATTCTCTCCCCTAAGCAAGGGCGCAACTAGAAATCACTGCCCCCCCCCCCCCCCTGCGAAACTTTGGATGGGACCCCTCCCCCACGCTTTCTGCACAGGTAAACTGAGAACCAATGTTATTCAGTTGGCTAGTGCACACTTGAATGTGTTTCCCCATGCAGATAAAAAACAGACAGCAGTGGAGAGCTGCATGCATTTTCTCTATCAATTACATTAGCTTCTGTGATAAAACGTGCATGTTTTCACACATATAGTCACATATGGTATGCAGAAAACACATACAGAAAGTGTGTTCTGAGGCTTAGCTTATTACACTCACTCTCTCCATTTCTGATGGAGCAGAACTGGCTCTTCAGACTTCTCCAGCATCACTACAGAACAGGGCACTTGGGGAGGGGTAGAGAGGTTGGGGGCAGGGATCTGTACACAAGAGTCTGCTGCACACTAAATTTGGACTGTCTGCAAATCTTTGTCTACTAAACTTTGTGTGATTCCTTATCAGTGGCTGAGTAGATGCAGCCAGTCACTAGAGCAATTTTGCAGAGAGCAGAAAGCTTTTTTCTCTCTATGCCCTTAGTTATCAGCCTCTCAGGACAGGGAAAATAAACGTCTCCTCCTAATTGGGCCCCCTGCGGCTTTTGGGCCCCCCTGCGACTGCATCCCTTGCAGAGTCTATTGTTACACCCCTGCTCCCCTTGCAAGGTAGCACCCAATGTTCAAAAAATGTCGGGGCGGTATTGATCTGGGGATGAAGCCTGAACACCCAACCTGCATGTTTAATGAACGGTTCAATAAGGCTTAGGAGGCAGACTATGCTCCTTTATTAACCTTCCTGGCGGTAAGCCCGAACTGAGTTCGGGCTATGCCGCCGGAAGGCACCGCTCAGGCCCCGCTGGGCCGATTTGCATAATTTTTTTTTTGCTGCACGCAGCTAGCACTTTGCTAGCTGCGTGCAGTGCCCGATCGCCGCCGCTACCCGCCGATCCGCCGCAATTCTTCTCGCCGCGGCCGCCCCCCCCCCCAGACCCCGTGCGCTGCCTGGCCAATCAGTGCCAGGCAGCGCTATGGGGCAGATCGGAGTCCCCTCTGACGTCACGACGTCGATGACGTCGGTGACGTCATCCCGCCCGTCGCCATGGCGACGGGGGAAGCCCTCCAGGAGATCCCGTTCTTTCAACGGGATCTCCGGATCTCCGATCGCCGGCGGCGATCGGAGGGGCTGAGGGGATGCCGCTGAGCAGCGGCTATCATGTAGCGAGACTTTGTCTCGCTACATGAAAAAAAAAAAAAAAAAATTAAAAAAAAAGATTTGCTGCCCCCTGGCGATTTTTTTGCAAACCGCCAGGAGGGTTAACTATAATTTTAAAGTCAATTTCTCTCCTTGTTCGGCCTGTGAGTTTAGGTGGATGGCCTTGTCTTGGTAGGTGTACAGTTGTGCCATACTTCTTCCATTTCTGAATGATCGCTTGAACAGGGATGTTCAAGGCTTTGGAAATCTTTTTGTAGCCTAAGCCTGCTTTAAATTTCTCAATAACTTGATCCCTGACCTATCTTGTGTGTTCTTTGGACTTCACGGTGTTGTTGCTCCCAATATTCTCATAGATAACCTCTGAGGCACTCACAGAGCAGCTGTATTTGTCCTGACATTAGATTACACACAAGTGCACTCTATTTAGTCATTAGCACTCATCAGGCAATGTCTATAGGCAACTGACTACACTCAGATCAAAGGGGGCCGAATACTTATGCACACACCACTTTGCAGTTATTTATTTGTAAAAAATGTTTGGAATGATGTATGATTTTTGTTCCACTTCTCTTGTGTACACCACTTTGTGTTGGTCTTTCATGTGGAATTCCAATAAAATTGATTCATGTTTGTGGCAGTAATATGACAAAATGTGGACAACTTCAAGGGGGCCGAATACTTTTGCAACCCACTGTATATATAAAACAATATGCAAGTGTCCCTGCGTGCTCCTCCTGTCTCTGTGAGGCTGGGTCTGTGCATTTTGCTACTGTGCATGTGCACAGCATGGACCCAGCCCCACAGAGACAGGAAGACGGGGCCAGGGAGCCGGGCAGGGGTGTGAGCGGGTGTGCGGGTGCGCGCGTAGCGGATGCGGGCGGGGGCGGGGGTGTGAGCGGGTGTGCGGGTGCGCGCGTAGCGGATGTGGGCGGGGGCGCACTAACAAGGGGCAGAGAATCGCAGATCTAGAGCCCCTGCTACTATATATATATATATATATATATATATATATATTCCATTTTATTTTATTCATTTGCCTATTTTTTTTTTAATTTGCGCTATTCGCCTTTAACAAGTTACCGTGATTTATCTTATACAGCAGTCATATGGGTTCTCCCTGACTGCAATGGCTGAGAAAATACACAGACAATATACAGTATATTATTTATTGTTGTAAAACATTAATAAACAATTACACTATGCACCGTGTACCATCAACATAATAAACAATACAGAGCCAACCCACAGAGCGCATTCTACCCGGGAGAAACTGCGGCAAGAGCTCCTGGAAATGAAGCACCACCTTAACGGTCTCCACTGGCTAATTACACTATAGATTTAAATTGATCATCTATAAATAGCGCACATGCAATCCGTGTTGCAATAAAGAGTTTATTTCTGCTACAGGCTGTAGAGATTTTCGTGCCTCTTATTGTACTTATTAGGCAGCGCTGTGATTGTAAAATAATAAGATGCATATTTATAAAGGTTGGAGGAGGAATCCAGTGAGGCAATGAGGCATACATCAAAACATATCAAGTAAGCTTTGCAAATGTCTCTTATCTCTTCCCTTTCTCCTGCTATCCTCTGAAACGTGCTCAGACCTTGAAATTTAAAGCAGAGATCTTTCCACAAGTAAATAAAGAGTTGGCTTGGTGCTTTAACTTTTAAACCTGAGCCAAAAAGGTGAAACGTTAGTTTTGGGTGTGCTGGACCTTTAGAACCCACTAGAACAAGAGACGTATTCTACTGACAAGCCCTGGCAATTATTGAGATTTTTCTTTAAAGGCAGAAGAATAATGCAGCATTTCTGAGATGAAACACACCGCATCCTGCTGGGATGTCGACATCACAATCTGTACCTATATAATTTATGGGAGAAGAAGCAGAATCATTAAGACCATGCCAGGGATGGAATATTTGAGTACAGAGGATTTGTATTGATTTGCATAGAGTTTGCATGTTATTTCTTGTTATGATTTGGAAATTCAAGTGTTCATAAATCCAGCACCTACTGTCCTCCTAGAGTTTGGATTTGCATAAAATCAGGTAACTTGAAGTTACAGCTATTATTATATTTAACCTTCCGGTTAGTACGAGACACATATTCTCAATAAATTACAGTTTTGTGCTTTCTCAATGGAAATTCAGATTTAGGTAAATTTGGAATTCATTTTGGAATTCCATACAAAATTTCGGAATTTTGGCAGATTTGGAGTGTAGCAATTCCACTTATCCCTACATGGAAATACATGATAAACTCTTCAAGGGGCACAATTGAGGGGACCGGGAGGACACCGAGGGACCTGAAATACTGCATGGGGCTGTTAGAATTTGTAGATACTTATAAATAGACTTTTGTTTTCTACAGTTCAGACATGTTTTAAAGTGCACCTGAAGTGAAAATAAACTGATGAGATAAACAATTATATTTATGCTTCTACTCCTAAAAATGACTTTTTTTTAGATATCCCATGTTTTAATTATATATTTACATATTTACAAACTAGATTGAATGGTGAGTTGCCTCTACTCAGTGCCAGCCTAATAAGTGTCCCACAGTTAGAAAAAGGTCAATAGTTCATGTATTTTATCACTCTCTGCTCACAGAAGTTGTTTTCTGCCAGGAAAACTTTGTAGTTGTAATTTGGTTATTAGTGATGTTTTCTATATTACAGACAAGCTACTGATAAGACAGAAGCTGTCACTTCCAAGTCTAAAAATTAACTCTTTCAGGCATAAAAATAAAGCAAGTAAAACACCCGGGTTATTAATATGTTTTGTACTGTACATACATATGTTTATCTCATCATGTCACCTTGAGTACACTTTAAGCTGTTAACTGTACTTACACTTATAAACAAGCTGCAGTGTGTGCTGATCTCTGCTTGAATAATGTGCTCTGAACCTGTCCCAATGGCTTTTATACGGTCAAATGGACTCTCAAAACATATAGTATACCTCTGATGAATACTGATAACACCTGCATACTATTAGCATGGCTGCTCCTATCTCATTTTTGTACTGTAAATATTATCTTCTGTTTTGGAACACAGATGGAATCATTCCATCACTGACAAAAGCATTCCTGAACTGACATGTGACAAGATTTATTGCAAGGGTTAAAAAAACAAGGCTTTTATATATGCAAATGAGCTGTCCAACTGAAAGACAAAACTCATCTGAGGCTCTCCTGAAAAGCAAAAACTCTTATTTCTGGCTAAGGAAACACTGCTGATAACAAGACAAGGCTGTTGATTTTAAACAGCTATTACTTCATTTTGTTTTGCAGTTGAGTGAAGTAGATTTTTTATCAGATATAAATAAGACATCCTTAGGATAATATTTGGGTGCTTCACATCCATGCAATGGTTAAGACATGACTTTTAGTCCAAAGTATTAAAAACTGACCAGTTATTAGCACAATTCTTCAGGTGCACAATACAATCCAGGAGGGTTGTTCGAATGGGCATGGGGGTCAACGAGTATAGCAAGACACAGGACAACCAGATGTAAAGATAGGTGTTTGGTGCAACAGTAATACAGATAGAGATACCAACTCCCCAGAGGAGCTAGTAGAGGGAGATATATCTATAGAACACAGGGATCAGCATTCCAGCAAGCCGGAGATGCAGATGAACTAGTAATCAGTTCACCCGAGGAGCCGGTGGTGCACAGTAAGACGTCGTATACTGATCATCCGTGGAGCGGGTGATTCAGACTGCACTGCAGCCGGTGGTCACCTGAGGGGCAGGAGATCAAGACTGTACTGCAGCTCCTAATCACCTGAGGAGCAGGTGACTAAGACTGTACTGCAGCTACTGGTCACCTGAGGAGCAGGTGATTAAGACTGTACTGCAGCTACTGGTCACCTGAGGAGCAGGTGATTAAGACTGTACTGCAGCTACTGGTCACCTGAGGAGCAGGTGATTAAGCTGTACAGAGAATCCCTCACCAGGGACTAGGCTCACTGGTGAGGGCAGGAGAGTCAGACAAGCAGATTCGGCAACAAACGGACAGATATGGTACAAAGATAGAAGGTTAAATCAGAGTAGTGTTCAGGCTGAGTTGGCAACAGGATCAGATAGGCAGAAGCACAGAATCAGTAGGCAGAAGAGTAGTCAAGGCTAGCAGAAGGTCATAACAAATAATACAATTCAATGAGTACTTTAGCTATCAACAGAATCTGACTAAGTGTGGATCCCCAGCTCCAGCTGGTTCTAGCACACTTTGGGATCTGACTAAGGTCTGAGCGCTAACACGTAGCATTTGCAACAGCAGACGAGGAGCTACTGTCAGGCAGGACCAATATATACTGAGAGCGCCCCACAGCGCCACCCCAGTCACTCAGCCAATCAGGTGCACTGTTGGAGTCAGCTGACCGGCCGATCAGCTGACTCCCCTTCTATTTGCATAAAGGTCCTGCCGCCTGGCGCGCGCGTAGCCCTCAGTCTATGTGCAACTGAAGGACCAGGCAAAACTCCACCATGTAATTGCGTGGCGGAGGCCGCCGGCTGAGACGCGGAGACAGCCGTCATGCCGCTCACCGCTGCGGCGGCATCTCCGCTATCTATTACAGAGGATATCCATTTACGGGCATCTAAAGTAGATGTGAGTTGCGCTATGAGTTTTTTCTTCTTTGTGCATTAATTATAAATCCACAAACACTATAAGCCCCTAATTGCAAACCAAATATGTACACTGCTGACCAATGAAAAGTAAACAGTTAATGCCAATCATGCTGGAACCTATATATACATAACATGCAGTGAGGTGTAGTTCTCAGGGGTGGGAGGCTGCATGCCCCAATCTAATTGGTAAGAGGCTGCAGTCCCACGAAGAAGAAGCCTAAAAATGCTGCAAAACCAGCCAGTAGGAAGATTATATAACTTTAAGGTAAATTGGGATTGGAATGATTTCTGAATAGCGGCAGTGTTTTTTTTTTATTATTAAGTATTAGCAGTTCAGTGAAGGATTTAAATTGCCTAAAGCTGCTCTACAAAAAAGGCTTATATATGCAGCAATAGTAAAGTAGGTCATTATGGTGTGTGCAGGAAACAAAAATTGTGTTGGTTCTTTATTGGATGTCAGTTTACATCAGGATTCCCTTTGAAACAAGGTGTCACGTGTGAGCCTTATCTAGAAGGAGAGTAAATCAGTGAATCAATATAATTGATGTTACAGCCACGTTCATGTGTGACAGCCCTACGTACACAATTAGCTGCAACCAAGTCTCAGATTGGCAGGGATAAGAAAAGAAAAACATGTCTGTCCTTTAACAGAAGCATTAATTAAAGATCAGGTTTATGCAATTATATGAATACCGATTCTTAAATTATTTTAATTGTGAGCCTCAGGGAGTTTTGTCATTGTCTCCAATAGTATACTGATGCCAGAGTCAAGCCAGAATGTGTATGACTACATCCACCATATATGGCTGCATGATTAGGCCACGTATCACAGACCTCAAAGGTGCAGCTACCATACAGGTCTGATCAATGTGAACGTATGTTATAAAGCATGTCTGAACTGTGGTTACTACTCCAGGGTGTTTGCATGTACCTAGGAGGATAAACCTAAACAAATTACTGTGCGCTCATGGGAAACTTTATACTTAAAGTGTATCTGAGATGGGATAAAATAAAGAAAATATACATACTTGGGGCTTCCTTTAGCCCTCTTCAGGCTGATTGCTTCCACGCCATTCTCCTCCACCTCCTCATTCATCCGCAACTGGCCCCAGTAAATCCTCCAGTCGGGGCCAGTTGGCACAGTCTAGCTGCTGGAGCAACCCCGCCTCACTCCTGCCGACGGGAGTACTCTGCGCCATTGCATTACAAAAATGGCTTTGGGGACAACATAGGATAAGATTTGAAGGCACCTATAATGCTGGATATTCTCATACAGGATTAGACGTTGCACAGCAATTTTAACAATGTGTGTTATATATATCGATATTGATGGTTTAGCCATACACTATTTAAATATTGCCCAATTAAAAATCCTAATAATTAGAGATATTTGAGAACAAAATATTACCTTAGACCACCTGCTAAACGATCATTAATTATTTGTCAATTAATCTGTAAAACCATATAACATCTGGGCTTTAAATCAATACTGTGTTACCATACCATTGGAGGATGCTTTTCTAGTATACATTTTCTTTCCAGTAATCTGACTAGTTTGTGTCTACAGTTGAGAATGATCATTTTGTGTCAAATTTTCCTATGCAAGAATTGCTTTATTTTATTGTTTGTCATTTAACTCTTAGCCTGTTTGCTCTTGATCCTCCCAGTACTCCTTTATAGCCTGGTGAAGCAAGTATATGCCCGTGAAATGTGAACATGAATTTTTCTACTGAAAATTGACTGTTTGGCCTAGTGCACACCAGAGCGTTTCGGCTGCAGTTTGCGATCCGCTTGCGGGAGCGGATCCGCTTGGGTAATGTATTTCAATGGGCTGGTGCACACCAGAGCGGGAGGCGTTTTGCAGAAACGCATACTCCCGGGCTGCTGCAGATTTTGGATTGCGGATGCGTTTCTGCCTCAATGTTAAGTATAGGAAAACCGCAAACCGCTCTGAAAAACGGCACTTCAGAGCGGTTTGCCAGGCGTTTTTTGTTACAGTAGCTGTTCAGTAACAGCTTTACTGTAACAATACATGAAATCTACTACACCAAAACCGCTACACAAAACCGCAAAACGCTAGCTGAAACGCTACAGAAAAAGAAGAAAAAGCGTTTAAAAATCTGCTAGCATTTTGTGGATCTGCTAGCGGTTTTTGGTGTGCACCAGGCCTTTGAGTCTACTTGGGGAGGTAGGTTCACCACTACCTTCTTTTTTTAAAAGGACTCTTAATTCTTCTATTCTAATCTGGTGCCTCTGTTCAAAAACTAATTACGTATGCTATTACTCACATACTCTTCATATTTGAAGAGTAGTCAAGGCTAGCAGAAGGTCATAACAAATAATACAATTCAATTAGTACTTTAGCTATCAACAGAATCTGACTAAGTGTGGATCCCCAGCTCCTGCTGGTTCTAGCACACTTTGGGATCTGACTAAGGTCTGAGTGCTAACACGTAGCATTTGCAACTGCAGATGAGGAGCTACTGACAGGCAGGTCCTATATATACTGAGAGCGCCCCACAGCGCCGCCCCAGTCACTCAGCCAATCAGGAGCACTGCTGGAGTCAGCTGACCGGCCAATCAGCTGACTCCCCTTCTATTTGCATAAAGGTCCTGTCGCCTGGCGCGCGCGCGTAGCCCTCAGTCTATGTGCAACTGAAGGACCAGGCAAAACTCCACCATGAATTGCGTGGCGGAGGCGGCCGGCTGAGACGCGGAGACAGACGCCATGCCGCTCACCGCCGCGGCGGCCTCTCCGCTATCTATTACAGAGGATATCCATTTACGGGCATCTAAAGTAGATGCAGCTGTTCCAGATAAATACCTTTTGACCATGTGACTCAGAAACCATTCACAAAAGAGAGAGTGGGAGTTCCGACCCTGGGTAGCAACTCTCAGTGCTTAGCACAGAGTCACTCCACCTATCTCATCCTTAGTAAGACTAGTAGAGATAAAAAACACAGGGACACCGGGAGCCCGATATCGTGTATTAACGTTGCGCAAGATGATCTATTGTATACAAAATATACTCACAATTTTGGGTTGCTATCTATGCAACCACCATCAGAACGTGTGTAGAAGTACCGTCTCCACTCGGCCTTGTCGGTCGTCGCTCCCGGAAAAAAATACTACTATAATAAACTTACAGTAAGTATAAAATTGCGCAAAAGGTGGATCAGCGCAACACCAGGCCGCCTCCGAATGGCCTCCATCGCTGAGCCCCCCCCCAGGAACTACAAACGCACCTTGAACCCAAACAGAAGCTCTGCATATACACCAAAAGCATGGCTGTTAAGTGGGAGCAGCTGACCAAAAACGAATTACATTAGTACACAGCAAGGGAATGAGCAGCGCTACTTAAAAACAGACTAGTGCCTACCTGCAAAAGAGTGTTAGGCGCCACTATGGGAGTGGTTAGTTTTAGGCACCACCAGGGGAGGGTTCTGTGTGAGGGTAGGGTTGGGTTAAGCAGTATTGTTGGAAGACGTTATGATATTTATTCGTTAGTGTTTCTCGTTTATTTTTGCAACAGTAATTATCGTTAATAAAGCTTGACAACGGTGATTGTCGTTAGCAAATTTCATTAATACCTGGTGCCAAATTAGTTAATAACCCGGGCCCTTTTTTCACGGCGCCCTTTTTTTATGCACGCGTAGAAGGATCAGCTAGCTAGTGTAACGATTGCGGAATCGTCTCCGTGGTCAGCGCACCAGACGTGCGCTGAAGCGGCGGATTTCCTCCACAAGCGTATAATTGAGGACACCCAGGCTAGGTGCTATGCACCTGCAGAGGGAAATTCCTGTCGGCAGGTGGAGCTGTGGAGTGCAGAGGAACAGCTCCTCTGCCCTACCACACACGCCAGACAGGAATTGTACGAAGGGAAGAAACGCAATCGCAAGAGAAGCGATTGAGAGCGAGCACAGAGACAGATTGTGTGTGTGTGCATAAAATTAGTCGCCAACCCGCGACTGTGCACACACCACAGCAGATACGAAGCAGGAACGCGATCGCGAGAGGTGCGATCGCCAGACGTGACACAAGGTACAGCAAGGCGGAGCACGAGAGTAGCAAAGGCACAGCAAATAATACAATAAGGAAATACGGAAAATAACAAACGCTAGCTAACCGCGAACACCGCACTCATTCGCAACAGTGCATGCGGTTATGCGCGGTCTCCACGTGATAAGCACAATAGAGACAAGCACGCCTAACTAACCATTAACAGACAAACATGAAACAGAGGACGCGAGCGCTTGCTTAACGGTTACCTCACCGAGCCTCCAGCAAGCGCAGCAGACAAGACAGACACACGAAAACAGGGACAAGCGACAGAAGGATCCCCAGCGCTAGCGAAAAGTGGCTAGCGCGATCCCAGAAGACAGAACAGAAGGATCCCCAGCGCTAGCGAAAAGTAGCGCGATCCCAGGAGACAGAGTAGCAGAACAGAAGGATCCCCAGCGCTAGCGAAAAGTGGCTAGCGCGATCCCAGAAGACAGAACAGAAGGATCACCAGCGCTAGCGAAAAGTGGCTAGCGCGATCCCAGAAGACAGAACAGAAGGATCCCCAGCGCTAGCGAAAAGTGGATAGAGCGATTCCAGGAGAAAGAACAGAAGGATCCCCAGCACTAGCGCGATCCAAACACACGGCAGACAGAACAGATGAGGTAGGCAGAAACAACCGCTGTTCCAACCTACACTCCAGACTCAATCAGAAGGATCCACAGCCGCTAACGCTAGGGCTTGTACGATCCAAACACAAGACAGACGGAACAGGCAAAACAGATAATACAACCTGACTGGACTAGAAGGGGAGCCTAAAGCAACCCCCAGGAATTAACTATACTAGATAGCAATGGCTGACACTCCAGCAGTGTCCATCAGGAACAGACCATGGAAGGGAAATGTCCAGCCAAGCATTCTGGGAGCAGAATGCTTTTATAGTGCCAGTCATCAAAAGAAGGCAGGTAACGGATTTGCATGACTAATGTATGCAAATCCCTCAGCAACACAAGCTGCACAACTGACAGAAGGTCTCCTTTCCAGAGTCCTGCAGCAAGCAAACCTAAACAATGGTCAAAAGGCTGCCTGCCTGCGCAGGCAGCTGAGCGGATTCTCACAGTACCCCCCCTCCTAGGGTCGAATTCCAGACGACCCTCAAAACTGATATCTCCAAACCACTCTAACAGAAGACTCATGAAGGTCGGGGCAGCCCGACAAGGTCCAGTTCCAGAGTCAGTCCACCCGAAACCGACCTCATCGGAAACAGAAGCCACCGAAACATGCCCATCAGTACTACCAGTCTCAGTATAACACCCATCAGGACTGTGAACGCCAGAGAAGAAGCCATCAACACCCTCCAGACAATACCCACCACCTTCCAAGGAGCGTCCGAAAATACCAAACCTGCCACAATACCTGTTCGAAGTGTCCCTTACAACACAAAAGCCACCGTTGATCTTATCCAGGGTACCAAGAAAAATCTCTCCCGGAATCTCCCAGAACCTTTTGAAGCTCCACAGAGATCCCAAGAGGGTAGAACAATCACCAGGCTCACATGGAGAATTACCAAGAACCCCCATGGAACCAATGACAATTCCGGATTCAAAATTACGAGGACACCCATCAAGATCAAGACTTTCAGGGACCACTTCTGGGCATGCAAGCAGGCAGGCCATATCAGAGCATGTCTCCACCGAGGGAGCATCGGAGTACGCTGGTAACCGAGGCACACTTGGGCTTTCTGGGTCACAGAGCACACTGGGTTACACCAGCACAGGAGAAACCTCAGGACATGTCGGGGAACTGCCAACCTCAGAGTCCGGCACGTCAAGACCAAAACCAGTACCGGGCAGAGAAACATCATGAGTGGAGGTCACAGGCACTGGACTTTCAAAAGAAGACTCGGATACAAATTCAGAAATTTCTGTGACAATAATATCATCATTGACTACACAGGCGTGAAGCTCCATCAGAGCTGAAAAGGTAGCCAGCAAGGCAGCAATGCCTACTGAAGTGGGCAACACCTCAGAAGGACTTGGGGGGCAGGAGACGTCTCCTACAAGTTCTGCACCCTTTGGGAGGAACTCGGAGATCTCCAGGAGGTCAGACAGGACCTCAGGAACATCCTTTTTCAAGTTTCCTAAGAAGGATTCTGAACTATCCATGTTACAGGGCAAGGCTTGAACTTTATTTTGTGAACCGGGCAGATGTCCCAGGGAAGGTTCCACCATAAACTGAGACTGAATTTCATCATCAGGACAGGGATACACAGAAATATCTAGTGAAACTAACTCTGGCTTTCTGAGTTTCGTTTCACTGCAGGGAAATTCCTCCATAGCAGTCAAACCAGACTGCAATTCCAAAATAGCAGAGACACAGGTAACAATGGTTGCAATACCTAGACAAGCCTCTAGGGACACTGCAGGAGATTTTAAACAAGGTAATATTGACTCATCCAGATTACTGGGTGGAGAGTCAGTACTTACTTCAGAATCAGACTCGCAAATGTCAATGCGGGTGGACATAATGTCTTTATTCATGATACAGGGCAGGCTCAGAGACATCTTCTCTGGACAGAGCAAAGGTGCTTCAGTATCAGGTTCACAAAACCAACGTGCTGTCTCACTCTTAGACTCGGCCAACGATGTCGAATCCGAGGAGACAGAACGCAAAATTTGCGAATCCACAATCGCTTTAGGTTGCGAAACCGAACACTCCAAAGACAGGGATTCTGAGGTCTCCAAGCTGGACTGCTGGATCTCAGAAACGCCAGCTGACAATGTACCTTTACAAACGTCACCTGAATGACGTACACGTAGTTCATTCAGAATCATTTTCCACATACAAATCAGCGGACTCACAAAGTCAAATTCACACCCCTTTTTTTCTCTTAAGGCGGAAGCATAACTTATACATGCTCTCAAGACAGATTCACTTCTGGCAATGTAGTACTCACAAAACGACTCTGAATCGTTCTCCAATTCATACGCCAACGCTTCGAGCTGTTTTTTCTGGAACGGGGGCTCCCATTCACACCTGACTAGGTCTGAGCATTCATACTGAACCATGTTAGGGGAAGTTGTGACAACAACATGAGGAATCATATTAATTTTACTCTTGAAACTGCATAGTTTGGGAATTTTCCCCATAGCAAGATCATAGATGGAGGATCTTAAAGTAGTACTGAGAGAAGAAGATCTGTTTTTACATGACAAGGGATCACACAAATCATTGACAAAACTGACACACTAACGCCGATCACAATCGACAGGAACATCTGAGAAACCGGCATCAGATCGCACAGATTTAACCTCTAAACAAACGGGAGAAACTCCATCAGAATTCACGCAGGTGTCCACAGTCGAGGCACACCCATTCATTTCAGGTCGCACAGTGTCCAAACTCACTTGCTTTACCCCAGAAAGACAGGAATAATCATGTGACAATGGTGTCTCTTTATTGGAAATAATTGGTTGGTGTGTGTGCAATTCGTCTAAAATAGTCTGCCACACATAAATCACCAGATCCACATCACACTCATCACATTCATCAGAATCGATCAAAAGGTACATAGAGTCGAGACAATCATTCAGGTCATCCGCGCTCTTTGCGATATAAAAATCGCAAAAGGCTTTCCAATCGAAATCAAACTCTTCCAACAAGGCCCCAATCTCCCATGAGGCAAATGGCGGTTCAAACAACCCAGTATCTAGGTAATCTCCATATGGGTTGGGGTCAGGAACGAGGACAGACTTTTTAACTGCTTTAATGTAGTGTGCGATCCTACCTATAATAGGATCCACATATGCCTTTGCCTCAGGCAATGACATCTGAACAAAATTGAAGGTTCCCTCTGCCCTGGGAATTTTGGTTTGGCTGGACATTCTGTAACGATTGCGGAATCGTCTCCGTGGTCAGCGCACCAGACGTGCGCTGAAGCAGCGGATTTCCTCCACAAGCGTATAATTAAGGACACCCAGGCTAGGTGCTATGCACCTGCAGAGGGAAATTCCTGTCGGCAGGTGGAGCTGTGGAGTGCAGAGGAACAGCTCCTCTGCCCTACCACACACGCCAGACAGGAATTGTACGAAGGGAAGAAACGCAATCGCAAGAGAAGCGATTGAGAGTGAGCACAGAGACAGATTGTGTGTGTGTGCATAAAATTAGTCGCCAACCCGCGACTGTGCACACACCACAGCAGATACGAAGCAGGAACGCGATCACGAGAGGTGCGATCGCCAGACGTGACACAAGGTACAGCAAGGCGGAGCACGAGAGTAGCAAAGGCACAGCAAATAATACAACAAGGAAATACGGAAAATAACAAACGCTAGCTAACCGCGAACACCGCACTCATTCGCAACAGTGCATGCGGTTATGCGCGGTCTCCACGTGATAAGCACAATAGAAACAAGCACGCCTAACTAACCATTAACAGACAAACATGAAACAGAGGACGCGAGCGCTTGCTTAACGGTTACCTCACCGAGCCTCCAGCAAGCGCAGCAGACAAGACAGACACACGAAAACAGGGACAAGCGACAGAAGGATCCCCAGCGCTAGCGAAAAGTGGCTAGCGCAATCATAGAAGACAGAACAGAAGGATCCCCAGCGCTAGCGAAAAGTAGCGCGATCCCAGGAGACAGAGTAGCAGAACAGAAGGATCCCCAGCGCTAGCGAAAAGTGGCTAGCGCGATCCCAGAAGACAGAACAGAAGGATCCCCAGCGCTAGCGAAAAGTGGCTAGCGCGATCCCAGAAGACAGAACAGAAGGATCCCCAGCGCTAGCGAAAAGTGGCTAGCGTGATCCCAGAAGACAGAACAGAAGGATCCCCAGCGCTAGCGAAAAGTGGCTAGCGCGATCCCAGAAGACAGAACAGAAGGATCCCCAGCGCTAGCGAAAAGTGGATAGCGCGATTCCAGGAGAAAGAACAGAAGGATCCCCAGCACTAGCGCTAGGGCGAGTGCGATCCAAACACACGGCAGACAGAACAGATGAGGTAGGCAGAAACAACCGCTGTTCCAACCTACACTCCAGACTCAATCAGAAGGATCCACAGCCGCTAACGCTAGGGCTTGTACGATCCAAACACAAGACAGACGGAACAGGCAAAACAGATAATACAACCTGACTGGACTAGAAGGGGAGCCTAAAGCAACCCCCAGGAATTAACTATACTAGATAGCAATGGCTGACACTCCAGCAGTGTCCCTCAGGAACAGACCATGGAAGGGAAATGTCCAGCCAAGCATTCTGGGAGCAGAATGCTTTTATAGTGCCAGTCATCAAAAGAAGGCAGGTAACGGATTTGCATGACTAATGTATGCAAATCCCTCAGCAACACAAGCTGCACAACTGACAGAAGGTCTCCTTTCCAGAGTCCTGCAGCAAGCAAACCTAAACAATGGTCAAAAGGCTGCCTGCCTGCGCAGGCAGCTGAGCGGATTCTCACAGCTAGGTAACTATTATATATTTACTGCAAAAAGTAGAGTTGTGTACTTTATGCACT
Source organism: Hyperolius riggenbachi (assembly GCF_040937935.1). NCBI lineage: Eukaryota > Metazoa > Chordata > Amphibia > Anura > Hyperoliidae > Hyperolius > Hyperolius riggenbachi. The sequence goes on along the minus strand of NC_090651.1, from coordinate 68,201,284 downwards.
GGTAATAAATGCAAATGTACTATCTTATCCATGAAAAAATTAGAGGGTGAACTAGAGCTTTAACTATTTGCCAGGGATCAGCCAACCCAGATGTCAGGACTCTTCCTGTGTCCTACCATGATGTTTGACTAATAGATGCTCAAATAAATTTTTTGGCAGTTTGGGATGTGTTCACAAAAGTATGGTGAAGTAGTTGTGTGCAGAGAACTTGAGTAGTATGCAGTAACCTGGCAATGTGCACACACTACCAAGGTAACGAAGGGCGTGCTAATTAATTGCGCAATGCTCACTACCGCACTTCCTACGTGTGGAAATTTTACCGCACTTTTGTGAATACACCCCTTTGTTTCTGTAACTATACTATTGGAAATACTTATAAAACTTGTGCTGGCTGAATGGGCATTTCTGCATTTTGAGTATTTTTTCCACTATGTGTTTCTTTATTCTCCAGCACACATTGCAACTCTGCATGGTAAATAGGTGTAAATAACAGAACAGGATATTTTTAGTAAAGATGTGAAGTCACCTGATCTTCACCCTGCAGGAGATTTAAACATTTCCCCCAATGTTTCCACTTCTCTGCTACTTTCTGGTGTACGGTAGTCAAACTATTCCCACAAACACCTGTTGAAGCGACTCACCAGCGGGATAAGTCAAATGTGTTGTGCGGCATCTGCGCGACTGTGAAACAACGGCAATTTAATCTGAGCAAACCTCGCCAAATTCACTAGGGGGGATTCTACTGAGAAACAGAGGGCTTCTGAGGACTCACATGGATTAACTGTTTCTTTGCCAACAGTTCCAGTTATTTGCTACTTTGATAAAACACAAATTATACAGATGAAAACATCTCCTAAGCCTAATATTTTTTAGAGGACCTACAGAATTAAACATAATCAAAAATAACCTGAAGAAACACTTTGAAGAAAAGCACTGGAATTTTCAATGGTTCTTTTTATTCACATTCAAGCAGTGAACACACAGCAGTACGGTCCACTGGAGACCATTGTAAATATACCTGTAACGATTGGTGTCAGCACACAGAGAGTATCTGATTATTGATGATCTGCAGAATCATCAACAATACAGATGTATACCTGATTATGGATGATCTGTAGAATCACCAATAATACAAGTATGACTAACCTCTGGACACCTAATGAAGTGTAAGTGCTTGGTGCAACTGTAAGGCTATCTCCCGTGGAGTGAGAGACACAGATACTACTGCAGCCAGTGACCTCCTGAGGGGCAGGCGGCCTCTGGCTGTGCAGGGACTATCTCTTTAAGAGGAGGAGATGGAGATAATCTTGCAGCCAGTGATTCCCTGGTGGAATGGAAATCAGACTGTACTGCAGCCAAGGATTCCCAGATGGATTGGGAATCCGACTGTACTGCAGCCAGTGGACTCCTATGGGGTAGAGGCCACTGGCTGAACTGCAGGAAGGACTCTCTGAGGAGCAGGAGGTCCTTGCAGCTAACTGACACCTGGTGGATTAGTGTCACGGGTAGTACAGACAGACTGATCACTCGAGGGATGAGTGACAGTCAGAAGGGTCAGACAGGCCAGGTCGGCAACACACGAGCAGATAAGGTACAGAGACAGAAGGCTGATTCAGTAACCGGGTACAGGCAAGGTTGGCAACTGGTAGACAGATAGGCAGAGGTACCAAATCAGAAGGCAAGAAAGAGGTCAACAGAGCCAGAGGTCATAACAGATATCAAGCACAATCTTAGTCTGAGGTGTGAGGTCCTTGGTCTCGACACCCGGGAACTAGTCTATAGAATAACACAGCAATCCTATGCTTGGGTGTGAGGTCCTTGGTCTCGACACCCTGGAACTGGTCTAAAGTATAACACAGTAATCCTATGCTTGGATGTGAGGTCCTAGGTCTCAACACCCTGGAACTGATCTAAAGTATGACACAGTGATGACAAGATAAACGACAAAAGCGGAATCTGGCTAAGTGTGAATTCCCAGTTTAACTGGTTCAAACACACTGTAGGATCTGACTGAGGTCTGAGTGCTCACACGTAAGTATTCACAACGGCAGACAACCAGCAACTGACAAGCAAGATCTATATATACTACAGCGCTCCGCAGCGCCGCCCCCAGCCACTCAGCCAATCAAGAGTTCCGCTGGGATCAGCTGATCGTCCTGCTGGCATAAAGGTCCTGTCTTCTGGCGCACGCACGTAGCTCTCCATCTGTGTGCACTAGAAGGCTTAGGCAAACCAGACACATGTTGCTGTGCGGAAACCGCCGGTCTGAACGCGGAGACAGCCGCCCCGCCGCCAGACCGCGCGGCGGCATCTCCGCTATTCATTACAATACCTTAGTGGTAATAAGTATAGCTCAAGGTGCAGCAAACGGGTATAGCCGACCAGACATGACTATCCATGAACAAAGGCTTATGCTACTGCAGTAGGAGGGGCTGGAGGAGGAGGAGTGGCAATATTGTGGGGTGCTTACATGACATCACCAACAAAAGTGGCCAAGTGCCTGCAAAACCACCTGAGTCTTTGCCAGTTTTTCAGCTCGACCCATGTATAAAGCCTCCCTCTTTCATGTGCAGTCCCTCGAGTCATGTGTAGCAGCTCTGCTTTTCTACTTTCAGCCCCCCATGTACAGCAGCCTCCCTCATTCATGTGCAGTCCCTCGGTCAGTAGTACCTTGTTATGACACTTGACAGCCATTTTGTCATTCCCACTGAGGTGTAGACTACCTAAAGTACAAACCAAGGGTCTGCACCAGAGCATCCATCAAGGGTCATTGGACTTTGCTGCCTAGTGCTTCCTTTAGGAACAGACAACACCATGAAGAGAGGTAGAGTCCAGGGACAATTTAAATCCAAGCAGATAATTGTTGCAAGGTCCAGAACAAGCTAAGGCCAGAGGCAGGCAGAGTTTAGTTGAAACAGTGGACAAGCTCAGAGTCAGTGCAGGCAGAGATCAATCGTAACGGTAGGCAAGAGAAGCCGAGGCCAGTGCATGCAGAGTTCAGTCAAAATGGGTGCAGGTCAGGATCAGGACAAGAGACAGACAGGAAATACAGGAGACAGGCCAAGGTCATAACAAGAGGTTAGACTGGGAGTAGTTTGTCAAGGACAAAAGTCAGAATGGGTACTTGCCGGGATCAGGACAAGAGGCAGATGCAGATATGGATTAAGATGAAACAGAGCCCTAGGCAACATAGATGTTTTTGCCCAAAGCTAATGGTTACCTGGCCTTTTTTAGCTAGATTTGGGGAAGGGTGGTGTTAGCATCCACCGGCCCCCGAGACTCTCTCCAGACCCTAGGCAACTGCCTATGGTTGCCTTGTGGATGACCCAGCACTGGGCAGATTGGAAATCCAGAAGACATACCAAAGTAGTCAAATCGAAAGTAGGCAGACAAGCTGGGTCCAGGTCAAAAGGTAATCAGGATAAGGTTAAGGCAATGGCACACCAGGTCTAGTGCAACCTCCATTTCCCCGATCATGTTATTTCCCCTAGGCAACAGCCATTGTGCAGAAATATGGCCTTTAACAGAACAGCCAGGTAACGACATATTTTACGAAGAAAAAAATAAACATGGCATGCTCTGTATTGTTCACACTATAGGGTTTCCTTGAGAAAAATCCTTGAATTGGGTTGAGAGATGTGTTATAAAGACTGCAATTTTTTTTTCCATTTTTTAATGAGTAATAATTGTTTCCAGCAGACTTGTTTATTTATGATGATGCTTTGAGCAGTTTTTCCATTCACTTTCGTTTATAATTAGGTCCTAGCAGCAGTTCTACAGGATTATATATAATTCACGCTATTGTCATTGCAGATACCAATTACTCATCCTGCATGTACAATAGAAAATCTGTTTTCATTGAACAAATATAAGTTACAATGATGTTGTACATAAACATATGACATATATAGCATAGACCACTACATGAAAACAAACAAATGAAGTGATCAGTCATTAATGGCATCCTCATGCTGCTTTTCCACTTTATTTCCGCTAATGTACTAAGGAAAATGTATACTCACCTTGTGTAGTTTTCCTTTCCCGAGGGTCTTCCATAACAACATATCCTTGGCTTTGTTCACCCCACAAACCCCTTTAAAGGACCCCTACAGTGAAAAATTGTAACATTTTAAATACATGTGTACACACACATATGAAGTGCACCATAAACTACCTTTTTCTATGTTACTGTCACAGTAGGTAGTAAACATCTGACAAATCTGACAGGTTTTGGACTAGTCCATCTTCTCATGGGGGATTCCCAGTATTTCCTTTATTCTTTACAAAAAGGCATTCCCTGTAAAGGACCTGGACAAAGATGCATTCCTACTTGTTTGAGGGCCCTTTCACAACGAGGCGGCGTGGTATTTTTACCGCTGTGCAATGAAAGTCTATTGAAATTTTCATACTACAACGTTACGAGGCGACGCAAATAACGTTTCGGCCGCATCCCCAATACAGGTCAAGAGCTGCGTCAAGTTGCGGCAATCTGCGTTGGCCTGGAAGTCATGTTAGTCTATGGCGACATGTGGATGTTTAAAAAATTACTGACACTATGTTGCGACATGCATACGTAGAAGTGTATTTAAACAATACACTTTCACATACCCGAAGCAGGAAGAGACAGCAAGCATGTGTCAAGCGCATCATGTCATTTTCTGCTTGGCCGGTGGTCAGACAGGAAACACCACGCAATAACGCGGTGTTCCCTGAAGGTCTGTTTTTGACCGTGCGATACAGCGTGTCAGGTGCACTGCTGATGCTGGGTTCTGGTGTGAAACCAGCCTGAGACCATCTGGGTGTTCCAATGAATCTTCCAGGCAGGGCCAGGCTGAGGCTGAGGCTCAAGAGGCAGTAGCCTCTGGGCGCAAAGCCCAAAGGACGCGCCTGTGCCCCCCGAGAGCCCCCACTTACAAAACTATACAGTATGTGGAGTCATCGGCGTGGATAACGCAAAACTTTGCAGCCAACCGAACAGATGGGATGAAGGTGCTTTGAACAAGGAGATGTGGCATAGGCCGGTATAACTGCAGGGAGTATAACATTGCTGCGAGAAGATGATATTGAGGCGCCCATTGTCCGCTATGCGTCCCAGTGTACTTAGCTCTGTGATAACACATCCTGCATTTGAGCCGCTATTCCAGCCGCACCAGCCAATCACCATAAAGCATCATGTGAGTGGCAGACAATAGCTGGGTACTCCCTCCAATAGGATGGCGAGTGAAGCATAGGCGGACATAGGCAGGTGCAGCCGCACACCATGCCCTCTAGGGCCCATACAGCTGCACCACAGTTAGAGCATGATTATTCTGTAGGCTCTTTGTATATCTCTCTCTGAAACCCAGGAGGAACTGTGATATTTGCTTGTGGCCCCTCACAAGTATGAAATGTGTGCTACATTAACACAGTGCCTACAGAATGTAACCTAGATTTATGTACTTTTATGTTATCAGCATTATTTGGATCCAACCGTAGTCTGATGTGATTGTGGCCACTCACATGGGGCCCCTTCATTTATTCTGCACAGGGGCCCACTGTTGGATTTTTGTCCGCCACTGGAGTGAAGGATGTGGAGACTGGAGCTGGGATTCCTGCTGGATTTGTGATGGAGATGATGCAATTTGGGGAGAGAGTGACATCATGCTAGCGGTGATAATGCTGAGGCGGTACTCTGCAGTGACTACAGTTCTGCTGGTATGTGTAGCCCTTCTCTGTGACATAATCAGTGCTGCTGCCACCACTAATCCCCCAATGTGACAGATTAACCATAGCTTACAGTACCAACACCTCTGTCTTTATCACTCCCTCATTTCTCCATTTTGCATCTAAAGTACAGTTATACTGTATGTGTAAATGTGCCCATTAGAAATACAATCTAGTCAGATTCCATTGTTATGATCGATGGGAAACTATCGGTCATGTCCACTAATGGCCATAAAACCGTTATCCAGTTTGATCAGGTCGATTGCATCGATCACATAGATCTGATCGAATTGGATAGCAAGTTTGCAGTTGTTAGTGGGCACGGCCAATCGCTTCCTTTCATAACAATCAAATCAGATGATCGATTGGCCACTAGATTGTATTGTTAAAGGCCACCATAAGGCTCGGTTCCCATTTGCTTGTTCAGAGCTTAGTGGACAAATTTAGTCATTTTAGTGTCCTTTCACATCGAGTCCAGAGACGGATGCATTGCTCCATAGGTAGCTATGGGCAACACATCCGTTTCTCCGGAGAAACAAAGTAGGTTGAGACTCAACCGTGGATCCGTTTTTTTTTCCCATGTGGAAGCAGATCCTATTTTTAACAATAGTATACGCTTCCTGTGTTGCTCGGAGCTGCAAAAAATGTACAGAACGGGTACATTTTTACAGCAAGGGGGACTGAGGCTAAGACCTATCCCAAAATAAGCCCAAGCTCGAATACTATAAACACTACTCCAAAAATAAGCCCTACTGAGTTCATAAAAAGTCATTCCCCGCACTTCCATCTGTCGGCTCCAGTCTACGCTGGAGAACCTTGTCCCAGCCCTGCATAGGGACACCAGGGGCATCTGCAATTCACCTTTTCTCAAGTAAGGGCCTGGAGCGGAGCTTGCGACTGCGCAGGGCACGGCATGATGAGGTAGCCGTTGCCCCGGGCAGTAGGGGGTTAATCTGGTGGGCGGGGGGCGGAGTCTATGCGCGCGGCGAGAAGGGGTGCTTGGGTAGGAGGCGGGGGCGGGTCATTCAGCTTCTGCGAGTGATAGGGAAAGAAGCTCCCTCCCTCCCTCCCCTGTTTGATATGGTTTAGGTGGGGTTTTTTTGGTTAAGGGGGGGGGGGGTTTGGTTTAAGGGACGTTTATTAGTCATTGCAGCCGAAGGGGGATAAAGGGGGCTCCGGAGGTAGGTTATTGGATTTGTCGCAGGGCAAATCCGGTTTTGATGAGGTCCTCAACAGGAGGAGAGTAATTTTATGGGGCATGCAGCTGTCCTCGAGCCGAGATGCGCGGCTGTGGGCCGGTTACAAGGCTGCATGTCACTCAAGCGGGAAAACAGAAGTTGTTCCAGTGGGTACCTCCGGGCCCCTGTCCCCAGCTCTCTGTGAGGAATTTTTACGGGTAGGATGTTGTGTTGTTTTACAATTTTGGGTTATTGTTAATTTGGTTAAATAAAGATGGGCTGCTTTGGCCTAAATTAATCCAATGCCATGGTGGTCCGTGTTTCATTTATTAGGTCAAGTAAGTGTGGGGTATTTAAAGAAATGGTTTGAGGGGTAGGTAGGCTTTACCTTTATCATGAGTTTTACCCTAGGAGATAATTTTTCACCTTTGATTTATATTAACTTTTTAGCACTTTGCAATGGAAAAAAGTACCAAAAAGTAAGTGAAAAAGTATTTGTTTGCTGGTGGTTTAAGGTCACTTTATTGACAACTTTGAAAATTTCATCTACGAGAAAACTCAGGTGAACAAGTTAATTGCATATAGGCCCATTAGCTAAATATAGTGTACCATATACAGTGCAAGGATTGGATGCAAATAATATCAAGAAGTTAAATACTAACAAACCTGGGTTTCCTTGAAAGCAACTACCATCAGCGCATGAAATTGAAGGGATTTTAGCTAGAAGAGCTTAATTTTACACAAAAAGATAATATTTCAGCACTCTGACTTCTAAGCCATTAGAAGATATTTTTAGATATGTGCCTTGAAATGTGCATCATAATTGTTATTTCTGTTTAAGAAAATTATGAAGATAAACACTGGTGCTTCAAAATTGTATAAAAAAAGCGCTATTGTCTAAAATAGAAAATAACAGAAGATAGTTTAATTACTTTATAATAGGCTAGCACACTCATTTTTTTAAAGAAAAATCTAAACATTTGGCGCAGTGGAGATAATTCATTCCGTCAGGGGTGAGCCTGGGGTGCCTGGCACCTGGGTGCAAGATTTTCTCTGGCGCCTATGGGAGTGGTTAAATTAACCACGCCCAACCACATAACCACACCCATGTCCTGCCTAATCACACCCACACCTTCCACCTCTTTACGCATGCATGTGATACCCCATTCCTACCCCTCTTCCATGGGCTTGCTCCTGGCTGGCTTTGGCTGCCTGCGAGTCTGCTAGTCTCTGGACTGACTCAGGCTGAGAGGCTCTGCGAGTGCGACGCAGTCACACACTGCGTATTTATGGCTGCCTGCGGCCACCCTACTCTCGCTCGCTGACGTCAGCTCCTCCCCCTTGCCAAGCCTAAGCGTGAGGTGGGCTGCCTGTATCTTTCCCGTTGCGTCGCGCAGCCTGCCAGTGTTGCCAACCTTTCAAGATTTTTAAAAGACAACATTTCCCCACTAAATGCACATAAGAGACAGCTTTTCCCCATGTAAATGCACATAAGAGACCGCTTTTCACCAGTAAATGCACATAACAAGAGACCGCTTTTCACCAGTAAATGCACATAACAAGAGACTGCTTTTCACCAGTAAATGCACGTAACAAAAGACTGCTTTTCACCAGTAAATGCACGTAACAAGAGACTGCTTTTCACCAGTAAATGCACGTAACAAAAGACTGCTTTTCACCAGTAAATGCACGTAACAAGAGACTGCTTTTCACCAGTAAATGCACGTAACAAGAGACTGCTTTTCACCAGTAAATGCACGTAACAAGAGACTGCTTTTTACCAATAAATGTACTTAACAAGAGACCGCTTTTCACCAGCAAATGCACATAATAGGAGACAGCTTTTCACCAGCAAATGCACATAATAGGAGACAGCTTTTCACCAACAAATGCACATAATAAGAGACAGCTTTTCACCAGCAAATGCACATTATAAGAGACAGCTTTTAACCAGCAAATGCACATAATAAGAGACAGCTTTTCACCAGCAAATGCACATAATAAGAGACAGCTTTTCACCAGCAAATGCACATAATAAGAGACAGCTTTTCACCAGCAAATGCACATAATAAGAGACAGCTTTTAACCAGCAAATGCACATAATAAGAGACAGCTTTTCACCTGCAAATGCACATAATAAGAGACAGCTTTTCACCAGCAAATGCACATAATAAGAGACAGATTTTCACCAGTAAATGCACATAATGACAAACAGCCAGTGTCCCCAGAATATATAGCCAGGGATATAAGTGCCCAGTGTATGTAGGCAGGGGTATATGTCCCAGTATATGTAGGCAGGGGTATATGTCCCAGTATATGTAGGCAGGTGTATATGTCCCAGTACATGTAGGCAGGGGTATATGTCCCAGTATATGTAGGCAGGGGTATATGTCCCCAGTATATGTAGTCAGGGGTATATGTCCCCAGTATATGTAGACGGGGGTATATGTCCCCAGTATATGTAGCCAGGGGGTATATGTCCCCAGTATATGTAGCCAGGGGCTATATGTGCCCAGTATATGTAGCCAGGGGTATATGTGCCCAGTATATGTAGCCAGGGGGTATATGTGCCCAGTACATGTAGGCAGGGGGTATATGTGCCCAGTATATGTAGCCAGGGGGTATATGTGCCCAGTATATGTAGCCAGGGGGTATATGTGCCCAGTATATGTAGCCAGGGGGTATACTGTATGTGCCCAGTATATGTAGCCAGGGGGTATATGTGCCCAGTATATGCAGCCAGGGGGTATATGTGCCCAGTATATGCAGCCAGGGGGTATATGTGCCCAGTATATGTAGCCAGGGGGTATATGTGCCCAGTATATGTAGCCAGGGGGTATATGTGCCCAGTATATGTAGTCAGGGGGTATATGTGCCCAGTATATGTAGCCAGTGGGTATATGTGCCCAGTATATGTAGCCAGGGGGTATATGTGCCCAGTATATGTGGTCAGAGGTATATGTCCCCAGTATATGTAGTCAGAGGTATATGTCCCCAGTATATGTAGGCAGAGGTATATGTCCCCAGTATATGTAGCCAGGGGGTATATGTCCTCAGTATATGTAGGCAGAGGTATATGTCCCCAGTATATGTAGCCAGGGGTATATGTCCCCAGTATATGTAGGCAGAGCTATATGTCCCCAGTATATGTAGCCAGGGGGTATATGTCCCAGTATATGTAGCCGGGGTTATATGTCCCAGTATATGTAGCCGGGGTTATATGTCCCCAGTATTTGTAGCCAGGGTTATATGTGCCCAGTATATGTAGCCAGGTGTATATGTCCCCAGTATATGTAGGCAGAGGTATAGGGTCCCAGGTTTAGGTAGTGAATGACAGGAGCGCACTGCCTCCCTCCCTCCAGCCGCTGCCGCCGCTCCCTCCTCACCTTGCAGCAGCTTCAGACCTCAATCAGCGGGCGACCCGACCAGAAAGAGGGCGCCGGACGCACCCGCTCTATATGCGGAAGTGATGTCACTTCCGCATATCAGTGCGGCGTGCTAGGTCCTAGCGCCCGCCTGCCTGATCGAGGTCTGACGCGGCGCCGGTGGCTAGAGGGAGGGAGGGAGCTTCGGCCACAGGGGAAGAGCGGCGGCCGGGCGCCGCCTCTCAGAGGCAGGCGCCTGGGTGCCTTGCACCCGCAGCACCCGCCCAGGCTCGGCCCTGCATTCCGTACTATGCTGGGCTCCCAGGTTTAAACCTCAGCCAGGACAGTTGGCATAGAGATTTTTATTGGTGCCCAATAGAGATGGCCCGAACGGTTCACCATCGAACGGTTCCAGGTGAACTTCGGGTGGTTCGCCTTCACCGGCAAAGGCAAACTTTCCCGGAAGTTCGATTCGTTCCATAATGCTCTATTAGGGTCAACTTTGACCCTCTACATCACAGTCAGCAGGCACATTGTAGCCAATCAGGCTACACTCAGCCCTGGAGCCACTCCCCCCCTTATATAAGGCAGGCTCCGCCGGCCATTACACTCACTCGTGTCGTGTGCCTGCAATAGTCAGAGTAGGGCGAGCTGCTGCAAATTGTTTCTCCTAGGGAAAGATTAGTTAGGCTCTTGGCTTGTTAGCTTGCTCCTGGCTGAATATTATTGCTGTAATAGCACCCCCCACAACAGCTCTTTTCAGAGCTAATCCTGTTCTTGTGATCTATTTTTTTTTCTTCTGTGTGTCCCACTGACACTTGTGTTGCATAGACAGCCTTGATAATTCATACTGTGTGTGTGCCACTGCCAGCGGCCCAGCACATTCAGTGACTACCTGTGTGACACAGGTGCACATTTAATACCCAGTACTGCATATACCTAGTACCTGTTGTGTTTAGTTAACCCACCTCATCACTGCATATACCGACCTTTGTGTTGAGTGAACCCACCTCACTGCATATAACTACCTTTTGTGTTGAGTGAACCCACCTCACTGGCTGCATATAACTACCTTTTGTGTACAGTGAACCCACCTCACTGCATATACCTAGCTGTTGTGTTGAGTGAACCCACCTCACTGCATCTACCTACCTTTTGTGTTGAGTGAACCCACCTCACTGCATCTACCTAGCTGTTGTGTTCAGTGAACCCACCTCACTGCATCTATCTACCTTTTGTGTTCAGTGAACCCACCTCACTGCATATAACTACCTTTTGTGTTCAGTGAACCCACCTCACTGCATATAACTACCTTTTGTGTTCAGTGAACCCACCTCACTGCAGATAACTACCTTTTGTGTTCAGTGAACCCACCTCACTGCATATAACTACCATTTGTGTTCAGTGAACCCCCCTCAATGCATATAACTACCTTTTGTGTTGAGTAAACCCACCTCACTGCATATACCTAGCTGTTGTGTTCAGTGAACGCACCTCACTGCATATAACTACATTTTGTGTTCAGTGAACCCACCTCACTGCATCTACCTAGCTGTTGTGTTGAGTGAACCCACCTCACTGCATATGCAGTGGCTTGCAAAAGCATTTGGCCCCCTTGAAGTTTTCCACATTTTGTCACATTACTGCCACAAACATGAATCAATTTGTATTGGAATTCCACGTGAAAGACCAACGCAAAGTGGTGTACATGTGAGAAGTGGAACGAAACTCATACATGATTCCAAACATTTTTTTACAAATAAATAACTGCAAAGTGGGGTGTGCGTAATTATTCAGACCCCCTGAGTCAATACTTTGTAGAACCACCTTTTGCTGCAATTACAGCTGCCAGTCTTTTAGGGTATGTCTCTACCAGCTTTGCACATCTAGAGACTGAAATCCTTGCCCATTCTTCTTTGCAAAACAGCTCCAGCTCAGTCAGATTAGATGGACAGCGTTTGTGAACAGCCGTTTTCAGATCTTGACACAGATTCTCGATTAGATTTAGATCTGGACTTTGACTGGGCCATTCTAACACATGGATATGTTTTGTTGTAGACCATTCCATTGTTGCCCTGGCTTTATTTTTAGGGTCGTTGTCCTGCTGGAAGGTGAACCTCCACCCCAGTCTCAAGTCTTTTGCAGACTCCAAGAGGTTTTCTTCCAAGATTGCCCTTTATTTGGCTCCATCCATCTTCCCATCAACTCTGAACAGCTTCCCTGTCCCTGCTGAAGAGAAGCACCCCCAGAGCATGATGCTGCCACCACCATATTTGACAGTGGGAATGGTGTGTTCAGAGTATCGTGCAGTGTTAGTTTTCCGCCACACATAGCGTTTTGCATTTTGGCCAAAAAGTTCCATTTTGGTCTCATCTGACCAGAGCACCTTCTTCCACATGTTTGCTGTGTCCCCCACATGGCTTTTGGCAAACTGCAAATGGAACTTCTTATGCTTTTCTATTAACAATGGCTTTCTTCTTGCCACACTTCCATAAAGGCCAACTTTGCCACCTGAGCTGTAGATCTCTGCAGCTCATCCAGAGTCACCATGGGCCTCTTGGCTGCATTTCTGATCAGCGCTCTCCTTGTTTGGCCTGTGAGTTTAGGTGGACGGCCTTGTCTTGGTAGGTTTACAGTTGTGCCATACTCCTTCCATTTCTGAATGATCGCTTGAACAGTGCTCTGTGAGATGTTCAAGGCTTAGGAAATCTTTTTGTAGCATAAGCCTGCTTTAAATTTCTCAGTAACTTTATCCCTGACCTCACAGAGCAGCTGTATTTGTATTGACATTAGATGACACACAGGTGCACTCTATTTAGTCATTACCACTCATCAGGCAATGTCTATGGGCAACTGACTGCACTCAGACCAAAGGGGGCTGAATAATTACGCACACCACTTTGCAGTTATTTATTTGTAAAAAAATGTTTGGAATCATGTATGATTTCCGTTCCACTTCTTACGTGTACACCACTTTGTATTGGTCTTTCATGTGGAATTCCAATAAAATTGATTTATGTTTGTGGCAGTAATGTGACATGTGAAAAACTTAAAGGGGGCCAAATACTTTTGCAAGCCACTGTACCTAGCATCCCCCGAGATGGACAAAATGGACAAATCAGGTAGAGAAAGAGGTAGAGGCAGACCCAGAGGAAGGCCACCTGGCACCGGCAGGTCTGTGCGAGGTCGTGTTGATATGATTTTGTGCAGCCCTGGCCCAATTACAGTTCTCAGAAGAAGGCACGTGCCATCACTTCCCAAGATTGTCAGGACGTGCTTGACTATTTAACACAGAACACCTCATCTCCCGCAGCCACCAGTGCTACTACAAGCACCACATCTGCTGCATTTGACACTTCGCAGGAGTTATTTGGTGTGCAAATCACTGATTCACAGCCAGTACTGCTACAACAAGATGAAGGCGCTAAGCAAGTTACTCTACCTCATACGTCTGAGTAAGGTGGCGATACTATGGATGTAACGTGTGAGGAGGGGGATGATGAAGTACCTGGTGTTGGTGCAGTTTTGGAGGTGTCTGAGGAAAGCGAAGCTTGGCAGGATTATGATGACGATTATACGGATGCCACGTATGTTCCCAATAGAGGAGATGACCAGGGGGACAGTTAAGAGGGGGAGTCAGAGAGGAGTAGGAGGAGACGAGTCCATGAAAGAAGCAGAGGGAGCTCGTCCTCAGAAACAGCTGGGGGAAGTGTCTGGCGCCATGTATCGCTAGCTATGGACAGCCAGCCAACATGCCCTTCAATGTCAGCTGCTGATGCCACCATAGTGCCATCACCCTAGGGGGGCTCAGCGGTTTGTAAACGTTTTAACGTGTGTGCCATCTGTTGTCTCTGCCTCCAAAAATTGAGCAGTGGAAAGGCCAACACTCACGTAGGGACAAGTGCCTTACGAAGGCACCTGGAGAAAAGGCACAAACAGCTATGGCAAGAACACCTGAGGAAAAGCAGCACCCAAAAGACAAGCCACCCTCCTTCTCCTCTTCCTCCTTCAGGTGCAGCATCTTCAGCCGATTTCTCCCTTGCACCTTCACAGCCACCCTCCTCCACACCGCCTCTGCCCTTGAGCGGTACCTGCTCCTGTGCCCACAGGAGCCAGGTGTCCGTGAAGGAAGTCTTTGAGCGGAAGAAGCCAATTTCTGCCAGTCACCCTCTTGCCCGACGTCTGACAGCTGGCGTGGCAGAACTATTAGCTCACCAGCTATTACCATACAAGCTGGTGGAGTCTGAGGATTTCCGTAAATTTGTGGCCATTGGGACACCGCAGTGCAAGATATCAGACAATTATTTTTCTAAAAAGGCCATACCCAAACTGTACCATGCAGTTGAGAGGCAAGTGGTGTCATCTCTGGCGAAGAGCGTTGGGTCAAAGGTCCACCTGACCATGGATGACTGGTCTGCCAAGCACGGGCAGGGCCGCTACATTAAGTACACAGCCCATTGGGTCAACCTGGTGAACGATGGCAAGCAGGGAGTATGTGGCTGTGCAGCGGACCAACTTGTGACACCTCCACGGCTTGCAGGCAGGCCTCCTGCCACCTCCTCTCCGTCTCCTCCTGCTTCATCCTCTTCGCTGTCATCCTCCTCCTCCTCCTTGCCTGAGTGCCAGTTCAACTCTAGTGGTACTGCCATCTCCTTCTCTCCAGCTACACAGCCCCATCTCCCCAGAGCCTACGGTGCATGCCAGGTACGGCGGTGTCACGCCATCTTAGATATATCTTGCCTCAAAGCGGAGAGTCACACTGGACCAGCTCTCCTGGCTGCTCTTAACAAAGAGGTGGAGCAATGGCTGACCCCACACCAGCTATAGATCGGCAACGTGGTGTGTGACAACGGCAGCAATCTCCTTTCCGCTTTGAATTTGGGAAAGCTGACACATGTACCCGGCATGGCACATGTGCTGAATCTGGTCGTTCAAAGATTTGTGTCAAAGTACCCAGGCTTAGAGGACATCCTGAAGCAGGCCAGGAAGTTGTGTGGGCATTTCAGGCGATCTTACATGGCCATGGCACGCTTTGCGGACATTAAGCGGAAAAACAACTTGCCAGTGAGACGCTTGATATGCGATAGCCCGACTCGCTGAAATTCAACCCTGCTCATGTTCTCTCGCCTGCTAGACCAGGAGAAAGCCGTCACCCAGTACCTGTACAATTACAGTAGAAGGACACAATCTGGGAAGATGGGGATGTTGTGGCCCAACAACTGGACACTGATGCGAAATGCAAGCAGGATCATGCGGCCGTTTGAGGAGGTGACCAACCTGGTGAGTCGCGTCGAAGGCACCATCAGTGACTTGATCCCCTAGGCTTACTTCCTGGAGTGTGCCATGCGTAGAGTGGTGGATCAAGCTGTGGAGGAGCGTGAAGAAGAACAGTTACAGCAGGAGGAGTCATGGGAGCAATTTTCATCTGAACCAGATGTTTCCTCACCACCTGCGGCAGCACAGAGGGGGGAGAAGAGGAGTCATGTGGGGAAGAAGAGGAGTCAGACTCGGATGATGAGGAAGGTGTTTCTGTGGCGGAGGAAGAGAACAACCGCAGCAGCCGTCAGAGTGGGCTTGTGCTGCTCCACGTTCCCGTGGTATTGTTCGTGGCTGGGGAAAGGAAGAGGACTTACGTAACGTCACTCAGGAAGAGCAAGAGGAGATGGATAGTACGTCTGGATCCGACATTGTGCAGATGGCCTCTTTCATGTTGTCCAGCCTGTTGAGGGACCCCTGCATAAAAAAAACTCAAGGGGAATGACCTGTACTGGGTGGCCACGCTACTAGTCCCTCGGTACAGGCACAAAGTGGCGGACCTGTTACCAACTCAACAGAAGGCGGAAAGGATGCAGCACTTGCAGAACAAGCTGGCAATGATGCTTTTAAGGGTGATGTGACAGCACAACACAATAAAGGTACCACTGCCAGTAATCCTCCTCCTCCCATGTCCACGCAGGCAAGGACAGGATGCTCGAGCGATCTCATGGTGATGTCGGACATGCGGACATTCTTTAGTCCAACGCCTCGCCATAGCCCTTCGGGATCCACCCTCCACCAACGCCTGGACCGGCAGGTAACCGACTACCTGGCCTTAAGTGTGGATGTAGACACTGCGAGCAGCGACGATGAACCCTTGGACTACTGGGTGCGCAGGCTTGATCTGTGGCCAGAGCTGTCCCAATTTGCCATCCAACTTCTCTCTTGCCCTGCCGCAAGCGTCCTGTCAGAAAGGACCTTCAGTGCAGCTGGAGGCATTGTCACTGAGAAGAGAAGTCGCCTAAGTCCCGGATGGCTACTGCCTGCCCCAAGACTAAGTCAGTCCCCACACACAGCACCTCTGCCCGCCAGCTGCTTGACTGCCTTCTTCGCCACCACCAACAGGGTCCAGGACTCCAGGCGGATTCCTGAATTTTTAAGGCTGCTGCTAGCAGCGGCCACTATACTAATTTTTCTGGCACAGTGGTTTTCCGACTTTAAAGTTGGAATTTCCAGCAGTGAACCGGAGGCAGGGCCCGGAGCATCGGTGAGTGGCTCACGGGCACAGGATGTCTGCGGGAGACCATTAGTAGGCCCGGGTAAGTTCAACTAATTTTCCCCCGACCCCCCCCCTACAGTAGTCCTTTAAGTCCAGGTTAAGGGAGGGCCTACAGTTTGACTTCAAAAAGGTTTTTATTTCCCTCCAGAATTTTTTTTGTTAATTAGTGGGCAGCCCCAGTCCTACATTATAAGTGAGAGGGACCCTTCAGATATTTTACATTTCCAACAGCAAGAGTCTGTTGCTCTTCTTATCTTTGCCAGACTTGAGGGTTGGGTTAGAGGTACCACCTCAACAATAAACTATTATGCATTTAATTGTAAATGGCCATTTGAGATTTTCCAGATGTTTTGGAAGGCTCTATTCCAGAATGTGTGGTTCAATAGATATCGCGTCATCACGTCGGGCGGCGTAACAGTACTGTTATAGTTAGAAAACTGCGCATACGCAGTACTGTCACGCTGGCCGCCGCGATGACACATAGCGGCCGGCATGATGACGACAAGCGTCATCGTTCAGGAAGTGTCAGCCCGACACTCGACCCTGGTGTCGCCAGTCGTGATTTCTGCAGAGGGACCGAGAGAGGAGCCAGGAGGAGGCCGGGGGACCTCCCGACCTATGGTGGGCTGGAGAAAGCCCCAGGTAAGTTCCGATTTTTTTTCTTTTTTTACTCCTCGGAGTCCCTTTAAGGGCGGACCCCTCTAGTGTCTCATCTAATAAGTTATAGATGTAGGATAGGGTCTTCTTTAGTCTTTGATGTATCAAAAACTATTTTCCAAAGCTGTGAGCGAGTTCCCTAGGGCATTTTTTTTTCAAGGTGTTTACATAATTATGTAACTGCAAAACTAAGGACCCCAAAGGATTTGTCCTTATTTCCTAGCAAATTAGGAACGGACATTTCTCTGTTACCAATTAAATGAATCAGTCTTAGCAGCAATGAGCAAAAATGTCAATATTCTGTTTGCATTCATTTTTGCAAAAATAATGTAAAATTCGACTTTCAAGCAAAAAAATTCTATCAAAAACCATTTTATAACAAGTTTGTGATTTTTCAGATTTTCATGAATTTCTGTGCTAAAAATAAACGGTTTTCATGCTTTTTACAAATTTTTGTGGTAAAAATACATTTTTTTCTTTGTATACATTTTTGCATCAGAAAGAAAATGTTTTTGCAAATATTTTCTCGAAATCAAAAATAGCATTTTTAATGTGAAAATGACTGTGGCGAACATTCGCAAGCAACGCTGCAAATATTATATTTTCTACTGATTCAGGTGAATCAGCAGCCGACTATGGAGCGGAGCGGTTAGGGAATAAGCAGTCCGTGTACACTTGGTATGACAAGGCGCTGACATACGCCGCCTGAGATCACCCTCTGCTATTTGCATTTCCCAGACACTGGCTTTGAGCCTGTACTAATTTCACCCACTGGGGAACAGTGACACCGACCTGCGACCTCACCCGAAATAACAGCCCTACCTCCAGGTAATTACCGCCGTTCCACACAGCGCAGCACTAATTAGGCATAATTACAGCTTCATCGTCTTAGTTTAGAGCTCAGACAAACATACAAAGGAGGCTAATTGGATTTATCGTTTAACGCTTTTTCCGCCAGCAATATTGGAAAACAGAGAGGAACAATAAATCTTCATTTGCAGCTGATCAGACAGAGCCAGGAGCTCGGCCAAGGCGGCAATGAATTTAGATGGAGAGAAGATTTCCAAAAATTAGTCCGTCACCTTTAAAGTTTGCTGCTGACATGTGACCTTGTTTACCATACCAGGAAAGCACGACTGCAATATTCCTTGTTTTAAGATGCATTGCACTCTGAATTTAAAGCACCACTCTAGATGCATACCTAAGTGTGCTGTCAGATAGCTTAGTAAACTGCACTGCTAGATGTTACCTTTAGTATCAGAAGAAAGTTAGGCTGCTAGAAATCTTGTTTATAGGATAAATAAGCGTACGATTGTCAGCCACAAAATCAAATTCCATTTACCCACTACTCTGTGTTTATTATGCAGCCAGCAACCTGACCCTGCATATCAGATATCCAGCATTCCAATCTAAAAAATGCTTTCAGAGGGGGACATTACAGGCGCACGTTAGAGCAGCCTGTAACGCAGCTCAACTCAGAGTAATGAAAAATCAATGTGCTGTTCACAGTGCCCACGTTGCGTTACATTGTAACGCTTCACGTTGAATCAAAGTGCAGCATGCTGTGCGTTATACGCGGTTGTAGCTGCATTAGATTGTTTGCACATGCTCAGTAATGTATTTTTTTTTATTTACTCATGCAGGAGAGGAGGAGGGGAGAGTCCGCTATTGTGGCCAGCCACATGGCTAATTAATATTCACTGCACTGCAGCATAGTGATGGGAAGTTTGGCTCTTTTCAATAAATCGATTCAAAAGAGCCAGACTTCCCATCTCTACTGTTCAGAATCGATTCATTGAAAAGAGCCGGACTTCCCATCACTAGGTTCAGTCTTGCTGCTCTGCCTCTGAATCGATTCTGAACAGTTGTGATGGGAAGTCCAGCTCTTTTCAATGAATCGATTCATTGAAAAGAGCCGGACTTCCCATCACTACTGCAGTGCACCGAGAGCCGCATAACGCAGCTTTATATAGCGTCCACCTTTGCCACCAGCAAGCGTTGCATTAGGGGACGTTATGCGACCTTAACGTCCCCTGCAACGCAACGTCTAAGTCTGAAAGAGCCCTTATCATAATGGTTTCTGCTGTAATAAATCTTATCTCAGTCAGCCTGGCTCTATTTGGTACATTGCTGAAGAGAAGGGAGCTTGTCATCTCCCCTTCCACATTTCTGCTTCTCACTGATTGGCTGAGGGCAGTTCAGTGTGACCGTGTAAGGCTGAGAAAGGAAAAGCTGCTGAAATCTGATCTATGCTGTGCTCACATGTGTTTACAAATCAAACTAGATAGGACATGCAGTTTCTAGGAAAAAATAAGTAAGGGAGGAAATGACACCAGGATTAAAAATGGAAAATACCTGGAAAGTTTTCTCTTTAGTTACAATATAAAATTCACTGAAATCAAAATGTGGACACACAATACATGTGTTATGTAATGTAAGCAGCACAAGTATTTATCTACTTACTCTACCTATGTAGAGGTAAGGCTCTAGATCCCGTAAAGCAGGGGTGCCCACACTTTTTCGGCTCGCGAGCTACTTTAAAATTTGCCGAGGCCAAGAGATCTACCAACCAACCAAGTAAACAATGAGCGTAACTGGGGAGCGTTCGCTATGCCGTAGCGTGTGCAAGTTATTTTTTAACATACGCTACTACAGCAGCACAGTTTGATGAATTGAGTCCTATATCACCTGCAGCTTGTGTATCATAGTGATGAACAGATGAAATCTGATCTTTACTTACTTGTAATACAATAGGCCAGCATTTAGGACCCTGCAGCCTGACTTCTGTCAGTCCTGGTGGGATCCTTATCACTTCACTAGTGTTGCTGAGAGTGGAGGGGGCAGGGAGACGGCTAATCAGCATTCTCTCCATAAGGTCACTTATAACCTGCAGGATCTCTGGGTCACAGACACCACTGTTAGGAGGGAGGGGGAGGCGGGCAGTACATTACACAGGAGCTGTTATCTCCTGCTCTCCCGGTCAGAGCACACTGCACAGCCGCAGCACGTGTCTGTCAGAGCCTGTGAGAGGGACGGAGAGAGAGAGACGCTCGGAGAATGAAGGGAGCCACCTTTCCAGGAGCAGGCATCGTTCTTCTATTGTAGCTCCACTCCCAGCCATGACACTGCGTCATGGCAAAGCCGGGCCTCTCAGCCGCGCCTCTCTCCTCCCCTAATTGGCTGCGAGATCAGCAGCCAGCAGCATAATCTGATAGGACGCGGCTAAGCGGCCGCGTTCTACAGCTGCCAGCCACTAAGACAGGCGGTCGCGATCTACCGGTAGATCGCGATCGACCTATTGGGCAGCCCTGCCGTAGAGCCTTCCCAGTCCTCGCTCTGTCCCTTTGTTCCACTGCTGACCACTGTTCAGTGTTCGTACCTTCGGTGCCGGGAGCTAACAAGCGCCCAGCCAGTGCTGAAGAGCAGCTGTAAGGCAGTGACTTCACTGCTTATCAGCTGCCCAGGTGAAAGGGGCCTAACTGAAGCAATGAAAAAAATCTGATACTTACCTATGTAGAGGGAAAGCTCTGGATCCCATTGAGCCTCCTCTCTCCCCTCTCAGTTCCCTCATTACAGTGCTGTCACCCCTGTTGTATGTATTCAACCAACTGGTTGAATAAGCCTTTGGGGACCCTTGGAAGGTTGCAGGAGCACTCGTGTGTCTGAGTGCTCCTTAAGACGGACGGCTCCGTACTGCCGATGAGCGCACTCCTGGAAGCCGCATGTCCTCAGGAGCATTTGGGTGTTCTCCCCTGCCCAGATCAGAGCTGCCCGTCTTTGGGAGCACCTGGGGACACGATTGTTCCTGAAGCCTTCTGAGGGCTCCCAAAGATGGTGTAACTTTACTGGGGAACAGCCTGAGCCAGATTTGTACTCTTTACTGCCCAAGGCCACTGTCAGCAGCTGCCCCTCTTCAGTATAGATAGCCAGATGACCTTTCCTCCCCATATAGGTAGCCAGATAACCCTCCCCACCCTCCTCCAGTTTAGATTTCCTGATGACCCCCCTTCCCTGCAGTATAGGTAGCCTGATGACCCCTCCCCCCTTCCCTCTAGTATAAGAAACCAGATGACCCTCATCCCCTTCCATATAGATAGCTTGATGACCCCCCTCCCTCCAGTATAGGTAGTCAGGTGACCCTTCCCCCTCCCCTAGTATAGCCTGCTGCCCAACCCCCCTTGATCCTGTGGTGCCCTAGGCCATGGCCTATGCGGCCTTGGCTTAAATCTGGCCCTGCAGACAGCGCTGGAACGAGAGAACTGAAAAAAGGACAGGGAAGTCTTAATAGGATCCAGAGCCTTCCCATTTAAATATACCATGATGATGAGAATTTGCATTTGCTCAATGAGAAGGAAATGGACAAGCCTTCAAATAAGTGTCACAGCTCCCCCTAGACCCCAGGGAATCATGGAATGCTTCATTCTCTGCTTCCCCTGCTTATATACCACTGGCTCAGAATCATCTATCATTCCCTCTCATGCCTTCTTCTTGTCCCTGGTAGCTGAGGCTGCGGCTTGTTCTCACTCTGATCACATTTCACACTAAACACTATTTATGAAGATGATCTGGAGAGGGGAGAAGTAATGACAGTTCAGGCCAGCCCTCCAATATGTATCTCTGCAGAGAGATCCTTCTCCTCTGCCATCATTTTTCACCAGCCTGCGGTACCCACATAAAAAAAAAGATATTTTATGGAAAGGTTAAAAAATCAAACCCCGCTTCCGCATTAATAAATCGGTGACAGTTCATTCGCCCAGAGTTCTGCTTGCAGGGAGTCAATTTGACCCTCTAATATATTTTCATCTCCATCTGGTTAAATGCTGTCTCTGCCTGGCGCTCGGAGTTCAGATGCATGTCAGGTAGCGGCAATGGATGCGGACGTGATTTCATTAACATGAAATGATGCAGTTTGAATGCAGCATACAAATCCGCTGAGTGCCTGACTGATACTATCTATGCTCTGCGGATCTCTCCCGTCCATCTCTCTGCTTCACTGGGGGACGCTTCAACATCAGCTCACATATCTGTCCGTTCAAAGCACGCCTGTGTGTGAAGCAACGAACTGCAGCCAGCCAGACCCCGAACTAAGCAGAGGTCATTCAATCCACTGGCTCTCAGTGGAGTCTAGAACTTTGTGAACAGAGGCGGAAACTACATTTTTTTTGCATGTGGATAGGGCTAAAGTCCAAGTCTGGGCATACATGTTTCTGAGCCCTCAAAGGTCCATTGTAGGACTTACTATTGTGTTGAGCTGTGCTTGTGTCCATCAGTGAGCGCACATGTGACCAGGGCCATTTTTTACCCTAGGAAGAGTAACCTGTGTGGCCTGAAATAGAATATAATGAATATGAAGGGTATAGTGGGGAGTTGTATACACTAGAGGGCGCTCAAGGATTTCGCCTGGATGGCCTGTGCAAAGAAATAGCATACAAACACATTAAGTGTAAAAGGCCCCTAAAGAACATCTGCCCAACTGCCATAAAGAAATGAAAAAAATGTTTCAATTGTAACAATCTCCATGTAGTAGGTGAGACCAACTTTATGTTAATAGACAATGGGAAGGCCACCCCAATAACAACCTTGCTGTCAGGGTTTTGCAGTCTTTACAGTTACAATTCCCACCTCCCTTGGGGTACAATTCCTCTAATTTCTTGCTGTATCTAAAACACTCTATCCTACTTGATAAAAAAAAACAACTAAAAAAAGATATACAGTATGTACAATATACAGTTCAAGTTAAGTTAATTCTTAAAACATGCCAAACCTTTTAGTTTTTTCCTTTCTCTTGAGAAGTTCAAGCACTGAGATAGATAAAGGTCAATAGTTCATGTGTTTTATTTCTCCCTGCCTCAGAAGTTGTATTCTGCCAGGAAAGCTTTTATGGCTGTATTTTGCTTATCAGTGATGTTTACTATATTCCTGACAAGCTACTGACAAGACGGAAACTGTCACTTGCATGCCTAGAAATTAACTCTTTCAGGCAGAAAAATGAAACAAGTATGTACTGTACATAAACATATTTATCTCATCATGTCACATGTCGCCTCGGGTACGCTTTAAATGCCAAAAGTTGTAGTGCTCTTATTTGTTTTACAGTATAAGTAGGATGCAAATGCCCAATGCATTCCAATGGACTATGTGGTGGCTGCCATTTTGTTGTGATATCAGCACCATGCACAGCTGCTTACAAACATCCTCTATACGTCAGACTGTAAAGTGGTGTTGAAATTTCTTAAGGAAAAAAAAAAAAAAAACAATCAGTACTTTCTAACCTCAATATTTACAGTTTTGTCAGACAGGAGCTACTATGAACAGATGTGACTATCTCCTCATAAGCCATTCACTGCAACACAACATTCTCCACAATGGTGAATGGAGCTGTCTATTCAATTCGCTTCTAATTTGAAATGTTTTGTTTTAGAGGAAGGTTTGCTTTAAAGTGTGATTCCACTGCTTACGTTCTTGGTACACAAACCTGTTCGTAATTATAATGTTGTTGTTCCAGCTCAGCAAGCAGCAAGTTATGATTTTCTAGACATGCATAATTATGCTTTTGTGTAGCCTTGGTATTATGCCCCATACAAACGGACCAACCTACTGCCTGATTATCGGCTGACTTTCGTCTGTTGGACGATAATCAGGCATGTGTACGCACATAAATGACTAGACGAGCGACTGATAACAGGCAGTTTTCCAACCATCGGATCTACTCACATGACTGTTAGACTGATACCGTGCAGTTGATTGCATGTACAAGTTTTTTGAACAACTTGTAACTTGTTTTGAATGAGGCCATATCGTGCAGTCCGTCATTCCACTTGCGTGCGCAGTATGTAAATGAGTTGGTCATTTAGTTGTTTAGACATGTGGACATACAGGAGGTCATGTGGTTGGTCAAGTCGTGCGGTTGGTCAGGTCGTGTGGTTGGTCGTGCGCTTGTTGTGCTTTTGTTAGACGTGTATATGCGCCCTTAGTCCATTGCCTGTGGACGGAATAGCTACAAACGTATATTTTTAGTTGTTTATCTCTTTCTGATGTAAGTCTTTCTTTCTTGTGAACAAGTAGGACTTTTCACACCTGGGGCTTGATTCACAAAGCGGTGCTAACTGTTAGCACGCCTGTGAAAACCCCCTTAGCACGTCTAAACAAGCTTTTCGCGCATAAAACTTTACGCGCGTACTGCACAGAGCACAGGGCGCACCGCGCAAAGTGCCCATTAAAGCCTATGGGACTTAGCGCGCGTAAAACTTTGCGCGCGTAAAGTTACCGCACGATCTGATTGAGAAATCCGGTGCTAACCTACTTAGCACCCTGGTTAGCGCGTCTAAAGACTTTAGACATGCTAAGTAGGTTAGCACCGCTTTGTGAATCAAGCCCCTAGAGGTATATCAGAATCCCAAATTAATTTTTTACAATTTATGTGCAACCAGACCCAATCCAGGTTTCTTTTAGCACAAATGTGCTGCCAGTTGAAATAGACAAAGAAAAGCAGGGATTAAGTTGCAAAGTACTGATTGTTGAATTCTTTGCACTGCCTATAGTTGTGGAGGAAATTACATTCACTTTTTCCATAGGGAGCTATAAAACTTGAAGTGAAAATACTTTGATGCGATAAACAATTGTACCCATAGCCCTAATCCTAAATAGGGCTTTACTATATTTCCATAGTCTTATTTTGTGTCTAAAAGATAAAAATTGAGCTTTAAGGTTTTTACTGTCTCAGGTGAATGACAAAAGTTTGTAATGTTTTTTTTTCAGCTCCCACACAGCCAAATCTTGGACTACTGAACTTTTTTGTAAATCTTTCCCATGCGGTCATATGTGTTCCTTAGCCACACAGAGATTTATTGGCGCTAATTAGTTATTAGTGAGTGTTAAGACATACAAAGGTCAGTTACAACCTGATATACCAAGTCGATCGATCTCTCCCTCATTGGCATTAAATCTGATAGTGATCAATTTCTACACATCTTGGAAACTCAGTTTGAACCACGAGCATTGTACAGCTCGATGCAATGAAGTGCTAATCCTTCATTACTCCTACTCTGTCCCTCTCAGTGATATTTTCCAGCATGTCCATTCACACAGTTCAGTATCTATCAAATCCATTGAATATGGTGGGGAAACAGATATCAAGCATTTAGGCTGGTTTTACACTCGCAGAACTGGCTCATGGTAGACCACTTATGCCTAAATAATCATCACAACTCTAGCCAGGAGTGGGAGAACATCATTGTAGCAGAAGACAGCTTACTGCCCAAACCTACCTACACCACAGCTGATTAGGCTTCAACATTTTACCAAGCAAGTCTTCGTGAATTGAAGCAACATTTTTGGGTAAATTACTGAACTATTACCGCATGTGTGGAAATCTTAGTGAATTCAGAAAAAAAGTAGAATGCTGTATTTTACCAACCTATTATTTTTTACCAAGTAGCTCTTAGTTAATTGAGGCCAAAGTGTTAAGTTAAGTACACACTTGCAATTCCTGTCACTAGACAGAGTAGACAGGGATCAAAGTTCTATACAAACGCATTGCTAGCTGGCAGGCTAGAGAAGCATCTGTTGCTATGATTAGGGATGCTTATTCAGATTCAGCGAAAATTAATTGGAAATCAGAAAACAGAAATTGGATTTCTGCGGAAATACTGCATCACTGCAACTCAGTAATTTTAGCACAAGGAGGGAGCGCTAATGGTAGCCTGAGTTGAGGAAGGGGGTGTCGGACACCCCTCCCCGCTGCTGTTTGTTCCTGCTTCTCCCCCTTCCTGTGCTGCACCTCTCCTGCCCCTAAAAATGGCCCTGGAGGACCTAAGAGCCAGGGCCCCCCTTAGGGTTATCCCCTTAAGGACCCCCCTGCGGCTACATCCCTTGCAGGGGCTATTGTTACGCCCCCTTGGTGCTGAGAACAATGCAATCAAGGGCTGCTTGGGCATCATTGAGGCATCGCTAAGGATCCAGAATTCTGGAATTTTAGATGACATCAGGCAGCCTCTGTACACACACACTAGATGCATGCACGATCCTTGCCTGAGACGGTCTTTATCAGCTACCTTGGCCAAGTTTAAAGGGTTACTTAACCCCCTTGGCAGCCTAATTCTTTCCGGATTTTAGGGTCCAATTTTGTTGCATGCTTTCAAATCCTAAAAGCAGGAAAAAAACACACCACCGAGAGATCTGCAGCAGCCCCAGCAATCACTCACCTCCCTGGGATCCAGCGCTGCAGTTTCCCCTCTGTCCTCCAGGTGGCGCTGTAACCATATGATGAGGTTGCCAGCTGTCGTCATGACGACAGTCGGCGATCTCACCAGGGGGAAGCAGAGTCTTGGAGGAGAGGAAGAAGAATGGTTGCTGACGTCGGGATCCCTGGGGGGGGGAGTGAGAATGCCCGCTGCGCGCAGTGTTCTGCACACACCTCCCGGGGCCTCCCGAGTTCAGCTCGTGATAACCACTCCTAGCATGTTTTTCCCACCCCCTGGGGCTTCTTGCAGCATCCTAGAGTCCCTCCATTGAGCAGCAGCGACCCCCACAAAGCTGGACGGTCGCCGCTAGTCGGCAGCTACTCTGCATCCGCGGCCTCGAGTTGTGTGGGCCCTGATTGAACTCTCGCATGTACAGTAGGGATTGCCGCATTTGACACATGCGCAGAATGCTCACGGCTGCGGGAGCCCAGTGAGGAGGCACATGGCCAGCCAGCTTTGCAGGGGTCGTCGCTGCTGGCTGGAGGGACTCGGACGGACGTTGTGCACAAGATAACTCTAGGGGGCTGCAAGAAGCCTCAGGTAAGCTATATTGATTTGATATTGACTTTAGATTTCCTTTAATCTAGTGTGTACATGCAGCTTTAGTGCCCTAAATAGTCTCAGATATTCCACGAAAAAATGTTCACCCAAGCTGTGGATTTCCTTCAGCAGGTATGTTCTTTCCCCAGTAATGGCGTGTGTCACATTGCGTTATTTTGAGGAAGATAAGAGAGCTTTGATGTCTTCGCGCACGAGAAGATGTAATCACATGCGAATGCATCTTAATAAAACCTGCAATCTGGAGCCGGAGAAATACAGCCGCCTCTCGGTAAATGCTTATATAACCCATACCGATGGAAACATTACCCTTCATGTATATTTTATCCCGCATGTGGGTGATCTGTCTTCCCTGTCCGGGCTGATATTTAATTTAGCGTTTATTGAATAATGTATTCGGAGCGTATATTAAGGCGCTAATGACATAGAGAACAAGTAAACTTGTGTTTCCTTCAAAGTTTTCTCATCATAAAATTGCTCCGAGTGACGACTGTTCCCTTCCGTTTGTTTATACCATTAATTGAATGCCTGCGCCTGATTATTAATTAGCGGTGATACGGGCGCCGCACTTGCGGTGCCTCATTTGCATAGTTTATTTCCAGTGTCAGTTCCAGGCACAAATGTTTTCCTAGTACGGGGTCGGCACTCAGTAACAGAGGTTGTTTGTATCTGTGTGCAAACTCTGTGATTAACTGATGTCAAATCATTGAGGGTAGCAACAAACTAGGCAGAAACGCTATCGCTACGGAAAATGCAGCAAAACACCCCAAATAATGCAAGTCAATGGGCCGCACGAAAAACGCATATGTTTGCGTTCTGCAATGTGCATTTTTAAAAATGCTGGTCTTGCTGCATATTTTTCCAAAATGCATATAAAACGCACATACTGAAAGTCAATGGTGACGCAGAGGCATTGTGTTTTAGTGCGTTTTTTTATGCGATTTGTATGCATTTTTAATGCTTTAAAAAAAAAAAACAAGTTTGATGACGTATTTCCGCTTCCTGTTGACTTCCTAGTGATTTGCATAAAAAGCATTAAAAACATACAACAGCATACAAAACGCATACGCGATTTATAGATGTGAACTGCAAATGCATTTTCATGCACGCAAAATGCAAGAAAAACACATGTGCGGAACAAAAACGCTTTCCCGCACCACACTAGGTGTGTTCCTACCCTCACATCTAAAGGACCTCATCAGGAGGCCCCTCCACAGCCAGCTTTTTCCCGAGGTACAGCTTTCCCAAGCAGCCTGGAACAAGCAATGCAATGCCACATGCAACTATTAAAGCTAACCTGAAAAACAAAACCCTTATGATATAATGAATTGTAAGGGTAGTATGGATGACAAATAGAACATTGGTAGCAAAGTAAAGAGTCTCATATTTTTTTTCAGTTATACAGTTTTTTTTATAGCACTGCATCATTCTGTCATATTTTCAGTTTAGAAGTCACACTCTGTCTTTTCAGCTTTAAAACAAAGCAAAAATAATGACCCTTTGAACTTTCCAACAGTAAAACCTTATCTCAAGCTGTCTTTCACTGTTTCGTAGCTGTTTAAGAGCTGGTTCTGGAGGACATCTGCCTTGTGCTCGGCGCCGTGTTCAAATGCCGGGGTTAAACAAATTAGCTCTCTGCTGTGGCATCCAGCTGACACAGCCAAGGGATCAAATTACAACTTGTGCTAAGTCACAGATGAAGGGGAATAAAGGGTGCAGTTCTATATGTTTATGAAACCAGGACTGTATTCGACCCAGTGGGTGGAGAAAATCTTTTGCATACATAACAACTGCATTTTTTTAAACTCTTCCTGTGCTGAAAAACAATATGAGATGCTTTTGTTTGTTACTAACTTTTATTTCTTAGCTGTACTACACATACTATTCATTATCTCATAAGTTTATTTACGCTTCAGGTTTGATCTCATGCAACATGTAAGCAAACATTTTTTCAGGCTGGGAAAGGAACAGGTATGGGATGTTACTGTTAAGGGGCCCATACACCTAACAATTTTCCCGCTGATATACAGCAGATTCAATCACTGTGATCGAATCTGCTGTGAAATCGTTGCGCAAACGCTGACAGAACGATCGATTTCCTTCCAAAATCAATTGTTCCTGTCGATCCGTCTATGCGGAAGATTTTGCTCGATCGCCGGCGGGTCGGGAGTGCGTCGATAGCGGCGTTCGGATGCCCGATGACTGACGCTAGTGGCAATACATCACCTGCTCCGGCCGGCGCGACTCCTCCGGTCTCCGCTGTCTTCTTCTCCGCGCTGGGCTCCGGGTCCGGCTTTCTTGGCTTCACTGAACTTCCTATCCCGGCAGGAAGTTCAAACAGTAGAGCGCCCTCTACTGTTTAAACTTCCCCGGCAGGAAGTTCAGTGAAGCCAGCCGGACCCGGAGACCAGCGCTGAGAAGAAGACAGCGGAGACCGGAGGAGTCGCGCCGCCGGAGCAGGTAATGTATGCAGGGGGGGGGGGGGGGGCGGCAGCTTCACAGATTGTGATCGGTTTCATGCTGAAATCGTTTCACAATCTGTTTGCAGTGAAGGCAGCCATACGAAAGGGATCTATCTGTTGGTCGATCTGATGGCAAATCGACCAGTGTATGGCTACATTAAGATATTAATAGGACACCTGACCCGAGCCAAAGCTTCCTAATGCTGGGAATACACGGCTCGATTCTGAACCATTTAGATGGCTCGATAGATAATTTCCAACAAGTCCAATCTCTTCAGCCTATGACAGCTGATCACTCCTGAGCCAATGGAGGGGAAAGCCGTGTCACACGGCTGTCCCCAGTACAGCGCTGCCTTAGATCGCTGTACTAAGTAAAAAGATGTCGGTTTCACCATCTCACAGTATCCCGAGCTGCAAACTCCTGCAATAGCCGGCCCCAAGACTTGACGCCAATTGGCGTTAGGCGGTCCTGGGGCTGCTGCCGCAGTCATGCCCGTTGGCGTGACACGGTCGTTTGATAGTTAAAAGAAAAACAGGAATCAAGGTTTCCAGGAAAGTTCTATTGAAGTTCCATTACAATTATTTATTGTATACGTTTATTTTCACATCAGGTTTGCATTAATTGTATTTGGTCCACAAAGAACTTGCAACCTGTTAGGTAGTCCGGAGTATCCTCATCCCTCAAGCAGTGGTTGTTGTGTTCCCTGTTGACATTAGGAATGCAATGCAACGGATTGGGACAGCGGCGCTACACTCAGGGCCGGATTTACCATAAGGCGCTGTAGGCACATGCCTACAGGCACCTGATGACGGAAAGGCCGACTCATTCCCCTCCCTGAGTGTCTCCCACCCTCTTTCCCTATGTAGAGTCTTGATGAGAGTGTAAATGAGAGGTTACTCACCCAGCTCTGGGCATTCCCTGACGAGATTTCCCTTCAGTCAGGGGCATCTCTAACTACTTAATACTTGAGGTTCCTGTAGCTACCTAATACTAAGGGGTACTTCTAGCTACTTAATATTGTGGGTACCTCTGGCTACCTAATACTATGGGGCACCTGTAGCTACCCATAGGGTGAAGTAAGGGTGATGTGACAGCTGGGTCCTGTTCAGCAGGGGTTTGTATGTTCATGGAGGGCAAAGTCTAGTGTGCCAGGACATCTGCCTATAGCAGGGGTAGGGAAACTATGGCTCGGGAGCCAGATGTGACTCTTTTGATGACTGCATCTGGCTTACATACAAATCAGTAGGGGTTGATTCACTGAGCTGCCCTGCTCAAGCAGCGAAGCATTTCTGAATGATCGCTTGAACAGTGCTCCGTGGGATGTTCAAGGCTTTGGAAATCTTTTTGTAGCCTGAGCCTGCTTTAAATTTCTCAATAACTTGATCCCTGACCTGTCTGGTGTGTTCTTTGGACTTCATGGTGTTGTTGCTCCCAATATTCTCTTAGACAACCTCTGAGACCGTCACAGAGCAGCTGTATTTTTACTGACATAAGATTACACACAGGTGCACTCTATTTAGTCATTAGAACTCATCAAGCAATGTCTATGGGCAACTGACTGCACTCAGACCAAAGGGGGCTGAATAATTATGCACACCCCCACTTTGCAGTTATTGATTTGTAAAAAATGTTTGGAATCATGTATGATTTTCGTTCCACTTCTCAAGTGTACACCACTTTGTATTGGACTTTCACGTGGAATTCCAATAAAATGGATTCATGTTTGTGGCAGTAATGTGACAAAATGTGGAAAACTTCAAGGGGGCCGAATACTTTTGCAAGCCACTGTATATTAACTACTAGTGTAATGTAAGAGCTCTGCCTCTCACACAGGCGACCTTAAATCAGCACCTATTCAGTAAGGAGTCCTTGAGCTAGACTTCCTAACACTGCTACTGCCTATTAAAGCGTGCCCTAGTGGCTGCACCTCTGGCACTATGAGTCAGTCCGCCAGGAGAAAAAGCCCAATATCAATTGTATTTGTCTTGTGTAACGGTAAAGCAGTGCATGTGTTACCATACCACAGCCCATTATACTGCAACGCACCTGTAGCGCTGTGAACGTTGCATAGATGGTGCAGTGCGGTAAGCCACCTAACAAATCAGCAGCTACGCCGCAACTCACTACTGCGAACGTGGCCATAGTCATTTGATTAGCAGAATACTAAAACCTGAACTGAATTTATTCTATAACATTACATGTATATGGGAACCTAAAACATACATGAGCTTATTAAAGAGACTCTGTAACAAATTTTTCAGCCTTAGTTCTTCTATCCTATAAGTTCCTATGCCTGTTCTAATCTGCTCTGGCTTACTGCAGTCTTTCCTAACTGCACTGTCTCTGTAATAAATCAATGTATCTTTCCTCTGTCCTGTTTGTCGGGCTAAGGCTTGATTGTGTGGAATGTGCAGGGCTGCTTGTGATTGGTAGAGGCGATACACACCCTCTGCAGGCCCCCTGCACACTCTGAATGACTCACACACTATGCTTAGCTGAGCCTATTAGAAGCTGGTTAGTTTGTTTGTAAACACTGCCTAAAACTGTTAATTACAAGCCAGGATTGCAGCAGAGAGTGGCAGAAACAGCACAGAGGGGCACAGGAGAAAATAATGAATAGAATGGTATGCTTTTTATTGTAAGAATATTAGAGTACAGATTCTCTTTAAAAAAATGCCAGCAACAGTCAAAAGTATTTCATAAAGATATGAATGCATATATGAATGGAAAAATAAACATATGGAACAGAAAACTAAGTTATACGTTAAAAAAAAGCATCTGTATCCCAGCTTGGATGTAAGCCGGAAGGCATTCTGAATTTAAGCTGAAATATCTAGAACACTTCTTGTTCCAAGAGCTTTCTACGCCAATCTACTCCTCCCAACAAGACCCCGGACCCCCTCCATTCTGTAAACAGGGGAACCATAGGGAAATCTCTGCCTAAAGGCATGTTCCTGTTAAGAATGTTTTAGGTAAAAAGTTTTATTTATATTCCTTTAAATATTTGATGTATTTTCTCTTTATTGAATGTCATTTTTAATGTTTAACAATTTATTTGAATATTGTAATGTTTTTTGTCTAGAGAGAAGGAGCAGGGAAGTATTAACTGAAGTTCTGTAATCAGACCTAGAGATAGGCTGCAGCTGTTCCTGTGTATTTCTTCTGATATATGAGGACAGATGTCATAGCCAAAGGGGGGAGGGGGGGGGATTACAGCTGCTCGGAATCCCCCCTCAGACCAGGGTCGGTGCAGTGTCTGGGGACAGGCACAAGTTGAGACATCAGAATATCTGCATCATCAAGTTGAGACTCTCCAGAATATCTGCATCATCCTGCAGCTCACAGCACTGCCCCCTTTCCCAGCTTCAGTTGACTTTGGATGGAGCAGCAGCATGTGTACAGAGCATGGAGCAGTAGTGTGTGTATAGAGCATGGAGCAGCTCTGGGGAACTTAATAAAGCACAGAGTCAGATATGACAACAGCCCTGTGGCCTGCTGTGTGAATGCTTCACTTTCCCCTTCATTTGCAATGTCAGCTGTCCTCATTATTATCTGTATCCAAACTGCTCCTGATCGATCGGGAGCAGGCCAGAAATGTTGGAAATAATCATCAGATCCTGTCTGTCAGACGGGAAATTGCATTATGTGTACCCAGCATGATGTC
This sequence comes from Hyperolius riggenbachi, assembly GCF_040937935.1. Taxonomy (NCBI): domain Eukaryota; kingdom Metazoa; phylum Chordata; class Amphibia; order Anura; family Hyperoliidae; genus Hyperolius; species Hyperolius riggenbachi. The sequence goes on along the minus strand of NC_090651.1, from coordinate 68,167,919 downwards.
CTAGAATATTATCATACTGTATTGTGCCTGGCTTTGGGAGACCTTTCAGGAATCTCCCCATCGAATATCCTGGGTTTGCCCCTGGATGTGTGCTGAGCCACTGGCCCCTGTTGTTGTGGGGACACCATGCTCCCCCCCCCCCCCCCCCCCAAATGTCACTCCCTCACTCTGTTACTTGACAGAATGTGTTGAAACATATGTAATAATTTTTTTTTCAATATTCAGAATAACTAAATGTAACCAAATGGGGCTGTGTATGACGGACTGAGCGGCGGTAGAGATGAGCGTAATGGAGTAATTACGATTTCGCGAAATTTCGCGTAATTAGTGTAATTACGTTTATGGCCGTAAGTACATAATCGTAATGAAGAAGGATTTCGCGAAATTTCGCGTAAGCGTAATTTTCGCGTAATTTTCGCATTGCAATGGCTATTACGAAATTAATGCGTATGGTCATGCTCCCGAAGCGAAAAAGTTGACGCATGTATCAATGTTAGGTAGCCGCCGACTTTAAGGGTTAATAGCAAAGCCCCCTTAAATGCTAAGAGCCTCAAATTTGGAGAATATATTAAGGAGATCAGGAGGAATAAGAGGAAAAATTTTTTTTTCAAAAAGACCTTATAGTTTTTGAGAAAATCGATGTTAAAGTTTCAAAGGAAAAATGTAAACATTTAAAAACCCGCCGACTTTAACGGTTAATAGCAAAGCCTGCTTAAAGTGTAGGAACACCAAATTCCCAGGGTATATTAAGGGGAACAGTGGGAATAAGAGGAAAAATTTTTTTTTCAAAAAGACCTTATAGTTTTTGAGAAAATCGATTTTTAAGTTTCAAGGGCGAAAATGTCTTTTAAATGCAGAAAATGTCATTTTTTTTTGCACAGGTAACAATAGTGTATTATTTTCATAGATTCCCCCAAGTGGGAAGAGTTTTACTTACTTCGTTCTGAGTGTGGGAAATATAAAAAAAAAACGACGTGGGGTCCCCCCTCCCAGACCTCTTTAACCCCTTGTCCCCCATGCAGGCTGGGATAGCCAGAATGCGGAGCACCGGCCGCGTGGGGCTCCGCACCCTGACTATACCAGCCCGCATGGTCCATGGATTGGGGGGTCTCGGAAGGGGAGGGGCAGCCAAGCTTTCCCCTCCCCCTCCGAGCCCTTGTCCAATCCAAGGACAAGGGGCTCTTCTCCACCTCCGATTGGCGGTGGAGGTGGAGGCCGCGATTTCCTGGGGGGGAGGTTCATGGTGGAATCTGGGAGTCCCCTTTGAAAAGGGGTCCCCCAGATGCCCACCCCCCCTCCCAGGAGAAATGAGTATAGAGGTACTTGTACCCCTTACCCATTTCCTTTAAGAGTTAAAAGTAAATAAACACACAAACACTTAGAAAAAGTATTTTAATTGAACAAAAAACATAACCACGAAAAAAGTCCTTTAATATTCTTAATTAACCATTAATACTTACCTGTCCCTTTAAATAAATGATCCCTCGAAATAGCCTCGGAAATGTTCTATCAGTTACAATGTAACAAAGTTATTACAATGTAACAACTTTGTTACATTGTAACTACGCCGCACCCGACGTCACTCGCCGCCGCCGCATACGTGTCTGCGCTGCACACATTCCCGACAGAGCTCTGAGCTATATAGCTCAGAGCTCTGAGAAGCATCTTTGTATTTTGGTTCCAAGGAGCCCCATTGGTCCTTAGCAGACCAATGGGGTTCCTTCAAATCAAAAGGAACCCCATTGGTCTGCTAAGGACCAATGGGGCTCCTTGGAGCCAAAATACAAAGATGCTTCTCAGAGCTCTGAGCTATATAGCTCAGAGCTCTGTCGGGTCCGTGCAGGACGCTAAGTCCCCGCAGCTCCCGCTGTCCACCCCGCCCACATCTGTCACCCACATGTCACCCACATGTGGGTGACATGTGGGTGACATGTGGGAGAGGCGGGGAGGGCAGCGGGAGCTGCGGGGACTTAGCGTCCTGCACGGACCCGACAGAGCTCTGAGCTATATAGCTCAGAGCTCTGAGAAGCATCTTTGTATTTGTACTATTTGGGCTCCAAGGAGCCCCATTGGTCCTTAGCAGACCAATGGGGCTCCTTTTGATTTGAAGGAATCCCATTGGTCTGCTAAGGACCAATGGGGCTCCTTGGAGCCAAAATACAAAGATGCTTCTCAGAGCTCTGAGCTATATAGCTCAGAGCTCTGTCGGGAATGTGTGCAGCGCAGACGCGTATGCGGCGGTGGCGAGTGACGTCGGGTGCGGCGTAGTTACAATGTAACAAAGTTGTTACATTGTAATAACTTTGTTACATTGTAACTGATAGAACATTTCCGAGGCTATTTCGAGGGATCATTTATTTAAAGGGACAGGTAAGTATTAATGGTTAATTAAGAATATTAAAGGACTTTTTTCGTGGTTATGTTTTTTGTTCAATTAAAATACTTTTTCTAAGTGTTTGTGTGTTTATTTACTTTTAACTCTTAAAGGAAATGGGTAAGGGGTACAAGTACCTCTATACTCATTTCTCCTGGGAGGGGGGGTGGGCATCTGGGGGACCCCTTTTTAAAGGGGACTCCCAGATTCCACCATGAACCTCCCCCCCAGGAAATCGCGGCCTCCACCTCCACCGCCCATCGGAGGTGGAGAAGAGCCCCTTGTCCTTGGATTGGACAAGGGCTCGGAGGGGGAGGGGAAAGCTTGGCTGCCCCTCCCCTTCCGAGACCCCCCAATCCATGGACCATGCGGGCTGGTATAGTCAGGGTGTGGAGCCCCACGCGGCCGGTGCTCCGCATTCTGGCTATCCCAGCCTGCATGGGGGACAAGGGGTTAAAGAGGTCTGGGAGGGGGGACCCCACGTCGTTTTTTTTTAATATTTCCCACACTCAGAACGAAGTAGGTAAAACTCTTCCCACTTAGGGGAATCTATGAAAATAATATACTATTGTTACCTGTGCAAAAAAACTGACATTTTCTGCATTTAAAAGACATTTTCGCCCTTGAAACTTAAAAATCGATTTTCTCAAAAACCATAAGGTCTTTTTGAAAAAAAAATTTTTCCTCTTATTCCCACTGATCCCCTTAATATACCCTGGGAATTTGGTGTTCCTAAACTTTAAGCAGGCTTTGCTATTAACCGTTAAAGTCGGCGGGTTTTTAAATGTTTACATTTTTCCTTTGAAACTTTAACATCGATTTTCTCAAAAACTATAAGGTCTTTTTGAAAAAAAATTTTTTCCTCTTATTCCTCCTGATCTCCTTAATATATTCTCCAAATTTGAGGCTCTTAGCATTTAAGGGGGCTTTGCTATTAACCCTTAAAATCGGCGGCTTTTTTATATTATACGGAGCGTTACGGTTTAACGCGAAATTACGGTAGCGTTTAATGCGAAATTACGGCATGAACGAAACGCGAAATTACGCGTTGAAAATTACGCTTACGGTATTTTCAATTACGATTTTAATGGCAATTACGCTACTGTAATTTCGCATCGTAATCGCAAATTTCGCATGCATAATTTTAGTAATGCGAAATTACGAAAATTTCAGCTCAACTCTAAGCGGCGGCAATCGGCGACGTTTTATGTCACAATGGCGATTGAAATGGTCGAAGTGGACATGGCAACTAGCTTAGTAAGAATGGACAAAGTCCGTTCTCATAGGCTTTCATTGCACACATTTTCCCGTTCGATCTGGTGTTCCACTTGCGTTGTGCAGCAAATGGATCCTATCCAGGGGCAGATCCTATTTTTAACATTAGGAACTGCTTCCTGCGCTAAGCAGAGCTTAACGGGTACGATTTTTAAGCAAGTGTGAACCAGCCCTAACATTTAGAGTCTGAACACATTTTTCAGTAGAGAGGGATTTAGTCCTAAAGAGTGGCTATCTGTCTTTACAAGAGACAGTTGGGCCTCGTTCACACTGGGAATCACAAAATGCTAGCACAATCACCTGTGCTTTGCAAAGCAATATTACAGCCATTTTTCACTGTACAGGAAAGCGATTTGGAGCGATTGCGTTTTGTGATTGTATAACATTGAAATGCTTTCGCACCAAAGTTGCAAAAAAATGCTGCAAGCTGCGCATTTGTGATTTCAACAAATCGCAAATCACCACTGATTGCTAAGGGCTCTTTTCCACCAGCAATCACCTACTGCAAACGCAAGCGATTGCGATTTTCCATCAATTGCGATTATCCATTTACATTTAAATACTGAAGTGCAATTGCACTTAAAATCGCTCTAAAAAGAAATTACTCTGCCCCCCAAAATAAACGAATCGCAAAAATGGAAAATACTTTCTGCAATTCCTATCTTAACTACTTAAGGACCACAGGCTTTCAGCCCCTTTGTGACCAGGTTATTTTTTACAATTCAGCACACTGCAGCTTTAAGGCTTTGCTGCACGGCGAATCAACTTAGCAAGCAAATGATTATGCCTTCCTTTTCTGCCTACCAACAGAGATTTCCGTTGGTGGGCTCTGATTGCTGCTGCCATTATTTATTTATTTTATTCATTTAATTGTCTTTTTTTTTAAAATAAAAAGGTCTATTTTTTGTATATTTCCCTCCCTCTCCCTTCCACCCCCCGAGGTCCGATCTGGGCAATCGCCTCTCATAAGCATCAGGGGATAGCGTGGTGAGACGCTCCAGAGGACAGGCAAGTGACAGGGCTTCATCTAACAGCTTGCCAGCAACAATCTGGCAAGCTGTTTATGGAGCGGAGCTCCATCACTCAAGCGGGGATGCGCAATCCGATCTGCAGCTACAGGACTTGACGCCAGTCAGCATTAGGTGGTCCTGTAGCTGCTACCCTTCCGCCGCCAATCAGCGTTAGGCGGTCGGGAGGAGGTTACAGTAGCAACCCTAGCAATTTAAAAATCACTAGCATTTTGCAATTTGGATCGAATCACACTCAGTGGAAAAGAGCCCTTAGTGTGAACACCGTTATGCACTTTACATTTCAGCAGCTACTGAAATCGCTAGTAAAATGCTCCAATGTGCCATGGTACTGCATTCAGGGCCGGGCCGAGGCAGAGGCAAGAGAGGCTCCAGCCTCAGGGCGCAGTGTAGGAGGGGTCGCACAACCCAGTCAGCTATCATTCCCCTATTGTGTTTGAAGCAGAGAGAAGTAAGAAAAAGGGCTACATCACAGTGACTGAAAGACAGATAACTAGATATTAAGGTGTTGGAATGGAGGGGGTGTTGGGGTCCCTGGGGTGCCTCTTAGTCTAGTAGCAATCAGTGTGTGACAGCTGGGGTGGGAGGGAATGAGGGGTGCACTTTGGTGTCTCAGCCTTGGGTGCTGGAGGACCTTGTCCCAGTTGTGACTGCATTTATCACTTGGAACACAAAGCTGTGCAGTAATGGACAGGGATCACATAGTGCACTACCAAAGTTACATGGTGGATACACATGCTTATGCACACCCATGATCCATTCTTGTCCTGAACGGAATGCAGCCTTAGTAAATCAGGCCTTATGTCACATGATTAAACCAAGCTTATATATCACCCATGACCCAGTGGACAATGAGCTGAGGTCTAATACACAAACATCCATAACTGTGATCCTCTTTCCTGCCTCCCGCAGGCAGGATGAATGTGGCTATCCACACAGCATGGCAATCACTTCCATTATCTTCTCACTCATTACAGTAATTGATTATAACGAAGTCGTCATTTTATAGGCAGTGGGGGAGCTGTTTAGAGGTGAAAATCCGCTTCTTCATAGTTATTGTACAGCCTGAGCACCTAAATCATTCAGTGAGGTCCCATCACAGTGAAATATCTCCTGCAGCACTATAGATATGCAGATTAGAAGTTTAAAACTCTGTGCCTAACCTTGCAATAAAAACTGCATACATTAAAAGGACTCAGCTCAGCTACCAAAGATTATGTTTGCTTCGTGAGCAACTTCAGACAAGGAGCAGAATCTGTGATCTGCTAGTGCTACACTGGAAACATTGGGCTGGAGGAGAGGGGGCGGAGTACAAAAATACAGCATTGTTGTACAGTACTATAGATAGTCTGTAATGGGAAATAACCTGCAACACAAACCTAAGTGATGTCACTGCAAAGGAAGGATTGCTGAAAAGCTTGTAACTAGTTAACGTTTATCACGTGGACATGACCATAGTCAGAATCTTTTTTTTTTTTTTTTTTTTACTTTTAGGCCTCCTTCACAGTGCGAAGTTAAAGTCGCACGTTAGAAAATGTTCCAACGCAGACTAACGCACAACAATGCAAAGTCTGTGCGACATTCACAGTGCACGCGTTGTGTTGTGTGTAACGTGTAGCAATATTTAGAAGGTGCTGCATGCTGTGTTGTGCGATTTTAACGTCGTATCAAACGCACCTTCCCACTGTGAAAGAGGCCTTAAAGTGGACCTGAACTCTTGCACAGGACAGAAGGAAAACAGGGAAAAATTCCCCCTGTATGTATTTAGAGAGTTTACTTTTTCTAATCGCCCTCATCTATCAACAACTGTGTTTTAATCTCTCAGCTGTGTCAGCACAGGAATCTCGGCAGCTTTGGCAGAGCAGCTACTTTGTAAATACAGGAGGATGTTAACCCTATGTCTCTCTGTCCCCTTGATTAATTTCAATGTCCTTTCTGTACTTTGGTACCCAAAACTCTATTGTATACTCCAGGTGTGGCCTCACAATTGATTTATACAGAGGGAGTAGTAAACCAGCATCTCAAGAATTTAATTCTTGTTTTATGCATCCCAGAATTTTATTTGACTTAGCTACCGCTGCTTGGCACTGTGTATGGTTATGGATTGATTTGGGCCCGTTTCCACTAACATGAATTCGCACACCCAATACAACTTAATTAGCCTGTTTCTACTTGTCAGAAAAACAGAGTGTTTTTCTGTGCAGGAAAAATCTGCACAGCAGAGCCATCAGAATTCACACACCGCGTACGTTTTCGCCTAAAATCAATGTAAAGCACACAGGCACTGACATGGTTAAATTCGCATACTTAAAAAAACTGCAAAAATGCAGAATTCACACATCGCGCTAAAATTCGCATCCACATGCAAATTAGTTTTCGCATTTTCCACAACAAATTTGTGCCGCACAAGTGGAAACGGGCCCTTCAATTAGCCAGTGGTAGAATTTTAAGAATATCATGGATCATATTTTAACTCCAGTGATGAGCGAAAATGCCAATATTCTTTTCACATTCATTTTCACAAAAATAATGTTAAATTTGATTTTCAAGCGAAAATGCCATTGAAAATCATTTTGTAAAAAGTTTGTGATTTTTAGCAAATATTCAAGGTAAAAATACACTTTTTTGTGTTTTTGAGAATTTATGCCATATTGCGAAAATACAATGTATTCCTGCAAATATTTTCTTGAAATTGAAAATAGCATTTTCGATGCAAGAATGAATTTGTCAAAAATTCACAACTAACACTGTTTAACTCCTGGAAGTACTACGCCAGAGAGCTAGCTTCCTGACCAGCCCTTTCATGTATGGTTAGGTAGGTAGGTCCATTGACCTACTAATTGTGGGTAACCACAGTTACACACTTAATTTTAAATTATCTAAAAAACGAAATACCTTGTTTTAAGAAGGAAAACCACACAAAGTATTGCATATTTAGTAGGAGGGCTTTTTGGTCTCTTTTTGTCCCCTATACTTTCCTAGTAGTTTTGGGTCAGCCCGAGGGTTGGGTAGTCTGTTGTTCTGGTCAAAGCCCAACCCCCAAAGCTAAATTAATACCTGCCATGCACTGAGGAGGACCACCAGCCCGAAACAGGCTGTCTTCATAATGAGGTTGATGAGGCTCTGTAAAATTTAAAGCTATAGGCTTGCTATACATCAGTGGTTCTGGATGTAAGCCTGGCTTCAGGGGCATAAAGAGATCATTTGCATATTCAGTAGTGGTGCATTGTGGGTAACCACAGTTACACACTTAAATCTGAATAATCGCAAATACATATTTTTCACTAGAAGACACTACTTTTTTTTCTTTCTTTTTTTTACCACACTTGATTTTTTTTTTTTTTTTGCTCATGTTTGTCACAGGTTTGCTGCTTTTAATACCAATCATGTTCATGGCATGCTTTTTCCCCCCATGCTGGCAACATTACAAATTCAGCATACAGAGATCTACATTAGGGAACCTGTCATAGGAGACCTAGCTATAGACAGCACAAACTTATATCACATTTATAGAGCGGAGGCTCTGCCGCTGGGGACAGCTCAGTTCAGACGTTTTTGGAGAAAACTGATGAATTGCACATTTCGGTGGTTAAGAGTGATAAGGCCGGGGCAATATCCATCTCCAGGGCGGAATGTATTGTGATATTCTGCACCTGAGCAGCCTCCGCATCCTATCAAGAATCTGATTATATCGGAGGGAAATATATTCTGCGAGAGAGTCTGCCCGATATTAGGCAATATAGGAAGCCGTAGAATGCCGCCTAGACACGAAATTTATGCGGGAAGCGGTGGCGCGGAGTGCGATGTCTGTTAGGAGCATATGTAATAAATGATTATGTGATGTGACTTAGAAAGTTTGCAGATTATGGCGCCGCAGAGTGCGTCTGGAGCGCTTTGCTGGAACACTGTTTATTAGAATTATTTTCTGTCATGCAAGTCTATTAGATGAGTTTTATAGCAGCCGTTTTGTAGAGGTAATGAATCGCTGTAGCACGGAGACCCCTTGTATTTAGTTGCTGTCGGAAATCCTTCGCCAGCCTGTTTTTTTGTTGATGAGAAGGCTGATTAGATCATTATTGCATCAACCGGACTGACGGCAATAGAATAAAAGCCAAGACGCTTGTGAGGGCAGCTCGGCTTATAAATATTTTAATCCAACACCAAATTGCCCTCTGATCAATAATGCTATTCTGATGTGTTACTTAATATGGATAGATCTGAGAACCACAGACTGCCTTTTGTTTACATGGCCCTTTTTTTTACCAGTCTTTTGTAAACTGTGCAAAAAAAAGGGGAGCAAAAGTGGATCTTTTAAAGAAATTAAGTTGCCACTACAGCCCCTGTTCAAAGAAAAATGTTATTAGCCTGCTGGTTTTCACCTCCCTGGATTATGTCATTTTGCAGGTGTCTAATAGACGTTAATGCAAATTATTGGTAATTGGGCATCCAGGCTGTGAGTTGGGCGCCCGATATGCGTAGTAGCAAATCAGCGAAAATGTTCAGCTACAAAGGGCACCTGATGTAGCCCATTATGCCAAATTCGGGCTACAAAGGGAGCCTGGTGTAGCCCATATGCCACTTTTAGCTACAAAGGGTGTCTGGTATAGCCCATATGCCAAATTTGCCTACAAAGAGTGCCTGGTGTAGCTGAAAAGCTAGTTTTAGTTTATAAAAAGGATGTTGTTATAGGCAAAATTTATTGGGCTATAAAAGGGCTGTGGATTTAGCCAAGAACAGTGATTATTACTATGACCTAACTTCTCCCTACTCTCACACAGAACCCTCCCCTGGTGGTACCTTACCCTAAGACCCCCCCCCCACACACACACACACACACACACATGCCTAATCCTAACCCTCACCCCCTGCACCCCCGAATCAAAAATATGGACTACAGAGGGGCGCCCTTTTGTAGTTGAATCAAAAACCTTGTAGCCAAAAGAAAACTCTGAAGCCCTTTTCACCACCTTGTAGCCCATATTTGCAGAAATAACATTGAAGTCTATGGAGGAGCCCTTTTAATACAGATGGCTCAGGAGCCCTTTTCAACTGATTCCAAATCAGCTATTAAATAAGGAAAAGTGATTGGAGCCGATCATCTACACATAGCAGTCGTTTGGGCACCAGGGCACTGGGATTAGTGTTAGGTAATACGAGAAAGAGGTTAGTGTTAGGCACTAAGAGGGGAGGGTTCATGTGAGAATGGGGCCAGGTTAGGCTGTAGAAAAACAACTTAAAGGAATACTGTAGGGGGGTCAGGGGAAAATGAGTTGAACTTACCCGGGGCTTCTAATGGTCCCCCACAGACATCCTGTGCACACACAGCCACTTACCGATGCTCCGGCCCCGCCTCCGATTCACTTCTGGAATTTCAGACTTTAAAGTCTGAAAACCCCTGCGCCTGCGTTGCCGTGTCCTCACTCCCACTGATGTCACCCGCCTCTTGTTTTTGTCTCCTGTGCCTTTCTTCCAGAGGGTGCTCAGACACTCACACCCCACCACGGCACTCAAACGCTGTGCAGCGACAAGCTGTATTGGAGTCATAAGATGTGATCTTGTAACTCCAATACAGCTCGTCGCTGCACAGCTTTTGAGTGTTGTCTCCTTCTTTATACTTTGTCCTGTACTCACAGAGGTGGTGTGCCTGCAGGGCACTGGTCACCAGCTGGCCAGATTATTTCCGGTTTTGCCCAAGGCATGGAGTTCTACTGTTTATTGCCACCCCCGTTAGCAGTATTCGACCTATCGGTCAAATACCATTCTGTGCCGCCGCGGGAGGCTTCGGAAACCCAAATGCTCCAAATAACAGGCAGCTCCATACTGCACCTGGACTGCACGCTCTCTCGCGCACTCCAGCTTGTGCCTGAGTGCTCCAGAAGACTTCCGAAGCCGTGGTGGGGATTCAAATGGGGGTGACGTCGCTGGAATAAAAGAGCTGCAACAGGAGCGGGAAGGCTCTATAGGACCCAGAGCCATCCCTTTCCATAGGTAAGTATCTGGGGTTTTTTGTTTTTTTATTTGCACTTTACATTGACTTTAAAGACATGGTTAATATTTTCTATTTTAAAGCGGTATAAAACCCTGACATAATATTCAATAAAAACATGTTTTCCTACTTTTTATATGCCATACGGTTATCATATTTGCTTTTGTGCATAAGTATTATTATTCATTTAGAAATTATATGTTCCCAAAGTACACTTTGAGAGCTGACTTTGCATTTTATTTATAACTGCTTTATTCATCTTCTAACGTAAGCAGAAATGCTTTCTGATTGTCTGACTGTTTTCAGGAGAGCCTGCAGTGTCAGAGAAGGGTTTGTTTACATTCCTCACTTGATACAATTAAATACAAGAGAACATTATCTACAGTTCGGATGCATCCAGCTTTGCTGGCAGGGAACTTCTAATTCCTGTGTGTAACCCTTTGAATGCTGTTCTAGTAAAAAAAAATTGCTAGTTGTATATAATATGTTGTAAATAATCTGTTAGAGCAAAGAAGAAATGCTGGGGTTCATTCCGCTTTAATATTAACCTAGTACTAGAGATGGAGAGGACGTTCATTGGGTATAATTGTTGCTTAGCTTTTATCTTCAGGTATTATTATTATTTTTGGGGTATTATTACTATTTTGATTTTGTCAGATGTGAACGCCTACTTGGCTATGCTATTGTGCAATATTTACTGCATTCTTCAAGGCAATCCCCCATGTGCCCATAAGGGGGTGAAGTTTGTTGCACGGGGATGCTGTACTCCAGCTGTGGACAGAGGCCATGGATAAATCAAGCAAGCCATTCTATTGTGCGGGGCGCTATCCTCTCTTTTAATAAATATCTTCCTGCAGTTTTACTTGTGTTTTGACTCCAGGAGACTCTGATATATAAATAATTCAGAGACTGAACGTCGTACTGCACAAATCTTGCAAGCCCAGATCCACCCTTAGATCCTATATGACGCTGTAAATAACGGAATTCTGCCATGGGTTACAGACAGATATGTAAATCCTGGCCAAATGCAATGTGTATGGGAAATGACTGAGTACTGTGTGTCCGCTAGACCATATATACTTAAAAGCTAATGTGTCACCAATTTGGACAAAAAAAAAATGAAATTAGGATGAAAAATGCACGATATGGGGATACTGATCAGCAGTTTCGAATATTGTGCAGATTACATTGAAAAGTGTGTGAGAGAGGGCCTCATATGGCAGGGATTGGAAACACTGGAGAAAAGAGGAGGGACATAAGGACCTATTTATAAAGAAGCGGTGATCTAACTGAAGGTTGCCTTTTTGAAGTCCAATTCCAGATCACCCCTTTAAAGCGGATCCAAGATGAAAAGCTAACTATAACAAGTAACTTGTCTATATATGTTATCTAAAGTTTAGATAGTTTACACAGCATATCTATTGGCAAACAGCTTCAACAGTTTATGATTATTTATTCCTGTGATACAATGAGGGCAGCCATGTTCTGTTTGTCACATTGTAGCAGGCTGAGGGCTGGAGATGCTATCAGCTTGCCTGTGTGTAATGTGACAAAGTCAGCCCCCTCTCCTCCTCCCTCCTCCCCTCTGCCTCTGAAATCAATGGCTATCACCTCCTCCTCCCCCTGCCTAGACTGAGCTCCTATAAGCTCTTTCTACTGTCTGAAAATGCCAAGGCACTGTGAAAAGCTGTTGTCGAGGCTTGTTTAGTTTATAGGGAATTAGAGTATTAAAACAAAACAAAAAAAGTATTTGGTCTGCGGAATGCTCTATAAACTATATTAAAGGAACACAATTATGCAATGAGTAAAAGTTTATCTCGGATCCACTTTAAAGCAAACCTGAAGCAAAAATAAACTTATGAGATAATGAATTGTATTTGTAGTACGGCTAAGAAATAGAACATTACTAGCAAAGAAAGAGTCTCATAATGTTTTCCAGTACAGCAACAGTTAAAAAACGTCAGCTGTTACCTATACAAAAGAGCTTCTCTGGGCTAATCGACCAACCTGGGTCAAATACAGTCCTGTTTTCTGAAGCACTTAAAGGAACACTATCAAACCAAGTGTTGTAACATGACAATGTACAAATAATATCTAAGTAAACATTTTCTACTTTTTATGTTAACTATCAGAGGCAAACGCTGTAATTCATTGTGTGTAGATTTTAGTTCAGTTGGAATGTCTCATTTGCAGAGGTGAAACTCTGCAGTTTGACATGCTAAGAAAGGTGTAATATTAAATCAGAATTATATGCAATGGCTCTGGTATCAGGTTTCACATACTATTACAAATGTTTATGTTGCACATAAGATTCACTTCCTCTGTTTTCTGCAGAGAGCTCTCAGAGACAGGCAGTGAGAGCTTCCTCTCACGTACAGGGTTAACAGATACAGTGTGAGGGAATTCCCCCTCCCTTCATGATGTAGTCTGTCAGATTTTGTCATCACTAAAGTGTGAAAGGAATTTGATCACAGTAAACAAAGCGACAAGCAGTCAAATGTATATACCCATACTTAACAGCACTATCTAAACTGAAAAAAACATGTTAATCGATAGTACTCCTTTAAAGGACAACTGAAGCGAGAGGGATATGGAGGATGCAATATTTATTTTACTTTTCACAATACCAGTTGAGTTGGAGGAAGCCCCAGGTATATGTATGTATATACAGTATATTTATATACACAGAATATATATATATATATATATATATATATATATATATATATATATATATATATATATATATATATATACAGTGGGATGCGAAAGTTTGGGCAACCTTGTTAATCGTCATGATTTTCCTGTATAAATCGTTGGTTGTTACGATAAAAAAAGTAATTTAAATATATCATATAGGAGACACACACAGTGATATTTGAGAAGTGAAATGAAGTTTATTGGATTTACAGAAAGTGGACAATAATTATTTAAATAAAATTAGGCAGGAGCATAAATTTGAACACTGTTGTCATTTTATTGATTCCAAAACCTTTAGAACGAATTATTGGAACTCAAATTGGGTTGGTAAGCTCAGTGACCCCTGACCTACATACATAGGTGAATCCAATTATGAGAAAATAATATTCAAGGGGGTCAATTGTAAGTTTCCCTCCTCTTAATTTTCTCTAAAGAGTAGTAACATTGGGGTCTCAAAACAACTCTCAAATGATTTGAAGACAAAGATTGTTCACCATCATGGTTTAGGGGAAGGATACAGAAAGCTGTCTCAGAGATTTCAGCTGTCTGTTTCCACAGTTAGGAACATATTGAGAAAATGGAAGACCACAGGCTCAGTTCAAGTTAAGGCTCGAAGTGGCAGACCCAAAAAAATATCGGATAAACAGAAGCGATGAATAGTGAGAACAGTCAGAGTCAACCCACAGACCAGCACCAAACACCTACAACATCATCTTGCTGCAGGTGGAGTCATTGTGCATCGTTCAACCATTCGGCGCACTTTACACAAGTAGATGCTGTATGCAGAGTGATGCAGAGGAAGCCTTTTTTCTGCCCACAGCACAAACAGAGCCGCTTGAGGTATGCTGAAGCAGGGGTCCCAAACGTTTCCCGGCCCGGGGACCACTTTCTGAGGGGGGGGGGGGGGTGTTTGTTGGGGGGGAGCGGGGGAGGGTGGACGTTGGGTGCGCGTCCTAGTGGACAGTGGAGTGGGTCACGGGGGGGGGGAGAGGAGGGGTTTGGTGAGGGTGTAGTGGCATAGCTAGCATAGTTGCCCCAGTATAGGGAGTTTAGTTGCCTCAGTATAGCTAGTATAGTGCCCCTATATAGCCAGTATAGTGCCCCAGTATAGCCGGTATAGTGCCCCAGTATAGCCAGTATAGTGCCCCAGTATAGCCAGTATAGTGCCCCAGTATAGCCAGTATAGTGCCCCAGTATAGTGCCCCAGTATAGCCAGTATAGTGCCCCAGTATAGCCAGTATAGTGACCCAGTATAGCTAGTATAGTGCCCCAGTATAGCCAGTATAGTGCCCCAGTATAGTGCCCCAGTATAGCCAGTATAGTGCTCCAGTATAGCCAGTATAGTGCCCCAGTATAGCCAGTATAGTGCCCCAGGATAGCGCCCCAGTATAGTGCCCCAGGATAGCTAGTATAGTGCCCCAGGATAGCCAGTATAGTGCCCCGTTATAGCCAGTATGGGTAGGTGGTGCCCCCCGCCCGTCCCCGCCGCTGTTATTACCTTAACAGTGGCCGCTCTCCCCTCTCCGGCACGTGTATTTATTCAAGCAGCGTATCTCCCGGCTGCTCTGTGTGTGATGCGGCAGGAAGCAGGGCAGCGGCTTCCTGTAGCGGTGATATGTATCGCCGTTACTATGGTAACCGAGCCCTGCTTCCTGCGCATCAAACACAGAGCAGCCGGGAGATACGCTGCTTGAATAAATACATGCGCTGGAGAGGGTAGAGCGGCCGCTGCTAAGGTAATAACAGCGGCGGCCACGGGGACGGGGGACGGGTGGGAGGGGGGGAAAGAGGACAGTCCTGCGGCCCAACTGGGAGCGTCCCGCGGACCACCAGTGGGCCGCGGACCACAGGTTGGGGATCCCCGTGCTAAAGCACATTTAGACAAGCCAGCTTCATTTTGGAATACGGTTCTGTGGACTGATGAAACTAAAATTGAGTTATTTGGGCATAACAAAGGACGTTATGCATGGAGGAAAAAAAACACAGCATTTCAAGAAAAACACCTGCTACCTACAGTAAAATATGGTGGTGGTTCCATCATGCTGTAGGGCCAGTGCAGGGACAGGGAATCTTGTCAAAGTGAGGGACACATGAATTCTACTCAGTATCAGCAGATTCTGGAGACCAATGTCCAGGAATCAGTGACAAAGCTGAAGCTGCACTGGGGCTGGATCTTTCAACAAGACAACGACCCTAAACACTGCCCAAAATCCACTAAAAGATAAAGAAGAAGGGGCGCTTTGAGTCTTCTACCAAAGTAATACAGCGCTGCTGCTGGGCAGGTCTCACCTGATTCAGATGTGGCTGGCACAGCGTACGCAGCCTCAGCACACTTGCGTCCCACTTGGCCGAGCCGGGGACCAGGCTCACACACGTAGGGACGCGTTTCACGAAGGCTCACCCTCCGCTTTATCAAGAACTTGATAAAGCGGAGGGTGAGCCTTCGTGAAACGCGTCGTTTTAATAAATTGTACATTCCCAGTACTTTTATCTTTGAATGCACCTCTTTTTTTCATCCATACTGCGGAGTTCCGTCCGCAGCAGCATATTGGATAGCCTACTTCTGTATATCGCTCCCCGGGTGAGCGTCCTGGTTTCCATCACTACAGACCCCGGAGGACGCCGGGACGTGACGTCACATCCGCCCCTACGTGTGTGAGCCTGGTCCCCGGCTCGGCCAAGTGGGACGCAAGTGTGCTGAGGCTGCGTACGCTGTGCCAGCCACATCTGAATCAGGTGAGACCTGCCCAGCAGCAGCGCTGTATTACTTTGGTAGAAGACTCAAAGCGCCCCTTCTTCTTTATCTTTTCTTTATAGTGGTTATACTGGGAGCAGCTGAGCATATTCGACAGGGGCCTGATCGCACCAAGGGGTGTCATCCACCACCCTCTCTTTGCTTGCAAAATCCACTAAGGCATTCATACAGAGGAACAAGCACAATGTTCTGGAATGGCCATCTCAGTTCCCAGACCTAAATATAATTGAAAATCTGTGGTGTAAGTTAAAGCGAGCTGTCCATGCTCGTAAGCCATCAAACCTGAATGAACTAGAGATGTTTTGTAAAGAGGAATGGTCCAAAATACCTTCAACCAGAATCCAGACTCTCACTGGAACCTACAGGAAGAGCTTTAGAGGCTGTAATTTCTGCAAAAGGAGGATCTACTAAATATTGATTTCACTTCTTTTTAAATTTATGCACCTGCCTAATTTTGTTTAAACAATTATTGCACACTTTCTGTAAATCCAATAAACTTCATTTCACTTCTCATATATCACAGTTTGTGTCTCCTATATGATATATTAAACTAACATTTTTTATCGTAACAACCAACGATTTATACAAGAAAATCATGACAACAACGTTGCCCAAACTTTTGCACCCCACTGTATATATATTGGGTTTTTTATGCCTATCCCTGGTGCTCTTTTTAGCACCAGGCAGGCGGTGACGTCTCCACAGATTTTTGAATCAATTCATGCTGAAATCGATTTAAAATTTGTGGCAGTGTGTGTGCAGCCAATAGATCCCTCTCTGATTAGATTCGATCAAAGAGGGATCTATCTAATGGTCGATCTGGTAGCCATCTATAAGTGTATGGCCACCTTTAATCAACAAGCTCTGAAAAGCTCTATTGCGTAGATAACAACTCAAGTATATTAACTCTTCCTGTACTGGAAAACAGAAAAGGGACTTGACATAATTTCTTAGTAGGGCTAGTATCATATGTGTATATGATTAACACATCATGCCACATGCCACTTCAGGTTCACTTTAATGCAGGCTTCCTTGAAATATGACATTTGAAAGCATTGGCCCTTTTTCTCGTTTTTTTCCTTTTGGAAGCTTCATTGGCAAAGCGTAGAATAATTACCGGGCAACTCATCGCGGTAATCAAGCAAAGTGTATCTCAGTGGGCCACTGCCAGACTGACGACAAAGCCCTGAGTGCTTCCTTAGCGTTCAGCCTGCATGTGTTTAAGTGCTGTTAATCAGTGGATATAGCTTGTTAATAGCCATATGCACTTACCCTCCTTTAGCGGGGACTTTTACCTGTCATTAAGAGCAGTTCAATTGGCTACAAAACTGCAGGATGTGCAATAGGCTGAATTTGTACTTAAGAAGGATCAGATATACAACTATGAGAGTGAGACAGCAAGGAATTTTACTAGATGCAATGTTGGATGCCTTTAAAGGGAATCTGAACCGGGTAAAATTATTGAAAATAAAACCACGATGTACCTGCAATTGCGTATTACATACTTACCTCACCCGCAGTTCCTCTCATAAGATCACCATTTTCTTCTAACAACGATTCCTTCCAGTTCTGACAAAATTTTGGCAGAACTGAAATATATCAGTTGCAGAAAGGACAACTGATGTGCAAGGTGATGTCCATGCTCCCCAATGGCTCAAATGGGTGACATTACAATTTAACAGTGTGCTGACCAGGACGTTGTTATGGGGTAATGGCCATTTTAAAAATGGGGGACAGAGAATTCCATTGATCACAGTGGACAAACAGGAGATGAGAAAGAGATTGATGAGTAAACTACACAGGAGATAAGTATGACATTTCTATGTTTTTATTTTGACTTTTAATTTTCAGTTCAGATTTGCTTTAACCATTGGATTAAAAAAACATACAAAAAAAAAGTCCTGTTAGGGAACAAGGCAGGCACCACACAAACAGGAGCACTGCCGGCAACAAGGAATATGAATTAAACCATAATCAGCTATGGACTTGATAATAAAGTGTCATGATAAAAGCTAATATCATAGGGATATAAAAAATAAAGTAATGGTCTAATCAAGGCTTGCTAGATTTTTTTCCCCTCTGTGCTGCCTGGGAATAAACACAAGGAACAGAACACATTTTTTTCCTCCCCACGATACAGACTGTAATACAGTGTCTGTTCTAATTTCACAGCAACACTTACAAGAGTAAATAGTTAATTGCGATCATCATAAAAAGGGAAAACTGTGCAGCGACAGGAACAATAGGGTCCATATATCAAGCTAAAAGCTTTGAGGCACACCAATTATTTTTTCAATTTTCTGCTTACTGTTGTGTCAGTCAAAGAAATTGGTTAATCAAACTTGTTATCGTGTAACGCAGATCATCAGCAGAGAAGACGCAACCTTGTTGTGGTGAACTTGACGAGGGTGACGCGACAGCATGGGAGGAGCGACACTCGGAATGGAGAGATTTCCAAAATCAACATTGCACAGTGATGGATGCACTGAATGCTGAGAGTTCTCCAAACAGAAGTGAAATGTATTTTGCATTTTGTGCTCAAGGGGAATTCATACAATTGTAAATTTGACAGGTGGAATAAAAATAGGTTGTTGATTGCAGAAGGCTGGCCTGGGATGATTGCCACAATGAAAAATCAAAAAACAGAAAAACAAATCAGGTGTTTGTGGAGAATACCGTTATAGGGCTAAACTGTTACTTTCTCTGAAGCCCGCAGAATAACTGCTCCCTTAAAGTGAACCTGAACTGAGTAAAATGATTTAAAGTAAACACATGATGTACTTGCAAATTAATATTACATACTTACCTCAGTAGTAGTTCCTCTCTGGAGTTCACCATTTTATTCTAACAACAATTCCTTTCAGTTCTGACATTTGTTATTATATCAGTTGCTGTCAGTTATATATCAGTTGCCATCAGTTATAACTGAAAGAACAACTGATGTGCAAGGTAATGTCCACATTTCCCTATGGCTCAAGTGGGCGATGTTACAGTTTAACAGATTGCTGACCCCCAAGCTATTATGGGGTCATCACCTTTTTTAAACTGGTGGACAGCAAATTCCATCAATCAGTGGATGAACAGCAGGATGCAGGAGAGGAAAAAGAGATTGATGAACAGGCTTTGCGGGTGGTAAGTATGACATGTGTATGTTAATTTGACTTTTGCTTTAAAGTAAACCTGCTGTGTCCCTCACATAAGCAAAGGTCTACACTATACAAAGTAATAAAATACTATAGATTGATTATCTCATAAAAATATTATACAACAGTTCCCAGATAGAAGTATGGAAAACGTACATCAATGTCTCCCTTATGATATGAATGCCATGTTTCCTCCAACTTCACGGTTTCCAGTGTTCCCAGAGCTAAAGAAGTTTTAGGTGGAATTTTAAAGAATGCCTGTCATAAGTGAGCGATGGAAGCTGTAGTCTTGGCCTTCCCTTAAAAGCACTTGAAAAGTCCAACTCATTAACTGATTCCTGCACAGAGCACAAGCAATATTTTTGGCATTTGCAGCAAGCAGACCCCTGTAGGGCTGAAACAAGCAGTTGAGCAACTTTCTATACAGGAAGTACAGAAAGACTGCTGGCACTGTGTAGTGGAGTAGCTGCTGGCACTGGCTTTCTGGAATTTTGAGCGGTGGTGGACTGTGAGCTTTGCATGTCACCACATTAGATACTGTTCGCACGTGCTGGTATCCAGGAACACACGTTTTGGAGCCTGAACATCCACATTCTGCACCAATTCAGCACCGGACAGCAGGATTGGGTGGGTTCCATTCAGCTCTGATACATCCACCTTCCAGCATGGAATCAGGAAGTATAAGAGCTGAATGAAACACAGTCCTGCTGTCCAGTACTGAAATGGTGCTGAATGCAGCTGTTTGAGTTTTAAAGAGACTCTGTAACAATTTTTTCAGCCTTAGTTCTTCTATCCTATAAGTTCCTATGCCTGTTCTAATCTGCTCTGGCTTACTGCAGTCTTTCCTAACTGCACTGTCTCTGTAATAAATCAATGTATCTTTCCTCTGTCCTGTTTGTCGGGCTAAAGCTTGATTGTGTGGAATGTGCAGGGCTGCTTGTGATTGGTAGAAGCGATACACACCCTCTGCAGGCCCCCTGCATACTGTGAATGACTCATACACTATGCTTAGCTGAGCCTATTAGAAGCTGGTTAGTTTGTTTGTAAACGCTGCCTAAAACTGTTAATTACAAGCCAGGATTGCAGCAGAGAGTGGCAGAAACAGCACAGAGGGGCACAGGAGAAAATAATGAATAGAATGGTATGCTTTTTATTGTAAGAATATTAGAGTACAGATTCTCTTTAAACTACGTGGTCCTGAATTTGAACACCAACACTACTGTTCGCAAAATCCAAGGATCCAAAATCTTGTCTACCCAAAGCTACCAAAACCGTAATAACTTTACTATTTTAACAGGCATAGATATATGCTCAAAAAGACTTTGGGTCTGATCCAGTCCACTTTTCCTCCTATGTTTTCTCCTAGGAGTGATTTTTTTCATCTTCTGTTCTGTTTAATTTAATAACTTTTCAGCAATCCACAATTTTAAAAAGTACCAACAAGTAGGTAAAAAGAATTGTCAAACTCATTCTAAACATGTTCTTGCTTGCAGGTGGCTTAAAGGGCATTTATAAGAAGTGAAAAATCTCCTAGGACAGGGGTGTTGAAAATTTTTAGGCCAAGGGCCATATTGCTGTTCTTCAAAGTGCTAGGGGACCGAACTAGCAAAATTGAACATTTTTTTTTTTTGCTGATTGCCATTAGGTTCACTATCCCTGCAATATTTTTCAAACTTTTCAAATGGAGATACGCCATGTACCATAGCGCAGTAGCAGCTGCTAATCGGTGGCTGCAACTGCTGCTGGCACAATGGCAGCTGCTAATCAGTGGCTGTAACTGCTGCTGGCACAGTGGCAGCTGCTAATCAGTGGCTGTAACTGCTGCTGGCACAGTGGCAGCTGCTAATCAGTGGCTGCTACTGCTACAGTGATGGCTGATAATCTAAAGGAGGAGGCAGAACGGCAACATAAGGTGGCCTCTGTATGTTGCTCCGCAGCTACAGCCTGCAGGCTGCATGGAATGAACAACTGTAGAGAGCTTTGGGGGCCAACAGAAAGGGCTCAATGGGCCACATTTGGCCCCAGAGCTGGACTTTGGACATGCCTGACCTAGGAGAACAAGCGAATTGGCCCTTTGTGTTCTTTGGATTACCTGTGGAAGCCTTAGGACCCTTTTGTACTAGCAATCACAATCACAATCGCTAAACACTAGAGATTGCTTTTTGTCACTTTATTTTTTTACGCAATTGCGATTTTGCATACGCAATGCAGTTGGATTGCAAAATTGTAGTAAAAATCGCTCCTGAACGTGATATCACTTTGGGCAAAGTCGAATCATGGTAAATACCCACCATTCCTATGTTAATTGTGAAACCCAGCGATTTAAAATGCGCTGTGCAGTGGAAAAGTGCCCTTAACAGACTTCATCATATCTCCCAAGGATCATTTCTATCTTCTGCCAATTCCTTACCAGGTTGTAAGATTTGGTGTCTCTGAATTTGCAGTATTCATTGGTAAAATGCTGATTAATGTGCCTATTGTGTGAGACAAGCCAAAAAGTAGTCCTGTTAAATATTTAATCAAGCTTAAAGAGACCCCGAGCAGCACACAGAATAAAATATTTCACATACCTGGGGCTTCCTCCAGCCCACCGTAGGCCGCGAGGTCCCCCGGCATCCTCCTAGTAGTGTTGGGCGAACAGTGTTCGCCACTGTTCGGGTTTTGCAGAACATCACCCTGTTCGGGTGATGTTCGAGTTCGGCCGAACACCTGACGGTGCTCGGCCAAACCGTTCGGCCACATGGCCGAACTAAGAGCGCATGGCCGAACGTTCCCCAAACGTTCGGCTAGCGCTGTGATTGGCCGAACGGGTCACGTGGTTCGGACCCGAACGCGCTCTGATTGGCCGAACTGTCACGTGGTTCGGGTAAATAAATACCCGAACCACGTCATATCTCTGCCATTTGTCTGTGGGTTTAGCTTTGGGTAGGCAGGCAGGGTAGTTCGCGCTCCAGCCACGCTAGCCAGGGTCCCCCCTGTCATTGTGTCGCTGCCTGCTGGGAATAGTAGTACACCGCTCGCTCAGCCACACTATATAGCATTCTGTTCACTGTTCTGTGTCTGCTGGGAATAGTGGTACACCGCTCGCTCAGCCACACTATATAGCATTCTGTTTACTGTTCTGTGTCTGCTGGGAATAGTAGTACACCACTCGCTCAGCCACACTATATAGCATTCTGTTTACTGCCACTCTGTGTACCTCGCTCAGCCACATTATATAGCATTCTGTTCACTGTTCTGTGTCTGCTGGGAATAGTGGTACACCGCTCGCTCAGCCACACTATATAGAATTCTGTTTACTGTTCTGCGTCTGCTGGGAATAGTGGTACACCGCTCGCTCAGCCACACTATATAGCATTCTGTTTACTGTTCTGTGTCTGCTGGGAATAGTGGTACACCGCTCGCTCAGCCACACTATATAGCATTCTGTTTACTGTTCTGTGTCTGCTGGGAATAGTAGTACACCGCTCGCTCAACCACACTATATAGCATTCTGTTTACTGCCACTCTGTGTACCTCGCTCAGCCACATTATATAGCATTCTGTTCACTGTTCTGTGTCTGCTGGGAATAGTGGTACACCGCTCGCTCAGCCACACTATATAGCATTCTGTTTACTGTTCTGTGTCTGCTGGGAACAGTAGTACACCGCTCGCTCAGCCAGACTATATAGCATTGTGTTTACTGCCACTCTGTGTACACCGCTCAGCCAGACTATATACCATTGTTTACTGACACTCTGTGTACACCGCTCAGCCAGACTATATACCATTGTTTACTGACACTCTGTGTACACCGCTCAGCCAGACTATATACCATTGTTTACTGCCACTCTGATTCTGCTGGGAACAGTAGTACACCGCTCGCTCAGCCAGACTATATAGCATCGTGTTTACTGCCACTCTGTGTACACCGCTCAGCCAGACTATATACCATTGTTTACTGACACTCTGTGTACACCGCTCAGCCAGACTATATACCATTGTTTACTGACACTCTGTGTACACCGCTCAGCCAGACTATATTGCATTGTTTACTGACACTCTGTGTACACGGCTCAGCCAGACTATATACCATTGTTTACTGCCACTCTGATTCTGCTGGGAACAGTAGTACACCGCTCGCTCAGCCAGACTATATAGCATTGTGTTTACTGCCACTCTGTGTACACCGCTCAGCCACACTATATAGCATTGCGTACTCTGCCAGTCAGTGTGTATATTGCTGGGATCAGTAATACTCCACTCACCGTCAACCACTATATGAGCTCAACATGAGTTCCCCAGAGACCTCCGCTGTGAGCAGCACTCCCAACAACAGCAACAGCCAACGCCCCACGCAAGCTATAACATCCACCCCAGCAGCCAGTGGTCACCAGCAGCCCTCCCCAGAGGAGAACGTTGTGTCCATCGGTCCGTCGCCAGAGCGATTAATGAGGGCTGCCATTGAGGAGATGATGGGGCCTGATGTGGAGGAGGAGGTCTGGCTCAGGCCAGCATCCCAAGTTAATGTTGAGGACGATGAGGGGTCTGTGTCTGGGGATGTTGGGGTGGCAGAGGTGGTGGGTGGGTCAGACTCAGGAGAAGAGTTGTATGATGAGGATGATGATCGGGACCATCTGTATGTGCCTCAGAGTCCGACCCCGGAAAACATGTTGTATCGTGTGTTTAGGTACTAAAATCTGCGTTCCCTCCCAGTAGTGTTGGGCGAACAGTGTTTGCCACTGTTCGGGTTCTGCAGAACATCACCCTGTTCGGGGTGACTATATAGCAGACTATATAGCATTGTGTTTAATGCCACTCTGTGTACACGGCTCAGCCACACTATATAGCATTGTGTTTACTTCCACTCTGTGTCTGCTGGGAACAGTAGTACACCGCTCACCCGCCACTGTATAGCATTGTGCTCTGTGTCGCTGCTGACAATAGTGGTACACCGCTCACCCACCACTGTATAGCATTTCTGTACTGCCACTGTACTGCTGCCAGTCAGCGTGTACTTTAAGGATAAGTGAAATGAGGAAGAAATCCGGTGAAAGAGGGAGGGGCAAGGGAAGAGGTGTTTCCCCTGACGGTTCACGTACAGGCCACAGGGGAGCACCCAAGAAAACACACTCAATACCGCCCATGTTGTCCAGGACAACAACCCTCACAGATCCAAAAGAACAGGACCAGATAATTACTTGGATGACCTCTCAAGCGTCCAGCAGTGGGTTAAGCAGCACCAGCACATCACGCACGAGGTCCGAGTCCTCAGCCAGTTAAAATCTGGGCTTTCTTTGAAGACTGCACTGAGGATGTTACCATGGCGATTTGCAAGGTGTGCAAGACCCGCCTGAGCAGGGGGAAAAGTATTAACAACCTCTCCACCACCAGCATGAGCCACCACATTCTATCCAAACATCCCACTCTGTGGGCAAACGCGGCAGGACAGGGTACCACCAGCAACACTGCCTCCCTTGGGTTCACCAGACTCACCACCAGACCCGCCTCAGCAGCAGCAGTAGCCCAGCCATTGCGTGGTTCACAACATTCACAAACATCAGACGATGCTGACACTGTCACTTTCCGGACTAGTGCTCTTGAGGTCTCCCAGTGTTCATCAAACACAACAACCAACAGCCCTTCGGTGTGCAGCGCTACGGTTGAGTTGTCTGTCTCTGAGATGTTTGAGCGCAAGAGGAAATTGCCAGCAAATGACCCCCGGGCCGTGCCAGTAACAGCCAGCCAGCATAGCCAAGCTTCTGGCCTGCGAAATGCTGCCATATCGAGTGGTGGAGACAAACAGCTTCAAGGGCATGATGTCAGTGGCCATCCCACGTTACGTGGTTCCCAGCCGCTACCACTTTGCGCGCTCTGCAGTGCCTGAGTTGCATGAGCACGTGGTCAGCTAAATAACCCGAAGCTTGAAGAATGCCGTTGCCTGCAAGGTTCACCTCACCACTGACACCTGGACGAGTGCGTTCGGCCATGGTCGATACATCTCCCTTACCGCGCACTGGGTGAACCTTGTGGAGCCTGGCAGCGATTCCTCACCTGCTACGGCGCGGGTGTTGCCCACGCCGCAAACAGCTGCACCGCCGTCCCTCCCACTGGATAACAACAGCAGCACCTACCTCTCTGACTCCTTCTCCTCCAACGCATCTCAAAGCTGTACCTCATCCGGAAATGCTAACCCAGCACCAGCAGCAGTAGGATCGTGGAAGCAGTGAAGCACAGCTGTTGGCATGCGTCAGCAAGCGTTGCTGAAGCTGATCTGCCTTGGGGATAAGCAGCACACAGGGGAGGAAATTTGGAGGGGAATAAAGGAACAGACGGATTTGTGGCTGGCACCGCTGGACCTGAAACCGGGCATGAAGCTAGACACCTGGCACGAACTGGCAATGTACGCAATAGAGGTGCTGGCTTGCCCGGCAGCCAGCGTTATGTCGGAACGCTGTTTCAGTGCTGCCGGAGGCATCGTCACAGATCGGCGTATCCGCCTCTCCACAGAAAATGCAGACCGTCTGACTCAAATTAAAATGAATCAATCCTGGATTGGAAACGACTACGCAACACTCCAGGACCCCAACCAAGTAACATGACCGATGAACATCTGGGATGGTTTAGCGTTTCCGGTCCCTGTTTATTGAACCTCTCCTCTGTATTACATTTATGACTGCATGGCGGCAAAAAGCATTGCTGCTATATCCGCACGCATTTTGTCCTCATGCAAGGCCTGGGTTGTTGTGTCTCACAAAGCGTGGCCTTCTCCTCCTGCGCCTCCTCCTGTTCCATCACGTGTGCTGCTGCTGCTGCTGCTGGGTTAGCGTTGCCGGTCCCT
This sequence comes from Hyperolius riggenbachi, assembly GCF_040937935.1. Taxonomy (NCBI): domain Eukaryota; kingdom Metazoa; phylum Chordata; class Amphibia; order Anura; family Hyperoliidae; genus Hyperolius; species Hyperolius riggenbachi. The sequence goes on along the minus strand of NC_090651.1, from coordinate 68,141,837 downwards.
GTTTATGGAACCTCTTATCTTTATTACATTTATGACTACATGGCGGTACAAAGCATGCTATCCGCACGCTTTTTGTCCTCATGCAAGGCCTGGGTTGTTGTGTCTCACAAAGCGTGGCCTTCTCCTCCTGCGCCTCCTCCTGTTCCATCACGTGTGCTGCTGCTGCTGCTGCTGGGTTAGCGTTGCCGGTCCCTGTTTATGGAACCTCTTATCTTTATTACATTTATGACTGCATGGCGGTACAAAGCATGCTATCCGCACGCTTTTTGTCCTCATGCAAGGCCTGGGTTGTTGTGTCTCACAAAGCGTGGCCTTCTCCTCCTGCGCCTCCTCCTGTTCCATCACGTGTGCTGCTGCTGCTGCTGGGTTACCGTTGCCGGTCCCTGTTTATGGAACCTCTTATCTTTATTACATTTATGACTACATGGCAGTACAAAGCATGCTATCCGCACGCTTTTTGTCCTCATGCAAGGCCTGGGTTGTTGTGTCTCACAAAGCGTGGCCTTCTCCTCCTGCGCCTCCTCCTGTTCCATCACGTGTGCTGCTGCTGCTGCTGCTGGGTTAGCGTTGCCGGTCCCTGTTTATGGAACCTCTTATCTTTATTACATTTATGACTGCATGGCGGTACAAAGCATGCTATCCGCACGCTTTTTGTCCTCATGCAAGGCCTGGGTTGTTGTGTCTCACAAAGCGTGGCCTTCTCCTCCTGCGCCTCCTCCTGTTCCATCACGTGTGCTGCTGCTGCTGCTGCTGGGTTAGCGTTGCCGGTCCCTGTTTATGGAACCTCTTATCTTTATTACATTTATGACTGCATGGCGGTACAAAGCATGCTATCCGCACGCTTTTTGTCCTCATGCAAGGCCTGGGTTGTTGTGTCTCACAAAGCGTGGCCTTCTCCTCCTGCGCCTCCTCCTGTTCCATCACGTGTGCTGCTGCTGCTGCTGCTGCTGGGTTACCGTTGCCGGTCCCTGTTTATGGAACCTCTTATCTTTATTACATTTATGACTACATGGCGGTACAAAGCGTGCTATCCGCACGCTTTTTGTCCTCATGCAAGGCCTGGGTTGTTGTGTCTCACAAAGCGTGGCCTTCTCCTCCTGCGCCTCCTCCTGTTCCATCACGTGTGCTGCTGCTGGGTTAGCGTTGCCGCGTGGTCCCTGTTTACTGAACCACTTATCTTTATTACATTTATGACTGCATGGTGGTACAAAGCATGCTATCCGCACGCTTCTTGTCCTCATGCAAGGCCTGGGTTGTTGTGTCTCAAAGCGTGGCCTTCTCCTCCTGCGCCACCCTCCTCCTGTTCCATCACGTGTGCTGCTGCTGGGTTAGCATTACCGGTCCCTTTTCCTGGAACCTCTTATATGTATTACATTTATGACTGCATGCCGACAAAAAGCATGTTACCTGTGCAAAGAAAACAGACATTTCCCGCATTTAAAAGACAGTTTTCCCTTTGAAATTTTAAAATCGATTTTCTCAAAAACTATAAGCTCTTTTTGCTAATTTTTTTTCCCTCTTGTACCCACTCCCAAGGTGCACATACCCTGTAAATTTGGGGTATGTAGCATGTAAGGAGGCTTTACAAACCACAAAAGTTCGGGTCCCCATTGACTTCCATTATGTTCGGAGTTCGGGTCGAACACCCGAACATCGCGGCCATGTTCGGCCTATTCGGCCCGAACCCGAACATCTAGATGTTCGCCCAACAATACCTCCTAGCTCTATCCGCTCTATCCGGCGGATCCTGTTACCGGCGTGTCGGGCCGGTTCTTCCTGGATCTTTACGCATGGTGTCATCACGCTCCCGCTACGCGTCATCATGGCAGCCGGCGTGACAGTCTTGTGAATGCGTGGTTTAGAGTTAAAAAGCAGCACATGCCCAGGACTGTCACGCCGGACGGACATGTAGCGGCCGCGTGATGACACCATGCGTAAAGATCCAGGAAGAATCGGCCCGGGTGTCCGCAGTAACGTGAGCCACCGGAGGTACGCAGAAAAGAGCGCGGAGGACACCGGGGGACGTCGGAGGAAGCCCCAGGTAAGTGAAAATGTTTATTCTGCGAACTGCTCGGGGTTCTCTTTAATGCTCGGTACACACCATACAATTTTATGTCAGATTTACCTGCCAAATTGATTATTTCCAACATGTCCGATCTGAATTTCGATAGATTTTTTGATTTTCCAATCTTTTTTATCGTGTTTTGATTTTTTTATCGATTTCCATAGAACTGAACGAAAATCGATTCAAAAAACAATCGAAAAACGATTAAAAAAGGATTGGAATTAAAAAAATCTATCAAAATCCAGATAGGACATGTTGGAAATAATCGATCTGGCAGGTAAATCAGTACCTAGCATAAAAGAGACCGTGAGCAGTACACAGAATAAAAAAATTCACTTACCTGGGGCTTCCTCCAGCCCACCGTAGGCCGCGAAGACTGAACATATTAGAACTATCACAAGGTACTGTATCTGTAAACAGTTCTGTTTGGAATTCATATGCAAATTTGTCCAGGGTTGTTGCCAAAAGGCTCTTTTTTGTTGTTGCAGAAATGGAGAAAGACATTGATCTAGCCAAGGCTCCATCAATATTAATAGCCACTTCTCACACAAAGTTCACAGACAGTTTAAAATCATCCACTGTCAGTTAACTGTTATGCCTACAGCTAAGGCGTTAGAAACTAGGTTCCCAGCAGCAGCAGAAGCAGTATGCTAAAGACACTTAGTGCATAATATTATTCCAACAGTACATGCACCACCAGCAGCAGAGAAAGTGGGTGCAGGTGAGCAGGAACGAGCATTGGACACCCTGCAGCATAAGAGATTCATGTTAACCTCCTTGGCGGTAATGACGAGCACAAGAGCTCGTCCATTACCGCCGGAGGGCGCCTCTCAGGCCCTGGTGGGCCGATTTCCTTATTTTTTTTTAAAACACACAGCTAGCACTTTGCTAGCTGCGTTTGGGGGTGGATCGCCGCCGATGCGCTACTACCCGCCGCGTAATAGGGCCCCCCCGAGACCCCGTGCGCAGCCTGGCCAAACAGTGCCAGGCAGCGCTGAGGAGTGGATCGGAACTCCGTGTGACGTCACGACATCGATGACATTGATGACGTCATCGCGATCATCGCCATGGCGACGGGGAAGCCCTAAAGGAAATCCCGTTCAGAACGGGATTTCCTTACGGGCATACGCGCCAGCGGCGATCGGAGGGTTCGCGCAGATGCCGCTACATGATTAAAAAAAATTGCAAAAATTACTGCTGCGCCGCCACCCTGGCGATCTTAATAGAACGCCAGGGTGATTAAACAAGTGCCTGCTGCCATTATATAATTATATACTTTTCAGGTCCCAGGTTACTTCTTTTCAGTCCAGTAAATACTGCCCCGTGCCAAAATGTCCACCAAAGCCCCACCTGAAAAGGAACCCGAGGTGAGAGGTATATAGAGGCTGCAATATTTATTTCCTTTTAAGCAATACCAATTGCCTGGCTGTCCTGCTGATTCTCTGCCTCATTTTCTGACATCATTGTTGGCATAGCTCCCAACTGTCCCTTTTACAGAGGGACAGTCCCTCTATGGGATCCCAGAGGAGGTCACTATGGGTGCCAGGTGGAGGAAGAGGTCACTGTGGGTGCTGGGAGAGGGAAGGGGAAAATCAGAGTGGGTGCAGCTGTTAGGGAGACACCATCTCACTTGGTCCCACACAGCTGATGGAATGGCCACATTAGGATTCCTGTCTTGAGCCTTTTTACTCCAAAGTGTCCCAGGCAGAGGCAGAGCTTCTCACGGGTGGGCGGAGCTTGTCACAGTCAGGGTGGAGCTTCATTTGTGCTGCCAAAGGGGCTTTTTTATTGAGCACTAGCTGATTGCCCGGTGTTGCCCGGGTATGTATTTGGCTGGTGTTGGCTCTGCATACTTTTTCTAACCCTAACACACAATTACTTAATGACCAAGTTTGTGAGCTTTGCTGTCTTTGGTATCAATAATTTGCATTGAAATGAAAAAATCAGATTGGCTGTTTGTGGCTCCACACCCTTTTCTGAATTTGAACCCCAGTCACCCAATAACCAACTGTACCAGGTTTGAGGCCTGTGCCATTAACAGTTCAAGAATGGTAGCAATTAAATATTCCCCTTGAAAAGTAATAGGTGGAGCCTAATTTTGTAGGCTCCACCCACTTTCTGAATATTAATCCCAGTCACCCAGTGACCAACTGTGCAAAGTTTAAAAACCCTGCCATTAACAATGTAAGAATGGCTGCAGTTTACATTTTCCCAGTGAAATTTGTATTTGTCTCCACCCACTGATGACCATTGCCCGGGTATGTATTTGACTGGTGCAGGCTCCGCCCACTTTCTAACCCTAACACACAAACACTCAATGACTAAGTTTGTGAGATTTGGGGTCCTTGGCATCAATAATTTGTATATTCCCATAGAAATTAAACAAATCAGATAGGCCGTTTGTGGCTCTGCCCCTCTCCAGCATTTGAACCCCAGTCACCCAATGACCAACTGTAGCAGGTTTGAGGTATCTGCTATTAACAGTGTAAAAATGGCAGCAATTTAAACATTCCACTTGAAAATCAACAGGTGAATTTTGATTGGCTATTATAGGCTCCACCCACTGCCCTGAATATTAATCTCAGTCACTCAGTGACCATCTGGGCAAAGTTTGTGAACCCTGCCATAAACAGTGTAAGAAGGGCTGCAGTTTACACTTTCCCAGTGAAATTTGTTTTTGGCTCCGCCCACTTTTTGTAACCTGGACACAAAGTCACTACTCAATGACCAAGTTTGTGAGCTCTGGGGTCCTTGGCTTCAATAATTTGTATTTTCCCATGAAATGAAACAAATCTGATTCACCGTTTGTGGCTCTGTCCCCTTTTCTGAATTTGATCCCCAGTGACCCAATGACCAACTGTACCAGGTTTGAGGCTTGTGCCACAAGTGCAAGAATGGCAGCAATTTTAATATTCTCCTTGAAAAGTGACATGTGATTTTTGATTGCCATTTTTAGGCTCCTCCCACCTTTCTGAATATTAATCCCAGTCACCCAGTAACCAGCTATGCTAAGTTTAAGAACCCTGCCATTAACAGTGAAGAAGGGCTGCAGTTTACAATTTCCCAGAAAAATCTGTTTTTAACTCCACCCACTTTTTGTAACCTGGACACATAGTCACTACTCAATGACCAAGTTTGTGAGCTTTTGGGTTCGTGGCATCAAAATTGTGCTAATGGAAGCAGTTTATCCAGCAAAGAAATCTGGCTGTTTTTGGCTCCGCACCTTTACTGAATTTGAACATTTTTGTATTTTACCATTGAAATTAAACAAATCTAATTGGCTGTTTTTGGCCTGATCCCTTCAGAATTTAAACCCCAGTCTCCCAGTGACTGACTGTAGCAGATTTTAGGCCTCTGCCACTAACAGTGTGAGAATGGTAGCAATGGGAATATTCCCCTTGAAAATCAATAGGTACATTTTGATTGGCTGTTGTAGGCTCCACCCACATTTCTGAATATTCATCCCAGTCACCCAGTGGCCAATTGTGTAAAGTTTGGGAACCCTGCCATGTTAAAAATGTAGTTGTTGGCACCGCCCACTTTTTCTAACCTTGACATACAGTCACTCAGTTATCAAGTTTATCGGCTTTGGGGTCCTTGGTATCAATACTTTGTATATTCCCATTGAAAAATAAACAAATCTGGCTGTTTGTGGCTCCGCCCCCTTTCTGAATTTGGACCCCAGTCACCCAGCGACCAACTGTACCAGGTTTGAGGAATCTGCTTTTCACAGTATAAGAGAATGGTAGCAGATGAAATATTCCCTTTGAAAATCAAAAGGTGAATTTTTTATTGGCTGTTGTAGGCTCCACCCACCTTCCAAAATCTTAATCTAAGTCACCCAGTGACCAACTGTGCAAAGTTTGAGAACCCTGCCATTAACGGTGTAAAAATGGCTGCAGTTTATATTTTCCCAATAAAAGTTTTTTTGGCTCCGCCCACTTTTTGTAACCTTGACACACACAGTCACTTAATGACCAAGTTTGTGAGCTTTCAGGTTCCTGGCATAAAAATATGTGAATGGAAGCAGTTTATTCACCAAGAAAATCTGATTGGCTGTATGTGGCCCCGCCCCTTTAGTGAATTTGGACCCCAGTCACCCAATGACCAACTGTAGCAGGTTTGAAGCCTCTGCCATTAAAAGTGTAAGAATAGCAGCAGTTTAAATATTCCCCTTGAAAATCAATAGGTGAATTTTGATTGGCTGTTGTAGGCTCCACCCATTTTCTTGAATCGTAATCATATTCACCCAGTGACCAAGTGTACCAAGTTTGAGAACCCTGCGATTAACAGTCTAAGAATGGTTGCAGTTTACATTTTCCCATTTAAATGAATGGCTGAAATTTGATTGGCAGTTTTATGCTCCGCCCACTTTTCCTGGATTTGTAACCTCGGTCACCAAGTGACCAACTGTGCCATGTGTGGGGACTTTGGCTTGATTACTGTGAGAATAGCAGCCTTTTACATTTTTTCCATTGACTTGAATGGGTAAAATCTGATTTGCTGTTTGTAGCTCCGCCCACATGTGCAGGGGGGCCACGAGACCCCCAGAACATATCATCCCAGGTAGTAAGGGATCCGTGTACCAAGTTTCGTTCAAATCGGTCAAGCCGTTTTCGCGTGATCGCGGCACATACATACACACACACACACACACACACACACACACACACACACATACATACATACATACATACACACATCCGATTTTATATATATAGATTTTAACTGGGGGTTTCCTGGACGCAACCCCCCCCTTTTTCACATGCCTGCGGCTAGGCAGGGAAAAAGCAAATGGTCCAAAGTGTTCAAAAAAAATTATCTTTACCCATTAATTTGACGTTTATAAAATTAGTTTTGACATTTATACATTTTTTTTTTACTTTTTTGACTTTGACTGCTGGCTGGTCGTAGGAAACAGGATGCCAACCACGTGGAGCTTCCCTTTGTCTGCACATTTAACACAAAGTTTAGACAGCTGGAGCATATAATTCAACAGCACTGGCAGGTCCTAAAACAAGATGAAGCACTATGTAAAGTGGTACCGGATAGGCCAAAGTTCATCTATAGGAGGGCCCAGAACTTGAGGGATATTTTAGTCCCCAGTTGCGTGGAACCCCCGGTGAAGGCAAAGGTGTTCTGGCAGAACCCAGGCTATCATGTCTGCAAGGAATGTTGCATCTCTAAAGATACCGATAGTAGATCTGTGGACCAAATAGAATCATACAATTATGGTAAAAGTTTTAAGATTAAACAGTGTATGACATGCGCCTCGGCAGGGGAGGACTGGGACCTTTTGGCCTGGAGGCCGGAAAATACAAACTAGAGGCCCAGTTGCACGGCAGCCCCAGCCCAAATGATGTCACACGCGCCCCACATGCTATATACCGATAGTCATGTGGTCGCCAATGCAGAAAAACTTCAAGAATACTAGAGGGACAGCATGACAGGTAAAGTATAGTTGCACAGGCACCGTGGGGCACATAATACATTTTGAGGGACAACGGCCATGGTTTCCATCGCGTTCATAGTTTATTATCGCATTTCACAACCACATCGGCCCAAGATTTCCCAGCATCTCAGATTGAACTACTTTCCACCCGAAATAAGTCAAATTGTTGATTGAGCATGCTTGTGGCGGCACAGATTTTCATCCGATTGGATAATAATGATTGAAGTGGTTGGTGGATCAGCCAGCCCTAAATCATTAAATGAGAGGCAGCCTGGGGGGAAATCTCCCCCCTTCCCCCCTGGTCAGTCCTCCCCTGCGCCTCGGCATATGTGGTATATGTGCTGAGCTGTACTTGCAATCTGCAGTACGTCGGGAGGACGACAAGATCATTAAAAAAGCGCGTATACCAACATATTTACAATATTAAGAAAGGATACACCTGGCACAGTGTATCAGCACATTTTGCTGAGGTGCATGATAAAGATCCAAGTAGCCTAAGGCCTTGTATCCATCTGTGCGCTTCTATCCGCTTTTTATCAGCACATCAATGTTACAGATTGATACAAGTTGCTGAAAAGCGGACAGAAGCGCATAGATGGAAACGAGGCCTAAGGGTCATAGCAGTTGAACAAATTCATACACACTGGCGTGGATCTAACAGGCTGCAGCAGCTATGCAGAAAGGAGACCAATTGGATACATAAACTGGGCACTATGAAGTCCAAGGGTCTCAACATCGAACTTGATATCAATTGCTTTATAGCTAATAACTAAGGTTGTCTATATTAAATAGAGTGGGTTATGGAGTTTATGTTGCATTTGAAGGTGTAGGTGATACACGGGTTAAGGCATTGAAGTGGTGTGAGTATAGGCACGGTTTATGAGGTTTATAATGAATTACACACGGGTATTCTAGTTTGAGAAGATAGAGGGCAAGCAGTGAAAGCAGCCCCCCTCAGATTTGGAGTGTATAGTTAAGTAGGTAGTATCTAGGTATAGTTGCCCCCAGTATAGGTAGCTAATAAAGTTGCCCCTGTATAAGGAGTAAAGTTGCCCTAGTATAGGTACCCAAGTATAGGAAGTATGTAATAGATTGCGGAAAAGCCGCCGCGCGGACTGGCAGCGAGGCGGCTGGTTCCGCATCCAGCTCGGTGGTTTGCACGCGGCAGCGTGCGTCTGATGTGGCTGGGCCTGTTAGTGCACACAGATTGAGGAATACACACGCGCGCGGAGAGGCAGAACCTTTATGATAAACGAGGAGGGATCAGCTGACCAGGTTGGTCAGCTGATCTCAGAGCGAGTGGCTATTGGTTGATCAGCGATGGGTGGCGCCGGGGAGCGCCGCTCTATATATAGTTATTGCTGGTCAGTCTCAAGTTGTCTGCCATTGCGAACACTTACGTGAAAGCACTCAGACCATAGTCAGATCCCACAGTGTGTTAGAACCAGGAGGACCTGGGAATTCACACTGAGCCAGATTACTTCTGTTACTATTGTGTTATACTTCAGACTAGTTCCAGGGTGTTGAGACCACGGACCTCACACCCAAGACTAAGGATACTGTGTTACTATTGTGTTATACTTCAGACTAGTTCCAGCGTGTTGAGACCACGGACCTCACACCCAAGACTAGGGATACCGTGTTACCATTGTGTTATACTTCAGACTAGTTCCAGGGTGTTGAGACCACGGACCTCACACTCAAGACTAGGGCTACTGTGTTACCATTGTGTTATACTTCAGACTAGTTCCAGGGTGTTGAGACCATGGACCTCACACCCAAGACTAGGCATTGTTTGATATCTGTTATGACCTATTGCATTCCTGACTATCCTTCTGCTTTCTGATTCGGTACCTACGCATCTGATTACCGGTTGCCAACCCTGCCTGTCCCTGGTTACCGAATCAGCCTTCTGTCTCTGTACCCTATCTGCCCGTGTGTTGCCGACTTAGCCTGCCCGACCTTGCGAGCTATCCCTCTCCATTGAGAGATTAGTCTCCAGTCCTGCTTGTGACGCCCACCTTCTAGGTGTCACTTAGCCACAGGGCCTTCCTGCTATTCAGCCTGGGGCTCCACCCCTTTGGAAGTCTCAGGCTGTTGGAAGGTCTTCACACTACCCAGAGGGAGGTATTTCTCATACTGCCAAGGACCACCTGCTCCTCGGGTGGTCCCACTCAAAGTCATTACTGTTGCACCAAACACTCACACTATATAGGTGTCCAGAGGTTAGTTATACTTGTATTATTGGTGATTCTGCAGATCATCAATAATCGGGTATATATCTGTATTCTTGGTGATACTGCAGATCACCAATAATCAGATTCTCTCTGTGTGCTGACACCGATCGTTACAAAGTATAGTTACCCATGTATAGCTAGTAGTTACCCCAGTATAACTAGTATAGTTCAAAGCGTGTTCCACTGCGCTCAATCAGTAGGTATATCCACATAAAGTCGTTAAGCCACCAATGAGTGCTGCTCCTAATTTACTCTGGGATAAGAGTAAGTGTGGTGGTAAAACAGAAAAAGGAAGAGGAGAGGAGCGCTCTCTGGTGCATTAACTTTTTTAATTATGCTTTCTCGCACAAAGACAATTAAAAACTTACAATGTTAAAAATAATTCAGAGCATATCACAATATAGTGTATCACCGTGTCCAAGATGTAAAGTCACCAATCTGGCCTCCTCCACACTATGGCCAGTAGATGTGGTAATCCGAGGATCAAGTAACGCCAGCGGGATGGGGTACACGGGAGTGTGGTCGGCAGCTGCCCTGCGCCTAGGACGTCATGACGCGTTTCGGCGTTCCACGCCTTCGTCAGATGACGTCATGGCGCAGGGAGGCGGAATTTAAGGCTATTGCGTTGCATAGCAACATTCGGAGCGTCCCGCATAATAGGGTGGGAACAACATCCGTACGCTCGTTTGTGTGCGAGCGCAAGGGCGCATATCCCGCACTTAACTCGCGTCTGGGGGCGTGGCTACAACGCAACTGTACAACTAAAGGCGGTGCGCTCCTCGACATAAACGAGGTGGTGGGCGGGAATACACCAATGTGAGAAACGGGGACGGGGCTAGCAACAAGTGACTTAGCAACATGTAAACAACCCCACACTCAGGTTGGCGCATAGAGAGGAGTGCGTATAAATGAGCAATTGACTCAAATAAAAAACGTATTATGGATAGAAGTTATTGCGCTATTGGGAACATAAAATAATACTTAAAAACAGATATAGTCATACTTTTCAGACTAAAAAGAATGCCCGTATGCGGCCATAAAATATTATCCCTGTGGAATGCTTTGCTGATAGATGAATACATATGGATACTAAAGAGCACATATACATGTATAAGGGGTTGGCAATTGGATATGAAAATATATATAAATATAAATATGTGAATGAATAAATAAAATGAAATAAAATAAAATAAAATAAAATGAATGTACATGTGTCCATCCTCGTACAAGTGCACACAATGAGGAATATGTAGCCTCATGGAAACCCTGTTCAGACTTCATCAAAATGTTATATGTGTGTATAGTCACACCCTTACACATGAAGTCAAGGTCAAAATTTGCATACACGGGAAACCTTATTGGTAACAATACACCTCCTATTTATCAAAGAGATGGATTGGACTAATGTATACTAAATTCTAAATCCAATGGAAATATAATGGAAAGCGGTCCCAGAGACCAAAAAGGTTATTGGTCTGCAGCTGAACCAGTTTGACTCTAAAGCTTGTAAGGAGAAAACTGGGAAAGAGAGGCGTAAATGAAGTAGTAGCGTACCCTTGATGTTTAAATATAGGTCGCCACTTCTAAACCTTCATTTAGTCCTACTGGGGTTAGGGAGTTTAATTTAAAAATCCAATATGATTCTCTTTCACATAGTCTCTTAAATCGCAGGCCTTTATTAGGATTTTTTTCAATGACCTCTATTCCCATTATCTTCAGACTATCTGTCTGTCCACCATGAATTTCCACGAAGTGTCTGGGGACCGCGTGTTTTGTACATCCATCTTGGATCTTCCTTTTATGTTCCCCTAGTCTTTGTCGAAGGGGTCTGGTCGTCCTGCCAACATAATATTTGTGGGGACAGCCACAGGTTAGGGCATACACCACAAATGAGGAGCCACAGTTGATGAAATCTCTTACTTGAATTATTTCTCCCTTGCTGTCAATACTGTGTGATGCACGGTGTTGGATGAATGTACAACAACCACAAAGTTTCTTACTGCATTTAAAGTTGCCTTTAAGTTGTGGAAAAAAAGATGCTGGGGCCTCAACATGCTTACGATTGCCTATATTGCTTGGAGCAAGTCTATTTTTGATGGATCGTGCCCTCTTGAACCTTTTTGGTCTCTGGGACCGCTTTCCATTATATTTCCATTGGATTTAGAATTTAGTATACATTAGTCCAATCCATCTCTTTGATAAATAGGAGGTGTATTGTTACCAATAAGGTTTCCCGTGTATGCAAATTTTGACCTTGACTTCATGTGTAAGGGTGTGACTATACACACATATAACATTTTGATGAAGTCTGAACAGGGTTTCCATGAGGCTACATATTCCTCATTGTGTGCACTTGTACGAGGATGGACACATGTACATTCATTTTATTTTATTTTATTTTATTTTATTTCATTTTATTTTTTCATTCACATATTTATATTTATATATATTTTCATATCCAATTGCCAACCCCTTATACATGTATATGTGCTCTTTAGTATCCATATGTATTCATCTATCAGCAAAGCATTCCACAGGGATACTATTTTATGGCCGCATACGGGCATTCTTTTTAGTCTGAAAAGTATGACTATATCTGTTTTTAAGTATTATTTTATGTTCCCAATAGCGCAATAACTTCTATCCATAATAAGTTTTTTATTTGAGTCAATTGCTCATTTATACGCACTCCTCTCTATGCGCCAACCTGAGTGTGGGGTTGTTTACATGTTGCTAAGTCACTTGTTGCTAGCCCCGTCCCCGTTTCTCACATTGGTGTATTCCTGCCCACCACCTCGTTTATGTCGAGGAGCGCACCGCCTTTAGTTGTACAGTTGCGTTGTAGCCACGCCCCCAGACGCGAGTTAAGCGCGGGATATGCGCCCTTGCGCTCGCACACAAACGAGCGTACGGATGTTGTTCCCACCCTATTATGCGGGACGCTCCGAATGTTGCTATGCAACGCAATAGCCTTAAATTCCGCCTCCCTGCGCCATGACGTCATCTGACGAAGGCGTGGAACGCCGAAACGCGTCATGACGTCCTAGGCGCAGGGCAGCTGCCGACCACACTCCCGTGTACCCCATCCCGCTGGCGTTACTTGATCCTCGGATTACCACATCTACTGGCCATAGTGTGGAGGAGGCCAGATTGGTGACTTTACATCTTGGACACGGTGATACACTATATTGTGATATGCTCTGAATTATTTTTAACATTGTAAGTTTTTAATTGTCTTTGTGCGAGAAAGCATAATTAAAAAAGTTAATGCACCAGAGAGCGCTCCTCTCCTCTTCCTTTTTCTGTTTTAACTAGTATAGTTACCCATGTAAAGCTAGTATAATTAGCCCAGTATAACTAGTATAGTTAGCCCAGTATAGCTAGGAAAGTTACACCTGTGAAGCTATTATAGTTCGCCCAGTTTATTTAGTATAGTTAGCCCAGTATAGTTAGTATAGCTACCCCTGTATAGCTAGTATAGTTACCCTAGTATATTTAGTATAGTTACCCCAGTGTAGCTAGTATAGCTACTACTGTATAGTTAGTATAGTTGCCCCAGTATAGTTAGTATAGTTAGCCCAGTATAGTTAGTATAGTTACCCCTGTATAGCTAGTATAGTTGCCCCAGTATATTTAGTATAGTTAGCCCAGTATAGTTAGTATAGTTAGCCCAGTATAGTTAGTATAGCTACCCCTGTATAGCTAGTATAGTTGCCCCAGTATAGCACTGAGTCCCCCCTTCCTCCACGGCCGCCGCTCCTGTTACCTTATGAGCTGGCGGCTGCTTGCTCTTTTATAATCCCTAGTGGCCCCTCTCCTCCACGCTCTAGTATCGTCTATAACAGCAGCACGACCCACGGCTGCTAAGGAGGAAGGAAGCAGGAGAGCGGTTACTATAGTAACACCGTATATCGCCGTCACAGGAAGCAGCTCTCCTGCTTCCTTCCTCCTTAGCAGCCGCGGGTCATGCTGCTGTTATAGACGATAGAGCGGGGAGGAGAGGGGCCACTAGGGATTATAAAAGAACAAGTGGCCGCCAGCTCATAAGGTAACAGGAGCGGCGGCCGCAGAAGGAGGGGGACGAGAGGCAGAAAACTGCCCACGGACCAGCAGTGGGCCGCGGCCCGGTGGTTTGGGACCCCTGGTGTAGATCACTGCTAGAAAAGTGTTAAGATAATCCTAGGTTAGGTTGGATATTATGATTAACAGTATGAACACTAGTCACTTTATTAAAGGATGAGGTACACGGATGTAATCACTTTAAGACAACCACGATGAATGTAAAATAATGTACACTGCAGTATGCAGGGTTGAATCCAGGCCAGATACACAGTGGAAAAGCAAACCGTGCCAAGCACATTGTCAGATAGAATTAGGCATAAGGAAGGATTAATAAAGTTGAAATATTTTGAGTAGTGAGAACTAAGACATTTTGTGCATAAGAGGTAATAGTATGTATCAAAAGATGTAGTCAGCAGGGCATGCTATATGTATTTTACTCTTTTGTATGTTTATTGTAAGCATTAAGGCTAGTTTTATATGAGTATGTTTTTAATAAATAGGGTTTATTAGTTTTAAATATATTGGTATGTATGCCGCGGTGTAAGACACGTCCAACGAGGTTGCCTAGCGATGATGGAGGGCGTCGTCGTAGGCCGACCCCGTGACGTGGAGCGGTGGCATAAGTATAGCGTCAGGTCAGTGTGCTCCCAGCCCCTGAATGAGTCGCGTATGACAAAACGCGTTGGGCGGAGCCGGAGTACACGCTGACGCTGTGAGGGGTAGAGGCGAGCCGAGAGCGGACGTGTTTCCCTGAGTTTCACGGCCAGGGAGAAAAGTCTATGTGAAGCTGCCTATCGTGGTTAATAACAATCCTTTTATTCTCTATGAGCTGGGAGTCGTCTGATGAACCTACAGTAATGCTTGGGATCTGCTAGATGACAAGTAGCTGTCCGGTGAGTGTACTCACGAAGGGGGGTAACACCTGATCCCTATAAGGTGGTGGCACGTCCCCCTGGACTGCAACACGAAGTGTCTATTGTGGTTTTATGGAAACAATACTCTATGTGCATATTTTATCTGTTTTTATAGGGTGGTCTGTATCTGGAGGATATAAGGACTCTGATGCGCAGCTATATTGGTATTTATACATTTTTTGAGGTAAGCCTTTTTCTTACCATTTAAACAGTTTTGAAATATTTTATTTTCATATCTTGTTTTGTGGGTGCCTCCTCCCTTTACTACATTTCCTTGTGGAAACATCAGTAGACAGTTTAATACCTGCTTTCTATGGAACATTGTACCTTATTGGCCAATTTCACCACCTCCATGTAGCATAAGGACCAACAGATGTGAATACTATGAACAGTTTGTGTAGGTACACTCTCATACCACTTAGAGGTGGTAAAATTGGTCAGTGATTGGAAGTTGAAGGTGTGTACCAGGCCTAAGGGTGTATACACACATCCAATTTTGATTTGCTAATGATTGGCCAATTTGACTACTTCCCTGTATTTCTCCTAGGAAGTACTTTTTGTATCTTCTTCTCTTTATAATAACTTTTCAGTGCTCTGCAATTGAAAACATTATTGAAAACGTTAGTGAATATATTCTATTAAAACTATTGAGGATTATCTTTTTTGCTGGTGGCTTAAAATACATTTTAATGTCTGGACTACTGTAACATACTACTTTGTGGACTACCAACTAACAGACTGGCACCACTCCAATCTGTACTGAACACATCTGCTCGTCTCATTTATCTTTCTTATCGTTCTTTGTCTGCTGACCCTCTCTGTCAAGCTCTTCACTGGCTGCCAATTAACCAGAGAATCCAGTTTAAACTCTTAACCCTAACCTACAAAGCTCTCCACAATCTCTCTCTCTGTACATCTCCTTACTAGTTTCCATTACTAGTTTCCAGATACCAACCCAATCGTAATTTCTGACCTGCACATGACCTGCTGTTTTCCTCCTCTAGAATTACCTCCTTGCTTTCACGTATACCTGCTTCATCCCTCCTGTGGAATGCACTCCCACAACACATCCGTCACTCTCCAACCTTTGTTACCTTTAAATGCTCTCTCAAAACACTTTCTCTGCCTTATGCCACTTCCCCTTTGTCCTAAAGTCAAGTTGCACTCCTACTAGATATCCTAAAACACACTGCCTCTAGGTGCGTGCATTCTATACTACCCCACCTCGTTTCCCACCTATTCCTTTAGATTGGCCCAATAGCATGACAGTTAAGTGACGGGCAGCCTAGAGGGCCAATCAAAGTGCAGGAATATCGTATCAGGCTCCGGGCGGGTTAAGTGGAGCCCTCGTTAAGTGTAACGAAGCACTCTTTAAACTATCTGAGCCAGCGTAATTTAACTGCGCACGCTATGGCTGCATAGCGTGCGCAGGGGATTATAACACTCCCTGCTGCTATTAAGGCCCGCCTAACGCCGATAGGCGGCGGCGGGTTTAAGTGGTTATTACATGGAAACAGCCGCTCCGTGAACAGTGTGTGAGCCGCCGATCGCGGCTCGCACGCCTAATGTAAACACGCGGGGAAGAAATCCCCGCTGTTTACATCAATACGGCGCTGCTGCGTAAGGCAGATCGGCGATCCCCGGCCTCTGATTGGCCGGGGATCGCCATCATTTGATAGGCTGAAGCCTATCCTACAATGCGCAGGACGGATATCCGTCCTGCACAGCTTAATGAGGGAGGTAAGGGGAAGGAGGGAGCGCGGATAACGCTGCGGAGGGGGCTTTGAAGAGCCCCCCGCTCGGCCACACGGAGCGGCAGCGATCAGACCCCCCCAGCAGGTCATCCCCCTAGTGGGGAAAAAAGGGGGGAAGTCTGATCGCCCTGCCGTGCACATGATCTGCGCTGCGGGCTGGAGAGCACACGCAGCGCAGATCTGAAAGAACAGCCCCGGTCCTTAAGTGGTTAAGCTGTGCTGCTGTAGCACTGCTGTTGCAGTGCAGCTTAGTGAATCAAGCCCATTGTGTTCAGATTATTGACCAATCAAAAGTGTGTGCAACCAGCTTTACTGCACTTTAATTAGCACCATTGCATACTAACCTATCTGCGGTACTGTCTATGTTTTTGGATACTTGCTATCTCAAGAACTGCTTGTTGTGGAGTCCTTTTTTATGGATGCTTATCACCAACTATACCACTCTGGGATCATAACAAGTGTCATATGGTGCTCTTGTGGTGCATGAACTATCTTTATGCATTACGGACTGCAAGTGAGTCCTTGACATGGCCATATTATTTTTGTTAGCTTTGTCATTTTTTTGAATCAGACTTTTTGTTACATGGTAAAAAAAAGCTTTTTCTGAATCTAGGTTTTAGAGGACTGCAGCCTCTCCCCAGGTGTACATACATGCAAGATTTAGGCAGCAGGGTGACCATTTTTATTGGTTTTCAATCAAACTAATTGTTTTGAGATATGTCTTTTAATAAGTGATGTATTTTGATACTTTGAGCCATATGCAATTCACTTTTCACCTAGGTGATATTTTTAAACTTGTCAATAACATGCCTTTTAAGCCCCCAGAAGGCAAGAAAATGCTCAAAATAATTTTGATAGTACTTTTCCACCAACTTTTTTGGTACTTTTTTTAGTTGAAAAGTACTGGAAAGTTATTTAAAATCCGAGATGAAAAATTATCTCCTAGGTGAAAACTCGGGCGCAAAAGAGAATTACATATGGCCCCTTATTTATATTGGGTTTAATAAAAGTGAATGATTTGCATGCACCCAAGAATCAATCTCTTTTTGTGGTGTAATACATGGAGTAAATAGGTTAGCAAAGAAGAAAGGAAAGGGAGGATGGAGTGATGTTGCTCAGTCTGTACTTCCTAGCCCGACCTCCTATTAGCTATAGTGATGCAGTTGCAGTGGCGTCCCTACCATTGGGCGCAGGGGGGCGTGGCGCCCCGGGTGACTGACACTCAAGGGGGTGTCGCCACGACCCCCCACGGTAGGGAAGAGCAGCGCTAGAATGAGGGGTGGGGGCAGCGGCGGGAAGGGGGGACGGATTCCCCCCCTCCCTCACCTGGGTCCCCTCCTTCTGCCTCTCTTCCCCGCTGCCTGCCCGGGACCCCCCAGGTGTTCGATTCCCCGCAGCCCACTGCAGGGACTGCCTCCCGGAGGCAGAGCAGGGTTTCGGGAAGATGACTCCCGAAGCCCTGCACTGGAGACTATTTGTGTTTCCAGTACAGGGCTTCGGGCGCCAT
Source organism: Hyperolius riggenbachi (assembly GCF_040937935.1). Lineage (NCBI taxonomy): Eukaryota > Metazoa > Chordata > Amphibia > Anura > Hyperoliidae > Hyperolius > Hyperolius riggenbachi. Next base: position 68,123,846 of record NC_090651.1, on the reverse strand, counting down.
CTTCCCGTAGCCCTGCACTCTGCCTGTCAGCGCGGGAGATTTGGCTGGCTGCTGGCACATCAGAGGCCAGCCAGGTGAGTGAATTTTTTTTTTACAGGTTTATTTTCTGGTGTCTGCACCCCACATAGCGATTATTTTCAGGTGTCTGCACCCCACATAGCGATTATTTTCAGGTGTCTGCACCCCACATAGCGATTATTTTCAGGTGACTGCACCCCACATAGTGATTATTTTCAGGTGACTGCACCCCACATAGCGATTATTTTCTGGTGACTGCACCCCACATAGCGATTATTTTCTGGGGACTGCACCCCACATAGCGATTATTTTCTGGTGGCTGCACCCCACATAGCCATTATTTTCTGGTGACTGCTCCCCACATAGCCATTATTTTCTGGTGAATGCTGCCCCCATTACGATTATTTTCTGGTGAATGCTGCCCACTTTACAATTATTTTCTGGTTAAATGCTGCCCACATTATGATTATTTTCTGGTGAAATGCTGCCCACATTACGATTATTTTCTGGGGAAATGCTGCCCACTTTACAACTATTTTCTGGTGAAATGCTGCCCACTTTACGATTTCTGGTGAAATGCTGCTCTATTGACGATTATTTTATGGTGAAATGCTGCTCTCTTTACGATTTCTAGTGAAATGCTACTCTCTTTACGATTATTTTATGGTGAAATGCTGCTCTCTTTACGATTATTTTCTGGTGAAATGCTGTCCACTTTACGTTTATTTTCTGGTGAAATGCTGTCCACTTTACGTTTATTTTATGGTGGAATGCTGCCCACTTCACGATTATTTTCTGGTGAAATGCTGCCCACTTTATGATTTTTGGTGAAATGCTGCTCTCTTTACGATTATTGCTGCACATCAGAGGCCGGCCAAGTGAGTGAATTTTTTTTTTACAGGTAATTTTCTGGTGTGTGCACCCTACATAGCGATTATTTTCAGGTGACTGCACCCCACATAGCGATTATTTTCAGGTGACTGCACCCCACATAGCGATTAGTTTCAGTTCACTGCACCCCACATAGCGATTATTTTCAGGTGACTGCACCCCACATAGCGATTATTTTCTGGTGACTGCACCCCACATAATGATTATTTTCTGGTGACTACACCCCACATAGTGATTATTTTCAGGTGTCTGCACCCCACATAGCGATTAATTTATGGTGACTGCACCCCACATAACGATTATTTCCTGGTGAAATGCTGCCCACTTTACGATTATTTTCATGCTTAAATGCTGCCCACTTTACGATTTCTGGTGAAATGCTGCTCTATTTACGATTATTTTCTGGTGAAATGCTGCTCTCTTTACGATTTCTAGTGAAATGCTACTCTCCTTCCGATTATTTTATGGTGAAATGCTGCTCTCTTTATGATTATTTTATGGTGAAATGCTGCTCTCTTTAGAAGACACTGAGCTAAGCAGTACATCCACCTGGCTCAGTGTACCACCTGGCTCAGTGCCTTTAGAGAAGACTGACTGCATAAGTGAATGGCAGCATAAGTTGCTCCAAAACCTGTGTTTATAGTTCAACATTAATGATGCCTTTTCAGATGTGCAAGCTAACAGTGCTTTGTGCACATACCCAGGGCCGGCCCGCTCATGAGGCGGGGTGAAACGTTTACCTCAGGCGGGCCTAGGCAAGATGAGTCCTCCCCGCCCGTGCCTCTTACTGTTGGGCATCCGCTGCTTCCTATTTAAGCTGGAGGGGAGCGCAGATCAGGGGACCCAGGCGAGGGAGGGGGGGGTCCGACCCCCCTCCCCATCGCTAGGCCCAGTACCCCCCGTCCTGCCCGCTACCCCTCCGGCTCGGCGGCCCCCCACGGGGGAAAGTATGCGGCGGCGGCAATTTTTTTCTAAATTTGCCTCAGGCGGCAAAAAGTCTAGGGCTGGCCCTGCACATACCCACCATCCCCCCGACCAATACAATCACAGATATTTGCTTATGAACTGTATGCTGCTAGTAAACTTTAGCCCAAATAATGTGGCATCCATAATTTTAAAGAAAGATTTTACATGTTTTTTTGTTTTCGTTGTTTTTGTCTGATCACAGCCATCTAATATTGCCCTTTAGCCTGGTATTAAACATACAGAGATTTCTATGGATTCTCTGCATCTTTTCATGAAATTATCTACCTTAAATAAAGACACCCTCCAATTTTTTAATATTTTACATTGAGTAAGGTTATTCTTAAAGAGAATCTGTATTAAAAAAATGTTATATAAATAAACATATCAGCCTGTATACTGCCTACACAGTAAATGCAGCCTTCAGATCTTATGTGCAAGTTTAGAAAAAGTTTTACCTTCTGCCTCTACGGCTCTGTGCCACTGAAGCGTAACAAGAATCCTCTATAAACACAGCGGCTTCTTCTGAGCCAGAAGTCTGGGCTCTGCACTTGTGTCCGGGTAACAAATTGTCAGCATGTGACAGGCAGCTCCCTCCTCCCACAACCTCACAGACACAGCTGTGACTGAGAGCAGGGACCTGTCTGTGAGTGAGAAATAAAGCACACAGGAGTGAGCCTGGAGGGGGCGTGCATTATTTGTACCTATCACAACAGAGGCAGCTCCTTCCTCTCTGGGTCGACAAAGCTTGACAAAGAAAAGAAGATAAGATATATTAGAGAGACAGTGCAACCAGAAAAGGCTGCAGTAACCCAGAGCACATTAGAACAGGTATAGGAACTCGTAGGATAGGAGAAATAAGGCTGAACATTTTGTTACAGAGTCTCTTCAACTACCTGAAGACCACGTCACGCCAACGAGCGTGACCACGGCGGCAGCCCCAGGACTGCCTAACGCCAATTGGCATCAAGTCCTGGGGCCGACTACTGCAGGAGATCGCGTGCACGTTGCACGCGCATCTCCTGCTTTGTCTTCCAGCGGCAATCTAATAACTGTGTACAGCGCTGCCATCTGCAGCACCGCTGTACTGGAGACACTAGAGAGCGATCGGCTCTCAATGGCAGAAGCCTATGACAGCTGATCGCCAGAATTGGCTGGCTGGGGGGTGGGAGTGGTTTAAATAAATAAATAACTAGTAAAAAAAAATAACAAAATAAAGAGGCAAATATTTGTTGGACTATTTCCTGCATAGTCTTTCTCGAAGTGTTGAGGAACTCAACTCTCTTCATTTTACTAATCTGTTATGTGTTAACCTACCGTAAGTAGTTCTAAGAGGTTCTACCATAGCAGGATCCTAGGATCCAGGCAACCTTGGCAGGTTTTGACCTCTCTCTACTTCAGTTTACCAATAGGACCACAAGGGGATGCTAAATCTACTACCTTCCCTAGTGTCCCGTTACATCTTAATCCATCTCAGGGTTCTACCAGGTGCTTTGCTTTGCATATGGTCCAGTCTTATGTTGTCGAAAAACTTATTTTCATAGAAACTTTTTTTTCATAAAATAATAACATATAATTTCAAAATTTCCACTCAATGTGTACTATAATTAATTAATCCATTAAAGGTAGGACTTAAATGATTTGCAAATCATTTCCTTCTGTTTTTATTTATGTGTTTCTTAGCGTTCCAAACAGTTGAAATAAAGTTTTCTTTAGATTGCAAACTCACAAAGGCAGGGACCTCCGTATACATGCAAAAAAAGGTGCCCGAAAAAAAGGGCAAGGGGGATTGCCACTAGTAGAATATCCAGGCCCGCTGTGTGATTTGCATATCTGCATGCCTTGGCACCCGCGATTCTATCAGGTGTCCCGGGTGCTAAAATATATCTTCTTTGCGGCAAAGAAGGTACATTTTGGTATCTGGAGGCGCCCGGTGGCAGGCGCCACCATGCACCCAAATTTCCTTTTCTTTTGCCGCAAATCGCAGCTTTTATAGTAGGTGCCTATGGTGGCACCCTTTTTTAGGTAAGGGCTCCTGCGTTGTTTTTTTCCTTACACCCTCCTAGTGTTCCTTATTCTGCTGTAATCTATCATATGGACAGTGGTGGTGATGTCTCAAGCCACACATCAGCTATGTATGTATCTGTATTTGTGCTGCTGGATATCCTGATTGTAAAAACGTATCAATGTCTCATGTATTTATGCTCCCCACTATTTGTCTTGTACTATGTACAGTGCCAAGGAAGATGTTGGCACTAGACACAGAACATTTATATTGCGCTTTTCTCCTGGCGGACTCAAAGCACCAGAGCTGCAGCCTCTAGGGCACGCTCTAAAGGCAATAGCAGTGTTAGGGAGTCTTTCCCAAGGTTTCCTACTGAATAGGTGCTGGCTTACTGAGCAGGCAGAGCCGAGATTCAAACCCAGGTCACCTGTGTCAGAGGCAGAGCCCTTAACCTCGATATAAATAAAAAGTAATAATAAAGAAAAAGGATGCATGAGAATTCACAGAAAAAGTTGTTAAAAAAAATAACCATAAAAACCAGTAAAACATAAAGGCGTATACAGAGGATAAAAGCTGAAAGTCAGAAGCAGTGGCGTGCTGAGGCTCGGCAGGGTAAGGTGAGCTGCTGCAGGCTGTTCATCTTTGAACTATCATCAACCTACCAAGCTTTAATTGAGCCAGTGTTGTGCGACCACAGTGCCACATTCATGAACTGAATCAACCTTTCTGTTCCATTGAATAAACAATGACATTCCACTGGGCTGAGGGACATCTGGGCCTGTTCACAAATGTACACAAGACTTTGTAATTCAAGGCTGCCTTCTGACACTGGTTGTATTGTAGCTGAGCTTTTATCTGGCTTTGGCTTTGTAGCGGCAACAGCAGCTATTTGTTGTTTGGTCAAATGAATATTTTATATTGTAGCCATTAACTCTTAACAATCAGACGGATTTTTTATCAATGCGGACGGAACTGATAGGTTTTTATATCTTTGGCCAGAGAAGGTTAACGATGCCGAGAATGTTTGCCTTCAAATGGCAGATGTGAGCCTAAGATCTCTAGTCCCTTTATAGAATAATATATGATTTCTGTGCATCCCCTGTGATCTCTTTCTTCTTTTCTGACCTTGTATCTGCCTGGTTTTTGTAAAGTATGATTTCCTCCATGGAGCTTCTCTTTCTTCTACAAACACCATCCCGGCCCGATTCCCACAGACTCCCCGCGTTCATATTAATATTCTAGGGAGGCTCCGGCTTTAGTTTGGTCTGGAGAACTTCTACCTTCTGAGACGAACATTCTTTTACTTTTAAGATACACGGGAGATGTACTATTGTTTATAATACATAGGAGACAAGGCAGGGGGCCTCCCAATTCTCTTTATCTATCCTGTCTGTATAATCACAGCAGTGCCAGCCTCTGGTGTACCTTATTCTTGGCTACTAACAGTGGGATTCAGCCAGCTCAGTCAAACATATTGCTGATGCTTCAAGTGTAACACTATTCTTTTTGTGGTAACCAAAGCAGATACTGGACCAGTATAGAGCATGCTATGGCTTAAGTATTGGAATTGTAATGAACACTGGAGAGGCAGCTGTGGTGAACAGCGCTACCACTGCAGCTGCCTCTGTCTCCCTGCCTAGTAGTCAACCCGCGTCTCGGGCGTCTAGCACGCCGAGGACGGGTTTGTCAGCCGCACATAAGGTAGCCTTGTCGCGTGCGCGCGTGCACAGACAGGATCTTTATGCGGGGAGGAGGCGCGTCAGCTGACCGGCCAGTCGGCTGACGTCAGAGGAGACACTCGCCACTCCTCATTGGCTGAGAGGAGTAGGCGTGCCGGAGGGGTCTCCTCTGCTTCATAAGCCAAGCTGAACCATTCGCAACTTGTCTGCTGTTGCGAATACTTGGTGTTAGCGCTCATACCTTAGATAGTTCCGGAGTGCTTTAATCCGGGAGGAAACCGGGGATTTCACACAAGATAGGAATTGTTTGATAGCTATAATCTTAATTGATATTATTGCCTCTACGTGTATGAACCTTGCCTGAACTCTAATTATCCTTTTGCCTCTGATTCTGTACTTCTGCCCATCTGATCTTGCTGCTGACTCTGCCTGTTAAACCTTCTTGTCTTTGCTTCTGATTTTGTACTGTATCTGTCTGTCTGTTGCCAACCCAATTAGTCTCACCACTCTACTCTCACAGAGGGCCCTGACTCTGGTGAGGGGCTCTGTACTGTTAGGACCCACCAGCTCCTCTGGTGAGGTATTGCTAAACCTATCAGTACTACTGTTGCACCAAGCACTGCACTTTGCTAGTAGCTATCACATCAGCTGTCTGGTATACTTGTATTATGGTGATTCTGCAGATCACCATATAATCAGGTATATATCTGTATTATTGGTGATACTGCAGATTACCTAATAATCAGAACTCTCTTTCTTGCTGACACAAATCGTTACAGGAATATAGCAGAAAAATAGTTGTCTCGGTCTTGAAAAAGCAGGGTGAATGTAGCTTCATGATTGCACATTTGACACGTTATTGTATGTATATAGCTGAATTGCACAACTGAATTCAGGTTCACACTCTGACACACTATCTTATTTCATAGTCGTGCAGGCGATTGATTTATTGGATTACAGATTTATTTATACTATATTTCATGATTATAATATATGGATCAGTCTCTGAGGTTTGTTTTTAATGTTTTGTTTTTTTTATCCTGCAGACAGTTTTCATATGGAATGCAAATTTATACAATAAAGCATTGTTGTTATATTTTTTAAAATAGTGAGTGGTGCTGTTTTATGGGCAATCCTTTTGTCTGCACTATTCTTATTGTGTATTTATATAGCACTACTATCGCCCATAGCCCTTTACAAGGTATATAGTCATGTGGCTGGCTGGCCCTCAGAGGAACTCACAATCTAATCCCTACCATAGTTATAGTGTTATATCCCCACCACAGACAAAAGGCCAATATTTTGTGGAGCCAATTAAATTTCCTCCTACTTACCAATAACATACAGATAAGTTTACCTAGCTTCCCTGCATTGTTGGCCTTAGACAACGGAGAGTGGAGAACAGGTATAGGTGCCTGCAGTATAGGTTAGAAAGGTCTAGTTGCCACCAGTATACTTAACCCCCAGTATACTTAGCCAGCTATAGATCCCCCCAGTATAGGTAGCCAGACACAGTGTAGGCTAGAAAGGTAGGTGCCCCCAGTATAGGTTAGATAGGTAGCTTTCCCCAGTATAGGTTAGATAGGTAGGTGCCCTGAATATAGGTTAGATAGGTAGGTGCCTCCAGTATAGGTTAGATAGGTAGGTTCCCTCAGTATATGTTAGATTGTTAGGTGCCCCCAGTATAGGTTAGAAGGTAGGTGCCCCCAGTATAGGTTAAAAAGGTAGTTGTCTTGAGTATAGGTTAGATAGGTAGGTGCCCCGAGTACAAGTTAGATAGGTAGGTGCCCCGAGTACAGGAGTACAGGTTAAATAGGTAGGTGCCCCTAGTATAGGTTAGATAGGTAGGTGCCTCCAGTATAGGTTAGATAGGTAGTAGGTGCCCCGAGTATAGGTTAGATGGGTAGGTGCCCCGAGTATAGATTAGATAGGTAGGTGTCCCCAGTATAGGTTAGATAGGTAGGTTCCCCAAGTATAGGCACAGCGGTGGGGGGGGGGGGGAGCGGGCATAGCTGTTACAACTCACCTTCAGCTCTGATAACTATGGCGCACGAGCAAACAGCTTTTTCAAAAAGACCTTTTAGTGTTTGAGAAAATAGATTTTAAAATGCAAAGGGAAAATGCTTGACCTTTGAAAATAATTACTTGTTCCCACTATATCCCTTAACATATATATATATAATTTTGGTGAAGATGGCATGTATGGGGGCTTGCTATTAAAGGAATCATCAATTAACTTATACTACCCCCAGTACTGCTTATCCAGGGGTTCCTGGAACAGAACTATTGCGCCTGCGCACTATGTTATGAACCACATGGAGGTAATTGACAGCGGAGGTCGTCCTGCACACCGTTGGGGAACGGAGGCCAGCGGAGCTGCGGCAAGGGACATAGCGGCTGGAGGAAGCCCTGGGTAAGTAGTATTGGGGGTAGCATAAGTTAATTGATGACTCCTTTAACTGGTAAGCATGGCACAACATGACACACAAATATGCATAATAACACATGGATTATGCAAAGTAAATTGAATACCCAAGTCATTATTGCAAAAATGTATGCAAAATGTTGTGTAATGAGCAGATTACCATCATCACTAGTTGTATGACAGTAACCTCAGCTTCCTATAGCAGGGTCTATTAGCCAGGAGGCAAGGCTGCAGATTCCACAAGTTGCCACAACTCCTCAATAGTACTAATGACGGTGTGCATTGGGTGAAGGGGCTCAAGCTAAGTGGAAGCAGCCAGTTCCGGAGCTGGAGGGACCAGCAATCCAACTTTCTTATAGAGCTTCTTATGGAAGCAGAACTGGGGGAGTGGTGAGTATGTTGCAAGAAAAGGGCAGCATAGACAGAATTGGGATTTAGCATTATACGTGGCATAGCTTTGTTTCTATGCCCTAATGTAAACCTTACATTGGCCCCCCTGAAACACGCTGAAGATATCAGTTGATATGGAGCATCAAAACCTGCCAAGAACAGCCGTCATTTCAGAGAGGTGTAAGCAGGGGAACAGTTGATTATGATTATTGCTAAGCAGATCATTATTGGCCTCAATGAAGAGCTAATACAGCACTCAAGGGAGTTGAAGGGGGCCCCCTGGTGGCAAATCAGGTAAATAGGGCGCAGGAACCCTTATGGAAGAAAGGTCGCCTCCATAGGTATCTATGAAAAAAGCCGCGATTAGCAGCAAAGGGAAATTTGGACGCTTGCCGGCACCAACATTTACTGTTTTTTCCACGAATCGTGGATTTTACTTGGCGGATAAGATGTCAAATTTCAGTGCCGGGAAGCACCCAATTAGTGGCAAGCATTGAAATTTTTAATGCTTGCTACTGTGTGCCCCCCGGTGCCCACGTTTAACTTCTTAGCTGCAATATTGTGGCTTCACGTTATAGGGTGGGTTAAGGATTAGGAGAGGGGGTAGGGTTACTTACTGGGGGGGGGGGGGGTTAGGGTTAGGCACCGCCAGGGGGGATTTAGAGTTAGGCACCATGGGGGGAAGGGTCCTAGGGTTAGGCATCACCAGGAGGGTCTTCGGGTTAGGCTCCACCAGGGGGGGGGGGGGGTCTTAGGGTTGGGCACCACTAAGGGAGGGTTCTGTGAGAGAGTAGGATTAGGTTTAGCTATAAGTAAAATATTGGTAAACATTACTAATATTTTAGTATGGCATCCAGCAGTAGAATATCGCAAATTGTAGTGATATTCTAGTGGCAATTATTATTATTATTTAGTATTTATATAGCGCTGACATCTTCCACAGCGCTGTACAGAGTATAGTATCTTGTCACTTAACTGTTCCTCTGAGGGGCTCACAATCTAATCCCTACCATAGTCCTATTTATGTATTGTGTAGTGTATGTATTGTAGTCTAAGGCCAATTTAGGGGGAAGCCAATTAACGTATCTGTATGTTTTTGGAATGTGGGAGGAAACCGGTGTACCCGGAGGAAACACACACAGACACAGGGGGAGAACATACAAACTCATTGCAGATGTTAACCTGGCTCACTGCAATCCCCTGCACCCTTTTTTCCAGGCTTTCCAGAGGCGCCAATAGAATAAAAGTCACTTAAACGAGCTTAAAACCGATGGGGCAGTGGTGGGCCTATCCCATCCATGCAGACAAAGCAAACAAAGGAAGGACTGTGGCATCAACAGTCAAACAACAATTTATTTATACTCCACAGTAAAAATAGGCAACGCGTTTCACGGGCTCAATCCCGCTTCATCAGGCCAATCAAAAAGGAGCATACAGCTTAACAGCATCAAAACCACACTGAGCGCCTCACAGAGCTGTATGCTCCTTTTTGATTGGCCTGATGAAGCGGGATTGAGCCCGTGAAACGCGTTGCCTATTTTTACTGTGGAGTATAAATAAATTGTTGTTTGACTGTTGATGCCACAGTCCTTCCTTTATTTGCTTTGTCTGCATGGATGGGATAGGCCCACCACTGCCCCATCGGTTTTAAGCTCGTTTAAGTGACTTTTATTCTATTGGCGCCTCTGGAAAGCTTCTACATATTGCTAAGTCCACCCTTGGTGGAGGGTTGTACCCATCTTCTTCCCATCTACAGAGAGCGACTTTTAATCCTGAGTGGGGTCAGGTTAATCTCCCCACCTGCCTTCACAGTGGTTGCCTAATGGTAACCCTGGTTTGTGAGTATTAAATTGTTATATTACTCATTATTAATTATCATCTATACAATATCACACTATTGGGCTCTTGGTGTCCCCCCTCCCTTTACCTTTTTTCCAGGCGCCTTTCATGTATGCCTCTGGTGAACCTCCCTGGTCCAGGGGACCCAACACAGTCACAACCTCTGCATCCCCTATTGCTAGCAACTGGCATCACAGACAGGACAACTGCAAGAGCTGCAGCAGAGGGAGTTACAGATCTGTACTAATGATATGTGACTTTCTGCCCTGTTCCACTGCAGTGTGAGCAATGCTAAGCCAAGCCGCAACTTGCCTAGTAAGCCAGCTGTTATTTCCTTCAGCTTTGCTGTTTCAGGTCATATGTCCAAAATAATATAACTCATCATTTTTAGCATCAAAAGCATATTTTCACACAAAAAGGTAACATTTGGACTGCAACTAACACACCCAGAGCGATAGTAAACAAATGACTTTTTTACTGAACATAGTTGCTTACAGCCTTTATGTCTCCTGAAGCCAATACAAGCAGCACCCAATGGAGAGAAGGTGCATTATTTAAAGAGACACTGAAGCAAAAAAAAAAAAAAATGATATAATGAATTGGTTGTGTATTATGAATAATTACTAGAAGATTAGCAGCAAAGAAAATATTCTCATATTTTTATTTTCAGGTATATAGTGTTTTCTAACATTGCATCATTCTCTAATATGTGCAGATTACACAACACTCAGCATTCAAAATGAGTCTTTCAGAGCAGTCTGTGAACTAATGACCTCTCCTCTGGCAGATAAAAAGAAAACTGTTCACTTACAGTTGAGATAATACAAGTCAGATAACAGCCCTCTCCATGACTTTGAAAGTCGTAGAGATTAATGGCTTTTTTGCATAGAGATAACAACTGGAGTTTCTTAACTCTTCCTGTACTGGAAACAATTAGACTGATGTATCTGATCTTAATGTTTTATTTCTTAGCTGTGCTACACATACAAATCATAATATCATAAAAAATGTTTCGCTTCAGTGTCTCTTTAAGTAGGGCTGTTAGTGCTGCTGTGAGCAAAACAACTGAGCCAATTTAAAATATCATTCTCACTAATGCAGCCCAAGAATCAGCTGTGAAAATAAAACAGACACCTTGGGAACCAAAATCAGGGAGTACAATCAGTTCGTTATTTAAGGCGGTGTGACCTTGAAAAAAGACCTGCAGTGACCTTGAAGCCACAGTGACAATGGATGAAATATAGTCACAGGCAGCTATGAGGAATTGACACATCCCTTTGTTAGTATAACTTGAGTGTTAAAATGTACTTACTGCAAACTACATAAGGACACTGCGCAGCCTTTAAATTACAGATAGTCCCTGACTTACGAATGCCCGATTTATGAATGATCCACTAATACGAACGACACAAAAAAAGCAAAATTTGATTCTGTAGAAACAAGTTCATTTTTCTTTCAAAAAAGGTAGACCCTGACAGAACAGGGGGACAGAGGTGACAGTGGGGATGCAGGGGTGGAACAGAGAAGAACACTGAAGCCACAGGGGAACAGAGGTGACGCATAGGGGGACACTGATGGCACAGGGGAACAGAGGTGACATGTAGGGGGACATTGGAGGCACAGAGAAGCAAAGGCAAACGCGGGGGGGGGGGGGGTGGATTACAGCTGCCCAGAATCCCCCCTCACACCAGGGCCAGTGCAGTGTCTGGGGACAGGCACAAGTTGAGACACCAGAATATTTGCAGGTATCCTGCAGCTCACAGCAATGCCCCCTTTCTTTCCCTGCTACAGTTGACTTTGGATGGAGCAGCAGCATGTGTGCAGAGCCTGGAGCAGTAGTGTGTGTATAGAGCATGGAGCAGCTCTGGAGAACTTAACAGAATCAGGTATGAGAACAGCCCTGTGCCCTGCTGTGTGAATGCTTCACTTTTCCCTTCATTGGCAATGTCAGCTGTCCTCATTATTATCTGTATCCAAACTACTCCTGCTCGATCCCCGTTGCTGATCAAGAGCAGATCGGACATTTAGGAAATAATTGTCAGGTTCTGTCAGTCAGACGGGAAATTGCATTATGTGTACCCAGCCAGATTCCTACCATATTATCATACTGTGTTGTACATGGCTGAAGGAGACCTTTCAGGAATCCCCCCCCCCCCCTTCCCCTTGACAATTCTGGGTTTGCCCATGAGGAGGTACAGGGGACAGAGATGGTGCAAACGACAAATAATTTATTTACAGGCTTGCCATTGAGTTACGTGAGCTATTCATGTTGGGTCCATTCAGGAGAATTTCCCAGCCTTAATATGTGTCTTTTTTTACATTTTGATTGTGTAATAAATGTATAATTTTTACTTTTCTATATGGTCTCCTGCATAAATCTTTTTATTTGCTCTTATTTATACTTTAAACCAAATGTAAAATTTTGCTACAGCCTGCAAAGAAAAACTTGCTGAACATAAAATTAAGCTAAAGCAAATGTTTAGCCTAAAATGAGCCCTTACTCAGTGTATTCTAAAACTTGCAGTAAGCAGTGAGGATGACATGACATCAAGCCACAGATATTCTTGAAGGTTATGCAGGTAAAATGGTCAGTGACAGGAAGGTCTCTTGTGTGAAAGTCTCTTGTGTGATGATTTGATCCAACATCAAAGCAGGTGACTAGAGCTTGGGAGCTTGGAAGGTTAAAGTACAGTCAGGCAGAGCTATGATGAGGAGATTTGGAGAATACAAGGCAAAACCTTAAAACAAGCACAGAAAAAACAGGAGGGGCTTAATGCTTGGCTGTTGTACAATGCTGCCACTGTGTTTTGGCCTGAGGAAGTGAGCTGTATGCATTCACGAAACGCATTACCTTGTGCAAAAAAACAAAACAAAACTTTTTTACAATTGGTCATCTTTGAGGTAAGCCACTTCGATTTTTTCTTTTATGGTCTTTAAAGTGTTTTGTCCATTCAGATTCCATTCCGAACTCAAACTTCCACGGAAGCTTTATCCAATGCTCACATTTATTTTATATCAAAAGACGGTTAGACAGCATAATGAACCAGTGTGTGCTGGTTGCTGTCACCTCAGCAGAACTGTCATCATTTGCTGCTTCCAGGGGGGGTTACATACTAACTCAGACATGATGGAAGCCCGAGGTGTGACGTTCCATACACCTATGTGCATGCGCAGAGAGCAGCACGTGGCCACATTCAAGGTTGCGCTGCTGTAAAATCATGTGCAAAGTTAATGCAGAGACACATCATAGCAGGGTTGTAACTACAGTGGAGGAGCCCCTGCAATCGTAGGGGGGCCCAGAGCTGTAAGGGGGCCCAAACTACTACTTCACTCCCTCTGATAAAGAGATCCATCCTTTAGATCAGGTGTCTCTGTGACTACACTTTAGGATGTGAAAATGATGATACCCACACTTATTTTATGGCTCTTGCTAGATAGGCCCCATGGCTTTGAGGGCCACAAGGTGTTGGCAAGGGAAAGGGTTAAACAGACCAACCAAGATTTACCTCACAGGAGCCTATAGGCACAGATGTCCAGGCGCCCTTAGACTTCGCCCTCCATGAACCTACAAAACCCCTCCAAACTGCACCAGAACTGTGTTGGCTGTCCAAGCTGTCACTTCTCCCTTGCTTCCCTTGCCCGTCATAGGTAACTACAGGTCCCCCTTAATACTACTTCTGGCTATCTAATACTAAGTAGCTAGAGGTGTCCCCAAGTATTAGGTAGCTGGAGGAACCTCAATATTAAGTAGCTAAAGTTGCCTCTGACTGAAAGGAGATCTCATCAATGAAATGCCAGGAGCTGGGTGAGTAACCTCTCTTTTACACTCTCATCATAACTCTGCATAGGGAAGGAGGCGCTCAGGGAGGGGAGTGAGCCGCCTTTCCGCCTTCAGGCGCCTGTAGGCACGTGCCTACAGAGCCTTATGGTAAATTCGGCCCTGGGTGTAAACATTGGGGGGCCCCATCAAAGTTTGCTAGGGGCCCCATGATTTGTAGTTACACCCCTGTACCAGAGGTAATGTATGTGACTTCAGCCTTTTCTGGGGGCCAAAAGATATATTGTATCTGTGTCTTTGTTCTACTGATCCAGGCTTGACCTTTGATGGAACTTGTTGATGAGAAAACACAAAACGCCAACAAAAACCTGGGCTAAGAGATCAGTGAGGGAATTTTTCCAGCAAACGCTATTGATCTGACACTGCATATAAACTAGATCCACTATGACACTATTTTTATTCAGCTGTAAGAGAAATACAGAACTAACTCACATCTTAATATTAATTTATAAAAGCCGGGCTTGTTTCGTCTGCTTTACTGACACCTCCCGATCGATAGTCAGACTAAATAAAAAGTTTACATTCCAGATGAGAATAAGATGTAAAATCTCCGTGAACGGCTCCGACTGAGGCCGTCCCAGGATTCCGCATTTATCAGGGAATAAGCGTCGCGGGAGGACGAATATATATTCAGTTCAAATACACAAATTATAGACCTTGACATATTTTATTCCAAGGCTCTCGAATAGCTTAAAGATTTTATTGATTTCCGAGCTATCACTGTCAGTAGAGCCATCTGAAGAGAATCAGGCATTATGTCTGTGTTACAGCCGTTCCTGAGGCCGGAATTTCCGAAGCCCTACAAACGTCAACTTACGTTTTTATTTGTACGTTAAAAATCTTCCCCAGCAGATCAATGATGCTTCTCTATCTCCTGAAGTCATATCTTTTTCAGAAGAAAGTAAGTTTATGTACGGAAGAATTTATTTTACGGTTAAAAAAATTAGGTGCCGCGGAACCAAGGTCATAATTCTTCATAAAAGATTGCTTATTTATACAAAGCCTTGTGTGACAGATCAAAGTGCATCATAGCGGGAATAAGAAGCACGGACAGAATATGAATGTTACCAGTTTTCAGGGGCAGTAAAAGCTCGTACGGTGCACTGAAAGTTGCTTTGGACATACAGAAAGTACTTCACTTACACCAGGGTTGGGTTCAGCAAAATGCAATACAGATTTTACTTGATTTTAACAATAGCATCCCTCTAGAAAACATGCCTAACACGCATGCATCATTTTGGCCCTACTTTCATGTTGAAGATATGCATGATGGTAACTGCTTACTAATCTGTTTTTGTCTGCCCACAAATGTTATTGTGAATGTCTGTAGTGTGTTTTCAGCACAGCACTAAACTCCATGAACCACATGCACAAGCGTACAGTAAAGTTGCCGTGCGCAAGGAGCAATTTTACCATTACCTATACTGACAATTAGCGCAACCCATGTTACCTACATAATGCAAGTGTTGACTAATTAACACAAGACACAGACATTTATATCGTGTGCACTCAAAACACCAGGGCTGCAGCCACCAGAGCGTATTTAGTGGGCAGTAATAGTATTAAGGAGTCTTGCCCAAGGTCTCCTTACTTAAATGGAGCTGGCTTACTGAACAGGAAGAGCTGAGATTTGAACCCTGGTCCCCTGCATCAGGGGCAGAGCAATTAACCAGTAAACTATCCAGCCACTGTTTCAGAAGCAGTGGTGCTCAGCAGAGCTCGAATATTCGAGTAGCTCGAATATTCGAGCTCTTTTTCAGCTATTCGAGCTCGGTATTCGAGCTCCGAATAGCTGGAGCTATTCGAATGGGCTATCCGAGTACACTCCAATAGCCCATCCACTATTCGAGCTATTCGAGCAACCCGGCGCTATTCGAGCTCGGTACCGAGCTCGAATAGCGTCATAGCCCAGATTGATGTCCTTAGAGCCAATCAGAGGGCTCCCAGGCCCTCTGACGGCAGCCAATCACAGAGGGGGACCCTGGCCAGCCCCTACCCTATAAATAGCGGCCGCCATGTTCCGTTTCTCCATGCTTGCCTGAGACTTGTACAGAGAGAGAGTTGCTCCTTTGTGCTTTGGCTTAGCAAGTGCTCTATTGTGATCATTTACCTAGCGTTTTTGCTCACCTACACCTGCCATATACACCTATATTGTTGTTAGTTAGATAGACATTGTATTTTAGTTAGTAGCTTGTGTGTTACATTAGAGACAGGCAGCTGCTGCAAGCTTACAGGTTTAGGCCTCAGGGGGGCCTTGCCTCTGTGGGCAGCTGTCCTCTGTTTATTTCTCTCATCTATACCAGTATTTCTGCTGTCCTTTACTAATAGTATTGTAGTTATACTGTACTAGGAGTAGGACACTCACTGACTGTCACTGTTTATAGGCTACTAGCTAGCTCCTGCGTGTGTGCACTCACTCACTGTCTGTGTGTACACACACTCTATTTCCTTCTGATTACTGATAGATTATTGTTAGTTAGTTGTACTTACTTACTACTTACTCTTACTGTACCCGTAGGGACACTCACTGTCACTGTTCATATAGGCTACTAGCTCCTGCGTGTGCGCACTGCACTCACTGTCTGAGTGTACACACACAACACACACTCTATTTCCTTCTGATCGCTGATTGATTATCGTAATTAGTTAGTTCTACTTACTGTTACTACTTACTCTTACTGTACTAGGAGTCTAGGACACTCAGTCACTGTCCATAGGCTACTAGCTCCTGCGTGCGTGCACTCACTGTCTGAGTGTACACACACCCACACTCCATTTCCTTCTGATCGCTGATTAATTATCGTAATTAGTTAGTTGTACTTACTGTTACTACTTACTCTTACTGTACTAGGAGTCTAGGACACTCAGTCACTGTCCATAGGCTACTAGCTCCTGCGTGCGGTCACTCACTGTCTGAGTGTACACACACCACCCACACTCTATTTCCTTCTGATCGCTGATTGATTATTGTAATTAGTTAGTTCTACTTACTGTTACTACTTACTCTTACTGTACTAGGAGTCTAGGACACTCAGTCACTGTGTTCATAGGCTACTAGCTCCTGCGTGCGTGCACTCACTGTCTGAGTGTACACACACCCACACTCCATTTCCTTCTGATCGCTGATTGATTATTGTAATTAGTTAGGTCTACTTACTGTTACTACTTACTCTTACTGTACTAGGAGTCTAGGACACTCAGTCACTGTGTTCATAGGCTACTAGCTCCTGCGTGCGTGCACTCACTGTCTGAGTGTACACACACCCACACTCCATTTCCTTCTGATCGCTGATTGATTATTGTAATTAGTTAGTTCTACTTACTGTTACTACTTACTCTTACTGTACTAGGAGTCTAGGACACTCAGTCACTGTGTTCATAGGCTACTAGCTCCTGCGTGCGTGCACTCACTGTCTGAGTGTACACACACCCACACTCCATTTCCTTCTGTTCGCTGATTGATTATTGTAATTAGTTAGTTCTACTTACTGTTACTACTTACTCTTACTGTACTAGGAGTCTAGGACACTCAGTCACTGTGTTCATAGGCTACTAGCTCCTGCGTGCGTGCACTCACTGTCTGAGTGTACACACACCCACACTCCATTTCCTTCTGATCGCTGATTGATTATTGTAATTAGTTAGTTCTACTTACTGTTACTACTTACTCTTACTGTACTAGGAGTCTAGGACACTCAGTCACTGTGTTCATAGGCTACTAGCTCCTGCGTGCGTGCACTCACTGTCTGAGTGTACACACACCCACACTCCATTTCCTTCTGATCACTGATTGATTATTGTAATTAGTTAGTTCTACTTACTGTTACTACTTACTCTTACTGTACTAGGAGTCTAGGACACTCAGTCACTGTGTTCATAGGCTACTAGCTCCTGCGTGCGTGCACTCACTGTCTGAGTGTACACACACCCACACTCCATTTCCTTCTGATCGCTGATTGATTATTGTAATTAGTTAGTTCTACTTACTGTTACTACTTACTCTTACTGTACTAGGAGTCTAGGACACTCAGTCACTGTGTTCATAGGCTACTAGCTCCTGCGTGCGTGCACTCACTGTCTGAGTGTACACACACAACACACACTCTATTTCCTTCTGATCGCTGATTGATTATCGTAATTAGTTAGTTCTACTTACTGTTACTACTTACTCTTACTGTACTAGGAGTCTAGGACACTCAGTCACTGTCCATCGGCTACTAGCTCCTGCGTGCGTGCACTCACTGTCTGAGTGTACACACACCCACACTCCATTTCCTTCTGATCGCTGATTGATTATTGTAATTAGTTAGTTCTACTTACTGTTACTACTTACTCTTACTGTACTAGGAGTCTAGGACACTCAGTCACTGTGTTCATAGGCTACTAGCTCCTGCGTGCGTGCACTCACTGTCTGAGTGTACACACACCCACACTCCATTTCCTTCTGATCGCTGATTGATTATTGTAATTAGTTAGTTCTACTTACTGTTACTACTTACTCTTACTGTACTAGGAGTCTAGGACACTCAGTCACTGTGTTCATAGGCTACTAGCTCCTGCGTGCGTGCACTCACTGTCTGAGTGTACACACACAACACACACTCTATTTCCTTCTGATCGCTGATTGATTATCGTAATTAGTTAGTTCTACTTACTGTTACTACTTACTCTTACTGTACTAGGAGTCTAGGACACTCAGTCACTGTCCATAGGCTACTAGCTCCTGCGTGCGTGCACTCACTGTCTGAGTGTACACACACCCACACTCCATTTCCTTCTGATCGCTGATTGATTATCGTAATTAGTTAGTTGTACTTACTGTTACTACTTACTCTTACTGTACTAGGAGTCTAGGACACTCAGTCACTGTCCATAGGCTACTAGCTCCTGCGTGCGGTCGCTCACTGTCTGAGTGTACACACACCACCCACACTCTATTTCCTTCTGATCGCTGATTGATTATTGTAATTAGTTAGTTCTACTTACTGTTACTACTTACTCTTACTGTACTAGGAGTCTAGGACACTCAGTCACTGTGTTCATAGGCTACTAGCTCCTGCGTGCGTGCACTCACTGTCTGAGTGTACACACACCCACACTCCATTTCCTTCTGATCGCTGATTGATTATTGTAATTAGTTAGTTCTACTTACTGTTACTACTTACTCTTACTGTACTAGGAGTCTAGGACACTCAGTCACTGTGTTCATAGGCTACTAGCTCCTGCGTGCGTGCACTCACTGTCTGAGTGTACACACACCCACACTCCATTTCCTTCTGATCGCTGATTGATTATTGTAATTAGTTAGTTCTACTTACTGTTACTACTTACTCTTACTGTACTAGGAGTCTAGGACACTCAGTCACTGTGTTCATAGGCTACTAGCTCCTGCGTGCGTGCACTCACTGTCTGAGTGTACACACACAACACACACTCTATTTCCTTCTGATCGCTGATTGATTATCGTAATTAGTTAGTTCTACTTACTGTTACTACTTACTCTTACTGTACTAGGAGTCTAGGACACTCAGTCACTGTCCATAGGCTACTAGCTCCTGCGTGCGTGCACTCACTGTCTGAGTGTACACACACTAAATTTACTTGTGATTACTACTGATTATTGTAACTGCTAGTTGTACTTCCTGACTGTTACCACTTACTTACTGTACTAGGGGACACTCACTCAGTCACCTCACCAACCAACCCACTCCATTAAAGTACCCCACTTTTCACCCGCCCTTTTACAAAACTTTTGTCTATACGCCCAAAACATTTAAGATGTCTGGAAGTGGCAGCCAGCGCGGTTTGGGCAAGGGGAAGGGCAGCAAGGGAATCAGGAGGAGAGGGAGCAGCATTGTGGCAAGCCGCGGCCGCGGGCGCGCCACCATGCACAGTTCCGCAGCAGCAGCAGCAGCAGCAGCGTCAGTGGCTAACATTCCTCCCATAGCCACTGGCCGTGGACGCCTTGGGCGCCGCCCAGCAGGAGCATCTGCAACTCACGCTGCAGAGACACAGCAGCAGCAGCGTGTAGCACCTGCTCCCATTTTCCTCCAGCCGGGTCGGAAACGTCCCATTGAGGAAAAGGATGCAGACACTGTGGTGCAACTCATGACGGAGGATGAGCAGCCCGCCATCAGCTCTGCATCCGAGGCCTCCACCCTCACCACCACCACCACCACCACCACCCCTGTTCGCAGCAGCCGCCCAGCAGGGCCTGGGGAGGAGGCCAGTTCACCGTCAGTTGGCGACCTGTCATTCAGCAGTCTTTTGACCCCAGGCATCATGAGTCAATTGTCTGCTGTTGTTGGCGATTTTGAGGAGGAGATGCTGATGGGCACTTTGGGGGATGAGGGATTGGACAGCAAGACTGTGGCGACAGTCAAGCAGCCCATCCATGCATCAGGAGAGGAGTTTGGGGGGTCCTCATCCCAGCAGGACATGTTTCAGGAGGGGGAGGATGATGATGACCCGGTGACAGACAGAGACTGGGTGCCACCACCTCCAGGGGATGTCGTCCTCAGCAGCTCTGAGGAGGAGGAGGAGGATGCTCTTGTGGGCCTTGCAAGGAGGCGCATCATTGCAAGCATTGGCAGCAGCAGTAGGCAGGTCCCACAGCCTGCTGGTGTCTCAGGCTCAGCAGCAGCAGCAGCAGCATCTGCCAGTACCACCACCAGCCGCACCCAAGCCCCCCAAGCCCCCCCCCCCCAACCACCACAGGGAGACAGGCAGCAGCGCTTCCATGCCGTAGGGGGATGTTTAAGTCACCAATCTGGCGATATTTCACCATGCCCACTGTGTACAGCAAGTACGCCACTTGCAACCACTGTCAGCGGAAGTTGAGCAGAGGTGCAGACCCCTTAAAGTTCTGCACCAGCTCGCTCATCAACCACCTTGCGGCTAAACATTTCCACCAGCATGAGGAGTTCCAGAGGCTGAAGGCATCTGGTGCTGGCAGTGGCACCACACCCATCACTGCACAGCCTTCAGCAGCAGCAGCAGCAACAGCAGCCACCCGCCCTCCTGCTCCTCCAGCAGCACCAGCAGGAGTGCGGAAACGCACTGCTCCTCCCCCCTCTGCAACTCCTGCCGCCGACACTGAGGCCTGTTCTGGCAGCCAGTCCTCAGTGGCCTCCTCTGCTGTGTCTGCTGATTCCCGTGTCAGCAAAAGGCCACGCCAGAGCCTTTTGAGCGAGTCCTTCCAGGGGGTGGTTAGGGCTCTGCCTCCCAGCAGCCGTCGCGTGCGGCAGCTGAACGGCTTGCTGGCACGGGCCATGTGCTCCCAACTCCTGCCGTACACGCTCGTGCAGGAGGGGAGCGACATTCGTGCGCTGCTTGCTTGCGCAGCCCCAGACTGGCAGCTCCCCAGCAGACACTTCTTTGCCCGCAAGGCCATTCCTGCACTGCACCGCTTTGTGATGGCCAATGTGGAGCGAGGACTGGAGCACGCGGTTGGTGAAAGGGTCCACGTCACCATGGACTCCTGGAGCAGCCGCTTCGGGACAGGCCGCTACCTGTCCTTCACTGTCCACTGGGTCAGCTTGGTGGAAGGGGGTGAGGATGGGAGAGCAGCAGCGGGCACAGCAGCAGCAGCAACACAGTGGGTGGTGCCACCCCGCAGGGTCAGGGGAACTGCAGCAGGTTCCTCCGATCCTCTGCCATCCTCCGGCACACCTGGCCAAACCCCCCGCCTCAGCAGCAGCGTGAAGGCCCGCCACTGCCAAGCGCTGCTGCACTTGGTCAGCCTTGGGAAGACCAAGCTGACGGCAACCCATGTGTTGGCCAAACTCCAGGAGCAGGAGAGGATTTGGCTGACCCCCAGAGGCCTCAGAGTCGGAGAGGTGGTGGCCGACAATGGGGCCAATCTGGTTGCCGCAATAGACAGGGGAAACCTGACCCACATCCCCTGTCTTGCCCACATGCTGAACCTGGTGGTGCAGAAGTTCCTGCGCACCTACCAGGGGATGGGCGAACTGCTGGAAACGGCAAGGAATGTTGTGCGTCACTTCCGGCGCTCGGCTGCAGCCTGTGCGAGCCTGGAAGACGTGCAAAAGGAGCTGGATCTGCCACGCCATCGGCTGATCCTTGACGTTCCGACTCGCTGGAACTCCACCCTGGCGATGTTGGAGCGTCTGGTTGAACAGAGGCACGCTGTCAAACAGTACCTTGCCCTGGCCACTGTTTCCGCAGCTCAGAGAAGGGACAAGTCCATCGTCCCCGATGATGACTGGAGGCACATGCAGCAGGTGTGCTTTGTGCTGGCTCCCTTCCTGCAGGCCACAAACATGGTGAGCAGGGACCATGCTATGGTCTGCGAGTGGGTGCCCCTGGTTTCTCTGCTGAACAGGGCCCTCGATGCTTTGCTGGAACAGGGAGCGGCAGCCTTGGACCAGCAGGAGCGGCAACCAGCTGCGCAGTCCACCTCTGAGGGGGAGGAGGAGGAGGACTTGGTGGGGGTCCCTGACCTGGCTGCTGATGAGGGGGATCAGCACAGCGCAGCTGAGTTGGTGCGGGGGTGGAGAGAGGATGAGGCGGCAGAGGAGGAGGATGAGGACAGCACTGACGTCGATGTGCCAGCAGACGTGGCCCGCCTCTTCCCAATGGCAGCGCACATGCTGACGTGCCTGCGCAGGGACCCCAGGGTGATCCAGATGAAGCAGAGGGAGGACATCTGGATCAGCATGATGTTGGACCCACGCCTCAAGGGGAAGTTGAGCCAGTTCCTGCCGCCTGCAGGAGGAGACCCAGCGCAACAAATAAGGAGCTTGCAGCAGGCCCTTGTTGAGCGCTTGGAGGAAGCCTTCCCCCAGCCTTCCACCCCCACTGTCCAGCAGCGAGCACAGAGGCAGCAGCAGGTGCCTGCATCCAGCAGCAGCAAGCGCCCCACAGACCTGCTGTCTCTCAGCCACGAGCTCTACAGGACTGTAGAGGCTCCGGCAGCAGTGACTAGAGAGGAGATGCATGCAGCAGCATCCTCCTCCGGTCACAGCCAGCGCCTGACCCGCATGGTGGCTGACTACATGGGGTCGTACAGCGGGCTTGACAGCGATGCCCCTGTTGATCCCATGGAGTATTGGGTCAAGCGCATGGAGATCTGGAGCGAGCTGGCGCAGTACGCCCTGGAAGTGCTGTCCTGCCCCCCTTCCAGCGTGCTGTCCGAGCGCTGCTTCAGTGCAGCTGGTGGCGTGGTCACCGAGAAACGCTCACGTCTGTCTCACAAGTCTGTGGACAGACTGACGTTTCTCAAGATGAACCAGGCGTGGGTGGAAGGCGAGTTCCTGGCCCCTGTTGTCGGCGAGAGGGGGACATGAACTGGCTGCCGGAACCATCGTTAATGTGCCTTACCACCCTTTACCACCTCCTGGCTCCTGCTCACTAAGCCAGCCTGGTTCACTTTGACTATTACGTCGCCTGCAGCCACACATTTTACACCTACAGTGGGCTGCTGTGTACTGCCCTTCTGCTGTCTGTCTGTGTTTCCCACTGCCAGGGTACACAGAATTACCTTCTTCTGCTGCCACTCTGCCACCAGCTATTACGTCAAACAATAGCTATATTGGTTGCAAAACCAAAAACCAAAAAAACCATAAAAAAAAAAAAGGTTTAATTTTTCTGAGGTGCCCGGGTTGAAAACTGTGTTGTCCCAGTTGTGTATTGGACACAATGTGGGCTGCACGACCGCTGTCTGGGACCTCCTGTTGTGTTTATTTACAGCCCTGGTATCACCGCTAGGTACCAGGGCTATTATGTCACGCTGCCTACCTGCTGCCACACTCACACTACTCCTCCATACCTCCTCCTGCTGCTGCTGCTGCTGTCTGTCTGTGTTTCCCACTGCCAGGGTACACTACACAGATGATTTACCTTCTGCTGCCACTCTGCCACCAGCTATTACGTCAAACAATACCTGCTCACATTACTCCTCCATTCCTCCTGCTGCTGTTGCTGTCTGTCTGTGTTTCCCACTGCCAGGGTACACAGAATTACCTTCTGCTGCCACTCTGCCACCAGCTATTACGTCAAACAATAGCTATATTGGTTGCAAAACCAAAACCAAACAAACCATTAAAAAAAAAAAAAAAGGTTTAATTTTTCTGAGGTGCCCGGGTTGAAAACTGTGTTGTCCCAGTTGTGTATTGGACACAATGTGGGCTGCACGACCGCTGTCTGGGACCTCCTGTTGTGTTTATTTACAGCCCTGGTATCACCGCTAGGTACCAGGGCTATTATGTCACGCTGCCTACCTGCTGCCACACTCACACTACTCCTCCATACCTCCTCCTGCTGCTGCTGCTGCTGTCTGTCTGTGTTTCCCACTGCCAGGGTACACAGATGATTTACCTTCTGCTGCCACTCTGCCACCAGCTATTACGTCAAACAATAGCTGCTCGCCTACTCCTCCATTCCTCCTCCTGCTGCTGCTGTCTGTCTGTGTTTCCCACTGCCAGGGTACACAGAATTACCTTCTTCTGCTGCCACTCTGCCACCAGCTATTACGTCAAACAATAGCTATATTGGTTGCAAAACCAAAACCAAACAAACCATTAAAAAAAAAAAAAAGGTTTAATTTTTCTGAGGTGCCCGGGTTGAAAACTGTGTTGTCCCAGTTGTGTATTGGACACAATGTGGGCTGCACGACCGCTGTCTGGGACCTCCTGTTGTGTTTATTTACAGCCCTGGTATCACCGCTAGGTACCAGGGCTATTATGTCACGCTGCCTACCTGCTGCCACACTCACACTGCTCCTCCATACCTCCTCCTGCTGCTGCTGCTGCTGTCTGTCTGTGTTTCCCACTGCCAGGGTACACAGATGATTTACCTTCTGCTGCCACTCTGCCACCAGCTATTACGTCAAACAATAGCTGCTCGCCTACTCCTCTATTCCTCCTCCTGCTGCTGCTGTCTGTCTGTGTTTCCCACTGCCAGGGTACACAGAATTACCTTCTGCTGCCACTCTGCCACCAGCTATTACGTCAAACAATAGCTATATTGGTTGCAAAACCAAAACCAAACAAACCATTAAAAAAAAATAAAAAGGTTTAATTTTTCTGAGGTGCCCGGGTTGAAAACTGTGTTGTCCCAGTTGTGTATTGGACACAATGTGGGCTGCACGACCGCTGTCTGGGACCTCCTGTTGTGTTTATTTACAGCCCTGGTATCACCGCTAGGTACCAGGGCTATTATGTCACGGCGAGCTGCCTGCCTCATTGACTGCCTGCTGCCACACACTCATCCTCCTCCTCCTGCTGCTGAATTTACCTCCTGCTGTCTTTGTGTTTCCACTGCCAGGGAGCACATACAATGGCGCTTCCAACATGCGTGCGCCCACCAGCTATTTGTTACGCTCAAAAATAGCTGCATTTCTTTAAAAAAAAAATTGAAAAGAGAAATACGTGAAGAAGAAGAAGACGATATTGAAAAAGAAGGAGAAGGAGAAGATGAAGATGAAGAAGAAGATGAAGAAGAAGATGAAGAAGATGATGAAGAAGAAGATGAAAAAGAAGAAGAAGATAAAGAAGATGAAGAAGATGAAGAAGAAGAAGATGAAGAAGAAGAAGAAGATGAAGAAGAAGAAGAAGAAGAAGATGAAGAAGATGATGAAGAAGATGAAGAAGATGATGAAGAAGATGAAGAAGAAGAAGAAGAAGAAGAAGAAGAAGATGAAGAAGAAGAAGAAGAAGATGAAGAAGAAGAAGAAGAAGAAGATGAAGATGAAGATGAAGAAGAAGAAGATGAAGAAGAAGAAGATGAAGAAGATGAAGATGAAGAAGAAGAAGATGAAGATGATGAAGAAGAAGAAGATGAAGAAGATGAAGAAGAAGAAGATGATGAAGAAGACAATATAGAAGAAGAAGAAGAAGATATAGAAGAAGAAGATCGAGAAGAAGAAGAAGAAAGATAAAGAAGAAGAAGAACAAGTATATACAGTAACACTACTGAACAAAATTAAGGACACAACTTCTCTTTCCACATTTTTTTTTAAAGGAACATCCCCACATAATCACTTGCTGTTGTTACTTGGAAAAAAAGATGTTTCTTGCATCATTCACCCTCAAAACAAGTGTTGGAAGCTATTTAAGGCCAATTCGAATAGTCAGCTCGAATAGTGAGCTCGAATACCGACTCGAATAGTGAGCTCGAAGTCCGAGGTCGAATCGAATAGTAAAAATTATTCGACTCGAATATTCGACTGACCTCGAATAATTTACTATTCGAATTCGACCAAACTCGAATTTTAAAAAGGGGTTTTTGAGCATCACTATTCAGAAGTTGTATTAGGTGCGTTATCCTAGTAATGCTCGCATTACCTTGATAATGTCGGTTGCGCTAACAGTACATCGTGCACTAGCCTGTCACCATAAATAATGGTAAAATTGCGCTGCGTGAGAAACTGCACCGTACTTTTGTGTGTATGCCCCATGTCAGATTTTTAAACTTGAAATTGGACTATTCAAATACTTCCTGTTGATTTTGGACAAATTTCAATTTGAATTAAAGAGGAACTGTAGTGAAATTAATGTAATGAATACAATGGCATATTTTTATTACTTCCACATAGCTGTACAGAGTATATACAGTATTGTCTTGTCACTCAACCATCAGTCAGAGGGGCTCACAATCTAATCCCTACCATAGTCCTATGTCTTTGTATGTATTATGTAGTGTATGTATCATAGTCTAGGGCCAATTTTAGGGGGAGGCCAATTAGCTTATCTGTATGTTTTTGGGATGTGGGAGGAAACCAGAGTGCTAAGAGGAAACCCACACAGACATGGGGAGAACAGGCAAACTCTGTGCACATAGTGCCTTGGCTGAAATTCGAACCAGGGAAGACAGGGGGTGTACACAGGAAATATACAGGTGTGCTGAATTCTGAAAGCGATATGGACTGTAATGATGAGACAGAGCAAAAGAAGGTCCAGAGACAGCCAGATAAACGCGACTCTTTATTGTAGTTCAATCCAAGAAGAATTGCATCAACACAATGAGTAAATAGGCAGGTGGGTGCTGGGTAGAGATGAGCGTAATGACCTAATTACGATTTTGCGAAATTTCGCGTAATTAGTGTAATTACGATTATGGACGTAAGTACATAATCGTAATGAAGAAGGATTTCGCGAAATTTCGCGTAAGCATAATTTTCGTGTAATTTTCGCATTACAGTCGTATCATGCCGTAATTTCGCATTAAACGCTACCGTAATTTCGCGTTAAACCGTAACGCTCCGTATAATATAAAAAAGCCGCCGACTTTAAGGGTTAATAGCAAAGCCCCCTTAAATGCTAAGAGCCTCAAATTTGGAGAATATATTAAGGAGATCAGGAGGAATAAGAGGAAAATTTTTTTTTTCAAAAAGACCTTATAGTTTTTGAGAAAATCGATGTTAAAGTTTCAAAGGAAAAATGTAAACATTTAAAAACCCGCCGACTTTAACGGTTAATAGCAAAGCCTGCTTGAAGTTTAGGAACACCAAATTCCCAGGGTATATTAAGGGGATCAGTGGGAATAAGAGGAAAAAATTTTTTTTCAAAAAGACCTGTACTGGTTGAACTCGATGGACGTATGTCTTTTTTCAACCAAAATAACTATGTAACTATGTAACTATGTAACCTTATAGTTTTTGAGAAAATCGATTTTTAAGTTTCAAGGGCGAAAATGTCTTTTAAATGCGGAAAATGTCAGTTTTTTTTGCACAGGTAACAATAGTGTATTATTTTCATAGATTCCCCCAAGTGGGAAGAGTTTTACTTACTTCGTTCTGAGTGTGGGAAATATAAAAAAAAAACGACGTGGGGTCCCCCCTCCCAGACCTCTTTAACCCCTTGTCCCCCATGCAGGCTGGGATAGCCAGAATGCGGAGCACCGGCCGCGTGGGGCTCCGCACCCTGACTATACCAGCCCGCATGGTCCATGGATTGGGGGGTCTCGGAAGGGGAGGGGCAGCCAAGCTTTCCCCTCCCCCTCCGAGCCCTTGTCCAATCCAAGGACAAGGGGCTCTTCTCCACCTCCGATGGGCGGTGGAGGTGGAGGCCGCGATTTCCTGGGTGGGGGGTTCATGGTGGAATCTGGGAGTCCCCTTTAAAAAGGGGTCCCCCAGATGCCCACCCCCCTCCCAGGAGAAATGAGTATAGAGGTACTTGTAGTACCCCTTACCCATTTCCTTTAAGAGTTAAAAGTAAATAAACACACAAACACATAGAAAAAGTATTTTAATTGAACAAAAAACATAACCACGAAAAAAGTCCTTTAATATTCTTAATTAACCATTAATACTTACCTGTCCCTTTAAATAAATGATCCCACGCAATATCCTCGGAAATGTTCTATCAGTTACAATGTAACAAAGTTATTATGTAACAACTTTGTTACATTGTAACTACGCCGCACCCGACGCCACTCACCGCTGCCGCCGCCGCCGCGTCTGCGCTGCAGGACCCGACAGAGCTCTCTCGAAAGCTTTTAACTCTTAAAGGAAATGGGTAAGGGGTACTACAAGTACCTCTATACTCATTTCTCCTGGGAGGGGGGTGGGCATCTGGGGGACCCCTTTTTAAAGGGGACTCCCAGATTCCACCATGAACCCCCCACCCAGGAAATCGCGGCCTCCACCTCCACCGCCCATCGGAGGTGGAGAAGAGCCCCTTGTCCTTGGATTGGACAAGGGCTCGGAGGGGGAGGGGAAAGCTTGGTTGCCCCTCCCCTTCCGAGACCCCCCAATCCATGGACCATGCGGGCTGGTATAGTCAGGGTGCGGAGCCCCACGCGGCCGGTGCTCCGCATTCTGGCTATCCCAGCCTGCATGGGGGACAAGGGGTTAAAGAGGTCTGGGAGGGGGGACCCCACGTCGTTTTTTTTTTATATTTCCCACACTCAGAACGAAGTAAGTAAAACTCTTCCCACTTGGGGGAATCTATGAAAATAATACACTATTGTTACCTGTGCAAAAAAAACCTGACATTTTCCGCATTTAAAAGACATTTTTGCCCTTGAAACTTAAAAATCGATTTTCTCAAAAACTATAAGGTGTTTTTGAAAAAAATTTTTTTCCTCTTATTCCCACTGATCCCCTTAATATACCCTAGGAATTTGGTGTTCCTAAACTTTAAGCAGGCTTTGCTATTAACCGTTAAAGTCGGCGGGTTTTTAAATGTATACATTTTTACTTTGAAACTTTAACATCGATTTTCTCAAAAACTATAAGGTCTTTTTGAAAAAAAAAATTTCCTCTTATTCCTCCTGATCTCCTTAATATATTCTCCAAATTTGAGTCTCTTAGCATTCAAGGGGGCTTTGCTATTAACCCTTAAAGTCGGCGGCTTTTTTATATTATACGGAGCGTTACGGTTTAACGCGAAATTACGGTAGCGTTTAATGCGAAATTTCGCGTTGAAAATTACGCTTACGGTATTTTCAATTACGATTTTAATGGCAATTTCGCTACGCTAATTTCGCATCGTAATCGCTAATTTCGCATGCGTAATTATAGTAATGCGAAATTACGAAAATTTCAGCTCAACTCTAGTGCTGGGGACAAAGGGGAGCTGATGACCGTTTTACAAAGAGTGTGCTACTATGGAGGTGGTTTTCATCGGACTATGTCTGACTATAAATCTACTCTTCCACACTATTATTCAGTCCAGGGGCATAACACTGTACTCCCGGGCCCCTCAGCAACTAAAATGATCCTAGGCCTCCCCTACCAGAGGTGGGCAGTGATGCAGATACCCTCCCCCAGTATAACCCCAGAGGAGCTATGAAACTTTATTTCCTGGATCCCAATGCCTCGCATCTCCCCTCCCTCCATGGAGCCACTCGCTCTCTGCTGATGTCACATGATCGGGAGCTGTGTATGCAGCACAGAGCAAGTGACTGCCAGGAGAAAGAGGCATCAGATTCAGGTAAGTATAGTCACATAGCTCGTTGCGCCATGCTTCTCAAGGTGGGTGGGAGGAGGAGAAGGCCCCACAGCCCCTGGCGAGACAGGTAATTTCGGCGCCCGCACTGCACCAGATTTGGGGGCCGCCATAGGCCGTAGTGTTAATACAGCTCTCACGGTTTCATTTGGGTGTTGGCAGTAGTGGGAACATAAATTACACTAAAATCATTGTAATCCATGTGCCGGCAATAGCCGGACCCTGAATTACATGACCAAGAGGAAAATTAGGTTATCAGTAGGGGAATATATTTGTTATATACCACAAGATTACCTACAGCAAGGGGAGCCATCTTTCAGCTTCTCCCTGTGCCCAAATTACCATGCAGCCAATATGTATTCAGCCCGCGGGCCCCTCACTCACCATGGCAGGGGTCACGGAGGCTATTGTTATGCCTCTGGTTCAATCTATTGTTGTCCATCAAACCTTGTCCCCAATTTAGATTTATGTGGTGTGTATAACTATATAGTGATAAAAGTGCTGTGACAATTTTGCTGGTACTTCCAACAGGTAAATAGCACGCCTTGCGCTAATTGCGCAACTTCTCTCTGCAGCGTGCCAGACTTCATTGACTCTATAAAGAACAATCATTTGTAAGGGTTCCTTGACAATGCAGTGACCAGAGGATTAGTCAGATTGAAGAATTAATATAATATTCATTATAGATGACTATGTAATTAC
This sequence comes from Hyperolius riggenbachi, assembly GCF_040937935.1. Classification (NCBI taxonomy): domain Eukaryota; kingdom Metazoa; phylum Chordata; class Amphibia; order Anura; family Hyperoliidae; genus Hyperolius; species Hyperolius riggenbachi. Next base: position 68,093,185 of record NC_090651.1, on the reverse strand, counting down.
AAATGAAAGATGTAGAGAAATTACGCAGTAACAAAAAGAGACAGTTGGCATAAGCTTATAATCATGAGATGGTATTAAAGAATTGAAATTACTCAGCCGTTTCTGTAGAAAGCCTCATGTGGAAGGGGATATCACATTGCCTATCTGCCACAGGAATCACCAGGAAAATAGCTACACCCACATCCAGGAAGCAACAGTGATTATCTCACTACACTACTGAAGTGTACTTGTGCGCAGGGTGAAGCAGAAAGATGTCTCTCCCTGCTTTAGGTAATCTTAGGGCCTTTTCACAGTGGCGCAGTGTGGTGCGCATTTTAACGCAGGCTACCGCCAGGGCAATGTAGGTCTATGGGGTAGTTCACATTGCCTACGGTGCGTCGGTAGTACCCTAATGAGGGTGCATACCTACGTTACCATACGGCTCTTGCGGTGAAGTGCGGTGGACCGGAAGTCATGTAAGTCTATGGCGACGCATGTTTATTTTTTAAATGCAAACAATGCAGATTGGTAGAGCAGCACCCATCAACTGGAAGATTCAGGGACGTGCCTCAGCTCTCAGTTCTCCACACCACTGGGACTGTAAATTGTAGAAATCCACTTGAGCAGGCACCGTCGCGGTATAAATAAGCTCTTTATTGATCACATGGGTTTAAAAGGCAGTTAACAACGACAGACCGCTGTTTCGAGCTTAGAGCTCTTTATCAAGTTGTCAAAAACTGCAATACACATAAAATCCCACTTCCCACACAATATATAGCCAGTACCCACCAATCAGAGTGCAGCATTTGAAAGCAACCAGTCAGCTCGTGCCACTTCATAGGAGGACCTGATGGGGAACTGCAAAAAGCAACGTTAGCCCCACCTCCCAGATCGAAATCCAACAATAGCAGATAAAATATTACTCAACAAACTCAAAAAACGTTAGAAAAGCAACAAACAGGCTTACCCATCTGTGTTCAAAAAGTGCAGCGCTGCAGCCATCAGAGAAAAAGACCTTCAATACACAGTTGCTAAACACCATGTATGCCGACCAATCAGCTCCAAGTCTCATAACATGCCGACAAATAGGAAGACATCCACACTGAACTTGCTCTAAAGCGCCGACCAATCATCAGTCATACAGCGCCTGAGCCTGTAGGAGCAGCGCTAGGAGTCCTCTGACATCACCGCTGCTGTGCGCCGACCAATCAGCCGCTTCTCCATACGGCGGCTCCCATACGCATGACAGAGGCGGACATAAGTCCGCTACGTCATGCATATCAAACTAATGGGCAATACTCCGGGCGTGGCCAGTAAACTTAGCGCTAGCCAATAGGATACTCAAAAACCTCCCAACTATCTTCTGTCAATAGAAGTTCCCACCCATAAACAAGCTCAACAGCGCACAGCATGGCCAGCATAGATGATACTGATCCACAGCTGCAATGCTTAGAAAAAAATTTTTCTAAGCATTGCAGCTGTCCATGTGTTTTTTGGCCAGCGGTAGTGACTTAGTGTTAACCTGCTGGTGCACTAACGCTGAGCCACTATATTTTGCACATAGCTTGATGCTAGTGAAGCACGCTTTATCAAGAGATAGATGGGAGGCATCTGTGGATCAGTATCATCTATGCTGGCCATGCTGTGCGCTGTTGAGCTTGTTTATGGGTGGGAACTTCTATTGACAGAAGATAGTTGGGAGGTTTTTGAGTATCCTATTGGCTAGCGCTAAGTTTACTGGCCACGCCCGGAGTATTGCCCATTAGTTTGATATGCATGACGTAGCGGACTTATGTCCGCCTCTGTCATGCGTATCGGAGCCGCCGTATCGAGAAGCGGCTGATTGGTCGGCGCACAGCAGCGGTGATGTCAGAGGACTCCTAGCGCTGCTCCTATAGGCTCAGGCGCTGTATGACTGATGATTGGTCGGCGCTTTAGAGCAAGTTCAGTGTGGATGTCTTCCTATTTGTCGGCATGTTATGAGACTTGGAGCTGATTGGTCGGCATACGTGGTGTTTAGCAACTGTGTATTGAAGGTCTTTTTCTCTGATGGCTGCAGCGCTGCACTTTTTGAACACAGATGGGTAAGCCTGTTTGTTGCTTTTCTAACGTTTTTTGAGTTTGTTGAGTAATATTTTATCTGCTATTGTTGGATTTCGATCTGGGAGGTGGGGCTAACGTTGCTTTTTGCAGTTCCCCATCAGGTCCTCCTATGAAGTGGCACGAGCTGACTGGTTGCTTTCAAATGCTGCACTCTGATTGGTGGGTACTGGCTATATATTGTGTGGGAAGTGGGATTTTATGTGTATTGCAGTTTTTGACAACTTGATAAAGAGCTCTAAGCTCGAAACAGCGGTCTGTCGTTGTTAACTGCCTTTTAAACCCATGTGATCAATAAAGAGCTTATTTATACTGCGACGGTGCCTGCTCAAGTGGATTTCTACTTTTTTAAATGCAACACGCAAGTTTATTGCATCGGGTGGAAGCATATTTTAGCAATAAGCTTCCGCGAACATGATCACTTCGGCCGCAGGAAGTGAGCGTCACTTCCTGCTTGGCCGGTTGCCAGACGAGGAGTATCACATACTAACGCGGTAATCCCCGAAGGCTTGTTTTTGGCGGTGTGGTCCACGGTAAAAACTGCTAGCGCCAATATGCAGCATGAAAACGGCCTTAGGGTATATAAAAAAATATATTCCCCTGCTGATTACCGAATTTTTCACTTGACCATGTAATTTAGGTTCCAGTTATTGCGGTTCCCTAAATTTGGATTATTTGATCGTAATTTAAGCTCCGGCTATTGCTGACGCCCAAATTACCCAGTGTACTTGGACTGCAAAGGCTTTTGACACTGTTCCCCACTACAGCAGAAGCCTAGGATACAGGGACTTGGAGAAAATGTGTGTAAGTGGATAGAGAACTGGTTAAGGGATAGAAGGCAAAGAGGTGGGAAGGTGGTAAATGGAACGTACTCAAAATGGGAAACTGTTTGCAGAGGGTTACTGCAGGGATCAGTGTCCACTTCTTTTCAATTTATTTAGTAATTATATAGTAGACAGAATACAGAGTAATGTAGCCATCTTTGCAGATGATACAAAATGATGCAGAATTATCAACACTAACACGGATAGTAACATATTACAACAGGATCTTGACAACATGGCCATATGGCCAGGCACATAGCAGATGAAATATAATGTTGATAAATGTAAAGTCATGCACCTTGGATGAATCAATGGTAGATCGCCATATAAAATAAATGGCATACAGCTGGGAACATCAGACTTGGAGGAGGACTTAGGAATACTGGTTGATAATTTAAAGGGACACTTAAGTCTCTGTAAAAAAAATGATCTTTACTCACCTGGGGCTTCCAGCAGCCCCCTGCAGCTGTATCGTGCCCACGCCGACTCCATCAGATGCTCCTGGCCCCGCCGGCAGCCACTTCTGTTTTCGGCGACAGGAGCCGACAGGCCGGGAACGCGAATGATTCTTCACGTTCCCGGCCACAATAGCGCCCTCTATGCTGCTATATGCTATAGCAGCATAGAGGGCACTATTGTGGCCGGGAATGCAAAGAATCACTCGCGTTCCTGGCCTGTCGGCTCCTGTCGCCGAAACCGGAAGTGTCTGCCGGCTGGGCCAGGAGCATCTGATGGAGTCGGTGTGGGCACGATACAGCTGTAGGGGGCTGCTGGAAACCCCAGGTGAGTAAAACTTATTTTTTAAAGAGACTTAAGTGGCCCTTTAAGTAGTCATATACAATGCCAAGCAGTGGTAGCTAAAGCAAATACAATCCTGGGATGCATAAAATGGAAAATAATATCTTGAGATGCTATTATACTACTCCCTCTGTACAAATCACTTGTGAGGCTATTTCTGGAGTATGGGATACAGCTTTGGGCACTACGCTATAGAAAGGACCTTCTAGAACAGGTACAAAGACGGGCAACTAAATCAATACAAAGGATGGAAGGTCTAGCTCACCAAAAAAGGTTAGACAAACTGGGCTGAGGGCTGGTGCACACCGGAGCGGTTCTGGAGCAATTTTTAAAACGCTAGCAGAGGGAAAACTGCTTGGCTAATGAAATTGAATGGGCTTTTGCACACCGGAGTGGTTCGTTTTTTCCACAAACGCAAACTTAGGGGCTGCAGCATTTTTTTAGATTTCTGAGGCGTTTCTGCCTCAATGTCAAAGTATAGGAAAGTGGAAAACCGCTCTGAAAAACGCTAGATCAGAGAAGTTTTCCAGGCGTTTTTGTTACAGTAGCTGTTCAGTAACAGCTTTACTGTAACAATATTTGTAATCTGCTACACAAAAACGCTCCAAAAAACGCTAGGCATGTGTAGAAAACATGCCTAGAATCGCTCTGAAATCTGCTTCATAAACTTCTAGCATTTTGCAGATCTGCTAGAGGTTTTTGGTGTGCACTGGGCCTTATTTAGCTTGGAAAAAAGGTGACTGAGAGGTGACCTGATTAATAGCGAGTATAAATACATCAGAGGGCAATACAAAAGCTTGGCAGATGAGATTTTTGTCCCTAGAGTTGTACAATAGACAAGGGGACATGGTCTGTGTATGGAGAGAACATGTTTTTGCCATCTATTTAGAAAGGGGTCCTTCAGAGTGGTTAACATCTGGAACATCTTACCTCAGGAAGTAGTTATGGCAAACTCTATATCTGAATTTAAACACCTGCTTAGGCCTGTGGCTTATTTTTTTAAAATAGACTAGTGTTCTAGCATGCAACCCTGCTTTCCTTTTTGGTTCAATAGTCTTCTGAATGGGATAACAGTTTTGACAACCAGCTTACAGAGCAGGCTTTCCTATTAAAAGCATGTTTTCATATTTATCTAGCATGTAGTGGTAATAAAGATTTCATGCAATCAATTACACCATCTGGAATTATGAGGCTGAAAGTTGTGCATTAGGGCTTAACCACATTATATAGTAATACTCGCTTCCAGGCTCGGATTTACTTCACAGGAGCCTATAGGCACAGATGTCCTGGCACCCGAGACTTCACCCTCCATGAACCTACAAACCCTCACTAAACTGCACTACAAGTGTGCTGGCGGGCCCAGCTGTCACTTCTCTGTTACTTCCTTTGCCTGTCATAGGTAGCTACCGGTCCCCTTAGTATTAGATAGCCAGAAGTACCCTCAATATTAAGTAGCTAGAGGTGCCCCCAATTATTAGGTAGTTTAAGGTGATCCTGACTAAAGGGAGATCTTGTCAGTGGAATGTTGAGAGCATGGGGAGTAACCTCTCATTTAAACTCTGCTCATGACTCTTTATAGGGAGGGAGGTGCTCGAGGAGGGGAGTGAGCCATCTTTCCATCATTAGGCCCCTGTAGGCACATGCCTACAGTGCCTTATGGTAAATCCAGCCCTGCTTGCTGCACATAGTGCCGGATACTCAGAAACCTCAGTCAGTGCATAGAAAGCAGAGTCTGAAGTTTCCACTAACGCATTGCAATGCTGTCATATTCACTAGCCCACTATTGGGTGCATTTACATCAATTCCTCTGTGTTGTACCATTCAATGTAATGATAATGACCTGGGTCAGCGTCACCACAGACAGCTCCGAAGGTGGCCCTGCGTCGAGGTATAACGCTTGTCACCACATTCCCCTGGCTTGATTGAGCTCAGGTTAGAAACCAGGACACCGCATTTTCAGCTAATGGTAGCTTCCGAAAATCTGCCATGACAGGTATACTTTAAAGCATTTTCTGTTGTCACGGAAACATCCTCACTAAGTTGACAAGTACCTTAACACAGCGCTACTGAACACCGCTGCCATCAAGTTTAACAATAGAACTGCCTAAGTTAATATTATTCCTTTGCTTTTCAAAAAAAAAAAAAAGAAGTCGAGAAAATTTGCCTGTAACTTGGCTTTTTAGTATCACAATGCTCTGAAAAAAAGCAGCATCCCCCACAGGGCGGCAGAAGCCGGTTGCCTATTGTCAAGCCACGAACATTTTTACATATATATTTGCAGATGTTACACTGTGTTCTTTTGCTCCCGGGGAGCGGGCTGTATTTTAAATACATCTCTCGATTTTTATGGAATGCAAACGTGAGCGATGAGTATTGTTACAGTAACAGCATTTGTATTCAAAGTCCAATAAGGAGGAAAGCGTGCGCTGCTTAGGAGATGGTTTATAACCGTCGCGAGATGGGATCCCTGCAAAGCCCTTCTGTCTTCGGCGGATGTGTCGCTGCAAATCTGTATGTGAAATGTGCTTGGCAGGTCCCCCCGCTCCTCATATCACCTCTCCGCATCATAAACCGTTCCGTTGTTAACAGTGGTTCACGGCGAAGCTGCGCATTAAATATTTATTATGTTTATTGTAAAAAATCGCAGAAATGCCAATTGAAATGAAAGCAGCTGAAGCTTCTGCTAAGTGGCTCCAGCAAAGTCATGCTGGATTCGGGGACCTGGGCCCGGCCAGTTGGCAAGCTGGCGTTGGCCAGAAATAGAGGATGGCCATTAAACTGTAATGGCAATGATAAAATACATTTTTCCAGTGTACTCAAAAGCCCATACGTTCCTTGTTTGCATTATTGATGTAGCTGCCTTAAAGAGAACCTGTAGTGGTTTTTACATTTCTAAATTAAATAAGCCCTGGAGGCTAAATAAGCCTTTGGGCTTTTCTAAGTCACCTTAATTTTATTTGCGAAGGTATGTCTTGCCAAGAGCTCACCACAAAAATCAGCAGCCAACCCAGCTGCAGGTAAGTTGCCTTTGAGCCAGAAGCAGTTGCTTCTCCCATTCCCACCCATACAATGACGTGGCTCCTACACCCACTTTCTCATTCTCTCTTGGGGAAGGTAGGCGTGGAGTCGCGTCACTGCATGGGCAAGGTCTGAATGAGCAGTTTTTGACTTCCGAGGTAAGGCTGATCTTCTGGGCCAGCAGTCAAGTCAAATGCTGATTTGTGCAGTAGGCTCCTACCAAAACAGAGATAAGGACAGCAATAAAAGAAAGACAATATAGGAGAGCTTTGGATAAACTTTTGATGAACTCTCCAGGGCATATTTAATTTAGCAATTTACAAACAACTTTAAGTAAACTTTAAAGTCCATCTAAACTAGCCACTGGTCAGCCTCCACATCTAACTAAGTGGAATGCCTGACCTGTAACTGTATTTGAAGCATCCCTCATTATCATGGCTGGATTTGTGGGCAGGCCACAAAGGCCATGGCCTAGGGTGGCAGCGTGGCTGGGGCGCTGTTGCAGCTGACAGATCAGATCTATCAGCGGTACTGTGTACGAGGATCCATGATGCAGACATAGTGGAAGCTACTGGGACACCCTTCCAATGGACATTTGAGGTCACCTGGGACACTTGCACAACTTGCACTCAACGTATGCATGCCAATACAAGCAACCTGCAGATGACATGTGATCTGTGAGTATGGAGGGGATATGTCTTGAGTGCTGGCTCTGCTGTGCATACGCTTTACCTTGCTTGCACCTCACTGCATGCAAGATATGCTGAATAGCTGCCCTGCTGTGTGCATTTGTGTTCCAAATAGTGATCTGGATATCTAACGATTGAGCACCAACAGTGTTACAAACTGTCACATGGAGCTCTGTTGTGGAGAACTGTTCAGAGTTGGAATTTGTTAGAGTTCAGAACTTGCGCTGTGCAAAAGCTCTTTTTGTGTCCTATTTTGTGGCCCATTTGCTATTTTGCAGCAGTGATGTTATTTCAATTCATTTAGCTGATACCTGTGCACAGTTGTATGTATTTTTAATGTTTGCTACTCCGATGTTTCTGATAAATAAAAATAAATTTATTACTGTGGTGGCTGGCAAAGCACATAGGTGTGCCGGTCAGGTTTATGTCCTTCCAGTGACTATGTGCAGGGAGGAAAATCCCCATCCACCCCCTCCCCCCATTGTTTTTTTCCTACCCCTACCTTCCTAATACTTATCTACATCACACCAGCCCTTGGTGTCCTGTAATGTGTCCTGCCTGCCAGGACTGCCTGCCAGGACATCAGCAGATGCAGACAGAGGGAGAGCAGCCCCTGAATAGTGTTGGGCGAACACCTGGATGTTCGGGTTCGGGCCGAACAGGCCGAAAATGGGCCAGATGTTCGGCCTGTTCGGCCCGAACCCCGAACTCAATGGAAGTCAATGGGGACTCGAACATGCCGCAATACGGCCCCCCTATGGGGTTGCAGGCATAAGGGGGGAGCATGCCCCGATCGCGGGGGGGGGGGGGTCGGAAATTCCCCCCACCCCCTCCGCTTGCGCTCCCCCCTCTGCCCGCTTCCCCATAAAAAAAGTTTGTTGAAAGTTAATAGTACCGGTGGCTGGCTCAGTGGCTGGCTGGCAGTGGTGTGAGTGAGGAGGAGGAGTCCGACTAGGACACGTTGAGGCCGGGCAGCGGGCGGTTCAGCGGTAGTACCCTTGTGGTACTTCCGCCCTTTCTCTGACCTCACGTCCTCTACGTGATGACGCATACGAGGGTACGTGGGGAAGCGGGCAGAGGGGGGAGCGCTAGCGGAGAGGGTGGTGGGAATTTCCGCCCCCCCCCCCCGCGATCGGGGCATGCTCCCCCCTTATGCCTGCGACCCCATAGGGGGGCCGTATTCGGGCGAACAGGGCCCTGTTCGGCCGAACAGGGGCCCTGTTCGGCCCTGTTCGGCGGGCATTGAGTAGTTCGGGCGAACCCGAACTAAAAAGGCCGAACACCATCAGGTGTTCGGCCGAACTCGAACATCACCCGAACAGGGTGATGTTCTGCAGAACCCGAACAGTGGCGAACACTGTTCGCCCAACACTACCCCTGAATCACATCACTTGTTGGGAAGCGTGCTGTCCTGCGCAATCCCCATTGTGCACACTTCAAACAGTGATGTGTGTGTGTGGGAGTGGGTATTGGATGCTGTTTTCAGGGGGTGGCTGGCAATATTCGTCCTAGGGCACTAAGGAGTACAAATCCATCCCTGCTTATTATACTCATGCGGATCCAAGGACAACATCATGCTGGGGCTTCCATTGTAGTCTTCATTAGCTTGAGAAGGGGGGTTGACCACCTACTGTAACTTCTGGGAACAGATGTAACACTTTATCAGTCACCCTTCACAGGCAATTGGAGGAGTGGGTATGTCTGCTACACCCACCAGTGCCTCTTCCACTTAGAATAGCGACATGGCTACCCGACTACATGTGTAGGTTCCTGTAGTCTGGTGTGTAGGGCTTGGGGAGAGGGAGTATTAGGACAGTGCATTTGGACCAGAAGTGGTCAAGAGAATTGTGGTAGTGCTCTGTGAGGGTGGAGCCCAGAACCTCCAAAGTTAAAGACTCAGTACATGAGTAAAGGGCATGGGGGTATAAAGTTACAGTAGGTATAGAGGGGAGGGGAGGACTGTTTTTGCACCCCCTTACCCATTCTCCAAATCTTGTGAACAGAAAAATTGTAATATCTTATATGAATTATTTTTGCCAACTCCAAAAGCAAATGTATCTGTTATATATGTTGTTTCTTAAATTTAGTCTGAAAAGGATGCACAAATTATTACCAGGCCAGATACACCTCACTGACCGACAACCATTTCCTATTATTGTTATGAGGCGTATGTAGCCACTTTTTCTCTGCTTATGCACAGCCTTGGTTTTTACAGGTCAGTTGATTGTCTTGGAAATCTAGAAGAGTTCTAACATTAACTCAGACAAAAGCTAAAACACGTACAGCTTAATTAGCACATTATGTTATGTTCCTTTGTTATCATAATCAGCAGTGCCTATTTATGAGTTAAAATTACCATTCAGTCCTGTCTCAATGGAATTAGCTGTTTTGACTAAGAATTCCGTAAAGCACAGTGTGCTAAGAATATTTTCTGTTGTCTCCTGCAGGTGGCACCCCAGACATCTGCCTAGCTTGCCTATACCTAAAAACAACACTGCCTTCCCTGTTATTCCTAGGCTGGATATAGTCTTTAGGCCCATCAACAATGCACCTCTGGCACGCTATGCACTGGACATACAGCATTTATGGGATTTCAAACTACATGAAGATACATAGAAACATCAAAACACAATGAAAGGCACCAGTTGGCTGGAGACTACCACTGGCAGTATATACAGAAATAGCAAACTGGGTAGTTGAAACAAACACCTCTGTTCTCTATGGAATACAATTTAGTTTTTGTGAGAAAACGCGGAAAAGCCGCCGCGTGTACTGACAGCAAAGCGGCTGATTCCGCCTCCAACGCGACGGTCTGCACGCGGAAGCATGCACTAGTGACATGGCAGAACGCGGAAAAGCCGCCGCATGTACTGACAGCAAGGCGGCTGGTTCCGCGTCCAGCGCGGCGGTTTGCACGCAGCAGCGTGCAGCTGGTGTGGCTGAGCCTGTTAGTTCACACAGGTTTAGGGCTACGCACGCGCGCGCCAGAAGTCAGGACCTTTATGCCAGCAGGAGATGTGTCAGCTGATCAGGATGATCAGCTAATTCCTGCTGGACTCCTGATTGGCTGAGTGGTTCAGGCGGGGCGGCAGCGTCCTGCAACTATATATACAGCTTGCTTGTCAGTTGCTGGTTGTCTGCCGTTGCGATCATTATGTGGAAGCACTCAGACCTTAGTCAGATCCAACAGTGTGTTTGAACCAGGAGGACCTGGGAATTCACACTGAGCCAGATTACTTGTGTTATTATTCTGTTATACATCAGGCTAGTTCCAGGGTGTAGAGACCACGGACCTCACACCCAAGACTAGGGAACTTGTGTTATCATTCTGTTATACATCAGACTAGTTCCAGGGTGAAGAGACCACGGACCTCACACCCAAGACTAGGCATTGTTTGATATTTGTTATGACCTATTGCTTTCCTGACTATCCCTCTGCTTTCTGATTCGGTACCACGCATTTCTGATATCACGTTTCCAAAGCCTGCCTGACTTGTATACCGAATCAGCCTTCTGTCTTTGTACGTTATCTGTCTGTGTGTTGCCGACCTGGCTTGCCCGACCTCGAGAGCTATCTCTCTCCACCTAAGAGATAGTCTCCAAGATCAGTCAGTGACATCCACCTTCAGGTGTCACTCACTCTCTGGTCCTACCTTCAGCCTGACTCCACCCCTTGGAGAGTCTCAGGCTGCTGGAAGGTTTTCTGTACTGCTTAGGGTCACCTGTTCATCAGATGGGTTGCTCAAAGTCATATTGTTACACCAAACACTCACCATATATATATCTAGAGGTGTCCAGAGGTTAGCACTATATCTGTATTATTGGTGATTCTGCAGATCATCCATAATCAGGTATAGATTTGTATTCTTGGTGATGCTGCAGATCACCAATAATCAGATTCTTTATGCGTGCTGACACCGATCGTTACAGTTTTCTTCTCTTGGTGATCTATCAACAAATGTTACAATCAGTTATGATCATCACTTTTAGACTGGCAATTGCCACATTGAAGTGGTAATCTAAGATAAAATGTAATGTCTTACCAAAAACTTGATCATTTAACGCAAACCTGAAAAAAAGATGACATAAACAATTGTATCTATAGTTCTATGTGTAACGATTGGTGTCAGCAAGCACAGATATTCTGATTATTGGTGATCTGCAGTATCACCAATAATGCAAGTATAGCGTGACACGATACAATCGTATGCAAGAGGGTGCTTGGTACAATAGAGTATCTCTATAGGGCACAGAGATACAACCTCCAGCAAGCTGGAACAGCAGACAACAATAATAATATACAGCATAAATTCAAGTCTGTGGAAATATCCACCACACCGTAATTCCTCAGAGGTGTGGTTACCTCTGAATGGGAACCCAGTGTGTGAGATCCTCCAAAGGACGGAGTGGAGGAGTCTCGGCCTCTAGCAGCAAGGGTTTGCTAGTGGCGGTCGTCTCAAAGAGGCAAGCCTCTGATAGAACCCTACAGTGGGAGACGTTCCACTGAAGGGAGAAAGGTCAGACAAATGAGGTTCGGCAACAGATCAGGCGGCAGCAGTACAGAAACGTGAGACAAGAGAATAGTCGGAAACCAAGCCAATAGTCGATAACGGTACAGGCTGGCGAAGTACAGAATCAGGAAGCAGAAGAGTAGCCAAGACAGGCACAGAATCATACACCATAAATCAAACAGTATAATATGTGTATATATTGGCGATAAACCAATATATAACACAATACCAGAGACAAGACTGACTAGGTCTGAGTGCTGACACAGGGTATTGCAAACACAGACGAAGTGTGACTGGAAAGCACTTCCTTATATACTGCCTGGGAGAGAAGTCTCCACCCCAGGCAGCAACCAATCAGAGCAGGCTAAAATGTCAGCTTACCTCCAGGTCAGCTGACACGCTTTCTAAGAGTATAGAGGCGTGTCTGGCGTGCGCGCGCACACCCCCTAGAGGCAAGATGGCAGAGCCCTGGTGAGCAGCATGCTGGTGAGTTTGGAGCAGAGTGCTCGGACGGGTTTGCGCAGCGGATGCGGACGAATTTCCGCATCCCGCGTTGGAAGGTCCGCTTGCCGGACTGGATGCGACCATATTTCCGCAATCCATCCGGTGTTGCGGATTTTTCGTTACAGTACCCCTCCCTCTAGGCGTGGACTCCAGACACGTCCCACCTGGCCTGTCAGGATGGAGCTCATGGAACCGTCTCCTAAGATCATCAGCATGTAAATCACCTGCTTTGACCCAGGATCTTTCCTCTAGACCATTCCCTCTCCAATGCACCAAATACTGCACTGAACCCTGAACTCGTCTGGAGTCCTAGATCTCCTCAACCTCCCATTCAGGCTCACCATCAACCATGACAGGGTGAGGTGGGAGGGAATCCACCTGAACAGCCGGCTTCAAGAGCGACACATGAAAGGCTTTCCCCACCTTTAGAGAATGCTGTAAACTGACTCTGTAAGTAACACGATTAACCCTTTCGGAAATTGGATATGGACCAATATACCTGGGCCCCAGTTTCGCAGACGGCTGTCTCAGAGCTATACGACGAATTGGTACCAAAACTTTGTCCCCTGGTTTAAACCTCCACTCCGCAGATCGTCTCTTATCTGCCTGCCTCTTCTGTATGCCAAAAGCCTTTTTCAAATTTTCTCTGACATTAGCCCAGATCTTCTTGAAGGATTCCTGCCACTTCTCCAGAACAGGGAATGGAGAGGCCGTCACTGGTAAAGGAGAACATTTGGGAGACTTCCCATTGACTATCTGAAAAGGCGCATAACCAGAGGACTCATTCCTGAGATTGTTATGTGCGAATTCAGCGAATGGCAGAAACTCCGCCCACTGGTGTTGAGCGTCCGCCACATAACATCTTAAGAACTGTTCCAAGGACTGATTAATCCTCTCCGTTTGACCGTTGGTCTAGGGATGGTAACCTGATGAAAAAGACAACGACATACCCATCCCCTTACAGAAGGCCCGCCAGAATCTCGAGACAAACTGAACCCCTCTGTCCGAGACGACATTTTCCGGAATGCCGTGTAACTTAAAGATATTTTGAATAAAAAGATCTGCTAATTTTTGAGCAGAAGGGAAACCACACAAGGACACAAAGTGAGCCATCTTACTGAATCTGTCAGTGACTACCCAAATGACCGTCTTTCCATTGGAAACTGGCAGTTATCCCACAAAGTCCATGGAAATGTGCATCCATGGCTCCTGAGGGGAGGGCATAGACTGTAAAGTTCCGACTGGAGCTAGTCGGGAAGGTTTGCTCCTGGCACAGACGGTACAGGTTTTGACAAATTCTCTGCAATCTGTTTGTAATGATGGCCACCAGACAGACCTACCCAACAAGTCTTGGGTTCTGGTGATGCCAGGATGTCCAGTATTCTTGTGTCCATGAAACAACTGCAATACTTTGGTGCGCAAGACACAAGGAACGTATAGAACCCCTTCTGGTTTCCCTTCTGGGGCTTCTAATTGGAAAGGACTTAGAAGGCTAGCAAGATCTTCAACTATTTCAGTGGCTGCCAGGATGATCTCTTTTGACAAAATACTTTCTGGAGAAGGGGGTGGAGCAGTTTCAGGTTCAAAGCAACAAGAAAGGGCGTCTGCTTTGACGTTCTTACTCCCTGGTGTAAATGTAATTATGAAATTAAAATGGGAGAAAAAGAGGGCTCATCTAGCCTGTCTGGGGGTGAGTCTCTTGGCTTTTTCAATGTATTGTAAATTTGTATGATCCGTGTAAACAGTTATTACATGCTCTGCCCCCTCCAACCAGTGGCGCCACTCCTCGAAAGCAAGCTTGATGGCCAATAATTCCCTGTTTCCAACATCATAGTTTCTATGGGCAGGGGAGAACTTTCGGGGAAAAAAAGCACAGAGATGAAGCTTGCCTTGAAGTCCTGAACGTTGAGACAATACTGCTCCCACTCCAACCTCCGAGGCATCCACCTCTACTATAAATGGATAAGCAACATCGACATGACATAATATAGGAGCTGAACAGAATGCTTCTTTCAGAGAGGAAAATGCTGTACATGCTTCCTCTGACCAATGAGTGGCATCAGCCCCTTTTTTTGTCAAATTAGTAAGCGGAGTCACCACTGAAGAGAAACCCCTGATAAACTTCCTATAATAGTTTGCGAATCCCAAGAACCTCTGCAGTGCTTTAAGCCCAGATGGTTGTGGCCAATCCTTCACTGCAGAGACCTTCTTGGGATCCATGGACAATCCTGACGTGGAGATAATGTATCCAAGAAAGGCAATCTCTTTTACCTTGAAAACACATTTCTCCAACTTTGCAAACAATTGATTGTCCCTGAGTTTTTGTAACACATATTTCACATGTTGGTGATGTTCAGTGATATTTTTAGAAAATATCAAGATGTCGTCTAAGTAGACGATTACAAAGCGACCCAGTACCTCTCTGAAAATCTCGTTAACAAACTCCTGAAAAACTGCAGGAGCGTTACACAACCCAAAAGGCATCACCAAATACTCGTAATGCCCCTTGGGAGTGTTGAACGCCGTCTTCCACTTGTCTTCCTCCCTAATACGGATTAAATTGTAAGCCCCCCTCAGATCTAGCTTTGTGAATACAGAAGCCTCCGAAACTTGTGTGAACAGATCATCAATCAACGGTAGTGGGTAACGATTCTTAATCGTGATCTTATTTAGACCCCTGTAGTCAATACAGGGGTGCAACCCTCCATCTTTTTTCTAAACGAAAAAGAATCTGGCCCCCGCAGGAGATCTTGAAGGGCAGATAAAACCCTTCTGTAAATTTTCCTGAATGTAATCATCCATGGCCAATTTTTCTGGGGGAGAAAGATTATATAAGTGGCCCCTAGGAGGCATGGTTCCTGGTTTCAAATCTATCGGACAGTCAAAGGGTCTATGAGGGGGTAACTGATCAGCTGCACGGGGACAAAACACATCCGAACATTCTTGATATTGTGGAGAAACTCCTTCCACATGAACCTTAGTAGAACATAAAATTATATTCTGTAGACAATATTGCGAACAGTAAGGAGACCAAGTAGTCAACTGCCCATCCCTCCAATCAAACTGAGGAGATGGTAAACGTAAGCAAGGTAATCCTAATATCCCCGTAGAGGTAGACATTTTTAGCACATAGAACTGTATGACCTCCTTGTGCAGAGCTCCTACTTGAAGCGAGAGAGGAGGTGTCTGGCACAGTGGGGACATTCCTTGCAGAGGAGAATCATCTATTGCTGTAATGTATAAATGTCTTTCTACAGGAAGTATGGGAATATTTAGACTTAAAGCAAAATTCAGATCTAAAAAGTTGGCAGTTGACCCAGAATCCACAAATGCTGTGGTAGAAAAGTTTTGCCCTTCCCAATTAATGGAGCAGGGCAATAAAATTTTCTCTTGTTTAGGGGGTGAAACTAGTCCGCTTAGGGTGGTACCCCCAACCACACCTAAGCCGAAGAGTTTCCCGACTTCCTACCACAGTTTTGTGCAATGTGACCCTTTTCCCAGCAATACATGCAGAGACCCTCTCTGCGTCTTCTGATTCTCTCAGCCTCAGTGAGGCACCCGTGGCCTAGCTGCATAGGCTCCTCAGTCTCAACTGCTGCCAAGCTACTAGTACCTGAAACCCTAGGATACAAAGGATACCTGCCCTTCTTATTGTACCTAAGGCGTCTATCTATTCTGATAGATAGCGTTATGGCTTCGTCAAAATCTTTAGGCTCTGGATGGCTAACCATCACGTCGGTTACTGCTTCCGACAACCCAGCTAGGTATCGATCAAGAAGGGCATATCGCTCCCATCTAGATGGTACAGCCCATTTTCTAAACTCTAACGCATAGTCCTCCGCTGTACTGCGTCACTGTCTAAGGTTTTTAAGTTTACGTTCGGCCGTGGCGGCACTATCCGGATCATCGTAGATGACCGCCATGGCTTTAGAAAACTCTTGGACGGATGAAAGGGCAGGATGATCGTCCAGTAAACTGTAAGCCCAAGTTTGGGAATCTGCGTGCAACAGAGTTTTGACAAGAGTAACCTTCTGGGCCTCTGTTCCTGAGGACACAGGTTTCATGTCAAAATAGGACTGAACTCTGTGGCGGAAGTTCTGAAAATCTGACCTAGAGCCTGAAAATTTCTCGGGAATGTGCATTTTAGGCTCACTAGGAGCCGGGGGAGGTAGGACGTTAAGTGGTGGTTGCAGCCTCCGGACAGTCTCAGTCAGCTGAGTAATCTGAGCCTGCTGTGCAGTCACAGTAATCTTCAGCTGTTCTAGCTCTGCCCTTACGGTCTGAAGCTGATTGACCACCCCCTCCATTTTACTTCTTTATGGTCTGTGTTTATGTAACGATTGGTGTCAGCAAGCACAGATATTCTGATTATTGGTGATCTGCAGTATAACCAATAATACAGATGCTATACCTGATTATATGGTGATCTGCAGAATCGCCAATAATGCAAGTATAGCGTGACACGATACAATCGTATGCAAGAGGGTGCTTGGTACAATAGAGTATCTCTATAGGGCACAGAGATACAACCTCCAGCAAGCTGGAACAGCAGACAACAGTAATAATATACAGCATAAATTCAAGTCTGTGGAAATATCCACCACACTGTAATTCCTCAGAGGTGTGGTTACCTCTGAATGGGAACCCTGTGTGTGAGATCCTCCAAAGGACGGAGTGCAGGAGTCTCGGCCTCTGGCAGCAAGGGTTTGCTAGTGGTGGTCGTCTCAAAGAGGCAAGCCTCTGATAGAACCCTACAGTGGGAGACGTTCCACTGAAGGGAGAAAGGTCAGTCAATATGAGGTTCGGCAACAAATCAGGCGGCAGCAGTACAGAAACGTGAGACAAGAGAGTAGTCGGAAACTAAGCCAATAGTCGATAACGGTACAGGCTGGCGAAGTACAGAATCAGGAAGCCAGAGAGTAGTCAAGACAGGCACAGAATCATACACGATAAATCAAACAGTATAATATGTGTATATATTGGCGATAAACCAATATATAACACAATACCAGAGACAAGGCTGACTAGGTCGGAGTGCTGACACAGGGTATCGCAAACACAGACGAAGTGCGACTGAAAAGCACTACCTTATATACAGCCTGGGAGAGAAGTCTCCACCCCAGGCAGCAACCAATCAGAGCCGGCTAAAATGTCAGCTGACCTCCAGGTCAGCTGACACGCTTTCTAAGAGTATAAAGGCGTGTCTGGCGTGCGGGCTAGTGTTGGGCGAACACCTGGATGTTCGGGTTCGGGCCGAACAGGCCGAACATGGGCCAGATGTTCGGCATGTTCGGCCCGAACGCCGAACTCAATGGGAGTCAATGGGACCCCCGAACATGCCCATTTTGGGGGCCCTATGGGGTCGCAGGCATAAGGGGGGAGCATGCCCCGGTCGCGGGGGGGGGTCGGAAATTCCCCCCACCCCCTCCGCTAGCGCTCCCCCCTCCGCCCGCTTCCCCATAAAAAAAGTTTAAAGCAAGTTCAATAGTACCTGGGCTGGTGGCACTGGCTGGCAGTGGAGTGAGGAGGAGGAGGAGTCCGAGTAGCAGAGTGACGTTGAGGCCGGGCAGCGGGCGGTTCAGCGCTAGTACCCTTGTGGTACTTCCGCCCTTTCTCTGACCTCACGTCCTCTGCGTGATGACGCATACGAGGACGTGAGGTCAGAGAAAGGGCGGAAGTACCACAAGGGTACTAGCGCTGAACCGCCCGCTGCCCGGCCTCAACGTCACTCTGCTACTCGGACTCCTCCTCCTCCTCACTCCACTGCCAGCCAGTGCCACCAGGTACTATTGAACTTGCTTTAAACTTTTTGTATGGGGAAGCGGGCAGAGGGGGGAGCGCTAGCGGAGGGGGTGGGGGGAATTTCCGACCCCCCCCGCGATCGGGGCATGCTCCCCCCTTATGCCTGCGACCCCATGGGGGGCAGTATTCGGCCGAACAGGGCCCTGTTCGGCCGAACAGGGGCCCTGTTCGGCCATGCATTCAGCAGTTCGGCGAACCCCGAACAGTTTGGCCGAACACCACCAGGTGTTCGGCCGAACTCGAACATCACCCGAACAGGGTGATGTTCTGCAGAACCCGAACAGTGGCGAACACTGTTCGCCCAACACTAGTGCGGGCGCACCTCCTAGAGGCAAGATGGCAGAGCCCTGGTGAGCAGCATGCTGGTGAATTTGGAGCAGAGTGCTCGGACGGGTTTGCGCAGCGGATGCGGACGAATTTCCGCATCCCGCGTTGGAAGGTGTGCTTGCCGGAATGGATGTGACCATATTTCCACAATCCATCCGGCGTTGCGGATTTTTCGTTACACTATGCCTATGTAGGGTTCAATCACATTGTTTCATTTTGTATTTAAAGGTCAATGTTATTCAGCTCATATGCAGACAGATCTTTATATTTTGACCTTGTTATCTGTTCCCTACACTCAGATGTGTTTTTTCTCAGCCACACAGAATTGTACAGAACCTAATTAATTATCAGAGTTTATTTACAGTTTGACTGCAGAGAAAGTCTAATTTAGATCTCTGAATTCTTAACCCTTACAGTTAGAAAAAAAAAACACAGCTTATTTCTGAGTAGGATTGGGACTCAACCTCATGTCAACCTCATCATGTCATTTTAGGTACCCTTTAACTCTTATAAATTTGGAATACTGAAAAAAATAGCATTATTCGTGCAGAAATAACACTTTATTTTCACTGGCTGTGAGCTGATGGCTATTATTTATAAAAAGACCCTCTGTCTTTATTATAATTTACCCTGATTTAATGTATGATTTAATGTGCAGAGCTGTGTAATATGCTGGACGCTTCATAAATAGTAATTTTGTAGATTTGCAATGCACATAATTGTTCCGGAGGGAACTGTTTTTTTTTTCTTTCTCCAGAGTTACATTTCAGAACTTCACTAATGAGCAGAATGCTCTCGGAACAATGCTTGTATCAATGCCAACAGCCACCGACAAAATGTCAAGATGGTCTTTGGTGCCATAACAAAGACTCCCTGCGCCCCCCCCCCCCTTCTCCCTTTGTTGCACCACAAACAACTTGAAGTCAGGTCACAAAGATTTAAAACAAAGGATTTGTAAAACAAACAAGGGCTGGATAACAGCAGTTCCTTTAGCAGAAATCTATGGCTTCCTGCTGACGAGAAGAGAAATACAAGAGAAGAGTCGAAACTTCAGCAAAGGATCTGTCCAAGTAGCAAGGACAGTATCAAGCGCTTGCAGGCTAAGCTTTAATTAATGGTACTCAGCCATGACACGTGGAGCTGGGCCAGAATAATAGGCCAGACCACCTGGAGGAGAATGCCGCTCACGTCGAGAAGCCAGCAGAGCAGAGAGGAGAGATTAGAGGGAACGGATGAAGACAGGTGTTGAGCTGGACAAGAAGAAGCCCAGGTTCCTGATAATACATGACAGATGGACAACGTATATAAAAAGCAGGATCTCTTTATAGATCTGATCCCAGGAGTACGCCAGCACAGAGGAGGGAAATGCCGCTAAAATCTCAGCGTTCCAAGGCATTGTGTGTCATTTCACAAGAGAGGCACAACAAATTGGACAAGCTTTACTCCGAGAGGGGCTCAAGACGACTCTGCCTGTCGAGCAGAAGCTCTTATCTCTGGTACTATTTGCAGTGAGGATTTGCTAGGATCACCTATTATTGTCACATATGTGCTGAGTGAAGTCATGCTAAGCTGTGCTATATCATGAGCTGAAGAACGGGCCAGAGATGCGGAGTGATGCTTTCCTGAGCGGTTAATGGAAAGTATTAGAGGTCACTATAGGGTAGACATCACTATGGTTGAATAGCAAGTATACAGGGGCACTGAGATGGATTCACAGTAATCGGTGGAAGGCAATAAATAATTCCCTCAGTGCTGTTGAAAATGACACTATAGTAAGAACAGCATTGCTAAAGTATTATTATTTAGTATTTATATAGTGCCGACATCTTTGTACAGCATATACAGTATTGTCTTGTCACTTAAAGGACCACTATCATGAAAATCGTAACATTTAAAGTACATGTAAACATATACAAATAAAAAGTACATATTACCCAGAGTAAAATGAGCCATAAATGACTTTTCTCCTATATTGCTGTGACTTACAGTAACTAGTGGAAATCTGACATTACTGACAGGTTTTACACCAGCTCATCTCCTCATAGGGGATTCTCAGTGTTTTCTTTATTTTCAAAAGCATGTAGTGAATGGCAGTTGCTCCAACCAACTGCCCAAAAAAGTGTGCGGTGAGCAGGGAGGCTGGCCAGCATCTTTATATAAATCTTTTTCAGGGAGTGTCTTTATAAAGAACTAGTGACCTTAGCCCATTTAAAAATGAGCTAGGTCTGTCACCGCGCACGACCGCACAAGCCCGCCGTGCATTTATATGCGCGCGCACGACCGCCCCTCCTGGCCCCCAGCCGCGTCATTCCCCCAGCTCTCCTCAGTGTCTCTGCGTCCCTCCCTGCACATGCGCACTGCAAAAAAAACACACACACAGGGACATGGGACGCAGAGACACTATTATTAGGTAGGATAAAGGTGAAGCTGAGAATCCCCTATGGAGAGATGGACTAGCCCAAAACCTGTCAGTAATGTCAGATTTCTGCTACTTACTGTAAGTGACAGCAACATAGAAGAGAAGTAATCTACGGCTCATTTTACTCTGGAAGAAACATGTTCTTATTTGTATGCTTTTACATATATTTTAAATGTTACACGTTTATTGCAATAGTAGTCCTTTAACTGTCCTTCAGAGGAGCTCACAATCTAATCCCTACCATAGTCATAGTCAGGCTTTCTTTGGGAGGTACATTATGCTAAGAATTATTTTATTCTAAACACATTTTAATTGGAATAATAAGAACAAAAATGGAAAAAATAATTATTTCTCAGTTTTCGGCCATTATAGTGTTAAAATAAAACGTTCTACTGTGGATAAAACCCACACATTTTATTTGCCCATTTGTCTTGGTTATTGCAACGTTTAAAATATCTCCCTAGTACAATTTATGGCGCCAATATTTTATTTGGAAATAAAGGTGCATTTTTTCAGTTTTGCGTCCATCACTAATTATAAGCCCACAAATTAAAAAAAAATCACAGTTATATACCCTTTTCACATACCTGTTAAAAAAGCTCAGTCCCTATTTATGTATTTTTTTAATGTAAATTTTTTTTTAATTATAAATTATATGTATATATATATATATATATATATATATATATATATATATATATATATATATATATATATATATATATATATATGGGTACTATGGGGGAGTGTGGGAGGGAAATTGTTGTTAATGTTAGATGTACATGTAGGTATTTTTATTGAATAAAATGTTTTTTTTAATGTAGTTTTACTATTTGGCCACAAGATGTCCTTAGTCATTATTTCCGATTCACGTACGTAAGGACGTGCACAGTAACAACAGGAAGATACAATGAATGCAGGCGTCTCATAGACGCCGGCGTTCATTGAATCGGTGACTTAGAGCCCGTTTCCACTTGCGCGGAACCCGGGCCGAATCCGCAGAGTTTCCCCACAGGCAAATCGTGTGGGGAAACTCTGCCATAGGGAGTAATGGAGCCGCCAGCCGAATCGCTTGCGCTAGAGATTCGTCCGGCTTTTCCATCCGAATCTGTGCGAATCCCATAGCCGTGTATGGCACGGCTCATGGGATTCATCAGCGTAACCGCAGATCCGGAAGTGCCGCCACGCGTCTTGCAGGCGCATGCGGCTGCAGTGGAAATGGGTCCTTAGATTAATGAATGCGAACGCATTCATGTCCCCACTAACCGGCGGTAACGGTAGCGCGTGCGGCCGCCAGCCACCCACTCCTGTTAACTAATTTTTGCTTCCCTGGGACCTCAAATGAAGTTTCCCAGGGTGTGATTATATTGCACCTGGTGCAGTAAGTAGTTAAGCTGCATCCTAAATTATGTAACACTCACATTGCAAGTGTAACACTCACTCACTACATAAGTAGAGTAGTGCACCTACCTTAGTAATGTGAGTGATACCCCGGCAACACCCATTGCTCTAGTTGCGCAACCCATGCTACACAGTCAGTGTAAATAACGGTAACTTTGCCATGTGCTACTTACATACAGCAATCTTGCTTATGTTAAGTGAATTTGGCCAATAGTTTCCACATTCTTAAAGAACAACTATCAAAGAAACTGTCCTTCTGTAAACCCCACATACTGTACCTGTAGAGCTTTTAGCCAGCAACAGTAGAAAGCTTTTCAGAGGTCTCTTATTATAGCCTGTGTGGAAAAAAATGCTTCATTTATAACAGTTTGTGTCGGCATCTGGCTAGAACTATATCATGTAGATAGGTTTCACTTGTCTCTCACTATTCACAGAGGAATGATTTACTGTTTGTTTCTGCCCTGCCCACACACACTGCTTTTTTCACAGATCATATGAGAACAGCTAAGGGATTTGTCAGTTACAGAGAAAGGATTTGAAGATGAGGACCTGTACTTTATTCCTGTTCTTGCATGTTTCCCCCCTCCCATTCAGAATTAGCTTTTCTGGCTGTAAGCTGTTAACTTTACACTGCTAGGCAGAGTGAGACACACACAAGATCAGGCACATAGAGCTGCAGCTGATGAGTTATTCACAACTATTTGAAGCTACATTTCAGCTTTCTATCATTCTGAACACATTTTACGCACAGTATTACAGCCAGTGAAGATTGTTTCTGTGTACTGGATGTGCTGGACACAGTCAACTATGGTGATGCCTACAGTCAAAACTTTTCTCTGCAAATTTTATATTTTCTTCACATAAAACATGAAAAGATGAAAAAAAAAGCCTTTGTATTGCTATTCGCTAGTAATTACTGGAAATATATGTGTCATATAAAATTTTAGATAACTTTGATACCACTTAAGGACCAGGGGGTTTTCCAATGATCGGTGCTGCATGGGCTCTCCAGCCCGCAGCACTGATCAGATAATAGGCAGGGCGATCAGACTTCCCCCCCTTTTTTCCCCACTAGGGGGATGTCCTGCTGGGGGGGGGTCTGATCGCCGCCGGCTATCTTTGATTTGCGGGGGGGTTCCTCAAAGCCCCCCTCCGCAGCGATTTCCGCCCTCCATCCCTTTCCCTCCCTCTACCTTTCTCTGTGGTCTGCACAGGACGGATATCCATCCGGCGATGTGTAGGATAGGCTTCAGCCTATCATATGCCGGCAATCCCCGGGCCAATCAGAGGCCGGGGATCGCCGATCTCCTTTACGGCGCTGCTGCGCAGCAGCGCCGTATGATGTAAACAGCGGGGATTTCTTCCCCGCGTGTTTACATTTAGCCTGCGAGCCGCGATCGGCGGCTCACAGACTGTTCACGGAGACACCCTCCGTGAACTGACGTGGAACGGCCGCTCCCATGGTAACATCACTTCGACCTGCCGACGACTATCGGCGTTAGGCGGTCGTTAAGTGGTTAGGTCTTTTAACCTCCTTAGCGGTATGCCCGACACTGTGTTGGGCATACCGCTATCTGTCCTCCTGAGTGCCCCCCACTGAATAATTGTGCTGTAATACCTGCAAAACCTTCTGCTAGCACTAGGCTAGCTAGTAAATGAGTCCCGCACCCTCCGATCCCCTGCGAACCCCCCGTTTATACGTTACCCCCCCTGGATCCAGCGATCGTGCAGCCTCCCTGCACAGCTCTGGTCTCTCTATTGGGAGGATCGGGTTTGCGCATGACGTCATGACGTCGGCGATGTCATGTGCGATCCTCCCCATAGTGAAGACCGGAGCTGTCCGGGGATGCTGGATCCAGGCGGGGTAATGTAAAAACGGGGGAGCGGCGGAGATGGGAGGGTGCATGGCTCATTTACTAGCTAGCCTAGTGCTACAGAAGGTTTTGCAGGTATTACAGCACAATTATTCAGCGGGGGGCCTGCACCTCCCGGCCTCCCCCTCCGGGATGCCGCTGTGGTTTCCAGGCAGTGAGAAAGCTTGGGGCCCCGCAGCACCCCGGTTTTATGGGGGCATTGGGAAGCCTCCCCCGTGGTGCTCCTGGATAGTGCTAATGTAGCATGAACTAATTTCCGCAGGGCAACCGCTTTGCGGTATTGGTTTTAACCCTGCAAACTTTAGCATGCGAAAGCAAATGCTTATTTGCATGAGCTATATCTCGTGAGTAGCCAATTAGGCCAAATTTGTATAGGTATAGGTAGCCAAGTATAGGTGCCCCAATATAGGTTAGCCAGGTATAGGTGCCCCAGCATAGGTTAGCCAGGTATAGGTGCCCCCAGTATAGGTAGCCAGGTATAAGTGCCCCAGCATAGATTAGCCAGGTATAGGTGCCCCAGCATAGGTTAGCCATGTATAGGTGCCCCCAGTATAGGTAGCCAAGTATAGATGCCCCAGTATAGGTTAGCCAGGTATAGGTGCCCCCAGTATAGGTAGCCAGGTATAATTGCCCCAGTATAGGTTAGCCAGGTATAGGTGCCCCAGCATAGGTTAGCCATGTATAGGTGCCCCCAGTATAGGTAGCCAAGTATAGGTGCCCCAGTATAGGTTAGCCAGGTATAGGTGCCCCAGCATAGGTTAGCCAGGTATAGGTGCCCCCAGTATAGGTAGCCAGGTATAAGTGCCCCAGCATAGGTTAGCCAGGTATAGGTGCCCCAGCATAGGTTAGCCATGTATAGGTGCCCCCAGTATAGGTAGCCAAGTATAGATGCCCCAGTATAGGTTAGCCAGGTATAGGTGCCCCCAGTATAGGTAGCCAGGTATAAGTGCCCCAGTATAGGTTAGCCAGGTATAGGTGCCCCAGCATAGGTTAGCCATGTATAGGTGCCCCCAGTATAGGTAGCCAAGTATAGGTGCCCCAGTATAGGTTAGCCAGGTATAGGTGCCCCCAGTATAGGTAGCCAGGTATAAGTGCCCCAGCATAGGTTAGCCAGGTATAGGTGCCCCCAGTATAGGTTAGCCAGTTATAGGTGCCCCCAGTATAGGTTAGCCAGGTATAGGTGCCTCCCAGTATAGGTTAGCCAGGTATAGATAGCCATGTATAGGTGCCCCCAGTATAGGTAGCCAGGTATAGGTGCCCCAGCATAAGTTAGCCAGGTATAGGTGCCCCAGTATAGGTTAGCCAGGTATAGATAGCCATGTATAGGTGCCCCCAGTATAGGGAGCCAGGTATAGGTGCCCCAGCATAAGTTAGCCAGGTATAGGTGCCCCAGTATAGGTTAGCCAGGTATAGGTGCCTCCCAGTATAGATAGCCAGGTATAGGTGCCCCAGCATAGGTTAGCCAGGTATAGGTGCCCCAGTATTAGCGGTGCTCATTAGGAATTGGCGGAATTGATATTTCAGCATTACCGGCCGGAAAATCGGGGGTGTCTGCAGCGCGTGCGAAAAATGGGCATGGCCATGACATTCTATGGGCGGAGCTAACATAATGATGCAACAGCGAGGCATAAGAAAGCAGTGTTTATGCCGTGATGTGGTCAAACGTGGATTCACATCATGGGTGTGCAGAAACTGTGTGATGCTATTTAATAGTATGCCATAACTCCAAAGCAGCAAACACAGCAAACTATGACCATTAAATAATAAATGCAGCAACAGTTACCCCAGACACCACAAAATAAACGCAATGGGCAACATGTCAGCACAAAATAAACGCACAGGCACAAAATAAACGCATTGCGGGCAACATTTCAGCACAAAATAAACGCATTGCGGGCAACATTTCAGCACAAAATAAATGCATTGCGGGCACCATGTCAGCATAAAATAAATGCAATGGGGGCAAACATGTCAGTACAAAATAAACGCAATGGGGGCAAACATGTCAGCACAAAATAAATGCAATGGGGGCAACATTTCAGCACAAAATAAACGCACTGCGGGCAAACATGTCAGTACAAAATAAACGCACCTCGGGCAAACATGTCAGTACAAAATAAACGCACTGCGGGCAAACATGTCAGTACAAAATAAACGCACTGCGGGCAAACATGTCAGTACAAAATAAACGCACTGCAGGCAAACATGTCAGTACAAAATAAACGCACTGCGGGCAAACATGTCAGTACAAGATAAACGCACTGTGGGCAAACATGTCAGTACAAGATAAACGCACTGTGGGCAAACATGTCAGTACAAGATAAACGCACTGCGGGCAAACATGTCAGTACAAGATAAACGCACTGCGGGCAAACATGTCAGTACAAGATCAACGCAATACGGGCAAACATGTCAGTACAAAATTAACACAATTTGGGCAAACATGTCAGTACAAAATGAACACAATTTGGGCAAACATGTCAGTACAAAATGTACACAATGTGGGCAAACACTTCACCTGCAAGAAAAAGCATTTACTCACCGGGCAGAAGACGTCCCCTCACGCAGCCGGCCTCTGGTGGTGCCTCTGGTGTGTGCAGCTCCCCCTGGCCTGGACGATCTTCACTCTCTCGCTCAGCCTCTCACAGGCAGAGCAGGGCTACGGTAAGATGGCGTCCGGAGGTGGAGCCCTGTACTGGAGACACAAATAGTCTCCAGTACAGGGCTCCGCCTCCGGACGACATCTTCCCGTAGCCCTGCTCTGCCTGCCGGAGGAATATGCAGGCTGCTGGAGCGGGGCTGCGGGGAATGAACTAGCGCAGCGTCTATGAGACGCTGCGGCTAGTTCATTGTACGGTGGCCAGAGTCCCGAGGCCGGGACGTCCCGCTGCTTAAAGCGGGACGTTTCCCGGGACCTCATGCAGCCGGAGGCGGGACGCGTCCCGGGTAAAGCAGGACGTATGGTCACCGTACCTTAGTGTGATATTAGAGAGAGAGTGTACTTGCTTTAGTGTGACAGGGTCAGGGTAGTTAGATTACAAAAGGCAAATGGAGCAAAAGCAGCAGGATGCACCTTCCACTTCCACTCCAAAAAGAAGGAGAAATGACCCACTTCTCATGGACTACCTGGAAGTGACAACAACTACGAACTTCCGCCTGGGCGCCCCCCCAGTGCACATGTGAAAAACTCCGGAATTCCGGAAAAAAAAGGCAGAAATTTATGAAAGTACGCTTCTGACAAATTTACAGTATAGAAGAGATTTAAAAGTTCAAAACGCTCTACCCCCTATATGACAAACCAGTGGGTGCAGGATCAGGTAAGCCAAGCCAGTCCACAAATGTACACAGAGGGAGATCCGCAAACCGACCATTGGTTGAAAAAAGCTGGTATTCTTTATTCAGGAATTCCACATGACAAATGCGATAAAACCACAAGGTTCAACTGACGCGTGTCGGGCTTACAATCTGCCCTTAGTCATAGTTAAAAGTGAATCTGCAAGGGGTTTAAGTAGGTGGGAGAGCAACAAGCTCCACCCTATACCTCAATCAGCCATCACCTTAAAAGAGACATTACAAATACACACAATGTATAAATACATAGAAAAATATTATCATTGATAACAATAATCAAATAGTATTAAAAGATATAATGAATAAAAAGTCACCTCTGGAAGAGACATTAAATCTTCAAGTGGCTGTATAGTGTAATGGTTAAGGGCTCTGCCTCTGACACAGGAGACCAGGGTTCGAATCTCGACTCTGCCTATTCAGTAAGCCAGCACCTATTCAGCAGGAGACCTTAGGCAAGTCTCCCTAACACTGCTACTGCCTATAGAGCGCATCCTAGTGGCTGCAGCTCTGGCGCTTTGAGTCCGCCAGGAGAAAAGCGCTATATAAGTGTTTGTCTTTTTGTCTTTTTCAAGTAACTAATAGCAAACTATATAGAAAAGAAAAAGAGGAAAACTACTATACTATACTATACTTGAGTTCTGTAGAACAGGAGCAAAAAGATAGGAGGCAAAATTAGCAATCATAAACTAGATTTAGATCCCAACGTGTGTTGAGACCCCTCGAAGTGCGAGTTTCCATCTTGTGGATCCAATATGCTTCTCGCCTCAAAAGTAATTTGTGAGTGTCACCGCCTCTCTTAGGACTCACTATTCGTTCTACCCCTTGAAAAGCAAAAGAAGAGAGATCACCCTTATGGATGTTTTCAAAATGTTTGGAAACTGCCGACTTCTTAAAAGTTTTCCAGTTTGTACCACAATAATGATCAGCAATGCGGGCTCTCAAGTTGCGAGTGGTGCACCCCACATATTGCAAGCTGCACGAGGTGCAAGAAATAACATAAATAACGCACCTCGTGTCGCAATTTACATACTGTTTAATGGGGAAAGTGTTACCAGTCGCAAAAGAGAGGATGGGCGATTCCTTTTTATGGCAGTGACAACATTTACAGGTAGAAAACCCACAGGGATAAGATCCCACTGTTGCAAGCCAGGTAGGGGTACGAGACGGAAGGGCGGACTGAAAACAACTGGGCGAAAGAATAGATCCCAAGGTGCGTGCCCTTCTGGCGGAGAAGCGACACCCCTTCTTTAATATTGCCCTGAACTTAAAATCGGAATCCAGCACTGGAAGATATTTTTTCACAATGTTTGTGATTTTATTAAACTCAAGGCTGTACTCAGTTGCAAAAGTCACCCTGTCGTCTCGGTCCCCAGTCCAGCTCCTAGTTTGTAAAAGTTCACTCCGTGGTTTCCCTGTGCCCCCGAGTCGTCCCCAAGCTAACTGTTTCCTAGTGTACCCTCTTTGTCTTAATCTTTCCTCAACCAAATTGCATTCCTGTTCCAATACCACTGGGTTGGAGCAGTTGCCGGCTGCCAGAGTGAATTCCCCTGTGAGGATGGCATGTATGGTATGTCTAGGTCTAGGATGACAAGAACTGGCAAGGAGTATAGAATTCCCTGCTGTGGGCTTACGATAAGTCCTAGTGGAAACTCGGTGAAGTAAAGTGTCTCCAGTCAGGGTCAGGTCCAGGTAGTCAATATGTATATTATGATGGCTCATAGTAAAATTCAGATTGAGTTCATTACAATTGACATAAGCCAAAAAATCCTCCAGAAGGCCGGGAGGATCCCCCCACACCAAAAGCAAATCGTCTATAAACCTGCCATACCAAACGATATGGGAGGCAAAGGGGTTCTCATCTCCAAAGATGCGGAGCTCCTCCCACCAGCCCATGTATAGGTTGGCCAAGGAGGGGGAAAACTAAACTAAACTACGAACTTCCGCCTGGGCTCTACGTGAGGATCACGTGCCCTGGGCTGCTCTCCAGTTCCACTCACAACTTCCGTGGTGGATTTCCAGTGTGTCCACCGCTCCCCACTCCATTACTGCACCTCCCTCCCTCATTGTACCTCGAGCAAACACCCACCTCGCCCACCCCTACAAAAGGGTCTGATTACCCATATTCTGCTATTGGAGATCAAGGGTAGTAGGATATCGGTACAATTACAGATATTCTACTATCGGCATTTCCTGGCACCCATTTTTGATGTACGTGAATTTAGTCCACCACCTCTACTTTGAGTTTGCAGGCCTCAGCATTCAGCTTGCATTGGAAGGCAGTTCTTAGCTCATGAGAAATGACAGGATGCACAGCTCACATGGGATGGGAACACATGATTGTACGGTACTAGGACAAGGGGACCCGATGCTGGCATCTACCTGCCTGCTTCCCTCATAATTGAAATACTGTGAATTCCTTTATTAAGTTGCCAATCACTGTTGTCTCCACTTCCATTCTGTATTCAAGGTGAAATGTTATCAGAGATTTGTATCTGCTGCGATTATCACCGCACCCGCTTGTAATACGCCGTTTATGCTAATTCAAGGCATTTCCATGAAAATAACTATTATTGATGACCAGATATGATCGGTCAAATGACAAAAGGGAAGGAGAAAGTGATTGATACCATTTATCTAGCAGTCATGATGTTTTTTTACGATACCAAATATGAGCTTTTAGTGAAAGGGCTACGCTAGAAGCATGTCAAATCCAATTATAATTCTCCAACAGGAGCAGCTATTTTTTGCGGAAAACACTGAAAAGCCTAAACTAAAACTGACTAAAAGCAAGCCGAGGACCCAATGCAGATGTTGATTTGGAACAACGTTAAAGTGGGTTTGTCAATAATAAAATCAAATTCCATTTACCACTGCTCTGTTTTTATTATGTAGTCTACATACAGTTTGAATTGCAAGCATTCAAGTATAAGCATAAATGTGTCTGCTGTAATGAATCTTATCTCAGGCAGCCTGGCTCTATTCTGGTACATTGCCGGGGAGAGGAAAGTGTGATATCTCCCCTCCCACATTCCTGCTCCTCACTGATTGGCTGAGGGCAGTTCAGTGTGACAGGATGAGAAGGGAACTACACAACACCCCTCTACAGAAGCTGCTGAAATACGATTAATGCTGTGCTGACGTTTTTACAAAGCAAGCTAGATATGGCAGTGCAGTTTCCAGGAGAAAAGTAATGGAGGAAATGACATCAGGATTGGCTTCAATCAGGGCAGTAAAGATGGAAAATGCCTGGAACAGTGTTCTCTTTATTTACTAATATACCATACACTGAAATCAAAATGTGGACAGTACAATATATATGTTATGCAAGGAGAACAAGTATTTTTCTTCATCTAAACGTGTTTTCCCCCCTGGGATAGTATGGCTGTCCCTACTGCTTTAAATAATTTGTAAAAGAACTTTCAAAGAAAGAAGAATTTCAAACGCAGCGGACCCCAGAAGGTGGTGGTGATGGGGGGTTAACTCAGCCTTTACCCCGTCTCTTTGCACTGCCTTCCACCTTCACAGCCAAAACTTTATTAACCAAGACATACACTTGAAGTGGAGCATCACTCTCACTGAAAGTTTGCTGTAATCCTGTATCAGTGCTGCAGAAATGCTTAGGACTTTAATGCTATTAAAATAGCTCGTTCCATTTCAATCTGCAGCCAGTTACACATGAGGAAGAATGACTGTAAGCACAAACTAAATTTATTTTCTAGCCTGGACTCTGTACTCTGTTGTTGTACATGTTGGTCAGATATCTCCCTATCTTGCATAATTAATCAGCTGTACGAAGCAGGAGGGGTTGTCAGTTGCTTTTCACACTGGCACTAATTGAGTGAATTGCAACGGAATGGACGCACCCAGGTCAACAGAATGTGTTAGCAGTGTTTCTCAACATTTTATTGGTATGTACCCCTTTTAAAACCCTGCACTCACCAAGTACCCCCTAGCATAGTAAACATTGTCACAAGTACCCCTTGACAAATATATATTTCATCATAGTACATGATAATTGGTTCTAAAAAAATTTCCAAGCATTTAATAATGCTTTTTTAACCAGCTAAAACACTAATTTGGTGTTTAAATAAGATTTATCATTTCCTAAAACTCTCAATTTGTTATTCTTGGTTGAGTATATCAAGCCCAAGTACCCCCTGGAACCATCAGAAGTACCCCCTGGGGTATGCGTACCACATGTTGAGAACCTAGGTGTTAGGAGATTCCGGGGGGGCTTGGTGATGATGCGCTCAGAACAAAGGAATGCAATCTGAACTAATATTTGGCATTCATCTTCAAATGTATAAAGCCGAAGTGAATTAACTGTTTTCTGGTCAACAAAAGTGGGAATTCACTTAAAGAACTACTGTAGGGGGTGGGGGGAAAAAGAGTTGATCTTATCTGGAGCTTCTAATAGTCCCCCACTGCCCCGCAGACGTCCTGTGCCCACGCAGCCATTCACAGATGCCCATGTCCCGTCTTCCGGTTCACTTCTTGAATTTCCGACTTTAAAGTCGGAATACCACTCCGCCTGCCTGGCCATGTCCTTGCTCCCACTGACATCACCAGGAGTGTACTGTGCAGGCACAGACTGTACTGGGCCTGCGCAATGCCCTCCTGGTGAAGTCAGCAGGAGCGAGGGCGTGGCCGTGAAGGCATAGTGGTTTTCTGACTTTAAAGTCTGAAATTCCAGAAGTGAACCGGAAGGGGGACTGGAGCATCAATGAGTGGCTGCGCGGGCAAGGGACGTCTGCGGGGGACCTTTAGAATCCCCAGGTAAGTTCAAATCATTTCCCCCCACCCCTTATACGACCACAGTGATTACCCCGGGAGGGGACAGTGTAGCGCCAACACTGTCTTTAACCTTATTTTTTGTTCAGTGTTGCGGCACAATATGTTGACGATATATACATCCAATAAATAATAATTTTGTATTTTAAGTTAGTTACAGCAAGCACTTGGACTAACAATGCATGGTTTAAAAAAAAGGATACTATTTGCAGATTGGCGTAACTGATATGCTCACCAAATTATGTTTCCTTTATTTCTCTTTTTCCAAAGGAGAACTCCACCGCCTGTGTATTTGTTTGCCTGTTTCTTTGTTGAGTATGTAGATGCTGCCAGCTTGTTGTGATGTCCGCAATTTCCAGGTGATCACCGGCCTGTCAGTGTAAGCAGGATGGCCACATCTTGTGTATTCTCACTCCTTACAGTGATCAGCCGTATTACCCAAAATAATTGCTAGACATATAAACTACTTTCTTATCAGTCCACTGCTCCAGAAGGTCTGTACAGACACTTTATTACTGTCATTTAGAGAGATCTTTTGCTAAGGAAAATCTAGTGTCCGTACTAAGCTTCAGAATCTTTGTTTGAGACTTGTTTCCCAGTCCATTTAAAAACATATGCACATAGTAAAACTGGATTCATTTGACTTTAATGTGGATCCAAGACAAAATTTTGCTGACTTAATTTTTCTGCCCCTTACACATAGTTTACTGGGCATTCTTGCCCCCAAACGCTTTTTTAAATTGTATTTATTACCTAATTACATGTAAATGAATGTATCCATGCCCCCAGCTCCTCCGGCGCCTAGGCATTCTGAGTCACATGCTGCAAGTGCTCATGGGAGCTCAGCCTGGGAAAGAGGAGGCTTTTGCTGAAGCATGCACAACATTTCAGAGGCAAGGGGGGAGAGGGGAGGGGAGTTTTCACAGGCTGAGGGGTGGAGATGCAGAGCAGCTTAGCTGTGTAATGATGACAAGCAGAATATGGCTGCTCTCATTGTATCACATGAAGAAATAATCATATACTGTTGAAGCTGTTTGCAGCTAGATTTACTGTGTAAACCATCTAAACTTTAGATAAGATACATATTTTTCCATCTCGGATCTGCTTTAAGAATCGTTGCTCAACTATGTACAGTTGAGCAGAGCAGGGTGTATAGTCAGTGGGAAGGGAAGGAGGGACCATGGGGCCCTGCATGAGTGAGCAGCTTCTGAAAGCCAGATAGCTTTGATTTCTTTGAGATGGTGTTGGGATCTCAGCCGACAATGAGCTATAGCTAGCATGTGTACAAGACTTACAGCAGAACACTATTGCAGCCAACAGGATCAGCAGGACAGCCACGCAATTTCCATTCTTTAAAGGACAACTGTAGGGAGAGGTATAAGGAGGCTGCCATATTTATTCCTCCTTAAGCAATACCAGTTTCCTGGCAGCCCTGCTAATGTCTTTGGATGCAACAGTGTCTGAATAACACCAGAAACAAGCATGCAGCTAATCTTGTCAGTTCCGACATTAATGTCGGAAACACCTGATATGCTGCATGCCTGTTCAGAGTCTATGGCTAAAAGTATTAGAGACAGAGGATCAGCAGGACAGCCAGGCAACTGGTATTGCACAAAAAAAAAAGAAACATGGCAGCCTCCCTACAGTTGTCATTTAAAAGGAAACACATACGGCAGCCTCTATATCCCTGTCACTACAGGTTCCCTTTAATCAGCTACCATAGTCATTTCTGCATATGGTGTAAGCTGAATATCTGCATATTCACTTTGCTATACCATTTAAAGTTTTGGTCTAGTGTCAGGTTTCCTTTATTGTGCGTTTTGCACTTTATTCCCTTTTCCCAGATATCTTCTGTGTGCGTAGTATACGGATCCAGTCCACGGTATACACTTCTTTCTCTGCTAGTCTTTAAAATTCTGTTTTCTATCCATTTCATGGTTTTATGGGTCGCGCACCGGTTTTAATGGAAATCTGCTAATAACTATGCGCACACATGAAGCGGTGATGCTTCTTAAAAGTGTGGCAATTACTCCAGGAGAGCGGCAATTACCTGTATGCACTAAAAACTAATCCGCTGCCCCGAAACTCTTCTGATGGCTTTAGCGGATAAATATTATCGCTTTGATTTACCAGCGATCAGCATTTTATGGGCGCACATATGCTTTATGAGGACGGCTCGAGCTGCTACCTTACGTACTGTTTCAAAGAATGAATACATCTAATCGGGGGGAAGAAGAAAGAAAAAAACATTCTAATGAGTATAAAGGATTAAAGCTCTGATATATGAAAGCAGGACTTTGGGAAAATGGCTAAATGCATTAGCTGAACTGCAGATATAGCACGCTAGCTGTGATACAACAGTAATAAGAGGTGAGGGGCAGACATGATGCCAGAGCAGCATTTTGCCAAACACTGTTATAGGTTATTTCGCCCTTAGCGTTGGTGTGGTGTTCAGTGCAAGTGATAGAGCTGACAGATAGGGGGGGCTGATTCACAAAGTTTGTCTGTTTAATTATCTTACCTTACTTAATAACTCACAATTTATCTCTCCTTAAATGACTGGGTCTTGGGTGAAGAGTGTCCTGGGTGAAGAGTGTGCAGCAGCATGATCTTATGCTGACCCTTGCCTCACGCAGCATAGGCCCTTTAAGTGCAGTAGAGAGCTCAGCATGCAGCTGTGGCTGTGCTGTGCTGCTGTGCGTGTCTGTCTCCTGCCCCCTGCTGATGGACACTCCTTCACTAGTGCTGACCAATCATGCAGCAGAGAGGGAGTGCCCATCGGAAGGAGGCATGAGTAACTGACTGCCCCCTTATCCTATGTGCACTACTTGTTGTCAACAGGGGGGAGAGCGGCGGACAGGAAGGTGAGTAATGGAGGAGATTGCGCCCTGCACCACTCTCCTTTGCCAATAGGCACCAGGGAACCCACTAAAGCCAGGGGTATGTAAGTAAACCACTCGCAACCCGAGAAGGACAATTGCAGCTTCCATTATCCTTGTGAGTGGTGTACAAATTGACCTAGTTCACTGTATATGCATCGCACATATGTCTTCATTCAATGATAACTCATATCATGGTTGCACTAGCATTTTGCGCGTGCTGTAATGCGCGTACAGTTTTTTGCGCGCAATCACAAATTTTCACTTGAAAATTTGCGTCAGTGCACAAAAATTTGCAATTGCGCACAAAAATGTTACACGCATTATTTTGCAGTGCATGCAAAACGCTAGCGCGACCGTGATAAGAGTTATAACAGCATTGTGAATCAAGCCCATTGTGCACATCGCTAAAAAATAATTGTGTGGCCCAGTCATTGTGTTTGTTATGTGCATATTTCTGTGTGCGTTATCCAGAAACTTGCATCAGACAGTGTGACTGCCTACCAGGAAAATAAAATACATTACAATGCACATCTATGCACCTGCCCACTGAGGCAGTGTGCTTGTATGCACTATTGCATTATTGCAAAAGGCAATGCACTTTCATGACTATCTTTGTCATACCCCTCCCAGCCCTGCTTCATCATTGCCTGCTCTTTGCACCAATACTGAATATAGGCAGAGGTCACATGGGAAGAGTGTAGAAGATAACAGACAGCACTGATCTACCGGTGCACTTTAATTTAAGGCAAAAATATATATTTTTTTTTGACCCAGGAGTCAAACTCATGGCTTCGTGCTTCACATGCAGCTGCCTAGGAAAAATATTTATAACAAACAATTCTGCATTCATTTCTCAAAGTCATAAACAGGTTGCAAGGTGGGAAGTACTAGATTGAGGTGGCAATGGAAACCTCTTTAAAGCTATTGCACAGGTGTAATTACACCCCCACTTCGTCTACACAGGTTTTAACCGTCTACCTCTCGCTTGTGTTTTAGTGGCTGCCCAGTTGACGGTGATTTGTGGAATCAGAGGCATATCTAGAGGGGTGCTGGCATGAGGGGTAGGGGTCTCTGACCTGGGTTAAGCAGGGAGAGCAATTTTAGTGTTTGCCATAGGCTCTATATTACCCAGATACGCCCCTGTGTGGCATAGTTGGTGGACCTGTCCCAAAGCTAAGTTCTTCTGGCAGGAGATTTGGGATAGAATATCCTTAGTTCTTTCCAATAACTCCTCCTTGGATCCTTTTGTTATATTACTTGGCAATAAGCCTCCCATGATTACGTATTCATAGCACCAATTTATTCAGGAAATGGTCTCTTTGGCCAAACTAAATGGAGATCTTCACACGTCTTTTGACAAGGTACTTGGTAGTGTTGAGCCGAAATTTTCGAAATTTCGCGTTACTATAATTACGCATGCGAAATTTGCTATTACGATGCGAAATTAAGGTAGCGTAATTGCCATTAAAATCGTAATTGAAAATACCGTAAGCGTAATTTTCAACGCGTAATTTCGCGTTTCGTTCATAACGTAATTTCGCATTAAACCATAACGTAATTTCGGGTTTGCTTAATTTTCGCGAAATTTAGGGTTTTTTTTTTTCCGCGTTTTCGTCTGCATGGCGAATTTTGATGCGAAATATCACTACATGGCGAATTTTATATGCGTAACGCGAAAACAACGCGAAAATTAAAGCTTACAGTAATATGAACTATCGCAAAATTACGTTATGTAACTACGCTTACAAACGGTTGCATGCAAGGCAAACGTAATTTCGCGATACCCACTGTAATGCGAAAATTACGCAAAAATTACGGTTACGCGGAATTTCGCGAAATCCTTCTTCATTACGATTATGTACTTACGGCCATAATCGTAATTACACTAATTACGCGAAATTTCACAAAATCGTAATTAAGTCATTACGCTCATCTCTAGTTGGTGCCCTCAATCAAGTTAATCAAGTTATGCTACCTGAGCTAATAGTTACGAAAATTAAAAATACATTAACCTTTTTAAAACCTGGAGCTTGTGGATAGATTGGCAGGACAACGTGGGATTGTCGACTGTCCTGCACTCCTTCTAACATGACCCTGGTACATTCTTATTAATGGTTTAGCAATGTTTATTTCTCCAAAAGCTGCTCTGGAAGATGACATGACAGGTCACACTTGCTGTTGTTATTGATACTTGATTTGTTTTTGTTTTTTTTCTTGTTAACCTTTACCTGCTCCCTTGATCCTTAGGCTCAGTTGGCAGAAGAGTGTAACACCCTTGAGCCTCTCTACCATTAATGGGAGAGTTGTGATGATGTGACGCGCAAATACGTTTTGTGCTTGTAAACTCACCTAAAGGATTATTAGGAACACCTGTTCAATTTCTCATGAATGCAGTTATCTAATCAACCATTCACATGGCAGTTGCTTCGATGTATTTAGGGGTGTGGTCCTGGTCAATACAATCTCCTGAACTCCAAACTGAATGTCACAATGGGAAAGAAAGGTGATTTAAGCTATTTTGAATCTTGCATGGTTGTTGGTGCCAGAAGGGACAGTCTGAGTATTTCTCAATCTGCTCAGTTACTGGGATTTTCACGCACAACCATTTATAGGGTTTACAAAGAATGGTGTGAAAAGGGAAAAACATCCAGTATGCGGCAGTCCTGTGGGCGAAAATGCCTTTTTGATGCTAGAGGTCAGAGGAGAATAGGCCGACTGATTCAAGCTGATAGAAGAGCAACGTTGACTGAAATAACCACTCGTTACAACAGAGATAAGCAGCAAAGCATTTGTGAAGCCACAATACTACGCACAACCTGGAGGCAGATGGGCTACAACAGCAGGAGACCCCACCGGGTACCACTCATCTCCTCTACAAATAGGAAAAAAAAGGCTACGATTTGCACGAGCTCACCAACATTGGACAGTTGAAGACTGGAAAAATGTTGCCTGGTCTGATGAGTCTTGATAGAGTCAGAATTTGGCGTAAACAGAATGAGAACATGGATCCATCATGCCTTGTTACCGCTGTGCAGGCTGCTGGTGTAATGGTGTGGGGGATGTTTTCTTGGCACACTTAGGCCCCTTAGTGCCAATTGGGCATTGTTCAAATGCCACAGGCTACCTGAGCATTGTTTCTGACCATGTCCATCCCTTCATGACCACCATGTACCCATGCTCTGATGGCTACTTCCAGCAGGATAATGCACCATGTCACAATGCTCGAATGATTTCAAATTGGTTTCTTAAACATGACAATGAGTTCACTGTACTAAAATGGCCCCCACAGTCACCATATCTCAACCCAATACAGCATCTTTGGGATCTGATGGAACGGGAGCTTCGTGCCCTGGATGTGCATCCCACAAATCTCCATCAACTGCAAGATGCTATCCTATCAATATGGGCCAACATTTCTAAAGAATGCTTTCAGCACCTTGTTGAATCAATGCCACGTAGAATTAAGGCAGTTCTGAGGGTGGAAGGTGAAAGTATTAAATGGTTAAAGTTTCTCTTTAAAGTAGCATCCAAGGGCACAGGGCAGAAGACACAAGAGGTAGAAAGTTTTATTGCAGTCTGCATCCTCATT
Source organism: Hyperolius riggenbachi (assembly GCF_040937935.1). Taxonomy (NCBI): domain Eukaryota; kingdom Metazoa; phylum Chordata; class Amphibia; order Anura; family Hyperoliidae; genus Hyperolius; species Hyperolius riggenbachi. The sequence goes on along the minus strand of NC_090651.1, from coordinate 68,054,326 downwards.
GCAGAGATTTGCTCTCACTCCTGGTCCCAAGGACCGTCCTACCCTGTTCTTTTTGCCCTAAATATTAAAAAAATGGTAATCCCAGGAACAATAAATGAGGCAATAAAAAAAAATGTTGCTGTCTTTGTCACTCCTTAGGAGATTTCCCCATTCCTATATGAACAGAAAGTGATGGAAATATTCATAGATGGGTACACATAAATATAATTAAAACCCAAAAGAGGTTTGAACCCTGAACCACCCGATTCAATATTTTTTTTGCTGCAGCTGGGCTTTAATGCATAGTAAAGTGACAGGACAAACTCTCAGCATCATTCTGTTCACAGGCATACCTCCTCTAGGTGAAGAGAACACTTTACTATAATAGGTCTAATTTGGAATGCGATTTGACAATTTTATTGTGTCCAATTCATTTCTATTATGTTCAGGGTGAGGGAACTGTAACAAGGATAATTTGTAAAGCTGCATGATGAAAGAGTCCATTATATCAGCACAATCGCTCACAATGATCTATTAACCAGATGTCCAAATCTTTCTCCCAATGAACTTTGGAAAGCTCAGAAGTACTTGTCAGTCTGGACTCTCATTGAAAACCATCAGGGCTAAATAATGTCACAGTTCTCCGGAGTCACCATTAAAGAGGAACTCTGATGTTAAAATATTAAAAATATTCTGTACAGCAATCCTTAAAGAGAAGGGGGGCAGATGGGATACAGAGGCATGTTCTCTGCCTAATGACATGGTTCTGTTTCCCCCCACCGGCGCTCCCTGCCCCCGCTTCCCCCACCGCCACCCTATAGCCCCCCCAAGATTTGTCACTAACTCGGAGGTAAACAGAGGGGAGAGGAATTCCCTGTTTAAAACGCCCGCCATGGGCATTCCTACAGGGTTTCCTGAGCTGCCATTGGGCAGCTCTTTCCAGCTCTACCTCCCGGCCGCGCCTCCTGCCGCTCCCCCGCCTCCCTGCAAGCTATGAGAGACAACACAGTCTCTCAGTGCAGCGTCGTGACCCAGGGGTCACGCAAGTGAAAGAGGGTCATTGCGGCCCACTGGAGTGGCGATTTTGCAGCTACCTGATCCGCTCAGCCCTGCAGATCAGGTAGTTTACTCTTTTTTTTATGTCCTGGAGGTTTCAACTAGCAAAAACAACGATTTGCTCACCTGACGTTATTACTAAAGCTCTTTGCGGCTGTTTGCAGTATGTTAAACGCAGCGTTTCGTCTGTCAGTGTGAACTGGGCCTAACCCTTACACTACCTTATTGCTGTGTAGGCATGCCAGACGTTTTAAAGCACTTAATTCCATAAATTTAGCAATGTACTGTGATTTCTGCTCGTTAGAGATTAAAACATGACTCTGTGTCAACTATGTAATTAATTTTTGGTGGGACTTTCGCCATGGATTCTCCTCTGGCATGCCACAGTCCAGGTGTTAGGCCCCTTGAAATAACTTTTCCATCACTTTTGTGGCCAGAAACAGTCCCTATAGGTTTTAAAATTTGCCTGCCCATTGAAGCCCATGGTGGTTTGCACGGTTTGCCCGTTACAAAACTTTTGCAGAAAATTTGCATTCACAAACCGAAAATTTAATGTTTGCTACATCACTAGTAGTCAGTGATTCCCCCAGAGCTTCCCTGGTGGTCTAGTTTTCCCCTATAGTTTCCCCGGTGGTCAGTAGCCCCCCCTGGTGGTCAGAGGGTCCCCCAGGTGGTCAGTGCCACTCCCCATAGCCTCCAGGTGGCTGTCACACATATAACAACAGCTTTTCTCCACAGTAATAGAGTCCCTGTACTAAACTGGCCTGCCTGCAGTCCACACCTGTCTCCTGATTTACCTAGTGTTGTTAATTGAGGAGTTGAAGTCCCACAGTGATAAACACACCCCTTTTTTAAACATGCTGTTGACATCAAATTTAAATTGGATATATATTTACAAAAATAAATGATATTTTTGATTTTTTGCTGTGCTATCTTTGTACTATTTTCAGTTAAATATGAGATTTTACCAACCTGAAAATTTATCGCTTTCAGTTTTCATTCGCTTTTTACATGGCATGAAAACATTTTTGAAGCATAACTGTACTAAAACAATAAATCAAAGATGGACCTTTTATGCACAGTAGGACAAGGCTGGATTTATACTTTTTCTGCCCCTAGGCCAAGTATGTTGTGGCTCTACTTCCTTGTGCAGCAGAGCCCCTCCCATTCCATGTGCAGCCCCTTCCATGTATATCCATATACTGCAGCCCCTCTCTTTCTTGAACAGATTGTGTCCATGGACATTAGCGTCCATTTTCTTGTGTTGCTCCCCTTTTGCAGCTTCCACTTTTATATGAATAAACCTATTTTTCATGACCAGGTGCCCCCTTGGGCTGTAGCCACCCAACTCCCGGGCCTTTGTGGCCTTTCTAGAAATCCAGCCCTGCAGTTGGTGGTTGTTGAAGTCACCCATTAAGGGACATCTTTATTATGTTGCACATACACATGAACAATGAGATGTCCATCCAGGGCTGTTTTTGTGCAGAGACCATCAAGGCAAAGGCATACATGTCTAACCTATACTGGGGAAACCTATACCTGGCTACCTATACTGTAAGTAAGTACTGTAATATACAGTGGGTTGCAAAAGTATTTGGCCCCCTTGAAGTTTTCCACATTTTGTCACATTACTGCCACAAACATGCCTCAATTTTATTGGAATTCCACGTGAAAGACCAATACAAAGTGGTGTACATGTGAGAAGTGGATCGAAAATCATACATCATTCCAAACATTTTTTACAAATAAATAACTGCAAAGGTAGAAGAAGCAGAAGATAGAACACAACCTACCTGTAAAATAGGGGAAGAAATGTGTATATTATGGAATAGTAGATCATAATTTGAATTTAATGGTGGAAGAGGCCAGTCCCGGAATAAATGAATGGTTGAATAAGGTGAATGTATGGTAAATGAATGAATGGATGTGGTAAGAGGAATGAAGTAGGAGATGAAAGAAGGGGTGGGAGTTATCTACCGCCTTAGGTGTCTATTTGTTACGGTAAAGGAAGCAACAGGCCCTGGTAGCTAGTAATGCGGTGCGGATGGGAAGTGGATGGGGGGTCTAGAACAGGTTTCGGGAGGTAGAGGGGGGGGGTGGGATAGGATCTAGAGGATCTAGTGTTTGTTTTTTGTTTTTAGCTTAGTCTGTTATATAATAAAGATGTTCATAGATTAACGCAAACTATGATGCAAATTACTCCCAACTACAGGAGGTCTCTGATGAAGCCAAGTTAACAAGTTGGAACATGGCTTTTGTTGAGCTGCTGACTGTTTGCGAAAAAAAAAAAAAAAAAAAAATAACTGCAAAGTGGGGTGTGTGTAATTATTCAGCCCCCTGAGTCAATACTTTGTAGAACCACCTTTTGCTGCAATTACAGCTGCCAGTCTTTTAGGGTATATCTCTACCAGCTTTGCACATCTAGAGACTGAAATCCTTGCCCATTCTTCTTTGCAAAACAGCTCCAGCTCAGTCAGATTAGATGGACAGCGTTTGTAAACAGCAGTTTTCAGATCTTGCCACAGATTTTCGATTGGATTTAGGTCTGGACTTTGACTGGGCCATGTTTTGAACCATTCCATTGTTGCCCTGGCTTTATGTTTAGGGTCATTGTCCTGCAGGAAGGTGAACCTCCACCCTAGTCTCGAGTCTTTTGCAGTCTCCAAGAGGTTTTCTTCCAAGTTTGCCCTGTATTTGGCTCCATCCATCTTCCCATCAACTCTGACCAGCTTCCCTGTCCCTGCTGAAGAGATGCACCCCTCGAGCATGATGCTGCCACCACCATATTTGACAGTGGGGATGGTGTGTTCAGAGTGATGTGCAGTGTTAGTTTTCCGCCACACATAGCGTTTTGCATTTTGGCCAAAAAATTCCATTTTGGTCTCATCTGACCAGAGCACCTTCTTCCACATGGTTGCTGTCCCCCCCATGGCTTGTGGCAAACTGCAAACGAGACTTCTTATGCTTTCTGTTAACAATGCCTTTCTTCTTGCTACTCTTCCTAAGCCTGCTTTAAATTTCTCAATAACTTGATCCCTGACCTGTCTTGTGTGTTCTTTGGACTTCACGGTGTTGTTGCTCCCAATATTCTCTTAGACAACCTCTGAGGCCCTCACAGAGCAGCTGTATTTGTACTGACATTAGATTACACACAGGTGCACTCTATTTAGTCATTAGCACTCATCAGGCAATGTCTATAGGCAACTGACTGCACTCAGATCAAAGGGGGCCGAATAATTATGCACACACCACTTTGCAGTTATTTATTTGTAAAAAATGTTTGGAATCATGTATAATTTTCGTTCCACTTGTCGTCATGTGTACACCACTTTGTGTTGGTTTTTCATGTGGAATTCCAATAAAATTGATTCATGTTTGTGGCAGTAATGTGACAAAATGTGGAAAACTTCAAGGGGACCGAGTACTTTTGCAACCCACTGTATATTCTACCTGCCCTGCCTTTGCAATTTCTGTTTTTTGTTTTTTTTTGGGGAGGGGGTGCATTCACAGTTTTACAGGACCAGTGATTTCTGGAGATGGCCAGAACGGTTTGGCGGCGAACGGTTCCCAGCGGGTTCGCCATTGCAGAGAACCGCAAACTTTTCCGGAAGTTCAGTTCGCCCCCATAATGCACCATTGGGTCAACTTTGACCCTCTACATCAGCAGGCACATTGTAGCCAATCAGGCTACACTCCCCCCCTTATAAAAGGCAGGCATTGCCGGCCATTTTACTCATTCGTGTGCCTGCAGTAAATAGAGGAGGGACAGCTGCTGCTGCTGCAGACTCTCAAAGGGAAAGATTAGATAGGCTCTTGTAGGCTTCTGAGCTTGCTCCTTGATGACTCTTATTGCTAAAATAGCACTCCACAACAGCTCTTTTGAGAGCTAATCTTGTTATTGTGATCTATTTTTTTTTCTGTGTGTCCCACTGACACTGCTGGGCTGGCATAGACAGCGTTGATAATTCATACTGTGTGTGTGCCACTGCCAGGCCCAGAACATTCACTACCTGTGTGTGTGACAGGTACACATTGTAATACCCATTACTGCATATACCTACCTACCTGTTATTCACAGTGCACCCACCTACCTATGTGAGTTGAGCGCACACAGTGTCACGGTGCCTGTCCGCTACCTGTCTGTGTGTGACAGGTGCACATTGTAATACCCATTACTACATATACCTACCTGTTGTTTACAGTGCACTGACCTACCTACGTGAGTTGAGCACACGCAGTGTCACTGTGCCTGTCCGGTACCTGTCTGTCTGTGTGTGACAGGTGCATATTGTAATACTCATCACTGCATATACCTACCTGTTGTGTTCAGTGCACCCACCTCATCACTGCATATACCTACCTGTTGTGTTCAGTGCACCCACCTCATCACTGCATATACCTACCTGTTGTGTTCAGTGCAGCCACCTACCTACAAGAGTGTACTCAGTGTGATATACCACTCCGTGCATACCTGTTAACTGCACCTGTGTGACTGCACATTGTATTAGTCAAGTCAGTTCATACCTTTCGCTTCATCCCCCCCGATATGGACACAACGAACAAAACAGGTAGAGGCAGACCCAGAGGAAGGCCACCCGGCAGGTCTGTGCGAGGTCGTGTTGGTGTGATTTCGTGCGGCCCTGGCCCAAAGTACAGTGCTCAGAAGAAGGCATGTCCCATCAACTCCCAAGATTGTCAGGACGTGGTTTACTATTTAACACAGAACACCTCATCTTCCGCAGCCACCAGCACTATTACAAGCACCACATCCACTGCATTTGACACTTCGCAGGAGTTAATTGGTGGGGAATTAACTGATTCACAGCCATTATTGTTACAACCAGATGAAGGCGCTAAGCAAGTAACACCACCTCATATGTCTGAGTTAGGCGGCAACACTATGGAGGAGGATGATGAAGTACCTGCTGTTGGTGCATTTTTTGAGGTGTCTGAGGCTAGCAAAGCTGGGCAGGATGATTATGATTATTAGGATCCCACATAGGTTCCTAAGAGACAAGATGACCAAGGGGACAGTTCAGAGGGGGAGTCAGAGAGGAGTAGGAGGAGACGAGTTCCTGAAAGAAGCAGGGGGAGCATCAGAAACAGCTGGTGGCAGTGTCTGGCGCCATGCATCACCACCTATGTACAGCCAGCCAACATGCCCTTCAACGTCAGCTGCTGAGGCCACCATAGTGCCATCACCCCAGGGGGACTCAGCGGTGTGGACATTTTTTAATGTGTCTGCCTCAGATCAGAGCAATGCCATCTGTTCTCTCTGCCTCCAAATATTGAGCTGTGGAAAGGCCAACACTCACGTAGGGACAAATGCCTTACGAAGGCACATGGAGAAAAGGCACAAACTGCAATGGGAAGAGCACCTGAGCAAAAGCAACACACAAAAAAAAGCCACCCTCCTTCTTCTCTTCATACATCAGGTGCAGTATCTTCAGCCGCTTTCTCCCTTGAACCTTCACAGCCACCCTCCTCCACTCCGCCTCTGCCCTTGAGTGATTCCTGCTCCTCTGCCCACAGCAGCCAGGTGTCCGTGAAGGAAATCTTTGAGCGGAAGAAGCCAATTTCTTCCAGTCAACCCCTTACCCAGTGTCTGACAGCTGGCGTGGTGGAACTGTTAGCTCACCAGCTGTTACCATACCAGCTGGTGGACTCTGAGGCCTTATGTAAATTTGTGGCCATTGTGACACCGCAGTGGATGATGCCAGGCCGCAATTATTTCTCTAAAAAGGAGATACCCAAACTGTACCGTGAAGTTGAGAGAAAAGTGGTGTCATCTCTGGCACACAGCATTGGGTCAAGGCTCCACCTAACCACGGATGCCTCGTCTGCCAAGCACGGTCAGGGTGACCGATGGCAAGCAGGGAGTATGTGGCTGTGCAGCGGACCAACTTGTGACACCTCCACGACTTGCAAGCAGGCCTCCTGCCACCTCCTCTCCTCCTGCTACATCCTCTTCGCTGTCGTCTTCCTCCTCCTCCTTGGCTGAGTGGCAGTTCAACTATACTGGTGCTGCGATCTCCTCTCCAGCTACACAGCCCCAGCTCCCCAGGGCCTATGCTGCATTCAAGGTACGATGGTGTCACGCCATCTTAGACATGTCTTGCCTCAAAGCGGAGAGTCACACTGGACCAGCTCTCCTGGCTGCTCTTAACAAACAGGTGGATCAGTGGCTGACCCCGCACCAGCTGGAGATCGGCAACGTGGTGTGTGACAAGGGCAGCAATCTCCTTTCCGCATTGAATTTGGGAAAGCTGACACATGTACCCTGCATGGCACATGTGCTCAATCTAGTCATTCAAAGATTTGTGTCAAAGTACCAAGGCTTAGAGGACGTCCTGAAGCAGGCCAGGAAGTTGTGTGGGCATTTCAGGCGGTCTTACACGGCCATGGCACGCTTTGCAAACATTCAGCGGAGAAACAACTTGCCAGTGAGACGCTTGATATGTGATAGCCCGACTCGCTGGAATTCGACCCTGGTCATGTTCTCTCGCCTGCTAGAACAGGAGAAAGCCGTCACCCAGTACCTGTACAATAACAGTAAAAGGACAGAATCTGGGGAGGTGGGGATGTTCTGGCCCAACAACTGGACACGTGCGGCCGTTTGAGGAGGTGACCAACCTGGTGAGTCGCAGTGAAGGCACCATCAGCAACTTGATCCCGTACGCTTACTTCCTGCAGCGAGCCGTGCGCAGAGTGGTGGATAAAGCTGTGGAGGGGCGTGAACAGGAACAGTTACGGCAGGAACAGTTGTGGGAGCAATTTTCATCAGAATCAGATGTTTCCTCGACACCTGCGGCAGAACAGAGGGGGGAGGAGGATGAAGAGTCGTGTGGGGAAGAGAAGTCAGACTCGGATGATGAGTAAGGTGTTTCTTTGGATGAGGAGGAGGAAGAGGCGGCGGCAGAAGAACAACTGCAGCAGGCATCGCAGGGGGCTTGTGCTGCTCGACGTTCCCATGGTATTGTTTGTGGCTGGGGGGATGAGGAGGACTTACCTGACATCACTGAGGAAGAACAAGAGGAGATGGATAGTATGTCTGGATCCAACTTTGTGCAGATAGTGTCTTTCATGCTGTCCAGCCTGTTGAGGGACCCCCGTATAAAAAAACTCAAGGGGAATTAGCTGTACTGGGTGGCCACACTACTAGACCCTCGGTATAGGCACAAAGTGGCGGACATGTTACCAACTAACCAGAAGGCAGAACGGATGCAGCACATGCAGAACAAGCTGGCAACTATGCTTTACAATGCGTTTAAGGGTGATGTCACAGCACAACGCAATAAAGGTACCAGTGCCAGTAATCCTTCTCCCATGTCAACGCAGGCAAGGAGAGGATGCTCCAGCGATCTCATGGTGATGTCGGACATGCGGACATTCTTTAGTCCAACGCCTCGCCTTAGCGCTTCCGGATCCACCCTCCACCCACGCCTGGACCGGCAGGTAGCCGACTACCTGGCCTTAAGTGTGGATGTAGACACTGTGAGCAGCGATGAACCCTTGGACTACTGGGTGCGCAGGCTTGACCTGTGGCCAGAGCTGTCCCAATGTGCCATCCAACTTCTGTCATGCCCTGCCTCAAACGTCCTGTCAGAAAGGACCTTCAGCGCAGCTGGAGGCATTGTCACTGAGAAGAGAAGTCGCCTAAGTCACAAAAGTGTTCAGTACCTCACCTTTATCAAAATGAATGAGGCATGGATCCCGGAGGGCTACTGCCTGCGCCAAGACTAAGTCAGTCCCCACACACAGCATCTCTGCCTGCACGCCGTGTGACTGACTGCCTGCCCCAAGACTAAGTCGCACCCCACACAGCATCTCTGCCTGCAGGCCACTAAACTGCGTTCTCCGCCACCACCAACAGGGTCCAGGTCTCCAGGCGGATTCCTGAATTTTTAAGGCCGCTGCTAGCAGCAGCCGCTATAACAATTTTTCTGGTGCGTGTACATGCTTGCCTAATTTTTCTGGCAACAACAAAACAAAAGGCATGTACATGTGCCCATTCCCCTTCATGATCATTACCTTGCCATGGTGAAGGGGCTTGCGTATCACAATGAAGCAATGACCGACGGCTATATGAGTGTCTGGGGGGGGGCACATCCAAGATAATAAGGTCGTTGCTTCATTGTGGACAGACCAAATTTGATCAGCTGGACAGTCACTCATTGAGCTAACACAGCCCGGCGATCACATGGGCTTGAAAACCGCCACGGCCTGCACTCTGGCCATGGTGCGCACCAGTCCAGCATGGCCGTCACTACACAAACAGCTGTTTGCGGTGCGTTACACAGTGAGTTTGGGGTGTCAGTGTGAAGCAGTACGCTAATTACACTCCCTGATTGATGTATACACATGCAAGATGTTTTAAAGCACTTTAGGCCTGCAATTTAGCATTCAATGTGATTTCTGTCCTTAAAACACTGTGTTGTGTCAAATCCAAATTTTTCCCCGGGACTTTTGGCATGTAACCCACTCCGCCATGCCCCCCTCCAGGTGTTAGACCCCTTGAAACATCTTTTCCATCACTTTTGTGGCCAGCATAAGTTTTTCTAGTTTTCAAAGTTCGCCTCCCTATTGAAGTCTATTGCGGTTCGCGGAAGTTCGTGCAAACCGAACTTTCGCAGAAGTTCGCGAACCCGATTCGCAAACTGAAAATCGGAGGTTCGGGCTATCTCTAGTGATTTCTAGTTACGGCCCTGGCAGAGTATAAAATCTTATTAAATCTCAGTGGAGTTGGAGTACCAAATCTTTGTGGATGAATGCAAACAGAGTAAAACCCTGTAAGCTCATGAGAGCCAAGATCTTCAGGTATGACTGTCTCTCCACACATCCCAGAATCCTCACTACACCTGCTTCTCTTGTGTTATTTTAAACAATTTGTGTAATTCACATAAAATGGCTAATCTGGTATATTGAGGTAATTTCAAAATTGACATATCATACACATTGTATAAAATAAGAACATCTTGTATATGTATTTCAGCTGCGTATTCAACAGCTTGGTTAGAGATGGACTTTAAATCACCCATACAGCAGCTTTGTTCTCATTCTGTAGCCACACAAAGGATTCTGGGTTGTCTCCCCGCTGTAACACCTTGGCGTGATGTTAATTCAGAGAACCTCCAGTGCTTGGCCTGAATGCCAAGTACCCTGTAACTATAAGTGATCTGTCCATTTACACAATCACTTTATTGGCTTCAAAGAGACTTGAAGTGACTCGATAATTTCTGGTGTACTTGTCATGAACAAGAAGAATATACAAATTCTCCCCGGCAAAGGATCTTGACTAAACCCCACGTCTGACACAGCCCGCACCTCTCCAGTCCATTTACATTTAATGAATCGATCTTCAAACACACGTCAGTCCTTGTACCTCGAGAAATTCATTTACTGCCTTGAAATATTTAGTCGGTGTCATGTATATTTCATTAATGTGACATATTTAATACTCCTCTGCCCTGGATTTAAAACCCTCTCCTGATATGCTTAATAAATATGTTCAGTGCTTAACTAGAGGTTGTAGAGTTTTAATAAACTGATGCAGGTGTTAAAAAAAAAGTAAGAGGAATATGAAAGATGCTGTGCCTGACTTCCCTTCAAAGTGTATCTGACCTGAGGCAAAGCTGCTAATAAGCAAACCTTCTCAAAAGAACCCTCCCTTACCTATGCCTAACCTTAACCACCCCAGCCTAATCCTAAAAAACACCCTTCCATGTTTAACCTTAATCATCCCCCACACACTTAAAGGACACCCGAGGTGACATGTGACATGATGAGATAGACATGGGTATGTACAGTGCCTAGCACACAAATAACTATGCTGTGTTCCTTTTTTTCTTTCTCTGCCTGAAAGAGTTAAATATCAGGTATGTAAGTGGCTGACTCAGTCCTGACTCAGACAGGGAGTGACTACATTGTGTCCCTCACTGATAATGAAATTCCAACTATAAAACACTTTCCTAGCAGAAAATGGCTTCAGAGAGCAGGAAAGAGATAAAAAGGTCAATAGTTCATAGATTTTAGCTCTGGCATACTTCAATAAATGGGTCATTGAGCAAATACAATAAAACAGTTAAAACTTAAAAAGTAGATTTAAACATAAAATAAAACTGTGGAATATCTCAAAAGTAAATTTTAGGAGAAGGAAGATAGATACAATCGTTTATTTTGTTTATTTAATTTTCTCCTTCGGTGTCCTTTATCCCTTAAAAACACCCATTCACAGCCACCAATCCACCGCTATTACAATAATGTTTGGGCTCTGCCATAGGCACCAACATAACTTGCGGCCATAGTGTGAAATTTAGGTGCCCGGTATATATATAAATCATGTTTTTCTTGAAAGATGCAGACTTCTTCCTGTACCACTGCTTGAAGAAGGTGTCTTCCAGAGACTGGCAGTAGGACTGGGAGTTAAGCTTGACTCCATCCTCAACCCGAAAAGGCCCCACAAGCTCATCTTTGATGATACCAGCCCAAACCAGTACTCCACCTCCACCTTGCTGGCGTCTGAGTCGGACTGGAGCTCTCTGCCCTTTACCAATCCAGCCACGGGCCCATTCATCTGGCCCATTAAGACTCTCATTTCATCAGTCCATAAAACCTTAGAAAAATCAGTCTTCAGATATTTCTTGACCCAGTCTTGACGTTTCAGCTTGTGTGTCTTGTTCAGTGGTGGTCGTCTTTCAGCCTTTCTTACCTTGGTCATGTCTCTGAGTATTGCACACCTTGTGCTTTTGGGCATTCCAGTGATGTTGAAGCTCTGAAATATGGCCAAACTGGTGGCAAGTGGCATCTTGGCAGCTGCACGCTTGACTTTTCTCGTATCATGGGCAGTTATTTTGCGCCTTGGTTTTTCCACACGCTTATTGCGACCCTGTTGACTATTTTGAATGAAACGCTTGATTGTTCGATGATCACGCTTCAGAAGCTTTGCAATTTTAAGAGTGCTGCATCCCTCTGCAAGATATCTCACTATTTTTGACTTTTCTGAGCCTGTCAAGTCCTTCTTTTGACCCATTTTGCTAAAGGAAAGGAAGTTGCCTAATAATTATGCACACCTGATATAGGGTGTTGATGTCATTAGACCACACCCCTTCTTATTACAGAGATGCACATCACCTAATATGCTTAATTGGTAGTAGGCTTTCAAGCCTATACAGCTTGGAGTAAGACAACATGCATAAAGAGGATGATGTGGTCAAAATACTCAATTGCCTAATAATTCTGCACTCCCTGTATATAAATGCCTCTGTTTAATATTATGTACACCAAGTTTGTTCCTGTCCTGAGCCATGGAATATGTTGTCGTTTTATAAATACTACTAATATAATAAATGGGAAAGTTTGGATGTTTGGATGTTTAGATGTTTGGATGTTTGTTACTTGATCACGCAAAAATGGCTGAACGGATTTGAATGAAATTTGGCACACACATAGTACATTACCTGGAATAAAGTATAGGAAACTTTTTATTCCCATAACCAAAAAGGGGGCGGAGACAAATACACATTTCACTAGAAAATTTAAACTGCAGCCATTTATACACTGTTAATGGCAGGGTTCTCAAACTTTGCACAGTTGGTCATTGGGTGACTGGGATTAATATTCAGGAAAGTGGGTGGAGCCTACAAAAGCCAATCCAAATTTACCTATTGATTTTTAAGGGGAATATTTACATTGCTGCCATTCTTGGACTGTTAATGGCACAAGCCTCAAACCTGGTACAGTTGATCATTGGGTGACTGGGATTCAATTTCAGAAAGGGGTGGAGCCACAAACAGCCAATCAGATTTGTTTCATTCCAATGCAAATTATTGATGCCAAACACTGCAAAACTCACAAACTTGGTAATTGAGTAATTTATTAATTGGGTGTTAGGGTTAGAAAAGTGGGCACAGCCAACACCAGCCAAATACATAAGCGGGCAACGCGGGTTCATAAGTTGGCGGAGCCAAATACAAAATTTTAATGGGAAAATGTAAACAGCAGCCATTCTTACACTGTTAATGGTAGGGTTCTCAAACTTTGCAGAGTTGGTTACTGGGTGACTGGGATTAATAGTCAGAAAAGTGGGTGGAGCCTACAAAAGCCAATCAAAAATCACCTATTGATTTTTCAGGGGAGTATTTCATTGCTGCCATTCTTGCACTGTTAATGGCACAAGCCTCAAACCTGGTAGAGCTGATCATTGGGTGACTGGGGTTTAAATTTATAGAAGGGGGTGGAGCCACAAACAGACAATCAGATTCAGCGAATCTTATTTGTTTCATTTTAACACAGGTTATTGATGCCAAAAACCGCAAAGCTCACAAACTTGGTCATTGAGTAATTGAGTAATTGTGTGTTAGGGTTAGGAAAAGTGGGCGCAGCCAACGCCAGCCAAATACATAATCGGGCAATACCGGGTCATCAGTGGGTGGAGACAAATACACATTTCACTGAGAAAATGTAAACTGCAGCCATTCTTACACTGCTAATGGCAGGGTTCTCAAACTTTGCACAATTGGTCACTGGGTGACTGAGATTAATATTAAGAAAAGTGGGTGGAGCTTACAAAGGCTAATCAAAATCCACCTATTGATTTTCAAGGGGACTATGTAATTGCTGCCATTCTTGCACTGTTAATGGCACAAGCCTTAAACCTGGTACAGTTGGTCATTGGGTGACTGGGGTTCAAATTTAGACAAAGGGGTGGAGCCACAAACAGACAATCAAATGCAAATTATTAATGAAAAAGACCGCAAAGCGCACAAACTTGGTCATTGAGTAATTGTGTGTTAGGGTTAGAAAAAGTAGGCGGAGCCAACACCAGCCAAATTGATACCCGAACAATGTCAGGAAATCAGTGGGTGGAGAAAAATACAAATTTCATTGGGAAAATGTAAACTGCAGCCATTCTTACACTGTTAGTGGTAGGGTTCTCAAACTTTGCACAGTTGGTCACTGGGTGACTGGGATTAATATTCAGAAAGGTGGGTGGAGCCTACAAAAGCCAATTAAAATTCACCTATTGATTTTTAAAGGGAATATTTAATTGCTGCCATTCTTGCACTGCTAATGGCACAAGCCTCTTGCACTGTTAATCACCTATACCTGGTACTCTTGGCCATTGGGTGATTTGGGTTCAAATTCAGAAAAGGGGTGGAGCCACAGCCAATCAGATTTATTTTATTTCAATGCAAATTATTGATGCCAAAGACCGCAAAGCTCACAAACTTGGTCATTAAGTAATTAAGTAATTGTGTGTTGGGATTAGGAAAAGTGGGCGGGGCCAACACCAGCCAAATACATACCCGGGCGTTGCCGGGCATCCAGCTAGTAAATAATAATAATGTACCGGGAAGGTGAGGGATGTGAATCTTAAATAAAAACTGAGGCTGGACGTGGCGTGACTTTGATAGGCAGAATGCCAGCGTTCAATAGATTCAGAGACGTGAAATGGAGCCCCTAGGCAAGTAACAACTCTGGGCCCACTCTTAATTGCCACCTGGCTTTTTTGATAAGATTTGGTAAAGGGTAGCATCAACTTAGTCCCTAGTCGTGATGGTCAAGTAGATGCAAATAACTTCGAGTTGATGTACATTTATGCAAATTTTTATGCAAATTTATGCAGCTTGAAAATGAACTGATCGAATTTTACTTCAGCAGGATTTGATTAGTTCATTTTCAAGCTGCATAAATTTGCATACAAATGTGCATACATGTGCATCAACTCGAAGTTATTTGCATCTACTTGACCATCACTAGTCCCTAGTCTCTCACCAGGCCCTAGGCAACTACCTAAATTGCCTTGTGGATGATCTGGCTATGCATAGATTTAAAGGACAACTGTAATGAGTGGGATATAGAGTCTGCCATATTTATTTCCTTTTAAACAATACCAGTTGCCTGGATATCCTGCTGAGCCTCTGCCATACTTTAAGCCATAGACCCTGAACAAGCATGCAGCAGATCAGGTGTTTCTGACATTAATGCCAGATCTGATAAGATTATCTGCATGCTTGTTTCTGGTGTGATTCAGACACTACTGCAACCAAATAGACCAGTAGGGCTGCCAGGCAACTGGCATTGTTTAAAAGTAAATAAATGGCAGCCTCCATATCCCTCTTGTTACAGTTGTCCTGTAAGAAAAGTATAGTCTATTTGGATGTTACCAAGCGGACTTGCCTATCATGTACCAAAACAGCTGGAACATTTATTTGTAATCTTTCATATGTTTAGGAATAAAAGTATTTTTTAAATTTGTATTTTTTAACACAATAAGCATGCTACGAAACAATAGACATTACTTTGAAGAGGCCCTCTTAAAGAACAAGTGACACCCATGCTAACCTAGAAATAAAAAACGCATATAAGTAGATAAATACTAGTTCTAATTACATAACAGATGTATTGCACTGTCCACATTATGATTCCTGAATGTTATAAAGGAAAAGCAGAGAATCCAATTCTAGACAGTTTGCATCTTGGTTACCTTTGAATGAAGCAAATCCTGACATTATTGCCTCCCTCTCTCTTTTTTTTCTCCACTTGCTAATTGTGTATTCGTAACCCGCCCTTCTCCCAGAGTCTTCAGACACTACCACTGAGGTCTAAACTAGGAAATGCACATTCTTATGTCAATAGAAGGAGGGGGAAATAAAGAGAAGAGGAGGAATATATTATAAATAAAAAGACCCCCCAGCATGCAAATGTTTAGCCAGCCGATGGCAATGGCAATTAAAGGGCCAGTGCTCCTAAGGTATGTGATAACTCCAAACCATAACAGCAGAAACAGTTTTGAAAGTTTTGAATGCAGGATGAGAATTTTTATCACTTAATACACTCGGACCAGTTGCTGTTTAAATTTGATTTTTATGGTGACAATCCCGCTTTAAAATGCTATTGACAGACCTGGGCTGTAGATTACCTTGTCTCGGGGGCCAGGCACCCAGGAATATTTTCTGAGTGTGGCTGCTATTCTTCACACGCACGCTTATTTCTAGAGATGACGAAAAAAAAGTTATCATTAAAATTGCTTTGCAGAAAGAAAAGGCATTTCTGAGAAAAAAAAATGACAGCTTTGTTGTGGAAGAGGAGATAGTTCTCAGATATACAGCGCACCTCAGATATTTTTTTTTTCCAGCAGCTTACTTTGAAAACCTGTATTGTCTGTTTTCCTTTCTTTATTTCAGAAAGGATAATGCGGTAATTAGGCCTCTCCACCGGCCTGTTGCGCAGCTAATTTCCTCTCACCTGTCTCTCAGGCCTCTGTCTCTGGCCCGTGATCTTCAAGTTCGGAGAATTATCAGAGGGAAAATGTGAAAATTTGTGGCAGCTTTGTCAGCACAGATTAAGCCTGCGGAAAGGGATCGCTGACCCAGAAAGCGGAATGCGTCGGGTGAGCGGGAAATAGAGGGAAGATGACAGCTATACAGAAAAAAAACCATTCCTCTTTCTATAAAATGGTGGGGTGGGAAATCCGCAGTAGCTATGAAGGGGGGGAGGGGAGTAGCGGGAGTGGGAGGGGTCAATTGACTTCTCCATTCCTGTTGCAAATCGGATCTGCATTTTGGTGCTGTAATTCTGCCTGGCAGGGCCTGGAACAAGGTGTCTACTTTGGTTAAGTCTCTAGTGAATGGTGTGAAATACAGTGTTCAGTACTTGGAAAGACACTGCATTTTAATTCATGCCTTCCAATGAAAAACATCGCAGAAACTACAGTACTCTCATTAACATGCAGCGGAGATCAATATCTCTGCTAGCAGCCTTCCTGATTTAAGGTTATAGTAGATTACTGCAGAAGGCCGTTGGTGACATCTACTGATGTAAAGGCAGATCGACCAAGAGACAGATCTCTCTGTGATCAAATTTGGTCAGGGCGAGATCTGTTGGCTGCCCATACATAGCAGGCTGATTCCCGAATGCCGATCGATTTCAGCATAAAATCTCTCTGGAATCGGCCTTGTGACGCCTCATTCGCCACCTTGCTGCTTCTGTTGCTGTCCCCCCAAATGTTAATGTAGAGGCACAGGGTAGTAAGGCAGGGCCCAGTAGGTTTGCCCAGTACGGGGCCCAGAAAATTATGATGGCGGCCCTGACTATGGGGACGGAGCTTTAGTGTCTGTGGGTGGAGTCAGTGCTGCTCATAATGATTGCATCACACCAAAGTTCATACTGCAAGGGGAAGGGCACAAACTAATCGCTCTGAGAAGACTCCAGCCAATAGTAATCACAGTCTTTTAGCTAAATGGTGCAATCTGGTAAAAAATACTTTAGAGGCTGGTTTCTAAAAATTGGGCCAGGGTGATTTGGCTGTCTGGACTCGTCCACATACAATAGTAGTTTTCAAAGAGCCAACGATTCTGTGCAAATGCAGCGAAGGATTCAGCCATGTGGCAGATTTACAAGTTGTACCACAATAAATAAATCAGATTCACCATATCTCCCAACTGCCCCTCTGTTAGTTTATGTTTGCTTTAAGAAGTATTATGATGGAGGACAGGAGCAGTGTTATTTGCAAAGTGTAAATGTGTTTATTCTTCATGCATGCCTGACTTGAGGTATGATGAAAGTGTGATAAGGCGTGATTGGAGATGTGAGAAATGTGTGACTGGAGCTGTAGAGAAGCCATGACTGGAGGTGTGATGGGGTGTGAGTGGTGGTGTCATAAAGGTGTGTTTGGGGCTGTGGTGCAAACCTGACTGGAGGTGTGATGAGAATGTGTTCAGAGCTGGAGTATGGGCGTGACTGGAGTTGTGATAAAGGTGTGTTTAGAGCTGGAGTATGGGCGTGACTGGAGTTGTGATAAAGGTGTGTTTAGAGCTGGGGTATGGGCGTGACTGGAGGTGTGATGAAAGTGTGATTGAAGCTATGGTGGGGATGTGTCCTTTACGGTAAAAAGGAAAATGAATAATGGGTTCTCACAAACCAGGGATGTTTCGCAGACAACTCCCTCAGTTGATGAGGTGCGCTCTTAGCGAATGCGAATATTTTAAAGGTTAGATTGAATTGAAACATTGAAAACAAATCAAGATCTGTATAGGTCAAGACTAGTACTTCCAGTGAAAAACAGAGAGCCTGCAATGCAAGACCCTCTATTATTGCTGTGCAGATCAGCAAGTGGTAGGGTTAATCACTCAACTGCCCACCTGTCATTTATTAATGTAAAAAAAAAATCACCTCCCTTAAAGAGAACCCGAGGTGGGAATTACTAATACTATTGGGGCACAGAGGCTGGTTGCGCACACTAAGACCAGCCTCTGTTGCCCCATCGTGTGCCTCCATGTCCCCCCTGCTCGCCGCTATAGACCCCGCAGTGCTGGCGACACGCAGCGTGTCGCCAGCACAATGTTTACCTTAGCGCTGTCTGTCAGCGCCGCTCCCCCGCCTCCTCCGCATCGGCGCACCCGCCCGTGTCCCTTTCCTCCCGCTGATAGGTAGAGTTGGGCCGAACGGTTCGCCGGCGAACGTGGTTCGCGCGAACGTAGGTGGTTCGCGTGCGGGTACCGCACGCGAACCTTTTGCGGAAGAAGTTCGGTTCGCCCCATAATGCACTGAGGGTCAACTTTGACCCTCTACATCACAGTCAGCAGGCCCAGTGTAGCCAATTAGGCTACACTAGCCCCTGGAGCCCCACCCCCCCTTATATAAGGCAGGCAGCGGCGGCCATTACGGCCACTCGTGTGCCTGCATTAGTGAGAGTAGGGCGAGCTGCTGCAGTCTCTCATATAGGGAAAGATTAGTTAGGCTTAACTTCTTCCTGGCTGCATACCTGTTCTGTTCAGTGAGCCCTCAGCCCACTGCATACCTGTACTGTGATCCTGCCACTGCATACCTGTTCAGTGATCCTGCCACTGCATACCTGTTCAGTGATCCTGCCACTGCATACCTGTTCTGTTCAGTGAGCCCTCAGCCCACTGCATACCTGCACTGTGATCCTGCCGCTCCATACCTGTTCAGTGATCCTGCCACTGCATACCTGTTCTGTTCAGTGAGCCCTCAGCCCACTGCATACCTGTACTGTGATCCTGCCACTCCATACCTGTTCAGTGATCCTGCCACTGCATACCTGTTCAGTGATCCTGCCACTGCATACCTGTTCTGTGAACCCGCCACTGTATACCTGTTCTGTTCAGTGGACCCGCCACTGTATACCTGTTCTGCTCAGTGGACCCGCCACTGTATACCTGTTCAGTGAACCCGCCACTGTATACCTGTTCTGTTCAGTGGACCCGCGGTGAGTTTGGTGTGTCAGTGTGAAGCAGTACCTTAATTACACTACCTGATTGATGTATACACATGCAAGATGTTTTAAAGCACTTTAGGCCTGTCATTTAGCATTCAATGTGATTTCTGCCCTTAAAACGCTGCTTTGCGTCAAATCCAGATTTTTCCCGGGGACTTTTGCCGTGTATCCCACTCCGCCATGCCCCCCTCCAGGTGTTAGACCCCTTGAAACATCTTTTCCATCACTTTTGTGGCCAGCATAATTATTTTTTTTTTTCAAAGTTCGCATCCCCATTGAAGTCTATTGCGGTTCGCGAACTTTAACGCGAACCGAACGTTCCGCGAAAGTTCGCGAACCCGGTTCGCGAACCTAAAATCGGAGGTTCGGCCCAACTCTACTGATAGGAGGGAAGTGACGCGGGCGGGTAGCGGCGATGCGGAGGAGGCGGGGGAGCGGCGCTGACTGACAGCGCTAAGGTAAACATTGTGCTGGCGACGCGCTGCGTGTCGCCAGCACTGCGGGGTCTATAGCGGCGAGCAGGGGGGACATGGAGGCACACGATGGGGCAACAGAGGCTGGTCTTAGTGTGCGCAACCAGCCTCTGTGCCCCAATAGTATTAGTAATTCCCACCTCGGGTTCTCTTTAATGGCAAAGCAACCATGGTGGTTTCTTTTACAAACTCTTCTGAAGCTGTGGCCACCCCCACTTGTGTTACCTCGGCCTACCCCAGCTTTTCAGCTGAGACCAAATTCATGGCTGCTGAGTTGGTGCAGGCCACGGCAATGCAGGTGGGGGTGGCCACAGAACTTCAGAAAGCTTCAGAAAAATGGCTGGACTGTCTAGTTGAGGAGAGGGGCTGAGTTTCAGCAATTAATGAATTATGGGTGAGCAGGTAAATGAATAAATTCATCAATTCCTGTTAAATGGTTATATTGATGATCTTAAATGGCCACTGGTCATTGATGAAGAGCAGGAGTGAAGTAGGTGGCAGTGGAGTGATAGTGGCAGTCGATTGATATCAGGGAGAAAGAGTTTACCCGACCTAAAAGTGTCTGGTCAATTTCAATCAGCCCCACAGCTCCCATGCAAGCATTTGGTAGCATTGGGAAAAAGTCAGCATCCAAAATGAGACTGTGTGAGAGTATGTTCTTATACGCAACAAAGTAAAAATCTGTTCAAAGACAGTGGAGATTTAATGAATACCTTCAGGATTTGGAGACAATCGCTGGTCATTTCCGTTCCAGCCAACAGTCATTTCCTAAAACATGTGCTACCATCATTGCAGGCAGTGTTTGCCTGCCAAACATATTATTACGCCAGATCCCACTGTCTGCTGTAAAGCATAAAACAATGGTGATGAAAGGACTTTTTTAAGGTTTTGAAATACTGTTTGTGCACTATTGATGGCGTTTTGTACTATTTCGGTCATATACACAAAAAATATGGTAAAGTGGCCATGAGCAGAGAGTGTACAGCATATTTATCGTTACATATGGTGACAAGGTAGTACGTATAGTATAGTATAGTATTTGCGAAGCAGCAAAAAAGGGCGCATATGGCTAGTGGACAAAAAGGGCGCCGCCATAGACTGCAATGCAAAATATCGGCTACTGGGCGCCCGACAGGAAAATTGGGCGCCCAAGAAATAGCGGTTGCAGGGATTGTGTTAACAAAAGTTTTCGTTTACAGAGTAAAGTTTATAACAAATATCGTTTACAAGTTCGTTTTAACTGTGTGGTTTACTTATTTTTTTGTTTTTAAATTTCGCTTATAGGAGCTTTTACTTATTTTTCCATTTTTAAATTTCGCTTTCAGGGCTGTAACAAGTAAATTATCGTATACACTTATTTTATCATTTAAAATTCGTTTTCATGCGTATAATGCTTAAATATTGTTTTCAACCTTATTCTATTACAAATACATCGCTTTTGGTATTAAAGAGAACCCGAGGCCGGGTTCTCACAACAAAATCCCCATACAGAGGCAGAGGCTGGCTCTGCCTGTCGAGCCCAGCCTCTGTTGCTAATCAGATCCCCCCTAAATCCCCCCTGTGCTCAGCCAGACCCCATAAATCTCAGCCGCACTGCCGACACGCAGCGTGTCAGCAGCGGCTGTGTTTAGCTTCCTAACGTCAGTCTCCGCTCTCCCCCGCCTCCTGTATCGCACCGGTCCCCGCCCACATCCCTTCCTTCCACGCTGATTGGAGGGAAGGGACGCGGGCGGGGACCGGAGCTCTGCAGGAGACGGGGGGAGCGCCGGGACTGACGTTCGGAAGGTAAACACAGCCGCACAGCACGGCTGTGATTTATGGGGTCTGGCTGAGTGCAGGGGGGATTTAGGGGGGATCTGATTAGCAACAGAGGCTGGGCTCAACAGGCAGAGCCAGCCTCTGTATGGGGATTTTGTTGTGAGAACGGCCGCCTCGGGTTCTCTTTAACTTTGTTTTTTACACGTATAATCCGTCAATTATAGTTTTATTAACTTACTAATATAACGCTTTTAATATTACCGTTATTTTAAGATTTTTAATGCGTTTGTGATTGTGAGGCTATCTATTCTAATATATATATATATATATATATATATATATATATATATATATATATATATATATATATATATATATATATACACCTTTTTCTATTTATACTATTATTAATGTGTACATGATTTTAAGGCTATTTTTTTTATTACAAATATATAAATTATTTTATTCATGTTATTTATAGTGAAGTATTTTAAGGATTAAATATATTATTCTTTATATGTGTGTAAGGGTGTTTGTGCAGTGGGGATGGTTAGAGTTAGGCACCACCAGGTGGATGGTTAGGGTTAGGCACCACCAGGGGGTGATTAGGGTTAGGCACCACCAGGGGGGTGGTTAGGATTAGGCACCACCAGGGGGTGGTTAGGGTTAGGCACCACCAGGGGAGTCTTAGGGCTAGGCACCACCAGGGGGGTCTTAGGGTTAGGCACCACTAGGGGGTGGTTAGGGTTAGGCACCACCAGGGGGGTGTTTAGGGTTAGGCACCACCAGGGGGATCTAGGGGTTAGGGATAGGTACAGGGAGGGTTGTGTGTGAGAGTAGGGTTAGGTATAATTACAGTACAATATACACCACCAGGGGGGTGGTTAGGGTTAGGCACCACCAGGAGAGTCTAGGGGTTAGGCATCCGCAGGGGGGTCTTAGGGTTAGGCACCACCAGGGAGGTGGTTAGGGTTAGGCACCACCATGGGGGTGGTTAGGGTTAGGCACCACCAGGGGGATCTAGGGGTTAGGGATAGGTACAGGGAGGGTTCTGTGTGAGAGTAGGGTTAGGTATAGTTACAGCACAATATATATAATATATACAAATTATTACATTATGTATATTTACACAAAGAGGGGGTCTAGGGGTTATGGATAGATCAGTGTGTGAGTCTACAGTTAGGTATAATTGCAGTAAAATACTTGTACAATCTACCATTCTATTACTATGCTTAACACAAGTGTAAATATCATTTTTCCTTGTTTTCCCGCTATTTGATCTTTCATTTCAGAATTCGTTTGTTGCCATAGACGGTATTTTGCCATTTAATTTCCGTTTATTCAACCTATTTAGCACAAAAATACATTACAACTTATAATTTTGGCTATATCCTGCGCCCTTTTTTCCAGGCGCCCTTTTTTGATACACGCTAGTATTTGACCCAGATTACCTAGGTAACCCAAGTGTTCATACCCCTCAACTTTAGCAGCAAAAAAACACATCAAATCCCCATAGCCATGCATGGCACAGCGAGATGGATTCAGATTTGTTCTCATGCTAGTAGAAACAGGCTATAGAAGCAGAGGCGTAGCAGTAGGGGTTGCAGAGGTTGCGACCGCATCGGGGCCCTCCCTCAACCACAGTATTAGCTTTCTATTGGTCTTGTGCTTATAATAATAACTTCTATAGATACTTTAAATAGTGGTAACCATTAACAAACTGTTCCCCATCCCCTTCTTGCACCTCTGACACTGTAGTTGCCATTGGCAAGTTTTGGTGCGCTGTATCAAATGTTATGTATAAAGTGCTTGGGGGACCCCATGTAAAACTTGCATCAGGGCCCACAGCTCCTTAGCTGCGCCACTGTATAGAAGACATTTCTCCCCAATGACTGGTCGATGAATATACAGTACTATTTACTGTGTGGTTACTGTGTCTCTGACAAGATGGTGCAGAGTTAGTAAAATGAAATTTTTACTGTAGTGTTTCAGAGGCAGGATTTGTATTATTTTTTTACTTTAGAGCAGGGGAGAAATATTAGTGATTTGGAAATCATTTAACAAAAAATGTAAAAAGACAGAGCATAAATATTTACAAAGAAAAAGAAGAAAAAGACTAATCAAATAAGCTAGCGCACAGTATAAAAAGGAAAAGGATTAAAAGGAGAAAGTGATGCAGTCTAAAGTGGATTTCTCAAGTCCCCTAGATGATAAAAGCATGTTTCTTGGTGTCATTTCACCAGGACTTCTCATGGATTCTGAATGTGTAATCAGCTACTTTATATCTATTTCACAATCAGAAATATGAAGGTCACATGAAATTCGGGTCTAACTTTATACTCTTTCTAGTTCAGTCAGAGTGCACTTCTCAGTGGGGAGTCAGCTCTCTGGTCGTTTTATGGCTTTTGAAGACTCTGTCCCTACTAGGATGTGCTCTGAAAGTCTCCTTTCATGATGTATGTCAACCAGCCAATCATACAAGTCTTCTGCTTACTTTGAAAAGGACAAGAATTTGGCTATTTTTGGAAGAGATCTGAATATTTCTCTCTGCAGAACGTTTGCTAACTTAGACTAAGATAGGGAAGAATTCAAGGACAAGGACAACACTCACCCTGGAAACACTTTGTTTGAGCTCCTTCCATCAGGTCGATGTTTTAGATGAATCCGCATACACACAAAGAGACTGAAAACTAGCTTTTTTTCCCAGCTGCCATAAACTTGTTAAACTCTGAATCTTCTCTGAATTAATTAACACTGTTCAAATTGTTTGAATATCTGAAATACCTGGCATATTTGTATAATTCCTCTATTTCCACCTCTGTTGCTATGACTATGTTCCTTATATGCACCATGTCATGTCCAGGGGCATAGCAATAGGGGTTGCAGAGGTTGCGACTGCATCGGGGCCAGAGGGGCCCAGAAGGGCCCTCTCTCAAATACAGTATTAGCTCTCTATTGGTCCTGTGCTCATAATAATCACTTCTATAGATACTTTGAATAGTGGTAATCATTAACAAGCTGTTCCCCATCCCCTTCTTGCACCTCTGACACTGTAGTTACCATTGGCAGGTTTTGGTGCACAGTATCAATTGTTATGTATAGAGTGCTTGGGGGCCCCCATTGTAAAACTTGCATCAGGGCCCACAGCTCCTTAGCTACGCCACTGGTCATATCACCATGTCATGAAAAGTAATTTCGTTATGTTACACAATGACAATGAAGTGTTTGAATTGAATTGAGTGACATGACTCCATCACACAATTTTTGCTGAATCAATGCTACAGATCACTTGTTCTACAACAACGCAAAACATTCCCAGTCTGAATTGTTGACACAAGGCAGGTTCAGACAGTTGATGCCAAATTGTGACCCTACCATCTACAGTATGGTCAGTCAAGATCATCAGGCTATGTTTTCAACTAAGTCTCCAACTGTGTACTTTTAGTGAACCTCTGCCCACTGCAACCTCAGTTTTCTGACAGACAGGATGAAATCCCAATATTGTTTAATATGCTGTTCAGTTTGAGATGTTTTTTTAAAAAAATTTTTTTACTAACTAAAGCTCTAAAGTGTTACATAGCTTTCCTGTCAGCTCCAACCATGTTGACCATTTTATTCTGATCTCTCTCATCAAAATACATTTCCATCCACAGAACTGCTGCTTACTGGATGTTTTTTGTTCTTTACACCATTCACTGTGTTATTTGCACTCGCATTTAATTAATTCAGGGTGCATGTTTCACCCCCACCCCCAGCATTATCTGAGCTGCTCAGGGTTTTGGGCATGCATATTGAAAGAAGACTAAGAGCAGCACGTACTGAGGAAAAACTTACCATAGTGTGCCTGTCACAGAAACAGCTGTTCATCAGCTGTATCTGAGATCACAATGATCATTCTGCGCATGTGTGTGATGATGTACAGCCCAGAATGAAAAGAAGCACTATCGGAAACATCACTAGTACCGCTTCTCTTCTTTGAGTCTTCCGTGTCTGCTCTACTCTCCGCCCCCTCTCCTTGATATAATGGTTGTGGGTAGGGGCAGTAATCACTGATCAAGTATAGGTGACTCAAGAAGTAGAGAGGAATAACTATAATACAGTCCTCTGCTGCCACTTCCACACTGGGTAGAGTTGGCACATTAGCTGCCTAGGTTACTAACCTCTTTCACACTAGAAGCTAGTTTTGGCGCTTTACAGCCAAGACCATAGTTTGCGTTTTCCAAGGTAAAATAAAAGTCCATAGACTTTCATTTTACCTTTCACACCTAAAGCAACGTTTTTGGGTGTTGCCTTTTGAAGCTCCCTAGAACTTTTTCAAAGCTGTTTGCAGCTGAAGTTGGCTTTTCGCGTTTCAATGGTAGTCAATGGAAAATGCCAACTACAGCTTTTTTACAGCTGTTTCAAAGCGTTTTACAGCTGACTTGTTGACTTATTTTTAAAGCAAAAAAAAGAGGACGTTTTCATATGAGCTGTAAAACGCTTTGAAAACGCTATGGAAACGCTATGTATTGGCGTTAAGCAAATGGCAGAGTTTTAGCCTTTTCTACCGCAGCCTCTAGTGTGAAAGAGCCCTAATAGTGCAGTCAGTTAAAATGTTGTAAAGTCTCTCCGTATTGCCTGTGATTAAGTTTGAGGTGTCTAAAAATTGCCGCTATGCATATGCATTTCTCCTTCCGTCTAACTTAATCCTCATTTCATGCTGTATAGACTTAGCAGGTAGCGTCTGCTCTGCTGGCATGTCAGGCATGGCTCATAGAGTGCATCGACAGGCTGTCCAGCAGTACCATCCTCTGCGTCTATCTAATCCTGCTGTGTGCCGGCTGCCATCTGAGACTTCTTCTCGGGGTAGAAGAGGAAAACGGGGTTAAATGTGGACACAGTGGAGGATACCGGCAGCTTAGCCACTGCGTAGTCAGTGGGAGGGAGCATTGTAAATGCAGAATGATTTTAGTATGCAGATGGGCATTTAGAAATAATATAAACCATCATATTTCGGAACATGAGGGTTAATGTGTTTATGCAGTGTACGCTCTGCAACATTGCCTTAGCTAGCATAATAGGGTATTGGCATTATTCCATGTTCTATTAATACAATACTTTCCCTTGCTCTTTGCTCTCTCTCTAACTTGCTCATCCCCCGCCTGCACCCTCTCTCAGCACACACATCTTCTCTAGCCACCCTCTCTCTTAAAGAGCACCTGTGAGTATAAAAAAATAAAAATAATCTGATACTTACCAAGGGAGAGGGAAGCCTTTGGATCCTAATGTGGCTTCCCCTTCCTCCTTGGCCAGCCCGATCCAGCTCTGGGGCCCTCGCACATACGTCAACAATAACATCTTCATTCGCTGCTGCTGCTGGCAGGCAAAGTAGCGGCCTATCTGCTTTCCGTTCGGACTCCAGAGGAGGGGGGAAGCCTCTTTAGGATTCAGAGGCTTCCCCCGCTTGAGGTAAGTAAAGTTTAGGAGCACTTTTTTTTCCCTTCAAGTACACTTTAGGGCACCTGAATCTTTATTGCAAAATTTTTCTCTGTGTACACTTCTGTGTAATATGAGAGACTATCTAAAGTATCCATTCAAATTATATTCTCGCAGTTTAGTCTTCTACTACATACTGTAGATTTGGTAATATTGTACAATCAAAATTGTATCATTAGTTGGCACCTTTAACCATTTCTGCTGCTGGGAACGAGCTGCATGTCCGCAGCGGCAGCTGCTACAGCCACAGGGACGCGATAGTCATGGATATAGCAATGCACTCCTCTGCCTATTATACTGTCTTATTGCACACAGGACCTCAGAATTACCCATATATACCTGGGGCGCTCCACCATTGGGGGTATTGCCTCTTTAAATTGACAATTGTCTATATAGTTACATTCTCAACAGGAAGGAATACACATATCTAAAATAGTATATATGTATAAAACTTACACGGTACATACCCGGCTGGAGGTGGTGTTGACCCACTGGGAATGGAAATGACTTGTATGATCAAACATTAGTATGCTATGTGACCTATTTATTTTATATGTGACGTCTGTGAGGAGGATTCCGGTAAATGCAAGGATTAGGGGGGGACATTCCGTGATTGAGCTGTATGAGCTGGTCTGTGATTCGGTCAGCCATAATAGTTGGTCAGTGCAATCTGCTACCCTTGAGGCATAGTGGTGTATGAAAACTCAGTTTAAAGGGGACCTGACCTGAGTAAAATGATTTAAAATAAGCACATGATGTAGCTGCAAATAAATATTACATACTTACCTCGCCGTCAGTTCCTCTCAGAGGCTCACCATTTTCTTCTTACAGTGATCCCTTCCAGTTCTGACAAGATTTTGTCAGAACTGAAATATACCAGTTGCTGTCAGTTATATATCAGCTACTGTCAGTTACAACTGAATGTGCAAGGTAATGTCCATGTTTCCCTATGGCTCAAGTGGGCATAATTACAATTTAACAGTGTGCTGACCAGGAAGCTGTTATGGGGAAATGGCCATTTTCAAAACGGAGGACGGAGAATTCCATTGATCACAGTGGACAAACAGGACGCAGGAGAGGAGAAAGAGATTGAGGAGTAGACTACACAGGAGGTAAGTATGACCTGTGTATGGTTATTTTGACTTTTTATTTTCAGTTCAGGTTCTCTTTAATCAGGGGCATGGAGGAGATTTAAAAGCACCTTATTATCCAGCTGTGAAGTGACAATACTACACTATTTTGTCATTTTTATTTTTTGAGGGAATCCAGAAGAAAAAAGGGGGCAACAGGGCCCCGTCCATGTGGTGAAGAGGCCCAATCATTTATTTGTTGGGACTTCACAGTTAGACTGTTTTTTTTAGCAATTTTAAAGTTATATTCAGTAGATACTGTATATTCCGGCGTATAAGACGACTGGGTGTATAAGACGACCCTCCGACCCTATGTATGAACAGATACTGGTGCTGTACTGTATGTGGTATCCTGTATATAATCAGTATATAGGCGATTGACTGGTTGGATTGGTCAACTCTCCTTGTCTACCTGTTTATCAGAGCGATATGGAAGAATAAATTGCTCTGTGCCCATTAAAACACGCCTCTTTCACCCTTCTGGCCCACCCT
Source organism: Hyperolius riggenbachi (assembly GCF_040937935.1). NCBI lineage: Eukaryota > Metazoa > Chordata > Amphibia > Anura > Hyperoliidae > Hyperolius > Hyperolius riggenbachi. The sequence continues at coordinate 68,025,725 of NC_090651.1, read as the reverse complement.
TGCATCCTATTTACCTCCTTCTCTGCCTCACACATGTGCGCCTGTCGGTAACAGGATAGGGCGTATCACCCGGCATCAATTAAACCCGGCGTATAAGACGACCCCTGACTTTTCACATGATTTTCAGGGGTTAAAAAGTAGTCTTATATGCCAGAATATACAGTACATACCAAATAGATACGGTAGATAGATAGATACTGTAGATAATGTGTATTACTTCCTATTGAGCACTTTACTAACTATATATATATATATATATATATATATATATATATATATATATATATATATATATATATATATATATATATACACACAATTGCCTCTTTTTTTTCCCCTGTCCAATCTTTCTATCCCTAGTGCTCAGTGCCCATCCTCCCTATCTATGACCCACTGCACATTTCTAGCAATTCAGAAAAAGAAAAAGCCCTCACAACGCACCAGATATATGACAAAATATAATCATATTCTTAATCATAACCGCTCCCAAACTGTCACTATCTAGTCAAAGTGTGAGCAATGCATAAGCATAGGCGTAAGTCCATCCGCCATATTACCTGCCCGCTACTCCGCTCCAACTCGCCGCAGCCACCCTGTAGGGTCTAACTATATTATTATTATATATATATATTAAATATTATTATAAGTTATAATATATTGCCTCATCTGACATATATTCTTTCCGCAGCCACCCTACCCCATCTATTCAGGGGATGTTTTGTATTGGTTTTGTCTCCCCCAGTTTTGACCATTAATAAAGGATATGATTATATTTTGTCATACATCTGGTGCGTTGTAAGATCTTTTTTTTTTCTGATCTGTTGTTGCTTAGCTCTAGATATGCACATTAGTATAAGTAATACAGTATGTGTATTATTGTTGCAGTGCTTTCTGGACCTCCTTGTGTCCTCTGCCCATTTCTCTCTTTGCTCGCCATCCAATTTCCACTCTCTCTCTTTCTGACCACCCTCACTCTTTTTGCTCCAACCTTCTCTCTCTGCCCACATTCCCCCTTTCTCCCTCTGACTCTCAGCTAGTAAACTTTTTGCAGTCATAGTCAAGAGCAGTAGCATACCTACAAATTGTGCCCCACCCCCCAGCAAAACGTTGATGCCCCACCTCCCTTCCACCAGTGTTCACACCCTTTCCCTTGCCTACCCCTATTGAGCCTCACAGCCTAGGGGCCCATCTTGCAAGGGTTATTAAAGGACTTCCGAGGTGACTACTTTAATCTATTTTTACTTTTTTTTAGGGACTGGAAGAAGCGAGTAAAAATGGATTCAAGTAGTCCTTTAAACAAGTGTAGATGTCATAATATTCAACAAGTGTAGCCACAAAAACACCTGATCGGAAGGATGGACTCCTTTCACGGATAGAGTGAAGTAGTAGATGGGGCAACCTTACAGCTCTGGGCCCCCCTGCAGTCACAGGGGTTGCTCCACTGTAGTTACACACCTGGTCAAGAGAAAGTAAATGTGCTTCATAACCTAAGCCCGCTTCTGACCATGTGTACAGATTGATGGACATGTCATTTTTTAAAAGTCAATAACCAGGGGTGTAAATACAGGAGCTGGGAAATTTGGGCGCATGGAGCTGGTGGACAAAAAGGGCGCCACCATAGTCGGCCATTATAATTAGCGTTTATCTGGCGCCTAACAGGAAATAAGGGCGCCCATGTTAATATAGGTTTTATACATACACTAAACCTCATTTAAGTTTTACAACGTTATTAAGTACTCTTTTACATTTATTTTAACAAATATTAATTTAATAATTTAAAACACGCCTCATATAACCTTTATTACACATTTTATTCATAAATCTTTATTCTGTTTTCATACCGGGAAAAAAGGGCGCACATGTTAATATTACGTTTATAAAACAAATAAACCTTAAATTGTATTTCATTAATTTTTCAACCCTATTTTTCAATTGAAATTACAAATGTACATATATGTTTAACTACACACCTATTTAAAAGTTTATGTACTATTTCTGTTAAATCATTATTTTAACACTTTCAAAATCCGACAACCAATTATATTATAAATATTCAAAATAAATCACTATTTCACATCTGTAAGCTCGTATCCGATTTCTAAAGAATAATTTTTATTAAATCATTATCTAACGATTTTTATAAATACTGATTTAACAAATGTAAAATCCAATATTAAATAATTAGCGAAATACGTGGTATTATATTAATTGTGAAATACATTTTTTCAGTCATTTAACAAATGTCTAATCAATAAATCTATTTGAACACTATTTTATACGCGTATTGATACTCCCAATTTTCCTTCGTTGTTTCTAATCCTTTCTTCATTTTCTGTGCCCACTCTCCTTGTGAAACTTGTATTTTCCACTCCTGTTATAATTATTTTCATCTTTATCTCTGTTGATCTCATTTCCGTGTTCACATTTTTTAATTTACGCCAGCTTTGTAACGTTTGAATTTACTTATGTCACTTCACCTTAGTGCCTTAGTTTCTTAGTACCCCCTTTGTAGTTGTGTTCTCTTCTGTGTTCTTGTTCCATGTAACCATCGGTGCTCCTTGTGTCACTTGTTACTATTTTCTTTATCCTTCTATTTATTTTCTTACTCTTTTACTGTGTAATGTATGGTCCTCCTGCTTACTATAAGTCATGTCCTTATATGTCCCTTTACAGAATACATCTACACCTCCCATTTGTGTTGCATATGTAAACCTAGCTTTTTAAATAATTTTGTTACTCCATGTGTCTAATACCCCCACTGTAGAATACGAACACTAATCAATTTATTTCTGGATGTCGTGTCTCACTACACATGAGTCAATATGTGTTTTTTCTTGCATGTGTGGTCCCTCTACACACCACATAACTTTCTACAACAGATTGTTGCTCACCAATCAACTGTGTATTTTTTTTTTTGACCATCAGTGATGTCCACTACAAACCATATTACTTTACAGTACAGATTGGTGATCACCAGATGCCAGTCAATTTTTTTTGCTTTGTGAGTAGTGTAAGTGTACACTTGAAATAAACAGCCTTGTCCATTTATATGGATACACCACATCTAGGGATAGACCCCATATAACACACCATACCAAGTATTGTGATGCAACTGTCTTTGTAGCTATCTATCCAATTTTTTACACCAATATCGTTAGTTGTGTTGTTGAATTTAAACAGTTAAATTAAATTAAATGGCCATCTTAACGTGTATCCATATACATTTTCAACCCTGTCTATAATTAGGCCTTTAAACATTGAGTTTGGTACGACTTCGTAGCTCTCAGCATTTTATTTTTTCCATGTAAAATTTTCACACTCAAACTTGCAATGAACTATCTGTAATAGTTTTGCTTACATTCATCTTCTTAAATTTCACTGCAGACATCCTGTTTCCAGACTGTTTGAAAGTGTTCCTCCTGTAATCCATCCTTGATACTTTCAACGGTTTTACCAATGTAATCAGTCTGTATACCTGTGTTTTCAGCCTGTTTTGTCCTGCTAACCTTTCTCCCCCTGCCTTTTGTAAACCTTGTAAACCTTGTCCCCCCCCCCCCCCCCCGTGGTGCCCTGCCTTCCCCCCTAGTGGCACTTAACCCTTGGCAACCCCCGAGATATGTAGCCAATATGTTAGATTTTTGTGGTTTAGGAGAAGGGGTAGGGTTAAGACCCCCCCCTGGTAGTGCCTGACACCTAAGATCCCCCCCCCCCTGTGGTGCCTAACCCTGCCTTCTCCCCTGGTGGCACCTAACCCTTAGCAACCCCCGAGATATGTAGCCAAGATGTTAGATTTTGGTGGCTTAGGAGAAGGGGTAGGATTAGGGGCAACCTCGGGGTCTTAGGGTTAGACACTACTGGGGGGGTGTAAGGATTAGGCACCACCGGGGGGGGTCTTACGGTTAGGCACCACCAGGTGGGGCCTTATGGTTAAGCATCAGTAGAGGGAGGGTTCTGTGTAAGATTAGGTTAAGGATTAGCCATTCTGAAATATAGGTAAATATTACCCATATAATCACGGCCTTTATAATAGGTGCCTATGGTGGCACCATTTTTTCTGTAACGGCTCCTGTGCCATTTTTTCCTGATTCGTTGTGCAATACCTATCCATGTTTAGGGCAAATTTAAAACAAAAGTGGATCCCCACTTTAAGCAACTACCAGAAAGTAAAGCATAAAGGGAATAAGGATTAGCATGAACGAGAGCAAAAGCACAAGCAAGAAAAAAATGAATTTCTAGCAGGAGATAGGCAGCCGGTGCAGTGATTGGAAAATAGACTCCAAGTCACTAAACCTCATGCTGATCACCTCACTCTACTCCGGCTAATGTAAAAACGAGGCATTTTATTTTTCCTTGTTGATCTCCTCCGGGTCTGTTAATGGTGGCAGAGTCTGAGGGCACCCGCTGCATTCTGCAGTAACAGAAAGGTTAGTTGACAAAAAGAGCTCATGGGATGGAGGCCAGAGCTTTATTTCCTCCGCCGCCGATCTCACACAGGACTCGTACAAAGGGATTCGCACAGGACACAATGATCCATTTGTCTCTGAGGTCCCTTCTTTTCCATCCCCGATTATTAGCATTTGTTTCACTTCTTTCCCTTACTGGCAGGGGGCGCCTCTTATAAGAAAAATCCTTTTTTTTTTTAATATAGTAACGGTTTAATTTCTGAGCTGGCCACCTGACAGTGGACAAAGCAATGGAGGAACTCTTTCCTCTGCTGCAACTCCTCAGAGGCTCTGCTCTCTGCTCTCCCAGTCATCAAAGGCAAAGCAATTACCGGCAGACTCCGCTCACACTTGAAAGTCCGGAGCTCAGGTAACGCCGGGTCAGGTCGGTTTAGTCTGCGTACTGCTGAAATCTATTCTGAATTCTTGCAGTTTCTTCAGAGTACCCAATAAACTGTATTCAGCTAGAGAGGAAAAGAGTTACCATACTTCTAAGCTGAACAAACGCATACAAGAATGTATTGTTCAGCAGAAAAAAATATACACAATGAAAAAAAGGAAATGCTTCTAAAAATTGTATTTGTATTACCGACCACAATCCAGTGTAATCTTTATTTATTCTAACAATATCCCCTCAGTGTAGTTTTCCTTCTTAAAATGGTAAGGTATTTGTGGTAATTCAGCTTTAAAGAAGAACTCCAGTGAAAATAATGTCATAAAAAGTGCTTAATTTTAACAATAATTATGTATCAATGATTTAGTCAGAGTTTATTCATTGAAAAAATCTTTCCTTTCCCTGATTTACATTCAGACATTTATCACATGGTGACATTTTTTACTGCTGGCAGGTGATGTCACTGGAAGGAGACACTGCTTGCTTTTTTTGGCAGTTGGAAACAGGTGTTATTTCCCACAATGCAACAAGGCTCCCACAGTGTGATGTCAGGACCTCAGAGCTGTGAGGCGCTGACATCACACTGTGGGAGGGGTTTCACCACAAAATCAGCCATACAGAGCCCCCTGATGATCCGTTTGAGAAAAGGAATAGATTTCTCATGGGAAAGTGGGTATCAGCTACTGATTGAGATGAAGTTCAATTCTTGGTTACGGTTTCTCTTTAAGTGAGCGACTGTGGTGTCCCAGGATGCATCACTACTGAATATGCAAATCGTCTCTTTATGCCCCTGAAGCCAAGCTTACATCAAGAACCAAAGAGATAATTAGCATACTGAGTAGTGTCGAGGCACCCAGCCTCGACATTGCACCCAATACTTACAGCTGCACCCACATGATATCCAGTACCTGCACCCAGCCTCCACATGGCACCCAGTACTTTCACCTGCACACACACGATATCCAGTTCCTGCACCCAGCCTCCACATGGCACCCAGTACTTTCACCTGCACACACACGATATCCAGTTCCTGCACCCAGCCTCGACATTGCACCCAATACTTACAGCTGCACCCACATGATATCCAGTACCTGCACCCAGCCTCCACATGGCACCCAGTACTTACACCTGCACCCACATGATATCCAGTACCTGCACCCAGCCTCCACATGGCACCCAGTACTTACACCTGTACACACACGATATCCAGTACCTGCACCCAGCCTCCACATTGCACCCAGTACTTACACCTGCACAAACACGATATCCAGTACCTGCACCCAGCCTCCACAGTGCACCCAGTACTTTCACCTGCACACACATGATATCCAGTTCCTGCACCCAGCCTCGACATTGCACCTAATACTTACAGCTGCACCCACATGATATCCTGTACCTGCACCCAGCCTCCACATGGCACCCAATATTTTCACCTGCACACACTATCTAGTTCCTGCACCTGACCTCCACATGGCACCCAGCACTTACACCTTCACCCACATGATATCCTGTACCTGCACCCAGCTTCCACATGGCACCCAATACTTTCACCTGCACACACTATCCAGTTCCTGCACCTGGCCTCCACATGGCACCCAGCACTTACACCTCCACCCACATGATATCCTGTATCTGCACCCAGCCTCCACATGGCACCCAATACTTTCACCTGCACACACTATCCAATTCCTGCACCTGGCCTCCACATGGAACCCAGCACTTACACCTCCACCCACATGATATCCTGTACCTGCACCCAGCCTCCACATGGCACCCAATACTTACAGCTGCACTCAGCCTCTACATGGCACCCACTATCTACAAACACCCACATAATAACTAGTATCCCCAAACACACACATGATAACCAGTACCAGAACCATCAAGGTTCAGAATACTTGCACTTAGCACCCACATAATAGCCAATGCCCACCCATAACCAGCAACCAGAGCAGGCATGGCCCCAAGTATTCACACCCATGTGGCACCCAGTACACGGACCCAGTACTCATACCCAGCCACAATATGGCATGCAGTACTTGCAACCACCACCCACATGGTACCTAGTAGTTTCATCTGTACCCAGCCTTTGCTTGGCACCCAGTACCTGCACCTAGCACCCCCATTACATCTAGTACCTGCACCCAGAACCCACATGGCACTGAGTACCTGCACTCAACACCCACATAATGACCAATCCCCCTCCATAACCAGCACCCACACCTACATCGCATCCAGTAATCACAGGCAACCAAGTTTTCCCCATAGCCAACACTCAGCCCCCATATGGGATTCAGTATTTCCCATACCTAGCAACTAGCTCACATATGGCACCCTGTAGCCATTACCCACTATGCCAGCACCCACATGGCACCAAATAACCTTAATGGCCCATACCCAGTACCCAACCATGGTTTGTAACCACATGGTACCCAATACCTAGTCATTATGCACCTTGTACCCTTCCATGGCCTACACCCACATAGCACTCAGTACCCACCCATGGTCCAAACCTATATGACATCCAGTACTGACCTATGGTGCACATCCGGAACCCACATGGCATTCACGACCCACTCATGTCTTATTAATAGCACCTACATGCACACAGTACCCACCTTTGGCCTGTACCCAGCACTCACATGGCACCCACTACTGTTTAGCACCATCTGCTGCTCGGTCAGCACCTACTGCAAAATAACACTCAATATTACCTAGCATCCACTACAACTTATCACAAACTAGACCTTGATACCCACTGCAACTTGACACATACTGTACTTTGGCACCTCAGCACAGACTGCAACTGAGCACAAACTGGACCGTAGCATCTTAGCACCCACTGCTACTTAGCACAAACAGAGCCGCAGGATCTTAGCACCCAATGCAACTTTGCACCTACTGATACTTGGCACCCATTGTATATTGGCAGCCACTTCCTCTTTGCCTGAAATATAGCCTGGGAGGCGGGAGCTTATCAAGAGGTCCCAGTCATGATAGGTGAGTCCGGCCTTCATCAGGCTCCACTGTTGCCGCTCTAATAGTGGGCACCTCACTGCTGATTTAGGGTGGTGGAGCAAATAAGCTGCCTAATACTGCTATACAGGTGAAACTTGAAAACATATATATTGTGCAAAAGTCCATTTGTTTCAGTAATTCAACTTAAAAGGTCAAATTCATAAATGATGATAGACCGTAAAAACAATACTAGGTAGGCGCTAATTGAATAAACTAATTTATTCTGTATATATATAAAAGTGAAGTCTAGAACATACGATAAATGATCATACATGCACACTACATGCACACCCACTGCTCTGCTGCAGCAGAAAAAATCTAAAAAATGTAAAAAACTAAAAACAAAAAACGTATTATATAAAAATGCAAAATGATGCAATGAGGTAATGATGCCTAATAGGTTAAATTGAGTGTAAATAACGGAGTCTTGACCAAAAATGGTGATGAGGCTTAGTTTTCCTAGTGATAAATATCACAATGGTCAAACGAGCAAAGTAAATAGCAGCAAAGGTAAACCTGACAGATATTCCAGGAAGTGGTAGTTACTCACAACCTCCGTAGATGTTCCGTAATAGCAATCCTGGAGCCGCTCTATCCTGTCCGCCCCGGCCGGCGGCTGGGCAGGAGAGTCTTTGACCCGCTGTTGAGATGGTGATTAGCAGCAGGGTCGGGCAAGCTCGCCCGGCTTCAGTATCAGTAGAACAGCGTTTGGTGTCCGGAAAATCTTGCCGTAATCCCGAACTCCACCAAGTGTCATGATAGGTGAGTCCGGCCTTCATCAGGCTCCACTGTTGCCGCTCTAATAGTGGGCACCTCACTGCTGATTTAGGGTGGTGGAGCAAATAAGCTGCCTAATACTGCTATACAGGTGAAACTTGAAAACATATATATTGTGCAAAAGTCCATTTGTTTCAGTAATTCAACTTAAAAGGTCAAATTCATAAATGAAATAGACTAATTGTATGCAAAGCGAGATATTGCAAGCCTTTATTTGTTATAATTTTGAAGATTATGGCTTACCCCAAAATCAAAATCTCAGACCATTATATATTGTGAAAATGTTCCATATTCTAGGCTCAAAGCGTCAAACTCTAATCAGCTAATTGCTCTAAAAACACCTGCAGCGGGCTCCTGTTTCATACAGTATATTAGTTTCACCTTTAAAGTTAAATTATTGAAATAAATGGTCTCTTACCACGATATTCACATTTTTTGAGTTCCACCTGTAAAGGGGGTTGAGAGGGGACACAAAATCTGCCTGACACTGCTATCAAGGAAAGGGGGGGCACTGCCTAATACTGCTTTCGGGGCGGAGAATTACATACATAACATTTCACAATTGATTGGTACCCTTTTTCTAAAATGTAAGCACCCCCCTCTTGAGGATCCTCTGCACGGCCCTGCGTGGGGGGACCTGGGGACATCCAGGGGCCTATCAGAGTGGGTGGTACTGTGATGGGGACGCTAATGCCGAGCTAGGAGGGAAGCTAAGGTAAGTAACTGGACTGCTAATGCAGTCATCCTTCCTCCTCTGTTCTGTCTCCATGGCTCCCCTGCAGCCGCATAACTTCCCCTATGTGGCATGTGATGTCAATATGTTCATGGGTGAAGGCGAGAGCCAGATGTAGCCATTTATGGCACCATGAGCTACATCCATGGTCTCAACAGCTTCTTCCCAGGTCAGCACAGTGGGGAGAATCAGAGAAGACTAATAGGGGAAGATAGGGGGAGAAGGAGTAGAGTGGGACAAGAGAATGGGAAAAGCAGAGAGCCATGTGGTCGTGGCTGCCATCTACAGTACCATGAGCTGCATCCATGGCCTCAACAGCTGCTTCCAATGGTGGTATTGGGGAGGCCTCAGGGCAGGGCCGGCCCTAGACTTTTTGCCGCCTGAGGCAAACTGCAGAAAAAGTAGTACGGTACTACTGCTGAACCGCCCGCTGCCCGGCCTCCCTCAACGCGTCACTCTCCGGACTCCTCCTCCTCAGTCACTCACTTCACAGTGCCACCCTCTGCCAGCCACCCACTACCACCGGACCGGTACTTCCTGAAACTTTTGTATGGGGAAGCGGGCAGAGGGGGGAGCGCTAGCGGAGGGGGTGGGGGGAATTTCCGACCCCCCCCCGTGATCGGGGCATGCTCCCCCCTTATGCCTGCGACTCCATAGGGGGGCAGTATTCGGCCGAACAGGGCCCTGTTCGGCCGAACAGGGGCCCTGTTCGGCGGCCAATTAGTAGTTCGGGGCGAACCCGAACTTAAAAGGCCGAACACCATCAGGTGTTCGGCCGAACTCGAACATCACCCGAACAGGGTGATGTTCTGCAGAACCCGAACAGTGGCGAACACTGTTCGCCCAACACTAGCCCCCACCACCTAAATACAAGTTACCAAGCAAGTATTGATTGGTAAAAACTGTGGCAATTCCAATGATATGCACATAATACAAATCCCATGGTAACGCTAAGCAGGAATCAGTGTCCATGTCTTTCAGTATTGCCAAATCCCTTCTGCATTGCCATGTCTCTCCTTTATTGCCCTGTCTGTGCTGGTAATGCCATGTCCTTCCTGTATAGCCATGTCTCCCCTATACTACCATGTCCGTAGATGAAAGGGGAGGGGGTAAAAATACATTGCAAAGTACGAACTTAAAAAATAGAAGCTAGATCAAAAAATAATTGATATTCGCCATGTAATTCATTTATGTTGTTTGATCGACAATGAGCCTACTAGGCATCATCTTTACTGCTGGCAGATTCAAAAATAAAATAAAAAAACAAGACAACACCAACTGCCATTATCTATAAACACACCCACTAACAATTTAATTGGCTAAAAGGTTGGCTTTATGCACAGATATAGATACTGCTTGCTTGGCAGTTGGAAACAGCTGTTATTTCCCATAATGCAACAAGGTTCACAGACAGCAAACTGTCATAACCATGGCCATGACATCCCACTGTGGGGGGAATTTTGCCACAATATCAACTACACAGACCCCTCCTGATGATCTAGCTGAGAAAAGGTAAAGATTTCTCATGGGAAAGAGAGTATCAGCTATTAATTGGGATGAAGTTCATCTTAAAGCAGCCAATATTGTGATTGTGAATATGTAAAACACATCATCATCTTCATGCTTCTGTTCAATGCTCTACAAAGCCTTATGTGTCACCTATTCTGCAGAACTCAGCCAGTGCAGGCCACACCCTCCGCACCTTCTAGTGGCACTATTGCTGGGCACACAGAGGCAGCATAGTGCTTGCGTGATGTTAGCCCTGTCTAATGATGAACTGCATAAATCCCCCTAGCACTAACTGTAACACTGCAACTGCTGGTATACAGACACTACAAAGCCATATGCTGGTAAAATGAATGTTTTACGTACTGTCTGTTAATATTTGATTGTTATGATGTTATCTGTCTTTGTTTTATGTCTTTTGTAATTGCCTAGTCCAATTTCTGGTAACTGTAAACATACTTGGCCAATAAAATCTTATTCTGATTCTGGGACCAGCAATATGTACACTGCCCGCCGGTGGCTATGTGTGCCTGCCAAAATCATCATACTTACAGTGAGAACTGTATTGCAAAGTTTACCCTTTAGGGAGTCTATGGATAAAAAGCTGCTGTGATTCAGCTGCACAAATTATGTTGCGGCTTCGTTTGCAATAATGAACTTTTTTTTTAAGTGTGGAGAAAATCTGTTAACATTTAAAGTGAAAAATAGAGAAGGAGGAGAAAAACACTAATGACTTAGGATCGTGGTGCACAGGTGACTACTCACTCTGCAACATTATTACTGGTAGAAATGACCTGCATGCATTTACGCTGCAGCCAGAGATAGCTACAGGGGTGATGTGACTCCCTGTGTAGCTGGAATGCTGATACCGCAAAGTCCCCGTTATCTGGAACTTAGGCGTATCAACTATCCGGCATGCCTGAGGGGGAGAACAGAGGCTGAACTTTTGTTAATTGCAAAGCAGTACAAGCAGAAACAATCAAACACTAAGAATCCAGCGCAGGAGACTTGGGCGTAGCCGGCCCTAGGGATGATTGGAACAGTCGATTTCCGATATTGCGGTAATTCCGCATTCCGCAGTAACGAAATTCTGTCACCGTTACATTCCGGCGGATCCCCGCGGTATTCTGCGGAATTCCGGCGGAACCATTTCCACAATGTTAAAGGGAACCTAATGGATGTTTCCTTTTAAACAAATACCAGTTCCCTGGCAGTCCTGCTGATAACTTTGGCTTTAGTGGTGGCTGAATCACAATCCTGATTATAACTTTTTTGGAACAGCAGGAGTTGTTGTAGGCCATGGGACCTAGAGGTGGTTCCACGGCAGTCATTACAATTTTTGTTTGGAACAGCAGGAGTTGTAGTAGGCCATGGGACCTAGAGGTGGTTCCACGGCAGTCATTACAATTTTTGTTTGGAGCAGCAGGAGTTGTCGTAGGCCATGGGACCTAGAGGTGGTTCCAGGGCAGTCATAAAAATTTTTTTTGGAGCAGCAGGAGTTGTCGTAGGCCATGGGACCTAGAGGTGGTTTCACAGCAGTCATTACAGCAAATTTTAATTTAGTCTGTCCAATATTCATCATGAATCAGTGAGAGGGGCCTTGTAATTATCACTGATCCATAACTCGTTCATATTTATGAACGTTAGTAATGTCCACATTGTCTGTGGACAGACGGGTCCGTTGGTTGGTGACCACCCCACCTGCAGCACTAAATACTCGCTCAGAAAAAACATTGGCGGTGGGGCATGCAAGAACCTCCAGTGCATACTGAGCGAGTTCAGGCCAGGTATCCAGTTGTTTTGTCAATACTCCATGGGGTCATCATTACTCTCAATATTGTCTGGAGCACTGGCCGACCCCAAATAATCATTAACCAGCCGCTGGCAGTGACTACTTTGCCCGCTGGTGGTGCTGCTGCTAGAAGTATCTGGCATTGGCTGATAAAATTCCTTCAACATACTCAGCAGGTTCACAGATTGGCTATTGGTGCTGCTGCTGGGAGTGGGACCACCAGACCTTTGCTGAGTATGCTGAGGCTTGGTAGCTTGGGCCTAGGATACAGGTTCAGGAAACGCATTTACTACCCAATGAAGAAGGGCATCCCGGATGTGGCTCATCCTGGCGTCTGCTTGTGAGGGGGGTATGAACTGCCGCATTTTCCCCTTGCACCAGGGATCTAAGATGGTGGCCACCCACATGTCGAGCCTTGATTTTAAAGTTTTAATCCGGGGGTCCTTACGGAGGCACTGGAGCATATGCGCAGCCATAGGGAAGAGATGTCTGCCATTAATCACCTCTTCCTGGCTGTCAGAACTGTCATCATGCTCCAGCTCCACATCAGAATCTTCTTCCCACCCCCGGACAATGGGCTCTTCCACTTCCACAAGCTCTGCCTCCTCATTAGTGATGGGCGAACAGTGTTCGCCACTGTTCGGGTTTGCCCGGATTTTGGCCTGTTCTTGTTCGGTTCGGCATCCCCCGAACACCTCATGGTGTTCGGGTTTTGGCCTGTTCGGGTTCGGTTCGGCATCCCCCGAACACCTCATGGTGTTCGGGAGGGTGCTCGGCCACTCTGCCCGAACCCGAACAGGCCTTCTGTGTTCGGCCGAACACAGCCGTGTCCGGCCGAACAAAACCCCCTACAGGGTCCCAGCATAAAGGGAGAGCATGCCCCGAGCACGGGGGGGGGGGGGGGGGTCGGAAATGCCCCCCACCTCTCCCCGCTAAGCTCTCCCTTCTGCTGGACCCTATAAAATTACATTGAAGTCCCCCAAAGTACCTGGCAGGAGGAGGGCAGGAAGCGGGCAGCCGGATATCACAGGCGCTAGTACCATCTGGTACTTCCGCCCTCTCTCTGACGCACTTCCTGTTTACATTTTTAAGTCGCGTCAAGAGAGAGCAGAAGTACCGCGATGACGCGTACGAGGGTACGTGTCATCATGTAGATGACACGTACCCTCGTACACGTCATCGCGGTACTTCTGCTCTCTCTTGACGCGACTTACAAATGTAAACAGGAAGTGCGTCAGACAGAGGGCGGAAGTACCAGATGGTACTACCGCCTGTGATCTCCGGCTGCCCGCTTCCTGCCCTCCTCCTGCCAGGTACTTTGGGGGACTTCAATGTAATTTTATAGGGTCCAGCAGAAGGGAGAGCTTAGCAGGGAGGGGTGGGGGGCATTTCCGCCCCCCCCTGCGCTCAGGGCATGCTCTCCCTTTATGCTGGGTCCCTATAGGGGGCCCCAAAGGGACATGTTCGGGTTGGGTTCGGGGCTTCGCCCCGAACATGCCGAATATCGGGGGCATGTTCGGCCGAACCACCCCGAACAACTGGATGTTCGCCCAACACTACTCCTCATCCAGGACTTGAGCATGCTCACTCACACTTTTCAGTAGGGCTTCCTCCCCCTGTCCAAGCACTTTGTCAACAGCCTTGTCCAGCATGAAGACAATAGGGAGCACTTCTGATATGCTGCAGTGCTCCTCACTGACCAATTTTGTTACCTGCTCAAACGGCTCCAAGACTTTACAGACCTGTCCAATCAGCTGGCACTGGTCCCCAGTAATGTAGTCCAGTGGCCTTGTCCTGGAGGAAGATGTCAGGTATAGCCTGACCGCCATTCACTGCTCCCACAACCTCTCCAGCATGTGGAGGGTGGAGTTCCACTGCGTCGGATAATCAGAAATAAGCCTGTGCTGCGGCAGGCTATGGCGGCACTGCAACTGGTCATGGCAGCGGTGGTGGTTGCGAAGCGATGGATGTGGGCTGACACTTTTCGTGCTGAGACCACTGCGTCCTTCAACCCATCAAAAGTTCGTAGAAATTTCTAGACTACAAGGTTGAAGACGTGGGCCAAGCAAGGTAAGTGAGTGTAGCCACTTTCCGAAATGGAGGCCAGCATGTTGGCACCATTATCAGACACCACTACACCTGTCTCCAGTTTTCGGGGGAAAAGCCACTGCCGAATCTGAGCCTGTAAGGCTGCAAGGATTACAGATCCAGTTTGCCTGTTCTCGTCCATGGATTCGAGTTTCAGCACCGCTTGGCATCGATGGTGCTGCAGACCAGTGTAGGAGCGGGACCACTTGCTGGGAGGCTCAGCAATGGCAGATTGGCCTTGGACAGAACAGGTAGCAGAGGGAAGTAGAACAGGCCTCCCCTTCAACCCATGTGCTGGCACCACCAGCTGAGATGCCCCAGATCTTGCACCCTCCTCAGCAGCACCATGGAGGGTGACCCAATGGGAGTTAAAAGTTAGATACTTTCCCTGACCATGCCTGCTGCTCCAGCCATCCATAGTGAAGTGCACCTTACCACCGACAGCGTGATCCATAGACCGGCCGACACACTCCACAATGTGCTGGTGAAGGGCAGGGATAGCATTCCTGGCAAAATAATGGCGGCTGGGGATTCGCCATTGCGGAGCAACACTGTTCATTAGTCTGTGGAAGGGGGCACAGTCTACAAACTGGTAGGGCAGCAGCTGTTGGCCCAACAGCCTTGCCAGGAGCGCATTATTTTTCACAACAAAAGGATCATTTGCAGGGAGCATCTGCTTCATCTGCAACATTTCTGGCACAGAGGCCTGACGCTGGAACACTGGTGATTCAGAGGAAACCAACAAGGGTGATGATGAGGTGCTTGCCGAGGTCTGGAGTCCTCTTCCAGTCTGGCATGCAGAGAGATTTGAACTAGAATGGGACTGAGCAGGTTGGATAGGGACAGGACGAGTAGAAAAAGAAGAGGAGGGGCCTGTTGCTGCTGCTTTTCCTCCACCCATCTTATTGTAATTCTTTACATATTCAAACTCCCGTCTGTGGTGGTTGCGCAGATGGCTTATTGGATTTACGGCACACAGAACAGACTGCCCTGGATTCATCCTCTTCCAGAACAGTAAAATAATTCCATGCAGGGAACGTGCGTGCACGTGGAGCAGTGGTGCAAGTGGCGCGACCTGTTCTAGCACGTCAATGCTCAGCATTGGACTGGTGGGTACTGCCATGCGGGAAAGCACTTGCAGGCTGCTGGCCAACCATCTGCTCTGTTTCTCCATGCTGCTCACACCTGCTAGTGCCTAACCCACCAGATGGCAACCACGGTGGATCAGCCACCTCATCATCCAAAACATCATCCAGTTCAACCAAAGCACTGGAACCCATAAGTGACGCTTCTGGACCCTCTACCTGGCCACGAAACACCTCTGTAGTTGACTGGTGGTGATGTAGATTGGTGGTGACACAAGCTCCCAGTTGTGATGGATTACTGGATGAAGAAGAAAACACAGGAGCCATTTCTGTCACCACAGAACCCATCACTTCTTGGGACCTTGGTCCCATGGTCTCCTCCAATGCCTCATACCAATCCTTCTGCACATCTCTCTCATCGACATAGGAGGAGAGTACTGGGAGGAAGCAAACTCATCAAGAGAAGCAGCTGCGGTCGGGTTCTGGTCATGAGGAACCTGGCCACTACTGGTGCTGCTGCCAGTAGCTTCAAGTTCCTCACACTGGGTAGAGGGTTCCTGATCAAAATAATCAACTACCCTGTTCGTCTGCTGCTATGTAAAAATTTTCCTGTGTGCGAACATAGGGAAGACATCTCTGATCAGGGGGGAATGCTTCCTGCTCCTGCTGCCACCCTCAACCTGATCACGTACTTGACGTGATCCACCAACACCACCATCACTCCATTTTCTTTTAGGAGTGGCAGGAAATTGCTGCTACTCTCGCTCCATACTTTTGGGGCCAAAAACTTTATTGGGGAAGGGGTATGAGCGACAGAACCAAAGTAAAATACATCCAACTAACTTGAAATAAAAAACAGATAAGAAAATAAGGGGGTGAAATAAAGAAAATAAATCAAAAACAAAATAAAGAAAAAAAAATGAACTTAGAAAACAAAACAAAAGAAAACTTGCACTACACTCAACTAATCAATCACCTCTCTCACTCTGTCAAACACTAAGCCTGCAGCCTGGCTGGCTCTGTCTAACCCTCTCCACACAGCAACTACTAGTACACTACACTACACAGGGGTGCCTCTAGTCATTTTGTCACTCCAGGCGAGAAAACCTGTGGCGCCCCCCCCCCCCCCCCCCAAGCCCCTCCCCCCCAGGAAAATAATCATAATGCAGCATCGTTTCACCAGAAAATAATCATAATGCGGCAGTGTTTCATCAGAAAATAATAGTAATTATCGTAATTCAGAATCGTAATTCACCAGAAAATAATCGTAATGTGGCAGTGTTTCACCAGAAAATACACTTATTGCAGCAGCAGTTCACCGGAAAACATTCGTTAGGTGGCAGCGTTTCACCAGAAAATACACTTATTGCAGCAGCATTTCACCAGAAATTAATCATAGGGCAGCAGCGTTTCACCAGAAAATAATCGTAATGGGGCAGCGTTGTCAGAAAATAATCGTAATGTGGAAGCATTTCACCAGAAAATACACGTAATCCAAGCAGAGGGAAAGAGTAGAGAGGGAGAGGCAGCATAAGATGTAAGAGGGGGGTAGAGGAACAGAGAGGGGGAGGGATAGACAGCATAAGATGGAGGAGGGTGCAGAGAAACAGAGGGGAGAGGGAGAGACAGCATAAGATGGAAGAGAGTGCAGAGGAACAGAGAGGGGTAAAGACAGCATAAGATGGAAGAGGGGGCAGAGGAACAGAGAGGGGAGAGGGAGAGACAGCACAGCACTAAAGCACATGTTTACAGCTTTACCAGCCTACAGCCTAACCAGCTTTCAAAGAAAACTCTAGTATCAAAAGAGCAGGGCACATTCTAGCAGTTATAACAGTACTGGGAGTCTGCACACAGGACAGGAAGTGTTCTTAGCAGCCTGCCTGCATACCTTCTCTTCTGCCTGTGCATGCAGCTTATCATCTCTGGAGTAGTGATGGGTCATTCGCTGCGAACGACAAGAGCAGGTTCTCAGTTTTGAAAGAGCCGATGCCTCAGCCGCCCCACAGAGCTCTGCTTTGCTCTGCAATAAAGGACGCTGAGGCATGTTGGGAGATGTAGTCCTCCTCTTGCAGCTTGTAGGAGTGTATGGGGCGGAGCAGAGAAGTAGCAGGAGGGATTGCCCCAGTCAGAGAAGCAGTCTGGAATTGTCATGGAGATGGGGGCGGGGCTTTTACTCCGATTCTGAGTGGTGTTTAGTGATATTTAATGAAGAGCCGATTCAGAGCCGTAAGAGCCGGCTCTTTAATGGGAGCCGATTCAGAAGAGCCGATTCTCTGAAAAGATCCGGAATTCCCATCACTACTCTGGAGCAGAAACGCCCCTTCTCCCGGGCTGTGTTGCTGTCTTGTGTGGGGGCGGGGCTCCAACACGGACACATCACATTCTTCTCTCTGTGACTGCATCTGTCCCCTGGCTGTCTCGCTCCAGTGTCTGTGCGCAGCCAGTGACACAGGTGGGGGGTCAGACTATCAGGGGCATAAGCTGGCTGGCCACTGGCTCCTGGTTTGACTGGCGTGGGGCGGAGTTAAAGGCTGGGCCACACGAGGTAAACACTTTACCTGTGTGGCTACTGAGAAGAAGGGGCACGGCTTTAAAGAAGGAGCCTGGCAGAGAAGAGCAGTATTGATTGCTCTATTGGCTGGGGAGAAGTGGAGGTGGAGGCACTGCTGAGCACATGGTAGGGGGGAATGCGCCTCACCACCTCATGGTGCCTCACCACCTCATGGCGCCCCAGGCAACCGCCTATACTTGCCTGGTGGGTGAGACGCCCCTGACACTACAATCTATCACTTAAACTAACAATATACTGTCACTCTCTCACAAATACACCTAGCTAGCTACTACTAACATAGCTCTCACTCAATCTAATTTTCTCTCACAGTCTTTAAAAAGACTTTTGTTTTATATACAGTCTTTAAAAAGACTATTGTTTTATGTTGAATCAACTAATATGGGTCTGTCTCTCCTCTCTCTAACACCAGACTGAAACCCACAAGCTTCGTGACTGTCACACCTCTCTTATATACAAAATGGGTGGGATGGCTGATGATAGGTAGCTAGGAGCTGGTTGCTAACGTAGGATTGGTTGTTTTTTGTTAAGACTCTAATTGGTGCAGAAATTCTGTTTTTAATGCAGAAATCATCATGTTTTAAGCTTCTGTGATGGGTCTATCCCTTCCAATCCTTCTGATTGGCTAATGCAGCTTTTACACGCTTCTGTTTAAATTCCGATGGAATTCCGCATAGAAATTCCGCTATTTCCGATTACCGCTATAGCTTTTCTGTTCCGGCTCACCCGAACGGAATTGCCAATTTCCGACTGGAATTGCAGAAATCTCCATTCTGCGGAATCCGACGAGCATCCCTAGCCGGCACCACCATAGGACGCAATAGGAATTACGGTTAGAGCAGCGCACAGAGTGTAACTTCGGTGCCGTCAGAAAACACTGTAATTCGGCTTCCAGCAATAGCTGGAAGCCGAATTACATCATTCCCCACTATCCATGGTGGCCTGGAAAGGGAATAGTAATTAACACGGCCGAGACTTGTGCGGCAGCAGGATCATCTCATCTGCAAAATGATTACTGAACCTCCATCGGGTCACATGCACGCTTCGGGAGCTGTACAAGAAAGCCGCTGGGAGCTGCTGGAAGTGTAGAAGATATCACCCGGAGTTTCGGTAAGTTGCATTAACCTTGCACCGCTCGGTAGGGGGGACAAGGGGCTAGTATTATTTAGCGGAACCGTCAACAAGTAACCGGCAAACACACATATCCGGTGTGGTGACAATTTTTTGCAACTTTATAAGATTTTGAAACTGGTTGCACTTTATATTATAGGTATATCTATCAGAAAGTGCAACCTAACCATTGACTTCAAGCTATTTGTATCAGGAAATGCCCACCGCCTTGTTGCTCAACTAATAACCCCCCCAAAAGGGAACTACCCCCTCTCCTTCTTGCTCAACTAATAACCACACCCCCTCCCGGAGGGAACTAAACCTTCCCTTGTTGCTCAACTAATAACCCCCCCAGAGGAAACTACCCTCTCTCCTTCTTGCTCAACTAATAACCCCCCCCCCCCCCCCGAAGGGAACTAAACCTTACCTTGTTGCTCAACTAATAAGCCCCCTGGAGGGAAATCTCCCCCCCCCTCTTGTTGCTCAACTAATAACATCCCCCTCCCCCGGAGGGAACAGCCTCCCCTTGTTGCTTAACCAATACCCCCCCTCCTTTCCCCAGAGGGAACAGTGGTTGCAAATAATTACATGTGGGATCACAGAAAGAAATTATACACTGTCCGTACAGCGCACATGCACAGTACGGCAAGTTGCAAAATGTAATGGGCTGCAAAATCTTTCATCACAACGGCATCGGGCAATTCCCACCTGTGCCGGACACTAGGGACTTTGCTATAGTATCATTTCAGTTTAAGATAGAGGGAAAAGGTATAGAGAAATTCCCCACTACTGATCATGTCACTAAGCAAGAAATCATCCATGTATCATGGGTGTAACAGATGGAGAGCTCTGGATCACATGTACCACAGTAGGAGCAAGCTAATCCAGATTCATTTTGCTGGAGAAAATCTGTAGGCATAGGTTAGGGAGCAGGCCCGGATTTACCTCACAATAGCCTATAGGCACAGATGTCCTGGCACCCTAGACTTTGCCCTTCATAAACCTACAAACACCCGCCGAACCGCACCGCAAGTGTGTCCCCACCGTCTCTTCTCCCTTACTTCCCTTGCCTGTCATAGGTAGCTACAGGTGCCGCTTAGCATTAAGAAGCCAAAGACACCCTCAGTGTTAAGTAGCTAGTGGTGCCCCTGACTCTCATCAGAAAGATCTCGTCAAAGTAATTCCAAGAACTGGGTGAGTAACCTCTCATTTACACTCTGCTCAGGACTCTGCATAGGGGAAGAAGGAGGGAGGCACTAGGGGAGGGGAGTGAGCCGCCTTTCCAGCATCAAGGGGCCTATAGACACGTGCCTACGGTGCCTTATGGTACATTTGGCCCTGTTAGGGAGTAAGATAGGCTTGTTCTTTTGTTCTATAGAGACTTTGTAATCTTCTGTGGAATTTGCCTTTGCAGCAATACAATCAACAGCTTTTGCTACTCTTTTAGTCTGGGGGTACCTCCATAGCACCTTTCATGGTCGAGTATCAGTGAGTGAGTGCAGGTGTGAGTGAATCAGTGGTGTAGTCACTTGCTTTTGGTCCTTTTTATACGCTTATGTGTGTGTGTGTTTTTTATCTTTTTGATAATCAATAAAAAGTTTTGATATTTTATACAATTATATATTCTTTTTGTCTTTTGTTGCTTGGGGTATATGCTTTTCTTTGAGGTCTCCTATATGGTTTTTGGCTTGTTTAACCACCCTGGCGTTCTATTAAGATCGCCAGGGCGACTGCGGGAGGGTTTTTTTTTAAATTAAAAAAAAAACTATTTCATGCAGCTAACTGAAAGTTGGCTGCATGAAAGCCCACTAGATGGCGCTCCGGAGGCGTTCTTCTGATCGCAACCGGCGGCCAAAAGTAACACGGAAGGCCGCAATGAGCGGCCTTCCGTGTTTTGCTTACTTCGGCGCCATGGCGACGAGCGGAGTGACGTCATGGACGTCAGCCGACGTCCTGACGTCAGCCGCCTCCGATCCAGCCCTTAGCGCTGGCCGGAACTATTTGTTCCGGCTGCGCAGGGCTCAGGCGGCTGGGGGGACCCTCTTTCGCCGCTGCTCGCGGCGGATCGCCGCAGAGCGGCGGCGATCAGGCAGCACACGCGGCTGGCAAAGTGCCGGCTGCGTGTGCTGCTTTTTATTTGGTCAAAATCGGCCCAGCAGGGCCTGAGCGGCACCCTCTGGCGGTAATGGACGAGCTGAGCTCGTCCATACCGCTAAGGTGGTTAAGGTGTTCCTTAACAGTTAGCACTCAGAACACTGAGATCAACAACCACTGTGTTCAGGGGCATGACTACAAATTATGGCACCGCCTAGCAAAACTTTGCCCTCTATACATTTAACCAACACTCATCCATGAAATCCCCCAAAGTCGGGGTGGTGGTCTGTTTGCTTGAGGTCTTTTAAAGTATGTGTACACCTAAGTTATGTCTCTGAGGGCTTTTAAAGAATGGCTACCATGATCTCATCCCATAGCAGTCTCACCCTAAAAACTCCTGCTTTACAAGCATCACCTGTATTGAAAATAGGTAAGCAGAAAAGGATCAGGCTGAAATGGGGCCCTAGGTAAGTACCGACTTCAGGCGCACCCTTGGCGGCCACCTGGCTTTCTTTGTAAGATTTGGTGGGGGGCTGGGGGCTAGTGTCCACCAGGACCATAGTCTCTCTTCAGGCCCCCCTACACCTGCCTAGGTTTGCTTTGTGGATGATTCGGCTCTGGAGGTAAGTTCACTTCAAACTCAAAAAAAAACCTACAGGTTGGAATTTGAGCTGAAGAAAGTGCTGAAGGGCCCAACACTTTTAGAATGGGGCCCTGACTAGCAAAGTGTCCTGCGTTATTCCAAGACCCAAGTGGATTCCAGTGTCGCTATCTCTCCTAAGAATGATGGACAGCGTTGCAGATCTGGTCCATGCTTGTAGCGCAGTTTATATTTCTAAAAGGTTGGCAGAAAAGTGGCTGGAAAGTGTACTGGTTAAGGGCTCTGCCTCTGACACAGGCGACCTGGGCTTAGCTCTTCCAATTCAGTAAGCCAGCACCTATTCGGTGAGGAGACCTTTGGCAAGACTCCCTAACACTGCTATTGCATGCCCTAGTGGCTGCAGCTGTGGCGTTGAGTCCACTAGGAGAAAAGCGCAATATAAATGTTCTGTGTCTTGTCTTTCCTACCATCTCCACCTATACGTTTACAATGCAATTTATTCTGGTTAGCAAACTTTCATATGGAATCACATCAGTGTTAATTAGTGACCCTTCGTGAACAACTCAATTCCATCAAATTGCAATGACAAAATTACAATTTGACTGGGGAATTATCCTGCTGGAAGCAAGCATGATGAGCCAGTGCAGCATATGGTGCTGGGTTATAGCTGAGCATATTTACTAAAGCATGAAATGCCCAGAGGCTACCCATCCTCTGTTTATTTCAGACAAGCTGGTTGGTGCTGCGGAAGAGCTGGTTGGATCGGTCTTTACTTCAGTGGGGCGAGAACTTCTATGACTGCTGCGATGGATGCACGTGCCACCATACTGACAGCCATAATAATCCCCACCAAAATAGACTTGCTAAGTGAACCTGCCACTTCCTTTCCCTAAATGAATAGTGTTCTGCGCTGTATAGAATTACTGGGATCAGTCGCAACATTTTAACCACTGACAGGTGACATGAATAACATAATCTCAATGACAAATGAATAGTCTTTGCAAGTGTTCCTGGTGTTGAAAACCTACCAGCAGTGGTCCGAC
This sequence comes from Hyperolius riggenbachi, assembly GCF_040937935.1. Lineage (NCBI taxonomy): Eukaryota > Metazoa > Chordata > Amphibia > Anura > Hyperoliidae > Hyperolius > Hyperolius riggenbachi. The sequence continues at coordinate 68,002,473 of NC_090651.1, read as the reverse complement.
AGAAAGTAACTCATGTACCACCAACAGGGTTATGGTTGCCCCAGCTTGACTGATGTACGTAGGTAGCAAAGGCAATCCAGCCTCATTCTGTCCAGCAGAATACTGCAGCACACAGCTGGCCATGAGGGGAAGGGTCGGGGCATACAGAGAATTTCAGCTTACCTAATACTGGTAACTTAGATTGGTTGTGGCGGTGGCGGTGTTGGTGGGGGGGGGAAGGCGGGTGACAGGAGGTCACCCAGAGTCGTGCTGGGCGGCTCAATGATTACTAGTTACACCACTACCTACATCCTTGACTTTGGCTGGGATTATTTATTTCAAAGCCCAGCCATGAAGCCCAACTTTGCCACACTTCTCCCGTGCTGGCCACGCCCATTCCCCATTGTAAGATTGATAGCTCTCTGCACCAATCCTGAGACTAGATAGAGATTCCAAATGGCACCCGAGCGTGCGCGCAGCACAAACACACACACACACACACACACACACACACACACACACTCACACACACACACTTTGTGGCCCCCTCAGAACTAGCATATTGTTCATGCACTTATGCCCAGTGGCCACTCTCTGCATCATTCAGGGTTGAGCAGTCCATTGCATCAGGGTAAAGGCACCAGAGCAGGGGAGAGAAACTGTGGCAATAATAAAGGTGGGTTCAACCATGCATATATATATATATATATATATATATATATATATATATATATATATATATATATAAACATTGCCCCACCACCCCCTTCCCCTAGGGTAAAGCACATTAATGTGAACCTATAGGTGCTTAGAAAAAACAAAACACTTAAAGAACCAGATTAAAAAAAAAAAGACCACTATGTGGAAAAAATAAAATTTAAAATACATTTATATAAAATGAACATTTCTCTTAGGTTACAATGAGATATAAGTAATTTTTTATATGTTTCTGCCAGTTATAGTAGGCAGTAAAAGTCTGACAAATGTATATTTTGGATTAGTTCATCTCCTCATGGGGGATTCTCTGTATTTCCTTTGTGCTTTATAAAAACACTCCCTTGAAAAAGTCTATATAAAGATGGTGGCCAGCCTCCTTACTCCTTACTTACTGGACATTATTTTGGCAGTTGGAGTGATCAAATGCCATTCAGCTTTTGAAAATTACGAAAAACCCTTTGAAACCACCATGAGGAGATGGACTAGTTCCAACTCTGACAGATCTGTCAGCGTTTTACTACCTACTGTAAGTGACAGCACGGTAGGAAAAAAGTAATTTATGGTGCTTTTTACTTTGGGACATTTTATAGGTATGCATATAAATGTATTTTACATTTTACAACTTTTCATGATAGTGATCCTCTAAGTTGCCCTATCAACAATTGAAGTCAGGCCCGGATTTACATCACTGAAACCTATAGGCACGGATGTCTTGGTAGCCTAGAATTCGCCTCCATGAACCAACGAACACACGCTGAACCGCCACAGGTGTCCCTTCGCAAAAGGTATCCAGAAGAACCCTCAGCATTAAGTAGCTAAAAAGGTGCCCCTGATTGGGAGGGAGATCTTGTCAGTGGAATGCCAAGAGCTGGGTGAGTAACCTCACATTTATGCTCCGCTAGGGACTCTGCATATGGAAGGAGGGCAGGGACGCTCGAGGAGGGGAGTGAGTCGCCTTTCCATCACCAGACGCCTGTAGGCATGTGTCTACAGTGCCTTATGGTAATTCCGGCCCTGATTGAAGTAGTGGATATTAACTCCTTATACATAGCCTAGTAGGCTACTTATAAGTAGCCTATTGTGGGACTCGCATCTGATCTGCACTTTTGTCATTTTGTAGGCAGGCAAACACACAACAAAACAGATTTTAGAAGTCTGATACTAATGCCAATGCCAAGAGAGATGAGCCCAACCATTGTTTGTGACGCTCTTTATTTTGTTGTAGCCAGGTTTAGGTATTCATTACAGATTTCTATCTCTTTTTTCCTGAATTTCTCCCGTTCCCCATCATTTATCCTCTGCAGTGAACAGACAATGTATACAACAAGAAGAGAGGCAGAACAAGCCAGCGGCCTTGGCGTCTGTCAAAAATCCACCAAGCGGGAAGAGCTGGAGACCTTTAGGGTGACAGCGAGAGGCACATCAGTCTTGCCTTCTGGGACAATGCAGAGGAGGGGCACTCCAAGCGACATGAACACCCCACATCTGTCCAGAAACATGGCTGAGCACGGATTTACCGAAAGCCAAGCTATAATGTATTCTCAGTGGCAACGTCTTTTGTGCTGCTATTATTAATCATTTGTGAAAGACATATCTGTTGACTTATAACAATTCATTTTCCTGTGTTTCATATTTTCGTGATGGAAATTCATGTACAGATTTGTAAATTATCTAGCTACATGCTATTTACCTGTTAGGCAAGCACAGCTGGCATGACTTGGGCGCTTGATAACTAAACCAAAATCTCATAATTTAGGCGGAGGGTGTGAAAAGAGTAGAAATTTAGGGTATAGCAATATTACTGATCCTTTCTCAATTCCCAGTGTAGCTTAACAATAAGCATCCCTCGCCTTCTCCCCAAGCCGCTCCTGTCCCCTGCTGGACGGTCAAGTACTCTGGTCGAGTTGCACTTTGTTGTACTCTGGTCGAGTTGCTCTTTGTTGCAGGTGCAGAATGCTCCTGCCCGTGGGAGAGCGACGGGTAGCACGCATGATCGGGCCGCGTATGCGCGATGAAAAGCGACTCGACCAGGGACCAAGTGGCCTTGAGGGGGCTGGAGAAAGCCCCAGGTGAGTATACATCCTAACTTAAGACTTCTTTTATCTCAGGTTCACTTGAACCAAATTCCCTTCCTTAATGATATCCCTAGAAGATCTGACCTAAATATGGCAATTTAAATTATTGCCTGGTGTGTAAACTTAAAGGGAACCTTAACTGAACGGGGGGTATAGAGTTTTACTTACCTGGGGCTATTGCCAGCCCCCTGCAGCAGTCCTGTGCCCTCGGCGCCGCTCTGGAATCCTCTGGTCCCCCGCTGTCACTTAGTTTCGTTTTTGACGACTCACCAGTCGCCGGCCGCCATGCGTATTATTGGACGCATTCACCAATGCAATTAGCGCTATTGCGGACCGCAACGCGTACAAAAATACGCGTTGCCGCATTCCGCACGCGTAGATATGCGGTCCGCAATAGCGCTAATTGCATTGGTGAATGCGTCCAATAATACGCATGGCGGCCGGCGACTGGTGAGTCGTCAAAAACGAAACTAAGTGACAGTGGGGGACCAGAGGATTCCAGAGCGGCGCCGAGGGCACAGGACTGCTGCAGGGGGCTGGCAATAGCCCCAGGTAAGTAAAACTCTACACCCCCCGTTCAGTTAAGGTTCCCTTTAAGAGGAACCCCTCTTTTACGTTAAATATCCTGGTTTCAGTATGAAAAACACTTCCTATAGCTATATATTGATATCTGCTCCACCACTGAGGCTTAGCCAATGCTGTTTATTATTTATTATATGCAGAATTCTCCTAACCCCCTGCCCCCCCCCCCTCCTTCCTTTTCCCTAGCAATCTAGGAGACTAGCTATATTTTATACTGCCTTTAAAGTGGACCTGCAGATATTATAAAAAAGAAAACGTTTCACTTAGCTGGGGCTTCTGCCAGCCCCCTGCCACCGACCTGTGCCCGCGAAGTCACCAAACTTCCCTGCCGGGGCTCACTTTTGCTTCTGGAAGTTGCTGTCCAATTTTTCCCATACTGCGCTTGCACAGGACACTCCTGGCCACGGGAGCGCTTACAAGGATGCACGCGGCTGGGTGCCGCGCAGGCGCAGTGGACGTCGACTTGACGACGTGGTGATCGTAAACAAAAGTGAGCCGCGGCGGGGGAACAGAGAATCGTTTGGAAACTGCGTGGGCACAGGATGGCTGCAGGGGGCTGGCCAAAGCCCCAAGTAATTGAAACTCTTTTTTATTACATCTTCAGGTCTGCTTTAAAGCTCCTAATAATCAAACATTCTGCAGAGATCACCGGCCAGTACTACAGATGTTACTGCCTGCAATGCATTTCAGAATGTAAATCAGGGAGAGGAAAGATTTTACAATGAACAAACACTGACTAAATCATTTCTAAATGAATTACGTAAAAAAAATAAGCAATTTTATTCATTATGTTATTTTGGCTAGAGTTCCTCTTTAACTGGTGTTATTAAAATTATTTGCATGCATTGATTCAGCTGATAATGTTGCCTGTGATCACAAAGCAAATAAGAATTCACTCAGTGAGTTGTTACATTCAGCTTAGGAACTAGGATCGTGTATTTGCATAAACTGATGGGAGATTTCTATTGAGTTCCTCATCAGCACAAATCACTTATCACCTAATGCTTCATCACCAGCTAGTTAGTTACTGTTATATTTCTAAGATGTTAAAAATACTTTTTAACATTTCACTAAGGCCCAGTTCACATCTGTGTTGTGAGCCAAAAGGATCCGGTGAGCGGATCCGGTCTCCGCTTCACCGGATCAGCATGGCTCGTCCGTGTCCCTGTTCACATAGTGAAAACGGATCTGATCAATGATTGATCGGATCCGTTTTCACTCAGCAAATACATACCTAATCTTCCATAGCAGCTGGTGGTAAAGGCTTCCTCTTCTTCTGCTTTGACTACACAGCGCATCATGTGACTAGTCACATGACACATCATGTAGTCACATGACGCGGAAGAAGACGGAAGCCTCTCCCACCGGCTGCCACGGAAGATTAGGTATGTATAAACCCTACCTCACCCACCCACCCGGCTGCTGCACCCTCCCCTCACCCTCCCGTCGCTAGATTCGCGTTGGTCCATGCCCTCATCCCCCGTGGAACGGTCCGTTTCTTCACTAGTGTGAAGAAACTTTCCGTTTTCCATTACCCCAATGCTGCAGCATTTTTGTCCAGATCCGTTCCGCTAAGCAGAACGGTCCAGAAAATAAGGGCCTGCAGCAATTTTTAGGTCCGGGGACCGGAACGTACAGAATGTATCCGTACCAGCAGACGCATGTGAATGGATCCACAGGTTAACATTGGATCCATTCACATCCGTTCCGTTTGTACAGTATACATTCCGGTTACGTTCCGGAAAAAGACGCTAATGTGAACAGGGCCTAAGATTTTTTTTCAATTACACGGAATACCCCCCCCCCCCCCACACACACACACACACACACACACACACAGGCCCATTGCACACCAAATACTTCTAGCAGATCTGCAAAACGCTAGAGGTTTTTGAAGCAAATTTTCAGAGCCATTCTAGGCATATTTAGAGCGGTTTTCTAAATATGCCTAACGTTTTTTGGAGTGTTGTTGTGTAGCACATTTCATATATTGTTACAGTAAAGCTGTTACTGAACAGCTTCTGTAACAAGAACGCCTGGAAAACAGCTCTGATCTAGTGATTTTCAGAGCAGTTTGAGCTTTTCCTATACTTTACATTGAGGCAGAAACGCATCTGCAAACCGCAAAAATGCTGCAGGAGCCACGTTTGTGGTTTGCTAAAAACCTAAAACCGCTGGTGTGCACCATCCCATTGAGATACATTAGCCAAGTGTTTTCACATGCGGCAGCGGTTTTGAAAACGCTACCAAAAACGCTTGGGGCTTGATTTACTATGCGGTGCTAACCTACTTAGCACGTCTAAAGTCTTTAGGCGTGCTAACCAGGGTGCTAAGTAGGTTAGCACCAGTTTTCTCAATCAGATCGCACGCTAAGTACCGCGCGCAAAGTTTTTGCGTGCGCAAAGTTTTTGCGTGCGCAAAGTTTTGCTTGCGCAAAGTTTTGGGCGCGCAAAGTTTTGCGCGCGCAAAGTCCTATGCGTACTAAGTCCCATAGGCTTTAGTGGGCACTTTGCGCGGAGTGCCCTGCCCAAAGTTTTGCGCGCGGTACTTTGTGCACGATCACTACTTCTCACATTTAAACTGAGCTTAGATGTGCTAAGGGCCAGTGCTAAAGTTAGCACCGTTTTGTAAATCGAGCCCTTGGTGTGCACCAGCCCAGAGACACATACACACACAATCCACAAAGCATTTTTTAATGCCCCATGCAGAGACTGGCATTCCTCGGTCCACTGAGTTGGCCGATGAGGGGCTCCGCCATCTAAACAATACCAGCCCCACAGCCCATTTATCCCATTCTTTTTCACTAGCCATAAATTAGCTACTGTTGTTATTATTATTAGTTGTATTCATTATGAAATAAAAAAAAAACAACAAAACAAAACAGCACGCTCTTTCCACTAAGCACTTTTTTCTAAGCATATAAAAATGGAGCAGGACAAGCGCCTATAAAAATCGCGCTTCCATAGGTGCCAATAGTAAGAGACATGATTAGTGGCAAGGAGGTTAAATAATTGCTCCCGATAAATAGTGGACGCCTAGCGATTCGCACATCGCACAAGAAAAAAAGATGCTGCACTGCAGGACAAAATCGCAGGACAACGCAAGTCAAAAGCAATGCCGTTGACTTTCATTAGATGTGCAGTGAACACGAATTAGCAAAAAATGCACACCGCATAGACATTCTGTTGTGTGTTACCAGCCCTTTATAGTTGAAGTAATTTCAGCATTATGTTGTAAGGCCATTTTTACACACCATGGTATGTGTAATAGAGTAAGCTTATAGGGTGTGCTGGGTTTTGCAGTTCATCTATGCTTGTAGGCGGAGCCACATAGAAATTTACATCCTCTTCATCTTTTGTCTGCTTCTGTTTTTTTTCCCCTTTTGAAGATCTGTTACTTTTTTAATGTCGTTGCTGAAAATGTTCACTGAGCAACAGTAAAACGCGACGTTTTATTTGCACATCAATGAGGTAGTTACAGCAGAGCTATCTTACCGCAAATGGAGATTTTTCTGCCAATCCATCTGTTTCCACACAGCGCGGGGACAAGCAGGATTCAAACGCCCCCCTCGCTCCCCACCCGACTGTTAAAATGCCACATCAATCCCTCCGCTGACACAAAATCTTGTTAGCTGTTTTTGGAAGCCAGTCAAGGGGTCTGTTTATCAAATCGTGGGAGCCAGCGAGGTGGATGTGAGCATTGAGGATGTGAGTACTGAGGATTGCGTGGTTTAAAAGCCTTTTTTTTAGCACAAAGTTCAAAAAGATAAATATCAGTAAAGCTAAAGAATGTAACTGAGCGGCTATATAGAATTGGTGTTCAACTTTCACAGGGCCTACTAATCTTGCGGACATCCTTTCAGTCTTACCATTTAATAATCCAGATCATTTAACCCCAAATTCAGTTTTCTCACCTCTGCTGATTAGCAGAGAGGGGGCAGGACTTAATTTAAAATGCCTCCCCGTGGCGCTCCTGGATAGTGCTTATGTGGCATGAACTAATTCCCGCAGGGCGACCGCTTTGCGGTATTCGTTTTTTGACCCTGCATAGTTTGGCGTGCGAAAGCAAATGCATATTTGCATGAGCATTGCCTCATGAATAGCCAATTGAGCCAGATTTGCAGAGCCAGACTTGCTAGGGTTTAGACTTGGTGTTAGAGCACGCATACATTTTCTTCAGGTAAGCATTAATTTAAAATGCACACCCTGCTTTTTAAAGTGGCATTAGACTCCCAAAACTTAAATTTCAGTAACTACTCTCAGTTAAGGTGCCCATAGACCTGACAAGTATGAGCAGATTCGACAAAGAGACACATTCAATCAGATTCGATTAGAGATACATTTGTCTCTTGTCGAAGCTGCCTATATACTGCAGGCCGATTCCCGTCCGATTTCAGCATGGAATGGCTGAGCAGGCCGCGTCCGCATCGCTGCTGCCCCCCATGAAAAGGAGGCGGAGGCTGAGGGGTGCAGAGTAGCGGCAGCGTGATACATTATCTTCATCCAGTGGAGCGACATGTCCTCCTCACTCCTCTCTTCACTGTAGACTTTACAGCAGCTCTCCTTGTGGCTCCCGCCTGTGCACGTCATGTGACATACATCAAGTGCTACAAGGAGATAAATGGTAGAGTAGCTACAGCGAAAAGGGGAGTGAGGAGGACATGTCACTCTGCTGGATGAAGATAATGTATGAGGCTCTGCTGCTCTGCTGTCCTTGCCCCTTAGCCCCTGGGCCCCCCTGCAATGGTAAGGGTCGCAGGGGCTATTATTACACCCTTGAGCAGGTACATAGCAAACTGTATCTAATTTCTGTGACTTTCTGGTCACGATTGGATGTATTAGCCTTTGCTCTAGCTTTAAAGTGGTCTGAAAGCCAGCATTTCTACTTTTCTTTAAAAGATTCCTCACAGCTTGAAAGCTACTATCCCAGAAAAAAATTCTAGCAGAACATCACTGAAATGGTTAAACAAAGCACCTTCCCCTGCTATTCAGCTTCAAATCCGCATCCAAACTGGAGATAACAGTATCTTTTTTACTTGTTAAACACAAATGTATCAACACTGGAATGTAAACAAACACTCTCTCGACTTCAGCCACACACAGTGTTCAGAATAGCTCATTAGAAGATTTTAATATATAATAAAAAGCAGTTATAATAGAAAAATAATAAAATGCAATGCTTGCTTTCAGAGTAAGAAAAACTACACATTGGAAACGTGTAATTTGTAAACAGACAATATTAATTGTGCACAAAAGCAAATATGATTACTGTATGAGTAATAAAAAGTAGGAAAACACATTTTTATTGAATGCTATCTCAGAGTTTAAGACCACTTTAAGGCTTGAACCTTTTAGAAAATGAATTGAACTTGAAATATCTGCACAGGGCACCCACAAGCTGAGGCTATGCAGGTAGCCCTCCTTTCCCCCAGTTCTGCCTACCCTCCGCCTTCAGTGCTGCTTGTAAGTGGCACCCCGGCTTAACCGGTGCCGTTTACTATGTGCTCACGTGGAGGCTGGGCTTCTGCCGCATCCGTCCTATGGATTCTATTGAGAGGCACCAGGCTGGCTTTTCAAGAGGGATTTATAAGCAATTTTCTGCAGCAGCAGGTGGAAAGCGGACTCTATTCCTGGATTACGTCTTTCTGCTGCAATTCTCATTGCTTTACCCATCATCCTTCTTTGTTTTCTTGAAAGTCAGAATAATAAAAAAAAAAATCAAGAAGACAGCAATTATTCTGGGGAATGCAATACTTTATTATCAGTCTACCCACTGGCTGTGAGAGCAGAGGTCCTGAAGAGCGGATGGTAATGTATAGCCACCCTGCTGCTATAAGAAACTCATGTGCAGTGTGAAGTCTCAGTGTATGTGCTGTGCTATTTATAATGATATCCTCATTTTATTTTCCATGATTTTTGCTGAGTACTTTCCTCTTGCCTCAGTATATTAAGATATATACAGTATATCCTAGATACGCTGGAGATAAATATGTCAAACCATGGGGGGGCACTAAGCTGAGGTTACAGAAGGATAAAAGTCCAGTGTGGGTGTGGCCGCTGCAAAGAAAGATTGGAGCCGTGTGCAACGGAGCCATTCTGGGCACAGGCCTTCCAGGCAAAAGCCTTGGGTGCCCTCTACAGTATAGGACGGAATACTGCATGCTCTGTATAAGTGAAATTTAGTTTCAGGCAGTCTGCAGTGTATATTCCAGCTTGCAGTGCCCATGTAACGTATTGCTGCTTGTGAAAGCATAAGAAGTTCATTATCAGTGGTACATCTAATGAGATACTATAAAGCCTCTCAGCTAGCTATGACACCCTTCATTTATGCAGATGACCACTCACTGGCTTGGGTGACCTTAGAAAACAATACTATTTATCCTATAGCGTTAGGCACCACCGGGGGGAAGAGGGTTAAGCACCAGCAGGGGAGTGATTAGATTTAGGCACCACCAGGGGAGGGTTCTGTGTGAGAGTAGGGTTAGGTTAAGCAATATTGTTGAATTACATAACGATTTTTAACGTTGAGATCTTTTTGTTATCATCTACTCTCTGTTTTAAAACAGTAGTTATCGTTAACCAATTGTGTTAACAAATTGAGATTGAGATTTTGTTATCCAGCTGGGCCCTTTTTTCCTGGTGCCCTTTTTTCATGCTCCCCACATAGGATAGGGTAGAAGGGTCTAAAGTTAGACACAATCCAAAAAAATTTAATTATACATACTGTATATATCACTATGAAAAAATGATGAAAAATGTGAAGAACATGTAGTATCAAAAATAGACTTTAAATATACAAGGCATCCCATATACCGGCAGAGATAACCAACACCTTACCTCTGCTGTATATGGGAAGCCTTGTATCTTTAAGGTCTATTTTTGATAGTAAATCTTCTTCACGTTTTTCATGTTAATCAATGGGGTAGTTCACACTTAGGGCTTGATTCAATAAACCGTGATAACTCGTTTTCGCGCGCGATCACGAATTTGGCTGCGCAATCATGAATTTTCAAGCACAATCACGGAAATGTGGCTGTTTTCGCGTGCAAATCCGGGATTGAGTGTGCAAGTTTGCGATCGCGTGCAAACGCAAAAACGTGCATGAAAACAGCCGTGATATCATTTACCTAAGCTTAGTGAATCAAGCCCTTAATATGTTGTTCGCACAAAAACAGTCAAGTGTGTTCCCTGCCTTACTGTAAAGATGTTTGTCAAAAAGGAAAGATTAATTCTCAAAAAAAAAACGATCAATATGAAATCCCCTAAATTTGTCCATCTCTAGTTGTCATCAACTAAATGATTACATGCTTAATATTAAGTTTGACTTAAATGATATGACAGTATAAATAATCAGCAGTCCAACTTGCGTTTCATACATAACTGCCAAATGTAGTGATTAATTACTAGCAGTTTGGTGCTATTTATCAGTTGGCATTATTAATGCAGGCACATTGGCGGAGAAGTGCCCAGAGCATAGCGTTTTGGATCTGCTATTCCTCTGGCACCTTGGATAGACATTTCTGTCTCTTCTTACTTTGAGGAAGGAATTTTGTTTGCAGGCTCTTATTCACTTGCTCGTTTCCCAGTGCTCTGAGCGCCAACTGGCGCTCTCGGCTGGCAGATGCCATGCTACGTCCATATTGACAGCTCAGCGTTGGCTGTGTGTCTTGTAGCTCTGCACTTACAGACTCTTCAGTGTCCTCCCAGCTGGACTTTAATGTTTCCCCGCACTCAGACACCAAACTAAAAATAGATAAAGTTTACAGAATTAAGATCTCCGCCTGCTTCCAGTGGCATTGTACTGGTGGAGAGAGACGGAGTCACAACCGGGCCCTGAGGGTTTTGCGGACTGCAGAGTAGAGATATCATTAATCCCTGACTCTTGCTGATGGGTAAGTTCAAACAGACGCTCTTGTTTCTTCAAGGCACCTCCTAATCAAAGCTTCACATTTAAATGGATGCCAAATCTAAAAGACAACGGAAAAAAAAACTGTGAAGAGAATGGATGATGTCCACCTAATTTACTGCAGTCTAGTGGCGTTAGTAGAGGGCTATAGACCCAAGTGTGAGTTTTATACTGGACTCTAAACATTAAAGTTGATATGGAGCACCAACTATAGCCACAGTGTCAGAGAGGTGAAAGCAGAGGAGGGAACAGTTTGTTAATGATTACCTCTATTCAATGCACATATATACAGTAGAAGTGATGGTCATCAACAGTATATAGTGGCGTACCTAGAGGCGTACCTAGAGGGATGCAGACATGGCTTCTGCCATGGGTGCCACAGCAGCATGGGTGCCATGCCTGCCCCTGTGCTGTGCCATCATGCCTGCCCCTGTGCAAATTTCATTGTTTGCAGGTGCTATATTGCCCAGATACGCCCCTGCTGACAGCATAGCACCAAAGAAGAGCTAATACAGTGGTCGATGGAGACCCTTGGTGGGCCCTGCTGGTTGAACGTTCCCAGTGCAGTCGCAACCTCTGCATCTATTACTGTGATGCCACTGATGCAGTCTTTCTCCTTACTGATCCTTCTCATCTGACTACTGCAGTCACGGTCCCCATGGTCACACAGCTACCTTACACCAAACAGGTATTTTCCCAGCATAGCGGCATGCACCTGCCACTCCTGGTCGCAACTGCTTTGAGAAGGCAATAAGACTAGCTATGGTTGACAAAGCATCTGTCCACTAACCTTTCCCAAAAATTCTGAAACAAAAGGAGCAATATTAGAAAGGAATATGTTGCCAGCATTCAGAAGCAAGCTGTCAATTTGGCAAATAATAGTAGAGATGATACAGGACCACTATAGCCTGTAATTATTAATGCAATAGCATCAGAATAAAATCCTCTTTATTTTGTATCCGAAAAGGTCATAAATGTCTCTTTCTAATATCTGAGAAATATTAAAGGGAACCTGAAGTGAGAGAAATACGGTGGTTGCCGTCTGCACCCTCATATAAACTATTCCAGTTGCCTGACTGTCATGCTGAGTGAACTTTTGGCTTTAGTTGCGTTTGAGTCACTCACCTGCAATAAGCATGCAGTGCAGTCCGACCAGTCACAGCATCTGATCTGCATGGTTATTCTGGGGCAGTGACTATAAGTATCGCAGGTAGAGAATCAGCACATAAATCAGGCAACTGGCATTGTTTATTAGAGAGTGAAGATGGCAGCCTCCATATTCCCTTAATTTCAGATTCCCTTTAAAAAGACTCTGAAGCGAACAAAAATTGCTACTCTTACCTGCTAGTTCACTTCAGTAGTCTCATTAGATGTAAACCGCCACATCCCTGCCGCAAAACGAGGGCTTTAGACCCCCCCCAAACCCCGGGGCAAACATCCACGGCCATCTTGGTTGTGATTTGTGTTGCCCTGAGAGGCAGAGCTTTGAGCTGTAGCTCTGCCTCTCCTGACGTAAATCGCCTTGCCGATCACCGCCTCTCCCCACCCCTCTCTGTGAAGGAAGAGTGAGAGGGGCGGGGAGAGGCGGCGAGCCGCAGCGATTGATATCAGTAGAGGCAGAGCTGCAGCTGAAAGCTCTGCCTCTTTCAGGAAGCGCCAGCCGGATTGCCCCCTGGGGATTTGAGGGGGTCTAAAGCCCACGTTTTGCGGCGGGGATGCGGCGGTTTACATCTAATGAGAGTACTGAAGCGAAGTAGCAGGTAAAGTCGCAATTTTTGTTCGCTTCAGTCTCTCTTTAAGTCCCCTTTTATACTTGCATTGCAATTGTGCATTGTTTTACCCTGTTTTACTGCAGAGCAATGCAAGTCAAGGGGCCCTAGCCCACTTGATCCAGTACCAAGCCGACGCAGGGACAACAGCAGGTTACCGCCAGACTTCTGCGGTGAAAGAAATGTAAGTCAATGGTCAACTCATACCTTTTAAAAAGGTTGGTGGCGGCATTGCGGTGTGCATGCATGGAATGACGAAATACGACGGGTCGACGGCCAAGGATTCCCAGGAATTTCAGTGACATACTTCCTGTCCAGCAGGAAGTACAGACTACGCAGCAAGCTTGTTTTTCAGGTGCCCTGCTGTTCAAATTTTTGTACAAAAATGCACACACTTATAATTAGATAAATGTGCGATGCACCACAATGAAAACACAAACAAAAACATAGTTAAAATGCATGCATTTTCTATGCATTGCTGTGCTTTTTTTTGAATAAACTCTCACAGTTTGGCAGTTGTTACTTGAGTAGTGGAATATATTGATGGATGGAGTCAGATTTTAGCCATCTGTCACTCATGGCAGGTTTACTTTAAGTGTTCCCCAAACACTGTCCTCAAGGCCCACCAACAGTGCATGTTTTGTGGAAATCCACAGAGGTAGTTAATCAGCTCTGCTGAGACACTAATTACCTCACCTGTGCATGATTGTGGGTTTCTGCAAAACATGTACTGTTGGTGGGCCTTGAGGACAGGGTTGGGGAACTATGCTTTAAAGCACATCTGAAGTGACATGTGACAAGGGGTTGTATGCACTAGGCTGCATTAAAGGGCAACTTTAGTGAGAGGTATATGGAAGCTGCCATATTTATGTCCTTTGAAGCAATACCAGTTGCCTGGCAGCCCTGTTGATCTATTTGGCTGTCTGAAGTATGTCTGAATCACACCAGAAACAAGCATGCAGCTAATCTTGTCAGATCTGACAAAAATGTCAGAAACGCCTGATCTGCTGCATGCTTGTTCAGGGCCTACGGCTGAAAGTATTAGAGGCAGAGGATCAGCAGGATAGCCAGGTAACTGGTATTGCTTAAAAGGAAATAAATATGGCAGCCTCCATATACCTCTCACTACAGTTCTCCTTTAAGCAAAATGCAGTCTGACTATAGCAATCGTATGCAAAACAGCCAGCTCTAAAAGCTAATTAGAGTCCATAGCGATTGTGTCTGGCTGAACAAACACTCCTAATTACAGGATAGTGATGAGAAGTTCAAAAGGTCATTCTTTCTCAGTGTGAGAGCTAAATAAACCAGATTTCACACCACATTGACATGGCTGCTGTTTATACTTCAAAATTAAAATGGCAGCCCTTAAATTGAAAATAATAATGTGAGACTTCAGGAAAGTTGTGTTTATCATCACATAGAAATCATTATCTCATAAGTTTATTTTCATTTTTGCTTTGAAGTTAGATAGCTTAGCCATACACAGCCTATGCTGGATTTATTTTTAAAAAGATTCCACTGTAAATGCATTCTTGTAACTGCAACCTGAAAAGTGCTAATTATCTAACCTTTCATGAGTCCTTGTAGTGGTGTAGCTAGAGATCATGGAGCCCCATAGCAAAACTTTCATGGGGCCCGCATATGTAGGCACTCTTTAGCTAAGCCACCTGCCCCTAGCCTATGGATATGAGTTAATTGGGCAATTTAAAATCATGCAACCAATACCGCACATAGTTAATGGGCACTGAGACGAAGTCAGAAGCAGGAGAAACACAAGAAAGTTAAACCGCTGTCTTTTATTGCTGTACTGCGCTGCAATCTAAGGCAGCGCTGTACTAGGGACAGCCGTGTGACACGGTACTAGGGACAGCCATGTGACACAGCTGTCCCCTCCAGAGTCAAAACAGTGATCGGTTGTTATAGGCTAAAGCCTATGACAGCCGATCACGCTGATTGGCTGGCTGAGGGAGGGAGGGGGAATTGAAAAAAAATAGTAAAAAATATTACTAAAATAAACAAATAAATATTTATAAACAAACAAACTCCTGGGGTGCGATCAGACCCCACCAACAGAGAGCTCTGTTGGTGGGGAGAAAAGGGGAGGGGGAATTACTTGTGTGCTGAGTTGTGCGACCCTGCAGCAAGCCCTTAAAGCTGCAGTGGCCTAAATTCAGAAAAATGGCCTGGTCTTTAGGGGACTTTAACACTGCGGTCCTCAAGTGGATAATGAATACATTAACTATCTCCCGGGCCCCCTATGCTCCAGGGCCCCATAGCATCTGCTATGGCTGCTATGGTTATTGCTATGCCCCTGAGTCCTTGTGATGGCCTGATATAACTCTGGCAAGGGCTGCACACTTTTGCCACCAAATAGCAAAACATATGAAATAAATTCAGGCCAGGTTTGCAGTGGGGTGACTTTGCTCCTCAAGCCTGGAGATCTTAGGTGTCTTAGTAAATCTTTAAATCTTGGCTGTCAACAACACAGGAGGAACACATTCTGTTAACCCCCCCCCCCCCCCCCCCCCCCCATCTTATGCTGTTTTCTGTCTTCTCTTGGAATTCAGTGGTGGTATTAAATTCATACATTTCACAGACAGACGGCGTCACTGTTCCCGAATCACAAAGCTGATTTATAGAAAGAAGAAAAAGCCATTTTCCCTCCTCTGCAAATCTCGCCATGTCTGCATCGCCTGTCTCCCTCCTTCTCTCATCATTCCTCAGCTATTATTGCTGAGCTTTGTTACTTTACACTTTTTCATCATACAACTTTTGGGATGTCGGTTGCTGTCATTGCATCTGAGAGGAAAGAAATATGGTAGCTATTATTGTTCTGTTTGGTTTTAAAGCAAAACAGACATTTGCCTTCTTAAAACAGAAGGTATTTGCAATAATTCAGGTTGGAGTGAGCATATGAGGTCTCTCACGATGAATCACTGCAATTTGTACCCTTGTTGTCCTTGAAAAACCCAAAACACCTCCAGAACCACTGGAATGCAATGATGTGTCAGCTTGTTAATTTTACAGAGTCAGACTAATCCAACATGCATACAGACTGTTTCAGACTGGATGGTCCTCTTCAGTGCATGGCATGGACTTGAAACAACCAGAACTACAGACTGCCCATCAAGCTCATGGTGAACCAGAACTAGGAGTTCACCATGACGTGGTCACAACGATGCATAGAAGACCCAGACTTTGCAGTGTGTTGCCGCACGGTACACAAGTGATACCGTGCAGCAGGCATTTGCACTGGAATCTATAGCTCCGCAAAAATCTATTTAGAATGATTTTTAAAAATTCAGTAACTTCTATTTGGGCTGGTGCACACCTTGGGCTTGATTCACAAAGCCGTGCAAATTGTTTAGCACGGGTTTGCTAAACAGTTAGCACGTGAAGTGCCGATCGTGGACTTTTGCGCACGAAAAGTGCCGCGATTTGCGCGATCGCGGACTTTTACGCATGCAATTTGCCACGATCCGCGGCAAATTGCGCGCGCAAAAGTCCGCGAATAGCACTTCACGTGCTAACTGTTTAGCAAACCCGTGCTAAACAGTTTGCACGGCTTTGTGAATCAAGCCCCAAGTATTTTTGGTAGCTTTTTCAAAACCGCTGCCGCCTGTGAAAACGCTTGGCTAACGTATCTCAATGGGATGGTGCACACCAGCGGTTTGAGGTTTTTAGCAAACCGCAAACGTGGCTCCTGCAGCTTTTTTGCGGTTTGCCGGTGCGTTTCTGCCTCAATGTAAAGTATTGGAAAAGCTCAAACCACTCTGAAAAACGCTAGATCAGAGCGGTTTTCCAGCCGTTTTTGTTACAGTAGCTGTTCAGTAACAGCGTTACTGTAACAATATATGAAATCTGCTGCACAAAAACGCTCCAAAAAACGATAGGCATGTTTAGAAAACCTCTCTAAACATGCCAAGAATCGCTCTGAAAATCTGCTTCAAAAACCTCTAACGTTTTGCCGATCTGCTAGAGGTTTTTGCTGTGCACTGGCCCTTAGTTACATGAAAGAAGATTTGAAAGCATTCCAACACATTCCATGTGTGTAAAATAAACCTTTATTTTCACTGCAGAGAGCTGGAAAAGCTTGCTTATCTCTTGTCATCAGCTAAAGCAAATGTAATCACTGCTGGCTGAAGCTCTGAGGCATGTTTTTTTTCACTATGCCCTCCTCCCTCTGCTGCACAGACACATCACCCTAGCAACAATTGAGTCACTTCAGCAGAAATTGAGGGGGGGGGGGCAGGGTGAAGAGTCAAGACAGATGCCTGAGAGAGCTTCAGCCGGCAATAATTACATTTGCCAATGACTAGAGATTAACAAGCTTCTCCTGCTCTCTACGGTCAAAATAAAGGTTTTTACATATAGGTGTGTGGGGATGTTTTTTTAATATTTCTTTTTAATGCACTTAAGAGTAGTTGCTGACATTTTAGTTTTGGGAGTATAATCCCACTTTAAATGTGTATAAATACTTTTCAAAAACACATGAGCAAGTTTTCTATGTAAGAAAGTAGAGAGAAGCCGGCTGCCAAGAAAATGTGTGGAGGAGGTGAGAGGGATTTACAAAATGCGTCCGCTGCACCAGTACTCTGCATATTAAGGGGAGGGACACAGGAGGGGGCCCATGGAGAAGGAGGGTGGAATGATGTTGGTTCCCCTCCCCAAATTCCCATATTACTCACCGGTAGCACAGCAGCCGCGGCTGTCATTAACTGGAGGCTGGTTCCTCGATCATTTCTGCCGCTGGGTCGGGTCGCACTCCCTGCCCTTTCCCCCCTCTCCTTACAACAGAGCCGGGACAAGGTTCTCCAGCACACAAGGCTGAGACACCAAAAGTGTGCCCCCAAATCCCTCCCACTCCAGCCTTCACACACACCAATTGCTATTAGACTAAGAGGAGCCCTAGCGCCCTCAACTCCTTTATCTGGCTTGCAGTCACTGCCATGTATCCTCTGTTCTTATTTCACTCTGCTTCAAATACAACAGGGGAATGATAGCTGAGTGAGTTGTGTGCCCCCTCGTACATTGCGCCCCGAGGCTCAAGCCTCTCTCACCTCTGCCTCAGCCCAGCCCTGCCTTACAATGCCACTGATGTAAGTGCACTTCTGTTTTATTAAAGTGGACCGAAACTCTTGCACAGGCTACAAGGAAAAGAGAGAAATGAACACTGTATATATTTTGAGAGTTTAGCCTGTTTAATTCCCCCTCATTTGTATCTAATCACAAGTTGACTGTGATTGTAATTTGACCTCTTCCCTGTGTCACATGACTGCCACGGCAGATAAGCTCATTTGAAAGTACATGATGTTAACAATATGTCTGCTTCCATGAATCAGGAAATAGAAACACCGCTGATATATTTTAAGATATGTTTCCGCTGTAACAAAGAAATGTTGGTAGCAGGAAAAAAAGGGCACCTTCTGAGGGTGGTTATAAAGGGCACCGCCATAGACTTTAATGCAATTATCGTTAATACGGCGAAAAAAGCAGAAAAAGGGCGGCACTTTCGTTAATAACATTACAACATTATAGTTTTTGAGGTAGTTATCGTTTTAGAAGTTTACAACGGTATAGTTTTTGTCATATTATTTGGTTAATAACTACAGATTTTACTTTTTCAAAGGTATTATCGTTAATATATGTAAAAGGGTGTTTCTGCAGAGGGAGTGGTTAGGGTTAGGCACACCTAGGCAGTGGTTAGTTTTAGGTAACACCAGGGGGGGTGGTTAGGGTTAGGCACCACCAGGGGGGTGGTTAGGGTTAGGCACCATCGGGGGGGGGGAGTTAGGGTTAGGCACCATCGGGGGGGAGTTAGGGTTAGGCACCACCGGGGGGTTGTTACGGTTAGGCGCCACTAGGGGAGTGGTTAGTTTTCGGCACCACCAGGGGAGGGTTCTGTGTGAGGGTAGGGTTGGGTTAAGCAGTAATGACGAAAAACGTAACAACATTTAACGTTAATATTTATTCCTTATTATTACTCGTTTGTTTTTGCAACAGTAATTATCATTAATAAAGCTTGACAACGATGGTTGTAGTTAGCAAATTTCGATAATACCTGCCGCCAAATTTGTTAATAAGTCGGCACCTTTTTTCACAGCGCCCTTTTTTCATGCACGCAAAATATTTTTTTGTTTAACGGTTATTATGCTGTTGCGTATCTTACAGAGCAGAGAGGACACTCTGAGTTCAGGTCCACTTTAATAAAAAATGTCTTCCTTTTTTTGGTCCTTTTGTATGTTTATCCTTACTGCCGCTCTGCTGTATAATCTCTGTTATTAAGGCCATTATTTTTTAAGGAATTGACTGGCTTCTCAGCATGTTAAAATTCACAATATTTCCGTTCATTTCTTTTATTGGTGCCTAGGCATAACTTCTATAACTGGATTGGGATTCTCAAGGATTCCAACACAAAGAAGGGCACTTCAGATTTCTTTGTTACATTATTAAAGTAAACCTGCTATAAACCTGGGCAAACTAAATGCCGCATATGCTTAAATATGCATAATCACACACTATAGTACCAGAAGTACTGCATGCTAAAATATTGCGCTCATTTCAACGTTTATAGTAAAAGTTAACTTTGGCTCCTCATTTTTCACCTCGCAAACCTCCCTGTAGAGATCAGATCGGTTAGATGTTTGCTACCTACTGTAAGTAACAGCAATATAGAAAAAAGGTAATTTAAAATGTATATGAATGTGTATATAAATGTGTATGTGTAGTGTGTATAAAGTATCTTATATCTATGTGTACACACACATTTTACAAATTTTAATGATAGTAGCCCTTTAAAGCAGCCATACACAATGGCTCCTGGTCAGTGAGGGGAGATGTGAGCTACCCTATGACAGCTTAATCTCCCCTCTCAGGTGTGCTGTGTGCACAATTGCGGCGGGTCACGTCGTTTACTGCACCGTAGAGTCTACGTCCAGTCAGAGCGGCAGAACCACCTGCTGGACGTAGATTCGTACAGCTCGGGTCCCCAAAAGGTTAAAGAAGCCGTGTAGTAACAGAATCAGAAAAAGTTGTATCTATATATTGGTATGTAGCCCCACCCTCCCTATGAGGCGTAGCCTAGGCTGTTTAGATATGCAGAATTCTCTTTTCAGAGCATTCTGGGAGACCCGGAATTATTTGCGCAAATTGCGCTAGCTTTAGAACTCTCACTAAACAAACATTCTGGAGAGTTAACTTGAAAGGACTAAAGATGTCACCATGTGTGATACATTTCAGAATGTCAATTGGGGTGAGGACATTTTTTACAACGGGCAAACACTGACTAACTAATTCATAAATAAATATTGTAAAAAAGCCATTGTATTCATTATGTTATTTTCATTACAGTTCGATCTTCATATATTTTGAATGGATGCTTCATGTTCCTCATACGATATAATGTGTATGTGTGTGTGTGTGTGTGTGTGTGTGTGTGTGTGTGTGTGTGTGTGTGTGTGTGTGTGTGTGTGTGTGTGTGTGTGTATGGGGGGGGTGGTGGTAGCTATGGGCAAATCAGGTAAAAATGGCGCAGGGGGAGCATCAGTAAAAATGGCGCCACCATAGACAGCAATAGTAAAAACAAACAAATAGTGGCAATGAACGATAATTATGGCACACGATTATCATCCATTGCTGCTAACCACGGCGTCTACTAGCAGAGGCGGCAGGAATATTGGCATTAAGCTGTTTAGGATTAGTTTTAGGTTTAGTGTTAGCAGTAAGGGGTTTAAGTTTAGGCATGGGGGGGATTAAGGTTAGGCACCAGAGGGGGGGTGGTTAAGGTTAGGCACTGGGGTGGTGGTGGTTAAGGTTAGGCATGGGTAGAGAAAGGGTTCTGTGTGAGAGTAGGGTTGGTTATAGTAAAATATCAGTAAAGATTACTAATATTTTACTGTAGGAATTAAGTCATTGAATATAGGTAATTTTATGGACAGTCTACTAGTGGCAGTCTCTGGCACTATTTTTAATCAGCCACCATTCTTATAGGTATGTGCTATAGAGGCCCACTCATCCTCCCTTCCCTGTGTGGAGCACAGCAGAGCTGTGTACATAAATGTACTTGCTCTTATCACATCGCATACATTTCCTCTTCCTCTTGCCTGCCACTTGCTTTTTGCTTATGCTATCCCCTTCTGGCTCCCGATCACATGGCATACATTGTGAGTCAGGTATGTAGCAGAGGAGGGAGCTGCTGGGAGGAAGAGGAAACCGGACAGGATAACAGCAGGTAAATACTGTATATTTACACAGCTCCACTGCAGTCTGCAAGCAGAGGGGTGGGCTGTTTTCTGCAGTGGGCCCCATACTTGTTGTTTATCGGGGGAATGCTTCACCTATGGTGCAAAGAGAGTTGTCCTCTCTACTGAAATAAATGGGGAGACTGTGTACAATCTACTGATAGAGAGATCGCAGAGGTGGTAAGTAAATAAACACAGATCCAGCTAACACAATGTGCCTAATATCTTTAGGAAAGATATACGATATTTTGGCGCACTTGAGTATAAATATGCTTTTTTTGTTGTTGTTCTGGTGGTTGAATAGCTTGAAACAATGTTCTACAGATTGGAGATCTACTTTGCAGGTCCACTTTGACAATCTGGGTGCTGCAAATCACTAAAAAGTTCCCCTTTCTAAGTAAGAAAAAGACTCTTTATTAGATGAATTAAAATGAAAAACAGCACTAGGCAAGATAGTAGGTTTGGCCAATCTTAGGGCCGCTGCAAATTTGCAACATTGTTGAAACCAATAGGCCGCTGTCTGATTTGCAGGCAGGAAAGTAAATAGACGGCATGCTGTATTTTTTCACATCACGCATTCAAATCCCTTTGGCCTTGCTTGGCTTCACAGTTGTGCCGGCATTGCGTCTTGCAAGACACACGTCGGCACTGCATAGCAATGGGCCCTTATGGTTCTTTTGGTAATATAAGGGGTTGGAGGGGTCGGAGAAAGTGGAAGCTGGTCCCTTTGACAACCATTAGGCCCAATGTACCTACCTGGGTTGCCGTGTGGATGATCCTGCTCTGTGCATGTTAATGTATGGTCAACAAGTATTCATTTATGCAAAGAACAATGGCTGATATTATTCAGTGTGCCCTAAAAGAAGGTCCTAATAGGCAGAGCATCAGCCAACCTGGTGTTTATGAGCCAACAACCTCTCCACCATTGACACAGTACGGAACCTCAATGGGTGTGAAGCTGTTCAGGCTGCCAGTTCTAATGACGCGGGTCCTTTCATTGCCTCTAATGAGGAGGGCTTGACAAATCTGTCTGTTTGCATGTAGACAGGTGAGAACACAAGAGGCAGAACTGTCACATTTCCTAATTCTTCTCCTCCTCTTTGTCCCCAAGTAGACAAACTCTCCATTTAGAAACGGAGCAGCTGAAATTTGCCGGCAGTGTTTTTGCTCTGCCTAATGAGATTTTGTGTTCCCGGTTGTTATTTTCTGTTTAGATAAAAACAAGAAGATGCTCATTAAATAGCGCTTCCTCTTGGCTGAGCTCCAGCGGCTGGCTGCTCCAAATGTCCCATAAGCCCAGGAAAATGTGTTAATAAGAGGCCAGTGAAGCGGTGGGTCGCGCCCGGTGACATTTCTCTGAATCTAGAAAGCTACACTGGTCAAACACTACAGAAACTTTTCATTTTGAAATCAACATATTTTTTTTTGAGATGTAGTGACCTTGGCTTTACAAGGATTAATACAATATATATAACATATCAGCTTGGGGATAATATACTGTATAAACTCAGGGATAAGCCAACCCTCCACCAGGGTCATTTCTGGGGACAGGCCAGCCAAGCAAATGCCTAGGGCACCCTCTAGTGTATGCTGTGTCAGGTCTCCTCAGTTCTTCTCAGCAGCTGCACACTCTAAGCTGTATACCTCTGACTCTCAATCATGTGACATGTATCAGGAACCGCCGCTCTGGGAAGAACTGATGAGACCCAGTGCAATGCTGGAGCAAAGATAAGACTCCACATTGTGCAACTCTGCAACATCTGGAGGGGTCCTAGGGGAGGGGATTCTAATGCATGAAGGAGGAAGAGGGGAGAAGGGTTTTATTGGCTACTCTTGCTGGATGGTGGTGGTGATGGTGGGGGAAGGGGATAGCAGTGTTTTACTGTGAAAACTTAGGAAGTGGTTATAGGAAGGGGGCCCATGCTATTTTACTGGGGATAACTGTGGGTTCTAGTTATTCCCCTGAATGGAAGCACATCTGTGAGTAATAGCGACCCCTCCAGGCAGAGCAGCTGAATTGGGCACACAGCCCCTAGGCTATTCTAGACAACTATATACCTAGGTCGAATGAAAACTCCCCTTTTAGAAATCTGCTATATAGTTTGCAATATATTTTCATTATCGTGTTCCATTTTTCAGTGTAATTATTATGACTACATATTCTGTATTATGTATCAATGTCAATACAGCAGAGTCCTCAATATCCGGTGCCAGCGGGGATCGCCTGATACATGTGCTTGCCAGTTGCTTGAGCAACTGGCTAAAAAAACCAAACCCCTTCATTACTCACAGAGCCTCCAGCTACATGTAGCATCCTTCCTCCTGCTCCTAGCGGACTCCTAGTGGATTTCAGGCATCCCCCGTGCACACTAGCCGGTGTGTCACCTGACATGCTTCGGGTCACATGACATGCTGACTTGCATGCATGGACACCAGATGCTGCTAGGAACAAGAGTAAGGCTGCTACATGTCGCTGGAGGCTTGATAAGTATGTAAAAGCTGCAAACAGCCACAAACAACTCCCTTCCCCAAAAGAAAGTCCCCGTTAACCAACAGGCATGCCGGACAGTTGAGACCTCCGGTTACCTGAATTCTGCCTAACGGGGACTCTGCTGTATTTTGTATGTACTATTGTATTTTTTATTATATACCCCATGTTTGTTTCTTATGCTGTATAGCTCTAGGGAATATGTTGGCACTTTATAAATCAATAATAATAATAATAATGGTGCGCTTGTGTGTTTAGGCGATACGGGGTACCAGGTGTTTATTTTGGGCTGTGGTGATTGGCTTCTATGTAACCAGCGATTAGTTAATCATTAACTGGTGCTCCGCTACAGAATAACAGAGTTTCAGTTATCCCTGTACTATGTGGCACCAAGTGAGGCTTTTATATAGCTGAGCTTTGGGTGTCGGCATCAGGGCTCAGCTATGATATAATCAAGCTTTGGACAGAGGTGTAGGTGAATGTAGGTAGGTTAGTGCTAGAAATAGAGTAGGGGAAGCATAGAGGTAGTAGTCAGAGAGGAGGAGGTTAGTGTTAGGTATTTATAAAAGACTCCTCTCCATATGCCGCCAGCAGACTTTGCATCTTGCCTTCAGTTTCTGACTCTCCATGAAAGCTCCTAAACTCACTGTCTAGTGATCACAGCTATAGTCCTGGAGAACACATGAAAAGCCCAAAGCTGCAGGAAGAGCCCAAAGCTGTATGTTACTCAAGCAACAGAAGCAAACCTCCCAATTTTTTTAGATAAAGAAGTGGCATACTTTAAAGCACACCCCTGCCACACCTCTAATCACACCCCCATGACACCGCTAGCCATACATAAAACTAAAAATCCCTAAGCAAAAGATGACATTTTAGAATTCAAACCACACTGGTCCTTTATATTATCTCTAATGGTTATTTTTTTATATTAACCACTTAAAGAGAACCTGTACTGAGTAAAATTATTTAAAATAAACACATGAGGTAACTTCAAATGAACATTACATAGTTACCTTGCCATCAGTTCCTCTCAGAAGCTCACTATTTTCTTCTTACAGTGATCCCTTCCAGTTCTGACAACATTTTGTCAGAACCGAAATATATCAGTTTTTGCCAGTTATATATCAGTTGCTGTCAGTTACAGCTGAGAGGAGAACTGATGTGTCCATGTTTCCCTATGGCTCAAGTGGGCGATGTTACAGTTTAACAGTGTGCTGACCAGGAAGCTGTTATGGGGTAATAGCCATTTTCAAAATGGAGGACGGTGAATTCTATTGATCACAGTGGACAAACAGGACGCAGGAGAGGAAAAATAGATTGAGGAGTAGACTACACAGGAGGTAAGTATGACTTGTGTATGCTTATTTTGACTTTTAATTTTCAGTATAGGTTTTCTTTAAGTCTATCTGGACAGATATATCCGTCCAGATAGACTACCCTGCTGCCGTTGCGTCGGGTACGCGCTCCCGCCACCTTCTGATAGCCCCGAGATCAATGAATGGGAACATCTAAGTCCCTGGCAGAAAAACCTGCACAAAAAAAAGTTTCCCGTCCCCTGTATGGTTTCTGGAAGCGAGAGCTTTCGCTTCCAGGACTTTTTGACTGTGGCCATCTTGTGCCCAAATAGTAAAACCACACCCACATGCATTTTTTATTAAATAAACACATAATATTACATTTAAAATTAACTGTTTACCTCCCACACCAAAAATTGCCCAAATAAAATTTTTAATTAAAAAAAAATTACAATTAAAAACAAACAAACAACATAAATAGTTACCTAAGGGTCGGAACTTTTTGAATATGCATGTCAAGAGGGTATATTACTATAATGTTTTTAAATGATAAGCTTGTAAACAGTGATGGACACAAATAAAAAAAAATGCACCTTTATTTCCAAATAAAATATCGGCACCATAAATTGTGATAGGGGCATAATTTAAATGGTGTAATAACCAGGACCAATGGGCAAATAAAATACATGGGTTTTAATTACGGTAGCATATATTAATTTCAAACTATAATGGCCAAAAACTGAGAATGATTTTTTTCAATATCTTTCTTAATCCTCCTGTTAAAATGGATTTAGAATAAAATAATTCTCAGCAAAATGTATCACCCAAAGAAAGCCTAAATGATGAATGATGAAAAAACAAGATATAGATCATTTCAGTGTGATAAGTAGTGATTGGAGATTGAATGGGAGGTGAAAGTTGCTCTGATGCATAAGGTGAAACAACACTGTAGGCTGAAGTGGTTAACAACATGTGAAATTACGTCATTTATCAATTTTAAGGTTAAAGTGTGCAGCCAATGAAACACATTTTCAGTGGAAAATATATATATTTACAAAAAAATATGTACATCAGTTCTAAAAGAGGGACAATTGAGGGAGAAAGAGGGACAGAGGGATTTAGTTTCCAAAGAGGGACTGTCCTTCCAAAAAAGGAACAGTTGAGAGCTAGGACATAAGTGGTGTATGTATACAGCACGTTATGCAATTTGTGTAAATGCCAGTAATCTTAACGTGTGCTATCTGCACATGTTAAGATTAATGTTTTTTAGTGAATCAACCCCCAATGCCCTTATTCAATTCACTTTTTCTCCTAGGAGATCATTTTTCTTCTAATAAATATAACTTTTCAACTCTCTAAAACTGAAAAAGTACCAAAAATTAAGTGAAAAGTAAAGTCAGAATTATTCTGAGTATGTCCTTGCTTCCTCGTGGGCTAAAGGCATTTTATTTATAAGATATAAAAATATTACTAGTGATGATTGTAATCTGTTACTTCCAATTCAGCAAAATTTAGTGTAAAATTGTGCAATTTCGCAATTCAATTGATTTTGCTATATCCATTTGTAGTTTGCATAATTACAGGTAATTTTTAGCGCAGACTTTAGTGGTCAATAGTGATCCCTCCTATCCTCACCAGAATTGCTACATATGTTAAGGTAGAGTGACCAGATTTTTGTAGGCTCAACCTGTGACAGGGTCAGGGGGGATTGGGGGGGGCTGTGGCGCGCGAAACGCGCCGCGCCGAAAAATAGGGGGGTGCGGCGAAAAATGTGGTGCCTGCCATGCCGAAAAATGGGCGTGGCTATAACATTCTATGGGTGGAGCTAACGTAATGATGCAACCGCGAGGCATAAGAAAGCAGTGTTTACGCCGTGATGTGGTCAAACGAGGATTCGCATCATGGGTGTGCAGAAACTGTGTGATGCTATTTAATAGTATACCATAACTCCAAAGCAGCAAACACAGCCAACTATGACCATTAAATAATAAATGCAGCAACAGTTACCCCAGACACCACAAAATAAACGCAATGGGCAACATGTCAGCACAAAATAAACGCATTGCGGGCAACATTTCAGCACAAAATAAACGCAATGGGGGCAAACATGTCAGTACAAAATAAACACACTGCGGGCAAACATGTCAGTACAAAATAAACGCAATGGAGGCAAACATGTCAGTACAAAATAAACGCACTGCGGGCAAACATGTCAGTACAAAATAAACGCAATGGAGGCAAACATGTCAGTACAAAATAAACGTACTGCGGGCAAACATGTCAGTAAAAAATGAACACAATGGGGGCAAACATGTCCGTACAAAATAAACGCACTGCGGGCAACATGTCAATACAAAATGAACGCAATGGAGGCAAACATGTCAGTACAAAATAAACGCACTGCGGGCAAACATGTCAGTACAAAATAAACGCACTGCGGGCAAACATGTCAGTACAAAATAAACGCACTGCGGGCAAACATGTCAGTACAAAATAAATGCAATGGAGGCAAACATGTCAGTACAAAATAAACGCACTGCGGGCAAACATGTCAGTAAAAAATGAACGCAATGGGGGCAAACATGTCCGTACAAAATAAACACACTGCGGGCAACATGTCAATACAAAATGAACGCAATGGGGGCAAACATGTCAGTACAAAATAAACGCACTGCGGGCAACATGTCAATACAAAATGAACGCAATGGGGGCAATCATGTCAGCAAAAATGTACGCAATGGGGGCAAACATTTCACCTGGAAAAAAAAGAAGCATTTACTTACCTGACATAAGTCAGTCAGCCAGCCAGCCGGCCAGCCTCTGTTGTGTGTGCGCAGCTCCCCGGGCTCACAGGCACTTAGGCAGAGCAGGGCCGTCCGGAGGCGGAGCCCTGTACTGGAGACACAAATAGTCTCCAGTACAGGGCTCCGCCTCCGGACGCCATCTTCCCGTAGCCCTGCTCTGCCTGTGCCTGCCGGAGGAGGACAATGCAGGCTGGAGCGGGGCTGCGGGGAATGAACTAGCGCAGCGTCTAGGAAACGCTGCGGCTAGTTCATTGTACGGTGGCCAGAGTCCCGAGGTCGGGATGTCCCGCTGGTAAAAGCGGGACGTTTCCCGGGACCTCATGCAGCCTGGGACAGCGCCCACTGAAGGCGGGACGCGTCCCGGGTAAAGCGGGACATATGGTCACCGTAGTTAAGGGTAATAGTGGGGACAAGTGAAAAAAAATGTCAAAAAGACCGTGTAGTTTTTTTGAGAAAACAGATATTAACAATTCAAAGGAAAAACGGTTTTAAATAATTTGGGACAAGCGCCTCTGGTCCAGACCAGAGGCTTTTTCTCCTTCCCTCCCTACCAGATCACTGTGAGAGCCAATGAAAACGGCTCCTGACCGATAGGAGGAAGCTCAGTGGTCGCATGACAGCCGAGTTTACTCCCTCCTGGAGCAGTGATCGTGTCAGGACTGCGGAAAGCCACGGTGTATAATTTACATCACATCAGAGTTAGAGAGCCACAGATGCAGTGTAGATTCTACTTACCACGGTCCCGAACCATTTAAACTTGGTAAAATGACATTTTGCTGTGGTACACTTTAACAGGAACCTTAAAGAAATCCTGTAATAAAAAAACACTCCTCTGGGGGGTACTTATGTCAGGAGGGGGAAGCCTCTGGATCCTACCGAGGCCTCCTCCGTCCTCCTCCATTGCTCCGTTAACCTGACCGGGCCCCTCGAAGTGCGGAGATGTAAATATTCACCTCTCCATGATCCAGTACAGGAGTACTAGCGGATTTTCGTTCGGGTAAGGCGGAAATAGCTGAACATGATCGATCCGCTCTACTGCGCAGACGTGAGTCGCTTTGCGCCTGCGCAGTACAGGGGATGCGATCATGTTCAGCTATTTCCGCCTTACCCGAATGAAGAGCCGCTACTTGCCTGAGCTGGATCCCGGAGAGGTAAATAAATCTCTGCTTGTCAGGCTCATTGGGGGAGGTTTGCGGTAGACTTCGGGGGAGCCAGTGCTGGATTGCCTGCAGCTACAGGGGTGGGGGAAGCCTCATTGGCACCCTGAGGATTCCCCCTCCCGAGGTAAGTACCCCCAGGGGAGTATTTTTTAATACGGAGTCTCTTTAAGTGACGAGACTAAAGATCCCCAATTGAACTTACCTGGAGCTTCTTCCAGTCCCCTGTAGTTGTCCTGGGCCCTCACTATTTCCCCACTCAAATCACATGCCTGGAAACGCTGTAGATTCTGCGCCAGTGGAAATAGGCCCTAAAGATAAGTGCTTGCTGTGTGTTCATTCAATTGACTACACTATCACGGATTCTAATTTGCCAACCTTTCAACAGTACTCACTATAATGTGATATGAACCAGGCTACTGAAACAATATTTCAATTTTACTTTCCTTATAAATGTAAAGCTTAAAGAGAATCTGTATTGTTAAAATCGCTCAAAAGTAAACATACCAGTGCGTTAGGGGACATCTCCTATTACCCTCTGTCACAATTTCGCCGCTCCTCGCCGCATTAAAAGTGGTTAAAAACAGTTTTAAAAAGTTTGTTTGTAAACAAACAAAATGACCACCAAAACAGGAAGTAGGTTGATGTACAGTATGTCCACACATAGAAAAATACATCCATACACAAGCAGGCTGTATACAGCATTCCTTTTGAATCTCAAGAGATCATTTGTGTGTTTCTTTCCCCCATGCACTGAAGTTTCAGGCTGCTCTTTTCTTCCTGCAAACAGCTTTGCCCTTGTTTGTAATTCCTCAGTATGTGAAAGCCCAGCCAGCTCAGAGGAAGATTTATCCAGCTTGTAAAAGATAATAGAGCAGAGAGAAGCTGCTCTAATCTAAATAACACACAGGCAGTGTGCAGAGAGAGGCCTGGAAGGGGGAGTTCATAGCAGAACCACAACACTGAAGAACTTGGCAGCCTTCCAGACACAGGCCGACAAGTCTGACAGGGGAAAGATACATTGATTTATTACAGAGACAGTGATAGTATAAAGTGCTGCAGTTAGCCAGAACACATTAGAATAGCTTTTGGAACTTGTAGGATGATAAAATACAGGATGCAATTTTTGTTACGGAGTCTCTTTAAGGCAGCACTTCCAACTTTCAATTCAAACTTTCCTGCAAGCCCATCAGTTTGATGGCCATGGTCAGTGACCAATAGGGTAGGTCGATAGTTTGTATGGCGTTACTTCTACTATTCATTTCAATTAGTTAAGCCTTCTGATCATTTTGACTTTGTTTTCCCTGAATGTGTTGGGTTTTTTTTTCACTGGCTTACATGCTTTGTTTCTGTTAGCTGGTTTTGTCACAGGTTTGCTGTAACCACATGTTCAGCTAGAATGTGTGCTTTTCATGCTTTTTGCTCAGAAGACACTGTTCTCATTAACATTTGCAGAAACGTCTTTGACACCAATCTTGTGATGTGAGCAGGTGTAATTGCACATCACCCCCACCATACAGATAACAGCTGGTGTGGAAGCCAAGCTTTAGCAAGGTCCCTGCATGAATTAATATGCAAGAACCTCAGCTGCCCTTAGTTTTCACGTAAAGCTGGAAGATGCGCTAAGCAGCAGGCACAATGTATTAAAGAGAACCTGAAGCTTGGTAAAAGTTAAAGATGGATACTTACCATAGTAGAGGGTAGCCTTTGGATATGGATCAGCTAATTGTGGCACAATTGTTTGGGCGCCTCCATAGGCTGTAGTGAGAATTGCGGCTATAGAGGCGCTCAGTGACTAATTTGGGTGCTGGTGATTGGCGGAGCTCAAATTAGAAAAAAAAAACTGGTACTTCGATCATCGGCAATAGCTGGTGCACAAATTACATGTCTCCCCCCCCCCCCCCCCCTTCATGACTTACAACAACTTGAGCCTTCACACGGCGACCAAATTTGGCCGCGACCATTTTAAATGTGCGCTCTCAATAGCCCAGAGGCTTCCTCCATCCTCGTGCTTGGACCCACTAAGCAGGCCCGGATTTACATCACAGGAGCCCATAGGCACAGATGTTCGGGCACCCTAGACTTCACCCTCCCTGAACTCACAAACCCCCCCACCTAACTGCACCACAAGTGTGCTGGCTGGCCCAGCTGTCACCTCTTTCCTACTTCCCCTGCCCGACGTTGGTAGCCACAAGTGTTCCTTAGTATTAGGTAGCCAGAGTAACCTATCATTTATGCTCTGCTTTGGGCTCTGCACAGGGAAGGGGGGAGGGAGGTGCTCGGACACAGGAGTGAGCCACCTCTCCATCATCAGGCTCCTGTAGGCATGTGCCTATAGTGCCTTGGAAAATCCGGACCTGCCTCTAAGCATATCTGACAATATGTAATATGCTGGCGCTTTATAAATACAATAAATAAATAAGAGCATCTTTGCTAAGCTCTCGAGGACTCACTCCCAATCGTGAACTAATGTGGCCATACTACACATCTGCAAGCATTGTCCTCCCGTGCCCAGTAGCATGGAGTTGGGACTCCATCCTGCTGCACAAGAAATGTAGAGTGCCCAGAGGAAACCTGTGTAAACATGGGGAGAACATACACATGCCATGCAGACAGTATCCTGGCACAGATTCAAGCAAAAAACCCAGCAATGCAGGCCAAAAATGTTAACCACTTCTGTCCTTGGAGATAAATTATCCCTCTCAGCTCAGTTGTCCTTCAAGGCTGTGAGCACATTTGTCTATGTGGCAAAGCATGCGTTTAAGGCATACAGTATGTTTTCCCACAGTTTTGTGTGCATTTTTTCATTGGGTTTCATTTTCACTAATCTGCTTTTTACAACAATAGAGAAGAAATGCATTTCTGTTTCACTGACAGAAAAAAAGCATGTGAAAACACACACCTACTGTGTCTCCATAGGAAAGCATTGTGGGCGATTTGCATGCAGTATGTGGAAAAAAGCAAATTCCTGTGCAATGTTTAAATGTACATGAAATGTGCATTGCAAATCGCGTGTGTGCTCTCAGACTTATGTTCAGTGTAGGCTCAAGGCTTATAAGACATTTTAAGCACCTTTATTACTTGCAATGAAACAGCAGTGTAAGGCGCGTACATCAAAAAAGGGCGTCGGGAAAAAAGGGCACGTGGTGTAAACGATAAGCAGTTTTATCGTTTATAAAAATAATGGGCTTGATTCACAAAAGAGTGCTAACTGTTTGCACCGCCGTTTTCTCGCAAATTTTTGCATTGCGTGCGGATCGCGAATTTCCACGCGAAACGATAACGTTTTGCACGCAAACGCGATTTTTTGCATGAAAACGGTATCGATTTTGCGCAAAAATTCGCGTTTGCCCGCGAAAACGTTACCGTTTCATGCAAAAATTCGCGAACGCGTGCAATGCGAAGATTCGCGCGAAAAATGCCCGTGCTAACAGTCAGCACTCTTTTGTGAATCAAGCCCATTGTGTAGAATTTCGTTTACAAATAGTGTTTTAAGAATTTATAAATCATTAAATAATGTGTATGAAATCGGCAATTCTTAAAACGTTAATCTTCCCTGTTTCTAAACTGAAACTTATAATTACGTTTGTTAAAAAAACAGTATTATTTGTTTAAACATTATAATTATATATTGTTATGAATAATCTTGATTTATCGTTTATTATTATAATAAAATGTGAAAATATTGTTTATAACAATGAGATTAATATAAGCACATTCATAATAACTGTTGATTAGTATTATTAAAATTGTACTAAAACTATACCTAACCCTACTCTCACACCGAACCCTCCCTGTACCTATTCCTAACCCCTAGACCCCCTGGTGGTGCCTAAACCTAAGACCCCCTGGTGGTGCCTAAACCTAAGACCCCCCTGG
The DNA here is from genome assembly GCF_040937935.1 of Hyperolius riggenbachi. NCBI lineage: Eukaryota > Metazoa > Chordata > Amphibia > Anura > Hyperoliidae > Hyperolius > Hyperolius riggenbachi. Next base: position 67,969,583 of record NC_090651.1, on the reverse strand, counting down.
TGGTGCCTAAACCTAAGACCCCCCTGGTGGTGCCTAAACCTAAGACCCCGCCCTGGTGGTGCCTAAACCTAAGACCCCCTGGTGGTGCTTAAAACTAACCACCCCAAAGCCCTCCCTGTAGCTATCCCTAACCCCTAGACCCCCTGGTGGTGCCTAAACCTAAGATCCCTATGGGGGTGCCTAAACCTAAGACCCCGTATGGATAATAATGTTTTACAAACATTAATAAATAAAACATTTCAATAAAAAAATGTAAATAATTTTTTTGGGGTGGATAATAATGTTTTAGAAATGCTTTACAAATAGTGATTGTAAAAAATATATTGCAATTTACGTTACGTACTGATCGCTTTATTTTGTGAATAATAATGTTTTACAAACAGTAAGGGTTAAAATGTTAAACAATGTTTTAATTAAATAGGATAAATATGTTTAGTATTTTTATAAACGTTATTCGTCACGGGCTCATTTTCTGAACGTAAATCCAGAAGCGTATCTAGAGGGGTGCAGGCATGGCTTGTGCCATGGGCGCCACAGCATCATGGGCGCAATAATTGCTCCTGTGCTGCATCACCATGCCTGCCTCCATGCCTCTCTTTCATTCAGACCTCAGATCAGACTAATGCAATTATCTGGGAAACATAGTAGTACTTAACTTAGGTATAGAGGGCACGCTTGGCTTAGTGTTAGAAAAGAGGACAGAGAGTGAATACATAGTTACATAGTTACATAGTTATTTTGGTTGAAAAAAGACATACGTCCATCGAGTTCAACCAGTACAAAGTACAGCACCAGCCTGCTCCCTCACATATCCCTGTTGATCCAGAGGAAGGCGAAAAAACCCTTACAAGGCATGGTCCAATTAGCCCCTAAAGGGAAAAATAAGAAGAGCCATTTCCAAAAAAGTAACCTCAGCAATATCCCGATCCAAAAAAACACAGGCAATCATAACAAAATGAGAAAATATGCTGTTTTTAGGGGGGAAGGGAGCTCTGACTGATCGAGGGGGGCGCAATTTCAGTGTTTGCCATAGGTGCTATATTACCCAGATACGCCCCTGCGTAAATCATCACAAGCACAGTTATAAAACATTAAAAATCTCCGGGCGCCGTTTGTAAAACGTTAATAATCTCCGGCGCCCTTTTTTCCCTGTTCGGCGCCCATTAAACGATATTTATAATGGGAGTGAATGGGGCGCCCTTTTTGTCCACTTGTCTCATGCGCCCAAATCTGCTGCTTCCGTGTAAGGCCACGTTCACAGTGGTGCGTTGCAGTGTGGCATACCATCCGCTTTGTATTATGGTTTTCCGCACTGCAATGTACCACCAATGTACCACCTATGTGATGTTCACAGTGCGGCAGGTGCATTGCGATATAACAGCGTGCAGCATCGTAACACACTGCATGCAGTGCATTACAGCAAAATAGACTTGATTCACAAAAGTGTGATAACTCAGTTATCACGCCTAAAAGCTTTGCACGTGCAAATAGGGTACTAAGTAGTTTGCACTGCAAAGCTGATGCTGTTCGCGTGCTATGCTCCGTTCGTGTGCAAAATCAGCTGCTTCGCGTGAAAAGTATGCTTATCACGCTACTTAGCAGGCAAAGCAGCTGATTTTGCACACGAAGCGCTGCGCACAAATCTTTACGCGCGCAAACTCTTACGCACATATTAGCACTTGCGCGTGCTAAGGGGCTTTTCACTGGCGTGCTAACACTTAGCACGCTTTTGTGAATCAAGCCCCATGTGCACATTAGCAGTAGTGGTGAAACATACTTTTTATTAACTTTGCTTAACTGTATCCATTGCAAAAGGTGGGTAATGTACAGCACCGCTTTTCCGATCTGTTGCGATGCGTTCCTGCTTTTAACTCATTATCAGCTTTTATACAGTTATCTCGTTTGAGAGAAGTGCATTGCTTTTGACCTCAGTCGGTAGAACTCGTTATGCTGTAAGTTCTTGGCTTGCATTGATCTTTCTCTCCAAGCAGAAAACATAGAAACTGAAAGCAGAAGTCCTCTTTTATTGTCTCACACTGTCCCCTAGTGACAAGTGGCCATAAATACACATTACAGCAATACTAATTAGATGCTAAGAAATGTAACAGGAAGAAATAAAAAAAATTAGCTAAAATAAATTGGCCTAAAGCACTTGCAAGCCTATAAATAAATTAGTTGCTCAAGGGTTAAAAGCCTAAAAACCTGATGGCTTTGTTGTTACCGTAAGCTTTTTATGATATTTCCATACTTATGGAGTAAAATGTATACATTTCATCTTTGTCTGGGGTTCCCCTTAATACTGTCATTTTCTACTACAATAAATAGCTTGCTCTTTCCTGAAAAGGTTAATTCCTCGCAATTAGCGATTAAACCCTTCTTGCTTCATAAGTCTTCTCTGGTGTGCTGGCTTTTTACATAACCCCTCCTCCAGGGAAATTCAGGATTAGCGCCTATAAATAAGGAATAGGCGGGAGGGAGGAGTCGTGCATATCGGAAGGGATCCTGAGAGGCGAGTAATTACCCAGGGCAGACACTTAGAAACGGGAGGGAGGAGATCCAGTCGCTTCAGGCGCCGCGGGAATCACGCTTGTACACAGCATCCCTTTAAACATCTTTTAATCAAGCATATGAAGTGAGAGTATTTAAGTTAATGTAGTCATTGTGCGGTTTTATTGCGCAGCTTCAATTTCAAAGTAATAATAAAAATGATTTTTAATTTTTTTTTATTCACACTGCGAGTCTGCCGCACGGTTCAAAGATAGAGATTAGCACAATTACCAGAGAGATAAATGACATTTGAATAGCGCATAATAATTTGGAATTTAATGAGGGGTCCTGATGCAGGAGGCCATTTAGGGAAGAGGCGGCAGCAGTAGCGTTGCCGTGACATTTGGGGGATGCGTCTGAACAGGGATAAGATGATCTCAAGGTCCTTAGAGGAAAAAAAAGAATCACATTTTTTGGAGAAGAATAACTCTGAGGATTCCGTTCACTGACTCACTTAGGAACAAGTGCTAAGCTACCTCTCTGAAGGGTATTCGATTCAAAATGATTTGAGAAGCCACGGTGGTATTGATTCTGTCCTGACCTGCTACAGCTTCAGAGGAGGCTTTTTCATAGGTTTTAAACCTCTTGTGCTAGCAGTATATATTCATTGCTGAAGTTGAACCAATAAGCAGCGTATAAGCCTGTGGGACCATCCTATGGCTAAATGTACATCTCAGAGGCCTATAGACACTAATCCTTGTCTATCAGTATGTCTTGCCTAAGCTGCATACCCACATTGCAATTTTGTTAGTGATCTTTCAGCAACCTGCAATTTTTTGCGCGACGAGTGAACATTTCCACGATTTTGCAATGTGGGTATGTGTGCACAATTAAGTTAATGATGTTTTGCAACACCCGGGGATTACGGCCGTCACGGCGGATCGGATCTTTAACCATTTCAGCCCACAGGTATTTTTCATCGTATGGACAAAAGGAATTTTCACATTTCAGCGCACCTCCCTTTCACTCCCCAATAACTTTATCACTACTTATCACAACAAAATGATCTATACCTTGTTTTTTCCGCCACCAGTTAGGTTCCTTTGGGTGGTACATTATGCTAAGAATAATTTTATTTGAAATGCTTTATAATGGAATACAGTTGTGTTCAAAATTATTCAACCCCCACTGAAATTGAGTGTTTTGGCCAGTTTGACATTGATTTTGATCATTTCAGTCATCTTGTTTACAATTAAATCAAAGAGGCACTTGTAGGTCAGACAAATATAACATAACATTTATAATGAAATAACCACAAATGTCTTTTCTGTGCTCACATCATTATCAGTTGTATTCAACCCCCAAGTGAGATTCATTCTTAGTACTTAGTACAACATCCTTTTCCAGTTAGAACAGCTTTTAAATGTGAAGCATAGCTTGACACAAGTGTCTTGCATCGATCTACGGGTATCTTAGCCCATTCTTCATGGGCAAAAGCCTCCAGTTCAGTCACATTCTTAGGCTTGTGCGCTGCAACTGCTTTCTTTAAGTCCCACCAGAGGTTCTCAATCGGATTTAAGTCTGGTGACTGCGATGGCCACTCCAAAATGTTCCAGCCTTTAATCTGTAACCATGCTCTAGTGGACTTGAAGGTATGCTTGGGATCATTGTCCTGTTGAAATGTCCAACGTCTCCCAAGCCTCAGGTTTGTGACGGACTGCATCACATTTTCATATCTCCTGGTACTAAAGAGAATTCATGGTACCTTGCACACACTGAAGCTTCCCTGTACCTGCAGAAGCAAAACAGCCCCAAAGCATGATTGACCCCCCCCTTACCATGCTTCACAGTAGGCAAGGTGTTCTTTTCTTCATAGGCCTTGTTCTTCCTCCTCCAAACATAGCATTGATCCATGGGCCCAAATAGTTCTAATTTTGTTTCATCAGTCCACAGAATACTATCCCAAAACGGTTGTTGATTGTCCACATGACTTTTGGCGTACTGCAGTCGACTCTTCATATTCTTTGGAGACAGCAAAGGTGTAAGAAAGCGCGGAAGAGCAGCCGCTTGCTCTCAGAGCGGGGCGGCTGCTTCCGCATCCAGCATGGCGGCGCAGCGTGGAGGAGCCGCCGCATGCCGCGTGAACAGTGGTGAACGCAGAGAAGCCGCCGCGTGCAGTACGGCGGCTCCCGCGGCGGACAGCAGGGACAGTGCTGGTGTGGCTGGGACTTATAGTCCACCAGCGTTGAGAGTGACGCGCGCGCGCGCACTGAGGCAGAGAATATATGACAGTCAGAGGTGAGTCAGCTGACCCGGCTGGTCAGCTGACTCTGGCTCCACTCCTCATTGGTCCAGCACTTAGGGAGGTGCTGAAGAGAGGCCTGTGTATATATACTGCCGGCTGTTCAGTTGCTGGTTGTCTGGCGTTGCGAACACAACGTGGGAGCACTCAGACCCTTAGTCAGATCCTTAAGTGTGCCGGGACCAGCTGGAGATGTAATCCTACACTTAGCTAGATTCTGTTGATAGCTTAAAGTACTAGTTTGTTTGTGATTATCTGTTATGACCCTTTGCCTGCCTGACTATCCTCCTGAACTCTGATCCTGTACCTCGATATTTCTGATACCCTGTTGCCCGAAACCCGCCTCGTTCTTAGACTCTGCTTCTGCCTCCTGACTTTGTACCTCAATATTTCTGATACCCTGTTGTCGAACCCTGCCTGTACCTTAGACTCCGCCTCTGCCTTCTGAATCTGTACTTGATCTGTCCGTGTGTTTACGACCTGGCTTGTCCGACCTCGAGAACCGACCTTACTATTAGAGGCGGTTCCCCGTCCTGTTAGTGACACGTCCTCCAGAGTGTCACTCTCAGATAATCCTTCCTACTGTCAGCTTGACTCCTCCCGCTTTGGAGAGTTCAGGTCTTCGGAAAGGAATCCGTGCAGTACTCCTTACTGCTCTGAGGCCTAGTCCTCTAAGTGTTACTGTTACACCAAATCACTACACTCTACTCGGGTGTACAGAGGTTAGCTGGTATATTGGATTATCGGTGATACTGCAGATCACTTATAATCTGGTATATATCTGTATTCCCAGTGATACTGCAGATCACCGGTAATCAGATCCTCTCTGTGCTCCACCGTTCGTTACAAAAGGGGTGCGCCTGGGAGTTCTGGCATGGAGGCCTTCATTACGCAGTGTGCGCCTTATTGTCTGAGCTGAAACTTCAGTACCCGCATCTGACAAATCTTTTTTCAGTTCCTCAGCACTCTCCACTTTGCGCTTCAGGTATCGCACAGCAGTCGAAGTCCATCCCAAACAAGCTAGACGAACTCTGTCTCCTCAGCGACAAAAGAGAGCTCTGCACTGTGCAGCAATACCCCAATCCTCTGCTTCACAGAGACGTGGCTGCATGAGGACATTCCAGACAGTGCCCTTCACCTTCCTGGCTTCAGCCTCATTCGAGCGGACCGGGACACCATCCTCTCGGGTAAAAAGAAGGGTGGGGGCATCGGCTTTTACATCAGCCACTCATGGTGCCCTAACACATCTGTACTAGCCAGGAAGTGCTCCCCTGAGCTTGAACTCCTTATCGTCAACTGCAAGCTGAGATACTCGCCCAGGGAGTTTTCCTCCTACATACTCATGGGAGTGTTCATTCCACCTGACGCTGTAGCTAAACAGGCCCTGCGTGACCTGAGTGACACCATCACACAGTGGGAGTCATCCCTTCCAGACTCGCTGTTCATTGTAATGGGAGACTTCAATAGGGCCAACCTTCATCAGGAGCTGCCACGTTTTCACCAGCATGTTACCTGCCCTACTAGGAACCTGAACACTCTTGACCACTGCTACACAGTGCTGAAAGATGCATATAAAGCTGTTCCTCGAACAGCTCTAGACTCCTCCGACCACTCTCTCATCCACCTGATCCCCACCTTCAGGAGGCACCTGGAGACAGCAAAACCAGTCCTAAAGTCCACCAAAGTGTAGTTGAGGGAGGCCAAACTCCAACTTCAAGCCTGCTTCGACTGCACAGACTGGAAGGCCCTAGAAGCACCGAACCTGGATGAGTGGGCGGACAACATCTCCTCATACATCAGGTTCTGTGAGGACTCCTGTATTCCAAGCAAGTCCTTCAAGGTCTTCCCAAAAAACAAACCGTGGTTCTTTAACAAACTACGGCAACTGAGGAGAAGCAAGGAAGCCGTGCACAAATCCGGCAACCAGGACTTCAGGACTGCAAGAAACTAAAGAAATCTGAAGCGAGAGCTGAGAGTCGTCAAGAGGGAGTATGCAGAGAAGATACGACACAACCTTCACTACAATGACCTGCATGCTATCTTGAAGGGTCTAAAAGCTGCCACAAACTACAAGCCTCCCCCACAACATGCGACGCCTAGCATCGAGCTAGCCGAGAATCTCAGCAATTTCTATTGCAGGTTCGAGATCCAGGAGGTACCGGGGAGGCCAGGAACACTTTCAGGTGCTCAGTCCTCAGCTGCTGATGATAACAATCCAGGGCTGAGCACACCACCTCCAGCTGTGAGCGAGGCAGATGTCTTACGCCACCTAACATCACTGAACGCCAGGAAAGCCTCCGGCCCTGACGGTGTGTCACCGGCCTGCCTAAAAACTTGTTCACAGCAGCTCACTCCTATTCTCTCTTCCATCTACCCCAGGTCCCTCCAGGAAGGCAAAGTCCCTGTGTGCTTCAAAGGATCCACCATCATCCCTGTCCCCAAGAAGCAGGGAATCTCCGACCTGAACAACTACAGGCCCGTGGCTCTAACATCTGTCATCATGAAAACCTTTGAGAGGGTGGTCCTGTCCCACCTTAAGCTTTCTACCTTGACCCTACTGGACCCGTTACAGCTTGCGTATAGAGCGAACAGATCCATTGATGATGCCATCAACATCTGCCTGGAGCTTACAAACAACCACCTGGACAAACCAAACTCATATTTCAGAATCCTCCTGCTGGACTTTAGTTCAGCATTCAACACCATCTGCCCCTGCATACTTCAAAACAATCCCATGGCACTGAATGTCCACCCTTCACTTATGGATTACAGACTTCCTGACCAACAGGTCCCAAGCTGTCGAACTGGAGGATATCTCCTCTCATCCTAGGACAACAAACACGGGGGCCCCACAAGGCTGTGTCCTGTCACACAACTGCAATTCCTCTGCGGACTCTGTAAAGGTCATCCAATTCGCTAACAACACCACCATTGTTGGCCTTATAACAAACAATGACGAGCAGGACTATCGTCATGAGATTGACAGAATTTGCAAGTGGTGTAAAGAGAACAGGCTGGTCCTCAATACAGCCAAGACTGTGGAGTTGATAGTGGACTTCAGGAAGCATGCCCCCACTCCACCACCAATCTACATTGAAGGCACCGAGGTCGAAAGAGTGGCCAGCGCCAGCCTTCTAGACACTACAGTCTCTATGGACCTGAGCTGGAAGGCAAACACCGCCTTGACCCAGAAGAAAGCCCAACAGAGGCTGTCTTTCCTCCAACAACTGAAGAAGTTTGGCATGGCTCAGGAGCTGCTGATGAACTTCTACACAGCCACCATTCGTCCGTCCTCTGCTCATCCATCCTAGTCTGGTACGCTGGTTCTTCTAACAGTGACAGATACAAGCTCCAGAGGGTCATTAGATCGGTGGAGAGAATCATCGGTAGACCCCTCCCCTCACTTGATCTCCTCCACAACTCCAGATTACGATCTAGAGCACTGAGGATTGACAGCGACCCCTTACACCCTGGCCACTGCTTTTTCAGCCGGCTCCATTCAGGCCGCAGGTTTCGGGCCATTTACACCAAAACTTCAAGGGATAGAGAGACTCCTTTTTCCCATCTGCCGTCAACCTCCTGAAGTCCCTTCAGGCCATCCCTTCTCTAGCGCTGTTCACCCCATAAATGCTGCAGTCACCGATTTGATGGACTGTCTAGTGTACAACTTTTTGAACTGCACCCTGCGGACTCCCGTTATACCACAGTTAACTAATAATATGTACTACTGATTATGCTGTATACTTTTATGACTATCCTTATTTTCTTGCTTATGTCTGTACTATTCCTACTTCTCTCTCTGAGCAATTGTATGTGCCAAACCCAATTCCGGGCACGACCCAGTCGTGCTTGGCGATAAAAAGATTTCTGATTCTGATCTGAATCTTATCTAAATGCTTAAATGACAGATAATGTAGCAAACCTAACGGTAGTGTAGATTTACATATATCAAAAGAAAGAACAATGAACTTCATGACGGGGTTTCCAGGAGGTCCATATGTAGTGCATACGGACCCTCTGGAAACCCATCTGAAGCCCCCCCATACCATACCATGAACTATGCAGGCTCGTATAGCTCAGGGTGTGAAGCCTCCCTCAGCCGGGGCTTCGCATTCTGGCCATCTCAGCCTGCATGGGAGACAAGGGGTTAAAGAGGCTCGGGAGGGGGATCCCACATCATTTTTTTTCTTACATTTCCCGCCCTCTGAACATAAAAAAAAAAGTTTAAAAAAATAGGCAAAGTTGCCAGGGATCTTTATACAGTCATATTGCAGCTGTAAAGCGACCCCTGGAAATCCCGTCATGAAGTTCATTTTTTTTTATTTTGATATATGTAAATTTACACTATCGTTAGGTTTCTACATTATCTGTCATTTACAGCATTTAAATGTATACTTTTTTCCTACTGAAACTTTAAAATCGATTTTCTAAAAAACCATAAGGTCTTTTTGAAAAAAACATTTCCTCTTGTTCCCACTTTTCTATTTACCCTACTCTGCAAATTTGGTGTTTCTAGCATGTAAGGGGCATTGCTATTAACCGCTATAGTCTACAGGAAATCACGAATTCCGATTCGTGATTCTGGATTCAATGCAGAATTTTGATTCGAAGCCGCATTCGAATCGGTATTCCACTTCTATGCATGATCACGATCTTGACCAAATCGGAAGGGGGAGGAGTCGTGACCACTCAAATCCATGATCAGGGGTATCCGAGCAACCCTGGCCATGCACACCCTATATATGTTACGGCCAGAACCCGAAGTCTGGCCACTTCGGGTTCTGGCCGGTCACAACGCGAAGTGGCCGGCTCATGCGGCCAATATAAGAAATGCTGCAGAATTGCGGACTTTGGCCGGCCAAAACGCGTTCTGACTAAATGTGGCCGGCCAAGTCCCGAAGCTCACCTCTGTGCTGTCCCGTTCTCCATTCACTGCAAAGTTGTGCCGCTGTCCCCCGCTTTTCAATTCCCCGTTCGTCTCCCGTGTGCCCGTCCAATTCCCCGTTTGTCCTCCAATTCTGCCTTCTGCTCCCCGCCGCCTTCCGTCTTGTTTCGCAGGACCCAGGGATGCCTTTCCTGCTGCCCGTCTGCCGACGAAACAGCACCGGCTGGAGCCGCTCTCCCCGCCGCCTTCATTCTCGACTTTCAATGCTTCTCTTCATCTTCTTCCTGCTGGCTTCCTCCTCCACCTTCTGTCTTCTCTCAGTCTTCTCCCCGGCACCTTCCGTCTCCACGTTCTGTTTTCTCTCCAGCTTCTCAGGACCCGGGGCTGCCTTTCATACTGACGGCTGCAGCTGCTTTCCCTGCACAGGTCCGTTTTGATCGGGGAGGGGGCATAGCGTCAACATGGAGGAGAGGAAGCAAAGCTGAGCCAGCCGTGGAGTTTATGGGTGCACTCTACACTGAAGAAGCCCCAGGTACAGCTTTTCAGTCAAGAGGCATTGCTTTTTCTTAATGCAGAAAATGCCAGCTATGACATTCACAGTGGAGGCACAACAGCCCTTAAGTGGACCTGAACCTTTGCACGGGACAGAAGGAAAACATAGAGAAATGCACCCTGTATGTATTTAGCAAGTTTAGCCTGTCTAATTCCTCCTCATCTGTGACTAATCAAAGTTGTAATTTGATCTCTTCCCTGTGCCACCTGACTGCCACGGCAGATAAGCTAATTCGAAAGCACAGGATGTTAACACTATGCCTGCTTCTTTGAAAGCAGGAAATAGACACACTGCAGATTTATTGCAGGATTTGTATCAGGTGAAACAAAGAAATGCTTTTTTTTAAAAAAAACATTATTATGCTGTATCTTTCAGAGCAGAGCGGAAGTTCCGAGTGCCATTCATGATGCTGGACAGGACACAGGATGTTCTGGGATTTGTGCGTTTTGGACTTTGGCCGACTGACTGTGGCCGTTTCTAGAACTGGCCGGCCAATGTCAGAAATTCCCAGCATTTTGGACTTTGGCCGACGTCAAATCGGCCAGTTCTAGAAACAACCGGCCAATTCTAGAATTGGCCGATTTCTGGTTTTGGCCGTAACATATACATACATTTAGTAGCCATGTTCCACAGACAGCAGAATTAATCTGATCTGAGCGATGAGGACACAGGACACACCAGGGCAGGCAGGATGGCGCAGCACAGGGGTAGAAGCATGGCAACGCAGCACAGGAGCAGCCATGGCAGCGCAGCTCAGGAGCAGACATGGCTCATGTCTTGGGCATCACAGCACCGCACAACTCTAGATACACCACTGGTTGCAGAGCAGAAAATTACAAGTCTGGTGTGCATTGGCCCTAATTAAAGTCAAACGGTGCATGCTGAAATGCAAGTGAATGCAGGTTTTACATTATTTTGTTCATATTGTGCAGCGAGGATTTTTTCCTACTCAAAATAGATAACAGGATAAAGATGATGATTCCTTTCCAGGGTATTTAACAGGGCTGCTACAATCCAAGCTGCTCTCCAATCCTGTTTTTCTGGAGGTTTGTGGCAACCTGACCTTTGTTTTTGCAAACTCTAAAGCTATGTACCCATGACGTGATTTTCCAGATGACCAACAATTTTTTTGAGAGCCGAGCAGTTGTTTCCACAATATCACGACATGGGTACAGGCACATGACACGTGAACGCCACTTAGCGTCGCACCGCAATAACGACCATCACAGCGGATCAGATCACTAAGATCCCCGACGACTCACGTGCAAAGTAACACGATCACTTGAAGTCTCATTCACTCCCGACGTGTAATGTCGCATGACGTCGGGAATACCCGCAAGCAGGAAGAGGCATCGCTAATGACGGTCATCAAGGGGGACGTTGCAGGACCAGTAGGGTGGTGAATATGCAGCTTAAAGGGATACTGTAGTGGGGTCGGGGGAAAATGAGTTGAACTTACCCGGGGCTTCTAACGGTCCCCCGCAGACATCCTGTGCCCGCGCAGCCACTCCCCGATGCTCCGGCCCCGCCTCCAGTTAACTTCTAGAATTTCAGACTTTAAAGTCTGAAAACCACTGCACCTGCGTTGCCATGTCCTTGATCCTGCTGATGTCACCAGGAGTGTACTGCGCAGGCACAGACCATACTGGACTTATTCTATACACTCCTGGTGACATCAGCAGGATCGAGGACATGGCAACGCAGGCGCAGTGGTTTTCAGACTTTAAAGTCTGAAATTCCAGAAGTGAACTGGAGGCGAGGCCGGAGCATCGGTGAGTGGCTGCCCGGGCCCAGGATGTCTGCGGGGGACCATTAGAAGCCCCGGGTAAGTTCAACTCATTTTTCCCCGACCCCCCCCCCCCCCCCCTACAGTATCTCTTTAAAGAATAACTGTTAGGCATGAAAAACAAAATCAATTCTCTATTTCTAGCTGTTGATCATATAAAAGGAATGCTAAAAAGGCAATGCATAACTTAAAAATCAATCTTACTTTTTATTGCAGAGATTATTCTTCATGTCCCCAGCTCCTTAGTACGCAGTAATCAGCCGCAAAAAAGAAGTTGCAGTGCAGGCTGGGGCTGGGGTGGGGGAGTTTCTGCACAGACACAGCTAGTATAGCCTGTTTGGCTGCAGCCTGTGTCACTCTCACTCCTTTTCCTCTCATTGGCTGCCTCCCATGACTGTCCGTGTCTGCCCCCTCCCCACACTCCAGCCCAACAGGCATCTCCGCTGATTCATGTGGGCAGTGGCTGCCACCACCGCACCGCATCGCATCCATGGGGACCCCCGTCCCTGCTACCATTTCCTTAGGGATCCCTGCATTTCCTTAGGGGTTCCCATGGATGCGGGGGTGCCCTGATATAACGCTCGCTATGGTGTGGGGAGGAAGGGAGGAAAGGACCTCACCATTGGCTTCAGCTGGAGAAAGTAAAGATAGCCCCTGCCAGCAAACAGAATTCTCTCCATTTACCTTTTTTATTTTATAAAGTTCACTGAAATCAACACTTGGACAGTGCAATACACGTTATGTAAGTAGAGCTAGTATTTATCTACTTATATACAGTATGTCGTTTCTTTATCTGGTATAGTATGGCTGACAGCTCCTCTTTAAGACTTTCACAACACTGAATGCAAAATAAAATTTGCCCTGCTCTACCTTGAACCAAAAAGTGATTGCACAAGGGAATCGTACACATTGTAAAATGTCTTGCTTATCCAGCTCCATTCAATGCCATCAGATATTCTGATCCTAGCAATCATTAAACTATGTTCACAGTGACTGTTTGGTCCCCTGTAACAGCAGGAACACAGCCCAATGGATCGGAAAAGTGGCACCCTGCATTGTTTGCACATTTGGTTGCATATAGAGAAGCATACAGTCAATGAAAAGTATGCTTTGCTGTAACCGCTAACTCACACGTTTGTTTATTTGCATGCAGTACATCACCATGCAGCACTTGTTATACGCAACACACCCACCGCAATGTGAACATTGCATAAGTGGTACAATGCAGTGCGGCAAGCCTACTGTGCCTAAATCTGAATTAAAGCACCAAAAAATCTCAAAGTGCTGTACATTATTTGTTGTACGTGGGCATCACAACACAAATGATAATTGAAATCGAATCATTTTATTTGTGACAGAATTACCCAGAATCCTCTGCGTGTGCTACCTTACCTCAGGTGGACGAGATGTAAACCTCCCACGGTTAGTCTCTGTGGGGAAGATAAGAAAAACAAGAATACAGAGAGACTGAGAAGCCGTCTTGCTTTAGCTGGGCTTCGTGACATATTGTAAGAAGAATAACCAATACTGACTCACAGCTCCAGCATGCTGCTGCCTACACCTTACCCTGCATTGTATAAATATGGATTCAGGGATATGTAAGGAAGGCTGTTTTCTTCAAAACATATTTTATATTCATGCTTACAAAATGTGAGGTTTCTGTCTTGAATGCTGTAGATAGAATGTTTTAAATGACACTGCAATGACATATGTGTAATAAAGGGTAGCCTCAGTTCAGTATTATTTGCAATTCTGCTTCCTTTGCCCTCAGCAGACACCTTGCTTGAGTGGTCTGTTGACATATAATGTTTGCAGCTTGCCCTGCTTTGCTCTTGCTCTTGGAGACTACATCTCAAGGGCGCAGCTATTGACACATATTTGCACTTTATCGGTATCACATATACTACTGGCACATCCTACAGCAGTTGGTTATTGCAGTATATTAGCTGTAAAGGGGCAATGAAGATAAGTAGAGTAAGCTGGTGGCATTTAACACATTAGGATCTGTCCTTGAACTGCAGTTCCGAAACATAGCCTGCTCCCAGCTCCACATGGTACCCAATACAACCCTTAGGCCTCAGGCAGAACCTGCATTGTATGCAGTACAACCCTTAGCCCTCAACCAGTACCTACATGGCAGCTAGTACCTACATATCACAAAGTACGACCCTTAGCCTTCACCCTGCACCTAGATGGAACCCAATACCTACATGTCACCCAGTACAACTCTTAGCCAACACACAGCACCTACATCACACCAAATACAACTCTTAGCCCTCACCCAGCACCTACATGACACCCAGTTCATATATGTCACTAAGTACAACTCTTAGCGGACACCCAGCACCTACATTGCACCCAGTACAACTCTTAGCCCTCACCCAGCACCTACAAGGCACCCAGTACCTACATGGCACTCAGTACAACCCTAAGCCCTCACCAAACACATGCATGGCACACAGCAGCACCCACATAGCCTGCATCAAGCACCTAAATGGCACCTAGTACCCACATGGCCCCCAGTACAACCCTTAGCCCTCATCCACAACCTCCATAATACCCAGAACTTCCCCTAGCTTGTACCAGCACCCAAATTGCATCCAGCACCTACATAACCCACACATATCACCCACATAACACTTAGCACACACATACCCTGCACCCAACACCTACATAGCACCCAGTCGCTGGTGAGTTGGGCACTGGGAAAGTCGAATGACAGCTCTCCCTGTTGCCACAAAACTCCACGGCGGTGTTAAATACTATTTCCCCTCCGAGTTGTGACAGCCGCCGGAGCTCCAAATTACCCTTACGTGCCCCGCGCAGCATAACATTGCTGCTATGGGGTGCCTGGTTTCGCCCAGTACCTCTCCTAGCTTGTACCAAGCACACAAATTGCACCCAACACCCACATAGCCCCACATGTAGCACCCACATGACACTAGCACTCACAAATCCCTGGTAACTAGGGCATTATTTATATTTAACGGAGAGGAGGCTTCATCCACTGATTTGCTAGGCAGGGCCACTGTCTTTGAATTACACTGCTGCTACATTTGTGTACATTTGGCACTGCCCATGACCCATTTTGACCACACCCATTTCCCATTGCATGGGTACTCCCATTTTTCGTTAAAGAGAACCAGAGACGAAATAGAGAAAAGATGTTATACCTACCTGGGGCTTCCCCCTGCCCCATACGCACGGATTGAACCCACGCCGCCGTCCTCAGCTGCCTGTAGCTATGAGAACCGGCTCCCCGCTCTTCCGTCAGTCGGAGCCAGTCTAGCATAGGAGAAGTGCGCTCTTTGCATATCTCTCCAGCAGCCGCTGGAGAGATACGTAGAGGGCGCACTTCTCCTGCGTAGCTGGCTCCGATGACGTCAGTGACGGGAGACGGTTCTCGTAGCTGCAGGCAGCAGAGTACGGCGGCGTGGGAGCGATCCGTGCATATGGGGCACGAGGAATCCCCAGGTATGTATAAAATCTTTTCTCTATTTCGTCTCTGGTTCTCTTTAACAACATCCTGGTGTCCAGGGTGCGTGCTCCGGAACTTCCAGAATCCTACTACAACCCCTGCAGTATGGTGATCACCAGGGTACAACTAATTATAATCTTCCACCTTCTTCTAGAGTAAAGTGCTTTTCCTAGGCCCACTATACACATAGATTTTCCTGCACTCAAAACAATAATTCAGGTACCAGCAAACTGAGAGGGGTGTCACCCACAATGGTATCTAAGCCCAAAAATCCATACCCACACCTCTGCAGATATTTACCACCAAGTTTTATATCACTACTCAATCTTGCAATGCAGGTCTGTGACATTACTGCCATGCTCCTGACAGAATGGTGGTAGCATTCCTTATCTATATTCGTACTATCCAAGAAGACATGTTCAGCAGAGATGACCGATGAGATGGTAATAATTTTTAGTTGATGGAAATGTTATTATAATTATATGCAAATGTATGTGGTTTAGAGTTGAAAAAATTAAATCCAATATCTGCATAAATATGCATGAGATTAATCTCAAAATGATTAGCGTCTGATTGACCTCCTCTATTCAGAAACAAGTTTTAGCCCTGGCCAGCCAGTCTCAGATTTCCTGCCAGTCTCTGGGAGTCTCTGTATGAATAAGCTGAATCAGGAATGTCCAATTTCCAGAAACATAATAAAAAGTATGACAGGTGCTCCATTCAGGTTGCTTTTCCAGACATCCTGGTGAGCCGAGGCTATGTTTCCGCTGATAGCGGGGTATGAAGATGAGCCACTTCCCCCCAGGGCATCTCACACAAGCTCAAGTAATTTACCTCCTGGAGAGATGGATTTCTGACTGCAGCCTTCATTTTCTTGCTATAACCCTGTTTTGATAAGACCCATTTTAAGTTCTGGATTCCTGGTCAGGTAAACATCTGCTGACTATTACGAGGATCTTTCAAAGGCAAGGTATTTCCTGTACCTTGAAAGAGTATCCATCTCTCATCATTATGCCCTCCACTATCATACCTTTAGAGTTCACACTATAGCACCGTTATGCTGCTCTTCATTACAGTGTTCTCTGTGCTCTGCATTATACCCATTATACTATTCCCTATGTTGCTGTTTATTATTGCTATGGCATTTATATAGTGTTTCCTTTATATTTTCTTCATAGTATTGCTCTTCACCATAGAGATTCCCAATATATAAGAAACTAAACTGCCTTAAGCAGAATAACGTGTGTAAAGTCTTACCGCCAAACGATGAGTATAATGCAATACATTATCCTCTATTCATCATAAGACTTTACACACCTAATTCTTGAGGAGCAGCTCCATGCTACTACACAGGTGTAGCCAGGCTCACACAGGTGTAGCACCCCCATGCTTGAGCCAGAAGGTGCAGCAGTGTGGAGGCCCATAGACAAGACAAATACCATTTATATTGCACTTTCGTCTGGTGGACTCAAAGCGCTTGAGCTGCAGCCACTAGGGCACGTCGCTCAGTAGGAAGTAGCAGTGTTCGGTTGTCTTGCCAAGGTCTCCTTACTGAATAGGTGCTGGGTTACTGAACACAAAGAGCTTTGAACCCTGGTCCCCTGTGTCAGGGGCAGAGCCCTTAACCAGTGCACAAGCCAGCCACTAGGATCCAGAGGCTTCCCTCTTCTTAGGTTAGTATTTCTTTTTTGACCTGAGCTTTGGCTCAGGTTCACTTTAAAGCTCACCTGAACTAAAAATGAAAAGTCAAAATAAACATACACACGTCATACTTACCTCTGTGCAGTGTACTCCTCAATCTCTCTCCTCTCCTGTGTCCTGTTTCTCCACTGTGATCAACGGAATTTTCTTTCCTTTGTTTAAAAAAAATGACCATTACCCTATAACAGCTTCCTGATCAGCACCCCGTTGAACTGTAATATTGCCAACTTAAAGAGAATCTGTACTCTAAAATTCTTACATTAAAAAGCATACCATTCTATTCATTATGTTCTTCTGGGCCCCTCTGTGCTGTTTCTGCCTCTCCCTGCTGCAATCCTGGCTTGTAATTGCCATTTTTATCCAGTGTTTACAAACAAAAGACATAGCAAGCGATACACTGAGACGAGCTCAGTGTGTGAGTCATACAGAGTGTGCAGGGGGCCTGGAGAGGGTGTGTATAGCTTCTATCCTATCACAAGCAGCACCGCACATTCCAGCCTGACTGCCTGAGCCCGCCAGACCCGACAGAGGAGAGAAGGTTAGATCATATAACAGAGATAACACAGCCACTGTGCAAATAGGAAAGGCTGCAGTTAGACAGAGCACATTAGAACAGGTATAGGAACTTATAGGATAGAAGAAATAAGGATGAAAGTTTTGTTACAGAGTCTCTTTAAGGAGGAACTCCAGTGAAATACTGTAATAAAAAAGTGCTTTATTTTTACAATAATTATGTATAAATGATTTAATCAGTGTTTGCCAGTTGTTAAAGCTTTCCTCTCCCTGATTTACATGTTGTCATTTATCACATGGTGACAGTTTTACTGCTGGTAGGTGATGTCACTGGAAGTAGCTGCTGCTTGCTTTTTTGGCAGTAGGAAACAGCTGTAAACAGTTATTTCCCACAATGCAACGAGATTCACAGACAGGAAACTGCCTGGACCATGGTCCTCACAATTTCCTGTGGGAGAGGCTTCACCCCAATATCAGCCGTACAGAGCCCCCTGATGATCCGTTGTTATCAGCTACTGATTGGGATGAAGTTCAGTTCTTGGTCACGGTTTCTCTTCAAGCCTTAGGGAAACATGGACATTATCTTGCTCATCAGTTATCCTTTCAGCTATAACTGACAGCAAGCAACTGATATATATCTGACAGCAACTGGTATATTTCAGTTCTGGCAAAATCTTGTCAGAACTGGAAGTCAACATTGTAAGAAGAAAATGGTGAGCTTCTGAGAAGAACTGATGGCGAGGTTCCACTAGCCGCAAATTGTGGCCACTTTCCACGTGCGATTTTGGCTGCAGAATCGTTGGATATTAAAATAAATAGGCTGCATCCAAATCAAATGCGGGCAAAGAAAAAAAAAGATGCATGCTGCAGTTTGTGTGCAGTTTTCTGCAGCACACATCCAAATCTCCATAGTGTCATGGCTACGGGATACAGCTCGGATGCCACATCTGTTTCCGAAACATCCCAGTGGAAATGTTCCCATAACACCACTGCCCCCAAACTACACAGAAGTAAAATTCCATGTAATAATTATTTGCATGTATATCATGTGTTTATTTTAAATAATTTTACTTGGTTCAGTGTCACTTTAAGACAGGGCCGGGACAAGGTTCTGTAGCACTAAAGGCAGAGATTCCAAAATGCCCCCAACACCCCCCCCCCCCGCCCCCAACCAGCTGTGCCTACCAGTGTTAGGTAGTCTTCCCCTAGTAGAGATAGCCAGCTGTGCTCCCCAGTATTAGGTAGCCTCCCCCTCAGTATAGATAGCCAGATGTGCACAAATTGGGCTCTGTGCCCAGAGGCTAGTGCTTCCCCAGCCTCTGCCTCGGCCCAACCCTGCGTTAAGAGCCGTGTATTATGCTGGGCATAGACGGTTCGTTTATGCGACGGTTTTGAGCCAGCGGCTCGATGCCAGCACGTCACCGCTTGTCTGCGCGTGCGCGCGGATTGTATCCCCGCTCGTCCCCGCGGGCACTTCCTTATCAGCGTTTCGTTTCAACCATTGCCCGCCCGCGGGGATCGAGAGCGGTATCGACCCGCCGCAATGATCGGACAGGTTGAATATTATCAATCGAGCCATCAGCGGCTCGATTGATAATATAAAATGAACCGTCTATGCCCAGCATTAGACTAACACATACTACAGCCTGAGCTTAGGGCAACATGGCATAAACTAACATCATTTTTAATCCTCTAGATTAAAATTTCAGATTTCAGATTCTTATCAATTCCCATCCATAGGATAATCTCTTTCAGATAATCTGGTATTTTAATCATCTGTGCTGCATTAAAAAAAAAACGGTGATTTTAGCTTTTCAATGAAGATAGTCGTCTAATAAAATTTGCAAACTCTTTTTTTTTTACTTTTTTTTAATTAGATATTGATGTAATTAAATAGCGTAAAAGAAAAGCCTGCGGCATCATTATTTGCGGATAGCAGGCGGCTTGTGGAGCGCTTGCTTTCCGCGCACTGTGTGCCAATAACGTAGCCCTGTTTTCCACGTTGATAATAAAACTCTTAGAAAGCATTTTACCACCTTTTCAATGTGTTTTACTTGCCCTGTTTGTAATTAATTTGATCAGGGGAAAGAAATGCTCTAAACTAATTAAAAAAGGCTCCACTACAACAGCGGTATATTGCTGATTCCGATTGCACTGGAATAAATTAAGATAAACACTGTCTTCCGTCTCCTTTATTAAATGTCGTGCTTATCCTAATGTTGCTGTATGCTGTGTGTTGTCTCCCTGCTCTAGGTTAGATAAATGCCCATGAAAGCGGATCTGATTACTTTTAAATTGATATGATTTAGCTTAAAGAGGGCCAGTCAAAATACACAGCTGTAACAACTTGTATTTCTGCTCTGAAATTGATCCAACTGGGAATTTGAACCAGCCAGGATCAACTTTATATCCTGTTATATAACTGTGTTGTTTTCCTGTCTTCATCTACAGCTAGAGAAAGCTGTATAGAAACCAAAAACATACAGATAAATTCATTTGGCTTCCCCACTAAATTTGCCCTAGACTATGATGGAGATATGACTACAGTAGGGATTAGATTGTGAGCTCCTCTGAGGGACAGTTAATGTAATGATCATGTATTGTGTAAAGCGCCTTGGAAGATGTCAGTGTGCTATATTAATGCTAAATAATAATAATATATTGCCAGGGTTAATTATACATCTTTTTTCCATTCCCTCTGCTAATTTTCTTGTGGCTCCCCTTCTAAGTGCAGCCTCTGTTCTGTGTATGAAAAACAGAAACAGGAGCCCAATATAGTGTAGTATGTACCACTTAAGGACCAGGGGTGTTTTGCCTGATCTGTGCTGCGTGGACTCTCCAGCCCACAGCACAGATCAGGATAGAGCCAGGGCGACCAGACTTCCCCCCTTTTTTCCCCACTAGGGGGATGTCCTACTGGGGGGGGTCTGATCGCCGCCGTCTATTTTCGATCAGCGGGGAGGCTCCTCAGAGCCCCCCTCCGCAGCGATTCCAAGCCTCCCCGTCCTTCCCTCCCTCTCCTCTTCCCTCTGGGCGGCGCAGGACGGGGATTCATCCTGCGCTGCCTCTAATAGGCTTCAGCCTATCAGAATGCGGCGATCCCCGGCCAATCAGAGGCCGGGGATCGCTGATCTCCTGCGGTGCTGCTGGGCAGCAGCGCCGTATGATGTAAACAGTGGGGATTTCTTCCCCGCGTGTTTACATTTCCCCTGGGAGCCGCAATCGGCGGCTCGCAGGTTGTTCACAGAGACACCCTCCGTGAACTGACATGGAAAGGACGCTCGAACGGCCGTTTCCATGTAAAACCACTTAACACCTAGGTACACCGATCGGCTGACCGTGGTCGTTAAGTGGTTAAAGAGACACTAAAGCAAAAAAAAAAAAATTCTGATATAATGAATTGGTTTTGAAGTACGGATAATTACTAGAAGATTAGTAGCAAAGAAAATATTCTCATATTTTTTATTTTCAGTTATTATATAATGTTTTTTCTAACATTGCATCATTCTCTAATATGTGCAGTTTACACAACACTCAGCATTCTAAATGTTTTACAGAGCAGGCTGTGAACTATTGACCTGTCCTCTGGCAGAGAAAAAGTAAATCTTTGACTGAAAGCTCAGATAACAACCTTTCAGCACTCAGAGCTCTCTGCGACTTTGAAAGTCCTAGAGCTCAATGGCTTTTTTGCATAGATAACAACTGGAGTCTATTAACTCTTCCTGTACTGGACACAACATTAGACTTATGTCTCTGCTCCTAATGTTTTATTTCTGAGCTGTACTACACATACAAATCATTATATCATAATTTTTTTTTTTGCTTCATTGTCTCTTTAAAGATGAGGTGATGACAGAGTAAGTACCATTATACTAACAAACAAGGGTTATCGTTCAGGCAAGCACTGTAAATGCAGGTGGGAAGATTAAACCCGTTCCCACTAAGGATTAAGAAGAAGTCGCTCTAGGCTCATGGTGGATCAAACAACATTAACAAATTACATGGTGAATATCAATAATTTCTTCATCTATCTTTTACCTTTCAACTTCCTGTGTTACGAGAGCAGCCATATTCTGCTTGTCATCATTACACAACCAAGCTACTCTGCATCTCCACCCCTCAGCCTGTGAAAACGCCACTTCCCTCTCCTCGCCTCTGAAATCTTGTGCATGCTTCAGCAAAAGCCCCCTCCTTCCCAGGCTGAGCTCCCATGAGCACTTACAGCATGGGACTCATAATGCCTAGGTGCTGGAGGAGCTGGGGGCGTGGATACATTCATTTACATGCAATTAGGTAAAAAATAAAATAAACAAAAGCATTTGGGAGGAAGGGGGGGTGGAATGCCAAATAAACTATATGTAAGGGGCAGAAACATGAAGGCAGCAAAAGTTTGTCTCAGATCCACTTTAAATGTGCAATTGAGATTGTTTTCCTGATCACAGAATGAATGTCCCTGTTATGCAGTGCAATACAAATCAATGCCTGATATATTTCGTAATTAATTGTTTTATTTAAAGGACTTACGAGGTGACATGTGACATGATGAGATAGACATGTGTTTGTACAGTGCCTAGCACACTAATAACTAGGCTGTGTTCCTTTTTTTTCTTTCTCTGCCTGAAAGTTAAACATCAGGTATGCAGGTGACAATTTCTGTCTGGGTCGGGACCAAGTCGGACTGGGTAAGACTATAGCATAACCCTCACTGATAAGTAATTACAGCCATAAAACATTTTTCTGTCAGTAAATGGCTTTTAAGAGCAGAAAAGAGATAAAAAGGATCAATAATTCATAGATTTGAGCTCTGGCATACTTCAATGAAGGTGTCATTGAGCAGAGACAATGAAACAGTAAAAACGTAAAAACTAGATTTAAATATAAAATAAAACTGTGGGATATTTAAAAAAAGTCATTTTTAGGAGAAGTAGGACAGATATAATTGTTTTTCTCAGAAGTTAATTTTCACCTTGTAAGTCCTTTAAACTGTGAAAACAGAAAAAAAGGGATAAAGGCAAGGCAACCAATCTCCAAATATCACTTTGTAACTGTAGACAATCTTCTAAAATGATTGAGCAGGTTTTTGTTTTTTTTTCATACCAATGAAACATTCTCAGTTTCTTAATGAAATGTGCGCATGGCCAGTTTGAGATGGCATAATTCCTCCAGAATAAACCCCAAAGGACATGGTGACGGTACAGTGACAGTGGATGTCTGTCATCATAAAAATGGTGGCTGAAGTCTATATGGAGAAGGAGACAAGTTTCCCCACACATCAGATTACACAGACCGGCTTCTGCAGCGTCCTGTGCATTATGGATTGACCTGACCACAAAACTGCCGCTAATAATTAGATGATGCCTAAAATGAAGGCTGCGTGTGAAAACGCATTGTTCAATAGTTCTAGAATATAGGCCACCGAAATCAATAGCAAAAAAAGCTAACTTAAAATAAAGCAAATTTATATCTGAAGTAAAGGCAGCACGCAAAGACAATCAATAGTTCTAGAATATAGGCCACTAAAGTCAATAGCAAAAAAAGAAAGCAAAGTCAAAGAAAAGCAAAAAAATAAATAACTGAACTTAAAATTTATAGGAAAACTTGCAATAACAAATATAAATATCACCATCATTACTGTGATCATTAGAACATTCTGAATAGGTAAGAACTGACTTCAAAGTAGCACCTGCCATACAAAAGTCTGCAGAAGCCCATCAGCAATTTAAAGAGAACCTGTACTGAGTAAAATTATTTAAAATACACATGAGGTAACTTCAAATGAACATTACATAGTTACCTTGCCTCAGTTCCTCTCAGAAGCTCACCATTTTCTTCTTACAGTGATCCCTTCCAGTTCTGACAACATTTTGTCAGAACTGAAATATATCAGTTGCTGTCAGTTATATATCAGTTGCTATCAGTTACAGCTGAGAGGAGAACTGATGTGTCCATGTTTCCCTATGGCTCAAGTGGGCGATGTTACAATTTAACTGTGTGCTGACCAGAAAGCTGTTATGGTGTAATGGCTATTTTCAAAATGGAGGACGGAGAATTCCATTGATCACAGTGGACAAACAGGACGCAGGAGAGGAAAAATAGATTGAGGAGTAGACTACACAGGAGGTAAGTATGACTTGTGTATGTTTATTTTGACTTTTAATTTTCAGTTCAGGTTTTCTTTAAGGGCACATTATGCGCATTTAAACTGCAGTACCAAATTATGCAAGGTCTGAACTGGCCCCACTGTCTACTCAAAATTAAAGGGAGACCCCCAACTACACATAATAGGTGGAACTCTAGTAATACTAAAACCACTTGCATGAAATTTATACTGGTAGGTGATCAGAGGCGCCAGCAGAATAAAATTAATATAAAATTGTTAAAAATTGCCGGGAGGGAAAGTGGTGGACTTCCCCTCAATAATTAGACACCAAGGTCTGTCATCAAATCAAATGAATACATTTATTTAATAGTACCCCAAAATCTGCAACGCATTTCGTGGGAACAAACCCACTTCTTCAGGCAATAAAACGGGGACAACAAACACAGCAATCAATGTGCAGTGAATTTAGCACCTCTGTGAGACAGAGGTGCTAAATTCACTGCACATTGATTGCTGTGTCTCACAGATGTGCTGTGTCTCACAGAAGTGCTAAATTCACTGCACATTGATTGCTGTGTTTGTTGTCCCCGTTTTATTGCCTGAAGAAGTGGGTCTGTTCCCACGAAACCCGTTGCAGATTTTGGGGTACTATTAAATAAATGTATTCGTTTGATTTGATGACAGACCTTGGTGTCTAATTATTGTGGGGAAGTCCACCACTTTCCCTCCCGGCAATTTTTAACAATTTTATATTAATTTTATTCTGCTGGCGCCTCTGATCACCTACCAGTATACTTGAGTCCACCCCAGGTGGAGGGGTGACCCTACCCCATTTTTTCTGATCTACAGAGAGCGACTTCTTAATCCTGAGTGAGGACAGGTCTAATCTCCTCACCTGCCTATACAGTGGTTGCCTGAGCGGTAACCCATGTTTGTGAGTATAACCATCTCACTTATTCATTTCCCTTTGTATCTCTGACATACTACACCATATTGGGCTCTTGATTTCTCTCTTTTCTACTTGCATGAAATTTAGTTGCGCTATTTGCATAAATATGCATTCAGTTGCACTAATGGAGGATGTTCTCCTCCAAAATGGTTTGCATGCAAAGGCATTTCGTTCTAGATCCTTTCACCACAATGAAGTCCCTCCAGCAGGGGCGTAGCAATAGGGGGTGCAGAGGTTGCGACCGCATCGGGGCCCTTGGGCCAGAGGGGCCCTGAAGGGCCCTCCCTCAACTACAGTATTAGCTCTCTATTGGTCCTGTGCTCATAATAATCACTTCTATAGATACTTTGAATAGTGGTAATCATTAACAAACTGTTTCCCAACCTTTTCTTGTACCTCTGACACTGTAGTTGCCCTTGGCAAGTTTTGGTGCGCCATATCAATTATTATGTATAGAGTACTTGGGGGGCCCCATTGTAAAACTTGCATCGGGGCCCACAGCTCCTTAGCTACGCCACTGCCCTCCAGAGTCGAAAGGGCCCCTACCACTATTATGTGACTTGGAAGCCAACTTGCCTGTGGGATTTAAAAAATACAAATATACAAACACAGAGGTGTGCAAAACAGGTCACGTTTTGCACACCTCTGTGTTTGTATATTTGTATTTTTAAAATCCAACATGATTGTTTTCTGTGATTACGATCTACATCCTATATATAGCTGTAGGCCTTGGCCTGTCCACATAATAGGGCCAATCCTGCATACAGGCCTCAACCTTTCATTCTAGAAATGGATAAAGATGAAATAGGGTTCTAGACAAGATAGCAGTTTTTGCTCACCACTAATGGTCACCTGGCTTTTTTTACTAAGATTTGATGGGGCTAGCCTCCATCAGGCCCCTAGACCCTCTCAAGTCCCTAGGCAACTGCCTGGAATTGCCTTGTGCACGATCCGTCTCTGTTTCATTCACCTATGTGAACAGAGGTTTATAAAAATAAACTAGCAGGACCATTATTATGACATTTAAATGCAATCATATTGTATAGTAAAAATGTACTAAACTGCACACTGTGGGGCTGGTAGATAAGCCCACGCACATATGTCTGCTGCACCCACTTCCTGTGAGAGGTGATGATTAGAAGGGTGACAGAGACAGCTTTATATTGTTCTTCTCACTTCATATGGAGAGTGCAGCACTGCGACAGGGTGCTATATAAACTTTATATGGATACGCATTCTAAGAACATGATAACATGTTACTAAGTAATCCTGAGAGAGGCAAATAAGACACACCAAAACCAAAATAAATGTGAGTTTAGTATGTGTCTCCCCAATAGATACTGCTGACCAGTTTCTACACCGCCACCACGGAGTCTATACTTAGCTCTTCAGTAATCGTCTGGTATGCCAGCGCAACGGCCAGCGACAGACATGGACTGCAAAGAGTCATTAGTGAGGCAGAGAGGATCATTGGATCACCCCTACCACCTCTGGATCTCCTCCACACGGCCAGGATGAGGAAGAGGGCCACCAGGATCTCCTGCGACCCCTCCCACCCTGGCAGCCGCTTCTTTGAGCCTCTCCCATCCGGCCGGCGCTTCCGAACCATCCAATCCAAGACCACCAGGCGCAGGAACTCTTTCTTTCCCCAGGCTGTTCTACTGCTCAACAACACTGACACCTGACTATTCCCTCCTGCCCGCAATCAGCAGGCTTGCCCCAGGTGCTGCTCTCCTGCCTTAATGTCTGCATCCAACTCTCACTACCACAATGATCGAAGACGTCGTACCTGTTAAGGCTGCTTGGACTCCGTCTAGGTTATCTTACTAAGGCAGCAGCATGTAAAATGGTAGCGATTGCAGACGCAGAATGTAAAATGTACTGTTAATCCTTTTAGTTTAGTCTGTGTATTTGTACTTGTAGCCATATATGTAAGATAGATAACTGTTGACGTGTATTTTGCCTTTGCCATGTATACCACAAGCAATTCCGAGTACGGTACCCCCACACTTGGCGAATAAATCCATCTTGTATCTTGATCAGAGAACATTGATCATGTATGTTATCAGTTTGCATTAGGCCATGAAATTATAAATAACAAACTTATTTTCTTATAACTGTCCCTCTTTTGGAGGGACCAGGGCCGGAATTTACCATAAGGCACTTTAGGCACGTGCCTACAGGCGCCTGATGGTGCAAAGGCGGCTTAACCACTTGAGGACCTAGGGCTTTCTACCCCTTAAGGACCGGCCACTTTTTTTCCATTCAGACCACTGCAGCTTTCACGGTTTATTGCTCGCTCATACAACCTACCACCTAAATGAATTTTGGCTCCTTTTCTTGTCACTAATAAAGCTTTCTTTTGGTGCTATTTAATTGCTCCTGCGATTTTTACTTTTTATTATATTCAGCAAAAAAGACATGAATTTTGGCAAAAAAATGATTTTTTTAACTTTCTGTGCTGACAGTTTTCAAATAAAGTAAAATTTCTGTATACATGCAGCGCGAAAAATGTGGACAAACATGTTTTTGATTAAAAAAAACCCATTCAGCGTATATTTATTGGTTTGGGTAAAAGTTATAGCGTTTACAAACTATGGTGCAAAAAGTGAATTTTCCCATTTTCAAGCATCTCTGACTTTTCTGACCCCCTGTCATGTTTCATGAGGGGCTAGAATTCCAGGATAGTATAAATACCCCCCAAATTACCCCATTTTGGAAAGAAGACATCCCAAAGTATTCACTGAGAGGCATAGTGAGTTCATAGAAGATATTAATTTTTGTCACAAGTAAGCGGAAAATGACACTTTGTGACACGAAAAAAAAAAAAAAAAAAGTTTCCATTTCTTCTAACTTGCACCAAAAAAAAAATGAAATCTGCCACGGACTCACCATGCCCCTCTCTGAATACCTTGAAGGGTCTACTTTCCAAAATGGGGTCATTTGTGGGGTGTGTTTACTGTCCTGACATTTTGGGGGGTGCTAAATTGTAAGCACCCCTGTAAAGCCTAAAGGTGCTCATTGGACTTTGGACCCCTTAGCGCAGTTAGGCTGCAAAAAAGTGCCACATATGTGGTATTGCCGTACTCAGGAGAAGTAGTATAATGTGTTTTGGGGTGTATTTTTACACATACCCATGCTGGGTGGGAGAAATATCTCTGTAAATGACAATTTGTTAATTTTTTTTACACACAATTGTCCATTTACAGAGTTATTTCTCCCACCCAGCATGGGTATGTGTAAAAATACACCCCAAAACACATTGTACTACTTCTCCTGAGTACGGCGATACCACATGTGTGGCACTTTTTTGCACCCTAACTGCGCTAAAGGGCCCAAAGTCCAATGAGTACCTTTAGGATTTCACAGGTCATTTTGCGGAATTTGATTTCCAGACTACTCCTCACGGTTTAGGGCCCCTAAAATGCCAGGGCAGTATAGGAACCCCACAAATGACCCCATTTTAGAAAGAAGACACCCCAAGGTATTCCGTTAGGAGTATGGTGAGTTCATAGAAGATTTTATTTTTTGTCAAAAGTTAGCG
Source organism: Hyperolius riggenbachi (assembly GCF_040937935.1). Taxonomy (NCBI): domain Eukaryota; kingdom Metazoa; phylum Chordata; class Amphibia; order Anura; family Hyperoliidae; genus Hyperolius; species Hyperolius riggenbachi. The sequence continues at coordinate 67,941,285 of NC_090651.1, read as the reverse complement.
GAAAATTGATTTGTATTGTTTTTTTCACAAAGTGTCATTTTCCGCTAACTTGTGACAAAAAATAAAATCTTCTATGAACTCACCATACTCCTAACGGAATACCTTGGGGTGTCTTCTTTCTAAAATGGGGTCATTTGTGGGGTTCCTATACTGCCCTGGCATTTTAGGGGCCCTAAACCGTGAGGAGTAGTCTGGAAATCAAATTCCGCAAAATGACCTGTGAAAGCCTAAAGGTGCTCATTGGACTTTGGGCCCTTTAGCGCAGTTAGGGTGCAAAAAAGTGCCACACATGTGGTATCGCCGTACTCGGGAGAAGTAGTACAATGTGTTTTGGGGTGTATTTTTACACATACCCATGCTGGGTGGGAGAAATATCTCTGTAAATGGACAATTGTGTGTAAAAAAATCAAAAGATTGTCATTTGCAGAGGTATTTCTCCCACCCAGCATGGGTATGTGTAAAAATACACCCCAAAACACATTGTACTACTTCTCCCGAGTACGGCAATACCACATGTGTGGCACTTTTTTGCACCCTAACTGCGCTAAAGGGCCCAAAGTCCAATGAGCACCTTTAGGCTTTCACAGGTCATTTTGCGGAATTTGATTTCCAGACTACTCCTCACGGTTTAGGGCCCCTAAAATGCCAGGGCAGTATAGGAACCCCACAAATGACCCCATTTTAGAAAGAAGACACCCCAAGGTATTCCGTTAGGAGTATGGTGAGTTCATAGAAGATTTTTTTTTTTGTCACAAGTTAGCGGAAAATGACACTTTGTGAAAAAAACAATACAAATCAATTTTCCGCTAACTTTTGACAAAAAATAAAATCTTCTATGAACTCACCATACTCCTAACGGAATACCTTGGGGTGTCTTCTTTCTAAAATGGGGTCATTTGTGGGGTTCCTATACTGCCCTGGCATTTTAGGGGCCCTAAACCGTGAGGAGGAGTCTGGAAATCAAATTCCGCAAAATGACCTGTGAAATCCTAAAGGTACTCATTGGACTTTGGGCCCTTTAGCGCAGTTAGGGTGCAAAAAAGTGCCACACATGTGGTATCGCCGTACTCGGGAGAAGTAGTACAATGTGTTTTGGGGTGTATTTTTACACATACCCATGCTGGGTGGGAGAAATATCTCTGTAAATGGACAATTGTGTGTAAAAAAATCAAAAGATTGTCATTTGCAGAGGTATTTCTCCCACCCAGCATGGGTATGTGTAAAAATACACCCCAAAACACATTGTACTACTTCTCCCGAGTACGGCAATACCACATGTGTGGCACTTTTTTGCACCCTAACTGCGCTAAAGGGCCCAAAGTCCAATGAGCACCTTTAGGCTTTCACAGGTCATTTTGCGGAATTTGATTTCCAGACTACTCCTCACGGTTTAGGGCCCCTAAAATGCCAGGGCAGTATAGGAACCCCACAAATGACCCCATTTTAGAAAGAAGACACCCCAAGGTATTCCGTTAGGAGTATGGTGAGTTCATAGAAGATTTTATTTTTTGTCAAAAGTTAGCGGAAAATTGATTTGTATTGTTTTTTTCACAAAGTGTCATTTTCCGCTAACTTGTGACAAAAAATAAAATCTTCTATGAACTCACCATACTCCTAACGGAATACCTTGGGGTGTCTTCTTTCTAAAATGGGGTCATTTGTGGGGTTCCTATACTGCCCTGGCATTTTAGGGGCCCTAAACCGTGAGAAGGAGTCTGGAAATCAAATTCCGCAAAATGACCTGTGAAATCCTAAAGGTACTCATTGGACTTTGGGCCCTTTAGCGCAGTTAGGGTGCAAAAAAGTGCCACACATGTGGTATCGCCGTACTCGGGAGAAGTAGTACAATGTGTTTTGGGGTGTATTTTTACACATACCCATGCTGGGTGGGAGAAATAACTCTGTAAATGGACAATTGTGTGTAAAAAAATCAAAAGATTGTCATTTGCAGAGGTATTTCTCCCACCCAGCATGGGTATGTGTAAAAATACACCCCAAAACACATTGTACTACTTCTCCCGAGTACGGCGATACCACATGTGTGGCACCTTTTTGCACCCTAACTGCGCTAAGGGGTCCAGAGTCCAATGAGTACCTTTAGGCTTTACAGGGGTGCTCAAAATTTAGCACCCCGCCCACTTGCCAGGACAGTTAACAAACCCCACAAATGACTCCATTTTGGAAAGAATACACAACAAGGTATTCCATGAGGGGAATGGTGAGGTCATTGAAAATTTTATTTTTTGTCACAAGTTAACGGAAAATGACACTTTGTTAAAAAAAAATAAAAAAAAAAATTCTGCTAACTTGTGACAAAAACTAAAATCTTTTATGAACTCACCGTGCACCTCACATAATACTTTAGGGTGTCCTCTTTCCAAAATGGGGTCATTTGTGGAGTCTGTCCTGGCATTTTAGGGTCTCTGCAATCATTACATGTATGGCCAGTATTAGGAGTTTCTGCTATACTCCTTATATTGGGTATACAAGTAATGCACTCTGGGCTGAAAGGAAAAATGAACGGCAAACATACCTTGCTCCACATCAATGGCAGATCTTCCTCCACATCAATGGCAGTGATAACCTCAGGAGAGAGACACCCCGTGCCACCCTGCACTCAGGGTGAGCCACCAACTTATGTGACTGGGCCTCAGAACTTTAGTATACAGCATTATGCCTGTAGGATACAGCAATATGCCTGCCAATAGAGATGACTCTGTGTGGCATTAAAGCATCATCATAGGCCCAAATCACATATAAACCGGGGGTGTCCACACTCAAGGGAAATTCAAACATGCCGTCTTATATCGCCAACCCAGGACAGATCAGCAATATCAAGCATGGAAACCGATCCTTCTTCCCATTTTTATGCTTACCCGTTTGGTCTTCAAGCTTACCTCTCCTCTCCCTGCGACAATGTGCGAAAGACCACTGAGTGTGTGCCTACTCCTGTGTCTGGAGTTCCCTAGGTTCTAATAGTGTACCTGCTCGTGGTACCTCTCAAAACACGGCCCTACGCATAGACCAGGCTGGTCAGGACAGCGGGGACAATAATAAACGGTGTCACTCCTTGTTCCAGCCCTGCTGCAGACACGGCAACGTTTTCTTCGGATGCGTTGACCTGGGGCACACGGAAGCTGATAGGCGTAATGCCTTCCATGCAGTCGGCTAGTTGCATCTGGGGGGGGGGGCCTGGCACCTCCTGGATACAGGATGTCCATAATGATCTCTTCCTGAAATTGGAGGAAAGATCCAGTTCTCCCAGCCTTACTGTAGAGAACAAAGCTGTTGTAAACTGCCAATTGAATCAGATAAAAAGACACTTTCTTATACCAGCGTCTTGTTTTCCGGGTAACTAAATAGGGCGCTAACCTCTGGTCATTGAAGTCCACCCCTCCCATGTTGACATTATATTCGTGGACGACAAGGGGCTTTTCAATGACCGCAGTTGCCCGTTGAATTTGGACTGTCGTGTCTGTGTGAATGGTGGACAGAAAGTAAACGTCCCTCTTGTCCCTCCATTTCACCGCGAGCAGGTCTTCAGTACGCAAGGCGACCCTCTGCCCCCGTAAAAGTCTGGTGGTAACGAGCCGTTGGGGGAAGCCCTGGCGACTAGGCCGCGCAGTGCCACAGCATCGGATTCCTTCTAACTTTAAGTGCTGAAAGAGGGCCACACTTGTGTAATAATTGTCCACAAAAAGATGGTACCCCTTCTGGAACAAGGGTGACACCAAGTCCCACACAACCTTTCCACTGCTCCCCAGGTAGTCAGGGCATCCGACCGGCTCCAATTTTGAGTCTTTTCCCTCATAGACCCTAAAACGACATGTATAGCCTGTGGCCCTTTCACAGAGCTTATACAGTTTCACCCCATACCGGGCGCGCTTGCTTGGGATGTACTGTTTGATGCCAAGGCGCCCGGTAAAGCGTAAGAGGGACTCGTCTACGCAGATGTTCTGTTCAGGGATATAAGCATCTGCAAATGTTGATGACAGGTGGTCTATGAGGGGCCGAATTTTGTGGAGCCGGTCATAAGCAGGGTGGCCCTTTTCATGACAGGTTTTGTCGTCGTTGAAGTGCAGGAAGCGCAGGATGGACTCAAATCGTGTCCTGGACATGGCAGCAGGGTACAAGGGAACATGATTTACTGGGTTCGTAGACCAATACGACCGCAGTACATTCTGTTTCATTAGTCCCAAGTGAAGGATAAGGGCCAAAAAGATTTTAATGTCGGAAACTTGGACTGGTTTCCACCCGAAAGGCTGGGCATACATGCTCTCCGGGTGCTCGGTGATGAATTGTGTGGCTTTACGGTTGGTCTCAACCACAATTAAGTCCAAGAGAACCTGGGTGATGAACAGCTGCAAAAAGTCTAGGGCCGTTCCTAGATGAGCTGTCGCCACCTGGACTCCAGACTGGGCGGTGAAAGGGGGCACTACGGGTGCGGCGGAATCAGGGGATTGCCAATCTGGTTGTGCCAGCACCTCTGGGAGTCTATGGGTACTACGGGCCCGTCTTCTTGTTGGTGGCTGCGACGGGGGTACTACTGCACTTGCCACCGTACCAGTTTCAACTTCCATGCTGACGCTCACCACTTCGTCAGGGTCTACGGAAGCACTGGCACTAAGTCCAGGAGATGCTGCGCTGCTGGTGCCTGCCTCACCAAGAAAACTATCAACAGCGCTAGCACCACCCTGCTGCCCTTGAGGCGGATCCTGCGCCACCTGCGGTCTAACGACTTGGGGTCTGGTACGCCTGGCTCTAGCCGGGACCATAGCCTCGTCATCACTATCGGTCAGGGAACCACTGCTTTCTACAGGTTCAAAATCGGACCCGGAAGATTCGACGGATGATTCTTCCCAAAAGAACTCATCCGACTGGTCCATGTACCTGTATACCTCGTCATCGGAAAGCCCCCTTCTTGCCATTTTGGATTGCTAAATTTATGGGGTTTTCCTCCGAGACTACCCAGAAAAAAAGAGCACCTACCTAGCAAAAAGGGAGTATTTGAGAGGTATTGGGGTTGGTGGGAAGTGGGGTCTCAGAGGCAATCAAACAATCACGGGACAATCAAATCCAATTACAGCACAATCGACTCCAATCACAGCACAAGCAGATCTGATGCACTCGGAAGGTGATGGGGGGAGGGTGGGATTGGGTGTGGCGGGAAGTGGGGTCTCAGGCAATCAAACAATCACGGGGCAATCGAAGCCGATCACGGGACAATCAAATACAATTACAGCACAATCGACTCCAATCACAGCACAAGCAAATCTGATGCACTCGGAAGGTGGTGGTTGGAGGTGGTGGGGGGTGGGGGGGTGGGGTTGGGTGTGGTGGGGGGGAGGGTGGGGTTGGGTGTGGCGGGAAGTGGGGTCTCAGGCAATCAAACAATCACGGGGCAATCGAAGCCGATCACGGGACAATCAAATACAATTACAGCACAATCGACTCCAATCACAGCCCAATCAAATCTGATGCACTCGGAAGGTGATGGGGGAGGGTGGGATTGGGTGTGGCGGGAAGTGGGGTCTCAGGCAATCAAACAATCACGGGGCAATCGAAGTCGATCACGGGACAATCAAATACAATTACAGCACAATCGACTCCAATCACAGCCCAATCAAATCTGATGCACTCGGAAGGTGATGGGGGAGGGTGGGATTGGGTGTGGTGGGAAGTGGGGTCTCAGGCAATCAAACAATCACGGGGCAATCGAAGTCGATCACGGGACAATCAAATACAATTACAGCACAATCGACTCCAATCACAGCACAAGCAAATCTGATGCACTCGGAAGGTGGTGGTTGGAGGTGGTGGTGGGGGGGGGGGGGGGGGGGGGTGGGGTTGGGTGTGGTGGGGGGGAGGGTGGGGTTGGGTGTGGCGGGAAGTGGGGTCTCAGGCAATCAAACAATCACGGGGCAATCGAAGCCGATCACGGGACAATCAAATACAATTACACCACAATTGAATACAAGCGCAGCACAATCGAATACAAGCGCAGCACAGTCAAATACAATGCACTTGGACGGTGATTAGGGGGGGGGTCTGAGGGCGATTTGAGGGGATGGGGGGTTGATCAGGAGCCTGCACGGGGCAGACTGAGTCCTGATCTGATGAGAGGCAGACACAGGGGGTTACTGATCAAAGATCAGTTAGTGATTGCTGGGGAGGACAGATGTAAACAAACAGCAGGGGATGTAATCAGAAGGGGGGTACGAGGGCAATCGAGGGCCTGGGCAGGTGATCGGTTACCCCCGCGGGGCAGTTAGGGTCTGCTCTGATGGGTGGGGGTGCTGAGGGCTGATGGACAGGTGATAGACAGGTGATCAGAGGGGGATCAGAGGGGGATCAGAGGGTAATGTAGCTGTATACAAATGTATACAGTATACAGGGGGGTAGTCTGGGATGGGGTGTGGGGGTGATCTAAAGGTAGGGAGGGGGGATCAGGGGTGACTAGGAGGCAGTTAGGGACCTAAACTAAGGGGCAGCGTCGCTAGTTAGTGGCAGGTGGGGGGGGTGGGGGTTTTGCAGGGGTGCAAGGGTGCTGGGCAGGGGTCTGCTGGGGTGATCAGGGGGGGTATGAGGCCTGGGGTGGGTGATCAGGGAGGCTGTGGGCAAAATCAAGCTGCGTGCAGTGAGACTTACAAGTGCTTCCTCCTCGCTGGTGGTCTCTGGAACAATGAGACCACGAGGCGAGGAGGAAGCACGTATAAGGCACTTTGTTTACCTAACAAAGTGCCTTATACTCAGGGATTGGCTGATCCTGCGGATTCCTCCGCTCGCCGGCTCTGCTAAGTGGCCGGCGAGCGGAGACAAAATGCCCGTGCTTCGATCCCGGGCGGAGGATCGCGTCACGGATGATGCGATCGCTCCGCCCATGCCCTTAAATGGACTGCCGCCTCTGTGGGTGAGGCCGTCCTGCAGGGCTCCACTTCCCCGCCGCCCCTGTGTAGTGGGCGGTCGGGAAGTGGTTAATCCCCTCCCAAGTGCCTCCCTGCCTCCTTCCCTATGCAGAGTTCTGATGAGAGTGTAAATGAGAGGTTACTCACCCAGCTCTCAGCTTTCCACTGACTAGATCTCCCTTCGGTCATGGGCACCTCTAGCTACTAAGTATTGAGGGTATTTCTGGCTAACTAATGCTAAGGGGCACCTGTAGGGGCACCTATGACAGGCAAGGGAATTAAGGGAGAAGTGAAAGCTGGGATAGCCAGCACACTTGTGGTGCGGTTCAGTGGGGGGTTTGTAGGTTCAGGGAGGGTGAAGTCTAAGGTGCCAGGACATCTGTGCCTATAGTCTCCTGTGAGGTAAATACGGGCCTGGGAGGGACAGTCTCCTCCTTGGGAACCCTGTCCCTCTTTCTTCCTCATTTGTCCCTCTTTCAGGACTCATGTACAGATCTATGTAAATATAGGTATTGTATTTACTGAAAATGTGTATCATTGACTTCAAACTTTATTTCCAACTTTTAAACTAATGTATTTCTGTTGTAACACAGGTTTGAAGGAAAACCAGGATAGAAAGGACTAGTGTGGTCTGCATCATAAAACAACATCTTTTTCTTGTGAAATCTATATGGTATGCGTGACTAGGGTTGTGCCAGGGGTGTGGTTAGAGGTGTGGAATCGGTGTGGCTTAAGTATTACCTTTTGTTATCTTATAAACTTGGGAGGTATGGAAGGTGGCAACATCTCTGATACAACCCTAGCTATACAGAAGAACCTGAGCTATACTTTACCTCTTGGGACCTGTTGCTCTTGCTTACTACAGCACACTGGACTATACGAGGACAGACCTGGTTGACTATTGTTTTTCTCTCTCTATGTTTCATACCTTCTTCTTTTCTTTCATCCGACTACTCTTCTCATCCCACAGTCCCTCTTATGATTATTTTCTAGTTTTCTCACCTTCACCGTTATAATATAAGTGGTTACTTGAACAGTTTGCCAATAACCTGAAAACAAGATGTTAACCATCCCATATGTTATACTGTGTAACCTATTATCGTATTTGACGAGATTAGCATATAAGTATACACAGATTGTTCAAATATGGATGCTTTTTCAGATGCTATTGGTATGCAACTTTATTTTCAAAAAATCAATAAAAATTTGTGTTGAACAAAAAAAAACTTGGGAGGTATGTTCTAAGTTCTCTTTCACACTAGGAGCTGTTCCCTCCTTTTTGACAGATCGCTCCTAGGATGCGGTAAGCGGGGTAACATGAAAGTCTACTTACATGTTACCTTTCACATTAGACAAAGCGTTCCAGAGCGTTATGTTGTAACGCTTCTGGGAGCTTTTAATCGTCCAATGCAGGCGTTTTGCCATCAGGAACATCTGGCTACCTATACTTCAGGGGCTGGAGATGCATCTAGCTACCTAATACTGGGGACACCCATGGGTACCCATACATTGGGGGAGGGTAAAGCTGGCTACCTATATTAGGGGGCTGCATCTGGCTACCTATCCTTGAGGTGCTGCATCTGGCTACCTATGCTGGGGGCTCCTGTGGCTACCTATACTAGGGGTAAGGCCTGCACCTGGCTACCTAATACTGGGGGATCCCCTGTCTAACTATATTGGGGATCCCATCAGGCTACCTATACCTATACTACATCTAACTTAGTACTGGGGGCCCTCTGGCTACCTAGTGTCACATCTGGCTGCTCATACTGGGGGGCTACCTCTGGCTACCTAGTACTGGGGGGCACCTCTGGCTACTGCATCACAACAGTCTGCTCTACTGTGCTCATGTCTGCAGGGAGGGGGAGAAGAGATTTTTGCACCCCCGTCCTGAAAGCTATGTAGCCTAGAAACAGCCCTGTCTCAAGGATGGCCAGTGACAAATTCATCAAGTTGAAGATCATCACTTTTGAGATTTTACATTTTTACCCCAAATCTGTTGAAAAGTATTTAAAGCATTTTAAAGGGAACCTTAACTGAAAGGGATATGGATGTTTCCTTTTAAACAATACCAGTTGCTTGGCAGTCCTGAACTCTTTGGCTGCAGTAGTGGCTGAATCACACACCTAAAACAAGCATACAACTAATCCAGTCTGACTTCACTCAGAGCACCTGATCTGCATGCTTGTTCAGGGGCTGTGGCTGAAAGTATTAGAGACATATGATCAGCAGGAGAGTCAGGCAACTGGTATTATTTTAAAAGGGAAAATCCATATCCTTCTCAGTTTAGGTTCAAAAGCCACTAGTTGTGGTGAAAGTGTTGATTTTTCTCATTAAATCATAAAATGGCCTGGCTATGGCTACATCCCCTAATTCAGTTAAATAAAAAAAAATTAGACTTGACAAGACAGTATCATTAAGTACAGAGCTGACTGTATCAGGCTGAACATAAAATTAGCACTTTTCCTTAGAATCTGCCCTTTAACAACTATCAAGTATATAAAAGGTGCTAATTTAGCCACAGAGCTCCTCAGCAGAGAGGTGAAGTGTCTCACACAGGTGGATAATTACCGTGATTCTGTGCTTTCTGTGTCAGAGGAGTAGTAAAGCTGTTTTCTGTTATTTGAGTACGAAGTGTTTAGATGACATTACTAATAAACACTTGTGTATATTCTGGAAGTGATGACAGTATCAGGCAAATGAGGTGCGTGCGGCTGCTGGACAAGTCAAGCACCCCCATTGACTTCCATATGAAATGTTGCCAAGTCGGCACTAAAGCGGAAATTCGAGCACACAGCTGTGCCCAATCTTTACAGATTTTGCAAAGCTTTTCTTTTTTTTGTGTAGTCTAGGTGCCTGCGATATTTACAGTTTATTGCGTTTTTTCATCTTTTTATTTAGCATGTGCGAGGGGGGAGGGTTAAGGGCTAGGCATCGGGACGAGAGTTTGTGCTGGGGGGGGTGTTGTTGGAGGGTAAAATGTTAGTCGTCAGGACCGGGGTTTGTGTTTGTGCGGGGAGCAGAGCCGGGCCGAGGCATAGGCTGGAGAGGCTCCAGCCTCAGGGCGCAGAGTAGGAGGGGGCGCACAATTCATTCAGCTGTCATTCCTAATTGTGTATGAAGAAGAAAGAAATAAGAAAAGGGGACACATAGCGGTGACTGCAAGCCAGATAACTGGATATTAAGGTATTGGGGAGGTTGGGGGCCCTGTTGCCCTCTTAGTCTAATAGCAATCAGTGTGTGATGGCTGGGGTGACAGGGATGGAGGAGCCTCTTAGTGTAATAGCAATCAGTGTGTGACGGCTGGGGTGGGAGGGATGGAGGGGCGCACTTTGGTGTCTCAGCCTTGGCTGCTGGAGGACCTTGTCCCTGCTCTGGCGGGGAGGGAGGGCTAAGGTTAGGTGTTTGGCGGGGGAGGGTTCTGGGTGAGAGTAGGGTAGAGTTAGGCCTGGTTCACACTTGCGCTAGCTTGGCAAACTGATCCGTGAAAACGGATCTGATTACCGGTAGATTGGATCCGCTTTCACTCCGTTGCCATTCCATTTCTGTTCCGCTCTGTTTCCCCACATCCCCTCCAGAATAACCCCCCCCCCCCAGTAGATTTTCCTATTTAGAACGGCCCGTTTCTTTGCTAGTGTGAAGAAACGTTCCGTTCTCCATTGCCCCAATGCAGGGCTTCTGCTTTTGTTTCCGTTCCGCTGGGCTCATCAGTCCGGAAAAAATGGTGCAGAACCAAAGTTGCGGTCTGTTCAGTGGATTGTGTGGATCGGATCTGTTTGAAAGGATGGATGTGAATGGATTCATAGGTTAACATTGGATCCAGTGGCATAGCTACAAACCTCTGGGCCCCGATGCGGAATCTGGATGTGGGCCCCCCCCGCAACAACAGCCCCCAACCCCCCCCCCCCCGCAACACCCGAAGCACACACATATCCGAATCCCTATAGCTGTGCATGGCATGGCTATATCAATTCAGCTTTCCAGCAGCATGGGTGCCACGTTCAGTTTGCAACCATACACAGCACCCAGAGGAAATAGGGCAATTAGTAGCAAGATCCCACTCTGAAGGAAAATAATCGTTATGTGCGCAGCATTCACCAGATAATAATCATTATGTGCGCAGCATTCACCAGATAATAGTTGTTATGTGCGCAGCATTCATCAGAAAATAATCGTTATGTGCGCATCATTCACCAGAAAATAATCGCTATGTGCGCAGCATTCATCAGAAAATGATCGTTATGTGGGAGCATTCACCAGAAAATAATAGCAATGTGGGGAGCAGTCACCACAAAATAATCATTATGTGTTCAGCATTCACCAGAAAATAATCGCTATGTGGGGAGCAATCACCAGAAAATAATCGTTATGTGTGAAGCATTCACTAAAAAATAATCGCTATGTGGGAGCATTCACCAGAAAAAAAACGCTATGTGGGAGCATTCACCAGAAAATAAACGCTATGTGGGGAGCATTCACCAGAAAATAATCGCTATGTGGGAGCACTCACCAGAAAATAATCGCTAAGTGGGGAGCATTCACCAGAAAATAAACACTATGTGGGAGCATTCACCAGAAAATAATCGTTATGTGTGAGCATTTACCAGAAAATAATCGTTATGTGGGAGCATTCGCCAGAAAATAAACGCTATGTGGGGAGCAGTCACCAGAAAATAAACGCAATGTGGGAGCATTCACCAGAAAATAATCTTTATGTGGGAGCATTCGCCAGAAAATAAACGCTATGTGGGGAGCAGTCACCAGAAAATAAACGCAATGTGGGAGCATTCACCAGAAAATAATCGCTATGTGGGGAGCAGTCACCAGTAAAGAAACGCTATGTGGGGAGAATTCACCAGAAAATAAACGCTATGTGGGGAGCAGTCACCAGAAAATAAACGCTATGTGGGAGCAGTCACCAGAAAAACGCTACGTGGGGAGCATTCACCGGAAAATAAACGCTATGTGGGGAGCATTCACCAGAAAATAAAAGCTATGTGGGAGCATTCACCAGAAAATAATCGCTATGTGGGAGCACTCACCAGAAAATAATCGCTATGTGGGGAGCATTCACCAGAAAATAAACGCTATGTGGGGAGCATTCACCAGAAAATAATCGCTATGTGGGAGCATTCACCAGAAAATAATCGTTATGTGGGAGCATTCGCCAGAAAATAAACGCTATGTGGGGAGCAGTCACCAGAAAATAAACGCAATGTGGGAGCATTCACCAGAAAATAATCGCTATGTGGGGAGCAGTCACCACAAAATAATCATTATGTGTGCAGCATTCACCAGAAAATAATCACTATGTGGGGAGCAATCACCAGAAAATAATCGCTATGTGGGAGCACTCACCAGAAAATAATCGCTATGTGGGGAGCATTCACCCGAAAATAAACGCTATGTGGGAGCATTCACCAGAAAATAATCGTTATGTGGGAGCATTCACCAGAAAATAATCGTTATGTGGGAGCATTCGCCAGAAAATAAACGCTATGTGGGGAGCAGTCACCAGAAAATAAACGCTATGTGGGGAGCAGTCACCAGAAAATAAACGCTATGTGGGAGCAGTCACCAGAAAATAAACGCTACGTGGGGAGCATTCACCGGAAAATAAACGCTATGTGGGGAGCATTCACCAGAAAATAAAAGCTATGTGGGAGCATTCACCAGAAAATAATCGCTATGTGGGAGCACTCACCAGAAAATAATCGCTATGTGGGGAGCATTCACCAGAAAATAAACGCTATGTGGGGAGCATTCACCAGAAAATAATCGCTATGTGGGAGCATTCACCAGAAAATAATCGTTATGTGGGAGCATTCGCCAGAAAATAAACGCTATGTGGGGAGCAGTCACCAGAAAATAAACGCAATGTGGGAGCATTCACCAGAAAATAATCGCTATGTGGGGAGCATTCACCAGTAAAGAAACGCTATGTGGGGAGCATTCATCAGAAAATAAACGCTATGTGGGGAGCAGTCACCAGAAAATAAACGCTATGTGGGGAGCAGTTACCAGAAAATAAACGCTATGTGGGGAGCAGTCACCAGAAAATAAACGCTACGTGGGGAGCATTCACCGGAAAATAAACGCTATGTGGGGAGCATTCCCCAGAAAATAAAAGCTATGTGGGAGCATTCGCCAGAAAATAATAGCAATGTGGGGAGCAGTCACCACAAAATAATCATTATGTGTGCAGCATTCACCAGAAAATAATCGCTATGTGGGGAGCAATCACCAGAAAATAATCACTATGTGGGAGCACTCACCAGAAAATAATCGCTATGTGGGGAGCATTCACCAGAAAATAAACGCTATGTGGGAGCATTCACCAGAAAATAAACGCTATGTGGGAGCATTCACCAGAAAATAATCGTTATGTGGGAGCATTCACCAGAAAATAATCGTTATGTGGGAGCATTCGCCAGAAAATAAACGCTATGTGGGGAGCAGTCACCAGAAAATAAACGCAATGTGGGAGCATTCACCAGAAAATAATCGCTATGTGGAGAGCAGTCACCAGTAAAGAAACGCTATGTGGGGAGCATTCACCAGAAAATAAACGTTATGTGGGGAGCAGTCACCAGAAAATAAACGCTATGTGGGAGCAGTCACCAGAAAATAAACGCTACGCGGGGAGCATTCACCGGAAAATAAACGATATGTGGGGAGCATTCACCAGAAAATAAAAGCTATGTGGGAGCATTCACCAGAAAATAATCGCTATGTGGGAGCACTCACCAGAAAATAATCGCTATGTGGGGAGCATTCACCAGAAAATAATCGCTATGTGGGAGCACTCACCAGAAAATAATCGCTATGTGGGGAGCATTCACCAGAAAATAAACGCTATGTGGGGAGCATTCACCAGAAAATAATCGCTATGTGGGAGCATTCACCAGAAAATAATCGTTATGTGGGAGCATTCGCCAGAACATAAACGCTATGTGGGGAGCAGTCACCAGAAAATAAACGCAATGTGGGAGCATTCACCAGAAAATAATCGCTATGTGGGGAGCAGTCACCAGTAAAGAAACGCTGTGTGGGGAGCATTCACCAGAAAATAAACGCTATGTGGGGAGCAGTCACCAGAAAATAAACGCTATGTGGGGAGCAGTGACCAGAAAATAAACGCTACGTGGGGAGCATTCACCGGAAAATAAACGCTACGTGGGGAGCATTCACCAGAAAATAAAAGCTATGTGGAAGTATTCACCAGAAAATAAACGTTATGTGGGGAGCAGTCACCAGAAAATAAAAGCTATGGAGGCGGGTCCGGTCGCCACGGCGACCGTTGCGACCACGGGCCCTACGCCAGTGATTGGATCCATTCACATTCGTTCCGATCCGTTCCTTTCGGCCCGGGAACGGACCATTTTTTACCGCTAATGTGAACCAGGCATAAGGCTTAGCAGGAAACTAGGACAAAAACTTCCTTTAGAGAAACTACAAATCCGTTATGTCAGTGAGTAGAGTTTTCCCATCAAAAGGCGGTTGGAAACTCTGATAGGAACAAGTCTGCAAGATCCGAGGTCACAGTTTTATTAGAAGCAAAATATTGCCACAACGCACAGTGAGGGCCACCTTCAGAAATGTGTGGGCTCCATACTGGGCAAACTTACTGGGGCCCCCTATAAAAAAGTGGTGTTTACCCTTAAAAGAAACATGAAGTCAGTGCTATATAAATACATAATAATAATAATAATAATAATAATAATATGATAGGTAATTAAATTAGGACTATAAATATCAACTATAAGGATTATAAATATGATAGGCAGGGCCGTATTTATGCCAAGGCCGGCTAGGCCATGGCCTAGGGCACCACAGGAGCAAGGGCACCAAAGCATCAGGCTAAACTGGTGCAGCATTTGCAAGCTTGCAAATGCTACAATGCGCTGGCTACCTATACTGAAAGGGGTGGTGGGAAAAGGAGGGATTAAGGGAGTCATCTGGCACCTATACTGGAGGGAAAGGGGGAGGGGTCATCTGGCTGCCTATACAGGGGTTGGGTCATCAGGCTACCTATATTAGAGGGAAGGGGGAGGGGTCATCTGGCTTATACTGGATGGAAGGGGGGAGGGGTCATCTCGCTACGCATAATGAAGGGGTCGGCTGTTGACAGTGGCCTTGGGCGGTAAAGAGTACAAATCCGGCCCTGAGGATAGGACATTAAAGTATAAGAAAAATATGTCTGCAAATGTGGACTCTGGTGGACATTTTCTTGTAGTCCCATAGCAATTTCAATGGGACTACAGTACATGCAAGCAGAGGGGGAGGCAGAGCCGTGGCAGTGTGTGGCACATCAAGTTGGAAGGGTGCCCTGCTCTCTGTCCCCCCTTTTCCCTCTGAAGAACACAACCGCAGCAAGGGGAGCCGGGGAGGAAAAATAAAGCTGCGTATATACAGGGCCATTCACTAAGCCCCAGACACACTCGGGCCCCATACACCAGCCCCCCCTGTGGTGCCCTATCAGCGGCCCTGTGCACAGTCACCAAGAAGCAAAGAAGAGCAGTGACCTGTAGTTACCATTCAAAAGAATTTAGGCAGTTCTGCAGCAAAAAAACATACATGTATTTTATCAGCAACTAGCAAATTGTATATGAAGCTCACCAGCAGCTACAGTAATATAGATATAGTTAAACAGCAGCTAAAGTTGACTCATCTCAGCATCCCATTAGATTATACGCCGATTATATTGCTGTTTGTTTCATTTTGCTGATGTAAATCCAAGCAAGAAGCAAATTTAGGATGCAAATTGCGAAGAGCTTGCCAATTAACCACCTAGGTAGCTTTCATTTACGCAGACGATTGGATGTGACATGCACTCTTCAAATGTGTTTTCCTTTGCATTATATCTAATGTGCGACACAGAAAAACGCAGATGAGATCTCAAATGATGTGGCTGAGCTGTGCTGTTCTCTGTGAGTCTGAAAGGCCTTGTGTGGGCAGCATATGAAAACCTTCTCATCAGGCTGCTAAAGACTAAAGCCGGGTTACAGCCTTGCCTTTTACTCAGCAGTCGATCTACAGTTGGTGTTTATCTAAATTGTTAGGCCTGTCTGTCGTTGGTCTCACTAAGGGAAATTTCACACCGCATGTGATTCTGTGGCAATTGTGCCGTTAACACCGGCCGTCGGCAATTGTCAAATCGTTAGTGCAGTGTCTCCCTATGCAGCGATTACAAAAGCACTGCACGTAGCGCTTTGGGAGCAATTGCAAAATTGTTGAAAAATAGTGCATTTGCAATTTTTGGGATGTGAAACAGCCCTTAAAGTGAACCTGAGAGGAAATAGAAAAAACGTTTTATACATACCTGGGGCTTCCTCCAGCCCCCTCGCCATCCTTTTCCGCTGCTTGCAGCCTCCGCAATCCTGCCCAGAATTTCTGCCAATCAGCGCAGTCATAGTCCAGCCTTGCATGCTCCCCGCATCCTCCGCAACTTCGGGAGTCTGGGGCTTACTGCGCATGCGCGGCCCAGCCACGCACGCCCCATCACGCTATCATCACTCGGAGAGTTCTGCTCCTGTGCAGTATTACTGCACAGATACAAAACCCTCCCAGTGATGGTAGCGCGATGGGGCAGCCACGTATGCGCAGTAAATCCCAGACTACCGAGCTGCCAGGTCGGATTGCGGTCGGAGGATGCAGGCAGCAGGAGGTGGGCGAAGATGGACTATGACTGTGCGGACTGGCAGAATTTCTGGGCAGGATTGCAGAGGCTGCAGGCAGCGGAGGAGGATGGCGAGAGGGCTGGAGGAAGCCCAAGGTATGATAAAACGTTTTTTCTTTGTCTTAGGTACACTTTAAGCTGCATACACACGTGAGATAAAGGTCTTGGAGAAAAAAAGCTCAACGACCGATTGGCATATAATCTTTGTAAAAAAACTCTACAAAAGACCCCCAAAGATAGCGTCGAAAAAGGCTTCCCACTTCTCGCACACCCTCCAAAGATTACTGACAAGGGCTTGTTGGTAATCTGATCCATGCCGCTCTCCTCTTCAAGCACCATTGTGGCCGTTCTTGCGCCTGCATGAGCACAGCCTGCTTGCGCAGTAAACCGGAGTCGCTCATGAGCAAGCGGCTCTGGCTACTGTGCAGGAGCGGCTGTGCTTGTGCAACTACAGGATGGCTGCACTACTGCCAGAAGAGGAGAGGGGCCCTGATCAGCTGGAGGGTCCCGGGCAGTGGTGGAGGACCAGAGGACAGCAGGGGAAGCATTTATACAATACTGAGGCTTCCTTCTCCTTATGTAAGTACAGGGGCATACCTTAGGTGCTTTGGGCCCCGGTGCGAGTTTTACATGGGGCCCCAAGCACTCTATTGATATGAAGCCCCAAGCTGCAGTGTCACGGAGGAGTAATCAGAGTAAGAAAATAGCTTGCTAAGGATTACCACTATGCAATGCACATATAGAAATGTTCATTATCAGCATAGAACCAATAAAAAGCTAATAAGATGGATGAAGGAGGGCCCCTAGTGGGGCCCCTCTGGCCCAAGTACCCCGATGCGGTCGCAACCTATGTATCCCCTATTGCTACGCTACTGGATAAGTGTGTGTTGCCGAAGCTTGGGTTCTCTTCAATACAAATTTTATACAAGTTGGAATTGGCCCAATCAAAATGACTTCCTGTCAACTTTAGCCCAATTCCAAGCTGCAGTCAATTTTCATTAAAATTGCATGCAAGCCACAATGACTAGACTCGTAGGGCCCATTTCCCCTTGTGCGGTGCGAATCGCCGCGGTAAAAATTCGCATTGCATGCGGGTCTATGCATGCGAATTTGCATTAATGACGCTGTATGCGAATTTAACCATGGCAGTGCCTGTGTGCTTTTACATTGATTCCATGTGAATTCACATGAAAATTCACATACCAAAACCGCATGCGAATTCCCTATTGTATTGTATGCAAATCACATAGCGGTATGCAAATTCTGATGCCTCTGCCGTGCAGATTTTATCTGCACAGAAAAACGCTCAGAAATCCTGACAGGTTGAAACAGTCCCATCCATTTGTATTGTCTATGCGAATCTGCATGCAGGAAACGCATGCAGATTCGCACAAGTGGAAACGGGCCCTAAAAGGAGTTGCAAAGTAAAAAAAGCTTATGCTTTTTTATTTACCTGGGGCTTCTTCACACTCAAAGCAAATGCTCACTCCCAGCCAGCAATCTGCCATTTTATACGGAACAGGCAAAAATGGCGCACAACGCCAGGGGTATAAAAATGGCGCAACAGTAATAAACATAAAACAATATTTATTGTTTTATATCTTAAACAAAGTTAGGCAGCAGGGGTCGGGGGGAGATACAGCGGGCAGGACAGGCAGTGGGGTGGAGGGAGTAGGATTAGGCGGAGGATGTGTGCAGAGGGATACATTACCTAGTCCCAGCCGGCGATCGCTCCTTCACTTCTTCTGTTAGTTTGCAGGAGTCCTCATCCAACCAATCACCATGCGGCTTCAGTTTCCGCATGGTGATTGGCTGGATGAGGACTCCTGCAAGCTAACTATGAAGTAAAGGAGCGATCGCCGGCTGGGACTAGGTAATGTATCCCTCTGCACACATCCTCCGCCTAATCCTACTCCCTCCACCCCACTGCCTGTCCCGCCCGCTGCATCTCCCCCCGACCCCGCTGCCTTACTAGCCCGTTCTGCTAATAAATGTTTTACAAAATGTTATTTACCGTTTTAATGTATTTACATTAAAAAGGTAAATAGCGTTTTATGATCGGCGTAACGGTGCGCCATTATTCACTCTGCGCCATTTTTAACTGTACCCCATTTTATATGGTCCACAAAGAACCCATCAGCCGATCAAGTGCAATGGTATACACCGTGGTCTGCAGTACCAAATCTCGCAGGAATTGCATAAGTTCAGCAACATTCAGGTGAAAGGGTTCGGTCAGACATAATCATAGATTACATCACCAGCAGGGGGCACCACAAGCAGATATACCTCTCACATTGCCCCCCGCCCTAATTAACCACTTACCCAATACCAGGGGCGTCGCTAGCCCTATTTTAGCGTGGCACGTGCCCCCAATTTGTTCTGGGGTGCCACGGATCTCAGCGGCTCTCTCCAGCCACCGCCTCCGCCGCCGCCGCCGCGTCTCTCAGACCTCAGGATCAGGCGGCGAGCCGGCGACCAATCGTGCAGGCGCTAGGACCCAGCGCCCGCACTGATATGCGGAAGTGACATCACTTCCGCATATCGAGCGGGTGCGTCCGGCGCCCGCTCTTACTAGTCGGGTCGCCGCTGATCCTGAGGTCTGCTGCAAGGTAAGGGGGGGGGGAGCGGCGGCTAGAGGGGGGCCTCCCTGGCACTCACTCACTTCCTAAAGGGGCTCCCTGGCACTCACTCACTCCCTAAAGGGGCTCCCTTGCACTCACTCACTCCCTAAAGGGGCTCCCTGGCACTCACTCACTCCCTAAAGGGCCTCGCTGGCACTCACTAACTCCCTAAAGGGGCTCCCTGGCACTCACTCACTCCCTAAAGGGGCTCCCTGGCACTCACTCATTTCCTAAAGGGGCTCCCTGGCACTCACTCACTACCTAAAGGGGCTCCCTGTCACTCACTATCGGGGTCCCTGTCACTCACTACCTAACTGGAGGCGCCTGTCACTCACTAGCTAACCTGGGGGTCTCTGTCACTCACTACCTAACTTGGGGGCTACCATATTAAGGGGGCATTCTGCTTATTTATGTGAAATGCTGTCTATTTGTGTGCCTCATGACTGCTGAATTTGTCTTGTTGGGAGCCTTATGATTTGTTGGGGGCCTCAAGATTGCTGAATTTGTCTTGGTGGGGGCCTCATGATTTGTTGGGGGCCTCATGATTGCTGAATTTGTCTTGTTGGGGGCCTCATGATTTGTTGGAGGCCTCATGATTGCTGAATTTGTCTTGTTGGGGGCCTCATGATTTGTTGGGGGCCTCATGATTGCTGAATTTGTCTTGTTGGGGGTCACATGATTGCTAACTGCGAGACTATGGGAAAAGCTGAATCCTTATCATATGAGACAATAGCATTAAACTTACTTTTTTAGCTTTTTAAAACAGAAAATAAAACTGGGAGGTTCTAAAAAATTGAATACATTTTTCAGGAGTAGGATGGATGAAATTGTTTATCTTCACAGTTTATTTTCAACTTGATCTATGCCTATACTGATTGTAAATTATCTAAGTAAAGGACAATATTTCGATGGGCAGGCCTGTTATCTGTAGCTTACACCGCTGTTAAGTTCATGTAAATTTGGCCCCACCCATGGCTACGCCCACTCACCTCATGGCCACGCCCATTTTTGCCACGGCGCGCTGCGCGCGCCGCATATACCTCCCCGCCTGGTGCCCACAGGTGCCCCCGATCTCCAAGGACCCTAGAAACGCCCCTGCCCAATACTGCATACTGGATGCAGCAAAAAATAAATTTAAAAACACAAACACTTCACATCCCTAGAAGTGTCTGTGTCCCTCCCACCACCAACCACAATTGTGCTCACAACGTCGAGAGTGTTGTGAGTGCGAACATAGGTGGTGTGCATGTGGTACCCCCGCACATGAGCAGAAGCCTGACAGCGGTACGCTGGAGAAGACCGCAGCTGCAGCGAGGGACACAGACACTTCTAGGACCTGGAAAAAGGCCCAGGTAAGTAAGAAAGCAGATGCTTATTTTACCTTACAACTTTAATGGTCATCTTTACTCAGAAGTGAAAAAGCTGATATATTGTGACAGAAAATATTCATGAAGTTCTATGCCTGCCTCGATGTCGACAACACTTCCATTACAACATGTTAAAAGATATAAATAGATAAAACCGAAGAAAGAAGAATCAATGTGAAATTATGCCTGCAGCATTGCACCTTATTCCCACCCTGTATTCAGATATTGGAATAAGCAGGTGAAATTTCACTGTGGGAAAAAAAATTCAGAAATGGTAAAATACACAGATTCCATGAATATTTACCATGCCACTTCCTTCCCTGCCTAATAATTCCCACAATCCTCTGTCACTGCTATTTTAGTCGTGTAAAAAGTTTTACCTTCAGGACTTAAAAACTATGAAGATAACTTCAGGCGGTAGTGGAAATTAAAATGGCTTTCAATGTATGGTGTGAAGAATTTAAATAATTTCTAGACAATGATGTCAAATTTGAACAGAGGAAATAAAAGCTGGTTATAGAGAAGTGAAATATATACACAGATAGGCTTATATTTCTTTTCCGCCAACGGGTATCTTCACTGTACCGTGTCTTTGTCTTGAAACCAGAGACAGCTACGGAACAGATTGTTCTGTAAGATTTGTCTTCCTAGGTTACATTCTTCCAAGCGGCCTGTAGCAGCTCACAGGCCCGATTTCTTCGCAGTGCTGAAATGTCAGTTCTGGTTGCCATGGCAGCCCTATGCTTCTATCTCTGAGATACTTCAGCTGATTACTTGGTTACCAGGTCATTCTGCAACCTCCACATAGGATCATTTCCCCTCGGCACATGCAATATTAATTCAACATACACCATAGCATGTGCATACAGTATTAAAGCCCAATGCAAGGCCTAGCTCCGAATGTAACAAGTGTATCTGAGTCTCTAAATTCTAAATTATGATGCCTCTGTGGCTTTGATTTTAACCAGATAGAATGGTGTCCTAGTACTTTGTACATCTGCCTTTTTAATACAGAAGGTATTTGTAATTATTCATCTTTATGTGAGCAAAAAAGAACTCCCATGATGAATAGCTCCTGCTCAGTTAGTCAATATGTTATTCATAAATCATATCTTTATGTCCTTAAAAAGCAAAACACAGATCCAGAGCCGCTCGTGTGCAGTGCGCCTATTGCTTATTCATATTACAGAGACTTTTCAGGCTGTTTCAGGTTCAGGTTGGCCTTCATCAGGACAAGCCTGTGGATCAAGCAGCATTCACACTTGTCTGGCAGTTTTCCATGCACGTTTTCTGCACGCCATTAGCACTGGTTCTCAGTTTTCCTGCATGAAAAAAGAAAAGTGTGCGCCATATCTGCATGCGTAAGTATGATCGTGCCTGCACAGTAATCCAAAGCTGGTCCAACCATGAAAGGCTCCATGCTGCTGCACAGGTATGACCATACGTGCGCAGGCACAGTACAGCCGTGCTCATGCATGAAGGGAAGCATGGTCACCAGGGGAGTAGCAATAGCCATAGGAGATGCTATGGGGCCCTGGAGCAAAGGGGGCCCAGGTGGTACTTGATGTGTTCACTATTAACTTTGTTGTGTTCCTCCACCTTCTGACTTTGTCTAAGTTCCCAGGGACTATATGCAGTGTAATATGTTGGCGCTTTATAAATACAATAAATAATAATAATAATAATAATTGCATGAGAATGTAAATTGCCCAGTTAGCTCTTATCCATAGGGTAGGGACAGGTGGCATTCATCAAAAGTGCCTACATGTAATGGCCCCATGAACGTTTTGCTATGAGGCCCCATAATCTCTAGCTATGCCACTGGTGGTTGCAATCTAAAAGAGGGTCCCTGGCAGTGGTTGTCTCCAGGAGGACATGAGAAGTCCCTAGTGGATCCAGAGGCTTCTCTCTTCTTAAGTACAGGAAATATCTATTTTTTCTTTAATCTCTTCAAAGGTTCATATACACTTGCAACTTTTCTGTATGACCAACCGGATGACATGTCCGACTGCACGACTAAGCAATTGCACGACTTGTATTTTCCACACACCAACAAACTAAACAACCAACTCATTTGTTTACTGCGCATGCAATCGAACAACGGACTGCACAAAATACCGCATTCAAAACAAGTTCAAACAACTTGTACACACATGGCCAACTGCATGATATCAGGCCAACAATCGTGTTGGATCGGTCAAACCGCCTGTTATCAGTTGCTCATGTTGTTGTTTGTCAAAATGTTCACATGCCCAACTATGGTCCAATAAGACCAAATTTGGATGGAAAAGTTGCACGTGTGTACAAGCCTTAAGCAAGCATTTGACAGGATGAGCTGGGCAGGAGTGCAATTAAATGACAACTGCCCACATCAGCTGATGTTCTCTATCTGTATTCAACTTAAACCTTACTGCCCAATTTCACTTTTTCTTTTAACTAAACCATCCTTCCTAACCAGTACTCATCTCCCCGCCCCCAAACACCACCTTATTTTCCCCTCTGAAGCCTTTGTCTTCAGGGGTCCCTGGACATCCCCACTCATACATACAAGACTGATATTCCATCCACAAGTCTTTAACCACTTGCCGACCGCCCACTACCAATAGGCGGCGACAAAGTGGCACCCCCAGGACCGCCTACCGGCACCTGGGGGACTAGTTAGCCGGGGATCACGCGCAGGGATGCGCCCGCATCCACTGGCATTAGGCTCCGCCCATCCGCGACGACAACCCGCCGGACATTTAGCATTGCCGGCGAGTTGTTAACAGCCTGATCTTGCCCTGTAAAAGTGTATAATACACTTTTCAATGTATACAAAGTGTATTATACAGGCTGCCTCCTCCCCTGGTGGTCCCAGTGATCGAGGGACCACCAGGGGAGGAGGCAGCCCTAGTTCTAATCACACACACACACTGATCCTGCACCCCCTGCCCCTTGATCGCCCACAGCACCCCTAAGACCCCCCTGATCACCCCCTCAGACCACTGTTTGCACCAATCACCCGCCTATTCACCCATCAATCACCCCCTATCACTATCTGTCAATGCTATATTTTAGATTAGGTCCTAAACTGCCCCCTGGGGGCTCCTGATCACCCCCCACACACCCTCAGATCCTCCCCAGACCCCCCCCCCCCCCCCTGTGTACTGTATACATCTATTCTCCCCTGTAATCACCCACTGATCACGTGTCAATCACCTGTCAATCACCCATCAATCACCCCCTGTCACCACCTGTCACTGCCACCCTTCAGATCAGACCCTAAACTGCCGCTTGCTGGCACCTGATCACCCGCCCACACCCTCAGATCTCCCGCAGAACCGCCCTCAGATCACCTCCCAAGTGCATTGTATACATCTGTTCTCCTCTCTACTCACCCACTGATCACCCATCAATTACCCATCCATCACCCCCTGCCACCACCTGTCACTGCTACCTATCAGATCAGACCCTAATCTGCCCCTTGCGGGCACCCAATTGCCCGCCCACACCCTCAGATCGCCCTCAGACCCCCCTCCCCTGATCACTTCGCAAGTGCATTGCTTGCATCTATTCTTCCCTCTAATCACCCACTAATCATCCATCAATCACCCCGTCACCACCTGTCACTGCTACCCATCAGATCAGACCCTAATCTGCCCCTTGCGGCACCCAATTACCCGCCCACACCCTCAGATTGCCCTCAGACCCCCCTGATCACCTCCCCAGTGCATTGCTTGCATCTATTCCCCCCTCTAATCACACCCCGAGACACCCATCAATCACCTCCTGTCATCACCTGTCACCCCCTAGCACACCTACCCATCAGATCAGGCCTTAATTTGCCCGTGTGGGCTCCTGATCACTCGGCCAAACCCTCAGACCCCCCTCAGACCCACTTCCGATCACCTCCCCAGTGCATTGATTGCATCTATTCTCCCCTCTAATCACCCCCTAAGACAACCATCAATCACCTCCTGTCACCACCTGTCACCCCCTAGCACTCCTATCCATCAGATCAGGCCCTAATCTGCCCCCTGCGGGCTTCTGATCACTCGGCCAAACCCTCACCCGCCCCACCGCAGTGACAGAATTTTTTTTTTCTGATCACTGCTGGTCTCTACGACTTAATTGTGGCTGAGACCAACCGTTATGCCACACAATATGCAACCGCCAATCCAAGAAGCTACCATGCCCAGCCTTTTCAGTGGAAACCACTCCAAGTTTCCAAACGTAACATTTTTTGGGGCCTTCTCCTTAACATGGGTCTAGTCAAAGAGAATGTATTATGGTCTTATTGGTCTAAGCACCCAATACATCACATGCCCATGTTCTCTACTGCCATGTCCAGGTCACGATTTGAGAACATCCTGCGCTTCCTGCACTTCAGTGCCAATACAACCTGTCATCTAAGAGGCCACCCTGCTTATGACCGGTTCCACAAAATTTGGCCCCTCATAGACCACCGGTCATTAAAATTTGCAGATGCTTATACCCCTGAACAGTCATTTTGAGGCATTTGGTTTCAAGACTACTCCTCACGGTTTAGAGCCCCTAAAATGCCAGGGCAGTATAAGAACCTCACAAGTGACCCCATTTTAGAAAGAAGACACCCCAAGGTATTCCGTTAGGTGTAAGATGAGTTCATAGAAGATTTTTTTTTTGTTACAAGTTAGTGGAAAATGACACTTTGTGAAAAAAAACTATAAAAATCAATTTCCGCTAACTTAAAGAAAACCTGAACTAAAATTTAAAAGTCAAAATAAGCATACACAAGTCATACTTACCTTCCATGTAGTCTACTCCTCAGTGTCTTTCTCCTGTCCCAAGTCCTGTTTGTTCACTGTGATCAAGGGAATTTTCCGTCCTCCATTTTGAAAATGGCCATTACCCATAACAGCTTTCTGGTCAGCACACTGTTAAATTGTAACATCGCCCACTTGAGCCATAGGGAAACATGGACACATCAGTTCTCCTCTCAGCTATAACTGACAGCAACTGATATATAACTGACAGCAACTGATATATTTCAGATCTGACAAAATGTTGTCAGAACTGGAAGGGATTATTGTCAGAAGAAAATGGTGAGCTTCTGAGAGGAACTGATGGCAAGGTAACTATGTAATGTTCATTTGAAGTTACCTCATGTGTTTATTTTAAATATTTTTACTCAGTACAGGTTCTCTTTAAGACAAAAAATAAAATCTTCTATGAACTCACCATACTCCTAACGGAAACCTTGGGGTGTCTTCTTTCTAAAATGGGGTCACTTGTGGGGTTCCTAAACTACCCTGGCGTTTTTGGGACCCTAAACCGTGATGAGTAGGTAGGAAACCAAATGCCTCAAAATGACTGTTCAGGGGTATAAGCATCTGCAAATTTTTATGACAGGTGGTCTATGAGGGGCTGAATTTTGTGGAAATGGTCATAAGCAGGGTGGCCTCTTAGATGACAGGTTAGATGACCTGTGAAATCCTAAAGGTACTCATTGGACTTTGGGCCCCTTAGCGCACCTAGGCTGCAAAAAAGTGTCACACATGTGGTATCGGCCGTACTCAGGAGAAGTAGTTTAATGTGTTTTGGGGTGTATTTTTACACATACCCATGCTGGGTGGGAGAAATATCTCTGTAAATGGACAATTGTGTGTAAAAAAAATAAAAAAAATTGTCATTTACAGAGATATTTCTCCCACCCAGCATGGGTATGTGTAAAAATACACCCCAAAACACATTATACTACTTCTTCTGAGTACGGCGATACCACATGTTTGACACTTTTGTGCAGCCTAGGTGCGCTAAGGGGCCCAAAGTCCTATAAGTATCTTTAGGCTTTACAGGGGTGCTTACAATTTAGCACCCCCCAAAATTCCAGGGCAGTAAACACACCCCACAAATGACCCCATTTTGGAAAGTAGATACCCCAAAGTATTCACAGAGGGGCATGGTGAGTCCATGGCAGATTTCATTTTTTTTTTTGTCAAAAAGTTAACAGAAATGGAAACTTTTTTTTATTTATTTTTTTTGTCACGGAGTGTCATTTTCCGCTAACTTGTGACAAAAATAAAATCTTCTATGAACTCACCATGCCTCTTAGTGAATACTTTGGGATGTCTTCTTTCCAAAATGGGGTCATTTGGGGGGTATTTATACTATCCTGGAATCCATGAAACATGAGAGGTGCTCAGAAGAGTCAGAGATGCTTCAAACTGGGGAAATTCACTTTTTGCACCATAGTTTGTAAACGCTATAACTTTTACACAAACAAAAAAAATCCAATAAGTGTCTATTTATTGATCAAAGACATGTAGCAAAATACATTTAGACAAAAATTTATATAGAAATTTTACTTTATTTGAAAATGTCAGCACAGAAAGTAAAAAAAAAATCATTTTTTTGACAAAATTCATGTCTTTTTTGATGAATATAATAAAAACTAAAAATCACAGCAGCAATCAAATAGCACCAAGAGAAATCTGTATTAGTGACAAGAAAAGGAGGTAAAATTCATTTAGATAGTAGGTTGTATGACCGAGCAATAAAACCGTTAAAGCTGCAGTGGTCTGAATGGAAAAAAAAGTGTCTGGTCCATAAAGTGACACTGAAGCGAAAAAAAAATGATGATATTATGATTTGTATGTGTAGCACAGCTAAGAAATAAAACATTAAGATCAGATACATCAGTGTAATTGTTTCCAGTACAGGAAGAGTTGAGAAACTCCAGTTGTTATCTCTATGCAAACAAGCCATTAAGTTCTCCGACTAATGCTGGATACACACCATGCGTTTCCGCGTTCGATGCGTCCGTCGATACGCGTTGATTCGATTATTTCCGACATGTCCGATTCGCAGTTCGATGGATTGTTAGGTCGATTTGCCATACTTTACATGGCATTGGACCTAAAAATAATCGAAATGCGCTCGGAAATGCTCGGAAATAATCGAATCGACGCGTATCGACGGACGCGTGCGACGCGGAAACTCATGGTGTGTATTCAGCATTAATTAGTCATGGAGAGGGCTGTTATCTGACTTTTATTATCTCAACTGTTCCTGGACTATTTACTTTTCCTCTGCTAGAGGAGAGGTCATTACTTCACAGACTGCTCTGAAAGACTCATTTTGAATGCTGAGTGTTGTGTAATCTGCACATATTATAGAATGATACAATGTTAGAAAAAACACTATATACCTGAAAATAAAAGTATGAGAATATTTTCTTTGCTGCTAATCTTCTAGTAATTATTCATAGTACACAACCAATTCCCTATATCATATATTTTTTTTCGCTTCAGTGTCTCTTTAAGAGGTTTTAACCATTTAATGACACCCTAACGTATTAAAACGTCATGCTTTACCCTATTAACAGCAACATGACGTTTTAATACGTCGCGCGTTCCCGCCGCCGCTACCGCCATGTGTGCGCCGCTACCGCCGCCAATTCCACCGGGATCCTGTGCTGAGTGATTGGGGAAGAGGACCGAACAGTCCTCTACCCAATCGCAGTGCCTGGAGTGAATGGACGTGACCGCGAAAAGCGGCTACGTCCATTCACAAAAACAGGAAATTGTTACTGTTCAATAAAGTGTAAAAAAAAAAAAAAAAGTGATCACTTCCTATAACGAAGTGTTCACTAGCGCCATCTTGTGGCCAAAAAGTATATTACACATTCAAAATACAGACATACACAATTACATACACATCATTAATAAAATTACACTTACAACCCTCCCACCCAAAAAAAAACCACTTGTATAAAAAATTCAGCTTAAAATAAATAAATAAATAGTTTCCTTATGGACTCAGCTTTTTTTAATCTATATTTTATGGGGGAAAATTAATTTTAATTTATTACATTGGGGCTGGTAATTATGGCCAGAACAAAAAAAAACAAAACAGAAAAATAACACCTATATTTCAAAATAATATATTGTCGCCATACATTGTGATAGGGACATCATTTGAATGGTTTAATAATCGGGACAACTGGGTAAATAATATGTGCTTGTTTTATCCACAGGAGAATGTTTAATTTTAAAACTATAATGGCTAAAACCTGAGAAATAATGATTTTTTTTTTCTCATTAAAACACATTTAGAATAAAAATATTCTTAGCAAAATGTACTACTCACAGAAAGCCTAATTGGTGGCGAAAAAAACGAGGTATAGATCATTTTCTTGTGATAAGTAGTAATAAAGTTATTAGGGAATAAAAGGGAGGAGCACTGACAAGTGAAAATTGCTCAGGTCCGTTAGAGTAAAAAGCCTTGGGGGTCAACTGGTTAAGACTGCAGTCCTTCAGTGGTTAATACATCTTCTAAACCAGCCATTTTGAATACCTTGGGAAATTGTTTGTGTTAGTGCATTTTAATCACACAGTCTATCCCAGCCAGGTCAACACCTGCAAGGAGTTTGTATGTTCTCCCTGTGTCTGTGTGGGTTTCCTCTGGGCATTCCAGTTTCCTCCCACATCCCAAAAACATACAGATAAGTTAATTGGTATCCCCCTAAATTGTTCCTAGACTACAATAAACGATATAGACATATGACTATGGTAGGGACTAGATTGTGAGCTCCTCCGAGGGACAGTTAGTGACAAGATTATATATACTCTGTACAGCGCTGCGGAAGATGTCGGCACTATATAAATACTAAATAATAACAATAATCCAGTTATTAAAAAAAAGCCTAACAATAAACCAATAGACGGTAATGGTGCAATATGTGCAGCATGGGAAGATCCAAGCCAGTCCCGCTTCTCGCCATGACTTTCGGTTCGCGAACTTCCGAAAAAGTTTGGTTCGCGCAAACTTTCGCGAACCGCAATAGACTTCAATGGGGAGGCGAACTTTGAAAACTGGAAACACTTATGCTGGCGAGAAAAGTGATGCAAAAGACGTTTCAAGGGGTCTAACACCTGGAGGGGGGCATGGCAGAGTGGGATAGATGCCAAAAGTCCCGGGGGAAAATCTGGATTTGACGCAAAGCAGCGTTTTAAGGGCAGAAATCACACTGAATGCTAAATTGCAGGCCTAAAGTGCTTTAACCTCCCTGGCGGTACACAGTTTAAGTAACTGCGCCCGCGGGAGGGATTTTTTAAATTAAACGTTTTTTGTTATGTTAACAAGCACTAGGCTAGCTAACTACGCTGCCCAAGCCCCCCCAGCATTTCTCTGAACCCCCCACCCCGATTGCCGCCGGCAACACTCACCCGTCTGCGATCCCGCGAGAGCTGCAGCTTCCCAGTCAGCATCACTCGTCGCTATGGCGACGATCGGACATGACGTCATGACGCCGTTCCGATCCTCCCCATAGCAAAGCCGGGTGCTGATTGGGAGGCTGCGCCATCGCGGGATCCCTGGGGAGTATGTATACCGGAGGTGATCGGGGGCGATCGGAGGGGACCGGAGTGACTTAGGCACCATAGTTAGCTAGCAAAGTGCTAGCTTAACAATATTTAACTCATTTTATTAAAATAAAAAATCCTCCCCGGACGTTGCGGTCCCCTGTGGCGGCTAACCCGACACTGTGTCGGGCTTACCGCCAGGGAGGTTAAAACATCTTGCATGTGTATACATCAATCAGGGAGTGTAATTAGAGTACTGCTTCATACTGACACACCAAACTCACTGTGTAACGCACCGCAAACAACTGTTTGTGTTGTGACGGCCGTGCTGGACTGGTGCGCACCATGGCCAGAGTGCAGGCCGTGCCGGTTTTCAAGCCCATATGGTCGGCGAGCTGTGGTTGCTCAATGATAGAAGAACAGTGACTGTCCAGCTGATCAAATTTGGTCTGTCCACAATAAAGCAACAACCTTATTATCTTAGGTGTGAACCCCCCCCCCCTCCCTCCCGAGACACTCATATAGCCGTCGGTCATTGCTTCATTGTGATGCGCAGGCCCCTTCACCGCGGCAAGGTAACGATCATGAAGGGGAATTGGCACATGTACATGCCTTCTGTTTTGTTGTTGCAGCTGCAGTGCAGCCAGAAAAATTAGGCAGGCATGTACACACACCAGAAAAATTATTACAGCGGCCGCTGCTGGCAGCGGCCTTAAAAATTCAGAAATCCGGCTGGAGTCCTGGACCCTGTTGGTGTTGGTGGAGAAGGCAGTCAAGCGGCCTGCGGGCAGAGGTGCTGTGTGGGGAGCGACTTAGTCTTGGGGCATGCAGTCACACGGCGTGCAGGCAGAGATGCTGTGTGCGGAGACTGACTTAGTCTTGGGGCGGGCAGTAGCCCTCCGGGATCCATGCCTCATTCATTTTGATAAAGGTGAGGTACTGAACACTTTTGTGACTTAGGCGACTTCTCTTCTTAGTGACAATGCCTCCAGCTGCGCTGAAGGTGCTTTCTGACAGGACGCTTGAGGCAGGGCACGACAGAAGTTGGATGGCAAATTGGGACAGCTCTGGCCACAGGTCAAGCCTGCGCACCCAGTAGTCCAAGGGTTCATCGCTGCTTACAGTGTCTACATCCACACTTAAGGCCAGGTAGTCGGCTACCTGCCGGTCCAGGCGTTGGTGGAGGTTGGATCCGGAAAGGGCTAAGGCGAGGCGTTTGACTAAAGAATGTCCGCATGTCCGACATCACCATGAGATCGCTGGAGTGACCTGTCCTTGCCTGCGTGGACATGGGAGAAGGAATACTGGCAGTGGTACCTTTATTGTGTTGTGCTGTGACATCACCCTTAAACGCATTGTAAAGCATTGTTGCCAGCTTGTTCTGCAAGTGCTGCTTCCTTTCTGCTAGTGTTGGGCGAACAGTGTTCGCCACTGTTCGGGTTCTGCAGAACATCACCCTGTTCGGGTGATGTTCGAGTTCGGCTGAACACCTGATGGTGTTCGGCCAAACCGTTCGGCCACATGGCCGAACTAAGAGCGCATGGCCGAACGTTCCCCCGAACGTTCGGCTAGCGCTGTGATTGGCCGAACGGGTCACGTGGTTCGGACCCGAACGCGCTTTGATTGGCCGAACTGTCACGTGGTTCGGGTAAATAAATACCCGAACCACGTCATATCTCCGCAATTTGTCTGTGGGTTTAGCTTTGGGTAGGCAGGCAGAGTAGTTCGCGCTCCAGCCACGCTAGCCAGGGTCCCCCCAGTCATTGTGTGTCGCTGCTGGGAACAGTAGTACACCGCTCGCTCAGCCACACTATATAGCATTGTGTTTACTGCCACTCTGTGTACCTCGCTCAGCCACACTATATAGCATTGTGTTTACTGCCACTCTGTGTCTGCTGGCAACAGTAGTACACTGCTCGCTCAGCCACACTATATAGCATTGTGTTTACTGCCACTCTGTGTACCTCGCTCAGCCACACTATATAGCATTGTGTTTACTGCCACTCTGTGTCTGCTGGGAACAGTAGTACACTGCTCGCTCAGCCACACTATATAGCATTGTGTTTACTGCCACTCTGTGTACCTCGCTCAGCCACACTATATAGCATTGTGTTTACTGCCACTCTGTGTCTGCTGGGAACAGTAGTACCCTGCTCGCTCAGCCACACTATATAGCATTGTGTTTACTGCCACTCTGTGTACCTTGCTCAGCCACACTATATAGCATGGGGCTTGATTCACAAAGCGGTGCTAACCTACTTAGCACGTCTAAAGTCTTAAGGCGCGCTAACCAGGGTGCTAAGTAGGTTAGCACTGGTTTTCTCAATTGAGAAATCCGGTGCTAACCTACTTAGCACCCTGGTTAGCGCGCCTTAAGACTTTAGACGTGCTAAGTAGGTTAGCACCGCTTTGTGAATCAAGCCCATTGTGTTTACTGCCACTCTGTGTCTGCTGGGAACAGTAGTACACTGCTCGCTCAGCCACACTATATAGCATTGTGTTTACTGCCACTCTGTGTACCTCGCTCAGCCACACTATATAGCATTGTGTTTACTGCCACTCTGTGTCTGCTGGGAACAGTAGTACACTGCTCGCTCAGCCACACTATATAGCACACTATATGCTGCTGGGTTAGCGTTGCCGGTCCCTGTTTATTGAACCTCTCATCTTTATTACATTTATGACTGCATGGCGGCAAAAAGCATTGCTATATCCGCACGCTATTTGTCCTCACGCAAGGCCTGGGATGTTGTGTCTCAAAAAGCGTGGCCTTCTCCTCCTGCGCCTCCTCCTGTTCCATCACGTGTGCTGCTGCTGCTGCTGCTGGGTTAGCGTTGCCGGTCCCTGTTTATTGAACCTCTCATCTTTATTACATTTATGACTGCATGGCGGCAAAAAGCATTGCTATATCCGCACGCTATTTGTCCTCATGCAAGGCCTGGGATGTTGTGTCTCAAAAAGCGTGGCCTTCTCCTCCTGCGCCTCCTCCTGTTCCATCACGTGTGCTGCTGCTGGGTTAGCGTTTCCAGTCCCTGTTTATTGAACCTCTCATCTTTATTACATTTATGACTGCATGGCGGCAAAAAGCATTGCTATATCCGCACGCTTTTTGTCCTCATGCAAGGCCTGGGTTGCGTCTCAAAAAGCGTGGCCTTCTCCTCCTGCGTCTCCTCCTGTTCCATCACGTGTGCTGCTGCTGCTGCTGCTGGGTTAGCGTTGCCGGTCCCTGTTTATTGAACCTCTCATCTTTATTACATTTATGACTGCATGGCGGCAAAAAGCATTGCTATATCCGCACGCTATTTGTCCTCACGCAAGGCCTGGGATGTTGTGTCTCAAAAAGCGTGGCCTTCTCCTCCTGCGCCTCCTCCTGTTCCATCACGTGTGCTGCTGCTGCTGCTGCTGGGTTAGCGTTGCCGGTCCCTGTTTATTGAACCTCTCATCTTTATTACATTTATGACTGCATGGCGGCAAAAAGCATTGCTATATCCGCACGCTTTTTGTCCTCATGCAAGGCCTGGGTTGCGTCTCAAAAAGCGTGGCCTTCTCCTCCTGCGTCTCCTCCTGTTCCATCACGTGTGCTGCTGCTGCTGCTGCTGGGTTAGCGTTGCCGGTCCCTGTTTATTGAACCTCTCATCTTTATTACATTTATGACTGCATGGCGGCAAAAAGCATTGCTATATCCGCACGCTATTTGTCCTCACGCAAGGCCTGGGATGTTGTGTCTCAAAAAGCGTGGCCTTCTCCTCCTGCGCCTCCTCCTGTTCCATCACGTGTGCTGCTGCTGCTGCTGCTGCTGGGTTAGCGTTGCCGGTCCCTGTTTATTGAACCTCTCATCTTTATTACATTTATGACTGCATGGCGGCAAAAAGCATTGCTATATCCGCACGCTATTTGTCCTCATGCAAGGCCTGGGATGTTGTGTCTCAAAAAGCGTGGCCTTCTCCTCCTGCACCTCCTCCTGTTCCATCACGTGTTCTGCTGCTTGTGCTGGGTTAGCGTTACCGGTCCCTTTTCCTGGAACCTCTTCTCTGTATTACATTTATGACTGCATGGCGACAAAAAGCATGTTACCTGTGCAAAGAAACATGACATTTTCCACATTTAAAAGACAGTTTTTCCTTTGAAACTTCACAATCAATTTTCTCAAAAACTATAAGCTCTTTTTCAAATATTTTTTTTCCTCTTGTTGTACCCACTCCCAAGGTGCACATACCCTGCAAATTTGGGGTATGTAGCATGTAAGGAAGCTTTACAAAGCACGAAAGTTCGGGTCCCTATTGACTTCCATTATGTTCGGAGTTTGGCGCGAACACCCGAACATCGCGGCGATGTTCGGCGAACGTTTGCGAACCCGAACATCTAGGTGTTCGCCCAACACTACTTTCTGCCTTCAGGTGAGTTGGTAACATGTCCACCACTTTGTGCCTGAACCGAGGGTCTAGTAGCGTGGCCACCCAGTAATTGTCATTCCCCTTGAATTTTTGTATATGGGGTCCCTCAATAGGCTGGACCGCATGAAAGACGCCATCTGCACAAAGTTGGATCCAGACGTACTATCCATCTCCTCTTGCTCTTCCTCAGTGACGTTAGGTAAATCCTTCTTCTCACCCCAGCCACGAACAATACTACGGGAACGCTGAGCAGCACAAGCCCCCTGTGAGGCCTGCTGCGGTTGTTCTTCTGCCCGCCGCCTCCTCCTCCAAAGAAACACCTTCCTCATCATCCAAGTCTGACTCCTCTTCCCCACACGACTCTTCCTCCTCCCCCCTCTGTGCTGCCGCAGGTGTTGAGGAAACATCTGGTTCTGATGAGAATTGATCCCACAATGCTTCCTCCTGTAACTGTTCCTGTTCACACTCCTCTACAGCTTGATCCACCACTCCACGCATGGCAAGCGTGCCATGGCCGTGTAAGACCGCCTGAAATGCCCACACAACTTCCTGGCCTGCTTCAGGACATCCTCTAAGCCTGGGTACTTTGACACAAATCTTTGAATGACTAGATTCAGCACATGCGTCAGCTTTCCCAAATTCAAAGCGGAAAGGAGATTGCTGCCGTTGTCACACACCACGTTGCCGATCTCCCGCTGGTGCGGGGTCAGCCACTAATCCACCTGTTTGTTAAGAGCAGCCAGGAGAGCTGGTCCAGTTTGACTCTCCGCTTTGAGGCAAGACATGTCTAAGATGGCGTGACACCGTCGTACCTGGCATTCAGCATAGGCCCTGGGGAGCTGGGGCTGTGTATCTGGAGAGCAGATCGCAGCACCAGTAGAGTTAAACTGCCACTCAGCCAATGATGTAGCAAGGAGGAGAGGAGGTGGCAGGAGGCCTGCCTGCAAGCCGTGGAGGTGTCACAAGTTGGTTCGCTGCACAGCCATGTACTCCCTGCTTGCCATCGGTCACCAGGTTGACCCAATGGGCTGTGTAAGTAATGTACCTGCCCTGACCGTGCATGGCAGACCAGGCATCCATGGTCAGATGGAGCCTTGACCCAACGCTGTGTGCCAGAGATGACACCACTTGCCTCTCAACTTCACGGTACAGTTTGGGTATCGCCTTTTTAGAGAAATAATTGCGGCCTGCTATCTTCCACTGAGGTGTCCTAATGGCCACAAATTTACGGAAGGCCTCAGAGTCCACCAGCTGGTATGGTAACAGCTGGCGAGCTAACAGTTCCAGCTGTCAGACACCGGGCAAGGGGGTGACTGGCAGAAATGTGCTTCTTCCGCTCAAAGATTTCCTTTACAGACACCTGGCTGCTGTGGGCAGAGGAGCAGGAACCGCTCAAGGTCAGAGGCGGAGTGGAGGAGGGTGGCTGTGATTGTGGAGGTGCAATGGAAAAAGAGGCTGAAGATGATGCACCTGAAGGAGGAAGAGGAGAAGGAGGGTGGCTTTTCTTTTGTGTGCTCTTCCCATTGCAGTTTGTGCCTTTTCTCCATGTGCCTTCGTAAGGCAGTTGTCCCTACGTGGGTGTTGGCTGTTCCACAACTAAATTTTTGGAGGCAGAGAGAACAGATGGCATTGCTCTGATCTACGGCAGACACATTAAAAAATTTCCAAAGCGCTGAGCCCCCCTGGGGTGATGGCACTATGGTGGCATCAGCAGCTGACGTTGAAGGGCATGTTGGCTGGCTGTCCATAGGTGGCGATACATGGGGCTGGACACTGACACCAGCTGTTTCTGACGACGAGCTCCCCCTGCTTCTTTCAGGAACTCATCTCCTCCTACTCCTCTCTGACTCCCCATCTGAACTGTGCCCCTGTTCATCTCCTCTATTGAGAATATATGTGGCTTCCATATCATCATCATCATCATAATCATCCTGCCCAGCTTCGCTTGCCTCAGACACCTCCAAAACTGCACCAACAGCAGGTATTTCATCATCCTCCTCCTCACACGTTACGTCCATAGTGTCGCCTAACTCACACATATGAGGTGGTGTATCTTGCTTAGCACCTTCATCTGGTTGTAATAATAATGGCTGTGCATCAGTGATTTCCCCACAAAATAACTCCTGCAAACTGTCAAATGTAGTGGATGTAATACTTGGAGTAGCGCTGGTGGCTGTGAAAGATGAGGTGTTCTGTGTTAAATAGTCAACCACGTCCTGACAATCTTGGGAGTTGATGGGACGTGCCTTCTTCTGAGCACTATACTTTGGTCCAGGGCCGCACAAAATCACATCAGCAGGACCTCGCACTGACCTGCCGGGTGGCCTTCATCTGGGTCTGCCTCTACCTCTGCCTCTACCTGTTTTGTCCGTTTTGTCCATATCGGGGGGTATGAAGTGAAAGGTATGCACTGACCTGACTAATACAATGTGCAGTCACACAGGTGCCGTTAACAGGTATGCACGGAGTGGTATATCACACTGCGTGTGCTCACGTAGGTAGGTGGGTGCACTGAAGTGAACAACAGGTAGTAGGTATATGCAGTGATGGGTTTTACAATGTGCATAAGTTCTGGGAAGCCTCTGTGTGACACACAGGTCACATAGTTATTTGGGTTAAAAAAAGACAAACGTTCATCGTCACATGTCCCTTCAAGCAGGCTCTATCCAAAAAGCTTACAGTGGACCCCGACTGGCAGACACTGTTTGGTTCCCTGGTAAAGAGGCCACTGCGTCTCCGCTGTTGTTGTAGGAAGAGAATGCGGTGCCACGTCACTTATTCGCTATCAGAGGTTTAGCGAAGGAATTACCAGCCACAGGTCCGGCTTCCACTCTGACTACAGTGACACCTCATGTGACCCGGCAGCACATACTAACAGGTCAAAAGGCTCTGCTGTAGCCATGGATACTGGACGCTGAACAGACAGCTGGAAATCTCATTGCTGGAACGCTGAGAGCAGGTGAGTGATGCAGTGCCGCATCTATGCTATATCGCATAGTGGAGGGGGACATTTGGGGAGGACCAGCCCTGCCTGGATTTGAGGCAAGACATTGGTGTAAGGGCGAAATAAATCTTCATTGTGTGGGCTCTGCTACACAGGGCTGAGCACAACAGATTTCCAGCAGACACAAATTGCCTTGATCTGGTTCAATGTTTGTGTCAGACAAATCCCTCTGTTTCTAGTTAACAGCATGTATAATAATAAAGCATAGTTGTTGCAGTTGTGTATTGCTTGAACGTAACATGTAAAAGCCAGGTTTCCCTTGTAATTAGTCCCCCAACCACTTTCCTGCAGGGCAGTAGACATTTCCGCTACATATGTAGATCAGAGCCAAGCAATCTTCCATTCTCCATCACAAAAGACGTTTTTATTTCCCTTCTGCGGTTGCAGTAAACTACAAACAACATTAACTAAAGTGGCAAATTTGTTACGTTTGTTGCCGGGGCTTCAAATTAACTGCGATCCCTGGAAATTTCTTTTAAATAGCAATGTAATTGGTCTGCCTGAAATGCAAATAACTTCATACAATTTTTATGCTGCAAGAAAAGTAATTACAGCCTTGTAGTGTCCTAACCGCCCAGGCGCCGAATGAACGCTATGAAATCAAACACAGTGAGCTCAGTCCGTAAGCTACAAGCACTTCCTCTGCTGTGTTAGTTTAGTCTTACGCAAACTCAGGGAAAGGTCAGTTTTTATATTTGTTTTGTGTCATTCTCACTCTCCTATTACTACTCCCTCCAACTAGTGCTCCACAGGACACTTTCTACAGCATACATATTTATTTAGCCTTGATGTTTTGGACACTGACTGGACCAGGATTTTGGCAATGTCTATTTTCTTCATAATGGGAATGAATCACTTAAAGGGACCCCGAGCAAGTAATTAGAATCAAAACTTTCACTTACCTGGGGCTTCCTCCAGCCCACCGTAGGCCGCGAGGTCCCCCGCCGTTCTCCTTGCTCTTCTGCGGGTCCTGCTAGCAGCTCCGTTGCCGGTGACACTTCCTGATTTTGAATCCTTGGCGCCTGCTTCGCGTCATTGCGCCGGCTGCTCAGCGTCATCACGGCGGCAGGCATGACAATACTGCGCATGCGCGGTTCAGAGTTAGAAAACTGCGCGTGTGCAGTAGGCCCGGATGTCACCGGCAACAGAGCCGCCAGCGGAACCCACAGAAGACCAAGGAAGACGGCGGGGGACCTCGCGGCCTACGGTGGGCTGGAGGAAGCCCCAGGTAAGTGAAAGTTTTGATTCTAATTACTACTCGGGGTCCCTTTAAGTACCAGCGGTCTCTTCCCCCTTAAGAGGCTGCTGGAAACCGATACTGCCGCATAACTACGAATCGCTGCACATACCCGCTGCAACTGCCATCCACACCACACACCTGGAGCATCAGGCCACAAACTCAGCCGTCTCTATGACGGCAGAGCTCTGTGAGCCGGTCAGGAGCTGCTTTCATTGGCTCCTGACTGTGTGATCAATGTAAGCCAGAGGGAGTTGCTTCCATTAATGACAGGGTAAGGCGCCAATGAAATCGGCTCCTGACCAACTCACAGAGCTCTACTTTTCATTTCAGTCCTTAAAGGAAACAAAAGGTGAGCTGACCTCATTAAATGGTGGCTACAGGCAAGTGTGGGCAGGGGTCCTCATGCTTTATGCTCCCCATTCACTGCCATCTACCTTCGTATATCTGTGAAAGGCGCAAGTCATTAAGTCTCATAGCCACGCATGCGCAGAACTCTTCTGGAGCAGGTCAAGGAGGAGGCGCGCTGCAGGGCCAGCAAATGTGCAGTAGTGCGTGACTTGGCTAACTCCCATACACCAACAGGGCCTTTTACAAAGAGAGGGGGCGGCAGTCAACAGGGGAGCGGGAAGTATGAAGACTCCTCTCCACACATGCCTGTTGCCACTATTTTAAGTGGGATAAAACTCTGCCATAGCATTCAATAATAATCTGTTTTTCTGCTGTTTATGACCCATTCATTTACCATATTTGCTTTTGCGCACAAGTAATATTACCTGTTTAAAAATTACAAGTTCCCAAAGTACAGTTTATCTGCTCTAGCTGCTGTATTTATATATTAGTATCTATTTTAGCGAACATTTCTCACCTCTCTCTGTTTCTCAGCTCAGTGCAGTTCAGTTTCAGCAGGTTGCTGGTTGTATACCAATTGTAGCAACAAAGGAATGTAAACAAAAGATCATGTTATCACTTCTTTTGATGCTGCCAGAAGCTGAAGGAGCATTCCATTGAAGAACAGAGTGCTGTATTTAACTGTTTGAATGCTGTTCTGCTACAATTTTTTTCAGTGGTAGTAGATTTTATGCTGTAAATAATCTTTTAGAACGAAGAGGAAATTTTGAATTTAATACCACTAGTTAGTTCACAGGTTAGTTCACTTTAGGTATCCTTTAAGGCAGTGGTTTCACTTGCACCCGCGTTTCTCCACGTGATTTGGGGGCTCAGGGCTCTCCTGGTATTCTATCCACGATTTTCCAGGTTGAGTGAAAAACAATGTAATGCATTATACAGAACAAAAGCAGAAAGCTGACCGATTTTAAAATGCAGAGAAAAGCAGCAAAAAAAAAAAAATAAGATTCCCTTAGCGGGACATTGACTTTAAAAAACACTTCACTTTCTGATGTCTAATGGTAGCCTCTACCACTAAAGCTTTAGGGCCCTTTCACACTGGGGCAACTAAAGCCTATGGGAAAAATCACATTACCTGGTCGTGGTGCGGTGAGCAGGAAGTCAACAATCTGACATGCTTCCAAAACTACATTACTGCGCGTACCTGCGTTGATCTACGTCGGAGCGGAAGTCATGTAAGTCTATGGTGATGCGTGTCAGTGTGAATATCCACCGCAGGTTCTACGTGTCTCGCGTTTTTTGCAATACGCTTCTGCGCACATCATCGCTTGGCCGGCAGAAAGTGAGCATCACTTCCTGCTTGGCCAGATACCAACAGGGAATACCGCATAGTAACGCCTGGGGTAGACCTGTTTTTGGAGCGTGTGCCGCACCACAACTAGAGATGGCCAGAACAGTTCTCCAGCGAACAGTTCCCTGCGAACATGGGGTGTGTTCCGTTAGCGATCAACATCATATATTTTTGCAATTTGCATTCACATTTTTGACATTGAAGTCACTGGTTGCCGACTTTAGCAATAGCTAAAGCCCCTTACGTG
This sequence comes from Hyperolius riggenbachi, assembly GCF_040937935.1. Classification (NCBI taxonomy): domain Eukaryota; kingdom Metazoa; phylum Chordata; class Amphibia; order Anura; family Hyperoliidae; genus Hyperolius; species Hyperolius riggenbachi. The sequence goes on along the minus strand of NC_090651.1, from coordinate 67,900,809 downwards.
CTAAAAAACATATTTTCAGGGTATGTGGAGGAGGACAGTGGGTACAAGAGGAATGTTTTTTTTCCCCCAAAAAAGACCTTATCATTTTTGAGAAAATCAATTTTAAAGTTCTCGTTAGAGATGTAGCGAACGGTTCGCCGGCGAACGGTTCCAGGCGAACTTAGGGGGTTCGCGTTCGCCTGCACCAGGCGAACTTTTGCGGAAGTTTGATTTGCCCCATAATGCACTATGAGGGTCAACTTTGACCCTCTGCATCACAGTCAGCAGGCACATTGTAGCCATTCAGGCTACACTAAGCCCTGAAGCCCCATCCCCCCTTATATAAGGCAGGCTCGCTGGCCATGACACTCACTCGTGTGCCTGCTAGACAGACTAGGGACAGCTGCTGCAGACTTGTTCTCCTAGGGAAAGATTAGTTAGGCTCTTGGCTTGCTCCTGGATGATTGCTATTGCTAAAACAGCACCCCTCAGCTCTATTCTGGGACACCTACCTACCTATGCCTACCTAACTACTGGGGCACCTACTTACCTATACGGGGATACCTACCTATACTAGGGGACCTACCTATGCCTACCTACCTATACTGGGACTCCTACCTATGCCTAGCTAACTACTAGGACACCTACCTATGCCTACCTACCTATACTGGGTCTCCTACCTATGCCTAGCTAACTACTGAGACACCTACCTATGCCTACCTACCTATACTGGGACTCCTACCTATGCCTAGCTAACCACTGATGCACCTACGTATGTCTACCTACCTATACTGGGACTCCTACCTATGTCTACCTACCTATACTGGGACTCCTACCTATGCCTAGATAACTACTGGGACACCTAACTATGCCTACCTACCTATACTGGGTCTCCTACCTATGTCTAGCTAACTACTGAGGCACCTACCTATGCCTACCTACCTATACTGGGTCTCATACCTATGTCTAGCTAACTACTGAGGCTCCTTCCTATGCCTACCTACCTATACTGGGACTCCTACCTATGCCTACCTACCTATACTGGGTCTCCTACCTATGCCTAGCTAACTACTGTGACACCTACCTATGCCTACCTACCTATACTGGGTCTCCTACCTATGTCTAGCTAACTACTGAGGCTCCTACCTATGCCTACCTACCTATACTGGGACTCCTACCTATGCCTAGCTAACTACTGAGGCACCTACCTATGCCTACCTACCTATACTGGGTCTCCTACCTATGCCTAGCTAACTACTGAGGCACCTACCTATGCCTACCTACCTATACTGGGACTCCTACCTATGCCTACCTACATACAAGAAGATAATAAGGTCGTTGCTTCATTGTGGACAGACCAAATTCGATCAGCTGGACAGTCACTGTTGTTCTATCATTGAGCTACCACAGCCCGGCGACCATATGGGCTGGAAAACTGCCACGGCCTGCACTCTGGCCATGGTGCGCGCCAGTCCAGCAAGGCCGTCACTACACAAACAGCTGTTTGCGGTGCATAACACAGTGAGTTTGGTGTGTCAGTGTGAAGCAGAACTCTAATTGCACTCCCTGATTGATGTATACACATGCAAGATGTTTGAAAGCACTTTAGGACTGCAATTTAGCATTCAATGTGATTTCTGCCCTTAAAACGCTGCTTTGCGTCAAATCCAGATTTTTCCCCGGGGCTTTTGGTGTCTATCCCACTCATCCATGCCCCCCTCCAGGTGTTAGACCCCTTGAAACATGTTTTCCATCACTTTTCTGGCCAGCATAATTTTTTCTATTTTTAAAAGTTCGCCTCCCCATTGAAGTCTATTGCGGTTCGCGAACTTTTACGCGAACCGAACCTTCCGCGGAAGTTCGCGAACGGGGTTTGCGAACCGAAAATCAGAGGTTCGTGACATCTCTAGTTCTCGTGCAGAGTGTGGGAAATGTTTCCCCGGCCACCAACTTTAGTGGTTAATAGCAAAGCCCCTTACATGCTAAACACCAAATTTCCAGGGTATGTGGAGGAGGACAGTGGGTACAAGAGGACAAAACATTTTTTCAAAAAGATCTTATAGTTTTTGAAAAAATAGATTTTAAAGTTCTCGTCCAGAGTGTGGGAAATGTTTCACCGGCTGCCGACTTTAGCAGTTAATTGCAAAGCCCCATATGTGCTAAACATTAAATTTTCAGGGTATGTGGAGGAGGACAGTTGGTACAAGAGGGGAAAAGTATCAATAAGTCCTTGTAGTTTTTGAGAAAATAAATTTTAAAGTTCTCGTACAGAGTGTGGGAAATGTTTCACCAGCCGCCGACTTTCGAGGTTAATAGCAAAGCCCCCTTACATGCTAGAAACACCAAATTTGCAGGATTTGTTAAGGAGGGCAGTGGGAACAAGAGGAAAACATTTTGTTGTCTCAGCCTTGGGTGCTGGAGGACTTTGTCCCAGCTCTGCTCCTTTGTAGTATCTTCCCACAATACATTTGCACATGCCTACTTTTAAGCGAAGTCTAAGAACTCCCATTTTCAGGCGAGAATATATTTTAACCAGGGGTCACTGATCAAGGCCTGCAGAAGGTTGAATTTACTGACAATTATTATACATCTTATACCATAATATCTCACTTTGTGTTTTCTCCTCATCCTCTTAGATTGTAAACTCACAAGGCCAAGGCTCTCTTCCCAGACATTTCTTGGAACTGATTATGCTTTATTTGACAATCATCTGTATCCGTTATTGGCACTTACATGTTGTACACTACCTCTGTATGTTTTGTATTATTTTATGAATAGCGCTATAGAAGATGATGGCCCTTTATAGACTGGAGAGATTTTATTAGGGTTTAGGCCGGTTTCACACTGTAAATTGGCGGCAAAAACTAATTATAAAAGTCGTGCGCTCTGACCATAAACTAGTAAAATAAACAATCCTATAATAAAGCAGAAGATCAAACAAAACAAACAAAGACCTGGATCGCCAAATGCCAAAGAGTGTGTATCTCTCCGTTTTAAAGAGAACCCGAGGTGGGATTTAATTATGTTAGTGGGGCACAGAGGCTGGTTGTGCACACTAACCTATGCCTACCTACCTATACTGGGTCTCCTACCTATGTCTAGCTAACTACTGAGGCTCCTACCTATGCCTACCTACCTATGCTGGGACTCCTACCTATGCCTACCTACCTATACTGGGTCTCCTACCTATGCCTAGCTAACTACTGGAACACCTACCTATGCCTACCTACCTATACTGGGTCTCCTACCTATGCCTAGCTAACTACTGAGGTTGTGCACACTAACACCAGCCTCTGTTGCCCCATGGTGTGCCTCCAGGACCCCCCTGCACGCCGCTATACCCCCCGCAGTGCTAGCGACACGCAGCGTGTCACCAGCACAATGTTTTACCTATGCCTGTCTGTTAGCGCCGCTCCCCCGCCTCCTCTGTATCGGCGCTACCCGCCTGCATCCCTTCCCTCCCGCTGATTGGAGGGAAGTGACGCGGGCGGGTAGCGCCGATACGGAGGAGGCGGGGGAGCGGCGCTAACAGACAGGCATAGGTAAACATTGTGCTGGTGACACGCTGCGTGTCGCTAGCACTGCGGCGGGTATAGCGGCGCGCAGGGGGGGTCCAGGAGGCACACCATGCGGCAAAAGAGGCTGGTGTTAGTGTGCACAACCAGCCTCTGTGCCCCACTAACATAATTAAATCGCACCTCGGGTTCTCTTTAATGAAAAGGCAAGGAGCTCAACACTACACAGCTAAAAAGTCATGCAACACATTATTCAGATTCTCGAGCAATATGAAACCTCCAGTCCACATAAATAGCAAAAAAAACAAAAGTTCCATATAATCTTCTTGACGGTGATTTCTTTATAAAAGCAATACAACCATATACGCTCACCAAATCATGTGGCCGTCCCAATCAGATCAGCAAATGCGTTTGTGGCCTTGCCAGCAATCCTCTTGCTTCTCAATAGGGAATCTTCATTGCTCATATGCAGAAAAGAAAGACAAAATGCACAGCAATAGTATAATACTGTATTGTAAAAGATCAGCCTCCACACGACTAGTGCTACCAGAAAAACTGCCTTGCACCCGGTGTACATTCACACAGTATAAGCAAGCCTCTCACCAGATTCAGCAGCTGACCCAGCACAGACCAGCAGTAAGCGCTTTGTATACTCCTCAGTAAGAGCTTTCCTTGGATGTGCAGGCTCCGCCCAACTTGTTTCGTCAAATGACTCATCAGATGCCCCTGATTAGTCATTCAACAAAACTAGTTGGGTGGAGCCTAAGCAGCGGATGAGACACAAACTAGACACATGGAGACTTGTTTTATATGCGCATATATGCTGGAAATCTGTAAGTGCACTGAATATTAAATTTTAAGAAATAAATACGGAGTTACGCTATGTTCAGCGTCTTTTGAGTTTATAGAATCTGTACATCCAAGGAAAGCTTTCACTGATGAGGAGTATATAAAGCACTTACTGCTGGTCTGTGCCAGGTCAGCTGCTGAATCTGGTGAGAGGCTTGCTTATACTGTCTGCACACTGGGTGTAAGGTGTGGTTATCTGTTATTTTACCGCATTTAAATTACAACATTTTTCCTCTAATTTTAACCTAAATTTTCTAAAAAATGAAAAGTTTTTCCTCTTGTTCCCACAGGCCTCCTTAACATACCCTGCACATTTGGTGTTTCTAGCAAGTGTAGGGGCTTTGCTATTAACCGCTAACGCTGGCAGCCATTAAAACATTTCCCACACTCAGAACAAGGATTTTCTCAAAAACGCCAGCGCCATAATGTAGCAGAAGAGCTGTGTGCCATTTTTTTCTGCTCCCAGCTGCCAGCCAAGGCCAGCCCCCCCCCCCCCCCCCCCCCCAGTTCACATCCAAACAATATAGTGGTTCCTGGGTCCCCTGTAGGGTTTTCACCAGCATAGCGGTTCATCTGTCATGCTCCTCTATTACTCCGTGCACTCCCGTCCTCACCTTCTGTAACCCGACGCATGCTTTTATGTAATAATATGCTGCCAGCCGGGTCACCGAGAAGATGCAGCCCGCGGGGATGAGGACAAGAGTAAGAGTGAACAGAGTAATGGAGTAGCGCACCAGTCAGAACAAATGAGTTGCTGTGCTGCTGAAAACTGTGCAGGGACCCCATGGACCAGTATATAGTTGGGGGGAGTTCTGAGGGGGCAGCAGGTCTTGGGGGTCAAGGGGCAATCTCCCTCGTTGCCCCTAAGGAAGCGCCAGCCCTGGGAATAACAGGTAAGGACCATCAGATTAAAAAATACTTACTGTAAGTGACTCCTACATAGAAATTAAGGCATTTACAGTGTATTTTTTCTCTAGCACAAATGTACATCTTATATATATGTGTACATATGTATTTTAAATGTTATGGTTTTTGTCATGCCCCTTTAAAGAAAACCTGAGATGTAAAAAAAATATTTTATACTTACCTGGGGCTTCCTCCAGCCCCATGAGCACCGATGCATCCTTCGCCATCCTCCCGGAGGGACCGCATTCTGACGAAGCTCACGGTGGGCGGGCGCAACGTGTCGATAGGCGGGGTCACGTCCCGTCCTGTGTCTGAGTGTCATACTCCATGCTGATCAGCGTTGGGAGGATCTGAAAATTGCTGACCCGCCGCTCCCCGATGGTGTTTGCTAGCGTGGTAGAGCTTAGTAGTTTAAAGAGAAACTCCGACCAAGAATTTAACTTTATCCCAATCAGTAGCTGATACCCCCTTTTACATGACAAATCTATTACATTTCACAAACAGACCATCAGGGGGCGCTGTATGACTGATATTGTGGTGAAACCCCTCCCACAAGAAGCTCTGGGACCGCGGTACTCTGGGCAAACTGCCACAATGTAACAAGGCTCACAGACAGGAAGTAGCTGCTTACAGCTGTCTGTAACAGCCAAAACAGCTAGGAGCAGCTACATAACCTGCCCACAGTAAAAATGTCAGCATGTAATACATGTCAGAATGTGAATCTGGGAGAGGAAAGATTTTACAATGGGGAAGCACTGACTAAATCATTTATACATAATTATGGTAAAAAATGAAGCACTTTTTTATTACATTATTTTCACTGGAGTTCCTCTCTAAGGCAGTGACACGCAGTGTATTAGAGGCTGGAAACGGAGGTAAATGCATCGTTGACATCTGAGTGGGGAGATTACCAGCGGGTTTGCGCTGACACCCCATACCTCCTGTGCATTGAGTGGATCTTCTGCGCCTATCAGTCTTTCAATACAGTTACCAGCAATTTACCATCTGCATGCCCCAGTGATACTTTGCATTACTCTCTCTCTAGCCCCCCCCCCCCCCCCCCGAATCCAGAGTATGTGGCACCGGTACCGGTACCAGTGTGGGTGAGGTATGGGTGATGTGTGCTGGGCCATGCATGGGAGCGCTTCTAAGGTTGATTTTAAGTGTTTTTAAAGTGATGAGAAATAACACTTGCAGTTTTGTAGTTTTTATACTGAATAAAGGTTACATTGATTGGATAATTCCCTGAGCAATTGCCTTAATTTGTGGAAATTGGAATTATAAAAACAAGATCTGCCTACAGACATTTGTGCCATGATTTGAGCTTAAATTCAACGGAGGTGAGTACAGGTGCATTTGTAAGGTTTTTACATAAGCACCAATGAGAAACACAGGTTTTTATTAAGTTCGTTAGCAGTTCACATCCTGCACATTCCATAAATTGCCGTTCCTGTACATTAATCAGATTATATCTTCCCTGGTGTTCACTGACAAAAGAGCCGTGACTGTTATTACAATGATTATTATTATTACCAAGATTATATAATCACTGGTTTGTCGTAGGAGGACAAAAAATATATTTATTGGCCTTTCTTATAACACTTTTTCTAATTCAATTTCCTAGACAAGTTAATGAACAAAATATCATCCTAGATTTTGGATTTCGGGACAGAATTCACTTTGGCGGTAAAAAAAGGAATAAACCCTTGCTATGTGTGTGCATAACCTTGGTGAGTTTAATAAGATTACTATAAAAAAAAAGGAATTAACAGAGAACATGTTACATAGAATAGAGTGCCTTAACCAATTCAGCCCGTGGGGATTTTTCACCTTATGCATCAGAGCAATTTTCACCTCCCATTCATTCATTCGCTAATAACTTTATCACTACTTATCACACATTATTGATCTATATCTTGTTTTTTACACCACTAATTCTGCTTTTTTTGGGTGGTACATTTTGCTAAGAATTATTTTTTTATAAATGCATTTTAACAGGATTAATAGCAAAAAAAATTGAAAAAATTCATGATTTCTCAGCTTTCTGCCATTATAGCTTTAAATAATCCACGTTGCCATAATTAAAACCTATGTATTTTATTTTCCCGTTTGTCTCGGTTATGACACCATTTAAATTATGTCCCTATCACAGTGTATGGCGCCAATATTTTATTTGGAAATAAAGGTGCATTTTTTCCATTTTGCATCCATCACTATTTACAAGCTTATCATTTAAAAAATGTTCGTAATATACCCCCTTCAAATGCATATTTAAAAAGTTCAGACCCTTAGGTAGCTATTTATGTCTTTTTTTTTATTGTATTTTTTTTTCCATTAAAAATTTTATTTGGTTAATATTTTGGTGTGGGAAATAAACAGTTAATTTTTAATGTTATTATATGTGTAAATTGTAATGTAAAAAATATGTAGATGTAGTTTTACTATTTGGCCACAAGATGGCCACCTTGATTTTTTTTCCCTCCTTGTGCTTCTCGCTAAGCGGAAGCACAAGGGGATGCGGAAATTTTTACGTGTAGAAAGACTGAAGCCTCTAGTACGAGCGCTTCGGTTTTTCTGCTGGGGACACGGATCAGTGATGAACCATGTTTCCGTTCACTGACCCCTGGGCTACCGGGGGACACCGCGGGGGCACGGGGCGCACCCGCGATCGGAACACGCCCAAGCGCGGCACCGCAGCAGAACAGCCGCCCGGACGTGAGCTTCACGTCCGGGTGGCAGGAATGGTTAAAGAGGAACTACAACCAATTGAACTTGACCCCAAGCAAGCCGTAGCTGATATCCATTTTCCTATGACAAATCTTTACCTTTTCTCAAATATATTACCAGGGACGTCTATATGGCTGATATTGTTGTGAAACCCCTCCCACATTAACCTAGGTCCTGACAGTTTCCTGTCTGTGAGCCTTGTTGCATTGTGGGAAATAACAGCTATTTCCAACTGCTAAGCAACTAGTATCTTCATCTGTGCACATGTATATCTATAAAAAAAATGACCTTAGCCTATTAGATTGTTAAGGGGTGTGGCTATATATAATGGCAGTTGGTGCTGTCTGTTTTTTTTTTTATTTCTGCCATAAGTAAAGATGATTACGTGCTGGCTCCTTGTGGATCAAACAACATGAACAAATTACATGACGATTATTAACTATTTCTTGATCTCTCATCTATTTTTTAACATCTCACTTTGCAATGTATGTGTCAGGATCTCTCCTGTAGAATGTTCTGTCGCTTGCAGTGGAGCTGCAACTGGGCAGTTCTGACTTGTCTGCTTGCATTCAGTTGCGCATTTGCAGTGAGTCTTATTGTCATTTGCAATCACTCTGCAGTTCAGTGCAGTTCAGGATGCTGTTAGGATTCCTCCTGTGGTTTGCTGCAGTTGAACTGCAGCCAGATAGCCCTGGATTTCCTACATGCATGTTGTTGCATAGTACTGCATGTATTTGTTATGATAGTCTTTCAGCTAACAAATGGTAATCAAGCCAGCTCAGGATTGAATGATTACCATTCAGCTGTGTGGAAATTTGCATACCTGCATCCATTGGCTGATGCCGGCATAAAAGTCTGCCTCCCATTTCAGACTCTGCCCGACATAGCGGTCAGTAAGCTGGTCTGCTTGGCACTTTGTCACTCTGTAATAGATCTGTTATTGTAGTTCAATGCGACCTTATTACTTGTGCTTTAGCTAGTTCTTGATAAATATATATGCAGACTTGGTAATATATATTTATCCGTTAGTTGAGCCGTTTGCTATTTTTCTGTATTATTGTTTATTGCCTTGTTTCCATGCCTGATGGACGTTCGCTGCATCAGCGGTGGGTCAGTGAAGTCCACTATCCTGATAGCTTAAATTCTGCCATCATCATGTTAGTGACTGGTAGTATTTCTGCTACTCTAGTTTCTGGGAACGTAACTATAGGCTGCGATTGCTATTAGTTACGTTCTTCTGTAGTCTTGCCTGTGTGGTTGCTTGCTGGTTACTGGTTGTTAACCTGCTTGCTCTGCGTCTGTGGACGTGACTGTGAGCTGCGGTTGCTACTAGTTACGCTCCAATCTATAGTCCTGTCTTGTACCTGTCTGAATGCTTGCTATCGCTAGGGCAGCGCTTAGTCTTGCAAGCGTTCCGTCTGTCTTTCTTGTATCTGTTTTGTTACTTAGCCAGAAGCACAGACGGCATCAGTCAGTCAGTCAGTCTGTCTGTTCATTCTTTGTCTAGTTACTCAAAGCATAGGCAGCGCAACATCGCACTGCGCTGCCATTGTGTCTTATTTGTAGCAATATCGGAAGCCCAGAGCTGCAGTTGCTCTGGGCAACCTGTGTAGCCTCTTCCATTATTCAGCTACTAGTCTTGTTGCTCTGGGTGGTCAGAAAGTATACCCCCAGGAATTACAGTATGGACTTATTTTCTTTCCCCTTTTTGCTAAAGTTGCTCTTTAAAGCAAATCTGATTGTGAAAGTAAATAATTGTTTCTATAGTCCTAATTAGTGTTACTTTTCAAATTTGCAATATTGAATTCAGAATACGCAAATACCCCCAAGCACCGCACTTAGGGCTTAATTCACTAAATTGTGATAACTCAAATATCACTTATCAAAGATATCACACCTTATCAAAGTTGACATGCCTTATCAGAGTAGCATAGTGAGCGCTATGAACTTATGCCTGCTAATTGGCAATGGCACTCGTCCTGCCCTGAGCCCCTGCGGGTTCGTATCGCTCACTATGCTACTCTGTTACTTTGATAAGATATGATATCTTTGATAAGGTGTGATATTTGAGTTATCACAGTTTAGTGAATCAAGCCCTTAAAGTGGTATGAAACTCAGCATTTTTTCTTTGCTCTAAAAGATAATTTACAGCCTTAATACCACAAAAACATTGACAGCAAAACAGCATTCAAACAGTAAAGGCTTATACATACGTGCAACTTATCTGCCCAACTGTCATCCAAACTTGGTCTGTTGGAGGATAGTTGGGCGTGTGAACATGTAACAAATAGACAAGCGTCTGATAACAGGCGGTTTGTGTGATTCAACTAAACGACTATTGGTCTGGATATTATTCAGTTGGCCGCATATGTACTGTACAAGTCATTTGAACTACTTGTATTTGTTTTGAATGAGGCCATAGGCAATCCGTTGTTCGCCTGCGTGCGTAGTATGCAAATTAGTTGGTCGTTCAGTTGATTGGTGCATTGGTGTCGCGCAATCACTTAGTCGTGCAGTCAGTCATGTGATCGGGTTGATCGCATGGAAAAGTTGCACATGCGTATGAGCCTTTAACCACTTCAGCCTACAGGGTTGAAATTTTTTTGCATCTGAGCAACTTTCACCTCCTATTCATTTGCCAATAACTTTATCACTACTCGGCACAATGAATGGATCTAAATCTTGTTTTTTCCGCCACCAATTAGGCTTTCTGTGGGTGATACATTTTGCTGAAAATTAATTTATTCTAAATCAATTTTAACAGGAATATTAAGAAAGAAATGGAAAAATTTATTATTTCTCAGCTTTTGGCAATTATAGTTTGAAATTCATACATGCTACCATAATTAAAACCCATGTACTTAATTTGCCAATTTGTCCTGCTTATTACATTATTTAAATTATGTCCCTATCACAATATATGTGTGATGATTTGCTCAGCTGCCTGTGCAGGCAGGCATCCCTTTGACCATTGTGTAGGTTTGCATGCTGCAGGACTCTGGAAAGAAGAGCTTCTGTCAGTTTTGCAGCTTGTGCTTGCAGAGGAATTTGCATACGTTGTCATGCAAATTGCCTGGCCACATTCATTGGAGGCGTGTACTATAAGTACTATGTCTTTCCCACAATGCTTCGCTGGTCATAAGGATTACGTCCTATGTAACACTCCTGGTGGGGTGTCAGCCTTGCTCTCTGTTTGAACATCAACTTAGAGTAATTCCTGAATCTGCGCTAGGCAGATTTCCCTAGTGCAGTTAGGATTGTATTATCTGTATTGCCTGTTCTGTCTTGTCTTGCCTGTTGCCATTGTCCTGTCCCTACGGTGGTCGACAGGAAATGGTTCTGATCTCTGTTCTTGGAGTATAGCTGGTGCAGCAGTTGCTACCAGCTATCTCTTCTGTTCTGTCTCCTGGGATCGCGCTAGCTACTTTTTGCTAGCGCTGGGGATCCTTCTGTTCTGTCTCCTGGGATCGCGCTAGCTACTTTTCGCTAGCGCTGGGGATCCTTCTGTTCTGTCTTCTGGGATCGCGCTGGCCACTTTTCACTAGCGCTGGGGATCCTTCTGTTCTGCTACTCTGTACCTGGATCGCGCTAGCCACTTTTCGCTAGTGCTGTGGATCCTATCTCTCGCTTGTCCCTGTTTTCGTGTGACGGTCTTGTCTGCTACGCTTGCTGGAGGCTCGGTGAGGTAACCGTTAAGCAAGCGCTCGCGTCCTCTGTTTCGTGTTTGTCTGTTAATGGTTAGTTAGGCGTGCTTGTCTCTATTGTGCTTATCACGTGGAGACCGCGCATAACCGCGTGCACTGTTGCGAATGAGTGCGGTGTTCGCGGTTAGCTAGCGTTTGTTATTTTCCGCATCTTCTCATTGTATTATTTGCTGTGCCTTTGCTACCCTCGTATTCTATTCTGATCTGCCTTGTGTCACGTCTGGCGATCGCACCTCTGGCGATCGCGTTCCTATTTCATATCTGCTGTTGTGTGTGCGCGGTCGCGGGGTGGCGACTGGATTGGCGCACACACATACAACCTGTCCCTTTGCTCGCTCTTATTCGCAATCGCCTCTCTTGCGATTACGTTCTGCGCTTCGTACAATTCCTGTCTGGCACTTGTGGAGGTACAGAGGATTGGTTCCTCTGCACTCCCCAGCGCCATCTGCCGACAGGAATTTCCCTCTACAGGTGCGTAGCACTTTTTGCTGGGTGCCTGCAAATATACGCTTGTGGAGGAATTCCGCCATGTCAGCGCACGCGTTGTGCGCTGATCACGGAGAAAGTTCCACAATCGTTACAATATGGCGCCGATATTTTATTTGGAAGTAAAGGTGCAATTTTTCAATTTGCGTCCATCACTATTTACAAGCCCATAATTTTTAAAAAATATATTCATACACTCCTTTGACATGCATATTTATAAAGTTCAGACCCTTAGGTAACTATTTATGTTTTTTTTTATTATTATTATTGTAAAAAAAAATGTTTTTAATTAAAAATTGTGTGTGGGTAATTTTTGGTGTGGGAGGTAAACAGTTATTTTTTAATGTAAAAAAAAGTGTTTTTGTGTAATGTAAAATGTATGTGGGTGTAATTTACTATTTGGCCACAAGATGGCCACAGTCAAATAGTCCTGGGAGCAATCGAGCTCGCTCCCAGGAAGAAGATTGAAGCAGGGGAACTTTTTGGAATGCAGAAAAGCTGCAGCATCTGGAGAGACGCTGTCGGCTTTTCTGCGGGGGGATCCGATCAGTGAAAGGGAACTATAATCCCTTTCACTGTTCGCTGGGCTAACGGCCGGTAGCGAGAGCGCGCACGGGGGGGGGGGGCCGCGGGAGCGCGAGCGACCCGCTGGAGTGCGCGCAGTCTAACTGGATGAAAAATTTCGTACAGTTAGGCTGAAGTGGTTAATCATAGTTCTTCTTCAGTGGAAAGCATGCTACCGAATCCCGAAAAGTTGATAACATCTTTATTAACATTCCTTTGTCAGCTACAATTAGTAAGCATTAGCAGCAGTGCTGAAACTAAGCTGCACACATAGTAGAAGCAGAGAGAGCTGAAAAGTGATCAGTCACTAGATAAATGGAAAAACAGCTTTTAGAGCAGATACACTGCACTTTGGGAACTTGTAATTTGTAAACAGACAATTTTACTTGGGCACAAAAGCAAATATAACTGTGTAAAAAGTAGGAAACACATTTTTATTGAATGTTATGTCAAGAGCTTAATCCAACTTTAAGCACCATTTCAGTACTGAACGAGTGGACAGGGTCAGAGGATGTTTACTACTTGCACTTCACGGCTCATATAACGTGACTTGGATGCTTCCTCCTTCCAAAGCCGGAAGAAGAAAGCATCGGAGTTGTGAAACACGCCGTGAAGCGCAAGTAGTGAGCTCCCCCTGACCCTGTCCGCTTGTTCAGTACGACATGTAGCAAATGCAGCCAATCTCTGCCCCTGACATCACCAGTACCCGGGGAATGTGCCATGTTGTGCCATACCCTAAATACTCCTTTGAGAGAGTGCAGTGCTTCTGTCGTCATTTCAGCGGAGTTATGTGTGACTGCTGATGGGGCAAACAGTCAGCAGGGCAGCCAGGCAAGTAGTATGTTCTATATGGTGATAAAACATCATCTTCCACATCCTCTCCTTTCTGGTTCCCTATAAATGTATTCGGTCAGGAAGCAAAAACATAACTTGCTATTATGCTATAAAATGTGAACAGAATATAAACAACGGTGAGAAAGTTTCATTTTAAATACTCAGGAAAATGGAAACCATTATTATTACTATTTACAAATCTGCTGCAGGAAATTGATTACATTTCTGTACGCTGCACTCTTAGGAAATGACTTGCGTGATAAATAAAGCAGTTCATAAAACAAAACAGCTTAAAGGAAAAACAGTGTTTATTTTATTTATTTTTTATTTATTTTTTTTTATTATTTTTTATATTAAAGTGGACCTGTACTCTTGCACATGACTGAAGAAAAACTGAAAGAAATCCACCCTGTATGTATTTAGAGAGTTTAGCATTATCTAATTCCCCCTCATCTGTGACTAATCCCAAGTGTAATTTGATCTCTCAGCTGTTCTAATTTGTAAACACAGTATGTCAACCCTATGTCTGCTTCCATGAAAGCAGGGAGTAGACATACTGCATATTTATAGCAGGACTTGTATCATTGTGTAACAAAAGAAATGTTTTTCTTTAAAGGTTATTATGCTGTTGCTTATCTTTAAGAGCAGAGAAGACGTTCTAAAGTCAGGTCCACTTTAAGTTCAGTACAAAAAAAAAAAATACAGCAGCTGTGAAGTATAACCTGTGCAGCCAGCAGATGGCACAAAGACACGGCTAGTCCTCCTCCTAACTTCAGTTTGTTGTGCCCCGTTCTGACATCAGATACCACAGACTGCTAATTCACTTACACAGGGCTGAGACGCTCCATCCTCTTCTCTACCAACCAATGCAAAACAGAAATGTTCCTCCTTAAAACAGAAGGTATATGCGATTATTCAGGTTGGAGTGAGCATTTGATGTATCCCACAATGCATTACTGCTGAATATGCAAATGATCTCTTTGTTGTCCCTGATAGCTAAACACACCTATAAAACCGCTGAAATGCAATGATGTATCAGCATGTTAATATTACAGAGCCACAATAGCCCAACAGGGATACAGGCCATTTTAGACTGGTTTTGTACGCATGTTGGATTATTGTGACTCTGTAATATTAACAAGCTGACACATCATTGCATTCCAGCGGTTCTGGAGGTGTGTTTGGTTTTCAGGGGCAACATAGGGAATATTTGCCTACTCAGCCATTTATTGGGGCCTAAGGAGATCTGCCGTAGATGACGAGTTAGGAATGATATAAACAATGAAACAGAGCTGTGCAAGGACTAGCTGTCCCGGGCAGGGAAGTTATCCGCGTATACATGTTCCAGGCCCTGCTTCAAAACTGCTGCATCTTAGAGCAAAGCCATAAAAAGTGATACAGATTTGGATATGCTTCTCCACATTTCAGGCACGCTGACAAATAGTCGACACTATGTGGACCCAGCTCCACGCAGGATGATGACAACATTTTCACCCGGTAAGTAAGATGACATGGGGGCTGCACATTTTTCTTAAATATCTGCAGATCCAAATATAAATCAGAGATGGTTTTTTTTTCTGATAAATCCTCCTATTTTTCCAGGACTTTATGTTTGGGTAGAGGAGCCCGTGAGCCCAATACCGAGGTTAGATTATGGCTCAATTGATAATACATAATTTTATATTTGGCAGGAATGGAGAATTTACTCTGCAAAATCCAGCAGGGAACCATTTGTTCCAAGCACATGCCCAAGCGTTAAAACACCCCTGCCCAACCAGAATCCTGACATGACCATGCCTTTGCCACCCAGAAAATCTGGGGAAGACCAAAGAGGCATCAATGGAGATAAGTGACCAGGTAGGGATAAACACTTACAAAACTCCCTGAACTCCCTTAAGTACAAACAAGAAGCTTTGCAACCCTAGCATGCAATATACCAGCCCATGACCACGGACCACTCAATTCCTGCTTTAGAGAGATATTTGTGAAAAGTTCCTTCTGTCCTAACCAGTCCTTAGCATGTTGCAAAACGGATACCAAATTGTACACCCTGATATTTGGAAAGTTGGCCCCAGCGGCCTTTGTTGGGTTTCTGCAAGAGTCTCAAAGGTATCCAGGCTCTCCTGTCTTTCCATAGGAAAAACAAAAATGCTTTTGTCAATGCCTAAATGTCTTTGTCTCAGCAAAATGGGCAAGATTTTCAATGGATAAAGGAGTCTCCTGAAACTGATCATCTTAATTAAATACCACCTACCTAGCAAGGAGAGAGGGAGATCTTGCCAGTTACCTATTTATACTGCAACATCATTTATAATGGGTGTGATATTAAGATGCTATAGTGGGGTTGTGTCTCCGGCAATTTTAATTCCAAAGTACCTAATATACGGTGAGGATACTTGTATCCTCATTTTCCTCATTAACCCCCTTGGCGGTATGAAAAATACCGCCAGGGGGCAGCGCAGCAGTTTTTTTTTAATTATTTTTTTTTTAAATCATGTAGCGAGCCGAGGGCTCGCTACATGATAGCCGCTGCTCAGCGGCATCCCCCCAGCCCCGCCGATCGCCTCCGGCGATAGGCGATCAGGAAATCCCGTTCAAAGAACGGGATTTCCTGGAGGGCTTCCCCCGTCGCCATGGCGACGGGGCGGAATGACGTCACCGACGTCAGCGACGTCGGGACGTCATTGGGAGACCCGATCCACCCCTCGGCGCTGCCTGGCACTGATTGGCCAGGCAGCGCTCGGGGTCTGGGGGGGGGGGGCCGCGCGCCGCACCGGATAGCGGCGATCGGGGCGCGCGGCGGCGGCGATCGGGGTGCTGGCGCAGCTAGCAAAGTGCTAGCTGCGTCCAGCCAAAAAAAAAATTAAGTAAATCGGCCCAGCAGGGCCTGAGCGGCACCCTCCGGCGGCTTACCCCGTGTCACACACGGGGTTACCGCTAAGGAGGTTAAGTCACAAGCTACGCTATAAACCCTTCTTGTAGATAAAAATAAAAGCTCCGATTATTTATTTTGAGCCCTGAGCTACCTGGTTGTCTAGGTCTCTTGCGTGGTCACCCATATATCATAAAATATCGTCCAGTTTAAGAAACCACTTCAGGATTGCTTTAAGTAAAAGTAGAAAGAACAATCCAAAATATCTTCCAAATTGAACCTTGGCTATAAAGCATTTTCCACTTTGGCACTTGAGAATTCCAGGAGTGGAGAGAGTGTGGGAAGGTGATTATAGTCCTGTGTATTATACTTGGCACCCTGGATCCAGAGACAGACACTATATTTTAGCTGCTGGCACACATCCACCTTGTGACTCTTTTAGCTAGTTCATTTTCATGGAACAATTCTTCCCCACATCGTTAGGGCAGACAATGAATTCTAGGTAGTAGTAGAACAGTAAGGGGAGGAAGGACTCTCCGAGTTTTAAACCTTCAGAGGATCAATTCGCTAGTTTGGAAGCTCACTCTGTGGCAAATGATGTGTTTGCCACAGAGTGAGCCATTCATGTTCATTTCTCTCACATTATGCCATTCTAGAAACTTTGGATTACTTCGTATTTTTTTAAATTCTAGGTTAATGTTTGTGGACTAGCAGATGGTCCAGAAGTTTCCCAGATACTTCTCCAGCTATCCGTTCCAGGGCAGGGTCCCTCTTTATCTTCTGTCAGGGAATGAGGCCATGGCTGAGCGAATCCACACTGGGCATGCTTGAGTACAGTCTGCACATACTCAGTAGAACAAAGCCACTATGTGCATTGTTTTTTTTCCTTCTGTGCAGAAGCTCTGGGTACGCACCAAACGTATTTGAACAGTCCCAGAGTGGATGTGTTCGTTCATGACCATGCTCCTGCCTCCCAGACAGAAGAAAGCTGGGTCAAATATATTTAGAGGAACCCTCTAAATGTTGCCAGACAATGCAAAGTTACTCTCGCGCAGGTATGAAATGCCCCATAGACTTTTATTGGCATAGCGTTCCCTTGCGTCAAAACAGGGTGACGCAACGCGCCAGTGTGAAAGGGGCCTTAGCAAAAAGATTGCATGTGGAGAGTGAGTCTAGAGAAATGAAGATCAGCACAGTTTTTTTCCCAACCATGCACAGAATGGAGCATCTTGTATTAATGACTCCAAAATGCAATGTGCTACGAATCACTGACATGTACATTATTCATATAATCTTGCCTTCTTAAAACAGAAGTTATTTGCGATGATTCGGTTTTCATTTTGCAACTGTGGTTTCTCACAATGCATCACTTTCTGAATATGAAAATGATCTCTTTATGCCCCTCAAAGCCAAGTACACATCCAGAACTGTTAGTGTATAGTTAGCCTATAGTTTATACACTTACAGAGCCACATCATCAATCCAACATGCATATAGTCTGTCCATATACATTATTATTTAACATGATAAAGCAGCAGAAGGCTTTGCTGGCGAAGCAGTAAAAAAGAGCGCATGCGGCAGGAGAACTGATTGGGTGCCGCCATAGGCACCAATGTAGAATATCGGTATTTGGGTGCCCGGTAAATAGCAAGTACCTAAATGCTGATATTGTTAGGTGACTATAGCGGCGCCCGAGATTTATCATTTTTTTTTTCAGAAGTGAGTGGGAGGCTCGGTTAAAGACTCATTTCCACTAGCCGTGGATGCAATGCGATGATCACATCGCTGTTAGTAGAAACAGACCCCTAGGTAGTTAATACGGGGGGGGGGGGGGGGGGGGGTAGGCAGGTAGTGTGTGTGTGTGTGTGTGTGTGTTTGGGGGGTGTTTAAGGGTTAGGCGTTAGGTAGTTAGTTTGTGTGTGTATGTCTGTGGTGGTGGGGGGGGGGGGGGGGTTAAGGGTTAGGTGTTAGGTAATTAGTCTGTGTGTGTGTGTGTGGGGGGGGGTGTTTAAGAGTTAGGTGTCAAACGTTTAAGAGAGGCTTCTGTGTGACTGTAGATTTAAGTTTGTCCATTGTAAAATATCAGTATTTAACCAGTTCAGGACCACAGGCTCACACCCCGCTAGTGAACAGGTTATTTGGTACAGTTCAGCACATTGCAGCTTTGACAGTGTGCTGCACGGCCATACAACTTAGCAGCCAAATGAATTTCCCCCCATTTCTTGCCCACCAACAGAGCTTTTTTTAATTTCTAGCAGCCTGCTAGCGGCGTTCGCGGGCTAGCAGACTGATGTCAGAGCTCTGCTCCGTCATTCAGTGGGGATGCGCGATCTCCACCCACCGCTCTTGATGCCGATCGGCGTTAGGCGGTCCTGGTGCTGCCACCTTCCCGACGCCAATCGCCGTTAGGCAGTCGGGAAGGGGTTAATACAGATATTTTACTATCAGTATTACTGGGCAACCATATTTTCAGTCGCCTTTATTATTGGACGGAGAGTTTGCTGGGACCTGTGTTTGCACAGAACAGTTCACAGTAGGTAATGCAGCCAAAGGACTGGAGTTGAGTTTTTTGGTGTTAGGTTAACTAGAGTGACATGGAGAATCTTAAAGTGTAACCCATTAGCCTTTAACTTTTCCTTGAACAGAGTTGATAGATTGTAAGATATTTTTGTCTGTGTTCTCTAGCCAAGGTATTAGCAGGAGGTCACAAATGACCTAATTCTAGTCCTCATGCTGTTGAAATCGCTGATCGACTGCTGCACTCTCTTTGTAGCAGCTATGACTATGATTAAGGTAGTAAAAGTTTCCAGTAGTTCTTTGAGGCTTGCTAAAGTCTCGGAGAGCCTTGTGTCTTTTGCTGGGAATACACCATGAGGTTTTTTTGGCAAATAGATGGCTTGATAGATAATTTTCGACAGGTCTGATCTGATTTAGATCGTTTTTCTGATCAATTTTCTCACAGAAGTGAATAGAAATCAATCGGAAATTCGATCGGAAAATCGATCGTCCAGTAAATCTGCCGAGTATTCCCTGCATTACAGACATAGAAATATCCTTATACCCGGTACACACCATGCAATTTCCGTTCAGATAGACAGGTCAAATCTGATTTTTGATCGTATTTATGATAGATTTTCCAATCACTTCTATACAAAATAAATCAGAAAAAATGACTAGAAATCAGATTGGACCTGTCATTATCTATTCACCCCTTCTATCGGATGGGAAATTGCATGGTGTGTAGCAGGCATTATGGAGGATTTATCTAAAGCTTTTAAAAGAAGGCAAAAACACATTAAATTTTGTTAGTGATTGTGTGTTTACTATACCTCCCATCTTTGCAGCACGGTGGCGTAATGGTTATCACTCTCACCTTCCAGCACTGGGTCCCCGTTTGGAATCCCAGTGAGGGCACTATCTGTATAGAGTTTGTATGTTCACAAGGGATGGTCGGAAATGTACATTTCCAAATCCTGCAGAAATTCCAATTTCCGCCAATGCCGATTACCGATTTCATGGATTTCCGATCGGTTTCCGATTTCTGAGTTCGAATTTCCAAGTAGTGGGTTTTTTTGGGTCATTTTTTGCATTTTCTGATTGGCCAAATACTTCCGAGCTCTGTTATTGGGCTAAAATTACCGAGTTGTGGTAATGCACTATTTCTACAGAAATCCGATTTCCGAGTGGGATTTCCGATTTCCGAGTAGTGTTTCTTTGTCATTTTTTGCATTCTCTGATTGGCCACATACTTCCGAGTTGTTTCTGCATTCTCTGAGTGGTCCATTGATTTCAAGTTCTGTGATTGGCCTAAAATTACAGAATTGCAGTAATGCAGTATTTCTGCAAAAATCCGATTTCCGAGTTCCGTTTTCCGATTTCCACTCATAAATTCAGATTTCCGATCAGAAATTCGAAAATTTCAATTCCGCGAAATCCGAATGAGCATCCCTAATGTTCTCCCTGTGTCTGTGTGGGTTTCCTCCAAGCACTCCAGTTTCCTCCCACATCCCAAAACCATACAGATAAGTTAACTCGCTTCCCTAAATTGGCCCTAGACTACGATGCATACACTACACACAGTGGCATAGCTAAGGAGCTTTGGGCCCCAATGCAAGTTTTACATTGTCCCCCCCCCCCCCCCCCCAAGCACTCTATACATAACAATTGATACGGTGCACCAAAACCTGCCAATGGCAACTACAGTGTCAGAGGTGCAAGAAGGGGATGGGGAACAGCTAATTAATGATTACTACTATTCAAAGTATCTATAGAAGTGATTATTATGAGCACAGGACCAATAGAGAGCTAATACTGCAATTGAGAGAGGGGCCCCAATGCGGTCGCAACTTCTGCACCCCCTATTGCTACGCCCCAGACTACACGACACATACATAGACATATGTGTTTTTCATGTTGTCTACACCTGCAGTCCAGCAAGTAGAGTTTGCTTGCCATGATTAAAATGTCTGTCGGTTACAAAATCTCTGTATTTATCCGTCAACCTCCTATAAACTGGCATTTAAGTTTAGGTCCGCGCAGAGATAGTCCAAGCATGTGCCAGGATTACTACTTGGAAGAGCAGGGAGCCTCAGAAATGTTCTGCATTAACACCATTTATTTCCTTCCTCTAATGAACTTCCTATCTACAGATAGATTATTACCTCCTCTGATCCTCAATCCGGTCCTGACGTCCAAATTACAAGATAGAAGACAGGATACTTCAACCCCTCTCGTAATTAAGAACGGAGTAATGAGAGCTAAGTGGGTGGATTGTTGCGTCATTCCACTTCAGATTGCGTATGTAAGGATCACTGGGGAAGCCAAGATGGAAGGGGATGTTTGGGGGGAGTTAAGTGCACACAAGTTGTGACAGAGGAACAGCCCGTTAGCACGAGGACCTGTCAGAGCATGGATCACTAATTTCCCAACTCAACCACCATAGCAGCTGATTGGCATCTCCAAGAATGCTTTAATTAATCATTAAGGCACTTGTGAGACTTGCTTTTAATTTCTGAGCTCAGGAAGGAGCTAATCAGATCTTTTTGCTCCCTTTTTCATTCTGAACATCTTCATAAATCTATCCTGTAGTCTTGATGTGGAATAAAAATGTTTTACACCAATAAAAGAAGAACTCAAAAAAGATAATTGACATTTTTGATAGAGAATACTATGTTTGGTCTTTTTGCCTGTTTTTTTTTTTTTCTTTTTTTTTTTCCTTAAATCGCATTTACAACTGAAATTGGTTTTATTTGTTTTTCAGGTTATAAAAAGGGAAAGAGAATGTGAAATTTTGCATACTAATATTTTATAGTTACCATATGCCCACAGCAGATGGCGACCTTCAAGTAAAGAGGGAATTCTCAAGGTCTGTTGCATTTAAATCTTGGTATAATAAATAATAGACTTATTCACACAGGACAGAAGAACACATTTATCCTGTTAATTTACACCTTCCTTAACTGGAAATAATACATTCCTTTCTAATACTCTCCTTGGGGCTGATGTCTTATCTCAGCAGTTGTTAATCAGAGAGGCAGAATGATTGCAGTGAATTATAGATCTCCCTCTAGTGTTTACTAATTATATTTGCATATTTAACCACTTTACCCCCGCGCGTACGTATTTCTCCGCCCCTTTTTCCATCCTTTAAAAACCAGGGACGGAGAAACACGTACTTTCCGCGTTCCCGACGCTGCCCGCGCTCCCGCTCGTAAACACGCCGCCCGCCGCTAGTAAAACCGCCGCCGCCCGCTCGCCCAGAGATCAATGAACGGGAAAATCCATTCCCGTTCGTTGATCTAAGCCCCGCAATGATCAGCTGCTCTCCTATGGGCAGCGCGATCATTGTGAGAAAAAACTCACGTGTCCATGCTCATTATACTTCCTCCAAGCTTCCGGAAGGAAGCTTGGAGGTCGCATTAAAACAAAAAGTTACTGTGGCCATCTTGTGGCCAAATAGTAAACTACACCCTACACATTTTTCACATGCAAATAAATGACTTTTACACATAAAATTAACTCATTACCTCCCACACTCCCCATTTTTTTTTTTTTGTAATTAAAAAAAAAATAAAAAATTTACAATTAAAAAAAATACATAAATAGTTACCTTAGGGACTGAACTTTTTAAATATTTATGTCAAGAGGGTATAACACTGTTACTTTATAAACTATGGGCTTGTAATTAGGGATGGACGCAAAACTGAAAAAAATGCACCTTTATTTCCAAATAAAATATTGGCGCCAAACATTGTGATAGGGACATAATTTAAATGGTTTTATAACCGGGACAAAAGGGCAAATATGTTTCATGGGTTTTAATTACAGTAGCATGCATTATTTAAAAACTATAATGGCCGAAAACTGAAAAATAATTATTTTTTTCCCCACATTTTCCCTATTTTCCCATTAAAACACATTTAGAAAAAAATAATTCTTGGCATAATGTCCCACCTAAAGAAAGCCTAATTGGTGGCGAAAAAAACAAGATATAGTTCATTTCATTGCGATAAGTAATAATAAAGTTATAGACGAATGAATGGAAGGAGCGCTGAAAGGTGAAAATTGCTCTGGTGCTCAGGGGGTAAAACCCCTCAGTGGTGAAGTGGTTAAAGAAAGCTTGAACTAAACTTTGGTTCTGTTGATCTTGTCTCTGCTACGTTCTACATACCCAAATAATACTGTGTTATTAATGTACACCTTGTCATTTCAAAACTATAGGATGTGTTAGAGAATAACAGCAAAATCAAGCTGTCTGTGTGCACTGTCACTGTCTTCTACTGTCTTCACTGTACAAGTAGACAGGCAGTGAAATAGGTCTTTATCTCCTGAAAATAGATGGAGAATAGAGAGTGGAACTCACACGCAGTTGTTGTTTGCAATAGTGTAATAGTGTTCTTGATTTTAGGTTAGATGTCAGCAGAGGAAGAGAGGTCAGGGCTGTGCTGTCTTGAACCATATGACTGAATGCGTCTTCTGGCATAATCTCTTATTTAGCCTAACTCTAAACACAAGCACAAACCTTAAAGTGGACCTGAACTCTTGCACAGGACAGAAGGAAAACATAGAGAAATGCACCCTGTATGTATTTAGAGAGTTTAGCCTGTCTAATTCCCCCTCACCTGTGTCTAATCACAAGTTGTAATGTGGTCCCTCACCTGTGTCAGCTTACTGCCATGGCAGATAAGCTACTTTGAAAGCACAGGATGTTAACAATATGTCTGCTTCCATGAAAGCAGGAAGTAGAAACACTGCAGATTTATTGGAGGATATGTATCAGCTGCAACATCAGGTGCCATTACGCGGTGGTGACGTGATGATGACTTGACGTCAGATGCAGGCAGCCAAGGAGTCACGGAAGGTGATCGCACTGGTAATCTTCTTTCTCTGTGAGGCGCTTGGCATAGTACCAGACCTGTTTTTGTATATGCTCCATATTATTGGCTGAGGAAGCGGGTCACTCCCGTGAAACGTGTTGCATTTTACTGCAGTATGTTAATAAATTGTTTTGCTGAAAAATGATGGGCATTTTCTTGTGTCTGCCTGGAGGAGAAGTCCACCACTACCTCCTCATTTTAAACGTTTTAGATCTTTTTATCCTCCTGGCGCCTCTGTATCCATACTACGTTATACATATCCACCCTTGGTGGAGGGGTGTTACCCCTTTTTTCCTTGATCTACAGAGAGCGACTTCTTAATCCTGTGTGGGGACAGGTCTAGTCTCCCCACCTGCTTTTACAGTGGTTGTCTATGCAGTTTGTGTGTTACAACTTTTGTTGTTGTGTTGTAGTATTGCGTTGCAACTTTAACATCGCATCACAATGCAACGTCCTACTGTGGACCTAGCCTAAAGGTTATTATGCTGTTGCATATCTTTTAGAGCAGAGAGGAAGTTCTGAGATCAGGTCTGCTTTATCATCTTCCTTACCATTAACCCTTAAAGGATACCCGAAGTGACATGTGACAAGATGAGATAGACATGTGTATGTACAGTGCCTAGCACACAAATAACTATGGTGTGTTCCTTTTTTTTCTTTCTCTGTCTGAAAGAGTTAAATATCAGGTATGTAAGTGGCTGACTCAGTCCTGACTAGACAGGAAGTGACTACAGTGTGACCTTCACTGATAAGAAATTACAATTACAGATTACTTTCCTAGCAGAAAATGGCTTCTAAAGAGCAAGACAGAGATAAAAAGGGGAAATTCTTATCAGTGAGGGTCACACTGTAGTCACTTCCTGACTGAGTCAGGACTGAGTCAGCCACTTACATACCTGATATTTAACTCTTCCAGACAGAGAAAGAAAAAAAGTAACACAGCCTAGTTATTTGTGTGCTAGGCACTGTACATACACATGTCTATCTCATCATGTCACATGTCACTTCGGGTATCCTTTAACCACTTGCCGACCGCCTACTTCATATTGGCGGCGGCAAAGTGGCAGCCCCAGGACCACGTAACGCAGATTGGCGTCAGGTCCTGGGGCACTCTCTGGCCGGGGATCGCGCGCTGGGATGCGCGCGCATCCACCGGCAATAGGCTCCGCCCACCCGCGACGTCAACCCGCCGGCCAATCGGAAGCGCCGGCGGGTTGTTAACCCCGCGATCGCCGCTACAAAGTGTATAATACACTTTGTAATGTATACAAAGTGTATTATACAGGCTGCCTCCTGCCCTGGTGGTCCCAGTGTCCGAGGGACCACCAGGGCAGGCTGCAGCCACCCTAGTCTGCACCCAAACACACTGATCTGCCCCCCCCTGCCCCCTGATCGCCCACAGTACCCCTCAGACCCCCCCTGCCCACCCCCCAGACCACCATTTGCACACAATCACCCCCCTAATCACCCATCAATCACTCCCTGTCACTATCTGTCAACGCTATTTTTTTTTTTAGTCCCTAAACTGCCCCCTGCTCCCTCCTGATCACCCCCCCACCCCTCAGATTCTCCCCAGACCCCCCCAGACCCTCCCCCCCTGCGTACTGTATGCATCTATCCCCCCTGATCAACTGTCAATCACCTGTCAATCACCTGTCAATCACCTGTCAATCACCCGTCAATCACCCCCTGTCACTGCCACCCATCAATCAGCCCCTAACCTGCCCCTTGCGGGCAATCTGATCACCCACCCACACCAATAGATCGCCCGCAGATCCGACATCAGATCACCTCCCAAATCCATCGTTTACATCTATTCTCTCCTCTAAACACCCACTAATTACCCATCAATCACCCATCAATCACCCCCTATCACCACCTGTCACTGTTACCCATCAGATTAGACCCTTGCGGGCACCCAATCGCCCGCCCACACACTCAGATTGCCCTCAACCCCCCCCCCCCTTATCGATTCGCCAGTGCATTATTTACATCCGTTCTTCCCTGTAATAACCCACTGATCACCTGTCAATCACCCCCTGTCACTGCCACCCATCAATCACCCCCTGTCACTGCCACCCATCAATCAGCCCCTAACCTGCCCCTTGCGGGCAATCTGATCACCCACCCACACCAATAGATCGCCCGCAGATCCGACATCAGATCACCTCCCAAATCCATCGTTTACATCTATTCTCTCCTCTAAACACCCACTAATTACCCATCAATCACCCATCAATCACCCCCTATCACCACCTGTCACTGTTACCCATCAGATTAGACCCTTGCGGGCACCCAATCGCCCGCCCACACACTCAGATTGCCCTCAACCCCCCCCCCTTATCGATTCGCCAGTGCATTATTTACATCCGTTCTTCCCTGTAATAACCCACTGATCACCTGTCAATCACCCCCTGTCACTGCCACCCATCAATCACCCCCTGTCACTGCCACCCATCAATCAGCCCCTAACCTGCCCCTTGCGGGCAATCTGATCACCCACCCACACCAATAGATCGCCCGCAGATCCGACATCAGATCACCTCCCAAATCCATCGTTTACATCTATTCTCTCCTCTAAACACCCACTAATTACCCATCAATCACCCCCTATCACCACCTGTCACTGTTACCCATCAGATTAGACCCTAATCTGCCCCTTGCGGGCACCCAATCACCCGCCCACACGCTCAGATTGCCCTCAGACCCCCCCCCCCCCTTATCAATTCGCCAGTGCAATATTTACATCTGTTATTCCCTGTAATAACCCACTGATCACCTGTCAATCACCCATCAATCACCCCCTGTCACTGCCACCCATCAATCACCCCCTGTCACTGCCACCCATCAATCAGCCCCTAACCTGCCCCTTGCGGGCAATCTGATCACCCACCCACACCAATAGATCGCCCGCAGATCCGACATCAGATCACCTCCCAAGTGCAGTGTTTACATCTCTTCTCTCCTCTAAACACCCACTAATTACCCATCAATCACCCCCTATCACCACCTGTCACTGTTACCCATCAGATTAGACCCTAATCTGCCCCTTGCGGGCACCCAATCACCCGCCCACACCTCAGAACGCCCTCAGACCCCAGCCCTGATCACCTCGCTAGTGCATTGCTTGCATCTATTTCCCCCCTCTAATCACACCTTGAGACACCCATAAATCACCTCCTGTCACCCCCTAGCACACCTACCCATCAGATCAGGCCCTAATTTGCCCCGTGTGGGCTCCTGATCACTCGGCCAAACCCTCAGATCCCCCTCAGACCCCCTTCCGATCACCTCCCCAGTGCATTGATTGCATCTATTTTCCCCTCTAACCGCCCCCTGAGACACCCATCAATCACCTCCTGTCACCCCCCTAGCACTCCTATCCATCAGATCAGGCCCAATACATCCTGTCATCTAAGAGGCCACCCTGCTTATGACCGTTTCCACAAAATTTGCCCTCTCATAGACCACCTGTCATCAAAATTTGCAGATGCTTATACCCCTGAACAGTCATTTTGAGAAATTTGGTTTCCAGACTACTCACAGTTTTGGGCCCGTAAAATGCCAGGGCAGTATAGGAACCCCACAAGTGACCCCATTTTAGAAAGAAGACACCCCAAGGTATTCTGTTAGGTGTATGATGAGTTCATAGAAGATTTTATTTTTTGTCAAAAGTTAGCGGAAATTGGATTTTTATTGTTTTTTTTTCACAAAGTGTCATTTTTCACTAACTTGTGACAAAAAATAAAATCTTCTATGAACTCACCATACCCCTAACGGAATACCTTGGGGTGTCGTCTTTCTAAAATGGGGTCACTTGTGGGGTTCCTATACTGCCCTGGCATTTTAGGGGCCCTAAACCGTGGGGAGTAGTCTAGAAAACAAATGCCTCAAAATGACCTGTGAATAGGACGTTGGGCCCCTTAGCGCACCTAGGCTGCAAAAAAGTGTCACACATGTAGTATCGCCATACTCAGGAGAAGTAGTATAATGTGTTTTGTGGTGTATTTTTACACATACCCATGCTGGGTGGGAGAAATCTCTCTGTAAATGGACAATTGTGTGTAAAAAAAATCAAAAATGTGTCATTTACAGAGATATTTCTCCCACCCAGCATGGTTATATGTAAAAATACACCACAAAACACATTATACTACTTCTTCTGAGTACGGCGATACCACATGTGTGACACTTTTTTGCAGCCTAACTGTGCTAAGGGGCCCAAAGTCCAATGAGTACCTTTAGGATTTCACAGGTCATTTTGAGACATTTGGGTTCAAGACGACTACTCACGGTTTAGGGCCCCTAAAATGCCAGGGCAGTATTGGAACCCCACAAATGACCCCATTCTAGAAAGAAGACACCCCAAGGTATTCCGTTAGGAGTATGGTGAGTTCATAGAAGATTTTATTTTTTGTCACAAGTTAGCGGAAATTGATATGTATTGTTTTTTTTTTCACAAAGTGTCATTTTCCGCTAACTTGTGACAAAAAAAAAATCTTCTATGAACTCACCATACCCCTAACGGAATACCTTGGGGTGTCTTCATTCTAAAATGGGGTCACTTGTGGGGTTCCTATACTGCCCTGGCATTTTAGGGGCCCTAAACCGTGAGGAGTAGTCTAGAATCCAAATGCCTCAAAATGACCTGTGAATAGGACGTTAGGCCCCTTAGCGCACCTAGGTTGCAAAAAAGTGTCACACATGTGGTATCGCCGTACTCAGAAGAAGTAGTATAATGTGTTTTGAGGTGTATTTTTATACATACCCATGCTGGGTGGGAGAAATCTCTCTGTAAATGGACAATTGTGTGTAAAAAAAATCAAATAATTGTCATTTACAGAGATATTTCTCCCACCTAGCATCTGTATGTGTAAAAATACACCCCAAAACACATTATACTACTTCTCCTGAGTACGGCGGTACCACATGTGTGGCACTTTCTTGCACCCTAAGTGCGCTAAGGGGCCCAAAGTCCAATGAGTACCTTTAGGATTTCACAGGTCATTTTGCGACATTTGGTTTCAAGACTACTCCTCACGGTTTAGGGCCCCTAAAATGCCAGGGCAGTATAGGAACCCCACAAATGACCCCATTTTAGAAAGAAGACACCCCAAGGTATTCCGTTAGGAGTATGGTGAGTTCATAGAAGATTTTATTTTTGTCACAAGTTAGCAGAAAATGACACTTTGTGAAAAAAAACAATTAAAATCAATTTCCGCTAACTTGTGACAAAAAAAAAAAATCTTCTATGAACTCACCATCCTCCTAATGGAATACCTTGGGGTGTCTTCCTTCTAAAATGGGGTAATTTGTGGGATTCCTATACTGTCCTGGCATTTTAGGGGCCCTAAACCGTGAGGAGCAGTCTTGAAACGAAATTTCTCAAAATGACCTGTGAAATCCTAAAGGTACTCATTGGACTTTGGGCCCCTTAGCGCAGTTAGGGTGCAAAAAAGTGCCACACATGTGGTATCGCCGTACTCAGGAGAAGTAGTATAATGTGTTTTGGGGTGTATTTTTCCACATACCCATGCTGAGTGGGAGAAATATCTCTATAAATTGACAATTGTGTGTTAAAAAAAGAAAACAATTGTCATTTACGGAGATATTTCTCCCACCCAGCATGAGTATGTGTAAAAATACACCCCAAAACACATTATACTACTTCTCCTGAGTACGGCAATACCACATGTGTGGCACTTTTTTGCAGCCTAACTGCGCTAAGGGGCCCAAAGTCCAATGAGCATCTTTAGGCTTTACAGGGGTGCTTACAATTAGGCACCCCCCAAAATGCCAGGACAGTGAACACACCCCACAAATGACCCCATTTTGGAAAGTAGACACTTCAAGGTATTCAGAGAGGAACATAGTGAGTCCGTGGCAGATTTCATTTTTTTTTGTCGCAAGTTAGAAGAAATGGAAACTTTTTTTTTTTTTGTTTTGTTACAAAGTGTCATTTTCCGCTAACTTGTGACAAAAAATAAAATCTTCTATGAACTCACCATGCCTCTCACTGAATACTTTGGGATGTCTTCTTTCCAAAATGGGGTCATTTGGGGGGTATTTGTACTATCCTGGAATTTTAGCCCCTCATGAAACCTGACAGGTGCGCAGAAAAGTCAGAGATGCTTGAAAATGGGAAAATTCACTTTTTGCACCATAGTTTGTAAACGCTATAACTTTTACCCAATCCAATAAATATACACTGAATGGGTTTTTTTTATCAAAGACATGTAGCAGAATAACTTTCGCGCTCAAATGTATAGGAAATTTTACTTTATTTGAAAACTGTCAGCACAGAAAGTTAAAAAAGTCATTTTTTTGACAAAATTCATGTCTTTTTTGATGAATATAATAAAAACTAAAACTCGCAGCAGCAATCAAATAGCACCGAAAGAAAGCTGTATTAGTGACAAGAAAAGGAGGTAGAATTCATTTAGGTGGTAGGTTGTATGACTGAGCAATAAACCGTGAAAGCTGCAGTGGTCCGAATGGAAAAAAAGGCTCTGGTCCTTAAGGGGTTTTATGACTGCAGTCCTTAAGTGGTTAAAGAAAAATCAGTGATAATATATCACCTGAAAAAGCAAACATTTCTCTTAAACAGTAATTACATCTGCCAGTGAACCAATTTGTTTATTTTTTAAACTGCTGATTTTGAAAACAAGGGTTTTGATTTACATAACAGAGGTAATATTACCCTGCACCCACAGTGCATGACAATATTACCCGTACTAATGCCAATATTTTTACATTATAAAAAAATTCATTTTAAGCTACAAACAAGAAAATGCTCAGAATAATATTGACACTTTTCACCTACTTTTTGGTACTTCTTCAGTCGCAGTGCAAAAGTTATTTTAAACAGCAGATAAAAATTATCTCTTAGCAGCTAGCTATAAAAAGTGCATTGGATCAGGGCCCAATATGCATTAAAAGAATATGAGGCTAAAATAAATATTTGATTGGATCAGCATGTTTGAAGATACAGTTAGGAGGGTAGGGTTAGACATGAGGGAGAGGATTTCTTTGGGAAGGAGGGGTAGTTTTATCAGGAAGGGCAATTTAATATTGAAGTTAGGGTTAGACGTCAGAAAGAATTAATGCTGACAGTTACAAGGCAGGATTTATACTTTTTCCACCCATAGGCCAATTTTCTTGCAGCTCCCCTTCCATGTGCAGCCCCCCCCCATTTCCATGTGTAACATTCATGTACAGCAACCCCAAGGCTGGATTTCTACATTTTCTGCCCCAAAGCCAAGTATGGCTCCCCTTCCATGTTCAGTAGTGCCCCTCCCATTCCATGTGCAGCCCCCTCTTCCATGTGTAACATACATGTACTGCAGCCCCTTTATTTCATGCACATCTCCCTTCGGCATCAGTTTCCCTTTTTCATGTGTTGCTCCCCATTTGCAGCCTTCTCTTTCATATGTTCCAACCTCTATTTGACATCCAGGTGCCCCCTTGAGCTGCAGATGCCCAATGCCCAGGCCTTTTTTGGCCTTTCTAGAAATCTGGCCCAGAGCAGACCCCTTTACTTACACTGTATATACGTTCCTTGGGCAACAGCTCCCTATTTCCAAATCCTTATTTGCAACCTCTCCACTCCATTTGCAGCTCCCTCCTTCATGTCCAGCAGCCCCTTGGCCAGCTACCACCCAAGGCCGGGCCTTTGTGGCCTTTCTTGAAATCCGGTCCTGAGCAGTTAGGGATAGGCATCAGCAAGGAAGAAAGGAAGAGCAGTTACTTATGCTGAATCCACCAGTACCAAATGCAAAAGTACCCAGACTAGAGCACTGCAATGCCAGGAGCGAGCGCTGTAACAACAGCGCAGGAGATTTGGGTGCAGCACAGGAGATTTGGGTGCGGCCAGCACCATCATAGGCCATAATTACAGCTATAGTGGTGCTGAAGTTACTTTTAGGCCCCGTTCAGACTGCAGAACGCAGACCGCAACGCATGCGGACCGCAACGCGTACGAATGCACGCCATCCGCGTTCGTATGCGTTGCGTGGCTGATCCCATCACTGAAAAGTGAATGGGACAGCCATGCGTTTTTACAAAAAATGCGTGCAGCATGCGTTTCCGGACCGCACAGGTCCGGAACGCATGCAGTGTGAACATCAGACATTGCACTCTATGCAATGTCTGATGTCGTGCGTGTCGGCCACCTGCACGCGTTTCCAAAACGCGGCTGGAAACGCGTGCAGTGTGAACGGGGCCTTAAAACACTGTAATTTGTCCTCCAGCAACAGCTGGAAGACGAATTACAGTATTCCCCACAATCCACGTGGACCTGGAGGGGGAATAGTAATTACCGCTGCCGGGAATTGTGCAGCAGCTAGATAAGCCATATACCGGCTGTATCCTGCGCCCAAGTCTTCTGGCAAGGAGTTCTCTTGTACGCTGCCAGAAGCCTCAGCATAATATTATCAGCGGCACATAATGGGGATCTGGTAAGCATCTGGTTGGGGTTTGATGAATTGAGGGTTTAAAGGTGAGTCTAGAAAAAACTGTTTTACCCCGTAATTAGTCCCTGACTTCAGAGGTGCTGAAATGTAGGATTCTTATACTGGATGATAAACAAATACAATTTTGCAGTGAAATAGATCAGCGTGCTAAAAATTGGGTTCCCTGGGAGCTTACAGATCATGTCAATTTAAACCTCCTTTTTAGAGATATATATAAGGATTGATGACAATATCGAGTTATGTTTGTGTGGTGGGCGCCGTAGTGCGGTAGGCGTGTTTCTGAAGGACCAATGTGATGCGGCGGTGACGGTGGGGGATTTACTTCCTCACTGTTATAGCACACGCATCACTTCCGGTCCGGAGGCGCACTTCAGCCGCACTCTGGTTGGCCGAATTATTGTATTTGAATCACCGTGAGGATTTGGTGGACACGCCTTCTGATGACGCCGTGAGAACGGCGAAACATGTAAGGGCCGTGTCTGCATGAGACTCCGTCTCCCACCGTGACCCTCAGCCCTCCGCTGCCCTGTCTTTTCATTGCCTGGTGCGGGGCCTTCCACACACACATCTGGCAGCACCACCTGGGATTGTTCCCGTTCTGGACAGCACGCCATTCTGCCTACATATACGTGGATCAGTGAATAAAGGCGCACAGCGCCTATGCATAAAAATGGCGCCACATTAACAAGATACGCTTATCGCTATTTATCGTTAGTACTGCATAATAATGGCGCACAGGGAAAAAAGAAGAAAAACGGCACACAGAAACGTTATTTATCAATAGTGGCACACACTAACATTATTTATCAATAGTGGCACACACTAACGTTATTTATCAATAGTGGCACACACTAACGTTATTTATCAATAGCGCCCTACATAAGCCAAACTGCAGACGTTATTTCACTGCAAAACGGTGAATGGATTTAATGTAACACTGTCACCACCGGGGGGTCTTAGGGTTAGGCACCACCAAGGGGGGTGGTTAGAGTTAGGCACCATCAGGGGGGTTTATGGGTTAGGGGTAGGTACAGAGAGGGTTCTGTGTGTTAACGCTAAATAACGATAAGGCTTTAACGCTAAATAACAATAAGGCTTTAACGTTAAATAGCGATAAGCGGCAAACGGATTAGCGGCAACACCGTGCGCCATTATTCGCAGGCGCCATTTTCAGATGTAAGCAGTGGTGAAGTGTAGGTTTGCGTGAGGAGAGGGCCATTTCATGTTATTTTTAATCTTTTCACAGTTGTCATATGAGATTTACAAATAAAATCATATCATTTTTATGATTATGGTTATTAGTTTTCATTTGGATAGTACCGCGAGCACCAGTAGAATCTTTTCTCTCCATTTTACTGTGTAGTATCTACCATCCATTACTTCGGTTATCTGTAAAAATGGCCCCATTTTGTGTTGACAATGCGCCGCTCTGAAATCCATAGCTTGCCTCTGGAAAAACTCCCTTCCCGAACCCATGTAGCTGTTGTCAGGCTTGGGTGGAAGTGTATCATAATTCTGGGACCTTGCATTGCTCATAGCAGCCATAAGATGTCACAACTTACCCCGAGGCTGGAGCACAGCCTGCTACTGCACTACATTTACTGCCTCACCAGAAGAGAAACAGACTTTTCTTTAATGATACAGATCACAGAGACAGAGTGTCTGCAAACAGCTCTCATGGTGCCCAGCATAGCTAGGCTGCGCTTAAAGGGACCCAATAACCGAATCGTGAAAAATAATTCTATATATTATTACTAAGTGTGTGCAGCTATATACACATGCCTTATTAAAGCAGATCTATTATTAACATCTAACTCCAAATAAAAACTTTGGTTAAATATTGTGTACTGTGGAAAAAGATTACAACTTTTTTCTTCTTGTATTCCCTTCCCTTGTAACCCTTTTCAAACTCACATGCAAATCAATCATCCAGGAACCACTGTTACAGATTGCCCAGCAAGCTCATGGCGAACCAGAACTCCCAGGAGTGCGTAAAAGGCTGAAAGAGATCAAAATGCCTCCTTACTAAAATGCTATACAAAACAGAAGTTTGCTTTCTTAGCACAGAAGTTATTTGCAGATATTCAGGTTGGACAGACTCGGTCCGCCCATGATGCCAAGTGAGGTGACTTCCTCAGGTGGCAGAAGTCTGGGGGCAGCACCAGGCAGAAACAGGAAGTGAAGAGAGTGCCTGGCTAACCTATACTGGGGGAAATTGTACCTAGCTACCAACACTGGGGGCACCTATACCTGGCTACCTACTTATACTGAGAGTCTTTTTTGGGGGGGCTCACTACAGCTAAAACGTGTGGTGCGAATTTTCGGGTGCTGTGTGATCATTCCATTTTGGGGGGGGGGGGGGTCGCGGGAGGAACGCATCCTTACAAGTTTGTCTCGGGCAGGAAAAAATCTAGAACCGGCCCTGAGGCTGGAGTGAGCTCTGAGGTGTGCCACAGTGCATCACTGCTAAATATATGCAAATCATCTCTTTGTTGTCCCTGATACCTAAACACACCTCCAGAACCACTGGAATGCAATGACGTGTCTGAATATTACAGAGCCAAACTAATCTACCTTCTAAAGACTATTTCAGATTGGTTGATCCTCATCAGTGCATGTCAAGGATTAATATGGCTCTATGGGGTAGCACTTGAAACACCCAGAGTTACAAATTGCCCAACAAGCTCATGGTGAACCAGAACTCCTAGAAGTGTGTGAGGGGCTGAGAGAAAGAGAAGTTTGCCTTCTTAACCACTTTACCCCCATTTCTCCATCCCTTTTTCCATCCTTTCACCACCGGGGACGGAGAAATGCGTACTTTCCGCGCTCCCGCCGCTGCCCGCGCTCCTGCTCGCTCTAGCGCGCACTCCCGCTCGTAAACACGCCGCCAGCCGCTCGCCCGGAGATCAATGAACAGGAAAATCCATTCCCGTTGGTTGATCTAAGCCCCGCAATGATCCGCTGCTTCTCCGATAAGCAGCGCGATCATTGTGAAAAAAAAAAACGTTCCCAGCCTCCTAGTACTTCCTGCAAGCGTCCGAAAGGATGCTTGCAGGTCGCATTAGACAAAAAGTTACTGTTGCCATCTTGTGGTCAAATAGTAAAACTACACCCTAAAGCATTTTTCACATACAAATAAATGAGTTTTACACACAAAATTAACTCCTTACCTCCCACACTCCCCAATTATTTTTTTTTTGTAATAAAAAAAAAAAAATTACAATAAAAAAAAAATACATAAATAGTTACCTTAGGGACTGAACTTTTTAAATATTTATGTCAAGAGGGTATAACACTGTTACTTTATAAACTATGGGCTTGTAATTAGGGATGGACGCAAAACTGAAAAAAATGCACCTTTATTTCCAATTAAAATATTGGCGCCAAACATTGTGATAGGGACATAATTTAAACGGTTTTTAACTGGGACAAAAGGGCAAATAAATTTCATGGGTTTTAATTACAGTAGCATGCATTATTTAAAAACTATAAAGGCCAAAAATAATATTTTTTTCCAACATTTTTTCCTATTTCCCCATTAAAACACATTTAGAATAAAATAATTCTTGGCATAATGTCCCACCTAAAGAAATCCTAATTGGTGGCAAAAAAAAAACAAGATATAGTTCATTTCATTGTGATAAGTAATGATAAAGTTATAGACGAATGAATGGAAGGAACGCTGAAAGGTGCAAAATTGCTCTGGTGGTCAAGGGGTAAAACCCCACACTTGTGAAGTGGTTAAAACAGAAGGTACAGTATTTGCGATTATTTATATTGGAGTGAGCATATGATGTCTTCCACAAAGCATTGCTGCTAAATATGCAAATCATCTCCTTGTTGTCCTCCATAGCTAAACACACATCTCGACCGCTTGCAACCGCTTGAATGCAATGATTTGTATCCCTGCGGCTAAGTTAAAGGGAGTATGAAGTGAACAAAAAACAGATACTTATCTAAGGAGTCAAAACAACAATTTGAGAGCAAACTGCCCACAACACAAAGGGCAAGCGCCATGGACATGTAAGCTACTCGTATAAATAAGAAAGCGTCCATGACCATCTAGGCAAACATTATAAGTAACCAAGCCACCAAAGCCATGATGTAGCTATATGGTAAAGTTTATTAAGGACTTATCCCTTGAACAGTTTAAAACCAATTAAAACAGTACAGTACACCGGCTGACAAGTGTTGACCATAGAATTTGCAGCGATAGGTAAGTATGGGTATCACCTAATACATATGCTGGGGTATTGTCCATTACACCTTCTATAGTTAAACAATAGTTTGCCACGCATATGAAATAATACAGAGTAAGTCTTACCCAATCCTGCAAGCCTACGGTACCACTGTCACTTCGTGTCCCCTCACGCGTTCAGTGACACTGTCAATTCTCCAGACTTCTCCACACTGTCACTTCTGCAGAAGTGACGGTGTCACAGAATGTGTTAGGGGGCACGGGGTGACAGTGGTACCATAGGCTTGCAGGATTGGGTAAGCCTCTTTAAACCAATTTGTGTTAAGTCCTTAATAAATCTTTACCATATAGTTACATCATGGCTTTGGCGGCTTGGTTTACTTATCTAAGGAGAGGAAAGGCACTGGGTTCTATAGTGCCTTTCCGGTCTCCTCACAGTCCTTGCGTTCCCCTGCAGGCTCCCCCCATGGGTCGTAGACTGCTCTTTTCCACTTCTTGGGTGCTTCGGGAGTCTCATATGCATGCAGTAGAGCTGTCGGTCTTTGGGAGCCCAAGTGCTTCCGAAGACTTCTGAAGCCCCCCGCGGCAGAAGTTTCAAACAGTGGAGCCTGCTGGGGAACGAAGGACACCGTGAGGAGAAGGTGGGCTCTAAAGGGCCCAGAGCCTTCCCTCTCCATAGGTAACTGTTTTGTTTTTTTCCCCTTCAGACTCACTCTAAAAGCTGTGGTCTTCATTACAAAAGGATACATTCTCTTGCGTAGTCACATATGCTGCACAATGGCTCCTCAGAGTACATATGTGACCTAACTTTCTGCTAGGTGTGAACATATTACTCGAACAATTGTATGGGCATGTTTGCATCTCTGTGATGTAATGGACCATGTTATATAACCGCACTTTCTACAGTGCATTTATATATAACATGTACATTAACCAGCATTTTACTATAGCAATCTTCATGCTAAGAAAAGTAATGTGCACATCATAGTGCAGGAGTTACGCAAAGCACTTAGTGAACTTTTAGGCTGAGAGCCCACTACAGATCACCAACTACTGTAGCAAATACTCAGCATTTTTGCTAGCGTTTGCTACAGCGATTCCTGGTGGAATTTGTATGCAGATTGGAACTGCTGTACAATCTACTGCCAGCCATTGTACAGCGCTACCAATACACTTTTTTGTATCCGGGGTAATTAACAAGATTAAAATACTTGCCAGGCCTCCTGAGGTCAATTTCCGCCAGCTTCCGAATACAGAAGCATCAATGACCTCTTGCAGCTGGTTATGAAACT
This sequence comes from Hyperolius riggenbachi, assembly GCF_040937935.1. Classification (NCBI taxonomy): domain Eukaryota; kingdom Metazoa; phylum Chordata; class Amphibia; order Anura; family Hyperoliidae; genus Hyperolius; species Hyperolius riggenbachi. Next base: position 67,863,036 of record NC_090651.1, on the reverse strand, counting down.
TCAAAACTGATAGGTTTTGTCCAGGTTGCATCACTTTTTCATTCTGAAACCTGTACTTTGTGTTTTCAGTACAGAAAGCCCTAAGGGCTCTTTCACATCAGAGCTTGCGTTGGAGAACGCTCAAAGCATACGTTTTGTTGTATGCGTTTTAATGCGTTTTTATATGCGTTGCACTGCAGTGAGTGTGCGTATTTAATCCGTTTTCAATGCGTTACAGGACATAGGAAAACGCAGGTAATTTTTTTTTCTTTTAGTTTTCAACTTTCTACATTGTTCCTCTGTTGCATTCTGGGACTGATTGCCTGCGTTAACGGATTAAAAACGCGCATAGTGTGCGTTTTACATTGACTAACATTGTAACGCATAAACCTAGTGTTGGCCGAAAAACTGTGCCTGGGTGCAGTGTAACGCAACGCACAAAAAGGCTGCGTTATATGTGAAAGCTAAAATGAAAGTCTATGGACTTTTATTTCACCTTGGGTAACGCAAACTTTATCCTTTGCGTTGAAACGCAGAAAATCTGCCCTAATGTGAAAGAGCCCTAAGGAGTAATTAGCTGCACAGATCAGGAACTACTGTTGCTTATTTTTTACACCTGCACAAACTGAGTGGCTGGCAGGAAGCTCTGAACCTCCCAACCTTAACAAAGTTTGTTACAATCAGCATAGAGCAGTGAAACATTTTAACCCATTTATACAAAGTGAGCACATTGAAATAAAGTTTGTAAAGCAGACTTAGAAAGGCTGCTTATTTCTCTATAAAGGTGGAGTTCCACTTTAAAATTCCAGGGCCTTGATTCACTAACCGGCGCTAAGCCGGTTAGTGTGCCTTATCCGAGGTTAGTTTGCCTTATGTGAGTTAGTGTGCCTTATCTGAGGTTAGTGTGCCTTATCTGAGGTTAGTGTGCCTTATCTGACGTTAGTGTGCCTTATCTGAGGTTAGTGTGCCTTATCTGAGGTTAGTTTGCCTTATCTGAGTTAGTGTGCCTTATCTGAGGTTAGTGTGCCTTATCTGAGGTTAGTGTGCCTTACCTGACGTTAGTGTGCCTTATCTGAGGTTAGTGTGCCTTATCTGAGGTTAGTGTGCCTTATCTGGGTAAGTGTGCCTTATCTGAGTTAGTGTGCCTTATCTGAGTTAGTGTGCCTTATCTGAAGTTAGTGTGCCTTATTTGAACTTAGTGCCCCTTAAGTAGCTTTGTGCACACTAAAAGATGCACAAAGCTACATCGCGCACTGCACCGCGCACTGTGTAATGCGCCGATCTTTGCATGCGGTGCGATGATAATGTCACACCAGCTATACTGTATATGATGCGACCATAAGGTCACATAGGATGCGATGATAACGGTGCACTGATGTGCTGTTTAGGTCGCATCCTATGCGACCTTAAGGCCGCATCATGTACAGTATAGTGGGCGCGATGTTATCGTCGCGCCGCACACAAAGATTGCCGAATTACGCTGTGCGCGGTGCAGTGCACGGTGTAGCTTTGTGCATCTTTTAGCACGCACAAAGCTACTTAAGGGGCACTAAGTTCAGATAAGGCACACTAACCTCAGATAAGGCACACTAACCTCAGATAAGGCACACTAACCTCAGATAAGGCACACTAACTCACATATAAGGTACACTAACCTCAGATAAGGCACACTAACCTCAGATAAGGTTAGCGCTGTAGTTTGTGCCCACTAAGTGATAAGGCACACTAACCGGCTTAGCGCTGGTTAGTGAATCAAGGCCCAGATGTCTTTGGGTATTATAGCGGTTTACAAATCAAAACTGAAGGGTCACAGTAATCAAGAAAAAGGTAAACCTTTGAGAAAGAAAGCTGCAAAAGTTGGAAAGTCTCATCATCAGTAGAGGGACGCTTCCGGATGATCCAGGGTCTTCCTCCTCCACCGATGTCCACCAAGACTATGTCCTTCCTCATGGCTATGCTCTCTTCTATGTAAGAGCGCGACCACACTGTGCAAGGATAATGACCGCCTGCAAAGTAGCACGGAGCCCCTTTGTGGACGAGGCCGTCCTTGCACCTGCGCAGTGTGGCCGCGCTTGTACATGGGCAAAACTGTGGCTGACCAGCTCTTACATTCAGAGAGTCCCAGCAATGGATTGGTGGGGTAAAGGAGTATGAGGACTATCCAGAGGCTTTCCTGTACTGTGGTAAGTATCAATCTTTTGCTTTATTTTTTTCTCACAGGTACATTTTAGGACTTGTGTCGCACGGATGTTACATCGTTTTTATTTTTTAACACTTTGACTAATTTTAAACCATTCATTTGAAAACAATATCTGCTTTTTTATAAGTCTGGAGAACTTGTTTGATGTCGATGTTCAGGGATGGACCAGCAGTTCCTCCTCTGAGGGTATCTGGCTGATGCATTGTAACAAAAACATAAAAAATCCCCCTTTTTAGTTGCTGTGCAACAAAGGTTTCAGCAGGCCTCTGTAAATCAATGAGATTAAAAGATTGCTCTCATTTTATCTTCCAAATCTTTATCACGCAGTCGCTCTCACACTGGTTAATAAAACAACGCAGAATTTACAAGCCTCGCCGGCTGCCTCCTAGTTTATGGCTCTTTGTTTTAGGGATGTTCTATTAAGTGGATACACATCGCACAAACAAAATTAGTCTGCGTATGCCCAGCGTGTCTAAGGGGCCTATTTATTTCTGCAGAAATAACGGCACTTTTATGCCAGCCAGCTGATCATTACATTTAAGAAATAGGTGATTAGCTGCTCCCTGAGCGCTGATCGCCTCTTCCTGTTTTCACCGCCCGGCCTTCTTCACATCTGGGATAACCATATTCATAAAGGGACAATCTGTCTAATGGTCCCTTTATGATTGGCAAATAGTTTTTGCTACTTTGAAAGTGGACAATGCCGCTGTCTTCAGAAAGGCAGAATGGAGTGTGAGTGCGTGTTCAAACACTGCTTTGCCACTTTTGACATAGATCACCAATTTAAATGGTGGCAAGGCAAGAAGCCCTCTCCATAGCAATGCATTGCCAGCCTAGCAACGCAGAACCAAACTGTTGCCCGAGGGATTGAACCATGAGTGCCAATTTGTAATTAGACAGAGCAATAAGAAGAAAAAGGAGCAAAGATATAAGATGTCTGCACAAGCCTTAATCTCCCACTTCCTGTTAAATGTACATCCCCACCCCACCACCATTCTGGGGTCCTCTCCACTGATGGCGTGTCCCATGGTGTGACTGTATGGGCACATCACATGGGTCATGCTAAGGGGCAACTCATTTTTTGTTTTTTTTTCTTTGAGGGGGAGGGGGGGTGGTACTTCCACCACATCCTCTGTTCCAAATTCCAATAACCGGGCAGAAGAATGAGTGGAAGGGGAAGTTGGTACATGTGTGTCATTGGAGGGAAGACGAGTGCCAGGGATACTACTTTGTGAATGAAAATTCCATGGTGGAAGCAAAGACAGAGGTGGAGCCCAAAAGAAAAATCAATGTGCCAATGTATTCATTTTTTACCTATCCCCCTAACCCACTCAACTCCAAGGACTTTGCATAGTAAAATTTACATAGGTCTTGTGGTTGCTTACGTCTGGCAGCTGAGTGATTTCCATGCAGCATTCAGGAGTCAATTTCATTGGCTCCTGAACCTGTCCTCACAGTGGTTACAGAGGGGGAAAAATGGATCTGGTCCTTAAGGAGCCAGATTTTGTTTGGAGAACATGCTGCCCAATTACAGTATGTTTCTTTTGCAGGGAAACATTGCCTTATGTGACATAATGTTTGCTGCATTTGTAATGTGGCTGGATAGTGTAGCTGGCTTTGTCTCTGAAATAGACGCCTTGGGTTCAAATCTCCACTCTTCCTGTTTATTAAGCTAGAACCTATTTAGTAAGGAGTCCTTGGGCTAGACTGCCTAACACTGCTACTGCCTACTGCCAATGCCTTAATGAGTCTGGTCCTTAAGGAGCCAGATTTAGTTTGGAGAACATGCTGCCAAATTATGTTTCTTTTACAGGGAAACACTGCAATGTAATGTTTGCTGCATTTTTTATGTGGCTGGAAAGTGTAGCTGGCTATGTCTCTGAAACAGACGCCTTGGGTTCAAATATCCGCTCATCCTGTTCTGTAACCTAGAACCTATTCAGTAAAGAGTCCTTGGGCTAGACTGCCTAACACTGCTACTGCCTACTGAGAACGCCCTAGTGGTTGCAGATAAAGTGCAATATAAATGTTATTTGTCTTTTGTTTGTCTTATGTGGGGTAATGTTTACTGCATTTCTTTTGTGAGGTAATGACTGATGCATTTATTATTTGAGGGTCATCATTGCTGCTTTTTATAATTTGGGGTTATTGTTGCTGCATTTATTTTGAGGATGCTAGATTGCTGAATGGTAGGCTAATACATGAACCAAAAGAAACAAAATGGTAGGAAAATGTATACATCTCACTGATCACATCTTGTTAGTACTGAGTTGGACAGACCCATTTTGCCTCCAGAACTGCCTTAATTCTTTGTGCCTTTCCTAAGAGATCTTGATCCATACTGACTTTATAGCATCACACAGTTGCTGCAAATTTGCAGCAAATTACTGTGAAAGTCAGTTGGGATAGAAATGATCATCCACAATATGATCTAACATGTCGGTTGTTTAAAAATGAACAATTGCTGTGGGTGGCCTGCATTATTATACAATTTTATGCTATTCTGTAAAAATAATTTTGTTATGAAAAAATTGTCCAAAAAAAAATCACGGCATGGGTATGGACCTTAAAGTGAACACCAGGTGAAAATAAACTGATGAGATAAACTATTTTATGTATCCTCTTACTCCTAAAAATGACTTTTTAAAGCTTCCGATGGTTTTCTTTTATATTTACACATTTACAAAGTGGGTTGAATGTTTTACTGTCTCTAATCAGTAGCAGCCCATTAAGTGTCCCAGAGTTAGAAAAAGGACAATAATTTGTGCATTTTATCTCTCTCTGCCCTCAGGAGTTTGATTCTGCCAGGAAAACCTTTATGGCTTTCAATTCTTATCAGTGATGTTTACTATATTCCTGAAAAGGTATCGACAAGACAGAAGCTGTCACTTCCATGCCTAGAAATGAACTCTTTCAGGCAGACAAACTAAAACAAGTAAAACAGTCTGGTTATGGTTATTAGTATGCTTTGTACTCTACATACACATGTTTATCTCATCATGTCACATATTGCCTCGGGTACACTTTAAGTTCTCAGTGCCCGATACCTCAGGACACCAGGGGTCTGAGTGTTTTGGTGACAAATAGGTGCTTATACAAGATAAGGAAGGTGGTTTTGTTTTGGCTGATCAGTGTATCATACCGTATTGTCATATGTTTGCTTTTCTTCACAGGATTTAGACAGAGGTTTATGTTAAATGGGCTTGGCCTGCCCTTCCAAACTGTAAATCTAACAGACTGCTGCCCTAACATAACCATCAATTTGCAATCTGGTTCAGTAAGGTTGATTAATTCAAGGCATTAGTCAAAGTTATGTGTTGGCAGTTGCACTGAGGGCAATGGAAATTTTCTGAAGATATAATCTGATGTCAGCGTGGTACTTCTGAGATACAAGTTTGAAGAATTATTATTACACAATGAGGACGCTATCTACACTTATAAGTTATATAGGGCAGATTCATGAAACTACAGTAAAATTTATGTTTTTCACGTAGCACTGTAAATGTAACCAGCGTTTATGCAAACTATGTAAGGGGCATTGTGCAAATAGCACAACTCGTGTTATGTACACAACGCACATGTTAATTGTGTAACATGCATTAAGTGTAAAGCATAATACAGAAGCAACATGTACATTGGGGTTGATTCACTAAAGTATATTGCGCTGAGGAGTGCGAGGTAACTAGAGGAGCATTAGGTAAATGTAACCATGGCAGCGTAGCTTGCGTTCATGAGGTGCGTGCGCTCGTTAAATGAACTAAAGTAATTGATGCAGTAGCAATCGCACTAGTCAAGTATT